>NC_077233.1:253426452-254740202 GCF_027887165.1 Monodelphis domestica
CTTCTGGTAAGCGTGTTTCGCATAATGCTGTGATGTTGATGTTATATCGCACCAGTTCTTTACTGATCAGAGCTGTTCTTCTCTCAGGTCTTGGGGTATTCTCTCTGTCAAGTAATGTTCTGATGTTCCATGCTCCTAGTAGCAGTTTCTTTGTATTTTTTTTTCCTATTTCGACCGCTTAAAGGGATGACCCATCAGCTGCGGTGTGCTGACCGGGTGTTTGTAGGGCAGGCAATGTTTGGGACACCTTTTCTAGTCCCCTCCCTTGATTAGGGTGAGCAGTGCTGTCCTAGAGAGGGCTGCTCAGTTGCCCAGGATGCTGCCGAACGCCCCTGCTGCCCACAGTGCCAAGCGACCACTGGTCCGTGGGCCGCCTACATGCAGGATCATGACTAACAACTGCCAGTGGTCACCTCCACCTGTTGCGTCACCACTCCCTCATTGCCCCAGGTCTTGAAGAGGGTGGACGGGGTCAGGATAGATGAGTGTGCACAAAGATACTTGAGCGTGAAAAAGATTTAAGTGGAAAAGTCGATGCACAGAGACAGTCCCATTCTCTCGGCGTTGGAAGCCTGGGTCCAGTGGCATGAAAAATTGTTACATCTGGAGACTTCCTCAGCTGCATTGGATGGCCGTGTTGTCTTTTGTGCTTCAACACACCCTGAGCACTCCACAGTGCTTTGCTGCATCGCCATCTCATTCGTTGAACC
The DNA here is from genome assembly GCF_027887165.1 of Monodelphis domestica. NCBI lineage: Eukaryota > Metazoa > Chordata > Mammalia > Didelphimorphia > Didelphidae > Monodelphis > Monodelphis domestica. The sequence continues at coordinate 253,427,163 of NC_077233.1, forward strand.
TTCTTATTGGTTTCTTCTGCCTATTCCGCCGAAGCAGTCTTCACATGCTGGGTGCGCAAAGCCCTCATTTTATAATATTGCTTGATATTATTTAAATTATTCTTCTCATTCTTCTCATTTCACTCTGAAACAGTTAACCACTACAGAAATATTTCCATGTCTTTTGAAGATCATGCATTTCTTACTGCACAATAGTATTCCACTACATTTATGTACCCCAAATTGGTCACTCATTCTCAAATTGATTGGCATTCCCTTAAATATCAGATTTTTGTTACTATACATAGAGTTGCTAGAAATAATATTTTTATATTTTGTAAATAAATATTTTAGGATATCTTTTTTTAAACATCTTTTTTTGGACATGTACCTAGCAGTGGTATAGTTGAGTCAAAAGACAAATTAAGTCTTGCATATGGATTCAATACATTTTTAGGAAAAAACTAGGCTAGCATGCATACTAAAGGGACCTTAGGAAAGCTATCTCAGCCATTGCAGCAGGGCCTTAAGAAATATTGTTCCTTCAGTTCAAGTCACAAGACTAGATAAAAATAGATACAAAATATAGTGTACCTCATAGAGAATGAACCAGATATCTCATTTTTTATGCTTATCTAATAAATTACATAGCTTTTATTCATTAAATGACTGAGCTAATCTACAAACATAAGCTCATGATGGTTTGTTATTCTATCATCTTACCTTAGAATAGGTGTTTAATTATACCTCTAACAATCAGAGATGTCATGTGTGGTCCCAAAAAAGCCAGGCTTCTCTACTTGAAGATTTTCAAGAATGATATTCTCACTAACTATTTGGCACTATTTTATTGGACATAGAAATAGATGTTCTATTTAAAAGGAAATCTCCTACTTTCCTCTTTTACTCTTGTTTTCCTCCCTTCCCTATTTTATTCTCCATACCCTAACATTCCAGAAAGTCATGTTTTTCTAATTTCCACTTCCCTAAACATACCAGTTTTTTGAAACAGGGTATCAGGTAATAATCCATGAGGAGATGCTCAATTTTCATAGATGTAGTGGTAGCGGTTCACCCCTGTTATGGAGGCCAATTGGTTATTAAACTGAATCCTGCCCAATACCATGGTCACATAAGAATTCCATAAGGTCAGAAAGGTCACTGTGATTTGGTTTCTCATAGCATACTAGATCAATCGCATTCTTTGATATAGCATCATATATATAAAACCTAACTGGAATAAAAAATAGAAATTAATAGTCCCTATATCTCCTGGATTACTTGCTAATACTAGAAATATCTGGAAATAGTGTAAGCTTTCTTAACAGAATGAAGGCTTTATGGGGGCCAGGATTATTCCAATTTTGTGTTTGTATTACCCAGTGCCTAGAATGTTATTTGGGAAAGAATAATAAAATTTTGTTGGTTTGGTTGATTATAGTTTCTCTTCAATACTTCTATGTGGCAAAGGAGAATCATGATGTCTTGACCATGGAAAAGTTATTCCCTGTAGGGTCCCTTACAGCTGAAGTTCTATTATTCTATGATGTTATGGAATATAGCTTCTCAGTGCTCCAGGCAACTCCTAAAACTGTAAGTTGTATAAGTGAGTTGCCAAATAACATTGGGAGAGGTTTCCTCACAGAGAATTTCCTACAACAATGAAATTATAGGTCCAATAAAAAAAAAGAATGGTACCAGTACCTTAAGATTTCTTTGACTTTAATTCTTTATCCATGTTTTTTTTTAATCTAGTATCAACTAATGATGAAAAAGAGGGAGAACAGGAAGGAGGGATCTGAAAATATCATATCAGGAGTCAAAATCCCAATCTACCACCTCACCATGGGTCAGAGACTTTTTAATAGATTAGTTCCTGACCTGCTTCTATATGTCCTTTGACCTGAGACCTGAATGAACACTATCTAAGCATGACTATAGTATATGGTTTACCTCTGCCTGTAGTGATCTATCTTCTGTCTCTTGCAGCCCTGATCTCCATATATGTGAATCTTCATCTCATTCTGGGCATGATAATTTTCCTAAACCTTAATGTATCATTCTTGACTGAGAAATTCTTGCACTGTCAGAGGAAGTGGAAGGATAGGTCATGATGAGATTAGTAGTGACATACTATAAGAGTGAGATCTTTAGCTGGTACCTAATTAAATGGCCTTGAGGTTGCCTTACCCTGCCCACTGGCTCCCCCTGATCCTCCTAGCCCTGAGTCTTTCCTTTCCTTTTCTCTTTCAAGTGGTTATTTATTTATTAATTTTAAATTTGTTTATTTATTTAATGTAGAATATTTTTCCATGGTTACATGATTCATGTTTTTTCCCTTCCCTCCTCCCTTTCCCTCCTGGAGCCAACTAGCAATTCCACTGTGTTTTACATGAATCATTGTTCAAAACCTATTTCCATATTATTACTATTTGCAATAGAGTTATCATTTAAAGTCAAAATCCTCAATCATATGCCCATAGAACTATGTGATCAATCATATGTTTTTCTTCTATATTTCTACTCCTACAGTTCTTTTTCTGAATGTGGACAGAACTCTTTCTCATAATTCCCTCAGAAATATTCTGGATCATTGCATTGCTGATAGTAGAGAAATATATTACACCGATTGTGTTATAGTATATCAGTCTCTGTGTACAACATTCTCCTGGTCCTTCTCCTTTCACTCTGCATCAATTGCTGGAGGTCTTTCTAGTTCACATGGAATTCTTCCAATTCATTATTCCTTTCAACAAAATAGTATTCCATCAACATCAGATATGATAATTTGTTCAGGCATTCCCCAATCAAGGGACACACTCTCATTTTCTAATTTTTTGCAACCATGAAGAGTGTACCTATCAATATTTTTGTACATTTATTTTTCCTTATCTTTTTTGGGTATAAACCCAGTACTGGTATGGCTGGATCAAAGGGCAGGCAGTATTTTAAATCCATTTGGGCATAGTTCCAAATTGACTTCCATATGGTTGGATCAATTCACAGGTCCACCAGCAATGCATTAGTGTCCCAATTTTGCCACATCCCCTCCAACATTTATTACTTTCTTTTGCTGTCATATTGGCCAATCTGCTATGTGTGAAGTGGTATCTCAGAGTTGTTTGGATTTGCATTTCTCTAATTATGAGAGATTTAGAACCTGTTTTCATGTGATTTTTCATAGATGTGTTTTCTTCATCTGAAAACTGCCTATTCATGTCCCTTGAAAATTTATCAATTGGGGAATGGCTTAATTGTTTATACGAATAATTTAGCTCCTTATGGATTTGAGAAATTAGTTCTTTGTCAGATATTTTTTGTTATATTTTTCCCCAATTTATTGCTTCCTTTCTCATTTTGGTTGCGTTGGTTTTGATTGTAGCATTTTTTATGTTTAATTTAATCAAAATTATTCATTTTAAATTTTGTAACATTCTCTCTCTCTTGCTTGGTCTTAAATGCTTTCCTTTCCCATAGATCTGAATACACTTCTGTGTTCACCTAATTTTCTTATAGTTTCCTTTTTTATATGTAAGTCATTTACCCATTCTGGATTTATCTTGGTGCAGGATGTGAGATGCTGATCTACATCTAATTTCTCCCATACTGTTTTCCAATTTCTCCAGCAGTTTTTGTGAAATAGTGGGTTTTTGTTCAAAAGCTGGGATATTTGCATTTATTTTACATTAGCTTGCTTAGGTCACATACCTATATTCTACTCCATTGATCTTCCCTTCTGTCTCTTAGCCAGTACCGCATTGTTTCGATGACCACTGCTTTAATATCTGGTACTGATTCCCCATCCTTTACTTTTTTTCATTGGTTCCCTTGATATTCTTGATCTTTTGTTCTTCCAAATAAACTTTGTTAATTTTTTTTCTAATTCAATAAAAAAGTTTTTGGTAGTTTGATAGGTATGGCACTGAATAAGTAAATTAATCTGGGTAGGATTGTCATTTTTATTATATTATCTTGTTCTGCTCATGAGCAATCAAATGATAGAATGATATCCAAGTTTTTTTTTCTTTTGTCATGATTTTCCAGCAGTCCAATAATTCTTAAAATTTCTCTTCTGGATCTATTTTCCAGATTTGTTATTTTATCAATGAGGGGTTTCATATTTTCCTCATTTTTTTTTTCATCTTTACATTTTATTTTATAGATCCTTGCTGCCTTGTGAAGTCATTTCCTTCTAGTTGTTGGATTACAATTTTTAATGACTGAATTTCATCCCTGGCTTTTTGGTCATCCTTTTACTTTTGATCTGTTTCTTTTTATAGGTCATCTTTCATTTCCTTTGCCTTTTTTCAAGCTGGTCAATTCTGGCTTATAAGAATCTAATTTTTTAATTTTATTTCATGTGCATCTGTTTCCAGATGATCTATTTTGCTTTTTAAATTCTTTTCTCAATTTTCTTCAGCCTTTATTAATTCTTTTTTGAATTATGTTTTGAGTTCTTCCAAAGCCTGTGTCCAATTTGCTGGAGTTCTTGAAGTTTTGCTTGTTGTTCTTTGGTCCTCTGCTGTTCCATTTGTTCTTTTTTCATTAGCTGGATAGAAGCTATCGATTATAAATTCTTTTTTTTTCTTTTTCTGTTTTTTACTCATTTTTCCCCTTCTTTTCCTCCTGTACCTCTCATCCCTGGCTGCAATCTTGCTCCTTTGTTTATTTGCTGGATCTGTGGGTTTGGGCTATTCTATCCTGAAGGGACTTCTCTGATCTGTTGATTAACTAGATTAGGTTGATGAAGTATTAATGAACTTTGAGACCTGATCTTCACCAGTTGCCAGCATAAGCTGAAGGTGAATGTGCAGAGGCTGAAAGTAGTTGCCCTTGTCCTCATCTCTACTCCTTTCTGCCAGCCACCTCCCTGACAGCTGCCCAATCAGAGCCCTGAGGTTTTCAAAGTGATACCAAGGTATTGTCATGGTTCCAGTCTTTGTCCTAGGATCCCCATCAGCCAGATTCTTACCTCAGGTCTCAGCATAGTAGGTGGAAAAGGGTACTAAAGATTGAGTTTCCTTGACATTTGAAGGCTTCTTATCTGCATTATTGTTAATTAAGCTTGACAAGCTGATCTGCAGAGCTAGATGTGTCCTGAGGCCAAAACCTCCAGAGGCAGAGGCCCAAGATGGAGAGTAGTGGTTGAAGGCTGTGACCAGGCTGCCCTCCTCTCTTCCCTTGTCCTCCTGATACCTCCCAGCCAACTGTGATCAGAGCCCTGAACCTCATGTAGCTATGGTAGCAAGGTACTCCCTCCTGGCTGGAGCCCTCACTCTGAGATCTCAGCACCTGCTAGAGTCTCAGCAAAGTAGATGGGGGAGTTGTCCTTTCTTTTCCTTAAAACTGAGAATTCAGCCTTCTCTGCATATCTATTAAGTTGAATTGAGCAAGAAGGTCCCCTGGCTCTGTTTTGATGTTGGATCTGGTTTTATGTCCCCTTGGAAGCACTTTGTTTTTGTTTGGTGTGAGAGAGTTTTCACAGAAGATTTGTCTTTTGCTGTTTCTAAATAGCCATCTTGACTCTGCCTTTCTCATTAGGTTACATAAGTTATTTGGAAAAGTATTTCTTACCATTTGTTATTCAGTCATTTCTTAAATTTTTCGCCAATACTATTTCTTTTTAGTTCTAGACAGGGAAATGTAGTAATGTAATCAACTTAAGAGGGGTTTTGCTGATGTATGCTCAGGATTCAGCTAGATTATAAAGAAGGCTAGAGTCTCTCTTTATTTTCCCAGAATGTATTGATTAGAAGCATTGGAAAGGAAGGCTGGGCTCAGGCAATATTATTAAACTCAGAAACATGTATTGAGCTATTATAGAATCATAAATAGGATATCTCTGAGGCATTATTATCATTACAGTACTCTCCCACAGGAAATCCTGCAGTTGTTTCTCCAACCAGAAATCTACAAGGATGGGATCTTCTAGAGTTTCTTTATTGGTGTTCTTATGAATGAACTCAAAATCATTACATAAGATCCCACCTAGACCTATAAATAAGACGCCTGGTTCATATGTTAGCTCAGAGATATCACATGGGTGCCCAAACCCCTACATAGATCTGGATTTGGATGATTAAGCTAACACAATGTTATAGGTCCCTTCCCATTCCCTTTAAACCCATTCAGTTACTCAAGTTGCACATAAAAAATGATGTAGTTCATCTTGAAATACCACTATTACAATAACTCTTTTTCTTAAATAATTAATTGTACCTGGTCAGTGTAAATATATTCTCTGAAGCTCTGAATTTATTCACTACTTCTTTAATTCCCTTTCATTAGAGGCGCTTTTGCTTTCCCTACCCTCCTCCATAAACAACAACAACAACAACAACAACAACAACTCCTAAATGACTAAGCAAGCTTTTTGGAGGACTATAAAAAGTTGTAGTACCATGGAGGTAACCAACACATGAAAATATTCATTCATTGATTCACAGTATTGCAGACTGGTTGTAGTTTCTAATGTGACTGAGATTAAACCTGACACAGGGAACCTACATGGCTTCTTGAAATTATTAGAACCATAAAGAAATACATTTTGTTGACAAAAATATGACAAAATGATGAGAACCTAGATCCTAACTAAGCTAATATCCATGAAATAAGGCTGTTTGCAACTTAATCTCTCCAGGATACACACTGTACAGAGACTGAATTGATCTAATAGTTCCTGTATTGAATAGAATACCTTTGCTGGGAAACAACAGTGAACAAAGAGTCACATGGAACAATCAGAAATGGGGTGCTTGTATGTTTGGTCTGGGCCAGAGGAGATAAAAACAAAAATAAGACAAGTATAATTCACAAGCAACTATCATTTGCAATTCCATTCATCATGTTTGCTTCAAGTGATAGAGAAGAACAATTAAATATCATATATTAGAATAAAAATATCAATACTACCAAAGGTGATTTATAGTTTTCATGCCATACCAATAAAACAATGAAAGGGAAACTTTGCATATCTTTACAAAATAGTAACAAAATTATTTTGAAAAAGCAAATGAACAAAAGATTTAGTATGTTAAGGGAAATAAAATGTAGGCAAGAAGAGGAGTATTTTCAGACTTCAAAGTATATTCCAAAGTAGCATTCATCAAAGCCATTTGGTTTTATTTTAAAAAATAAAGAAGTGGAACAGAGTAGACAAAGGAAAATCACATACAGTGGAACTCAATAACTCATTATTTGATAAAGCAGAATGCATTTTACTTAAGGAAGAACATCCTACTTGAGAAAATCCACTAGCAAAGTTGGAATATAGTTTGGCAGAAATTAGGCTTAGGCTAATTTACTATATTCCAAATGAAATTCTAAGTGAATTCAAGAGCTTAATGTTAAAGAATACACAATAGAAAATTTTAAAAAGAAACAAATAACATACATTCAACAGGTATATGTAGGAGATATACTTAATCAAAGAATAGAGGCAATTGCAAAAGATGAATAAGTAACTTTAAATGAAGTGAAAATACTTCTATAGAAAGAAAGTCAATGAATCCAGGATAAATAAAGTGGTCAAATAGGAAAATTAAAAAAAAATAATCCTGATATCAAAGTCACAAACAAAAGTTTTCTATACAATATGTATGGACAGTTATCAAATATATATACAATAAAGAAAAAGAAAAAGCATGTGTTTTTTTTTTTACAATTTTTTGTCTCTAATTTTAAATTAGGGAGTCAAAATTACACAACAGATTTACTGTACTGTAAGAAATTAGCATGAAAGGATTTATATTAACAGATACAAAGTGAAATAGATCCAAGAAAAAAGAAAATGCATAATTACTATAATAAAAATGAACATCCAAAAAACAATAAAATGTGAATGTTTCAAAATTACAAAACTAAACATGGCTCCAAAAGAAGAAATATGAGAAGATAATTCCATTGTACTCCTTTCCAAAGGTGTCAGATCCACAAGTGTGAAACATTGTACCTGTTTTCCAACATTTTCATGTATCAGTTTTATGGATTTTTATTGACTAAATTTCTCCTTTTAAATAATATTATTTAACTTGGACAGGAGGAGAGTTATTTGGGTGATAAAAACAAAATATTCCAACAAAGTTTATCTTAAAATATACATGTGTGAATGTGTACTTTATAGTTTAATGTATGAACTTAACTATTCCCCAAGTCAACTGCCTAATTTGTTGAGAAAGTGAAGCCTAGTAAGGAGGGACCTAAATTTACAATATCTACACTTCTATTCTTTAATACTAATTTAAATCACCTTTGTCAATTAAAATAATTATTTGCATTTCATCTCCATGTAAAATATAATCTCTAATGTCCATTTCAGGACTAAAGCCTGCTGCAACTTTAGTTTCAATATGGACATTATGCAAAAATGTGAATTAATAAATGAATGTAGCCTGATATTTGCTGCCTCATTTATTGAACTTTTTCCTACTTTCCTCAGAGTTCTATAGTTTTATTTATTTTTTATTACTATGTCAAAATATCTATATAAATATATTTACTTATAATAAATATATTAAATTAAATTCATATAATATACATATTAATTAAATTTATATTTTATAAACATATTTACTATATCCTTAAGAAAGAATGTAACCTTGAAGAGTTATAGTTTAATTCCTCTGGAGGAATGTAGAAAGATATTGGAAGTTCAGCTCTTTTCCAGAAAAGACTGTTAATTGCTGTGGCTGGTGAGAGATTGTGTGAAGTACAGAAAGAGGACTAAAATAACTTCTTTCCTGAGAGACTGAATTTTAGTCTCATCTTGTGAAGAGCCATAATGAAGAGAATTCTTGCAAAATTTTGGCAGCTATCCTGAGAAAATTTATCATTTGTTCAACTATTAATACATATATATGTGCATATATATACATGCATATATATATATATCTTGATAGTTATGCTAAATAAATTGAGGAGATGATATAAATGTTTTCTGTCTCTCTGAGAGAGAACAAAGCATGATAAAACAGTTTTATTTCATTAAATAAATAATGTATAATAAACTATGATAGAAACTCAGAGTTAATGTTTTAATTAGTGAGATGTTGCAATTTATGAAAAATATATCATAATAATCCCTTGTTGCCTTAGAACTTGGGCAAGAATTAATCTAAGGTGAAGTCAATTAGTATATGAGTTGACAGGGAAGATATCATTACCTAGGCCCATTATGGTGAACCTATGGCACATATGCAAAAGATGGCATACAGAGAGCTTTCTGTGGGCACACACTACTCCTTCACTCCCCACCAGAGTCCTTTACTAGAAAGGCAGAGGGACTCAGGTAGAGCTTCTCAATTCCCACTCTCCACGATGCCTGATAACATTTTTTCACTTCATCCATCCCTTTGCCCCACAGCCCAATTGAGCATGCACAGGGGACAAGATAGGCAACTCACAGGTGGCAGAGCTAGAGGGGAGCAGAGGGCTCAAGCAACTCCCCAGCACTTCTTTCCCTGCACTAAGGTATTTTTTTTCACTTCACCCACTTCTCCTCCCTGTAGCTCAGTAGAAGTACTTTCTCCCTCCCCTGTATTGGGTAAAGGAGGCTGGACACAGCATACAGTCTCTAAAAGGCTTTTTATTATTCATTTAGGCTGTTGTAGAGGGCATCATACATAAACCTTACTCAACTATGGTATTATGATTCTCCTTTTATCTTATATATAAACTCTCCCCCCAGTAATTATAATACAAGAAACTTTTCCTACCTTTAGTATTGACTGAATTTGAAGATGACTGACTTTGACAATGCCTAGGAAAGGTGATTTATTCAATAGTCCACCAAGTGAAAGTCTATTAAGTCATACATCTCTATTTCTGTGACTTAATTATTATTGATATTTCCAATTATCAACCTGAGTCACTTAAAGATCTTGAAAATCATTCTGTAATAGGAAAGGTAAGAGTTGTTCAATATTCATATTTATTGTAGTCTGCCAAATACTTTGAGACTTTGAAAGACCAGATGTGGCAAACATCACTCTTTTAGCTAAAGGGGTTGATCAAACAGAACATCCTATATCTAGACTATGAAAAACAGTACCTTTCCTTCCAAATAAACCCTTAATTGGAAATTATAAAATGAGTTTAATGGCAAGGATGTGAGATACCATTTAACTTTACTTTCTGTTTTATGGAATAGTTTCCATGTCTACAAATGGCTCTAAAATAGGAGGTCATAGAAAAGGATGCATTTATCTTGTCCTCTCTCTTAGAATTAGAAGGGGGATTCTTTGTAATTAAGGGACAAAAGCAATGTCTTTTTTGGACTAAAATGTTTCTATAGTTTTAAAAAGATTGAGTTTCCAAGATCTGCCAAAGATGAAACTAGTCTAAAATGCCAAATAAAAAGAGAAAGGATTTGATCTCAATAAGAAACTTTGTAATAATTTTGTGTGTAACAAAACTCCTCACATCATGATAATCAGCTATTCTTATAGATACTTATCTTAAAGGGTAAAAAAACTTTTAACTTCTAAATAACAATGGATCTTTATTATTCATTTATTAGTTACTGGTTCATAGAGAGACAGTTTTCATTTTGCTATGCAGATGCAGTGTTCTGCTGCATAATGAGAAAATAGGTAGATAAAAGAGCAGAAGTTATAGGGTTAAAAAAAAGAAAAAGAAGTTTTGAAAGTGATTTGAAAAGTTTCAAAAAGAATGCCAGAAACCAAATTTGTACAGGCAAAGTTTGTATAGATTTGAGAGTTGGAGGATTTGGGAAAAAATGGTAAATGTGAGCTGAATCATTTGAGAACAACTCAAAAAGTTTGACTTGAGATAGAGAAGGCTTCTAAAAGAAAGAAAAAAATTATTGAGGATAAGAAGAAAGATGATAGGACATTCAGTTGAAGAGGAAGAAAAAGAGAGAATGGGAAAAATAAAAGAAGAAAAAAGAGGAATCAAATGGGGAAGCAGCAAGATAATTTAAGGGAAGGAGGGAATTGAGTGTCACTGTCCATATTCTCAGGAAGAAGAAAGATGACAATGACAAAGGGAGAAAAGGGAGTTAGGTAGCATAGTGAATAGAGTACTGGATCTGGAGTGAAAAAGACCTGAGTTTCAAACTGGTCTTACCAGTTGTGTGACCCATGAAAAGGCATATAACTTCTTTTTGTCTCATTTCCCTTAACTATAAAATGAAAATAATATTCTACGAGGCATGGTTGTTGTGCCTGGGATATAGTAAGAGCTTAATAAAAGTTAATTATTTTTTAAATGATGTGCTCTTTGTAAAACATTTAACATAGTACCTAGCACATAAAAAGCACTATGTGAAAGCTAATCCCCTCCTTGCTTTCACACCAAGGAGATGAAAATCTACAGAAGCAAATTGCCACAGCAGTGCTCTAGGGAATCTGTTACTAATAATGACAATGGATTTATAATCTCAGTTCCAGAAAGTATAGAAAACATAAATCTGTAGTGATCTATATGGAATATGTGATGTTTGTATTACTCTTACTAGGGAATTATTCATTCCCTATATTCTCTATATTCCTAGAGAACTCAGGAAAATATCACCTATACATAAGACTAATGTCAAATAAATTAAGCATTCAAATTGAAAGGAAAATGAATGTATGAAGTTACAAATAAAGGTGGTTTAATGGTATCTACTTAAAAATCCTTAGATACAGATTTTGTTTTATAAATTTTCAAGACTGCTCAGAATTAACAGCAATTCAACAGTATTCTCTAGTATCTTAGAATAGATAAGCATACTCTTTCATAAGAGAGGGATAGGTAGAATATGATGGAATCATTCAAACAAGAATAAAGAATATAAATGACAGAATATGTTATTCTATCAAGACAATTATGTCTTGTCTAGGGCAAGATAAAGGAGAAAGTTATCAAATATATTTATTTTAATATATTTTTATTATTTGTTAAATGTTTCCCAATAATATATATGCACACACACACATATATATAATTAATACTCATTTTAAAAAATGAGTTTCAGATTATCTCCTTCCTACCTCTCCCCAATCCATTGAGAAATAAAGTATTATGATTCCCATTAGTCATGTAGAAACTCATGTAAAATATGTCTCCATATTAGTCAAATTACAAAAAAATGAAAAATCAAAGAGGAAAAAGATAATAAAGCAAAAAAAGAGATGCTTCAAACTTCATCAATCCTCTCTGTGGATATGGCTAATATATTTTACCTTATATGTCATCATGAATCTTTTGGAATTGTCATGGATCATTATATTGATCAGAGTAGCTGAGCCTTTCAAGTTTATTATCTTTAAAGTATTGCTGTTCTGTTGGTTCTACTCATTTCACTTTGCATCAATTCATATTTATTTTCCTATGTATTTTTGAAAAAAATTCTGTCACAATTTTTACAGTACAGTTAATAATGTATTGACTTGAGACTACCAGGTTAAGATGGTCCTAGTGTAGAAGAAAGGCTCTTCCTCTCCTATTCACCTGCTGACATAAAGTGTCTCAAAAGGTCAAAACCAAAATCAGATGAGCAAAGGGACTGTAGTGTAGGGTCAGCACTGAAAGTATGCAGAGTACTGGGTATTTCCATGCTTAAAAGGGGTCAAAATTTACTCCCACCAAAATGTGAGCTCATCATTCCTCCCCCCCCATTATACCCACAGTGGCAGAGTAAGAGCAAATGTGGGGCAACCTCTAGTCTGTAGTGTCATCAACCAGCCCCCTGAAAATCTAGAGGTTGCCCCACACTTGCTCTTACTCTGCCACTGTAGGTATAATGTGGGGGGGGGGGATGATGAACTGACAAATGCCAAAAGCATATCTAGAATCCATATACATTGTTGCCTTTTTACCCTTGGCAATTATATCGGCATGTTTCAGAGCTATGAGTTCTGCCCCTTGAGCTCTAATATTAGAGGACAGCAAAGCTGACCACTCAGTGGCAAATTCTGTGACTATAGCAGCTCCAGTGTAGCGTCTGCCATCTCTCATAAAAAAAGAACCATCAGTAAATAAGACCAGATCTAAGTTTTTTAAGGGAGTGTCCAAGTGATCATCTCGAGGCTTTTCTGCCATGGACACTACTGTTTCACAACTATGTAATGGTTCTCCTGAAGTTGATAAATTTGGAAGCAAGGTGGCAAGGTTAAGAGTTGAACAGCTCTTCAAGGCAATATTTTCAATGTTTAACAAGGTTATTTCATACCTTGTAATTCGCTGATCAGAAAATGTCTGTGTTCTATGTCTTAGCAACAATGCTTCTACCTCATGTGGGGACAAAATTGTGAATGGGCATCCCAATACTAGATCAACAGTTTTTGTCACTAGTAAGACTGTAGCAGCTACTCCGCTAAGACATGGTGGTCCTCCTGATGCTACTGGGTCTAGTTGGGCAGAATAATTAGTAATTGGGCACTGAGAAGGACTCAAAGTCTGAGTTGAAACACCTGAAGCTACCCCTCTTCGCTCATGTACATGCAAAGTAAATGGCTTGTTGTAATCTGGAATGCCTAGAGAGGGGAAAGACAGGATAGCCTGTTTTAGATCTGATAGAGCTGACAGGTGTTCTGGTTCTAATTTGAGGGGTTCAGGGACTGAATCCTTTGTTAGTGCTATAAGGGGTTTAGTAATTTCCCTATAGTAAGGAATCCATTGTCTACAAAACCCTGTTCCTCCCGAAATTGCTCTCAACTGTTTCTTAGTGGTAGGAGTGATTAAATTTTGAATATTCTCCATTCATTTTGGGGAAAAAAAAGTGGGCACCTGCAGTCAGGATGAACCCCAAAAATTCTACTGCCCTCTTTTGTGCAATTCCAAAAGAAGTTGTTTGCTATCTTCCTGATATGCTTCCGCATCTATTGAAGCCAAGAATAGATCATCTACGTATTTGATTAATTTTTGTTTTTAAATTTTATATTATCTGTATCTTGGGTCAAAATTTGTGCAAATAAGCTTGGACTGTCTACGAAACCTTATGGCAAAAGACTCCAGGAGTATTTATGGCCTTGCCGGTGAAAGCAAAGATATGCCTGGGGTTCTCATGTATGGGTATGGAAAAGAAGGATAAGCACAAGTCTACTACTATAAAGTATGTAGCTGTTCTAGGAATAGAAGAAATAATAGTATTCATGTTGGAAACTACGGAGTGTCTCTTTATAATGTGATTGTTCACAGCCCTCAAATCCTGCACGAATCTATAGAGGTTTTTGCCATCTGGCCCTCTTTTTGGTTTTTTAATGGGCAGGATGGGCATGTTGTATTCAGATTTACAAGGGATTATTATTCCCTGAGCAATTAATGAGTTAATTATTGGGGTAATTCCCTCAATTGCCTCTTTTGAGAGGGGATACTGAGGAATGGAAGGAGGTGGGCTAGATTTAGTTTTTATCTGCATAGGAACAGCCAACTTAAGTAAGCCTACATCGGAAGAAGATGTGGCCCAAAGAGACTCTAGTATATCTTCAGGTATTACAAAGGTGGGATGCTCTTTTTCCTTCTAACTCTCTGAGAGAATTACAGGGAGTAAATTTAAAGATTCCTCTGGTACTTCCAATGATAAGGAACCATCTGGGGAACAAGTTATTGTGGCTCTGAGTTTGCATAGAAGATCCCTCCCCAGAAAATTTAAAGGGGCATCAGGCATCAAAAGGAAGGAATGTTGTACCTCTAGGGGTCCTACAGACACCATTCTAGTGGTAAGTCTTTTAACTCTTTGGGGTATTCCTGCCTGATACTCCCATTACATTCTCTGAGCCAACAGAATAACAATGTAAATCAGGCACCCCTAGACACCTTCATTGTGTCTGAGAAGTTCCTTGGGCACCCCCTGAAAAGCACACCCCTGAAGGGTACCCCCGTGAGGTGGCATTAGCACCTCAAGTATTTTTTGGACGAGCACCATTTTTTATATATTGTTGTGGAGTCATTTGAGTTATCATTTTCCCAATATCTATTCCTATAGTCATTATTCCTAAAGTTGTGTTTTGCATTGTCATAATTATATTTATTTCTATAATTATCACTTCTGTAGTTGTTATTAAACTTTGTATTCCTTCCTATAATTTTGAGAAAAGCTTTACACTCTGCCATATTTTGGCCCTTCTTCCCATAGAAGTGGCAGGTAATGGATTGATAATTAGATTTCTGGAGAGGGGTAAGTTTCATTGGTTCATTATCATGCCCACTTTCTAGATTAGCTATCTTATCTTTTAAACATTTCATTTCTTTCTTCATTTCCTCCATGACATCATTATTTTCTTCTTCCTTTTCTTTGTTTCCCTTTAAAACATATATAGCTGTTGTTCTCAATTCTTCAAGGTCCATCTCTGACCATCTTGGACAATGTGTTCTAAAATAATCCTTAATCACTTTGCAAGAGTTATTGACAAAGATTCTTCTATCTTGTCTTAAGCTATTCTCTTTAGTTAGGTTAAAATCCAGGTATCTGTCCCCAAACTCAATTATTCTATCCATGCCTCTGGAGGGTGTTTTTTCCTCATTTTGCTTAATTTTTTCAAGTTCCATCCACTTATCTATACTGTCTGCACATTCCCTCATTGCTATAAGAATGGCCTCTCTACAACAGTATATTTGTAAATAATCCTTAGGGTTGTTATAGTCGCATTAGGGATCCTGAGATGGCCAATGTACTGCATTATGCCCCCTGGTTTTGTTGACATGAGCAATTATTTATTTTTCTCACATTCAGTTAAAAAAGCCTGTAGCAAGTTCTCAACATCCCTGCAAGATGGATTATACTTAAAAAATATGTCTCCCTTCTTTTTTGTTACTAGAAAGGGATCTTGTTCATATGTGGGGATATTTCATGAAAATTAATTTATTTCTTGGGGAGTTAATGGTATCCTGTGTCTTAAAGTCACCACACACCCATTCTGTCCTATTTCAGGTACTTCTCTTAGAGGAAACAGGCCTCTAGTTGAATTTTGTACCTGTGGCTCAGTTTGACTAGCACAAGTTTCTCTAGGAGGACGAGATCTCCTTTGGGCTGGAATTTGGTTTTCAGTAGGAGAGGGAACATGAGAAACTGGGATTGGAGGGGAAGGGTTTTGAGGATTAAATTCAGTCAAAATTTGCACTACATGAGAGAAGCAGTCTGTTCACTGAGCTATAGGGAAAGTGTTTTCCATCTCTATTTCAGGGAAGGAAATTTCCTCATTCAAAATTTCCAAAACAGGTCTTTTTATGGTAGGGTGGATGTTTGCCGATTGATTCTGTAAGAAACATTTTAAGTTTTCAAATTGGGCTTGCATGTTCTCTTGCATCTTTTTTATGTCCTCAATTTTTTGAGTGTTTTTTTCTGAATTTCAGCTTCAATTAATTTTTTTTTATGTTGGCATCTCTAAACACAGTGCTGAGCAGTACAAAAATGACATTATCTATTAGTATAAAAAATTGGAGGTATGCTGTATTCCTCAATGTCCCTAATTCTTCAACTGCCATATAAATGTCAATGAATGTAGTATTCATTTATATATATATTGTAATTAGTTTTATAATGGTCTTCACAAAACCACTGGGGAGCAGGACAAAGCCAAAACTTTCTACAGATTTTTTCCACTACTATTCTAGGCGTTTGTTCCCTAAGGAAAAGGAGATTTAGAAACAGCTCTCCCATCCAAAACATTAGGGCCCTGTTGCTAAGATTTAAAATAGCTGTGTTCTATCTAATTTAAGGAGAGAGGGAGAAAAGAAAAAAAATTCCAAATTTACTTACCTGTATAGCTGATCAAAATAAGCTATTAAAAATACTCACAGTAAAAAAAAAGTTTAGGAAAATTAAGAAGATTGAGGGTATTTCATCACAATAACTTGGTCAGTCAAACTTTAAAGGGTTACTATTATGTTTGAGACTGAGAAAAATCTATATTTAAATGATCGCCAAGGGAAATCCCAAATAATAAAACACCCAAGTCAACTGCCAAATGTTTATGGTGTTTTTAATTACAACAGGAGGAAGAAAATATTAGAGGGAGAGGGAGAGAGAGAGAGAGAGAGAGAGAGAGAGAGAGAGAGAGAGAGAGAGAGAGAGAGAGAGAGAGAGAGAGAGAGAGAGAGAAAAGAGAGAGAGAGAGAGAGAGAGAGAGAGAGAGAGAGAGAGAGAGAGAGAGAGAGAGAGAGAGAGAGAGAGAGAGAGAGAGAGAGAGAGAGAGAGAGAGAGAGAGAGAGAGAGAGAGAGAGAGAGAGAGAGGAAAGAAGTTTAACTCAGAACCACTCTGGCTCAGGCTGAGCCAAAGCGGGTGTTAAGGCCTTGGAGAGCTGAGGCAGGGAAAGGGATCAGTCCTTATCACTCACATGACCAATCTGAAGGAAAACAGTATGCGGGGCTCCTCCAACCTCAAGCTCCAACCTCAAACTGAACTCTAGCCCTCCTCCCAGGAAGTCCCGAGAACTCTAGAGGCTGTTCTCTTCCTCACTTCCTGTATCTCCCATGTGCGAAGGGGGGCTCAAACTTGACCTAGGACTGCCCAGAGGTCTGTCCTTTTTTTGCACATGTCTGTTGAAGGCCATATTCTCAAATAATTAAATCTTGAGTTTGCTGCAGCCTTTCCTAATCTTGTTACACTGAGTAGGGTGGAGAATGTAGTTCCCAAGACCTGATTCTGTTATTTCAAATATCTCTATTGTTATTGATCAGGAAATAGTTAAATCCAATCTTCTAAAGAATGGTCTGAATAGGGTGGAGTAGTTTTGAAATTCACATAATGTGATAAATATTAAAATTAATAAGGGCTCATGGAGAGGGAAATTTAAGATTAACTAGAAACTAAATAATCTAATTATCCAAAAATAGTGGGTCAGAAAACAAGTTTATATCCCTGACTGGATATATCAACAAATCAGAAAGGGAAAAGGTCAATGAATTGTGCTTATAACTTAAAAAGTTAGAAAGAAAACAAATTAAAAATACCAAGATAAAAACTAATTTGGAAATACTAAGAATCAAAGGGGAAGATAATAAAATTGAAAGTTAAAGAATTATTGAGCTGGTATATTGAAAAAAAAACAAATAAAATAGAAAAAGAACTTGTTAACTAATAAAAAAGAAGAGATTCAAATTAACATTATCAAAAATGAAAACAGAGACTCTACTCTAATGAAGAGTAAATTTTTTTTTAATATATTTTACTTGATCATTTCCAAGCATTATTCGTTAAAGACATAGATCATTTTCTTTTCCTCCCCCCCAACCCCCATAGCCGACACGTGAGTCCACTGGGCATTAGATGTTTTCTTGATTTGAACCCATTGCTTTGTTGATAGTATTTGCATTAGAGTGTTCATTAGAGTCTATCCTCTGTCATGTCCCCTCAACCTCTGTATTCAGGCAGTTGTTTTTTCTCGGTGTTTCCACTCCCATTGTTTATCCTTTGCTTATGAATGGTGTTTTTTTCTCCTGGATCCCTGCAAGTTGTTCAGGGACATTACACCGCCACTAATGGAGAAGTCCATTACTTTCGATTATACCACAGTGTATTAGTCTCTGTGTACAATGTTCTCCTGGTTCTGCTCCTCTCGCTCTGCATCACTTCCTGGAGGTTGTTCCAGTCTCCATGGAACTTCTCCACTTTATTATTCCTTTTAGCACAATAGTACTCCATCACCAACATATACCACAGTTTGTTCAGCCATTCCCCAATTGATGGGCATCCCCTCGTTTTCCAGTTTTGGGCCACCACAAAGAGCGCAGCTATGAATATTTTTGTACAAGTCTTTGTGTCCATTATCTCTTTGGGGTACAGACCCAGCAGTGCTATGGCTGGGTCAAAGGGTAGATATTCTTTTGTCGCCCTTTGGGCATAGTTCCAAATTGCCCTCCAGAATGGTTGGATCAATTCACAACTCCACCAGCAATGAATTAATGTCCCTACTTTGCCACATCCCCTCCAGCATTCATTACTTTCCTTTGCTGTTATGTTAGCCAATCTGCTAGGTGTGAGGTGATACCTCAGAGTTGTTTTGATTTGCATCTCTCTGATTATAAGAGATGTAGAACACTTCTTCATGTGCTTGTTAATAGTTTTGATTTCTTTATCTGAGAACTGCCTATCCATTTCCCTTGCCCATTTATCAATTGGAGAATGGCTTGATTTTTTGTACAATTGCTTTAGCTCATTATAAATATGAGTAATTAAACCTTTGTCAGAGGTTTCTATGAAGATTTTTTCCCAATTTGTTGTTTCCCTTCTGATTTTAGTTATATTGGTTTTGTTTGTACAAAAGCTTTTTAGTTTGATGTAGTCAAAATTATTTATTTTACATTTTGTGATTCTTTCTATATCTTGCTTGGTTTTAAAGCCTTTCCTCTCCCAAAGGTCTGTCATGTATACTATTCTGTGTTTACCCAATTTACTTATGGTTTCCTTCTTTATGTTTAATTCACTCACCCATTTTGAATTTATCTTGGTGTAGGGTGTGAGGTGTTGATCTATTCCTAGTCTCTCCCACACTGTCTTCCAATTTTCCCAGCAGTGTTTATCGAATAGTGGATTTTTGTCCCAAAAGCTGGGATCTTTGGGTTTATCGTATACTGTCTTGCTGAGGTCGCTTTCCCCCAGTCTATTCCACTGATCTTCCTTTCTGTTTCTTAGCCAGTACCAAATTTTTTTGATGACTGCTGCTTTGTAATATAGTTTTAGGTCAGGGACTGCAAGGCCCCCATCATATGTGTTTTTTTTCATTATTTCCCTGGATATCCTTGATCTTTTGTTCTTCCAAATGAACTTTGTTATGGTTTTTTCTAAATCAGTGAAGAAGTATTTTGGTAGTTCAATGGGTATGGCACTAAATAGATAAATAAGTTTGGGTAGGATGGTCATTTTTATTATATTGGCTCGTCCTATCCATGAGCAGTTAATGTTTTTCCATTTGTTCAAGTCTAGTTTTAGTTGTGTGGCGAGTGTTTTGTAGTTGTGTTCATATAGTTCCTGTGTTTGTCTTGGGAGGTAGATTCCTAGGTATTTTATTTTGTCTAAGGTGATTTTGAATGGGATTTCTCTTTCTAGTTCTTGCTGCTGAGCTGTGTTGGAGATATATAGAAAAGCTGATGATTTATGTGGGTTTATTTTGTATCCTGCAACTTTGCTAAAGTTGTTGATTATTTCAATTAGCTTTTTGGTTGAATCTCTAGGATTCTTTAAGTAGACCATCATGTCATCCGCAAAGAGTGATAACTTGGTCTCCTCCTTGCCTATTTTGATGCCTTCAATTCCTTTATCTTCTCTAATTGCTACTGCTAGTGTTTCTAGTACAATGTCAAATAGTAGAGGTGATAATGGGCATCCTTGTTTCACTCCTGATCTTATTGGGAATGCATCTAGTTTATCCCCATTGCAGATGATATTAGCTGTTGGTTTTAGATATATACTGTTTATTATTTTTAGGAATGACCCTTCTATTCCTATGCTTTCTAGTGTTTTTAATAGGAATGGGTGTTGTATTTTATCAAAGGCTTTTTCTGCATCTATTGAGATAATCATGTGGTTCTTGCTAGTTTGCTTGTTGATGTGGTCAATTATGTGGATGGTTTTCCTAATGTTGAACCAGCCCTGCATCCCTGGTATGAATCCTACTTGATCATGGTGAATGATCCTTCTGATCACTTGCTGGAGTCTTTTTGCTAGTATCCTATTTAAGATTTTTGCATCTATATTCATTAGGGAGATTGGCCTATAGTTTTCTTTCTCTGTTTTTGACCTGCCTGGTTTTGGAATCAGTACCATGTTTGTGTCGTAAAAGGAGTTTGGTAGAACTCCCTCTTTGCTTATTATGTCAAATAGTTTGTATAGTATTGGGATTAACTGTTCTCTGAATGTCTGATAGAATTCACAGGTGAATCCATCAGGCCCTGGGGATTTTTTCTTAGGAAGTTCTTTGATGGCTTGATGGATTTCAATTTCTGATATGGGATTATTTAAGAATTCTATTTCCTCTTCTGTTAGTCTAGGCAGTTTGTATTTTTGTATATATTCATCCATTTCTCCTAAATTGGTGTATTTATTGCCATATAATTGGGCAAAGTAATTTCTAATGATTGCCTTAATTTCCTCCTCATTGGAGGTGCTGTCCCCCTTTTCATCTTTAATGCTGTGAATTTGCTTTTCTTCCTTCCTTTTTTTAATTAGATTGACCAGTACTTTGTCTATTTTGTTTGTTTTTTCAAAGTACCAGCTTCTTGTCTTATTTATTAAATCAATAGTTCTATCACTTTCGATTTTATTAATTTCTCCCTTAATTTTTAGGATTTCTAATTTGGTTTTCTGCTGGGGCTTTTTAATTTGATCGCTTTCGAGTTTTTTCAATTGCATTTCCAATTGATTGATCTCTGCTATCCCTTGTTTGTTAATATAAGCTTTCAGGGATATGAATTTGCCTCTGATTACCGCTTTGGCTGCATCCCAAAAGGTTTGAAAGGATGTTTCGCCATTGTCATTTTCCTTGATGAAATTATTAATTGTTTCTATGATTTCTTCTTTAACTAAACGGTTTTGGAGTATCATATTGTTTAATTTCCAATTGGTTTTAGATTTGGCTTTCCATGTACCATTACTAATCATTATTTTTATTGCCTTGTGATCTGAGAAGGCTGCATTCATTATTTCTGCTTTTTTGCATTTGTGTGCTATGTTTCTGTGACCTAATGTATGGTCAATTTTTGTGAATGTGCCATGTGGTGCTGAGAAGAAGGTGTATTCCTTTTTATCCCTATTTGTTTTTCTCCATATGTCTATTAATTCTAATTTTTCTAAGATTTCATTCACTTCTTTTACCTCTTTTTTATTTATTTTTTGATTTGATTTATCTAAATTTGATAATGGTTGGTTTAAGTCTCCCACTAGTATGGTTTTATTGTCTATTTCTTCCTTCAATTCTCCTAGTTTCTCCATTAGAAATTTGGGTGCTATATTATTTGGTGCATATATGTTGATTAATGATATTTCCTCGTTGTCTAGAGTCCCTTTTAACAAAATATAATTACCTTCCCTATCCCTTTTGATCACGTCTATTTTTGCATTGGCTTTATCAGATATCATGATTACCACTCCTGCCTTCTTTCTATCAGTTGAGGCCCAGAAGGTCTTACTCCATCCTTTAATTCTGACCTTTTGGGGGTCAACTTGCCTCATGTGTGTTTCCTGAAGACAACATATGGTAGGGTTTTGGATTCTAATCCATTCTGCTATTCGTCTACGTTTTATGGGTGAGTTCATCCCATTCACGTTCAAACTTATGATTGTCATTTGTGGACTCCCTGGCATTTTGATTGCCTTCCCTAATTCTAACCTTTTCTTCTTCGGCTCTACCTTTTAGTCCAGTGATTTACTTTGAATCAGTCCCCCTTGTCCCCTCCCTTGATGTTTCCCTTTTTAGTCCCTCCCTTTTTGTTCCCTCCCCCTCCCCCCTCTCTTTCCCTCCCTTTTTGTTCTCCCTCTCCCCCTCCCCCCCTTGGTTTTCCCTTCTCCTTACCCTTGTTGGGTAAGATAGAATTCAAGATCCCAATGGATCTGGATGTTTTTCCCTCTCAGAGTTGATTTCCCTGAGATTGAGGTTTAAGTAAACCCCCCCCCTCTTCCTCTCCTTCTTATAGGAGTTTTCTTCCCCTCCCCTTCCCATGTGAATCTTTGTGTGAGAACCATTATTCTATTTGGTCTTTCTTTACCCCCTATTTGTACATTACATTTTCCCCACATGTTAGTATACATAGATTGATATAAATGTAGTCCTTATAGAAGAGAGTTTGAGTAAAAGAAGAAGACAACATTTTTCCCCTTTCCTTAATATTTACCTTTGCAGGTATTCCTTGCTCTTTGATTTTCGGTATCAAACTTTCCACAGAGCTCTGGTCTTTTCTTTGCAAAAAGTTGGAAGTCTTCTATTTTGTTGAATGCCCATACTTTCCCTTGGAAGTATATAGTCAGTTTTGCTGGGTAGCTGATTCTTGGTTGGAGACCCAGCTCTCTTGCCTTTCTGAAGATCATGTTCCATGCCTTACGATCATTCAGAGTAGAACTTGCAAGGTCTTGGGTGACCCTGATTGGCATTCCTTTATATCTAAATTGTCTTTTTCTGGCTTCCTGTAGGATTTTTTCTTTTGTTTGATAGCTTTGGAATTTGGCAATTACATTCCTGGGAGTTGTCTTTTGGGGGTTTAGTGTAGAAGGTGTTCTGTGAGCTCTGTCAGTGGCTGTATTGCCCCCTTGTTCTAGAATCTCTGGGCAATTTTCTTTGATTATATCTTGTATCACCATGTCCAGTTTGGTGTTTATTTCTGGCTTTTCTGGGAGTCCAATTATTCTTAAATTTTCTCTTCTCCCTCTATTTTCCAGATCTATCACCTTGTCGGTGAGATATTTTATGTTCTCTTCTAATTTCTTGGTGTTTTGGCTTTGCTTTATTAGTTCTTGCTTTAAAGCCTGGTTTTCTTTTACAGTTTGGTCAAACTGGTTTTGTAGATGCGTGAATTTCTTTTGCATTATTTCCCACTTTTCCTCCCAGAGGGCTTCCATCTTTTTGGTCATTTCTGATTCAAATTCTTCATGGGTTTGTGGAGAGTTTCTATTTCCTTTGGAAGATTTTGGAGAATTTTCTTGTATATCTTCTTCTATCTGCTCTGTATTTTGTATTTTGGCTCCATAGAATGTGTCCAAAGTAGCCCCTTTCTTCTTATTTTTCTTGGTATTTTGGGGCTTCTGTGCTTCTGTGGAGTTTGCCATCTCTGAATGTGGAGGATTAGCTTTTCTTATCTCTGTCTGGTGTTCAGAGGCTTTAGTCCTGGGCAGATGTTGGTTCTATGAGCTTTCCCTGGGTTAAACTGAATATGCCTCACTGGAACTGGAATGGAAGGGTCGGACCACGAGGCCACACTCTCCCCCTGGCTCGCTTTCCAGTTGCCTTCAGAATCGCTGGCCGTGAGGCTGTTTCGTCGGCCTGCGGGGGGATGGGCTGCAGCTTCCCCAAGCTCCGAGGGCAAGGACTTTCACTGAGACTTGGATAGCAGGATCCAGCCCGTGAGGCTGTCTTGCCCGCCCTGAGGGTTGCTGTTGTTTCGACCAGCTCTCTGCAGCGGAAGCCCCAGGCAGTAACTTTCACCGGGACTCGGGTAGAAGGCCCTGAGGGTTGTTGTTCCGAGGACCCTGCTCTCTGTGCCCGGCCGGGCTGCGGCTTCCGGGAGCCTTGGACTCTGTGCTCCTACCCCTGAGGTCCGAGTGATCTCGGGTTCTGGCTTTTGAGGGGAGCCGTACCTTTTGAACCGGGTCCAGGTCCAGGAGGAGGGTTCCCAGGCTCTGTGCTGTTGATCGTTTTGAATTTCGGCGCCTTAGGAGCTTATAGTTTGAGATCGGTCGGGAAGGGTTTTCCAGAGATCTGAATTTTAGCTTTCTCTAAGCCGCCATCTTAACCGCAAGAGTAAATTTTTAAGAAATTAGTAAGAACAACTTTTCCCAATTGTATGGCAATAAATTTGACAGTCTTGGTGAAACGAGTGAATATTTACAATAAAAAAAAATGTCTGGATTAACAAAAGAAGAAATAAAATACTTAAGTGATCCCATATCAGAACAAGAAATTGAACAAGACATCAAAGAACTCCATAATAAAAAATCCCCAGGGCAAGATGGATTCACAAGTGAATTCTATCAAATATTTAAAGAAAAACTAATCACAATACAACAGAAACTATTTGACCAAATAAACAAAGCAGTTCTACTAACTTCCATTTATGACACAAATATGTTATTGATTCCAAAGCCAGACAAATAAAAAACAGAGAAAGAAAATTATAGACCAATCTTCTTAATGAATATAGACACAAATATCTTAAATAGAATAGGAAAAATACTCTAGCAAGTGATCATGAGGGTTATTCATTATGATCATGCTGGATTTATACCAGGAATGCAAGGATGGCTTAATATTAAGAAAATTATCAGCATAATTGATCATATTAACAAGCAAACAAACCAACAAAAACCATGGGATTATCTCAATAGATGCAGAAAAATCAGTTGACAAAATATAACACTCATTCCTATTGAAAACACTAGAAAGTATAGGAATATATGGACCTTTCCTAAAAATAATAAACAGTTTATTTATTGTTTATTTAAAACCATCAGCAAATATCATCTACAATAGAGATAAATTAGAAGCCTTCTAAGATCAGGAGTAAAATCAGTATGCCCATTATCGCCTCTACTATTTAACATGGTACTAGAAACACTAGCAGTAGCAATTAGAGAAGAAAAAGAAATTGAAGATATTAAAACTGGCAATGAGGAGACCAAGCTATCACTCTTTGCAGATGATGTGACAGTCTACTTGATGAATCCTAGAGAATCAGCTAAAAAGCTAGTCAAAATAATCAACAACTTTAGCAAAGTTGCAGGATACAAAATAAACCCACATAAATCACTAATATTTCTATACATTTCTAACACATTCTGGAAGTAAGAATTAGAAAGAGAAATTCCATTTAAAATCACCCTTGACAATATAAAATATTTAGGAATCTATTTGCTAAGACAAACATAGTAATTATATGAACAAAACTACAAAATACTTTCCATACAATTAAAACTAGATTTAAGTAATTAAAAATATTAATTGCTCATGGGTAGAATGAGCTAATATAATAAAAATGACAATCCTACCCAAATTAATATACTTATTCAGTGTCATACCTATCAAACTAACAAGAAAGTTTTTTACTGAATCAGAAAAAATATAACAAAGTTCATTTGGAAAAACAAAAGATCAAGAATATCAAAGGAAATATGAAGAAATGTGTAGGTAGGGGGCTTGGCAGTACTAGATATTAAACAATACTATAAAGCAGTGATCATCAAAAGAATATGTTATTGGTTAAGACACAGAAGGGAGGATCAATGGAATAGATTTAAGGTAAATGACCTCAGAAAGACAGAGTATGATAATCCCCAAAGTCCCAGCTTTGAGGACAAAAATCCAGTATTTGACAAAAACTTCTGAGAAAATTGGAAAACAGTATGGGAGATATTAGGTTTAGATCAGCATCTCACATCCTATACCAAGATAAATTCAGAATAGGTGAATGACTTGAATATAAATAAGGAAACTCTAAGTAAATTAGGTGAACACAGAATTGGGAAAAGGAAGTTATTATAACCCAATAAGAGTTAGAAAAAAATTACAAAATATAAAAAAAGAATTAAATTAAAAAGATTTTTTTTACAAACAAAACCAACAGAACTAAAATCAGAATTGAAGCAAAAAATTTGGAAAACATCTTAATAAAATCTCTGACAAAAGTCTATTTATTCAAATATATAAAAAGCTAAATCAATAGTACAAAAATGATTAAGGGACATAAATAGGGAATTTTCAGATGAAATAATCAACAATATCAATAAGCACATAGAAAAGTGTTTAAATCTCTTATAATTAGAGAAATGAAAATCAAAGCAACACTGAGGTACCACTTCACATCTAACAGATTGGCTAACATGACAGCAAAAGAAAGTAATATATGTTGGAGAGTATGTGGCAAAATTGGGATATTAATACATAGCTGGTGGAGTTGTGAATTTATTCAACCATTCTGAAAGACATTTTGGAACTATACACAAAGGGCACTAAAATAATGTTTGCCCTTTGATAAGGCAATAGCACTGCTGGGTTTGTACTCTAAAGAGATAATAATGAAAAAGACTTGTACAAAAATGTATATAACCATGCTCTTTCTGGTGGCAAAACTTGGAAAAAGCAGGGATGCCCTTCTATTGGGGAATGGCTAAACAAATTTTGGTATCTGTTCATGATGGAATACTATTGTGCTAAACAGAATAATGAACTGGAGGAATTCCATGTGAATTGGAACAACCTCCAGGAATTGATGCTAAGTGAAAAGAGCATAACCAGAACATTATACACAGATATGGATATACTGTGGCACAATCAAATGTAATGGAATTCTCTACTAGCGGCAATTCAATGATCTAGAATAATTCTGAGGGAATTATGAGAAAGAGTGTTGTCCACATCCAGAGAAAGAACCGTGGGAGTAGAAATGGAAGAAAACCAACTGCTTGATCACACGGGTTGATAGGGATATGATTGGGGATATAGACTCTAAACAATCACCCTAGTGCAAATATCAATAATATGGAAACAGGTCTTGATCAATGACACATGTAAAACCAAGTGGAATTGAGCACTGGTTACAGGAGTGGGGTGGTGGAAGGGAAGGAAAGAACATAAATCAGGTTATGGTGGGGAAATTCTCTTAATTAATCAATTAAATACAATTTAAATAAAAATTTAAAAAAATATCTCCCTAAGAAAATAATTCCCCAGACCCATATGGATTCACAAGTGAATTCTATCAAATACTCAAAGAACAACTCATCCCAATATAACACAAACTATTTGACAAAATGAGCAGAAAAGGAATCTTACTGAATTCTTTTTTGGCACAAATATGGTACTTGTGTCAAAACCAGGTAGATAAAAAATGCAGTTAAACAAACAAACAAACAAAACTACTGACCTTACCTTCTTAATGAATATAGATGCAAAAACCTTAAATAAACTACTAGCAAAGAGACTACAGCATATCATCATAAGGATTATTCACTATGACCAGGTGAGATTTATACTAGGACTGCAAGGCTGGTTTAAAATTTAGGAAAAACATTCACATAATTGATCATATTAATAATCAAACTATGATAGGGAAAGAAAGTTTTGCAACAAACTGAGTGGTGCATATGTCAGGGTTATTGATAAGAGCATGTGACTAAGAGTTACAAGGGAGCCTAGGGCTGGAGATGTGGGGAAAGATTCCAAAGTCCCAACTGTTTGGGCACTTCTCTCCTGAAGGGCCTTGGTTGGAAGTTGAAAAAAAAAACAGGTTTCAGGCTTCTCCTGGTAGCAACTGAAGGAAGGAATCTTTGAACTGGCTGCTGGCAGTTTAAACATAAGATTGAGGACACACTTTATCACTGGACCTGTTTTTAGACAGATATCAACTGAAGATCCTGGCCCATTTGATTGGACTCCATTTGTGAGTCTTGGTTATTGGGGAAAATTACTGTTTAGCTTAGAATAAGAGAGGTTTAGATAGATTTATAGAAATTAGATGTTTAGAAAACTTGTAATAATTATCCTAACCCCTTTTCCTTCCTTCCCTCCCAAACAATAAATCTGAATTTTTTATACGTTTCCTTCTTGTTTACTCCTCACCAAAATGCTATTAGAACTGTTTGGCAGAGACAATCAGGTTTATTACATGAGTATTATATGTTTATTGTATGTATAATATTTCTGAAGTATAATTAAGTAGCCATCATTCTAATCCATCTTTAGGCAGCTACAAACTGAGGGGGAGAGCCAAATAGAATTCTGAGGGCTTGCCTTACTCAGAGGGGTTATTTTGACTGCATCACAGACCCCCAGAAGCCATTGGGAGCAGGCATCTTGGAAAAACTGTTTTTTTATTTGAAAAAAATGTAGCGTCTTCTTTGTTATACATATAATGTACATTGTACTAATATTCTTTTGAATTCTACTTTAATTATGGAAGCTAACATTTCATCAGGCATGTTTAGTACTATACTTATATTATTATGTGAATATGTAATGTGTATTCCTTATTTTGTTTTTGTATCTTTCCCTAATTATTGTCACTGTATATTCAAAATGTACTATATGAGCCTGTAATGTATATGAAGTTGTGTGATATAATGGCCTATGTACTCCTTACTGTTGTCTGTGGGTGTATTATGTAGAAGTTTTGTGCCTCTGTGTGTCTTTGTCTAAATTGCCTAAATTTAAGTTGCTAAGTTGCTAAATTTAAGTTGTTAAATTTAAGTTAATCTAAGTTGCTTGGTTTAGAAGGGATTCTGACTTAAAATTTATGCTAGTGAACATGAAACAACAAATGGATACACTGGATCAATTTATAAATAACATTAATATGAACCTGGGCTGTGTAAATGATGACAGTATAAATAATAAAGGGAAAAGACTAAATAGACTGGAACAAGAAAAAGCAGCAGGAATAGTGAATTTATGTCCCCTAAGAGATATGCCAATGACTACACAAAATGAGGTGCATAAGGTTAGAACACACAAAAGATTTTCCCTGGAGGACCTTGAATCCATCAAAAGGAGAACCCCAAATTTTAATGATGAGTCAAATAAAGTGATTAAGGAAATGTGAAGGGAAATTGAATAATATGATCCTGATTTTAATGATTTGGCCCTATTAATGAAAGAGGTCCTAACTAAGAGAGACAGGAATAAGTTTATTTAGGAGACATGAACAGATCCTCTGTTACAATCTTGACTGGGGAACTTAAAGCTGGATACTGTAGATGATGGGGTTTATGATATGCTAATTGAAGCAAGAGATGCAATCATAGATATTATGGGGAGATATTCTAAAAGGCCCATGCTTGGTCAAAGTTTAAGGCCATAAAGCAAAAGGTTTCTGAAACTCCTGCAGTTTTCCTGGAAAGGATAACCAAGGCAGCTGAAACTCTATTAGGGATATATGCACTTGAAGAAAGCACCATTGCCCACATCAAATGGGTCTTTGTGAAGAATGAAGTTCCAAGGGTTGGGCAATTTTTTAAGTCAAATTACAGCGATTGGGAAGAACTTGATCTTGACAAATTAAGGAGAAAAGCTACTTATTTGACTAATGATCCAGATGAAAAAACTGATGATAGGGATTCCATTGCTGAGGAATTGAAAAGAAAATGAAGGGAAGCTGAAATGAAAGCTAAAGAAAGTTAAATTAAGGAAATAAAGCCTGTGGCTGCTTTGAGATCTGTACAGCCAAAGTATAAGCCTAGTGAAAGGAGATCAGGTACTAGGCGCTCTTTCATTTGTGATCAGGTCAGTCATCTGTACCGAGATTGCAGATTCAGGAATCAAGGCAGAAGACAACTAAATAAGAATAATGGTTTTAATAGGCAATACAATAATTGGAGTAATAATTATAATTATAATAATAACTTATGGAACAATAATAATAAAAATAGATATGCAAACCAATGCCAGAATGACTGTTGCCAGGGGCAACAAGCCCCATATCGCAGGACTATGCAATCATGGGTAAATTCTGTAGCTAGACTAAAATACAGTTAAGTAGTAAAGGATAACCAGAGTAAGAATACTAGTGCTTTATGAAGGTTTCCCATAGGGACATATGAAAATGAATCAAGAAATGAGTGTGGTATAAATGAAAATGAGTTAAGGATAAATGAAATTGGGAGTAATGAAAATAAAATACATGGTGATACAAATGAATTAATGGAATCAAAGGAGGATAAAATTAGTGTGAATAATTTTACAGAGAAAGTACATTGTAATATAAATTTAATAGAAAATACTAATGAATATAGAATAAGAGAAATTATTGAAGAATGTAATCTAAATAATAACAATGAAATTGCAAATGGGAACAATGATACTGAGATGTAGAATTTAAGGATAAATGAGAGTAATATAAAAGCTGATGATACAAAATTCTGGGAAAGTCATGTAATTCAAGCAGATGTAGACTTGGATGGATAGGAAATGAGTAAGCTTTGTACTGATGTTACTGTGCTTACACCAATTCTTGAAACCTTCCAACCTCCAAATAGTACTGAACCTTATGTTTCTGTAACTAAAGGGGATCAGATATATAATCCTTTGGTAGATACTGGAGCTAGTAAATCAGTTTTGCAAAGTCTTCCTAAAGATTGTAAAGCTGTTAGTATGATGGAATTGATTGGACCTACCGGAAAATGAGAGTAGCAAAATTACAACCTAAAATGATAACTCTAGGTCCTTTATCTGTGGAACACACATTTCTTTGCCAGAATGTCCAATGAACCATCTTGGGAAGGACTTGCTTTGTAAATCACAAGCAACAATTCAATGTACTGTCACTGGGGATATATCATTACATTCCCAAAAGAATCTCTGAAAGCTTTTCTATTGCTGTTCTTAGATTCAGTCAGTGCAGAGAATGAGTTGGATTCCATCTATCCTATTCCTGAGGCTATACCAGAAGACTTATGGTCAAAGTCTTCCACAGATATAGGACTATTGAAATCAGCTACTCCAGTAATAGTGAGAACCAAGGGAGGGTCAGTTCTTTGTGTTCCTCAATACCCATTGAGTAAAGAAGCTATAGATCAGATAAGACCTATTATTGAGTCCCTAATCCAACAAGGGATCATAATACTTTGTTTCTCAGAATATAATACACCCATACTTCCAATAAAAAAGAAAAACTGGATCAAGATGGCAGAATTGTCTATATATTCATACAGGATTTGAGAGCTGTAAATGATCATGTAATAAAGACACATTCTATAGTGCCAAGCCCAGCTGCTATAATCTCATCCATTCCAAGTCAAGCAAGATATTTCACTATGGTAGATTTATGTTTCTCGCTACCAATTCACAAGGATTCTCAAAAGATCTCTGCTTTCACATGGGATAGTACCCAATGGACATAGACATGTCTTCCACAGGGTTTCTGTGATAGCCCAAATCAGTTCTCTCACATTTTGAACAGAGACCTTAAAACAATAACATTCAAGGAAAGTAAAATAGTACATTTTGTAGATGATATCCTCCTAGCATCTCCATCTTCTAAAGTGTGTTTAAGAGATAGCAAGATTCTTTTGATTGAATTACATAAATGTGGACATAAAATCTCTAAAGCAAAACTGCAATGGATTTTGTCTCACATTGAATATCTTTGCTTTGTGTTGTCAGAGGGTTGCAGAAGTATCACTAAGAAAAGAAAAGCTGATATCCAGAAACCAAGTACTCCTAAGACCAGGAAGCAACTTAGAGCTGTTCTTGGAACAACTGGTTTCTGTAGACAAGGGATACCTGGGCATATTGAAATTACTAAATGTTTAACAGATGAAACCAGGAATACAGAACCAGAACCTTGGAAACTCAAACATAAACATCTTCAAGCCTTAAGTAAGCTTAAGGAAGGGATTTTATCTGCACCAGCTCTTGGAATCCCCGACTATACTATACCTATTCAATTATTTGTTAATGAGATGAAAGGAATTGCATCTGGTGTACTGGCATAGACTTTAGGACAAAGTTATCATCCAATTGGATACTATAGTTGTCAGTTAGATCCAATTGCTACAGGTACAGTTCCTTGTTTAAGGGTTGTAGCTTCTGAAGCTGTGTTAGTACAGAAGTCATCAGATTTAGTTTTGGGTTGACCATTGATGGTATTTTGTTCACATCAAATAGAAGCATTGATGAAGAAATTTCATACTCAAGGATATGAAATTATACTTCTAGATAGTGAGAACATTGAGTTGGAAATGTGTAGTGTATTAAATCCAGCTACACTTCTTCCTGATTTACCAAAGAATGGTGAACCATTACATGAATGTGAATAAGTAGCAGATCTATTGGATATGCTGAGGATGGATTTAAAAGACACTCCAATCTAAAATCCAGACTTAGTTTTATTCACAGATGGTTCTTCATATTTGTATAATGGAATTAGATGTGCAGGTGCTGTAGTTGTCACAGAATTTGAGGCACTGTGGTATGGATCATTACTTAGCAACCTAGGTACAAAGTTGGTCACATTAAACAAGCATGTCTTCTGACTGATGGTAAAAGTGCAAATGTGTATACAGACTCCCATTATGCTTTTTCAGTGTGTCATGCTACAGGAAAGATCTGGAAACAATGAGGTTTTATTACTGCATTGGGAAAGCCAATTGCTCATGCAGAAATAATAACTGAGTTGTTGGATGCTATTCAGAAGCCGAAACAGTTAGCAGTAATCCATTATAGAAGTCATACTAATAGAAGAGATTCAGTAGGTAAAGGGAATCATAGAGCTGATATAACTGAGAAATTTGCTGCCAGAAATACACAGAAATGTGTATATCATGAACTTATCAAGTATAAAGTCTGATGATCTAGAAAAAGCTTATGTAGATTCAGAAAGACAAGAATTGAAGGAGAAGTTTGGAGCAATAAAAGAACGTGGTATATGGTTAACAGATACTGGAAAGCTGCTGTTACCAAAAGACCTGTATACCTATTTGTGTCAAGGCATTCACACAAAAGGTCATTTTGGTACTCAAGCTGTAATTGACACCATAAAGAGACAATGGGTAGCTCCTGGAATAAGTACTGTAACAAATAAGATCTGGTCAAGCTGTTCTGTTTGCCAAAAATTCAATCAAGGGGCATTGAGACAGACAGGTTTAGGTGGTAGATCTTTAAAATATTGTCTATTTGAGGGTCTGCAGATTGATTAAATCAGCATGCCAAAAGCTGGAAGATACAAGTTTTGCTTGGTAATTATTGACAGACTAACCAAATGCCCTGAAGCTTTCCCATCAAATACAAATATATCTAGCTTTGTGGTGAACGTGTTGATTAAGGAAATTATAACTAGATTTGGAGTACCACTAATAATAGACTCTGATAAATGATCACATTTCACTCATGACATCCTGAAAAGAGTCTATGAAAATCTAGGAATAACACCAAAATATCATGTTCCTTATCAATGTGATTTTTAGATTTTCTCCATCTTGCTTGGTCTAATACCCAGGAACGTGCACACACCCATTACAAAGGCATGTGTTAGCAAATGACAAATCAGAAACAACTGACTATCCCCTGGGCTATCCTAAGCCAAGCTTGAGCCACCATTGGCACATGTGAGATGCAGGAAGTGATGTAGAGAACTGCCTCTGGAGTTCTCATCACTTCCTGTGGAAAAGGCAAGACGCCAGTTTGATCCTAGAGCTCAAGCTTGGAGGAGCCTCACAGACAGCTTTCCTTCAGATAGGTCACATGAATGATAAGGACTGACTCCCTTCTTTCCCTTGGCTCTATAAGGCCTTAAACTCCTGCCTGACTCAGCCTGAGTCAGAGCCGTTTTGAGTTAACTCCTTCCTCCTTTCTCTCTCTCTCTCTCTGTCTCTCTCTGTCTCTCTCTGTGTCTCTGTCTCTCTCTGTGTCTCTGTCTCTCTCTGTGTCTCTGTGTCTCTGTGTCTCTGTGTCTCTGTGTCTCTGTCTCTCTCTCTCTCTCTGTGTCTCTCTCTCTGTGTCTCTCTCTCTCTCAATTTCTTCCTCTTGTAATTAAATCACCATAAAAACTCTATTCTGACTTGAGTGTTTTTTATTTAGGATTTTACAAATAAAATCCTTGATGACCAAATAATTATTACATTCAGTCTCAACCCTAAATTTAACCTTTATATCTTCCACAAAGTTCAGGGCAAGCAAAGTGTGTAAATAAGGAAATAAAGATTATGGCGGGGAAGCTTTATGCTGAAATTCATCTCAAATGGTCAGAGATTCTTCCCATAGATTTATTTTACCTATGTATGAGACCAAGAGCAGATTTATATATGCCATCATATGAAATGCTCTTTGGACATGCTCCACTACAGGCAAAAACTGGTAAGACAGTCCTTATATCTCTCTAAGGAGGAAATTGTCAACTTGCTTCTTACTTAAAAGCTTTACAACAAAGATTAAAAGATTTACATGACATGGGAGTATTAATTCAAACAGGTCCTTTGGGTTATTCTCTTCATAATTATGAACCAGGAGATATGGTATATGTAATTTTTTTCCCCTAAAACATCAGCAACACAAGAAAGGTGGTTGGGTCCTTACACTATTGTCTTAGTTTCTTCATCTTCAGTAAAAGTTTTCAGTAGAGAATTCTGTTATTATTGTTCACATATAAAATTAGCACATAGTATTAATGATGAAAATGTACACAA
Organism: Monodelphis domestica; assembly: GCF_027887165.1. Classification (NCBI taxonomy): domain Eukaryota; kingdom Metazoa; phylum Chordata; class Mammalia; order Didelphimorphia; family Didelphidae; genus Monodelphis; species Monodelphis domestica. The sequence goes on from NC_077233.1 coordinate 253,461,902, forward strand.
ATAATCAAATAAAAGAAAATGAAGAGATTGCAAAAAGATAGAATCTTCAGTCAAATTGAATCTGCAGTCAAAAAAATCAGTAAGGAGAGGACCATTCCTGCAGAAGAGGACAGAAGAGGACAATGCAGATGGAGAGGAGAATTCAGGAATTAATGGACAGTGTTAAAAGACTAAAAACTTATAAATTTAAAAGACTTTATGAAATTTGCAATGAAGAAGATTACAGGATAAATGGATTAATGAACAGACAATCTGGGATAATGTATTATAGTGCAAAAAAAATAACATTTATTCACATACAAATGCAAATATATTTACTACTATGGAATTGCAGAAGAATATTCAAGAGGAGGTGAGAAGAGTAAGAAAGATCCAAAGTAGGGGTATGTCGCATACAACAGTAACATAACTCCAACATAACAGTAACACTGACATTAAAATAGCAAAACAACATGACATAGCAAAAGTAACAACATAATAAAACATAAAAATAAAGTATAAATATGATTAGGTGACATCAAATCACTATTTAAATGAGTGAAACAATGTGTAGTTAGGGTACTAACAGTGTTATGATTAGCTATAGATAGGTTATTTATTAACAAAATATAGGTACATACTTAGATTTAGTTTAGATATAGAAATCTAGTTAGAAGAATTTTGAAGATAGGGATTAGTTAGGTAGGATCTTAAGCATGATAAGATAAGAAATTCTAGTTTATCCCCATTGCAAATGATGTTTGCTGATGGTTTTAGATATATACTGTTCATTATTTTTAGGAAAGGCCCTTCTATTCCTATACTTTCTGGTGTTTTCAATAGGAATGGATGTTATATTTTATCAAAGGCTTTTTCTGCATCTATTGAGATAATCATGTGATTTTTGTTGGTTTATTTGTTAATATCATCAATTATGTGGATGGTTTTCCTAATATTGAACCATCCTTTCATTCCTGGAATAAATCCTACATGATCATAGTGAATAACCCTCATGATCACTTGCTCGAGTCTTTTTGTTCATATTCTACTTAAGATTTTGGCATCTATGTTCACTAAGGAGATTGGTCTGTAGTTTAATTTCTCTGTTTTTGACCTGCCTAGCTTTGGAATCAGCACTATATTTGTGTCATAAAAGGTATTTGGTAGAACTCCTTCTTTGCTTATTCTGTCAAATAGTTTATATAATATTGGGATTAGTTGTTCTTTGAATGTTTGATAGAATTCATTTGTGAATCCTTCTGGATCTGGGCATTTGTTTTAGGGAGTTCTTTGATGGCTTGCTTAATTTCTTTTTCTGATATGGGGTTGTTTAGGTAGTCAATTTCTTCCTTTGTTAGTCTAGGCAATTTATATTTTTGTAAATATCCATCCTTATCAGCTAGATTGCCATATTTATTGCCATATAATTGGGCATTATAATTTTTAATGATTGCCTTAATTTCCTCTTCACTAGAGGTGAGGTCCCACCTTTCATCCAGGATACTGTCAATTTGGTTTTCTTCTTTAACTTTTTAAATTAGATTGACCAGTACTTTGTCTAATTTATTCATTATTTTCCAAAGGAACAACTTCTAGTCTTCTTTATTAAATCAATACTTCATTGACTTTCAATTTTATTAATTTCTCCTTTGATTTTTTGGATCTCTAATTTAGTCTTCATCTGAAAATATTTTAATTGATTCATTTTCTAGTTTTTTTTAATTTGCATGCACAATTCATTGACCTCTGCCCTCTCTAATTTGATAATATATGAACTCAAGAATATGAATTTCCCCCTAAGTACTGCTTTGGCTGCATCACATAGATTTTGAAAGGATGTCTCATTATTGTCATTTTGCTCTATGAAGTTATTAATTTTTCTATAATTTGTTCTTTAATTTTGGAACATGATATTATTTAATTTCCAATTAATTTTTTTTTATTTTTTCCTCTCCATGTACCCTTACTAATTATTATTTTCATTGCATTGTGATCTGAGAAGGCTGGATTTATTATTTCTGATCTTTTGCACTTGTTTACAATGTTTATATTCCCTAAATACATGATCAACCTTTGTGGATGTATCATGTGCTACTGAAAAGAAGGTGTATTTCTTTTTGTCCCTATTTACTTTTATTCACATATCTAGTAACTCTAAATTTTCTTAGATTTCTTTCATTTCTCTTTTCTCTTTCTTATTTTTTTAAATTTTGATTCATCTAGTTCTGATAGAGGAAGGTTCAGGTCTCCCACTAGTATAGTTTTTCTATCTATTTCATCCTTGAACTCCATTAGTTTCTCCTTTAGAAATTTGGATGCTATGCCATTTGGTGCATACATGTTGAGTACTGATATTTCCTCATTGTATAACTGCCTGTTATCAGGATGTAATTACCATCCCTATCTCTTTTAACTATATCTATTTTTACTTGGGCTTTGTCAAATATCATGATTGTGACTCCTGTCTTCTTTTTAATGAGTTGATGCCCAATAGATTTGTCTCCATCTTCTTACCCTATGCATACTTACCTTCTTCATGTGTGTTTCTTGTAGACAGCATATGGTAGGTTTTTGGATTGTAATCCACTCTGCTATTCCCTTGTGTTTCATGGGTGAGTTCATTCCATTCATATTCAGAGTTATGATTACCAGCTGTGTATTTCCTAGCATTTTGATTTCTACTCCTAGTCCTGCCTTTTCTTCTTTCATATTTCTTTCTACACCAATGTTTTGTTTTTAATCAGTCCCCCTAATTCCCACCCTTATTTTACTTCCCTTTCTACTCCCCTTCCCTTCTTATTTCCTTTTTATTTTCCTTATAGTCTTTTTATACTACCCCCCCACTCTCTCCCTCCCTTGTACTGCTTCCCTCCCCACCAGTGTGTTTGTTACCCTTCTACTTCCCTATAGGATGTAAATCAATTCTCTGCCCCAATGTATTTGCTTGTTCTTTCCTCTATGAGTCAATTTCAATGCATGTAGGAGTTGAGTATTTCCTATCTCCAACCTCTTTACCCTTCAGTGTATTGATGTTCTCCACCCTCCCACCATGAGCTTCTTTGTGACATATGAATGACTCCCTTTGTTTTCCTTTCCCATTTCTTTTAGCATTAACCTCTTTTTAACTCTAGTTTTATATATATATATATATATATATATATATACATATATATATATACACATATATATAAACATGTATATGTAGACATATATATATATGTATTTATGCATACATATATCTATATACATATTTATATCTTGGCATTTCCTACTATATAATTTGTCACTGTTCCCTCTAAGTATAATTCTTCTAGCTGCTCAGGTGATAATAACAGTTCTTAAGAGTTACCAATTACCTCTTTTCTCATAGGATATATATCATTTTAACTTAGTGGGTCTCTTAAAAAAAGGGGTCTTTTTTTATTTGTTTGTTTTTCTTTTTTCCCCCTTAATTACCTTTTGATGATTATCTTGAGTTCTGTGCTTGGGCATCACATTTTCTGTTCAGATACGGTCTTTTCTATACAAGTGCTTGGAATTCTTCTATTGTGTTAAATGACCATACTTTCCCCTATAAGAATATAGTTAGTTTTGCTGGGTAGTTGATTCTTGGTTGTAGACCTAGTTCCCTTGATTTCTAGAATATCATATTCCATGTCTTTCAGTCCTTCATTGTAGATGCAGCCATATCCTATGTTATCCTCACTGTGGTTCCATGGTATCTGAATGACTCTTCTTAGCAGCTTGTAATATTTTTTCTTTGGTCTGATAATTCTTGAATTTGGCTATAACATTCCTGGGTATTGTCAGTTGGTGATTAAGTACAGGAGGTGATCTGTGGATTCTTTCAATCTCCACTTTTCCCTTTATTCTAGAATATTGGGGCAGTTTCCTTGGATAATTTCCTATAGCATGATGTCCAGGCTTTTTCTTTTGGCATGGTCTTCTGGGAGACAAATGATTCTTAAGTTGTCTCTCCTGGAATGATTTCCTAAATCTGTTTTGTGAATGAGGTGCTTCATATTTTCCTCAATTTTTCATTCTTTTGATTTTTTTTTATAGCATCATGCTGCCTTTTGAAGTCACTTGATTCCAGTTGTTGTATTCTGGGTCTTAAAGACTGGATTTCATTTCTGGGTTTTTGGACATCCTTTTCCTTCTGGTCTGATTTTCTTTGGAGGTCCTATATCATCCCCTTTGCCTCATCTTTCATCGCCTTTTCCTCATTTTCTAGCTGGTTGATTCTGACTTTCAAGACACTATTTTCTCTTTTTAGTTCAAGTGCCTCTGTTTCCAGAAGACTTATCTTAGTTTTTAAGTTCTTTTCCCAGTTCTCTTCAGCCTCTTTTAATTGTATTTTGAGTTCTTCCAGAGCCTGTATCCAGTTCACTGGGTTTTCTGTTTTTGTTTTTGTTTTTTTTGCTTAGCAATCCCTCATCTTTCTCTGTTCTGTTTGCTCTTTTTATTGCCTGTATTGAAGCTGTTGATTGTAATTTCTTTTTTCTATTACTGTTGTTTGCTCATATCTATCCCTTCTTTGCTCCCTGTATTTTTCTTTGCTCTTTCTCCTCTCATTTTCTTTTTTTGTGGTTTTTGACTTTTCTTTCTGCCTTCACCTTTGGAGTTTTGTTAGTAAATATCTCAGTGCAGTCTGTGGGAGAGGGGTGTTGGAGCTGGAGCTTCCATGCCCTCTGGATGCTTTGATAAGATTAATACCAGCAGTCTATGGTGGAAGGGTTTTGGAGCTTGATCTTCCCTGCCTTCTGAAGGCTTTGATGCAATTAAGTCAGCCTGGGTTTTTGGTTGTGAGCTGAGGCAAAAACCTCAGGAGGGGGAAGCAATATGGAGTTTGTCTGCTGCTGCAACTGCTGTCAGCTCTGAGCTCTGAGTTTCTTTTCTATCCATTTTCCCACTGCCATTGTTTGATGCTCTGAGTCTCACACAACTTTGCCCATAAGGTACTTCCTCCAGTCTAGCCCCTTTGCCTGCCCAGAAGTTCCAGTTGCCACTGGAGGCTTAATGCTCTAGGTGGGGGAGGAGTCCCCAGACCTTCCTTCTTCCCTCTCCTTAAACTGAAATGATCTCGAATTCTTGCTTTGGTTGGCTTACCCTTTAAGTTGAGTCCAACAGGACGGTTCCTTGGCTCTGTCTTATTGTTAGGTTTGATTTTTAGTTCTCTGGGAACACTTAGTTTGTAATCGGTAAGGAAGGGTTTTCAATGATCTGAATGTTTGCTGCCTCTATGTCGCCATCTTGACTCTGACTCTGGGTAGATTTCTTAGTTTAGGTAATTGGTAAGTATTTTAGATTGTGAACAAATACAAAAATCGTGTTTCCAACACGATTTTTGTTTTGTGCAAAAGGGGGGAATGTGTTAGGGAAAAAACATTTTGCAACAAACTAAGTGATGCATACATCAGAGTGATTGATGGGAGCTTGTGACTGGGAGTCACATGGGAGCCTAGGGCTGGAGATCTGGGGAAAGATTCTAAAGTCCCAACTGTCTGGGCACATCTCTCCTGAAGGGCCTTGGTTGGAGGTTTGAAAAAAAAAAAAACAGGTTTCTGGATTCCCCTGATACCAACTGAAGAGAGGAATCTTTGAACTGGCTGCTGGCAGCTTGAACATAAGACTGAGGACATACTTCATCACTGAACCTGTTTGGACAGATATCAACTGAAGATCCTGACCCATTTGATTGGACTCCATTTGTGAGACTTGGTTATTGGGGAAAATTGGTCTTTAGCTTAGAAAAAGATAGGTTTAGTTAGATTAATTATAGAAATTATATGTTTAGATAACTTGTAATAATTCTCCTAACCCCTATTCCTTCCTCCCCTTCCAAACCAATAAATCTGAATTTTTTATATGTTTCCCTCTTGTTTACTCCTCACCAAAATCCTATTAAAACAAAACTAACAAATCACATGATTATCTCAATAGGTACAGAAAAAGCCTTTGACAAAATACAACAGCCATTCCTATTAAAAACACTAGAAATTATAGGAATAAAAGGTCTTTCCTCAAAATAATAAAAAGTATTTAAAATGATCAACAGGTATACTCTGCAATTGGGTCAATTAGAGAAATTACTAATAAGAATAGGAGTTCAGCTAGCATGCCCATTATCATCTCTATTATTTAACAGTGCATTAGAAAGGCTAACTGTAATATTTATAGAAGAAAAATAATTTAAATGAACTAAAATATGTAATGAGGAAACTAAACTCTCACTCTTTGCAGATGATATGATATTATCCTTAGAGGTATACTATAAAATAAACTAAAATACTAGTAGAAATAAATAATAATTTCACCAAATTTCAGATTTCAAAATAAACACACATTTTCTATACATTTCCAACAAAAATTGGCAGCATGCGTTACAAAGAGAAACTCCTTTTAAAATCACTCTAGACCAGTGGTTCTCAACCTTTCTAATGCCATGACCCCGAAATATAGTTCCTCATGTTGCAGTGACCCCAAACCAAAAAAAATTATTTTGGTGGCTACTTCAAAACTGTAATTTTCCTACAGTTATGATTCAGAATGTAAATACCTGATATGCATTATGTATTCTCATTGCTACAAATTGAGAGGTTGAGAACCGCTGCTCTAGACAATATAAAATATTTGGGAATCTGACAAGACAACTCAGGAATTATTTGAACACAATTACAAAATACTTCACACAAAACTAGACCTACACATTTAAAAACATTGATTTTTCATGGGTAAGATGAGTTAATACAATAAAAATGACAATCCTACTTAGACTAATTTACACATTCAATGCTATATCTATAAAATACCAAAAAACCTTTTTTATAGATTTAGAAAAAAATTATAACAAAGTTCATCTGGAAAAATAAAAAATCTACAATATCAAGGGAAATATTTTAAAAAATGTGAAGGATGAGAGCCTTGCAGTACCAGATCTTAAAGTGTAATGCAAAGCAGTGATCTTCAGAACAATACTGGATTGGCTAAGAGATAGAAGTGTGAATAGACTAGGGGTAAATGACCTCAGCAAGCTAGTGTTTGATAAACCCAAAGATTCCAGCTTTTGGATCAATAACTCACTACTTGACAAAAACTGTTACAAATATTGGAATGCAGTATGGGGAAAATTAGGTTTAGATCAACATCTACACCCTATATCAAGATAAATTCAAAATGGGTAAATGACAAATATAAAAAGTGAAGTCATAAATAAATAAAGTGAATATAGAATATTCAGATCTTCAGGAAAGGAAGGAATTTAAGATCAAGCAAGAGATAGAGAATATTACAAAATGTATAATATATAATTTTGATTACATTAAATTAAAAAAGTTTTGTATAAACAAAACCAATGTGACCAAAATTAAAAGGGAAGCAACAAAGTGAGGAAAATTTTATAACAGCATTCTCTGATAAACATCTAATTTCCCAAATATATAAGGAACTAATTCAAAAGTGCAAGAAATAAAGCCATTCCCTAATTGACAAATGTTCAAGGGATATGAATAGGCAATTTTCAGGTAAAAAATCAGAACTATTTATAAACACATGAAGAAGTGTTATAAATCCCTCCTAATTAGAGAAATGCAAATAAAAACAACTCTAAGGTATCTCCTCAAATTTACCAGATTGGCCATTATGAGAGTACAGAAAAATAATATATATTGATGAGGATGTAGCAAAATTGGGACAGTAATGTACTGCTGGTGGAGGTGTGAATTAATCCAACCATTCTGGAAGGCAATTGGGAATTATGCCCAAAGGGTGATAAAAGACTCTCTGCTCATTGATCCAACAATACCACTATTAGGTTTGTATTCCAAAGAGATAATAATGAAAAATGTTTGCACAAAAAATATTGAAAGCCACACTCTTTGTGGTGGCAAAAAAATTGAAAATGAAGGCGTGTCCATCAATTGGTGAATGGCTGAATAAATTGTGTTATATGGTGGTAGTCTCTTCCTGACCGAGAATGACTATTGTCTTTGTGCATTATCATCTATTGATGTACCCTCATGTGGCTTTGAAGTCCAAAGACTGAGGAGCAAAGTTTGTGGCACATGGGGTATGGGACACCAGTTGTTACAGGAGGTGCAGTTGTGGCCTGGTGTCAGTGTTCACGCGCAGCGGCAAGACGTCGACGTCGCTCATCTTCAAAGGTGGTGGCGGCACGGTGAATGGGGGTTCTCCAGCTGCTTCTGTCAGAGGCAGCGAGTTCTAGTTGCTTTGGTGTAATGTCAGCCCACTTCAAGTTTGACTTTAGTTGATCCTTGAATCTTTTCTTTGGTCGGCCTTGTTTCCTGAGTCCAGCTGACAGTTCACCATAGGATACCTGTCTTGGTATTCGCTGTGGATCCATGCAGATGACGTGTCCAGACCATCGTAGCTGGATTTTGAGGACCAGGACTTCAATGCTGGTGGAGTTAGCTATGTCAAGGACTTCCTGGTTGGTGATTCGGTCCTGCCATCAGATCCTCATGATTGACCAGAGGGAGCATTGTTGGAATTGCTCCAGCTGGTTCACGTGCTTCCGGTACAGTGTCCATGTCTCGCAACCGTACAGGAGCGAGCTGAGGACCCCTGCGTTGTACACTTTGAGCTTCGTCGCAGTGCTTACACCGCTGTGTTGGAGGATTTTGGAGTGCAGCCATCTGAGTGCCTGGCTGGCCTTTTGGATCCTGGCATTAATCTCGTGGTTTGAGGGACCTGTCATTGGCGATGGTGCTGCCCAGGTACTTGAAAGTGTTGATGTTAGAAAGCTGCGTGCCATAGATTGTAATGCGCGGCTGGTTAGTTGGCCTCCCTGGTGCAGGTTGGTACAGCACCTTTGTTTTGCTGAGGCTGATAGTCAGGCCAAACAGATTTGTTGCAGTGGAGATCATGTCCACAATGGTTTGAAGATGATTTTCTTGGTGGGCCACGAGAGCACAGTCATCTGCAAAGAGAGCTTCCAGGATGAGTCTCTCTGTTGTCTTTGTTTTTGCAGTCAGGTGGTGAAGCTCAAATAGTGAGCCATCTAGCCAGTATTTGATGTAGACGCCCAGGTCTAGATCCATCACAGCATGTCGTAATACTTGGGTGAAGGTTGGTTGAATACTACTGGAGCGAGGACACAGCCTTGTTTCACGCCATTGGAGATGTTGAAGCAGTCAGAAGTCTCTCCACCAGATAGGACTTCCCCTGTCATGTCGACATGAAAGAGCTGGATCAGTTTGATGAATTTTGCTGGGCACCCGAGCTTGCTGAGGATCACCCACAGTGTGTCCCTGTTCACTGCGTTGAACGCCTTTGTCAGGTCTATGAAGACAATGTAGAGACTCAGGTTCTGCTCAAGGCATTTTTCCTGCATTTGCCTCACCGTGAAGACCATGTCGATGGTGCTTCAATCTGGTTGGAAGCCACATTGTGATTCAGGCAGGTTCTGCTCTGAAACAGATGACAGGAGTCTGTTGAGTATAACACAGGCGAGGATCTTTCTGGCAGTGGAGAGTAGTGAGATGCCTCTGTAGTTGTCACAGGCTGCTCGTGAGACTTTGTTCTTGTATAGGGCTACGATGGAGACATCTGTGAGTTCTGGGGGCATGTCTTCCTCTTCCCATGTGCTGGTCAGCACTATATGGAATGCCTGGGGCGCCTTTCCATTTTAGGCCTTGTACACCTCGGTTGGGATCTCGTCTTTACCGGGTGCCTTGCCTGCACTCATTTGTTTAATGGCCTTTTGGACTTCCTCTATTGAAGGAGGGACATCAAGTTGTTCAATGGTGCAGTTTTGGGGGATCTGGTCAAGGGAGCTTTGGTGGACTGAAGAGGGTCAGTTGAGAAGCTGACTGAACTGTTCTTTCCACCTGTTGCTGATGCCTTTTTTATCTTTTATGAGAGTGTCACTGTCAGAGGATAGCAAGGGAGTGGTGGTGGGTTTTAATGGCCCATAGACAGTCTTGAGGGCACTGAAAAATTGTTTATAGTTTTTCGCATCAGCAAAATGCTGGATTTCTTCTGCCTTTTTTTCCCACCATCGGTCTTGCATCTTCCTGATCTCACACTGCACTGTGGCTTGGAGAGACTTGAATCTGTCCTTTTTAGGAGCAGAGTTTGGGTTATTTTGCCACTCCATAAAAGCTTTGTTCTTCTTGCTCAATAGGTCTTCAATAGCAGTGTTGTTCTCATCAAACCAGTCCTGGTGGTTGTGTTGTTTGGGGCCTAGGACTGCCTTTAGGGGTGTATGGGGTGCTCAGGGAGGGTTAATATCTCTGGTATGGAGGGCTTGTCGTGCCCTCTTAGGGCAGCTCTCCAGCCTCTGACCCCCACCTGACACCCAGCTCTCACTTGTGGCTCCCAGTAGCTGCTAGCATGCGGCAGCAGCCACACACTCAGGCAACAGCTTCGACAGGCCCCCTAAACCTTGTGAGCGTAGCCATCAGGTCATCGACCCCTGGTGAACCAGGACTTTGCTCACCCAGCATGTGAAGACTGCTGCGGTGGAACAGGTGGAAGAAACCAATAAGAAGGTTCAAAGGCTGAGATGGTGACACAGCAAAGCACTGTGGACTGCTTAGGGCATGTTGGAGCACAAAAGACAACACGGCCATCCAATGCAGCTGAGCAAGTCTCCAGATGTAACAATTTTTCGGTGATGCAATACTATTGTGCAATTAAGGAACAATAGTCTGCTAGATTTCCATATGAGCTGGAAAAACCTCCACACACTGATGTGGAGTGAAATGAGCAGAACCAGGAGAACATTTTATGCAGAAACTGAAAGATTATACTATGTTCAGCAATGCAATGATCTAGGACAATCCTGACAGACTTATGAGAAAGAATGTTATCCATATCCCGAGAAAGAAATGTTGGAGTAAAAATGCAGAAAGAAAACATTTGATTCATTACCTGTTTATATGGGTATTAGATGTGGGGTTTTTAAATGGTTACTCTATTATAAAAATTAATAATATGAAAATAGATATTGAGTGATAATACATATATAACCCAGTGGAATTATTTGTTCTTTATGGGAGATGAAGGGAAAAGGGAAGGAAAAGAACTTGTATCATGTGACCATGAAAAAATACTTTAAAATATATAGAAAATAAATATACATATAAAATGAAAAAATTTAAAAAAATACCTTAAAAAAAGAGTGAGGTCCAATAAGTTGAAACCAATTATTTTATAACCAATAGCCTTTTGACCACTTTCCATTCACCACATTTTCTAAGAATTTATCTTTCCTTATACCTTTATCTCTTTGCTAAAGACTTACAATCAGATATTACATGTTCCCTGTTGAGCACTCCATCTCTCACTATTAGACACCAAAACTATCTGTTTACTATTATCTCTTCTTAACAATCAGCAACTTTCAAAAAGCTTCAATTTGTTTTTGAACAAGGTATAACAAATATATGAACCTCTCAACATCCTCTGTCTTAAAGTTCCCTCTACATCTCTATTTTTTGCTATAATCTTCACACAAAAAGTCATGAACACATAAATACACATGCCCACAAATCACAAAATCTTATTTATTTCTTGGCATGAAAAAAAAAAACATAGGATGTCAAGCTTTCTTTAAATAAGAAACTTTTCCACAACTCTAATTAAAATGAACTTTTTAACATATAAATTAACACATTTAATGTGCTGTTCCTGGTGATTAACTGTCTCATTTTAACAAGCATTCACTGTTAACACCGCAACTGTTAATTTTAACAGCCAGATTTTTAGGTTTCAGGAGGAAAAGATAAAACTGGTTAAAAAAGACTCCTATAATTTTTTTCCTTCATAGGTGATAACCTGATTCAGAACAGCTACCTTAAGAAGAGATCTCTTCTGCAAAGAATTATTTATTTTTTCTATTTAATCTAAAACCGAATCTATAAAACCTATGAGAATTTCATGGGGCATTGATAAGAGAGGAGGCATAAATATAATTTAGACCAACTCCTAAATATATAGATGAGGAAATATGTGTGTTTCCTCTATTTTCTGTTTATCTTATGTATAGCTTACTTTACATAAATTTGTTTGCATACTGATTTTCCAAATATATTGTAAGTTCCTTGAGGGCTAAGTTGATCTTTTGCCTCTTGTATCTCCAGCATTTAGTATAGTACCTGGCACAAAGTAGTTGCTGAATAAATGTTTGTCAATTGATCAAAATATATTCAGAGAATTTCAGTGTCTTACCTATGGTCATATACAAGTGGCATGAGAATGAAATCTAATGATATTTATCATTTTCTTTTACTTTATGAATAAATTTCTCATATTTGAATCTAACCTTTACTCAAATAAAGAGTGAAGTCAAAAGAACAGGAAAACTATATTATAGTAAGGAACTGCATATTCATTTGTAAATGTTTTAATAAAGTTAAGGTACCTAAAAAATAAATCATAAAATAGAATCATGATATACCCAATATGCTTTGGCAGGTATGGTAAAATATTATAATTTCATTATTTTTAAAACTTTGTAAATATGTCCATAGGGTCAGAGCTGAGGAATCCATAATCTGACTTTCTACGAGTTTTGCTTAAGCATCCATTTGTATGCATAGAATTACTTCAGTTCCTGATTATCTAATATAATATCAAATACACAGATAGACTAAGAAAACTCTCTTTAGCTGACTTAATGTCTTTTCTTTATGAAATCATTTAGTGCAATGGTTAATAATCATTTCATTTCACTGATTTAAACTCCATCTCAAATAATACATCTTACACATGTAAGGAAGTTTGTCTTTCACAAACCTAATCACCAAAAAAATGGGCCAGATAACAATAATATGAGGAATAAATGAGTCTTTTGAATGAATCAGAAAGGAAGAAACTACCATGGGATGAATAATGACAGATTGTGCCTCAAAATGACCTTTAAAACTTGGTTTAATGAGAGAAAAAGACTCCAGTTCTTGATTGGATGAATAGAAGATTCATGAAACTGAAGAAACAAAACCTTTATAAAGCCATTTGGATCTGAGAGACTAAATGTACAGATAGAAGGAGCTACCAGAAAGAAAGGGGCTATGATTCTAAGAGCAAGGTTTCTTAGATGAATACCAAGTTGAAATATGTCAGGAGAGAAGTCCCATTGTAAAAAAGTACCCTGGATTACATCCCCTAGTCCAATTATTCTGTTTCTCCTCTGTCTCCTTAAGCTTCTTTTTGGAAAAAATGAAACCTTATCTTTTGGACACAGTGAAAATCTGTTTACTTTCTTTATACTAAATGTTTTTCTTGTCTTTCTATAGAGCAGTAAACTCTAGCAATTTTCAGGTAGGGTGTAGTCACAAACAACATAGTTGGAATGAAGCAGCTGAATGGGTAACATCCCCAGAGAAGAAAGAGGTAGATCTACCTTTGAAGCATGTTTTTGTTTTATGCTGTTAGAGGTGCTATTTCTAGCTAGGGACTCAGAGCACTGACAATTTATTAAGAACCTACTCTGTACCAGATACTATACTAAATGATAGAGCTGCAAGAGGCAAAAGATGGACTCATCCCTCAAGGAACTTACAATATATTTGGGAATACAGCATGCAAACAAATTTTTTCTCCTTTGACACGAATTCTCAGAGCTAAGTAGCTTTTTATAGAAACCTATCTGGAAAATAAATCCATACTAGGGAAAGAGGGAAATTGAAGTGTTTGTACAACACAAATCACCATATCACACACCAAATCATGGAGGTTAAATGTAACTCCTGCTTTAAGTGAGAATGCCCATAGATATGTATTTTCCTCTACTTTCAGAGTCTAAATATCATGTTGATTCTTCCTTCTTGTTTCTCTGAAGCAATGATTTTCAATAGTATTGTCACTTTTTATACATTTCTTTTTTTAGTAGATCATATTCTGTTGCCTCCATTGTCTCCATTAAGCCTATTATAGTGTTTTCCTATGTCAAATTTACATATGAAAGGTTGCATTTAATGAAGCTTATTGCAACCCTTTATATTGTGAAAGGGAATTCTTTATTCTCTTTGTCTATTTTGAATTAATCAATCAAGAAACCCCTACTTATCACTTTGTTAGCCATCAAGTAAGAGAATTTACAAGTCCCTTACTTAGAGAGCCTTTTAACTCAATCATTCAGAAACTTGTGAATCCTTTGATAAGAATTTATACTCTTGGAGGACAAAAGGTGGATCCCACAGACACTAACAATGTGGGTAATGCTAAGCAATTTGGAAGCTGTGATTGGCCCCTGTGAAAAGGGGGAGGTACAGGATGTGATGTGGAAAAAGAAATATAAAAGTCTGGAATTTTCTGTTCTTGTCACTTCTCCATTGGACTTCTTCTTTGGAGGACTGTTCCTTGGCACTTCTTCTTTGGCCTTTTCCTTGGGATTTCTGGCTTGGAGAGATTCCTGCCTCTGTGGCTCTGTGAGGATACCCTCTCTGCTCATTGGTGCTTTGGTGGGACACTCCCTACAGTGTGAATTCTGTGGAGACTCTTTCCCTGGGATTCTGCATTGACTTGCTAATAAGTGACTCAGACTTCCACATGGAAATTAGAACTTTGTTGGGGAGTGGGCTGAATTTCATCAGATCAGCACTAAGGGTAGGCTAGGCAAATACTTACCACTTTCCCTCCTACATTTTATACTTCAATTATTTCTCTTCCATGTTATAAACAAAAGCTGCTAACATTATTTTTTTCTGACAGGGATAATATTTTGAATTCTGCAACCACAACATTGAATTTATCTCTATTATTTAGTCAAAACCCCAATTTAACCCTTACAGTATTCATGTGTATCTTGTTGGTGTGTAAATAGAATGTTGTTACTTTTATTGCTGTTCATTTTCATATTTTCATTATTGTTATTACCCATATCTCAGTTTACTATATCATTGAGTTCTGTCATTGTGGTATAAGCATGTGACTAAGTTATTTACATATTGTGGTCAACTGGATATTTCCATTATAGAATGGTATTTTGAAACTATGAATATTGCATATGAAGATGAAAAGGGAAAGCATTAAGAATTTATCATCCCTATTATATTCCTGGCACTGCAATACATTGTACTTTCATAGGTCTAAAAATACATAGGGAGATAATGATATTTTAAATATGGTCTGTATACTGAGTATATTACAAATATACTGTAGGTCATAGTAAAGAGCCAAAGGATAATATAGAGTGGTTTAGAGTAGAATAAGGTCAAGGAAATACCCAAAAGTTATGTACTATAAATTAACTGATTCATTTGACTTATTAAAATTTTGAAAATACCCATGTTGGGAACAGTACTTAGAGACTGTCTTGCATAAACTCCATCTGGAGTATAGAGTTCTATAAAATTTTTGCAACATTAATAAATAAAAGGGATGACAGACTACAACAGTTGAGGTATAGATTCAAATATGAACTGCAGACCTCATCTGTAAAGGAAGATAGGACAAGATTCTTGCTATTATAAACAAGTAACTCATATATGGATGAGGTTGATTCCATATGTTCCATACTATGGTTGAAAGAGAATATCTCCTAAAAAATAAGCAGGGCCACTACTAGAATGTCAAGAAAGGACTGAAACAATGAAAGCACAAAGAAGCTTCACCTTTGGGCAGTCCTGACTTTAGAAACTTCATTGGAGACAGCAGTAATCTGTCAAATAGAGAAACTTTCTCAGGAATGGATCCTTTCCTTTCTAGGAAAGCACAATGTGAATTACAGAGCGACTACAAAGTTGGTAAGGGGACAAGATTAATTGTTTGATGATTATAACTTTGCATTTGAATTACTGTGGGCCTTAAGGAAAAGAAATCCTATAATCAAATATCAGAAATGTTTTCAAAAGCCTAAGTGATTATACAGTTTTGGCCCAATGGCAAAGGCAGTATTTATTGAGTTTGGCAATACTATTCACTTAGAAGGATAAATATATAAATATATATATATATATATATATATATGTACATATATATATATATATATATATATATATATATATATATGTATATATATATATATATATATATATATATATATATATATATATGCTTGATGCAAGTGTCCAGCTACCCATTTAAACTTTTGGGAGAAAATCCTGAAGGAGTAAACATGAATAAATTGACCAAGTAGTTAAAGGTTATTGAGGTAGACTTGATTTAAATGTATATCTTAAGATTACCTACTATAACAACAATTCACAGATTATATAAAAACATTGGATCAGTTTGGAAAGAGTCTATGAGATAGGTTATTTCATAATAATTCAAAACCAGCTACCTCAGGAATATTCTCTGATGAATGGACTATGAAATCTATGCAAAGCAACCACACTAAAAAATAATGTTAACTAAACAAACAAAAGAGTCACTAAATCTATGCTAATACTTAAAAAGGTATATGGGAAATAGACAAGAGAAATATACGAAATCAAATGTCAGTTGAACTGAGCAATTAGGACTCCCACTAAATAATGTGCCAACAGCATATGTGAGCCTTATTTCAAAAAGACACCTATTTCTACATTGGTTTTCTATTGAAGATTCACAGTTGATGAGGGACTCAGAAAAGAAAAACAAGACAAGAAAGAAGGTAATGAGATGAGACAATTCAAATTCTAGTCTTTTTTAAAGGTATTATCATGAAGCCCATTGTAGAAGCTGGGTTGTGCAATCAAATGCTGGGCTGGACTGGGCTGCACTTATCCTATAATTAAAGCACAAGAAGGAAGTAAACAAGTATTTATTAAGTGCCTACTGTGTCACAGGCCTTAAATGACTTAGACTATTTTCTTATTTAATCCTCACAACAGATCTGGTTAGAGGGTGCTATTATTATCCCATTTTATAGTTGAGGAAATTGAGAGATTTAAATAATTTACTCAGAATACACAGTAATTGTCTAAAGCTGGATTTGAACTCAAGTATCCAAGACTCTTGGTTCAATGATCTATCTAATATGCCACTTAGCTGCCTCATCAGCATAGAACTCCCCATGGCATAGTATGCTATGACCTTGATAAATTTATATGGTAGCTTTGAACAAATACATCAAGAGAAGATTCTCCAAGCTTGTAAGGAAAGACTTTATTGACCCCAAGTGACTGCAAATTTCCCTAAAAATTGTGATCCATGAGATCATTGTTTGCCAAGAAAAGACTTCTCAACTAATGGAGCATATTCAGAGAATAGAAATACTGGTAAACCCTTTTAAGTTGTCTCCATTGATTTTCAATCCCTGGAATCACATAATCAGAACATTATCCATGTTATGGTGTATAATGACAATTTACCAAGATAATGGCTTGAATTTACATAGCACATTAAAGTTTTCAAAGTATTTTACATATATTTTTACATTTTATTCTCACAAGAACTCTATGAAGCATCAATCAGGAATAGGGAGCAGTTGGAAGACATGGGCATGTTCAGTCAAAAGAAGAGAAGACCCAACAGGGACATAATAGCTGTCCTCAAGTGCTGAAAGGCCTTCATTATTTGAAGGATTAAACTTGTTCTATTTCCCTCTGAAGGGAAGAAAATGAAGCAATGGACAGGAGTTGCAGAAAGAATGATTTTGCCATGGTTTCAAGTAAAACTTCCTGGTAATTAGAGCTATATGAAAGTAGAATAGACTTTCTCAAGAGGTGGTGAGGGGTTTCCCCTTCTGTTGGAAATGAGTCTAATGCCTCTTTTTTTTAGTTCAGCTTCAATATTAGGACAGATGAGGCCCTTGTAAGTCATTGAACACTTAACACAAATATTTAGTTTGTCCAAACACAAGAAAGATATTTAACACGGATATATGGCATGTGACTTCCCTCATATCTACACAGAAATATTTCTGGTTAGCAGGGCAAGTTATGGTAATTCTAAGTGATCTTCAAAAGTCCACCAAGTTCAAGGGACTCCAATTTACAAAAGTGGAATTTCTTTATGTTCTTAGATAACTGATGAGTTGTATCAAAGGAATCAGGGGAAGTAACAATCTCAAGGACAGTTTTATTGCTCTTTAGGGCAAAAAAACAAACTAATTCTTACTGAAGGACAACTGGTAAGCCTTGGTCCTGCCACAACTTTTTTTGAGACTGAGGCCAAATGACCACTTATTGGATATGTTAATTTTTTTAGTGCAAATGTGGATTGAATAAGATGGTCTCTGAGGCACTTTATCTGTGATTCTCTGAACCATAAATCTTCCTTAGTTGTTAACCTATTGCAGGAGAATTGTTTTTCAGTATAAAGACTTCCTTCCACAATGCATTCAGAAAAAGACAGTTTTTGAAAACAACCACTTAGAGAGAGATCAGGTTTGACTGGCATCCAAAAGCCTACAATAATACCTTACATATCTCAAGGGAACTCATAGCTTGACTGTTTCAATCAGACTATCAAACAATTTAGGAATAATGAGGCCAAAAGAAAAATCTTAGTTGAGTTAACACATGGCATTTCTTAGTATATGTGTACAATTCTACTAGGAATAATACCACATTTCCTGATACCACACCTGCTGATAGTTTTCTAAGAACAATGCTTACCTTTTGATGTGTGCATTGGAGTCTTTGAAGATGAAATGACTGCAGACATATAACCAGTATATCTCTCAGAATATAAAGAAGATAAAAGAAGCTTACCATTTAACTACAGCATGAGCGCAGAATAACACTGATAGAAATGAATGATGGCTCATGCCCAGGTTTGTTGTCAAGACCTGGAAGGAGACTGAACTTTGCTGAGAAATTTTTATGTTCATGGACCACACATGTTAGCAGGTTGAAGGAAAACTACTGCAAAACTATTTCTGTGAGAGAACAATTTGCCCTTTTGCAGATCATCCCCAGAATTTGTTGGAAACTAATTAAATCATTTCACTGGAAGTGCTTATTTTCTTTAAGTGAGTTAGGTAGATCCCCTAGATGATCAGATAATGGCTCAGATATAAACATTTCAAGGGGAAAAGATATCACTGTATTGCAGACTAACAATTCAAATACGGTTTTCCTCCTATTTGAATTCAATTCAGAGGAAGTACCTGTTCTATCTAGAATTTTAGTTATAGAGATGCCACACACACATGTGTGTATGTTTGTGTGTGTGTATGTTCAGCTAAAGGTAACATTCCTAGACACCCTCCATGAATTCAGGTTTAAGGATACAGGGTGATGATTTTTCATAAAGTTGATGATCAGCCTTTGCCACAGCTGGATCAAGAATTGGGCCAGCAGTGTAGACTAGAGAGAGGTAAATTTGATCTGTGACCAAAGTAAAGGGAAATTGGAGAAATGATTCAATCCGCTTCAGAACTTGAACAAGATTCCTGGTCAGAGAGATGAGAGACAGGGAATTAAAAATGGCAGCAACTCCAGTCAACTGGCTAAGTTGCTCACCAGATACATGAAGAGTAAAAAATATCTCAACTGTGCCTGTGTTTTCTTTGACACTGTTCACCATTTTCACATATCTGTTGTGGGTGGTTATATCTTGGTGTCAGAAGAGCTCATCACTGATAAGCAATGTGTCAATTGCCAAGGCCTCATAGGCCTTCTCCACTTGCTTGAGTCCTTAGTATTTTTTTTAGCCTGACAATACTAAGTAATGAGTAAAATATTCAAGCCAACACTCTTTATTTAGATATAAAGTATTTACTTCTGTCTAACAACTAAAAAGAGAGTTCATATAAAGATAGAGAGCAGGGTCTTTGAAATAGATTGTAGTTGGAAGTGGGAGACCTTTGGAAATGGTTACAAAATGAATGATTTGTATTTTCTAGATCTGGTCAACTTTTACTCTCTTTTCTGCCCTTGCGAAGATACCATAGATTACTGAATGAGCAGCTTGTCAGGGTGTTGGAAAAACATGGCAGAAAGCCATAGAAATTTAATTTTTTATTTTTTATTTTTGAAGGAATTATATAAACATTGGTTATAAAACAAGTTACAAGGTATTTTTATGAAAAAATAAAAACACTTTTTTGTAAAAGTCAACACTGAGAGTAAATTGTTTAAGTTACCTCTTAAGGTAAGTAATAAGATGCCCTACCCTGATACCTTTATTATGTATAACCCACCTTTATTGAATCAGTAAATAAGAGGTATTATTCATACATTTGATGTCTTGGCATTAAAGTAATCAGTCAATCAATCAATCCCCCAAGGGCATTTCTACTAGTGGGACAAGTCTGAAATGATCAAAATATAAAAAAAAAAAATTAGGAGCTTCGACACACTGTGAGGCTTATTGATCTATTTTGGAATTGAGGATTCAAACATCTGAAAAGGGATTACTTGAGGCAGAGGGAGAAGAAGATCCTTGGCTTTTGTTTTTGTCTCATTGCCCTGACCTTTACCCCCTTTACACTCTATTCAATTAATAAATTGTTGACTTTGATCATTGATTTGGAGCCATCATCCCTTCCTTCACACCTTATCCACCATCTTCCAGCAGGCATGAGGATAACGGGTCCGAGGGCCCTGAGCCAGGTGTCTGTGCCAAAGGGACAGAGGGATTTGGGTCCTGGAGCTATGTGATAGGACTTCTGCAACAGAAGCTTGCACTCCTGAGGGTCAGGAGCCAACACTAAGAAAGCAAGAATACAGAAATCAGAGAGTTCTGAAAGCCTCCAGACAAGAAACAGAGAGACAGGAAAATATGAACAAAGACTATCATCAGGTTCCCAAGAAAAACATAATCTGTATTTCATCAAAACAAGTTATTACTTTTCAAGAATTCTCCAGATTTTGTAAGGAAACCTCACCCTCCACAGAATGATAAGCTTAATCCTAAAACTGTTGACCCATTTTGTGATCAGCCACAAACTTTGTCTACTTTTGCTGCTGTTTACTCTAAAGGAGGTATTCCTTGCAGGTTGGTACATCATTCAATAAAACACAAATTACAGTGGGACTGTCTTCCTGAAACTCTTTGATTTGAAACTCTTCTTATTACTTTAGTAGAGGACCTAAGAGACACTAAATATCTATACACATTTGTATCAAGAGAAGGTTTTAAAGAATTACTTTTGGTTGAAGGTGTTACTGAAAAAACAGTGTCCCTGATATCTAGATTGATTCCAGTGTTGAAGGCAGCTCTGACACATTCAGATGGTGAAGTGTTTGAATGGGGATTGAATGTTTTAATACAGTAGAGTGGTGGCTAATGGATAAGAAATTCAAAGAGCCAATCACCCATGCTTTACAAAAGCTAGAACAACATGGTGGAAGGGGCAGCCTAATGATTATCAAAGCTAAAATTCCAACCTATTGTTCCATCTGCTCTTAAATCAAAGGAATGATAAAAACCATTTGATTAAGTGGCAAGAGATGACAGAAGCTTGTGATGAACATGATAGGATCCCTTTGAATGTTTTCTTTTTAATCACAGCTACTCATTTGTTATTTACATGATAAAAATGTATTCACAAAAGTGATTCCACTGAATCATAGTCAAGGAGCATATATATATATATATATATATATATATATATATATATATATATATATATATTAGTCTCTAGGTAATAGAGAATGACTATTGTCTTTGTGCACTTTCATCTACGGTGTACCCTCATGTGGCTTTGGAGTCCAAAGACTGAGGAGCAAAGTTTGTGGCACATGGGGCATGGGACTCCAGTTGTTATGGGAGGTGCAGTTGTGGCCTGGTGTCAGTGTTCAGGCGCAGCGGCAAGATGTCAATGTCGCTTATCTTCAAAGGTGGCGGCGGCATGGTTAATGTGGGTTCACCAGCTGCTTCTGTCAGAGGCAGCGAGTTCTAGTTGCTTTGGTGTAATGCCATCCCACTTCAAGTTTGACTTTAGCTGATCCTTGAATCTTTTCTTTGGTTGGCCTTGTTTCCTGAGTCCAGCTGACAGTTCATAGAATACCTGTCTTGGTATTCGCTGTGGGTCCATGCGGATGACGTGTCCAGACCATCGTAGCTGGGTTTTGAGGACCATTACTTCGATGCCGGTGGAGTTGGCTCTGTCGAGGACCTCCTGGTTGGTGATTCGGTCCTGCCATCGGATCCTCATGATTGACCGGAGGGAGAGTTGGTGGAATTGCTCCAGCTGTTTCATGTGCTTCCAGTACAGTCTCCATGTCTCGCAACCGTACAGGAGCAAGCTGAGGACCACTGCATTATACACTTTGAGCTTCATCTCAGTGCTGAAACCTCTTTGTTGGAAGACTTTGCAGCGCAGCCACCCTAGTGCCTGACTGGCCTTTTGGATCCTGGCATTAATCTCGTGGTCTAGGGACCTGTCATTGGCGATGGTGCTGCCCACGTACTTGAAAGTGTTGACGTTAGAAAGCTGCGTGCCATCGATTGTAATGCACAGCTGGTTAGTTGGCCTCCCTGGTGCAGGTTGGAACAGCACCTTTGTTTTGCTGAGGCTGATAGTCAGGCCAAACAGATTTGTTGCGGTGGAGAACCTGTCCACAATGGTTTGGAGATGATTTTCTTGGTGGGCCATGAGAGCACAGTCATCTGCAAAGAGAGCTTCCAGGATGAGTCTCTCTGTTTTCTTTGTTTTTGCAGTCAGGCAGCGTAGGTCAAATAATGAGCCATCCAGTCGGTATTTGATGTAGATGCTCAGGTCTAGATCCATCACAGCATGTCGTAATACTTGGGTGAAGGTTGGTTGAATACTACTGGAGCGAGGACACAGCCTTGTTTCACGCCATTGGAGATGTTGAAGTGGTCAGAAGTCTCTCCACCAGATAGGACTTCCCCTGTAATGTCGACATGAAAGAGCTGGATCAATTTGACGAATTTTGCTGGGCAACCAAGCTTGCTGAGGATCACCCACATTGCGTCCCTGTTCACTGCATTGAACGCTTTTGTCAGGTCTATGAAGACAATGTAGAGACTCAGGTTCTGCTCAAGGCATTTTTCCTGCATTTGCCTCACCGTGAAGACCATGTCAATGGTGCTGAGATCTGGTCGGAAGCCACATTGTGATTCAGGCAGGTTCTGCTCTGAAACAGATGACAGGAGTCTGTTGAATATAACACGGGCGAGGATCTTTCCGGCAGTGGAGAGTAGTGAGATGCCTCTGTAGTTGTCATAGGCTGCTCGTGAGCCTTTGTTCTTGTATAGGGCTATCTCTGAGTTCTGGGGGCATGTCTTCCTCTTCCCATATGCTGGTCAGTACTATGTGGAATACCTGGATCACCTTTCCATTTAAGGCCTTGTACATCTCGGTTGGGATTCCGTCTTTACTGGGTGCCTTGCCTGCACTCATTTGTTTAATGGCTTTTTGGACTTCCTCTATTGAAGGAGGGATGTCAAGTTCTTCAATAGAGTGGTTTTGGAGGATCTGGTCAAGGGAGCTTTGGTCGACTGAAGAGGGTCAGTTGAGAAGTTGACTGAAGTGTTCTTTCCACCTGTTGCTGATGCCTTTTTTATCTTTTATGAGAGTGTCACTGTCAGAGGATAGCAAGGGAGTGGTGGTGGGTTTTAATGGCCCATAGATAGTCTTGAGGGCACTGAAAAATTGTTTGTAGTTTTTCGTATCAGCAAAATGCTGGATTTCTTCTGCCTTTTTTTCCCACCATCAGTCTTGCATCTTCCTGATCTCATGCTGCGCCGTGGCTTGGAGAGACTTGAATCTGTCCTTTTTAGGAGCAGAGTTTGAGTTATTTTGCCACTCCATAAAGGCTTTGTTCTTCTTGCTCAATAGGTCTTCAATAGCAGTGTTGTTCTTGTCAAACCAGTCCTGGTGGTTGCATTGTTTTGGGCCTAGGACTGCCTTTGATGTTTCCTTCACTGTGTCTCTGAACTGGTTCCATTTCTCGGTTGAGCTTCCAGTGAGTGGTCCCTTGGCAGACGGCTTGTTGTCTAGGCAGGACTGGAATGTTTGCAAATAAGATGGATCTCTAAGACGACTCACGTTGTAAAATGCGTGAACTGTCTGGGCGCGTTTGGATGGCGAGGTGCAATGCGCATTTGAAGAGTTGCTCTAACCAATCGGTGGTCTGTCCAGCATTCAGTTCCTCTCATTGCTCTGGTGATCTTTACATCCTGGATGTCTCACCGGTGTACAATGATGTAGTCAATGAGATGCCACTGTTTTGATCTTGGGTGCATCCACATTGTTTTATATTTGTTCGCCATTCTGAACACAGTGTTCGTGATGGTGAGTTTGAACTCTGAGCATTTGCTGAGTGGCAGTAGGCCTTTGTTATTCATTTTGCCCACTCCGTGTTTGCCGAGCACTCCTTTCCATCTTTCATGGTCCATGGTCCATGGTTTAAAGGAGCATATAGCAGCATGAAGAAATAGTTAAATTATGGAAAGCTATTAAAAGGAGTTCTATAGTGGGGAAAAAAAGACTGATCTTTTACAGCTATTCCTAGCAGTGTCCTAGCAATAGTCTATGAGCAGTGATTCTATAGGTAAATGAGGATGTTAGATTCTCTGAAGAAAAACAGATTCATTTTCTATAAAGATCACAGAAGAAAATCTATACAATTTCTAAGGTAAAAATATTGAGCATTCCAGCAAAAGTAATTCTACCTGTTTCCTATTTTTCACATGTGCTCTCACCTTCCCCTGAATTCTATGTATTTTGGTGAAAACATATTAATAAATTTTGTGAAGTGTTTTGGGGTAATTGTTTTTGCTATATGATCTTAGCAAATACCCCTCAAAAGCTCATTGAATCTTGACTAGTTGATATTTACTGATAATTATGGAAGTACAATACCAACTGGGGCTCATAAGTTATAGAATTTTAAAGACATTCTTTAAACATTCAGTTGTACCCTAAGAATGCTTAGGGGAGATATAAAAGCCGTACTCTGGGTACATGACCTGCCATTGAAAGTAGAATTTGGGAGAGTACTCCTAGAACATGTGCAGCAATTATAAGAAAGGTAATTGTTGCAAGTTCTTAAAAATTATTTTTATTATTTAATAGTAGTGGTAAATATCTCAGATATTTTCTACAATATAAGAAAAGCCTATTGATAATTGTCTATAAAATTTAATTTCCAGGTGCCAGACTTCTAGAGTATTTTATGTTGTATACCTGATATAGTTTTCCTTCCTGAAATTCTACTAATTTGCTACATTTAATTTAATGTTATTTATTTATGTTTAATTTTCTTTAAAAATTTTTGAGTTCTATGACAGAGGGTGGCATGAGAGAAAAGTGCCAGGCTGAAGAGTATGTGAAATTGATTGCCTCGACAGGGGAAGGGCCCCAGAAGTAGAATCCAGAGAAGACTCTGATTGGAAGAACAGTGAGGGTCTCTCGGTCTTGAGAAGCAGAAGAGAGAGGTTGGAAAAAAGACTTTCTCCTGAGGGTTACCCAGTTTTCCTGCCTGTGACTGGAAACCTTTCCCCGCAACATTTCCCAATTGAAGGGACTTCTGAAGAGAAACCTGAGCAGACTTTACCTCAGCTCCTGTTGCCAAGGAGTGAGTCATCCTGACTTTCTCTCAGTGGACTCAGGATAACAATGCCTGAGTTTCCCCTAAACTTGAGGAGGGAGGAAAAGGGTTTAGATAGAGATGGGGACCCCTTTTCCCACTTTCCTTTTCCCATTCTTCCCTGCCCGTTATTCCTTTTCTATTACCTGATTGAGTTAACATTAAAAGTTATCTGTTCCCAAGCTGAGTGTGAGCAAATGGATCAAGGGGAGACCCTTTGGTCTCAAGTAGTAGAGAGGGGACAAGAGGGACAAGAGAGAATCTGGGAGAGTGGCTTTAACTAAAGAGGGAATGCAGAAGGGGGAAAGTCTTCAAACCCACTCTCCTCTCTCTGAGCCATCTTGTTACATCCGCTGTCTTTCCTGAACCCCACTTTGAGAAGGAGGTTCTCCTCTCTTTCCTCCTCTCCATACCAAAAGTCCAAGCTTCCCTCATGGTACAAACTTCCCTCCATTTATCTTTTTTTTTTAATACAGTTGGCACCCAGATTTAAAAGAACCCCATTTATTAAAAAAAAAACCTATAGTGACTGTCACCAGCTGTCATCAACTGTAAATTGTGAGGTTCTGAATTACAACTCCTGAGGTTAGCAGCCGTTGTCTTTGACTCTGCCTAGCCGTTTCCACACAGGATCAAAAACATCTTGATTCCTTGGGGGGGGGGGGACAAGTCAGTTACCAAGTGCCTCTCTGGTCAGTTACAAAACTGAGGGAGAAAATCTATTGTAAAAGGGAAGCTGTACTAGGGCTGTCAGCTTATAGGATCTAGCCATCTTGGATCCTATCTAGCTAGAAGCAAAGCTTGTGGGGACAACATCCATATTCTAACTGTTAACTCCGGGCAGTTAGAGCCTAGAAAAGATCTCATGGGAAACATGTTACAACTAATACTTTGGTCTTATGTGCTAGAAATAATTGTCATTTATTGGGGCTACTGTATAATTTATAATACAGTGGCAGGGATGACAGACAATGTTCTGAGGACATTAACCAGTATGACTATGAGATGGACACAGTTGCCTATGAATTATCTAGATGAAAATTACCTCTGGCAAATCATACTCCAAGTCTATTTTGTGTTTGTGGTAGTGACTAACATCTTTAAGAATATCAAAGCTGTTTCCAAAAGAAAACCGTATATGCTCTAGTCATTGATAATAGATTAGAGACATTGTCTGATCATATCCCTATTATAACTGAGATGTACCAGGATTGCATGCAGAGAAAACAAGGAATAGGTAAGGGAATTGACGAGGAGACTGGGGACATGACAGGACAGACTAATAAAGATGATATAGTTACTAATACAAATACTGGGACACCATTAGGTGCAGTAGGGGGAAATGACCTTGCCAGTAGCATACAGGCACCAATTAATGCATCTGCTAACAATCTTTCAAATGCATCAAAGGCTCAAAAGATGATGCCTAAGGTCACTGATAACTGGCATTTTACATGCAAAGGTTCATAAGTCATTCACCACCCATGACTTAGAGTCTTTATGTAAATATATGCCTAAATTTTTATCAGAGCCTCATCATGCAATTAAAGAACTAAAGAGAGCATTTTGCCTCTATGAACCAGATTTTGAGGATGTAGAAATTTTTTTATCTGAACTTTTTACACCAAAGGAACATAAACATTTTATTGAGCAAACTAGAAAAAAATTATTCACTCATGAGCTGGCCAGAAGTTTTTGAGGATCTGGAGTTATCTAATCCAAGATCGATGGCTTATCTAAGACAATGCCATGATGATTTATTGCAGGGAATGCCTGAGACAGATAGTATAAATTTGGGTTAGTTAGATCAGACAGGATTAGTGTAGCCTGTAAAACACAGGAGAAGCAGTTCTTTGCGTAACCTGCGACTTTAATTGGGTGGATTTAGAATCCTTTAGAATTATTAAACCTATATATGAATTTCAGTCTCAAATCTAGACTAAAATATCATTAATTTCTATAATCAACCACATAGCAATAGATTAATTATCTTACAATTGTTAGGATAATTTTAATTACAATCACACATTAACAAAGATACCTACATTCATTACATGAAAAAAAAAGAATCTCACTTGCACACATGAGGATGGCACAAACATCTTGCATAAAGGTTCACTTACATGCATCAATATGTTCACTTTTACATGCATGCACACATTAGTCTTACACACACACATGATCCTGTAGTTCTGGATATCTGAGATCAACTTTCAAAGTGAGATGACAAGCAAGTATGTATCCTGTAAAGGAGAAGGCACCCCAGACCTGTGACAAACTTCAAGCAATACCAAAAGATGGAAGATACATGGACAACTAGAAAGAACTTTGAATTAAAGACATTATGGGGAATGAACTTCAGGAAAATGGGTCATGCAAGATTAATCGCTGATCACATTAACTTCATATATAGGAAAGTATATTCACATGCACATTGGAATAAATATGCATCCACCACAACATATTTAGAACACGAACAAATTCGGTCAAGATGGAGGCTTAGAGACAGCAAAAGTTCAGACCTCGGAAAACCCTCCCTTACGGATCACAAACTGAATGCTCCTAGGGCACTGAAATTCAAACTGAACAACAGGGCAGACCAGGGGAACCCTCCTTCTGGACTCGGATCAAAAGGTACGCCCCCCTGAAAGCCAGAATCCTAGATCACTTGGATCTAAGGGGAAGGCAGAAGGAAGGTCCCAGGACCCCTCCCCCCCAACCCAGAGCTCTGAGCCCACAGCAGCAGCAGGATCCTCAGGGCCAGCAAAACAGCCTCAGGGCCGGCTATTCTGAAGGATGCACCTTGAAAACAACCTGAGCCAGTCTTGGGGACACCCAACACAGATGTCAGGGAAACAGAGAGAGACGGGGGAAGCCTGTAGACCCCTGGCTGGGTACTTCCATCTGAATCGGTTCTTGCTTCCATCTGAGCAGATTCCTGCCTCAGGGCACATTCTGTCCAACCCAGCTGAACCTAATCCCATCAGGAGCCCTCAGAGCTTCTGAAAGGCCAGAAACCTCAGGGCCAGCAAAGGGGTTGCTCCAAAGGGTGAAGGGCTTACCTTGAAAGTAGCCTGGGCCAGCCTCAAGGCATCTAACACAGACTGAAGAGGAAGTTTCCTTTGCTTTGGGGCTCATTCAGCACAACCCAGCTGAACTTAATCCCATCAGGGGCCCTCAGAGCTCAGAGAAGCCACAACCCCTGCCCCCTTAGAGTGCACAGTCTTCTGAAAGAACAGAAACCTCAGGGCCGGCAAAGGCATTGAGGTACCTTATGAACAATGCTGTGCCAGGCTCAGAGCTTGGAAGTAAGGCAACGGAGAAGCAACTGGAGGAAACTGAGAGCAGTAACACCTGAAACACCCACAGGCAGGGGAGGGCATGCTCTGGGCTTCCCCGGGAAGACAGAACAGCTATGGAGAAAGGACAATCTGTCTGGAGCTAAAGCCTTGAACCATCAGGCAGATACACTAAGAGCCAGTCCTCCTCACTCAGATAGAGATGGCAAACAGTACAGAAGTACAAAAGCCTCCAAACACCAAGAAAAGCAAGAAAACGAACTGATCCCAAAGACAGGCAGGAAAAAAAGAGAGAAAGGAAATTATAGACCAATCTCCCTAATGAATATAGATGCAAAAATATTAAATAGGATACTAGCAAAAAACTCCAGCAAGTGATCACAAGGATTATTCACTATGACCTGGTAGGATTCATACCAGGAAAGCAAGTATGGTTCAGTTTTAGGAAAACCATCTACATAATTGACCATATAAACAAGCAAACCAACAAAAATCACATGATTATTTCAATAGATTCAGAAAAAGCCTTTGATAAAATATGACACCAATTCCTATTGAAAACACCAGAAAGTATAGGAATAGAAGGGCCTTTCCTAAAAATAATAAACAGTATATATCTAAAACCATCAGCAAACATCATCTGCAATGGGGATAAATTAGAAGCCTTTCCAATATGATCAGGAATGAAACAAGGATGCCCATTATCACCTCTATTATTTAATATTGGCCTAGAAACACTGGCAGTAACAATTAGAGAAGAAAAAGAAATTGAAGGTATCAAAATTTGCAATAAGGAGACCAAAGGATCACTCTTTGTGGATTTATATGATGGTCTACCTAAAGAATCCTAGAGAATCAACCAAAAAGATAGTGAAAATAATTAACAACTTTAGAAAAGTTGCAGGATACAAAATTAACCTGCATAAGTCATCAGCATTTCTATATATCTCCAATCCATCTCAGCAGCAATAAATAGAAAGAGAAATTCCATTTAAAATCACCCTAGACAATATAAAATACTTAAGAATCTATCTGCCGATACAAACAAAGGAACTATATGAACACAACTACAAAACAATCTCCACACAATTAAAACTAGATCTAAACAATTAGAAAAACATTAATTATTCATGGGTCAGATGTGTTAACATAATAAAAATGACAATCCTAATCAAATTAATCTACTTAATTAGTTATTAGTTATTGGTTATGCCCCACAGCTAGAGTATACTCCATAATCTCCACTTTCTAGCTTCTTTTTCTTCCTTTAAAGGTCAGCTAGAATACTATTGTGCCCAAAGGAATAATAAACTGAAGGAATTCCATGGGAACCGGAATGACCTCCAGGAACTGATGCAGAGTGAAAGGAGCAGAACTAGGAAAACATTGTACACAGAGACCGATACACTGTGGTACAATTGAATGTAATGGACTTCTCCATTAGTGGCAATGCAGTGATCCAGAATAACTTGGAGGGATCTATAAGAAAAAACAGTATCCACATTCAGAGGAAAAACTGTGGGAGTAGAAACACTGAAGAAAAAGAACTGCTTGATTATAGGGGTTGAGAGGATATGATTGGTGATGTAGACTCTAAATGAACATCCTAATGCAAACACCAACAACATTGAAATGGGTTTTGATCAAGGACACATGTAATACCCAGTGGAATTGCAAGTCAGCTATGTGAAGGGTGGGGGGAGGGAAAGAATATGATTCTTGTAACCAAGGAATAATGTTCTAAATTGACTAAATAAATAAATTACAATAAAAAATAAAGAAAGCAAAAATAAGTCAGCTCTAGAGGCAGAGTCAAGATGGCAGCATAGAGGCAGCAAAAGTTCAGACCTCTGAAAACCCTTCCTCATCAATTAAAAACAAAATGATCCTAGGGGACTGAAAACCAAATCAAACAACAGGACAGAGGTAAGGAACCGTCCTAGTGCAAACATCAACAACATGGAAATAGGTTCTGATCAAGGGTTCAGGGTGGGGAGAAAGGGAAAGAATGTGATTCTTGTAACCAAGGAATAATATTCTCAATTGTCTAAATACAATATTCAAAAAAGAAAGAAAAAAGAAAGAAAAATCACCTCTAACCTTACTTTCTACAGATGTGTTCTGTTAATTTGCTTTTGTTTTTATTTTTGCTATTCTTTGAATGTCCACTCTTGGCACAATGCTGCTAAATAGTAAATGCTTAATAAATATTTGTTGATCAATTGATTTCCATTATGTCTTGTTCATCTGCTTTATTTTTGGTATAATTTTTTTAAATGGGAAACACAAGGGGAGAATTGCACTGAGTTGAATTCGTGATACTTTCTTGCACTTATAATGATTCTAAGCAGTTTGTTGTCACAAAATCTCATCTTTTAAATATCACAGTTCTTTTGGTGAAGTCATATGACTGTATAGCATAGAACACTGAAGACTCATAAAAATCTAAATTATAATTATCCAAAAAGTAATAGGGTAACAATGTGTATATAAGTAGGTAGAGTCATTATCAATAATGACTTTTTTGAGAGAAGTTGTATAAAAACATCACCTATCGTGTTTGTTGCTGGAAATTGTTAGAGGGAGACAATGGGGAATAAGAGGTGTACAGTTCAAATGTAGAATAGATATATCTGTATGCCTTCATTAACCCATGATTTTATTTATGTGGAAAATGCCTTAATCAGTGCAAATTTATTCAATCAATACTTATTAAATTCCTTTTACTTCTCAGATTCAAGTTAGTATCTGAAAATTTATTTAAAAAAACATAAAAAATACAGTTTACCTTCTACAATTTTTTAATTTATAGTCTTGTATATTTACCTGAAAGTTGAATGATTTTTGCCTTTGGTCATACAGTTATTAAATAATATATTAATGGTGAAGAAAGATCTTTCTGATGACAAATTCAGAACTTGATTCAATGTAATATGCTCTCCTCTTTTGCCTATTCATCTACCAAACTTAAAAGAGTTTGAGAAAGTCCTCTATTGTGTTGGATTACTGGATGAACTCTCTGTTCTATGAATAATATAAAGGAAGACAAAACAAAAAATAGAAAAAGATAAATATTAGGATTGATCATGAACTGTGGTAGTAGGGGGAGTAGCTACTCCAAAAAAGATAAGGTGATACTTAAATGACCAAGAAAGAGTAAACCTTACTTGGATAAGTCCTTATGTTATTGGTAACTCCTGGAATTCCAAGGAAGTCCTAGAAAAGGAAAATTCCTCTACAAATGCAAAATAACCTCTTCTCTTCAATTTACAGTTTTAGTATTGCTTAGAGTATTTGGAGAATAAGTTAATTCCCCAGGAAAACAAACAATGTGGGCCAGAGATAGTATCTGAACTAGGTCTGGTTTTGAGGTCAGATTTCTTTCCCCTATGCCACAACTTCTACAAGAAACCTTTCCCTGATTCCCTTAATGATAGTACTCTCCCACCATTATTTATCTCAAATTTATTCTTTATATAGATTTGATCATATTTAGTTATGTGAGGTCCCTGAGAGTAGGGGTTGTCTTTTACCTTTCTTTATATCCTCAGTACTTAGTATAGTGCCTACTTGGTATAAAGTTGATATTTAATAAATTTTTATTGACTGTCCCTTACCTTTCCTATATGTTAGGTGAAATTAAAAATAAAAAAATGAAAAGGCATGAAAAGTCACTTGATGGGAATGATAAATTACAGATGCTACAAAATTTGTCATTGGGGATTGCTACTGCTTTTCTGAACTTTTCCAAAGGTTTGCATATCTATTTTTAAATCCCTCCCCCAATTGTCCAACTTTATCACTCTGACAAGATTCATGAAAATTTTTTAAATGCTGTCTTTTCAGTCGAAAATGATATTTGTCACTAGAGTAGCCAGTTCCCACTGTTCTATAACATTAGAAGAACTATTTCCACAATTAGGATGATGTTCTCAAAACAGAACTCCTAGCTGATACACTCTGTTACTTGGACCATTATCTGTGGATATCACAGACTAACTTTTCTCTTTAAAACATAATTTTTAGCAGTTTCCAAACACATAGCTAACTGTAAATATGATTTATGAGAAAACAGTTTATTTGGAGGAATTGACAGTAAATTAGTAATAACATAACCATAAACTTTTTATACTTTTTTCTTTCTATAGGTATTTTACTAAAAAATTTTGCTGTTTGGGCTATGTCCTTATATTACAGTGAGCAAATAATGTACATTTCATTAATGGGGTTTGTGCATACATGTTAAAAAACTCAATCTATTTTTAATGATTTGTTACAACTCTAAAAATATTTATTTTTATTTTTTTCAAGGAACACATACTGCATTCAGCTCAGCTACAAGAAGATGATCAATCAAAATATGAATTTAAATTCTATGAGTGCCAAAATGTATTGTTATTTTTTCCATGAACCTTCTTTGCTGTCAGTTTTACTTTCACATTGATTATTATCCAACTTTTTCCTCAAAATAAAAAAGTCAAATGAATAAAATATCAAGAAACCATTTGATTCAGTTAGGCAGGTTGTATACATGATCATGCATGATAGAATGTACAATAAACATTTTAGCCTTTCAAAATCAATTCAGGAGAAAAGAATGGCTAGAAAATGTGGCTCATATAATTTATATTCCTTATGAGGTACAAAGAGATTCAGTTATTTTTATAAAAATAATTTTGATATTCACATATTTTGCAAATCATGTAGTGGCAAAGTATTTATACTGATAATTACTCTCTAATTAATATTTTTATATATGTCATCAACATATAATATTTATTAAATACTAGTTATAATAGACACAGTGAGGAATAAAATGAATAATATGAGGCAGTAATTTTTATATATTTTGTTTTCTCCCCTCTATCTCATTTCTTCCATTACCCTTGTTCTGGATTTCTCTCTTCCTGACATGAAGAAATGAAAAATATTTGCAATAGAAATACAGATTGAGCTACCTTTAAATAATTTATTTATGAAAGAATTCCATAATCTACTAAACACATTTCTTCTGATTTGATCTTTTCATCAATACTGTTTCTGAAAAGTTCTTATTGTTGATTTTAATTTAATCAAGTAACATGTCTTTTGTATCATGAAATCTAGCCATGGAATTTTGGTGAGTGGTTTTCATACAGAATTGCCTAAATGCCTTTCTTGAATGTGATATCTGTACAGAAAACATGGAGTTATTCTCTGAAACCCAACCTTCTCTGTACGTGTGTGTGTGTGTGTGTGTGTTGATGGAGATAAGCAGGAAAGGATAACAAATGTGAAAATTCCCAAAATGAGACTCCAGGAGCAGCTGCTAAAATATAAGCTATGAATAGCTTATGAGGAGGTTAGTGTGAAATACTGCCATGGCTAGGAGAAGGATTCCGTACCACAAATGTCAAGGACAGGACTGATCCTGAGTTGGGTCTTAGCATCAGCAAAAATAGCATAGCCCAGAGAGCCAATATTAAGGTGTGCCAGCCATTTGTTGGGATTAATTGCTCCTGGCTGTTTCTCTTTCTCTGCTCCCCTCAGGAGAAGTTATTCTTCTGGGAACCAATATTCTTCCATCTTTCATGGAAAGGCACTTAGCATCTTTCAAGAAACATTGGAAATAGCCAGGGAGGTAAAAGTTGTTTTTCTCTTACCTGTTACTTTTGATTTTGATTTTTTTTAAAACGTATAACAAAATACATTGACCTGTGATTCTTACTCTAAGTGATTATTATAAGTAACTTCAAAGGAATAGAGACTTGAATGATAGTTTGAAAAGATTAGGAATATGGTGCTAATATTTAGTAATGGTAGTGGTTTACTAGATTATTTTAATGAGTGCTTCAAAAGATAGGGAGTTCTTTTTCAGAAGAGATGAGAAACATGATCTGATAAGGCCCCAGGGAGAAGAGCAAATGAAGAGTGGAACCAGAAAGGTGAGGAACAAGTTTCTACCCCCTGTTGGGTTTGTAATTCATGTACCAGAAGTATGCTTTGTCAAGGAAGCTCCACTCATGTAAAGATAGAAAGAATGAGTCCCCCTAACATGAGCAGATATGTGACTTGCCTTCCTCACTGTCTGGTGATTATGATTACAAAAATGTAAATCTGATTCTGTTTCCTATGGATTCTTGTGGGTAAGAGTAATATATAATTGGGGACTCAATAATTTCACGTTGTAGACCTATTAGATGTCATCAGTTATATGTAGAATAAGTAATGCCACATTCCTATACTTCTTTAGTTAAAGAACATCTAATAAAACATAATTTTAATGGAAGTAAGGTGTCTAAATTCAGCCAGTCTCAAGCCAGTCAATACCCCCAAACCAAAATACTGTAGTATAGAATACCATATTTGGAATCAGAGAACCTAAATTCAAATCAGAGTTTTATCACGTATCTAAAGCCAATGCTACATCAATTTCTGGAGGTCTTTCCATTTCACATAGAAGTGAGCACAATCGTATTACCTCACCATCAAATACCACAATTTGTTCAGCCATTCCCCATTTGATAAATACCCCCTCATTTTCCAATTGTTTGCAACCACAAAGAGCATGGTTATAAATATTTTTGTACAAGTATTTTTCCCTATTATCTCTTTGGGGTGCAAACTCAGCATTGGATGAAAGGGCAGACATTCTTTTAAAGCTCTTTTGCATAATTTCAAATTGCCCTCCACAATGGTTGGTCCACTTTACAGCTCCATGAGTGTATTGTCCCAATTTTGCTACATACCCTCCAATATTTATAATTTTTCTTTGCTGCCATATTGGTCCATCTGCTAGGTGTGAGGTGGTACCTCGGAGTTGCTTTGATTTGCATTTCTCTAATTATAATGTATTTAGAACACTTTTTCCTGTGCTTATTGATAGTTTTCATTTCTTTTTAAAAAATTTTAATTAATTAATTAATTCAGAATATTTTCCCATGCTTACTTGATTAATGTTCTTTTCCTCCCCTCCCCTGATACCCATCCCATACCCCATGCACAATTCCACTGAGTTTTACATGTGTCATTGATAAAGACCTATTTCCATATTATTGATATTTGCACTAGGGTTATCATTTAAAGTCTATATGCCCAATCATATCCCCATCAACCCTTGTGATAAAGCAGTTGTTTTTCTTCTATGGTTCTATTCCCACAGTTCTTCCTCTGAATGTGGATAGTGTTCATTCTAATAAGTCCCTCAGAATTGTTCTGAATCATTGCATTCTTCCTAGTAGAGAAGTCCATTGCAATTAATTATACCATAGTGTATCCGTATCTGTCTATAAGCTTTCCTAGTTCTGCTCTTTTCACTCTTCATCAAATCCTGGAGGTTGTTCCAGTTCACATGGAATTCCTCCAGTTTCATTCCTTTGAACACAATAGTATTCCATCACCAATAGATACCACAATTTGTTCAGCCATTCCCCAATCTAAGGATATCCTCTCATTTTCCAATGTTTTGCCACCACAAAGAACAAGGCTATAAATATTGTTGTACAAGTCTTTTTCCTTATAATTTCTTTGGAGTAAAAACCCAGCAGTGGTATTGATGGATCAAAGGGCAGGCAGTCTTTTAAAGCCCTTTGGGCATAGTTCCAAGTTGCCCTCCAGAATGGTTGGATCAATTGACAACTCTACCAGCAGTGCATTAATGTCCCAATTTTGCCACATTCCCTCCAACATTTTTTACTTTCTTTTGCTGTCATGTTAGTCAGTCTCCTAGGTGTGAGGTGGTACCTCAGAATTGTTTTGATTTTCTTTTCTCTAATTCTAAGAGATTTAGAATGCTTTTTCATGTGCTTATTGATAATTTTGAGTTCTTGATCTGAAAATTGCTTATTCATATCCCTTGCCCATTTATCAATTGGGGAATGGCTTGATGTTTTGTAAATTCATCTTAGTTCCTTATATATTTGGGAAATTAAACATTTGTCAGAGAGTTTTGTTATGAAAATGTTTTCCCAGTTTGATGATTTCCTTCTAATTTTGGTTGCATTGGTTTTGTTTGTGGAAAACCTCTTTAATTTAATATTATAAAAATCATTCATTTTACAGTTTGTAATGTTCTCAATCTCTTTCTTGGACTTAAATTCCTTCCTTTCCCACATATCTGAAAGATATACTATTCACCTGATTTATTTATAATTTCACTCTTTATATGTAAGTCAATTACCCATTTTGAATTTATCTTGGCATAGGAAGTAAGATGTTGATCTAAATCTAATGTTTCCCATAGTTTTCTAATTTTCCCAGCAGTTTTTGGCAAATAGTGAAAAGATATTCTCAATTTTTCTGGATAGGTGGCTCTGGGTTGTAAACCCAGATCTTTTGCCTTCCTGAATATCATATCCATGACTTTCAATGCTTTAATGTAGAAGCCACTAGGTCCAGTGTGGTCCTGATTGTAGCACCATGGCATTTGAATGGTTTCTTTATGGATACTTGAAGTATTTTTTCCTTGGCTTGGTGACTCTTGAATTTAGCTATTATATTCCTGAAATGTGTGATTTGAGTATTTCTTTCTAGAAGTGATGTTAATTCTTTCAATTTTAATTTTGTTTTCTTGTTCAAGGATTTCTGGGCAACTTTCTTTGATAATTTCTTGTAACATGATATCCAAGGTTTTTTCTTGATAATGGCTTTCAGGTTGTCCAATAATTCTCAAATTGTTTCTTCTACATCTATTTTCTATGTTAGTTGTTTTTTCAGTAAGATATTTCATGCTTTCCTCTATTTTTTCATTCCTTTATTCAGCTTTATTGTTTCTTAATTTCTCATGAAATCATTAGTTTCTACATGGTTAATTCTGATTTTTGTTTTCCTCTGTCAGTTTTTGTTTCTTTTTAATTTGGTCCATTTATTCTTGCATCACTTTCATTTCTCTTTCTCAGTTTTCCTCTGGCTCTATTAATTGGTTTTTGAAGACTTTTTTTAATTCTTCTAGATTCTGTGTCCAATCCATATTTTCCTTTTGGACTTTGGGTGTGTTTCATTTGTTTTCACTGTCCCCTTTGGTGTCTGTACCTTGCTATTTGTCTCCATAAAAATTCTTTAGAGTTAGGTGCTTTTTTGTTGTTTACTCATTTCCCCCTATCTAATTATAGGTAGGGTTGGGGACAAGATATGATGGTTTGAGGGCTGAGAGCTCTGAAAGCCCCCTACCCCTGCTGATTCAGTTGATTCTTAAGATGACAATAGCTTAAAGACTTGCCTCAGGCTGTAAACCTCAAAATTCCTTAGACTTATAAATGTTGGAAATTTCAACATTGGGATATTTCATACTTGGAAAATTTCTTACTGATAGTCTATTGGAATGGGAACCCCATTGGCATGGGAGGTTCTTTCTCTTCCCTTCTTAAGATTACTTTAGGACAGAGACCCTTTGCTGAACAATGGAAAGGACTTTGACCTATGCTTAAGCATAGAACAGGAATTTCTTTGAGTCTTGATTGATTTTAGAATTGATACAATGGAGATACTTGGAATAAATCTCCACCCTATTCAGTCCTAATAGGATTGAGTAAGGGCTGCAGCCTAGATCAAAATTTAATTATTCCAATCTCTACCATACTCAAGTTAACAGGATTTAGAAAGGGCTGTAACAAAGGAGTAAAGATTTAATCATTTGAAAAATATGACCTTCAACAGACATGTGCAAAAGCCAGAAACCTCTGGGCGGTCCTGGGTTAAGCGAGAGCCTCCATTGACAGGGAAATTGATGAAGAGTGATTGGTAGATGTGAGGACAGAGGGGAGGCAACTTGGATTTTTTCCTGAAAGATAGGAGGGTCTGGAGAGAGAGGGAGGGGAGTTTTTGGTCGGTGTGGTTCCTGGGCTCTGAGGAAGCTTGCTCTGAAGGAAGCTGAAGGTGGGGGCCTCTGAGACTGTTTCTCCATTTTGGACACGTGAGTAATAGGGACTGATCTCTTTTCTTTGCCCCAGCTATCTAAGGGCTTGGGCCTTTTGGCCCAGCCTAAACAGAAGGGGTATTTAAGCCCTATTCCCTTCTCTCCCCTTTCTCTCTCTATATATATCTCTAATTCCTTTCTTGCTCCTATTGTAATTAAACTCCAAAAAAGGCTGACAGCTGACTTGAGTTTTTCATTTAGGAATTACATAGCTGATTCCTTGGCGACCTTAAATTAATATATATCAGTCTTTTAAAGTGATTCCCTTGTAACAAGGCTTAGGTATAAGCTTTTGATCTCACTCTTATCTTGATCAGGTCATGGGCTAGCGAAATTCTAGGTTCAGGTTTAATCTCAAGTTTTTGGTTTCACTGTATACTGGATCCTATCAGGTCCACCTTTGGTTGTCCTGTCTTGGAGCTCCACCCTGAGCTTTAGGCAAAAATATCAGTATTTAGTACTTAGTAATTTGTATTATTATCCACCCCAAAATGTGAATTAAGCTCTTGTCCCAAGCCAAGACTAGAATTCCCTTGGCTAGCACAATTTCAAGCAGTATGGATTGGCTTCTATATCTATTTGCTGAGGCAGGGTCTCAGGGTCAAGATGTTGACACAGATATAAATTCCTGATCTTCAGACAGCAGAAGTGGGGTAGGGGTGTGTGGCTGGCTCTTGGCTTGTTCTGCTCTCCTTGCTACAGATTCTTGCTAGCTCTGTTTTCCTCTTACTCCACTGCCCCAATTGTCCTTTGCCTACCTTTTGAATTTTTCTTTTCTTTAAAGTTGTTTCACTCTGTCTCCCTGTTGGTTCTTTCACTCCTATATTTGTTTTATGGTGATATTTTAATTGTGATTGGAGAGGATTCTCATGGTGGTATGGAGCTGCTGAGGATTATTCTGCCATCTTGGCTCCACCCCCTCAGAAGTCCTAAAAAGAATATTTTCAATTAAATATTTTAAGGTCCCCGATTCCTCTAAATTCATGATCCTTTCTTAACAATATTGGATTCAATGGAACTTGGGAACTCTCCCTTCTCTCTTTATAGAGGTGCCCCTCTTACCTCTGAGCCTACAGAGCTGAACAAAATCCTTTGGAAGACTAGTCCAAAAATGAGAAAGATCTGGTCTTTTTTCTTCTACTATGGCTCTTTAAACTTCTACCATGTAGCACTATAGAAAATTTCTTAAAGATTAGGTTTGTCCTATGTCTAGGGTCTCCACAATATGAAATAGAATGTGAGTCAAAGCATTATTGATGTATAGGAGAAGTATTAATTTCCTCTACACAAAATAAATTCTTATTGCACTCATGAACCATGTGAATCATTAACACTGAATAAAAAGCAACAGTAGCTACTGCTAAGCTCTCATGGAAGACTTACACTTAAATTTCAAAACACAAAGGATTTTTTAGGACTTTTGAATAAATTATGTACTTTTCCTATTGGATCTATACTTTCTTTTCCCTCTAAGATCCATGCCTTCTGGCAGGCTCAGAGAGGTATTGAACTCATGTCCATTCTGATGGTCATCTTTTTGTAGAAATTCCTTCTATTTTCATTAAGTGGTTCAAATGATCCATGATCTCCAGGCCTCTTGAACTCACAAGTTTGCCACCTAGATTAGTATCATCTTTCTCATTATCACTATTTAGTCAGCTATATTCAGAAAAAGTAGCAAAATAGATACCCAAAGTCCAAGGCCTAAACCCAGGATTGTGTACACCAACACATTTTAGCTGCTATGTTCTTGCAGCATGACATTTCTTTTAGTATGGGGGAAAAGTGCCCCTCCTACTGCCTGTCCTGAGAAGTCTATTGATAAGACCTCCTTACCCCAAAGTGAATTGTAGGAAGAGAAAGAGATGATGAAGCCTTTACTCTTATGAGGCTTACTGAATAGGTGGCTTCTCTTGGTTTGGTGAATTATTTTTTTTATTTATTCAACTCCTCTTTCAGATGACACAAGATGGGGGGCTAAGAGACCAACCAGGGTTTGTTACATGATGCTAAAGTAAAAAGTTCTACATTGCTGAGGCATATGTAATCCTGAGAGTTCCCTAGAAATATCCAGGTATATAGTATAGAAAATGGCCTCTAAAATTTGATCTGCATGAATGCTTCATGGGGTTTACTCTCTGCTATAGTAAAATACTATAAATTACCCACAGTTCTATAAATACTAAATGTCAAAGGAAGGATAGAAACCTAAATCTTCCTGACTTCAAATTCTATACTCTATTTACTATCACAAGATCTAGATAAGTGTCAATTCTTGCCCTCAAGTTAAAATACATCACCTTCAAAGGGTCAAGATGAGGGAAACATGGCTACACAATTTTTTTTTTCTGAAAAAGAACTGTGTACTTTAATGAGCTGAAAACTCAGCATGAATCAACACTGTAATATGGCATCCAAGAAAACTAGGACAATATTAGGATGCATTAATAGAGGTATTGGATCTAGGAGTCAGGAGGCAATGAGTCCTCTATCATCCC
The DNA here is from genome assembly GCF_027887165.1 of Monodelphis domestica. NCBI lineage: Eukaryota > Metazoa > Chordata > Mammalia > Didelphimorphia > Didelphidae > Monodelphis > Monodelphis domestica. Next base: position 253,502,970 of record NC_077233.1, read on the forward strand.
CTAAAAGGAGCCCACATTATGACTATTATGGTCAGTTTTGGACACCACATTTTAAGAAAACCTATCAGCAAACTGAAAAGCCTCTAGAGAAAGCTGAGCAAAACAATCAAGTACTTTAAGATTATGCCACAAAAAGCAATTATACTAGATGTTCATTTTCAAAAAGAGAAAGCTTGGAAAGGGAATTCTAGTGATCTCAAAAAGTTTGAAGGGCTTTAACATGGAAGAAGAATTACATCTGTTTTATTTGACTCCAGGGGGACAAAACTAAAAACAATGAGTGGAAGTTGCATAGGAAAAAAAATTTTGACTTGTTTTAAGTATAACATTTTTATCAGTTAGAGTGTCTAAAACTGGAATATCTTAACTCAAAAAACTGTGGGTTTATTCACACTCGTGATAGTATTGGAGAAATTAAGAAGATTTTTATCTATACAATGGTTGGACTAAATGGTTTCTTAGAGTATATTATTTTGTTATCTTCTTCTTACTCTTAATTTTTAGAAGTTAAAAATTAATTCACCATTTAAAACATTTAACTGATGTGGATTAACCCCAAAACTTGGCTTGCTATCACCAAAAAATTCATCACTAGGGAAAATATTTCTTTAAAAGCAAATCTAATCTGTTGGTAGATCTGTACTTGAAGTCTTTGCATCATGGCAGACTCTCTGAGAGATTATGTTCTGCTGGCTTGGCTTTCTAGATCATAAGATGTCCTCAATATGAAAATGAAACAATTAAGTAGTATTTTATGGAGAGTGTTATTAGTGAAAATTTGATTTTAAAATATGATTGGATCATATAGTGAGGGTGAAATGGAAATCCTGAGTCTTCCAATAGTATACTCATGATTCCAAGAGAAAATCAGGAAGGTATCTGCAACATGTTGAGTTTCTGAGGAGAAAATACAGGAGGGTATGGATAAGAGACACACAAAAGAGATAGTCATGGAAGGTTTATGAAAGATCTACTAAAGGATCCAAAATACAATTCCAGAACAACTGGTTCAAGTTGATTCAAATAATTAAATTAAATATTTATACATATTTATATCATGTGTGTATATATAAATAAACATATACACACATACACAAATTATTAGAAATATCATAATCAAAAGAAATAATCAATTGAATAAATTCAGTCTGTTTCAGGTGGACATTAGAATTTCAGGTAGACAGTCATAAATAAATTGGAACTTTATTGATATTTATATATCATTTATGAAAAATCCATAAAACCTTTGCACTGCCATGCACATGGCAGACAACTACTATATGAACTGTTATGCCTTTCAATACAACCATATTAAATATTTCTTCCAATAGTTCTTAGAAGCACACAATTCTTAATGAAATTGTTTTTAGTTAGCTCAGATCTCTATTTGTAAGTTTGGGAATACTTATGCAAATAGAAATGATAGTGGTTATAACAGATCATTGTAGTTTGTAAAATCTGCAAACTGAAGCCAAAGTCTTATTTCCCTTGCATTAACCATATAGTCTTTTAAGGCTTCACAAATTTCCATTTTTCATTGTTATCCTCTTATAAACTTATATTTTGTTTTCCCTGTTACTGAATTCTAACCTCTGTCTGACCCCAAGAAATAGGACTTTATGCTACACCAATTCAGCTAGATAATTCGATTTGTTTAACTCACTAATTTTTAACTTTCTAGAGTTTTCTTACTATCTAGACTATATTCCCAAGGATAATGTGAACAAAAAGAAATATCTTGATTAGGCTTTTGAAGATCTCCATCTAGATCAGGCTAGTAATGCTGAAAAATTACCCTGAAGGCAACCCTTACTCAGAGTTTTTACTGGCATTCTAGCCTGCTGCTAGAAATATAATAATTATCTTCATTCAGTACAAGTTAATTTTCCTTCTCATTTTGGTTCTAATTGTTCTTGGACTCCTGCAATTGGAATCTAGATAGGGTTTTATAGGTTTTTCTCATGTTTTTTTTTTTTTTCAGAGCAAAAAGTAGAAAGGAGGAAAAATGGCTCCCCATGAATTAAAAATATTCTGTCATAATTAGGGAAAGCTGTTGCTATCCTACCCTTTTCAGGCAAAATTAAGGGTACTTTGGGAGTTGGGGGTGAAAAAATGGAAGTCGGGCATATAAGATCTTTAATGATCCTTTTCTATAAAAGTTTTTGTCATTTGAATGAATGCTTACCATGACAGTGCCTGGGCCAGGCATGTGGCAGGTAAAAGATGAAATAATTGAGTAAACAAAACTGACAAGAGATGGGGCTAGGAAATTAAGGTCTAGCAAAAAAGACAGTAGATGGGCAATGGGTCCTATTTCCTGAGGTCAGCACCTGAATGAGCATTTGTTCCAAGCAGAGTCTAAAAGCAACAGTTTCGGGAAGATACTGATGTTTAGAGGAATTGATAAATCATACATATAGAACTGATAGATTCTGTTTCTGTGGAAACTGACCTGTGGGAGGAAAAAGAGGTTGGGTGGGGATTGTTCTGATTTGGGCCTGCCTTGTGATAATTTCTGAGTAGTATAAGCCTGATTTTGGAACAAAATGCTATACTCGAGAGTTATTTAATAGTTAACAAAATAAAATTTACTTAAATGTCAGAAAAAGGATTGCTATCAAGGCAGGCATTAAGAACATCTTGAATTCACTAAGCTGAGAGAATCTTCTTTGCCTCTCTAAGCATTCTTATCTACCAATCAAATTCCCAAGGACCAACAATCTCCTTTCCTCCTTCTCAAAGTCCTCTTGGATGGTTCATTCTTAGGTGCTAAGAAAGTAAGTCAGAATAAGCTCTTAAAACTACTGAGCCAACCAAATCTTCTGTAAGATCTCAATACAATCTTTAATAAGGAAAAAACTAGCCTAATTTATGTAGGAGAGAGTTTATGTTTCAATTTTTAAAGGACATATTTATGGATAGTAATGGATTGGAAGAATTGTTACAGCAGCACAATTAGAGTTCACTGGATACTTTTCTGTCTGCTGAGTTTTGCTCAAATATCCCCATGTGCAACTGGACCTTCAACAGGGGAAACCTACCATTTATTTATCTTAGGCGGAGACTATAATTCATTCTTCTTCATCTGGTCTTTCCTGTAAGGCCTGGGAACTTCTTGAGATGGTAGACAGATGCTAGCCATGCTTAAAGAATTGTCTTTCAGAATTATGGCTGGTGGCTAGGCTATGCGATCACACTTTCCGAACTCAGAAGTGGATTTATATGTCCCACCTAACCAACTTGATGGTGGTTTGAACCTGACCAAGTGAACTCACTTATATCTAATTCCTTAAAGACTTGATGATTCTCTGGGTTGCCTACCCAGAGGGCAGTCTGAATAGCTGACTCTAATTAGGGGTCTTGGGAGCCTCCATGTATTTAGGCATTCTTGACAAGAAGCCTGTTAACTTTTCAACTATCTTAATAATTCTGTCAATATACTCATCTTTCTTTAATTTTCTGTGTACTGTATTTTATGCATTAAAAAAAGCATTATTCTCCAAAAGGGTGCATAGGCTTTACCAGACTTCTAGTGAGGTCCTTCACAAAAACTACAAAGAAATTCTGATCTAAGTCAAGCTAATGATTCTCGCAGAGGTGACTGTTTTGCAAAGTGTTTGTCATAGTTTCTCTCTGTGTCTGGAAATATGAGATGATCTCTGTTCAGGAATTCCACCCCCCCACTCCCCGACCCAGCATGTTGTTCTTAGTATTCTGAGCCTCTCTAAATCTGATTTTATACCCTCTACAGATTTGAACCCTTCCATTTCTTGATATTGCCACAAGGATCACAATGCAAAATGTTGTTCATAATCTGGACCTACAAAGTGATGAATTTCAGCCTTTGGGCATCATAAAAGGCATGGTCATATTACTCAGTCAGTGGTTTTGTTCTTTCCTTCCAATTGAATCAAAGAGAAAACTGCCCATACTTTGGAAAGGGAAAACTTGGAGGGAGTTTCATTTTCTTTTTTTAAAAAACCCTTCCCTTCTGTCTTAGAACCAATACCATGTATTGATTCTAAGGCAAAAGAGTTGTAAGGGCTAGGCAATGGGGGTCACGTGACTTGCTCAGGGTCACACAGGAAGTGTCTGAGGGCAGATTTGAACCCAGGACCTCCCATCTCTAGGCCTAACTCTCAATCTGCTGAGCCACCCAACTACCTGAGTTTCATCTTTATAGTTAGTTTAACTCCTCCTTAACTGTCCTTCACTTTCTGTGAATACAATGATTGAATTCAAGAAAAAGAAACTGTTTCAAGGACAATTCTCCCTTCTCTTCACTCCCCAATTTAAGAAAACCTTAAGAAAGCTTTGTTATAAATTTTATACACTTAATTAGTTAAAATATTTGTAGCCCAATTTTACATTAAAAAGCTGATGGGATGTGATTAATATACTTTCTTCTATTAATTTGGGAAGGAAGTTGAGAAAGAGTAATAATAATAAAAATAATAAAGATGGCAATCATAAATGATACAATAAATCAAAGCCTATTGACTAGTCATTAGTCAAATATTATAGAGCATTTAAATGTCATAATCTCTGATGCATCACTAATAATCATCAAATTCTTGTATGACATTATTTTAACTATGGGATTAAGTAGAGAGTGACTTCCTGTTTTGCAAATAAGTACTGCTCATCCTATACTTCTCATCTTTATGTTTTAGAAGAAGACACTGGCAAACTGGAGAACATTCACGGATGGGATGTTATCATGATGAGAAGACTTTAGAGCATACCATACTAAGATCAATTAAAGGAACTAAGAATGGATAGCTTGGATAATAGCAAGATTGTGGGTAGCAAGAAAGGGCAAGCGTCCTCAAATATTTAAAGAACTTCTTTTATATAAAAGATGATAATAGATTTATTTTCCATTGGGCATAACTAGAATAAACAGATGGAAGTGGTAGAGAGCCAGATTTAGTCCCAATTAACGCCATGCAGATACATATATTGATGTATAATTTGGACAAAGTAACCTCTGTGTTTCAGGTTTCATGTCCACAAACAAGTGTTATGCCACTTTGCAGAGAAGATGACTTGAACTTTTCTGATAGAACTTTCCTTAGAACTTTCCTTCTAAGGACTTTCCTTAGAACTTAGTCTTCTGCCAACTTTTTGCCACCTGCTTAGTCCTGGCTTTTTAAAATGAGGAACACACACCTGTTATAGCACAGTTTCATGCTGCCTATTCCATTCATGGGAGCAAGTCTTAGGCCCCTCATTTGGATGTTGCTTGGTCTCTGTTGTTTTCAGATTGGAATCTAGATTCTGAACTTTGCCTGTATGCTCAGATTCTATATCTGCCTGTGCTGTTGTAATTGACCTGTATCTCTGGGCACCAATGCTTGTTTATAAACTCAGATTATGCTTCTTCCTATGTCCTCTTGCTTTAGTTAAGTGTATAAAATAATTTTGACTCAATTAATGAAAATCCACTTTGTACATTCTCTTCAGTTTGGTCTGATGCTCTTGACTTTGACATATGCTTTTTCTTCTGAATTCATAGTGCTCATATATCCTTTGGGCCACATTAGCTGTTCCACTGATTATGGGCTCTTGTATATCATATCTCCTCTGTTTTTGGTCCTAGCCTTTCAAGTCATTCTTAAAAAATAATGATGAAGTCTCGCCATCTTTCCTACTCCTTTATTTTCTGATATAGTCTAATAACCACACATATAGTCAAGTTAGCAAACATTAACTGTTATTCTAGTCCTTCACTGCTTCAAGATTCCCTATGATCTCTATGACTACTCCTTTAATAATACAAACTAAACTCACTGCATCAGTCAATAAATAATAAAAGTTAATTTATGGGCTCTATACCAAGCACTGGAGATGCAAAGACCTAAGAAAAAACAACCCTTTTGCCCAGAGAACTTTCATTCTGTCAGAACATACACATCTTACATTAGAAAATGGTCTTCAGTAGATTTAGATATTGTGATGTCTGAAAATGGTTTTTATCTCAAATTGTAGTAAAAATTGTGGAGTCTGACTTTTGGATAATGTATATGATTTTAAAGGGGAAAATGTTTCTGAAGTAAAACCCTAAAGAAAAGTGTTCTAATAACATGCATACACTTAAACATAATAAAGGAAGAGCTGGATATGGAAAATAGTGTTCATAAGGAGTTTAACTAGAAAAATAATAACATTAAAAGACAGTTAACTTCAATGGCCAATTTTCTTTCATAGGGACACAGAATGAGATCTCTTCGATTGATAGAAACATTGAGAATCACAAGAGTGAAATGTTGCATGTGTTGTTATATTACTCAATATGTCAATTGGTTTGGCTTAGCTAGTTTGCTTTGTTTCATTTTTCTTTTTGGAGGCTATCAGGAATATATATTTAGAAAGTACTTTGTTAGAAAAAACAAAAGGCATCATTAAAGTTAAATTTCAGTGATTTGCTCTTTCTTCTTGTTCCTAATTTCTTTTAGAATCTAAAGTTCATTGTATGGATTAATTTGGCTTTCTGATGAAAAAAATTATGCAGAATTGTTACTTCTAATCATTTCCTTCCATTAATGGGTATTGCCTGAAAACATGTTGTATGAATTATCTTCCAGAGCTTTGTCTATTATAAAGAGATGGAGGTAGAACTTAAGTTCATTTATGTAAAATAAGATTATCTAAATCCTAAATCCTTCCAGAATATATTTTAAAACTGAATTCTGAGACGGTTTTAGATAATCTGAACATTCACACCTAAAGAAATATGTATGTGTTCATAGGTTTTGATAAATCTTTGAGGATACAACTATATGTACAAATATAAACATATACATATATTCACATATATGAAATCATGTCAATTTAATATATATACATGACAAGGGGGAGCTCGGTGGCTCAATGTATTGATAACCAGACCTAGAGATGGGAGGTCCTATGTTCAAAAAGTGGCCTCAGACACTTCCTAGTTACATCATGTGTGTACATGATATGAATATATATGTATATATAATATGAAATACATATATTTAGTTAGTATATGTATATAATTAGCAGTAGAAAAGAACCATTTAATCTAGTTTTTTAAAGACAGATCTTAGCTTTCTTTCTTCTTATATTATATTTTCATTTTGACTGAAAAATTAAAAATTGGAATTTTACATCCTTAGACAGTGAATTATGTACCACTCTTATTTGGGTATGTTGTGGAATTATATTCATTTATTCAATAAGCCACTCAATCATCAAGCATTTATTACATATCTACTGCATAAAAAATACTGTGCTGTTTACTAGGAGGTGTAAAGGTAGGTGAGTAGAAACAAAGATTAGATAAGATATACTACTTATCCCCAACACTATCATACTATGTAGTAGTGGCATATTACAAAGAATAGGAATAACTTTAATGAGATTAATTGTTATCAAGAGGAGAAATAAATGAAAAATTTGTGAAGGAATTAGCATTTGAGTTACATTTTAAAGGATAGGGAGTAATTCAATTGAAGAAAGAGGCTGTATTATAGCATCTGGAAAGGTGTAGCCCAAGGCATGGAGACAGAAAGCTCAATATCTATTTCCAAGGGTAAAACTTTGGCTCTAGTATGCTGGAGTTTAGATTGTGTTGAGTGGTAAATATGAAATGATATTACAAAGCTAAGGGAACAGTTAGTGAGTGTTCTGAATCTCTAACAGAAGAATTTGAACATTATTCATTAAGTGATAGTCACCAAAGCTGTTTGAACACCAAAGTGACATAACCAAATTTATGCATATGAGATAGTTCTGCCTGCAGTTTAAAGGATTATTCACAGAGAGGAAAGAGAAGAGTCAAGGAAAACTTATGAGGCTATTGCAAATACATTCTTTTTTTTTTTTTAAAACCCTTACCTTCCGTCTTGGAGTCAATACTGTGTATTGGCTCCAAGGCAGAAGAGTGGTAAGGGCTAGGCAATGGGGGTCAAGTGACTTGCCCAGGGTCACACATCTGGGAAGTGGCTGAGGCCAGATTTGAACCTAGGACCTCCCATCTCTAGACCTAGCTCTCAATCCACTGAGCTACCCAGCTGCCCCCTATTGCAAATACATTCTTAGATATTTCAGAGTTCATTGTGGATGCTGGGATTTATAACTGCTCAGCTCATTCCAGAACTTCCATCTGATATATTATTATTTTTATAGATTATAACAGAGATATTTTTTCCATTTCAATAAGTTTATTTAGTCAATTTAGAATATTATTCCTTGTTTACAATAATCACATTATTTCCTCCATCCCCTCCACCCACTCTTCCCACAGCCAACACAAAATTTCATTGGATGTTACATGTGTCCTTTATCAGAACCTATTTCCATGTTGTTTACACTAGGATGTTCATTTAAAGTCCACATCCCCAAACACATCCTTTTGACCCATGTAGTCAAGCAGCTGTTTTTCTTTGGTGTTTTTACTCCCTGAGTGTTTCCTCTGAATGTGGATAGTGGTTTTTCTCATACGTTCCTCAAAGTTGTTCAGGGTCATTGTGTTGTCACTAATGGAGAAGTCCATTACATTCGGTTGTACCACAGTGTATCAGTCTCTGTGTACAATGTTTTCCTGGTTCTGCTCCTCTCACTCTGCATTGATTCCTGGAGGTTGTTCCAGTCTCCATGGAATTCCTCCAGTTCATTATTCCTTTGAGCACAATAGTATTCCCTCACCAACATATACCACAATTTATTCAGCCATTCCCCAATTGAAGGGCATCCCCTCATTTTCCAATTTCTTGCCACCACTAAGAGCATAGCTATGAATATTTTTGTACATGTTTTTTTTTCCTTATCATCTCTTTTGGGTGTAAACCATGGATGGATCAAAGGGCAAGCAGTCTCTTATCGCCCATTGGGCAAAATTCCAAATTGCCCTCCAGAATGGTTAGATCAATTTACAACTCCACCAGCAATGCTTGACTTTGCCACATCCCCTCCAGCATTCATTACTTTCCTTTGCTGTCATGTTAGCAAATCTTCTAGTTGTGATGTGATACCTCAGAGTTGTTTTGATTTGCATTTCTCTGATTATAAAAGATTTAGAACACTTTTTCATGTGCTTATTAATAGTTTTGATTTCTTTGACTGAAAATTGCCTATTTATGTCCCTTGCCCATTTATCAATTGGAGAATGGCTTGATTTTTTTGTACAATTGGCTTAGCTCTATATAAATTTGAGTAATTAGATGTTTGTCAAAGGATATTGTAATGAAGATTCTTTCCCTATTTGTTGCTTCCTTTCTGATTTTGGATGCATTGGTTTTGTTGGTACAAAATCTTTTTAATTTGATGTAATCAAAATTATTGATTTTACATTTTGTGATTTTTTTCTACTTCTTGCTTGGTTTTAAAGTCTTTCCTTTACAAAGATCTGACAAGTATACTATTCTGTGTTTGCCTAATTTGCTTATAGTTTCCTTCTTTATATTCAGGTCATTCACCCATTATGAGTTTATCTAAGTGTAGGTTGTGAGATGTTGATACCAACACTATCTTCAAATTTACCCAGCAGTTTTTTTTATCAAAAAGTGGGTTTTGGTCCCCAAAACTGGGATCTTTGGGTTTATCATAGACTGTCTTACTTAGGTCATTTACCCCAAGTCGATTCCACTGATCCTCTTTTCTGTCTCTTAGCCAGTACCAAATTGTTTTCATAACCACTGCTTTATAGTATAGTTTGAGGTCTGGGACTCCAAGTCTTTATTCCTTTGCATTTTTTTTTCATGATTTCCCTGGATGTCCTTGATCTTTTGTTCTTCCAAAAGAAATTTATGGTGTTTTTTTCTAATTCAGTAAAAAAGTTTTTTAGTAGTGCAATGGGTATGGCACTAAATAAGAAGATTAATTTGGGTAGGATTGGCATTTTTATTATGTTAACTCATCCCACCCATGAGCAATTAATGTTTTTCCAATTGCTTAGATCTAGTTTTATTTGTGTGGAGAGTGTTTTGAAGTTGTGTTCATATAGTTCCTGTATTTGTTTCGGCAGATAGATTCCTAAGTATTTTTTATTGTCTAGGGTGATTTTAAATGGAATTTCTCTTTCTAATTCTTGCTGCTGAAATGTGTTGGAGATATATAGAAATGCTGATGACTTATGTGGGTTTATTTTGTACACTGCAACTTGGCTAAAGTTGTTTATTTCTACTAGCTTTTTGGTTGATTCTCTAGGATTCTTTAAATAAACCATCATTTCATCTGCAAAGAGTGATAGCTTGGTCTCCTTATTACCAATTCTAAAACATTCAATTTATTTTTCTTCTCTAATTGCTACTGCTAGTGTTTCTAGTACAATGTTAAATAATAGAGGTGATAATGGGCATCCTTGTTTCACTCCTGATCTTTTTGGGAAGGCTTCTAGTTTATCCCCATTGCAAATGATGTTTGCTGATGGTTTTAGATATATACTGTTTATTATTTTTAGGAAAGGCCCTTCTATTCCTATACTTTCTAGTGTTTTCAATAGGAATTGGTATTGTATTTTATCAAAGGCTTTTTCTGCATCTAATGAGATAATCATGTGATTTTTTGTTGGTTTGCTCGTTAATATGGTCAATTATGTGGATGGTTTTCCTAATATTGAACCATCCTTGAAATCCTGGTATGAATCCTACTGGTCATAGTGAATAATTCTCATGATAACATGATGGAGTCTTTTTGCTAGTATCCTATTAAAGATTTTTGCAAATATGTTCATTAGGGAGATTGGTCTAAAGTTTTTGACCTGCCTGGTTTTGGAATCAGTACCATGTTTGTGTCGTAAAATGAATTTGGTAGAACTCCTTCTTTGCTTATTCTGTCAAATAGTTTGTATAATATTGGGATTACTTGTTCTTTTAATGTTTGATAGAATTCATTTGTGAATCCTTTTGGACCTGTGGATTTTTTCTTAGTGAGTTCTTGGATGCCTTGTTCAACTTCTTTTTCTGATATGGGGTTGTTTAGGTAATTTATTTCTTCCTCTGTTAGTCTAGGAAATTTATATTTTTGTAAGAATTCATCCATAACACCTAGATTGCCATATTTGTTGCCATATAATCGGGGATAGTAGTTTCTAATGATTGCCTTAATTTCATCTTCATTCAAGGTAAGGTCTCACTTTTCATCTTGGATACTTTCAATTTGTTTTTTTTCCCTTTTTTAATTAGACTGTCTAGAACTTCATCTATTTTATTTGTTTTTTCAAAGTACCACCTTCTAGTCTTATTTATTAAATCAATTCTTTGACTTTCAATTTTATTAATTTCTCCTTTGATTTTTAGGATCTCTAATTTAGTCTTCTTCTGAGGATTTTTTATTTGTCTGCTTTCTAGTTTTTTTTTTTAATTTGCGTGCTCAATTCATTGACCTCTGCCCTTCTTAATTTCCTAATATATGAACTCAAGGATATAAATTTCCCACTGAGTACTGCTTTGGCTGCATCCCATATGTTTTGAAAGAATGTCTCATCATTTTCATTTTCTTCAATGATGTTATTAATTGCTTCTCTTATTTGTTCTTTAACTGACTGGTTTTGGAGAATCATCTTGTTTAATTTTCAATTAATTTTTGATTTACCTCTCCATGTACCCTTACTAATTATTATTTTCATGGCATTGTGATCTGAAAATGTTGCATTTATTATTGCTGCTCTTTTGCACTTGTTTGCAATGTTTTTATGCCCTAATATATGGTCAATTTTTGTAAATGTACCATGTGCTGCTGAAAAGAAGTTATATTCCTTTTTGTCTCTATTTATTTTTTTCTCCTCGTGTCTACTAACTCTATTTTTTCTGAGATTTCATTCATTTCTCTTACCTCTTTCTTATATATTTATTGGTTTGATTTATCTAGTTCTGATAGAGGAAGGTTTAGGTCTCCCTCTATTTTAGTTTTTCTCTCTATTTCATCCTTGATCTCCACTAGTTTCTCCTTGAGAAATTTGGATGCTATGTCATTTGGAGCATACATGTTGAGTACAGATATTTCCACATTGTCTATACTGCCTTTTTTCAGGATGTAATTACCTTCCCTATCTCTTTTAACTAGATTTATTCTTACTTTGGCTTTATCAAATATCATGATTGTGACTCCTGCCTTCTTTTTATCAGTTGATGCCTAATAGATTTGACTCCATCCTCTTACTTTCACCATATATGTATCATGTGTATTTCTTGTAGACAGCATATGGTAGGGTTTTGAATTCTAATCCACTCTGCTATTCACTTTCATTTTATGGGTGAGTTCATTCCATTCACATTCAGAGTTATGATTACAAGCTGTGTATTTCCCAGCATTTTGATTTCTACTCCTGATTTTTGCCTTTTCCTCTTTCAGTACTTCATTCTGCATCAATGTTTGTTTTTAATCAGTCCCCCTAGTCCCCACCCTTATTTTACTTCCCTTTCTACCCCCTCACTTCTTATTCCTCCCTTATTTTCCCTGTAGTCTTTCTAATATTACCCCCCTACCCTCTCCCTCCCTTGTACTGTTTCCATCCCCACCAATCCATTTCTTACCCTTCTATTCCCTTATAGGGCACAAATTTGTTCTCTGCACCAATGGATTGTATTGTTCTTCCCTCTTTGGGTCAATTTCAAAGCATGTAAGACTTGAGTATTTCCATCTCCAAACTCTTTACCCTTCCAGTGTATTGATGTTCTCCCCCATCCCAACATGAGCTTTTTTGTGACATATAAATTTATCCCCATTTATTTTTTCCTATTTCTTTTAGTATTAACCTCTTTTTAGCTCTTGTTGTATATATATAGTTGTTTCCCTGCTTTGTTTTGTTGTTAGGTTTAATTTTTTAGTCCCCTAGGAACATTTGGTTTGAGATTGGTAAGGAAGGGTTTTCAGAGGTCTGAACTATTGCTCCTTCTTGGCTGCCATCTTGACTCTGCCTCCTATCAGAGATATTTAAATAGAATAGAGATATTTAATTAGATTAGCAAGAGCATTTATTTAAGAAAGTATAATGTCATCAACACTAATAATGACTCATGACTTTTATTGTACTTTCAGTCTTGTAAAGGACTTTCCATCAGTTATTTTAGTCCACTTCTCCCAAAGAACCCTTTGAGGTAGGTAGATATTATTTTTACATCCATACTACATATGTAGGAAGAAAAATATGAGTTCAGAAGTCATTGCTAGAGTGGGTGATAACTCCAGCGGCCAACCTCCACTGCCTTGGGCAGTGCTAGGCAAATTGAAAGTCTGAGATTGGTTCCTGTAATGTGGGGGAGCTAAAGGAAGTGACATCAAGAAAACTACTTTAAAAAAGCTAGCTTGATTATTCAGTCTTGGACTCTATGAGGGTAAGCCAGACTGGAGGGGGAGACTCTTTCCTTGGATCCTGTAGTGGTGAGTGGAGTGATTTCTTCATTGGTTCTTTGGTGAGGAGACCCTTTCTGATTGTTGGCACTTTGGTGGGACACTCCCTTCAGAGTGAGTTCTAGTGATATTCTTGGTTGTCCTAAACTCATGTACCCTGTAGGTTCTTAGTAGATTCTTCAATGTCTCCTGGCTCTTTGGATTTTGACTTCCTAATTAGGACTTTGGATTCTGGTAAGATTCCCTTTTGTGTTCTTTTTTGTGGTCTGGAGACATTAAGATTAATGTCAGGGTATCGGTAGCTAGGTAGTACTTTTTGTCTCTTTATCAACATTTTTTTCCACTTTCACTCTTTCCACCTCTGCAAATAAAGCTGCTTTAGTCATTTTGACTTAAGCTGTAATTTTTAATGACTTTACTACTTTATAAATATTATACAATATTACTTTAGAAATATTATAATTAGCATAAAATCTAAATTTAAATTTTTAAAGAAGAAATCCAATTTTTCTTCATTTTTCCCCAACACCCAAGCACAATAGAGAATTACAACTCCTACAGAACTCACAGTCACGGTTGTGAACATTTAAACTGTATCGCCAGGGGAGCAGCTAGCTGGCTCAGTGGATTTAGAGTCAGGCCTAGAGATGGAATGGCCCAGGTTCAAATATTACCTGAGACACTTCTTGGCTGTATGACTCTGGGCAAGTTAATTAACCCCTATTGCCCAGCCTTTACTGTTCTTCTCTCTTAGAACTAATAAAAAGTATTGGTTCTAAGATGGAAGGCAAGGATTTAAAAAAATGTATTGTCATGGTGCTGAAGCTTGATGTATCTTTCTTGGGATTCTGTCAGAGTGGATTTGAATGTCACTAATGCTTGAGAACAGACTGATGAAATCCGATGTCCCTTGTCCCCATCTCTTACATTACCATGATCCAGTAAACCATACTGATGCACGGTACCTCCTTTCTGACTACTCCACATTTTAAAAGGGATGTAGAAACAAGGAGTGGACAAAAATTATGTAGTACCCTTAGTATAGAGTAAGATTTCAGTTTAAGTTAGAAAATGGTAAGAATGTTGAGTCTAAAGTACAATGGTATAGGATAGTTTCTGAGAATAAAATTAGTATTTCCAAGGTGACAATTTCAAAGGGTAGTAATTGGCTAAACAAAGTTGAGGTGGATTTGATGATGAGTAAAACTTGTTAAATCCAGAATGAGGGTTTTATATGTGTTAAACTACATGAACGACATCTTATTCATTTATTTTAAAGATTTGATAAGAAATTAAATGTGAATTTTGTTTTTATTTTGTGTAGAAGCTGCAGATGACACATGAAAGCCAGTAGAAGACAGAGAAAAAAATGTAGAAATTCAGAAATGTATAAAAGATATACATAGTATTGTATATCAATATATTTTATCTCTTAATACCACATACATGCACAATTTATTTTTAAAAATTAAAATAAGTAATAAGTTAAAGTTTGAGAAGAATATTAAAGCCAGCACAGGACACACAAAACCTAGAAGTGTAGTGATATCTTTAAAAGTTTAGTAACTCATAAATGCATAAAGTTTATATATAGTCATATATAGCATTACCTGTGTAATGTGCATTTTTACTGTTTAATAACATAAATTAACAGCTACAAATTTTTTCTTAAAATTAAATTTATATTAAAAGAACTATGTTTGTACACACTGGTTTGGCTATGCCAAGTATATCGATGGCAATTTCTCACATGACATCTTGCAGTAATCTTGTAGTGATCTTTGTACCACTAATTTTTTCTTGTATGATGTGTCATTTAAATGCCATGACTCTATTAAAATCATGGGTTCTAAGTGTGGCATTCCAAGTAGTTTGAAAAGGGCTTCCAAGAAAAAAAAAAGGAAATTTATGAACTTGAAAAATAAAAAGTGGAATTGTTAGAGAAGGCAGTTGCTGTGGTTGGCTGCCACTTTTGTGTTCATAAATGAACCATTAAGTAATATCAAGAAACAAAAAGAAGAATATCCATAAAACAATTGCCACAGCTACACCAGCAAATGAAAAGTATTTGTATAAACCATAAGATTTACATCTCTCTCACAAAGAAATTGTAACCTTCTTTTGGGTGCAGGTATGTTATAAAAAAAAAAAATTCCAGTTGACTTAACTAATACTAGAAAGTACTAAGTTTTTATATGATTCTCTAGGGGAAAATGATAGTGAAGAGTCTACCCCCTCCAGATTTTCAGGCCAGCAATTATTTTGAGAAAAGGTTTGGCCTATGTATTGTAAAAGTAATGGGAGAGGAAGTTACT
Source organism: Monodelphis domestica (assembly GCF_027887165.1). NCBI lineage: Eukaryota > Metazoa > Chordata > Mammalia > Didelphimorphia > Didelphidae > Monodelphis > Monodelphis domestica. The sequence continues at coordinate 253,518,602 of NC_077233.1, forward strand.
GCTGATGAAGAGGCAACTAGGGAATTTCCTGAAAACTTGAAGAAAGTGTTTGAAGGGAAAGGCTCCAAACCAGAACAAATATTCAATGCTGATGAAACTGCCCTTTATTGGAAAAAAAATGCCTCAGAGGACATATAAAGACCAAGAAGAGAAGGGAGCACCATGTTTTAAAGCTGCAAGAGATGGGATACCCCTAGTCTTCTGTGCCAGTGTCATAGAGTTCCTAATAAAATCAGTCCTGATATAAAAAAGCTAATTCTTGACCTTTAAGAGGAAAGAACAAGCACCAGTTGCCTGAATTCAGAATGTCCAGTAAGAAAGCATGTATGACCAAAACACTTTAAAAATATTAATTTATTGATTAAGAATATATTTCCATGATTCCCTGGTTCATGTTCTCTCCCTCTCCCCTTTTCTACCCCCTCCTGGAGCTGAAAAACAATTCCAAACCTATTTCCATATTATTCATAATTGCAACACAGTGATCTATTAACACAAAACCCCAATCATGTCCACATTAAACCACATGATTGATCTCATGTTTTTTTCTTCTGTGTGTCTACCTCCACAGTTCTTTCTCTGCATGTAGATAGCATTCTTTCTCCTAAATTCCTCTGGATTGTACTGGATCATTGAATTATTACTAGTAGAAAAGTTTGTTACATTTGATTTTGCCACAGTGTATCAATTACTGTGTACAATGTTCTCATAGTTCTGCTCATTTGACTCTACATCAATTCCTGGAGTTATTTCCAGTTTACATGGAATCCCTCCAGTTCATCATTCCTTTCATCATTCCTTACAACACAATAATATTCCATCACCATCAGATGCCACAATATATTCAAGAATATTTATAGCTTCATTTTTGTGGTGGCAAAAAATCGGAAAATGAGGGGATGGCCTTCAATTGGGCAATGGCTTAACAAATTGTGGTATATGTTGGTGATGGAATATTATTGTGCCCAAATGAATAATAAACTGGAGAAATTACATGTGAACTGGAATGACCTCCAGGATCTGATGCAGAGTGAAAGGAGCAGAACTGGGAGAACAATTTACACAGAGACTGATACACTGTGGTACAATCAAATGTAATGGACCTCTCTAGAATTAGCAATGCAATGATCCAAAACAATTTGGAGGAATTTATGAAAAAGAACACTATCCACATTGAGAAGAAAAACTGTGGGAGTAGAAACACTGAAGAAAAACACCTACTAGATTACATGGGTTGAAGGGGATATAAATGGGGATGTAGACTCTAAATAATCATCCTAGGGCAAACATTAACAATATGCAAATATGTTCTGATCAAGGACACGTATAATACCCAGTGAAATTGCATGTTGGCTACAGGAAGGGATGGTTGAGGGGAGGGAGGGAAAGAACGTGATTCTTGTAACCAAGGAATAATGTTCTAAATTGACTAAAAAAAAACGAAAGAAAAAAAGAAATATGCATGCTTTATCATTTGGTGCATATAGGCTGAGTATTGACATTTCTTTGTTATTTATAGTCATTCATCAAGATGTAATCACCTTACTTATCTCTTTTAATGAGATCTATTTTTGCTTTAGTTTTTGTCTGAGATCATAATTACTCCTCCTGTCTTCTTTGTCTCAGTTGCAGCCCAATAAATTCTGCTCCACCCTTTTACCTTTACCCTGTGTATGTCTACCTGCCTCAAATGTGTTTCCTGTAGACTACATATGTTAGGATTCTGGCTTTTAATCCATTCTGCTATTTGTTCCCTTTTTATTAGTTAGTTCATTCCATTCACATTCACAGTTATGATTATTGTCTGTGTATTCCTCTCCATTTAACTTACGTCTTTGATTCTACCTTTTCTTTTATTTCTCTTATCCTCCTCTCCACCTTTTTGCTTTTATTAGTTTCTCCCTCCCTGATGTTATTCCCCTTCCTACTCCTTCCCTTCTCATTATTATTCCCCTCTTAATGTAGTACCTTTTAAATTACCCCCACCCTCTGCCTCCTTTATATAGCTCTCCTCACCATTAGACCTATTATTACCCTTCTACTTCTCTATAGAGTAGTATACAATACTCTTTCCCAATGGATCTGATTGCTCTTCCTTCTCTGAGTCATTTTCAATGAGTGTAAGATTTAAGTGTTACCTGTGTTCATTCTCTTACATCCTTCCATTATATTTGTCTTCTGCCCCCTGTCCCCGTGTCCTTCTTTATGAAATATATATTTACCCCATTTTGTCTTTTCCAATTTCTCTGATTATTACACTCTTTTTTATCCCTAGGTTTTTATATTTTTTGACATCATTCTATACAGTTTGTCACTGCACCCTCTAAATATTCTTCTTCTAGCTCCCTTGATGATAACAATTTTTAAGAGTTACCAATATCATCTTTTCATAAAGGAAAACAAATCATTTGAACTTATTGGCTTCCTTAATGTTTTTCCTTTCTTAATTGCCCTTTGGTGATTCTCTTAAGTTCTGTATTGGGGCATCACATTTTCTGTTTAAGTCTGATCTTTACTTTAGGAATGCTTAGAAATCTCTTTAATTAAATGACTACACTTTTCCCTGCAAGAATATAGTCAACTTTGGTAGGTTGTTGATTCTTGGTTGTAGACCCAGTTCCTTTGATTTCTGGAATATCATATTTCATGCTTTCTAGTCCTTCAGTATGGATGCAGTCAGGTCCTATGTAATCCTGACTGTGGCTCCATAATATCTAAATTGTTTCCTTTAAGCAGCTTATATTACCTTTTCCTTTGTCTTAAAGTTCTTGAACTTGGCTATAAATTTGGGGGTGTTGTCAATTGGGGATTAAAAGCAGGAGGCGATCTGTGGATTCTTTCAATTTCTACTTTATCCTTTTGTTCAAAAATATCAGGGCAATTTTCTTTGATAATTTCCTATAGAATGATGTCCAGACTTTTTTCTTTTGTCATGATTTTCTAGTGGTCAAATAATTCTTAAATTGTCTCTTCTGTATCTATTTTCCTGGTCCGTTGCTTTATCAATGAGGTGTTTTATATTTTCATCAATTTTTTTCATTCTTTTGACTTTGTTTTATAGAATCTTGCTGCCTTTTGAAGTCATTTGCTTCTAGTTGTTCTATTCTTATTCTTAAAGACTGTATTTCATCCCTGGCTTTTTGTTTCTCCTTTTCCTTTTGATCTGTTTTTCTGTTTTTTGTTTTTGTTTTTTTGTAGGCCAGCTTTTACTTTTTTTGACTCATTTTCAAGCTGGTGAATTCTGGCTTTTAAGACACTATTCTCTCCTTTTAGTTCATATGCCTCTGTTTTCAGATGACCTATTTGGTTTTTAAATTCTTTTCCCAGTTGTCTTCAGCCTCTCTTAATTACTTTTTGAATTGTGTTTTGAGTTCTTCTAAAGCCTTAGTCAAATTTGCTGGAGTTCCTGAATTTTTGCTTAGTGTTCCTTGATCCTCCTCTCTTCCATTTGTTGTTTGTTCATTACCTGGATAGAACCTGTTGATTGTAATTTCTTTTTTTTTCTTTTTCTGTTGCTTACTCATACTTTTTCCTTCTTTTCCCCTCCTTATTAACTGTATTCTTGATTCTCCGTTCATTTGCTGGATCTGTGAGTTTGGACTTTTCTGCTCTGAAGGGGCCTGTTCTCTGCTCTGCTGATTAACTGACTTAGGCTAATGGAGCTGACCTATTGTATTTATGTGCCCTGATGTCATATCTTCCCAGCTGCCAGGAGAATTTAAAGGTGAAAATGAATATGTGGAGGCTAAAGGTAGTTATGATTTATGTTATCTTACTCCCCTCTTCTCTTCTCCCTCTCAGAGTTGACAAGAAATTCCACTGGATTATACATGTATTATAACTCAAAACATATTCCCATATTATTCATTTTTGTAAGAGAATAATCTTTTAAAGCCCAAACTTCATATTGCATATCCAAAGAAGCAAGTGAAAACCATGTTTTCATCTGTATTTTGACCTCAACAGTTCTTTCTCTGGAGATGGATTGTGGTTTTTTTCATAAGTCCCTCAGAATTGTCCTGGGTCTTTGTGTTGCTGTTTGTAGTAAAGTCTATCATATTTGATCATCCCACAATATTTCAGTTATTTTGTATAATGTTCTCCTCCTTCTGCTTATTTTACTCTGCATCAGTTGAGCTATATTTTATGTATTCATGTTTTTATTTATTTTTAGCTTCATTGAAATTTTATTTTATTTTTTTAATTTTTAATTTTTTATTTAATGAGTGAATTTAGAATATTTGTTCATGGTTACATGAATGATTTTACAGTGTCTTAAGACACTTAAGGATAATTTAGTATGACCTCTTCCTTTAATAGATGAATAAACTAAGGTTCAGAGAGGTAACTGACTTGCCTATTTTCATAGAGTGAGTTAGTAACAACATTATTATCACACAATCAATTGCCTATAGAGATCTATCTCCCTCTACCAGAAACTGTAGGGGAATAGTAGGTGAAGGGAATAATGGGAGGGGGATCATAGAAGAGAGAGAAAATTGGGAATGTGAAGATAAGAAACACTTTTGAGGATGGAAAGGATGGAACAGGAGAAAAGAGAATGAAGTGTAATGTGCAATAATCATAATTGTGAAAAAATTATGTCTTTATAATAAAGGCATCATTTCAATACATAGAGAAATTAGTCAAATGTTTAAGAATGTAAGTCATTCAACAATTGATAAATGTTAAAGGATATGAACAGGAAGTTTTCTAATAAAATAATCAAAGCCATTAAGAATTATGTAAAAAATGCTCTAAATCATGATTGATTATAGAGATGAAAATTAAAACAACTCTGAGGTATCACTTAATACCTATCAGATTGGCTACTATTTTTAAAAAAGAAACTGAAAAAAGTTGAAGGGGGTATGAGAAAATTGAAACAATAATTCACTGGCAGGTTAGTTGTGAACTAATTCACCCATATGAGGAGCAATTTGAATCCATACCAAAAGGGTTATAAAATTATACATGCACTTTGTCCCAACAGTATCATTACTAGGTATGTATAAAAGAAAAGAATGCATATGTACAAAAATATTTATAGCAACTCTTTTTGTGGAGGTGAAAAATTGGAAAGTGAGCAGATGCCCTTCAACTATGAAATGTTTATGTAAGTTGTGGTATATGATTTTAATGGAGTACTATTGTGCTTTAAGAAATGATGAGAGAGGTGGAGCCAAGATGGCAGCTTAGAAGCAGCAAAAGTCGAGTCCTCTGTGGAAACCCTTCTACACCATTCAAAAACAAAATGCTTCAAAGGGGACACAAAACTAAATACAACAACAGGATAGAACTGGGGGATCCACCTACTCAATTCAACTTACAAGGTATGCAGAGAAGTTTGAATTCTATTGCTTAAGGAAAATAAACTATCCTAAGACTCAAGCAGTTACTGGGATCTCAGGTCAAGGGTTCCAGCCCAGAGGGAGTTCCTTGTAACCACAGCTACTCAAAGCTCATGACTCTGATCACAGCTAGCAGGGAGACACCTGGAGGAGAGAGTCAAAGAGGAGTGCAACCTGGTCAAAACCTTCAACCACTACCCCTCCATCTTGGGCCTCTGCCTCTCCAAGTTTTGGTTTAATACAGACTATCAATAGGGCAGATAAGAAGCCTCCAGAGGGCAGAAAAGCTCAATGTCCAACACCCCTACCCCACCTATTGTGCTTCATTGAAATTTTATTTTATTTTTTTTTCATTTTATATTTTTTATTTAATGAATGAATTTAGAATATTTGTTCATGGTTACATGAATTATGTTCTTTCCCTCTTCTCCTCCCTCCATACTCCAAGAGACAATGAGTAATTCCACTGGGTTTTACATGTATCATTGTTCAAAATCTATTTCTTTATTATTCACAAAAGAATGATCATTTAAAGTTAACATCCCTAACCATATCCCAATAGAACCATGTGATCAACCATATGTTTTTCTTCTGTGTTTCTACTCCCACAGTCCTTTCTCTGGGTGTGGATAGCATTCATTTTTATAAGTCCCTCAGAATTGTCCTGGATCATTGCATTGCTGCTACTAGCGAAGTCCATTAAGTTCAATTGTGTCACAGTGTATCAGTCTCTGTGTACAATGTTCTCCTGATTCTGCTTCTTTTGCTCTGCATCAATTCCTGGAGGTCATTCCCATTCACATGGAAGTGCTCCTTTGAACTAATTTTTAATGGAAGTCAGAGTATACAAGTAAAAGAGGAAAGTAGGGGATATTTTCAGGATGTGAGATGGTTCATACAAAAGCATCAAGTGAGAAAATGTAATGATATGGGAAAATATCAGCAAATTGGTAGATTGATATGATTGGTAGATTATTAAATGGTAGATTGGATGATGATGATGAGTAAAATGTAAGGAGACTGAAAAGGCCACAAAAGTGTCCAGGTGATGAAGAACTTTTGGTGCCAAAGAGAAGGCTTTTATTTCATCCCAGATTTGACCAAGTGGAGTTTATTAGGTAGGAGTATTATATAATCATACCTAAGTCTCAGGAAAATCACTAAATACCTATATGGAAGATAAATTAAAATAAGAAACCTGAGGCCTCCTATATTGACCTAGGAAGGGCCTAAATTAGAGTAGTGGTTGTATGAATGCTATATAGGTTTGATACAAAGTGGGGAAAAATCAGTTTTTGACAACATTTAAAATATCTTGTGAAATATGTTTTTTAAATGCCTATTGAGATATTTAGGTAAAATGAGGGAAATTTTAAAACTAATTGAATGATGTAAACCAAATATGTGGCAACATTTTGAGTCTCTATTATATGCTATGATTGTAAAAAGCATTTGAAAGTATAAACTGGAGATATTGTTTAGTAATAAATAATAATGCATTTTTGTTTATTTTTTTATTATTGTTGTTCAGTCGTGTCTAACTCTTTGTGATTCTATTTGGGGTTTTCTTAGGAGAGAAACTGTCAAAGAGTAATATTATTGGCTTAGTAAAATATGATTTCACTTCCTTCCACCCCACTCCATGTTTCTTTTCCTTTCTTGTATTATAAGGGAAGGACTATTATTAAAAAATAAAATGGAAATTAGGATCTAATACTGGTTTTGGCACTAACTAGCATTGTGACTTTAAGGAAATCTCTTTGTTTTCTAGGACTCAGTTCAGTGGAGTTTGCTTCACATGTGAAAAAAAGTGGTTGTACCAGATAATTCTGAAGGTACCTTTCAGATCTAAAACCTCATGAATGCAATGGCTTTAAGTTCAAAATGCTAATTTTATGAATTTAGAAACTTTTGTTTTAGCTAATAAAATCCATCTACTTAATTTAGGTATAATGTGGGTGGTGAGATATGCAAATCTTCTTCCTATGAAGATGATGTTCCATTGGTGTTACCTGAGTGTGAATTATCAACCATCCAACTCATGATTTTAATTAATGATTTATTTCTATTAAAAGTTAAAGAATAAATACATGGAAATTCTGATATATTTCTTTTCTTTGAGTGACTTGAAAAATTCTTTTCAGTGTGCTGGTTCTTCATACAAACTATTTGGTGATGATGATTTGTAGGTATAGAAAGTTAGAGAATATTACTAGATCCCCATACTCCTAATGCAATTCTGTAACATAACGGGTACATAATATCCCCAATACTCTTGAATTTACCTCAGTATTGTACTAGGTAGGATAGCAATTTCCTAAAAGTTACAAAGTTATTTAGTGAAGGGTAACTTCTCATCAGTCTACAAATCTGCAACTATACTATGATATGTAATTTTCCATTTCTCATATATATTTCATCTTTCTACCCCAAAGATTATTTCATTATATTTCCCCCTTACATTATAGCTTTAAAATTCTCCCTTCCCAAGCAATTCTTTTAAAATGCCATTAAAAATTCAGAACAAATCTAGAATTTCTGATAAACTGATAAACCTTTTTAGTGAAATGATGATAATATTTATGTACTGCTGTAATTAAGGTTTATACAACACTTTATTTCGTGTGATATTCACAACTCTGAGATATAAATGTTATTGATATTATCCTTACTTTATAGTTAAGGAAACAGAGACTAAGAGGTTGAATTATTGCCAAGGATCAAATAGCTTAAAAGGAACTGAGATTGGGTTAAAAACAGATTTCTGGATTCAAAGGTATTAAGTCCTAAAAAATAACACTAATAGGATTATAAAGTCATAGAATATAGCAAAAAAGGATAATAATTTTAATTACTATAAACATATAAGTACACATATAATTTGGTTTTGAGTCTTTAAAAAATTATTTAACCATTTATTTAAGCAAATGTGTAATTATTGTCTAAAATGCTAGATCCTGGAACACTACCCCCACAGTTAACATATATTACTTATTGCATACACATAATATTAGTTTTTTAATTTATGTTTTTAATTTGGTCAATTTCAAACATTATTCCTTAGTTACAAAAATCATATTCTATTCCTACTTCCCCTCCCCCGTCCTTCCTGTAATGGACGCACAATTCCACTGAGTATTACATGTGTCCTTGATCAGAACCTATTTCCACGTTGTTGATGTTTACACTAGGATGATCATTTAGAATCTACATACCCAGTCATATCCACCTTGACCCACATAATCAAGCAGTTATTTTTTTCCTTCTATGTTACTACACCCAAAGTTTTTCCTCTGAATGTAGATAACATTCTTTCTCATACTTCCGGGTTGTTGAGGATCACTGTATTGCCACTAATGGAGAAGTTCATTACATTTGATTGTACCACAATGTCCCAGACTCTGTGTACAATGTTCTCCTGGTTCTACTCCTTTCGCTCTGCATCACTTCCTGGAGGTTGTGCCAGTTCACAATGAATTCCTTCAGTTTATTATTCCTTTGAGCACAATAGTATTCCATCACCAACATATACCACAATTTGTTCAGCCATTACCCAATTGAAGGGCATCCCCTCATTTTCCAATTTTTTTGCCACCACAAAGAGCACAGCGATGAATATTCTTGTACATATATTTTTCTTTATTATCTCTTTCGGGTACAAACCCAGCAGTGCTATGGCTGCATCAAATGGCAGACAGTCTTTTAGCTCCCTTTGGGCATAGTTCCATAATTGCCCTCCAGAATGTTGGATCAATTTATAACTCCACCAGCAATGTATTAATGTCCCAACTTTGCCACATCCCCTTCTTCTGAGGTGATACCTCAGAGTTGCTCTTTATTTGCATCTCTCTGATCATAACAGATTTCGAACACTTTTTCATGTGTTTATTACTAGTTTTGATTTCTTTGACTGAAAATTGCCTATTCATGTCCCTTGCCTGTTTACCAATTGGAGAATGGCTTGATTTTTTGTACAATTGATTTAGCTCTTTTTGTAAATTTGATTAATTAGACCTTTGCCAGAGGTTTTTGTTAAGAGGATTGCTTCCCAATTTGTTACTTCCCTTCTAATTTTGGTTGCATTGGTTTTGTTTGTACAAAACCTTTTTAATTTGATGTAATCAAAATTATTTATTTGACATTTTGCGATTTTTTCTAGCTCTTGCTTGGCTTTAAAATCTTCCTTTCTCAAAGGTCTGACATGTATATCATTCTGTATTCACCTGATTAACTTATAGTTTCCTTCTTCATGTTGAAGTCATTCACCCATTCTGAGTTTATCTTGGTGTAGGGTGTGAGATGTTGATCCAAAACTAATCTCTCCCACACTGTCTTCCAATTTTCCCAACAGTATTTATCAAATAATGGATTTTGGTCCCAAAAGTAAGGAACTTTGGGCTTATCATAGACTCTCTTGCTGAGATCACTTACCCCAAGTCTATTCCAGTGATCCTTCTTTCTGTCTCATAGCCAGTACCATATTGTTTTGATGACCAGTGCTCTATAGTAGTGTTTGAGATCTGGGACTGCAAAGTATCCTATTTCACATTTTTTTTCATGAATTCCCTGGATATCCTTGATCTTTTGTTCTTCCAAATTAACTTTTTAATGTTTTTTTTTTTTCTAATTCAGTAAAAAAGTTTTTTTGTGGTTCAATTGGTTTGGCACAAAATAAGTAAATAAGTTTGGGAAGGATGGTCATTTTTATTATATTAGCTCCTCCTTCCCATGAGCAGTTAATGATTTTCCAATTGTTTATATCTAGTTTTAATTGTGTGGAAAGTGTTTTGAAGTTGTGTTCATATATTTCCTGTGTTTGTCTCAGCAGATAGATTCCAAAGTATTTTATATTGTCTTGGGTGATTTTAAATGGAATTTCTCTTTCTAATTCTTGCTGCTGAGATGAGTTGGAGATATATAGAAATGCTGATGACTCATGTGGGATTATTTTGTATCCTGCAACTTTGCTAATATTGTTGATTATTTCCACTAGCTTTTTAGTTGATTCTCTAGTATTCTTTAAGTAGACCAACATATCATCTGCAAAGAGTGATACCTTGGTGTCCTTGTTGCCAATTTTAATACCTTCTGTTTCTTTTTCTTCTCTAATTGCTACTGCTATTGTTTCTAGTAAAATGTTAAATAATAGAGGTGATAATGGGCTTCCTTGTTTCACTCTTGATCTTATTGGGAATAATCATATGATTTTTGTTGGTTTTCTTGTTGATATGGTCAATTATATGGATGATTTTCCTAATATTGGACCATCCTTGAATTCCTGGTATAAAGCCCACCTCATCATAAAGAATAACCCTGATGATGACTTGATGGAGTCTTTTTGTTAGTATCCTATTTAAGATTTTTGCATCTATGTTCATTAAGGAGATTGGTCTATAGTTTTCTTTCTCTGTTTTTGAACTGCCTGGCTTTGGAATCAGTACAATATTTGTGTAATAAAAGGAATTTGGTAGAACTCCCTCTTTGCTTATTATGTCAAATAGTTTGTATAGTATTGGGATTAGCTGTTCTTTGAATGTTTGATAGTGAATCCATCAGGCTGTGAGGATTTTTTCTTAGGGAGTTCTTTGATGGCTTGTTCAATACCTTTTTCTGATATAGGATTATTTAAGAATTCTATTTCTTCTGTTAATCTAGGCAATTTATATTTTTGTATATATTCAACCATATCACCTAGATTGGCATATTTATTAAAATATAATTGGGCATATTAGTTTTTAATGATTGCCTTAATTTTCTCTCCACTGGAGATGAGGTCTCTCTTTTCATCTATGATAGTGTTAATTAGGTTTTCTTCTTTTAGATTGATCAGTACTTTGTCTATTTTATTTGTTTTTTCAAAATACCAGCTTCTAGTATAATTTATTAGTTCAATAGTTCCCTCTAAATTTTATTAATTTCTCTCTTAATTTTTAGGATCTCTAATTTAGTTTTCTCCTGAGGATTTTTAATTTGTTTGCTTTCAAGTTTTTTGATTTACATGCACAATTCATTAACCTCTGCCCTCCCTAAATTGTTCATATATGAACTCAAGTATGTAAATTTTCCCCTCAGTATTGCTTTGGCTGTATCCTATAGATTTTTGAAAGCATGTCCCATCATTGGCATTTTGTTCAATTAAATTATTTTTTTCTATGATTTGTTCTCTAACTAACCAATTTTAGAGAATCATATTGTTTAATTTCCAAATGGGATCTCCATGTTGAGCCCAACATTATGATCTGAAATAGTTGCATTTATTATTTCTGCTTTTCTGCATTGCTTTGCCATGTTTTTATGACCATGACATGGCCAATCTTTGTGAATGTACCATGTGCTGCTCAAAAGAAGGTATATTCTCTTTTACCCCTATTTATTTTTCTCCATATATCTATTAACTCTAATTTTTCAAAGATTTAATTCACATCTTTTACCTCTTTCTTATTCGTTTTTTATTTGATTTATCTAAATTTGATAGTGGTAGGTTCAGGTCTCCCACTACTATAATTTTACTATCTATTCCCTCCTTTAATTTCATTAGTTTCTCCTTTAGAAATTTGGATGCTATACCATTTGGTGCATGCATGTTGATTAGTGATATTTCCTCATTGTCTATACTCCCTTTTATCATGATGTATTTACCTTCCCTATCCCTTTTAAACAGATCTATTTTTACTTTGGCTTTGTGAGGTATCATGATTTCAACTCCTGCTTCTTTATATCAGTTGAGGACCAATAGGTCTTGCTCCAACTTTTAATTCTTACCTTTTGAGTATCTACCCCCCTCAGGTGTGTTTCTTGTAGACAACACATGGTAGGATTTTGGATTCTAATCCAGTCTCCTATTTGTTTTCATTTTACGGGTGAGTTCATCCCATTCATATTCAAAGTTATGATTGTCACTTGTGCATTCCCCAGCATTTTGATATCCTCTCCTAGTTCTGTCCTTTTTTCTTTTGCTATATCCTTTTAAACTAGTGGTTTGCTTTAAATCAGTCTCCCTAATCCCCTCCCTTAATATGCTTCCCTTTCTATCCCCTCCCTTTTTGTTCCATTCTTATTTTTTAGGGTCTGTTAAGTTCCCTCCCCCCTCTCATTCCCTCCTTTTTGTACTCCTTCCCCCACTCCCTTAGTTTTTCCTTCTCACTTTTCCTATAGTATAAGATAGAAGTCAAGACCCCAATGGATATAGATGCTATTCCCTCTCAGAATTGATTTCACTGTGAGTAAGATTTAAGTATTACCTATTAGCACTCTCTTCCTCTCCTTCTTATAAGAGTATTTACCCTCCCCTTCCCATGTGTATCTTTGTGTGATAAAGATTATCTTATTTATTTTATACCTTCAAGTATCTCTTGGTGCCATCTTCAATTCCCCCCTTTTCCTTTTTTTGCATATAATTTCATAGCACTTATTGCCCCAATCTCTTTCTGTGAATGAATCTTCTAATTACTACAAATAGTGAATATAATTTTTGAGAATTACAAATAACATTTTCCCCATATATTAATATATGTAATTTGATCTAATTGTAGCCCTTAAAAAGAGAGTTTGAATAAAAAAACACTCTTTCCCTTTTCTCTCTCTTTCTTATTTACCTTTTCATGTTTCTCTTGATCTTTATGTTTGGATATCAAACTTTCCACTTAGTTTTGGTCTTTTCTTTACAAATACTTAGAAATCTTCTATTTTGTTGAATGCCCATATGTTCACCTATAAGTATATAGTTAGTTTTGATGGATAGATGATCCTTCATTGAAGACTCAATTCTCTTGCCTTTCTGAATATCGTATTTCAAGCCTTGCAGTTCTTTAGTATGGAAGCTGCCAGATCTTGTATGATCTTGATTGGTGCCCCTTGATATCTGAATTGTCTCTTTTTGTCTTCTTATAAAATTTTCTCCTTAGTTTGGAAGCTCTTGAATTTAGCAATTACATTTCTGGGAGTTGTCTTTTGAGGATTTAGTGTAGAGGGTTTTCTCTGAACTCTTTCAATGTCTATTTTGACTCCTTGTTTGAGAACATCAGGGCACTTTTCTTGGATAATTTCTTGTAGTACAATGTCAATATTTCTGTTTATTTTTGGGTTTTCAGGTAGAACAAGGATTCTCAATTGTCTCTTTGTGCTGTGTTTTCCTGATTCATCATCTTTTTAGTGAGATATTTTATGTTTTCTTCTATTGTCAGTCTTTTGACTTTGCTTTATTAATTCTTGCTGTTTTTCAAGATCATTGATTCTAATTGCCCAATTCTGGTCCTTAAAGATTGGTTTTCTGTTAAAATCCTTTGGTGCTCTGCTTTAATCTTTTGATTTTCTTCTTTAATCTTTTGAATTTCCTTTTTGGTTTGGTCTATCCTGCTCTTTGTGGCTTCTAGCTATTTCTCTATTGGGAGTTCTTGTCCTTTAAACTATTATTTTCTCTTTGAACTATTTCCCACTTTTCTTGTCAGAAGGCTTCCATCTTTTTGATAAGCTCCAATTTAAATTCTTCAAGAGCTTGTGGACAATTTCCTTTTTTTTTTGGAATGTTTAGGTGCATTTATTTGAATTTCCTCTTCTATTTTCTCTTTAGCTTGACTTTTTCCTCTGTAAAAATTTTCCAGGATGTGCCCCTTCTTCTTGTTTTTCTTGCTGGAGAGAAGTAGTTGTTCCTGGGCACTATTTGATATCACTGTGGAGGTTTTCCCTTCTATTTTACATCAGAAATCTGAGTGAGATGGGTAGGCTCTCTGTGTATGGAGTTAAGGAGAAAGGATTTTTCCTGAGGCAACCTCTCGAATCTCCGCAGCTTCTGCCATTTGCTGCCCTTCTCTGTGCTATCTTCCTGAAAGAGCCCTCAGTCTGGGCTCTTCAGCCTGCTTGGGTTTCAGGTGTAACTGCTCTCTGGGCTAAGTATTTGGTGGTCTTAGTCAGCTCCCAAGGACCTAGATGTGCTCCTCATTCACTCTAGAAGTGCCCCTCACTCACTCACTCATTCTGGCTTGTGCTGGCTCTGTCTCTGACTCCATAGGTGGGGTGGGGGAGTTTAGATCAGCTTGCATTTTGTTGGGAGTTTTTTAACCCCCTTATTGTGTGGAAATGCCCAGATCCCTTGTACCTTCAATGCTATGCCCTACTGTAGAGTCCCTCCACTGATATGAATTTGTTTTTTGTTTGTTTGGGGTTTTTTTTTTGTCTTTTAAGGTAGTCCTTATTGGTGGGTGCTGAGAAGAAGAAGAGTCCTACATCTAGACTGCCACCATGTTTACCCAGAAGTCCCAGAATATTGTTTTGCTGAAAACCGGGTATCTGTTTTGGGGCAGAAGTTAAATTTTGGAAGACCAATATACTTTGTTGGCTTAAGAAAATAATTGCTGATTTCCTAGTTCTGCTGATAATGAAACAAAACAAAACAAAACTTTGTAAAAGTAAGTTTATGCCCACTATGTTAAGCCATGGTTAGGTCAGATATAACCCCCTCTCATACACACACACATATTCACACACACTAAGACCCACATCCACGGGAGATACATTCCAAGACCTACTTTGGATGACTGAAGGCATCGATATAAGTGAGCACCTCCTTATTACCATGGGTAACTGAATCAGCAGATTAGTGAATCAGTGGATATAGGAGTATGACTATAAAACCAGTACTTTATGCTTTAGACTAGAGTCATTCTTATGATACATAAGGTCTTTCTTAAACAAAGGCTGATACAACAAATACAATTAGTGACAGTCAGGAGGAAAGTTTCACATGGGGACATGGGTATGGGAACAAATTCAGAATAGTCATGTACTAGACGGGCAGACTTCACTATATTACCTGCTGTACTCTCTTTGCAATTTGAAACTTATGAACCATTTACTTTTTAATTTATGGAATTTTCCAAGTTTCCAATTTTTTTTTCATTTTTTCCATAGTTAAAACAAAATAATTGAATAAGCAGACACTAATTTGTGGATACAACTATATACCTAATGTAAGAATTAAAAATTTAGGGTTTTGACTAAATATGAGAATTCTAAAATAATATTGTAGTCACTGATTTAAAAATATTATGGTTAAGTCACAATGACTTTTAGCAGCTTTATTTACAAAGAAGTGAAATGAACAAAAGTGGAAAAAATGTAAGAAGGCAGAGAATTATCTAGCCTACCACCCTAAGTGCTGCTCTTGGAGTCTGGCTCAGCCCCAGCAGAGCTCAATAAATTTCATACAGAGGTCCAGGTGGTATTTTCAGCAAGGATTCCACCAACGCAGCCTCCTCCAGGAAAGGGACACCTCTCTGTAACCAATCTCTCCAGAATCCAGGAAAGGAAGGACAGCTTCTTACCCAGCAAGCCAACACAGGATCCAGAGAAAGAGTCTCTTCCTTCAGTCCAGCTCACAGGTGCAGAGTCTCCTTTTATAGTCCTTTTCCCACATCATTTTCTATCCCTTTCCCACTTTCTGGGAACCAATAACAGTCCTTCAATTTGCCTAGCACTGCCTAAGAGAACTGGCAGTAGCCTTTGCAGGTGTGAACTTATTCTCATTAGTGATTGGTGAATTCTCTTACTTAGTTAAGAAGAGCTACTTTAAGTTCTTGATTTGATTAGTTAAAAATAGGCAAGCAGAGATTTAATCCTATCTTCACACTACATATATGTAAATTATGCTTGACTAGATGGGGTGTATGGGGTGTTCAGGGAGGGGTAGTATCTCTGGTATGGAGGGCTTGTCGTGCCCTTCTAGGGTAGCTCTCCAGCCTCTGACCTCCACCTGACACCCAGCTCTCACTTGTGGCTCCTAGTAGCTGCTAGCATGCGGCAGCAGCCACACCCCAGGCAATGGCTTCAATAGGCCGGCTAAACCTTGTGAGAGTAGCCATTGGGTCATAGACCCCTGGTGAACCAGGGCCTTGCTCACCCAGCATGTGAAGACTGCTTCAGCTGAACAGATGGAAGAAACCAATAAAAAGGTTCAACGGCTGAGATGGCGACACAGCAAAGCACTGTGGAGTGTTTAGGGCGTGTTGGAGCACAAAAGACAACACGGCCATCCAGTGCAGCTGAGGAAGTCTCCAGGTGTAATGATTTTTTGTGCCAATGGACCCAGGCTTCCAACGCCGAGAGAGTGGGACTGTCTCTGTGCATTGACTTTTCCACTTAAATCTCCTTCATGCACAAGTATCTTTGTGCACACTCATCTATCATAGATGAAAATGCACAAAGACAATCATTATCCTTGGTTACTAAGAGACTGCTACTATAGATGAATCTTGTTATCATTCATGTAAATGTTCCCTTCAACAGTGCAGATCACAACCTATTCATACCATCTTATTTTATATGTCTTGTTCATGCTCTCCCCTAATTTAAGTGGAAGAGATACATCCAATGCGCAGTAGATCTTTGTTTTACCTTCACTACAAAAAATAAGCAAATGTTTATAAAACCACCAGAGCTCATACAATATCCATTTATTTTTCTTTTATGTCAACATTTGATCAGCCCATTTTTGCTCTTGATCACAAATTTATTTTATGACATTTTTACTTCAGTCCTACTTCACAATTATTTATTATGTGCTATAACTTCTTCACACTCATCATGTGCATCTTTATTGTCCTCTGAGTAATACACATTTTTAATTATTTAGAGACTAACAAGTTCTATGACTCAGCATCATACATCAACACTGGTTGAATATATGTATTCTAAAATGAGTCTTTATATCAAGACAAAATTTTTGCAGTTAAAAAGCCCTTTTCAATTTCACAATCAATCAACCCACATGAAATTATCAATTGTCTATGTGCCAGACACTGATTACATAAATACTAAGAATTACCAGAGGTAAATCAGCCCATTGTCCTCTTCTTGTTTAATTTGGGTCCCAAGTTATTGCCCATTAGCATGGCAAATATCTACTCTCTGTGTGACTATCTATCAAAATTACATTTATTTATATACATACACACAATACAATGAACTTTGAACAATGAATTTGCTTATCTCATTACATTTCACAAATGGAAAAACAGTTTTCATCTCCTAGATGTAGATTATGGTGAATATTTTAACATTGTTATCAATGATTTTAATAAAGACAAAGATGACATGTTCATTAAATTTTCAGATAACAGAAATGGAGTGATAGTCTACAAAATAATAGAGCCAGAATTTAAAAAATGTTGATAGGCTGGAATATTTGACTGAATCTAATCAGATGAAATTTAAATGCAATAAAAATCAAATCTTTCACTTGGGTACAAAATATCAACTATTCAAGTTCGAGACAAAGGAGACATCATTAGACATTGATTTTGGTAAAGACCTAAAGGTATTCGTAAACCACAAGCTAAGTATGCATCACTCCATGTTATAGCAGATAAAAAAACCTGTCATAGCAGCGAGCTGGGTGACTAGGTGGATATAGAGCCAGGACTAGAGATGGGAAGTCCTAGGTTCAAATCTGGTCTCAGACAATTCCTAGCTATGTGACCCTGGAGAAATTACTTAACCCCCATTTTCTAGCCCTAACTGTTTTTCTGCCTTGGAACCAATAGATAGTATTGATTCTAAGACCTGAATGTAAGGATTTTAAAAAAATAATAATTATTAATTAATTATAAAAAGATTTTAAAATCTGTCATATTGGACTGCATTACTATAAGGCATAGTTTCCAAGAATAGGAATGTGAAAGTCTCACTGTCCCTTTTTATTAATAGCTTATGTGAGTAGGAGAAAATCAGTATGATTCATATTATCCCAGTGATAATAGTTTTTACTTAAAATAAAATTTATTTATTTAAACCCCTATCTTCTGTCTTTGAATTGATATCAGTTCCAAGGCAGAATTGAAATGGCTAGGCAATTGGGGTTAAATGACTTGTCGCATTTGAAACCAGATCTTCCCAACTCCAAGCCTGGAACTTTATACCCTGAGACACCTAGTTGCCCTGCCCCAAAAGATAATTTTTATTTTTTATTTTTAATATTTTTCTTTTTCTTTTGTTTTTCTGCAAATCTAACATATAAATATACATATGTATGTATATATAATTGACTTTAGGATGTCCCAATAAGGAAACACATTAGTAATTGTTCTGCAACTCATTTTCTAAGATATTTCTCTGAGCTAATGAGAGGTTAGAGGATTTCCCAGGAAAAGAGAATGTGCATATATCACAGTGAGGGTTAGTGGTCTTGAATCAAGGCCTTCCTGATTCTAATATCAGCTCTCTTACAATTTATACATTAATATTTTTCTATTTCAGTAACATGGGAATATAAGCAATTTACGAGGAGAACTTCATGAAAAACAAATTAAAAGGCAATATAGGCAATATCATTTAACTTCTACATATTCAAAGCTTTATATCATTTTTGAAATTTGAAGGCTTGATTAAAATTGAATACTTTTTGGCACATCCTAAAATCTAAGAATATCAGGGGAGATATTAGTATTTATGATGTAGAAAATCAGAGTTTGCCCTTGGACATGATTTCTCAATCATTAAAGGTGTGACACAGCAAAATAGCAAATGACAAGTGAAGAAGAATTCACTGTTCTCTAATCCTCTTCAATAGAAGCTATTCACTGCTAAAAATAGATGAAGATTTCTTTAAATTTCATCCATATATGACTGCAAAAGTTTTTCTGTGTGTGTGTGTGTGTGTGTGTGTACATGTTTGTGTTATTTTTGGCTTTTTAAGCTTTCGTTTTAAATCTTTACCTTGTTTTCTAGCTTTAGCGCTCTTAGATTTTACTAAACTTAAAAAATTAGAGTATTAAGTAGTTTTGCTGGGAAATAACTCTTCCAAGATCACTCAGTCCTAATGTGTCAGAGGAGACAGAGGAGACTTGAGCATAAGTTTTCAACACTCCAAAGAGAGCTCTTTCTTTGTCATTCCATGCTGCTATTCTTATGAGAAAATTTTACTATATACAAATCATGATTAATAGGACAACTTTAAAGTTATTCCAAATAGCAACATATAAATATGTAATAGCAACATCAAATGTAATATATTTTAATGTTCCTTGAGGTTGATAGAGAAAATGGATGCTATAAGCTAGTATTTTATTTCTAGTGGCGTATTACTTATATTTCTTTTTCTTATTTTATTTCTTTATATTTTGATTAAAGATTACTTTGCTCTTTTGATAGTATTAGAAATTAATATGGGTGAGAATAGCTGAACTGTCCTAGGCACACTACTTCTCTACTCACTCAGGACTCAGGATGAGCTGTGTTAACCTGCCCATGTTGCTACCTGGCTTCTGCAACAAAATCCAAGGGCAGATGCAGGTAATCCTGGGGCCTATGTTCTCCGGAAAACACAGAGCGCTTGCATAGAGTCTGACAATTCCAGATTGTCCAGTATAAGTGCCTCGTGATCAAATATGCCAGACACTCAATACAGCAAAAGTTTCTCCACATATGATCAAAATATTACAGAAGCACTGCCAAACTGCTTGCTTCCAGATGTGGTGCAGAATACCCTGGCTATGACTGTCATTGGCATTGATGAGGGACAGTTTTTCCCAAATATTGTGGAATTCAGAGAGACCCTTGCAAATGCTGGGAAGACAGTAATTGTAGCTGCACTGGATGGGACCTTTCAGAGAAAGGCATTAGGAAATATCCTGAACTTGCTGCCACTGGCAGAGAATATGATGGAACTAACAGCAGTGTGCATGGAGTGCTTCCAGAAAGCTGCTCATAACAAAACTGGGGACTGAGAAAGAGGTTGAAGTGATCAGTGGTTCTGACAAATATCACTTTGTGTATTGACAATGCTATTTCAAAAAGGTCTCAGGACAATCTACTGGGCTGGAGAACAAAGAGAACTGTCCCCAGAGTTGGAAGCCAGGAGATACCACAAGCTGTCAGAAACTCTTTGCTACTCAATGGATTCTACAATGTAGTTCAAGCAACTGAGGAAATAGCGTTGTTGCTGGGACTGGCTTTGACCTAGAAAGATAAATTCAAGCACTCTGGGGTGTGTGTGTGTGTGTGTGTGTGTGTGTGTGTGTGTGTGTGTGTGTGTGTGTGTGTATTAAAATCATCATTTTGAACCTTCTTTTTATCTCCCCCATATCCCTCAGAAAAGACCTCAGAAATCAGGGAATAGGAAAAAACAGTGCTTGTATCTTGGAAAAAAAACTTTTTAACTCAAGACAACTTTATTCCACTCTTCCCATTCTTGCCAGTCTATTTACCCTGCCCCTACAATTTCTACTTGGTCTACAAGAATTGCCAGTAAAATCTCTCACGTTCCTTTAAAAAAATAAAAAGGAATTAATATGTAAGGTTATGTTTTTCCCATTATAATAACATGTCAAAATTGCTTTGACATCTGAGCATTTTGAAATGTATTGAATTTCCAAATGTGGTGAAAAGAGATAATTAAATATTTATATTTTCCTCACTCTACTAAATGGAATTAATTGAATGTTCAGTGTGAAAGAAGTAACTAAACCACCTCACACCTAGCAGACTGGACAATATGGCAGCAAAGGAAAGTGATAAATGTTGGAGCAGATGTGGCAAAATTGGGACACTAATATACTCCTGATGGAGTTGTGAATTTGTCCAATCATTCTGGAGGGCAATTTGGAACTGTGCCCAAAGGGCCTTAAATATATGTCTGCCCTTTGATCCAGCCTTACCACTGCTGGTTTAGTACACCAAGAGATAATAAGGAAAAAGACTTGTACAAAAATATTCATAGCCTTGCTCTTTGTGATGGCAAAAAACTGAAAAATGAGCAGGTATCCATCGACTGGGGAATGGCTGAACAAATTGTGGTATATGGTGGTGATGGAATACTATTTTGTTGAAAGGAATATAGAAATAGAGGAATCCCATGTATATTACAAAGAGCTTTAGGAATTGATGCAGAGCAAAAGAAACAGAACCAGGAGAACATTGTACACAGAGATTGATACATTATGGCATTATTGAATGCAATAGACTTTCTACCAATTGCAATACAATGACCCAGGACAATCCAGACGAACTTATGTAAAATAACTCTATACACATCCAGAGAAAGAACTGTGGAACCAGAAATGCGTTAGAAAATATGATAAACCACATAGTGCCATAGAGATGTAATTATGGTTTTGATGTTAAAGGTCACTCTACTGAAAATATGAATAACTTGGAAATAGATTTAGAACAATGATACATGTATGACCCAGTGGAACTCCTTGTTGGCTTCGGTAGGGGGCAGAGAAAGCAGGGAATGGGGAATCATGAATCATGTAACCATGGAAAAATATTCTAAATATTTTTTTAAAAGGAAAGTAACTAATATAAATTTTATGACACTAAGCAAACATAATTTATGTTTATTATTGCTATTTATATCTTTGAATGGAATTCCTTTGAAGTACTACTATTTAGAATTTTGAACTTTCATCCATTCAGCCCAATTAAGTCAATATGTATTCTGTATTTTTTAGATGTACAACTCATTTATACGTTTGCATTAACTCTCTTTGCTCTTATATTATTACTATTATCTTGCTTCTTTTAGGAGTAAGGTGTTTCCAAGAAGTGAATTTTCTCAAAATTTGAAGCTTTTTCACTTATGCATCAATAATACAAAGAGAATGTTTAACCATTTTCATTAGAATATTTGTAAAAATGATTATATACTTCCTTGGATGAAATAGATTAAACAGAATTTAATTGCCTGAGATATTTCTTGGGTATGAATGTGTTGTCCTTACCTTAAGTGACTTCAAATGACTAGTTTTATAATTCCTTCTTTCTAATTCTGTTTATTTTAATTTCTGGCTACTGTCATAGATATTTCTATTCTGCTGCTATGTTTCATATATATATATATACATATATATATATAATAATTAATCTCTCTCCATGTATAATATAGTTACTATAAAAATGCTTTAAGGTAGCACCAGGCATGTTAATGAAGAAAAAATTGCCTTTTTCTGTTGATTTCTGTATCTGTACTTGTTTTATTGGTTGAAATTGCAGTAAAATGACTTGAGAATTTGCTAAATGATAAAAAGAAAAAAACACACACAGAAAAGCAATTATTTTTTAAATGTTTTCTACTCACTATCTTAAATAGCATCACCCAAATTCTTATAAATGATATTTAAATTCTAGCTTATTTCAATCCAAATCTTTATTTAGTTATCATCACAAACATTCCTTAAGTGTGTGATGACCTAAATGAATATAGATGTTTTTGAGGTATTTTTCTTAGAATTATAGGCATATCATAGCATTCCAGGTCTGGATTCTGCCCAGCTCACTTTATAAGTGACACCCAGATATTAGGTGATGTGACCAAGGCCACACAGTCTCACTATAATTTAATATACTTGTATGTATAATTATCAAAGTTCCATCTATTACTATTTTGGAAAATTAAAGACTTAGGATTAGTTCCTAGTTCTTTCACTAACTTGCTATGATTCATGAGTTCAAATAACTTAACCATATAATCAGTTTTTTCATGTGCAAAATGAAAATGGTAATACCTAATCCACAAGGTTGTTATGAAGAAAGTGATTTACAAAATGTAAGATGCTATGGGCTATTTTATTAAAATCAATAATAAAATAATTTTAATTTTTTATTACCAAATGAGAAATCTTGCCTAAGAGTTGTTGAAGGAGTCTTCCCATATTTTTATAGGGGGGATTGTTTCCATTTAAGTTTTGTATACATGTTTATCTTCACTTAGTGTTGCTACTACACATCCCATTATTGTTTATTCTATAAACGATTATCTCTTTGTCAATATAGAATCAACAAAAATGATGATGTGGATTTAAACACAGAGAGTGGTTATAACTGTTAGATTCCCCTTTTTGGTCAAAATATTGGCCAACTTCTAATATGGAATCACTCATGTCATGAAAAAAGCAAAGAAAAATGGAACTCATTTTCATTTTGTCTCTACATTGATATGTAGGCTTAGGAGGGCAGATTATAGAAGAATTATCATTACCTAAATTGTAGTGGATGCTATATTTCTCTTCATGCATTCTAAGGTTGAACTACTTTTTTGAGTTGCCATATCACACTATGAATTCATATTGAACAAAAGTCTATTAAAAACCACTAGAAAAATTTCCATGGAACTGTTATGTAGGAATATATTTCACATCTTGTATTTATGAAGTTGAATATTCAAACTTAAATGTAGAATTTTATTTATCCTTTATATATTCATCTTACTCAACTCATTCTGTTGTTCTAGCTTGTTGTAGTGAATGCACAGATGAAAAGTCAATCAACAGAAACTTTGTTAATCACACATATGTCTAGTAAAATTGAAAGAGTGAACAGGACAAAAATAACCCAGTTTGCATTCAAGTAGTCCAGCAAAGTAGAATCTAAAAATATACAGTACTATACTGAATATTGATGAAGAAATACAAGGAGAAATTACATAAGGGCCTTTATCCAACCCAACTCTGTAGAAAGGGATAGTAGGAAAGTTATGTGATGTTAGAAGAGTTTCAACAGGATAAATTGTGGTAAGTGCATGGCTATGCAACCTTTAAACACAGATCAAACTTGCTTCATAGACACTTAGAGCATATAGCACTGTGTTTTAGAGAATAGGGAGAACATAGTTCTCTAACAAGGAATTCTCCATCCAGTAAGAAACTTATAGTTGGCTCCATACTTTGGAAATGGAACTCATAAAGCTTGGGCGAGGAAAACCATCAATCCAGTATATCCAAAGGACTATAAAAATAACTCAACTATTACATTAAGAATCTCAGATTTGAAAACAGTAATTTGTTCACAACTAATATAATGAGAAAAATTTTAAGATATAAAAGGAATAATGAAAATAAAATGAGAATTCTATTGAAAAATAATTATGAGAATAAGAATATTAATTTACTCAATTAATAAGTGGATAAATTAATGTTTAGATAAAATATTGATTTATACACAGTTATAATTCAGTATCACATGAGAATTCACACTCAAGTTCAATTAATGCATTATTAAACAAGGGTGTCCTCATTAATGAACTCTTGTATACAGATCACACTATTAGGACTTTGTATTTTATAAGCAAAATTCTCAAATATTCATGCTTTTTAGCTCATATAATATGAGATTTTCTGTTTTAGCAATTCTGGAAAACACATTTTCCAACATTATTATGTTGTCAAAATTAATGATGTTATGCCATGCACAAACTTTTAATCTAAATATAATTTTTAATGCTGTCTTTCAGTGGTCTAAGTTGACAGAGCCATGTTTTCTGGGAAAGGAAAATGCTCTTTTTATCATCAAGCTCTGTTCTTAAAATTTTACAATGAAAACATAAAGGACTATTTTCTTCAAAATATAATTTAAGAGATAGCAAAAAAGTATTGAATTGAACCTAGAAATTCTTTATTCTATGTATAATTATTTAAATTTAATTTATTAATGTCACTAATTTTAATCTATATTAATAATTTTAAAAAGAAAATATGATCATTAAAATTCCTGCTTATAAAAAAGCATCTCTCATAAAAGCACCTTCCTTACTGTCAGGATCACAGTACAATGGCATTACTAATATTTTTGTCAGCATATATATATATTGGAAAGATCAAATTTTAAGATGTTTAAGGTATTAGGAAAAAAGATGCCTTGTATTTGTGACTTTTTTATAGGACCCAACTATAGGAAGCTCAGTTATTTTCTAAGGAAGTCTTAGACTGCTATTGAATGAGAGAAATTTAATAAGGAAAAATCCAGCCTCAGTGAGGCATTGAATTTTTGTGTTGACACAACCACTTCTATGATACTATGCCAATGTCCTATCTGTCTAGGTTTAATTTATTTCTATTGCTGCCTTTTCTATTTACATTACATTGATATTTTAATATATGCTACCCTACTGCCTCCCAATGAGTGGTGTTTGTATTTAAAAATTTAACTTAGTTTTTTGCAATTATTGTTTATCCCATTCATAAAAGAGAATGAAAAAGTTACTAGAATTCTAATTATGTAACACTGTTTTTACTTGATGTTAATAATATCAATAATATTAACAATAGCTCTCACTTAAAGAATAACTTTTGTTTTCCAACACTTTTTACAGTAATTTGGCTTGGTAGATAGTAGAAGCACCATTATCTCTTAATTTGTAGATGGGGGAATTGAAACTAGTATTAACTGGCTTACAGTATCATTGCTACTAACTCAAATTGACAACTTGAATCTAGGTCTTTTCATTCAAAGTATACTGCCTTTTACACTTCAGTATTCTTTGCAATAACAATTTTTATGTACATAAAATATTGAATTTTCTGTGGCACAAGACACTACAAAAATGAAATTTTGCTTGCTCTCAAGCAGGCAGAACTAGGAACAAAGGTAGTAAGGTACAAAGTTTGATTTTGGCTTGGTGTATGAGAAAACAAACCATCAAATAAGCAAATACAGAATTCCTAATAGCTAGAACTCTATGAAATGGAATGGCTTGCATGATAAGTTAGTAGATTCTCTCTCTGGAAGTCTAAATACAAAGATTGGCTTGGCTATGTTATAAAACACTTTTTTGAAATGTGACTTGGATTAAGTAGTCTTCAAGATGCCCTACAGCTCAGATTCTTTGATTTCTGAATGTAGAAGTGAATGACAAAGAATTAATAAAGGATGGAAAAAATAATTTTTTTTTCTCAAGTGATTTGAAATATGTTAAACTCAGACCTGTAATTCTCTTTTAGGACATTCAGGTCACTCTGGCCTATCTGATGACACTGCTTATCCTTAACATTCTCTATCAATACAATGAAAAAATAGCATTAAAAAGGACATTTTTGTTCATGGATTGAGTTTTGATATTAATGAGCAGCTATTTTAATGGGATTTTTCAAAGTATAGGCAGACATAATTATTGTTACAAAAGAGAAGGAGATTCAAAGCTTCAGAAGTTTTGGCTTTGTCATTTTGAGAAAACTGATGATGTTAAAGAAGTGATGATGACCTTGAATGGAAAGTGTTGATAGTATGTAGATAAAAGATGACAACTGAGGCAAAGCATCAGAAAACTGGTCCCATGGGTACCTGAGAAATTCATTCAGTGTCAGAGGCTTCTCCTGTAGGGACTGTGGTCAGAGTCATAGTTTACCTAGAGAAAGTAGACTGAAGTAGTAGGAGTAGATTTGAGTTTAGAAGTAGGGTGGAAAAATCGTGAATCATGTAACCATGGAGAAATGTACTAAATAAATAAATACATTTAAAAATAAAAATGAAAAGAAGTGGAGGTTTCAAAATATGGAGGTTTCACAGACCATTAAAATAATAGAAGTCAAGTAGACTAAAAAAAGTTAAGTAGACTGTGGTGATAGATCTTAAGGGGGAGGTAAGACTTTAAAGAGACAGCCATGGCAACTATGATATAGCCAATGAGAAATGACACTTCCTGAATCAATACCAACTTTCTGATAGCTTTATTTATAAATATTTTAATAAAAATATTTATCAATGGATCATAATTTTTAGTATGCATCTATTTGTATTCACTTTTGTAGTATCATCAGTTTTGATCTTCTCTAACATGGCTTGACAGCTTCTTATATGAGAGGACCTCCTAAGAGCTTTCTTTTAAGAAAGCACTTGGCCTGTTTTCAAGTATTTTTAAAGCATTTTTAAATGTTATTGTTTTGTTATATATTTTATTTTATTTCATTTCATTATTTAAAATTAATCATTAATTAATTTAGAATATTTTTCCATGGTTAAATGATTCAAATTCTTTCCTTCAACTTCTCCCCCACCCCTCTCAGGGCTGTCAAGCAAATCTACTGGATTTTATATGTATCAAGGTTCAAAACCTATTTGAATATCATTAATATTTGCAGTAGAGTGATCATTCAAAGTCAACATCCCCAATCATATCCCCATTGAACCAAGTGATCAATTATATATTTTTCTTCTGTGTTTCTACTCCACAATTCTTCTCTGGATGTGGATAACATTCTTTCTCATAAATCCCTTGAGATTGTCCTGGATCTTTGCATTACTACTGGTAAAGAAGTCCATTATGTTCAATTGTGTTACAGTGTAACAGTCTCTGTGTATAATGTTCTCCTGGTTCTGCTCCTCTCACTCTGCATCAATTCCTGGAGGTCGTTCCAGTTCACATGGAATTCCTCCAGTTCATTATTTCTTCAGCACAATAATATTCCATCACCATCAGATGCCACAATTTGTTTGGTCATTTCCCAATCAATGGACACCCCATCATTTTCTAGTTTTTTTTACCACTACAAAGAGTAAGGGCATTAATATTTTTGTACATATATTTTCCCCTTTTATCTCTTTGGGGTAAAAATCCAGCAGTGGTATGGCTGGATCAAAAAGCAGGCAGTCCTTTAAAGTCCTTTGTGCATAGTTCCAAATTGTCATCCAAATGGTTGGATTAATTCACAACTCCACCCCACCAGCAATGTATTAGTGTCTTAATTTTGTCACAACCCCTCCAATATTTATTATTTTACTTTTTTGTCATATTGGCCAATCTGCTAGGTGTGAGGTGGTACCTCATAGTTATTTTGATTTGCATTTCTCTAATTATATGAGATTTAGAACTTTTGTTTTCCTGTGAGTATTGTTAGTTTTTATTTCTTTATCTGAAATTTGCCTATTCATGTCCCTTGCCCATTTATTAATTGGGGAATGACTTGATTTTTTATACAGTTGATTTAGCTTCTTCTAAATTTGAGAACTTTAAAGAATTTGAAATTTTATTTTTTCTTCTCATCCCAAGCCAAGAATTTTTGGGGGTGTGTGTTAGGGGATTGTTTATTTAGATGGGTTATGGTAATGTAAGATTGCTGGGCAAACCTACCTCTGCATGAGATAATGAGGAATCAGATCTGCCTCCCTTCTCCCTTTAGTCTCCCTCCTCTCTTCTCCCTCCCATTTCAGTTAATCTCTTCAGTTCCTGACAAACTGGGATTCAGTTCTGAGTTAGTTGCCTGATATATCTCATAGATAACTCTCTCTTTAAGTTGATGGAACAAGGGTTTATTTTATTTTAAGGAAGGGAAAGGAAGAGGAAATTGGATAGAAGAGACGGTTTAGGGTTTCCCTAATCTTAAATAATCCTAAATTGAGAAATAAAATTATAGTCTTGGATGAGGGATTTGGCTAACACGTTTAAGGATCTTTGAGTTATTTCTTAATAAGGTAGAGAGAAAATCAGTAACCAACAAGGAAGGGATCTTCTCAGTCCTTCCTCCTTCAGGTGCCAGGAGAAAGAGAGATTTTCCAGCAGTTTGGATGTTTCCTGTAACTGCATCCTCCCAGTCACATTCTCCTTTGGAATGCTCCTTGCTGGACAGCTCTGCAAACCTCCATCCATTGCCTCAGTTTGCAAGTTTTCTTCAATTTACTCTTTCACAGGGGAAAGGAATTGTATTTTCGTTTTTAAAGTTTAAACAAAATCTGTGAAGTTGGGAATACTCCTTTAGTTTTCTTTGAGATAGAAATGACTTTAATTAATGTTCATTAGGAGGTGAACAATTTGTGGAGTTATGGATTTTTTTAAAGGGTTACCTTCAACATTTTGTTATCTTCTTTTTGGGTAATAATGTAGGAATACAGTTCAGAGAGTTTGATGACTTGTAGGTCACCTTGATAAAGCTAGAAAGAAATTGCTTGTATGTTCAATTTGTGTGAAGTTATTTTTATTGCATACTAGAAATTACCCAGAAATTTACTAGCAAATCTTATGTAAAAGAGGTTTATGAAAATATCTGTGTATTTATGTATGTACATTGTATTTTAATGTTAAGTATGAATATTGCATTGATATATTTCATGTTATGAAGAAATACTTGTAAATAATTTTCTTTGGCTTTATGAATCCTATTAAAAGGTCATCTGAAATAAAAAGAAATTATGCCTTCAAAGCACTAAATCAAAATTCCTTTCATGTGAAAAAATAGATATACAATTCTGTGTCCTCTTTTTTGCTATATAAAGATGGTTTTGTTTGTGTTTTTATTGTTTTTCTAGATGTCTCAGTCTCAGCCTGATTTAATTTTGCAATGTAGTGGCTAGAGTAGCAAGAAAGGAAGTAGAGGTGACTTCTTCTCCCCTGAGGCTCCCACAGCATGAGAAGTGTGATGACTGCAAAAGATAAGCGTATGTGGTACAAATATATAGAGAAATTATATTTTGACTCCTTTGAAGTCACAGATTTCTTCCAGAACCAGAATACCTGAAGAGAGGCTATGTTTGAGGTTATTCTGACCTTCTATTAGCAGGGAGTATGGCACTCTGAATAAGGCTCTCCTCACCAGGTAAACTCTCCATGCAGCTTTGCAGATTTTTAAGATTTTCAGAAGAAAATCTGAAAGCCATTTCAACTTTTGGAAGTTTTGAGGGACTCTACTAATTATTAAAAAAAGATTCCAATGTGGTAAGTTAATATTTTTTGAAGCCCTTTCCATAGACCACTCTTAGCATACCTTAGTTACTCCTGCATATTTGTAGTCAGAGATAAGTAGTTCATGTTGCTTCTTTTTCTCTTTTTTCAATTCCTAAATATGTGTGCAATCAAATATTATTTAACAGAATCTGTGTCTTTCCCCTCCACTCTTTCAGCTCACATATTTTAATTGTAATGTTTCCAATATATCCGAAATACAAATAGCATATGAAATGTGTCAGTCATCGCATTGAATTTATAAATAAGTCTGGTCACAGTCAAATAATTTCACACATTGCGCAGAATAAACGTCAATTTAAAATGTGAAGCTTATAAATAAAATGAAAACTGTTACCCATGGAATCTAAAAACAGTTATTATGTCAGAGCTAATCTCTGTGCTGGCTCATGTTCTTCCCACACACTCCTTTGAATGTGTACCCCGAAATGCCAGGGGTTACTGAATAATAAACCTTCTTACTATGCTAACTCATTTGCAGATTTGAATGGGGAAAACACCACCATCTACTTGAATGGGATTTAACGGTGTGGAAAAGAAGGTAATTGTATATTTTAAAATGTGTGTCAAAATAACATGAAAGGATATATTTTCATGCGAAAATAACCTAGGCTGCCCTGAAGTCCTATCCAGTATGCTACATGCAAACAACCCTCAAAGAATTCAACCAATTCAGTTTATTTAGGAATGATGAGGGGGGAGAAAAAAGACAGACAGACAGACAGACAGAAAGACAGAGAGACAGACAGAGAGAGAGAGAGACAGAAAGGGGATACAAGAGAGAGAGAGAGAGAGAGAGAGAGAGAGAGAGAGAGAGAGAGAGAGAGAGAGAGAGAGAGTGAGAAGGATAGGGAGGGAGGGAGAGCGAGAGGAAGAAGAAGAGGGTTTACAGATTTTGAACAAATCCAGGTCATCTCAGTTATTCACTATATCAAAATTGAAAAAATACCTCATGTAGTTATATGTATAGATAGCAAATGGATTCGGAACACCCTCCTTCCCTAATTTCCTCAAAGTGCATGATTTCTTCTCTATCTAATCTCACAATTTGCCTTCCTTATCCTTTAAATTCTAAATAATGTTATTTTTCTCTTTCTTTATCTTATCTCCTTTGTAAGAGTATATTGCTATGCAAAAAAAAAAACATTATGGAAGAATGAAGTGAACACTGTTTCATGCTAAAATCAATAAGCCTTGTAGGAGGTGAGGAACACCTTTATAGAAACATTTTTTTAGCTAAATAGAGGCAAGAAATCCCCAGAAGAGTTGGAGATGACAGAAATTACTCAAAAACAAAAAGAAATTAATTAATATGCTCATTATGTGTCAAGTATTGTTCTAAGCTCTAGAAACGAAAAGAAAGTCAAATTGAGATCTCCATAAGCTCACATTCTAATGGAAGATAAAGCAATGAAATAACTAGGTATTAAATATATGTAGCATAAATCAAAAGTTATTTTTCTGGAGAAGAAGGTGCTGAGAGTGTAGAGGAATTGGGAGGAGGGAAAGGGATCTGAGGTGAACCTTGAAGGAAATTCAGGAACCTGTGTTAAAGATAGTGAAGGAGACCATTACAGGCCTGGGGAATAGTGACGATGAGATTCCAACTGAAATATATAGATAATATGGATGGAAAGGTTTGTAGACTTGTATTACGGTTTGGTATATCACTCAGAGAAAAAGCCTGATAGGTCTGTGTAGGCTTGAGAAGCAACTTATAGGCAAAATGCTATCTGATTTGTTCACAACTTATTAAAATATTAAATTATTTTTATTATTATCAAAGTAAAAGAGGAAGGGAGGAGGACCAGGGAAAATGAGTCCCTAGGCTATATAATCTGAATAATCTTTCCTCCTTTCTTTGGGCTTCTCATGAAGCCATCTTCAAGTTCTTCTAGCTGCCTTACTCTATACTGACTCTCTATAAGAAACACACACTAGGTATATAATCTGATCTAACTGTCCTCCAAATTACTGATAGGCAAGTTAAAAGATAGCTTGACCTCTTTGCGATATCACCCTCCTAGGCCAAAGGCCAAGGTAACTGGGCTTTTCTCACTGACAGGTTTTCACTGGGTACTGGCAGTTCTCTCTCACAGTAGTCAGGAAACTGTCGGGATACAGGATCTTTTAGGAATACAGGTAGATGGAAATTGGAGACAGGGATGGACAGGATCTCAGGATCTCTGGATAGCTGGAAAGCAGGATACCTTCAGCTCCCAGGGAAGAGGTAGGTCAGCTCCCCCTTTGCTCATACAGACCAACGCCCAGGAAATTACCTCTCCCAGGACAGGAACCAAAGGCTTCCTAACTGTCTCTATGTGTATCATTATACCAAGTCCCTAGATTCTAGAATAGGGTCTTTCAGTTCCATGCATGCAGTCAAATCCTCTTTTCAAACCTTTGCCTTTAGCCTCTTTTGAAAAAGTTCTTCTTTCTTTCATTCTCTCTTAAACAACAGTATATATTAAGATCAGAGCAGGGAAGAGAAGAGAACTTCAACATAGGTCATATTTGACTCTAAAATCAGCACTCTAATCACTAAGCCATAATGCTTCTTTTCTAGTTCATAAGTGTTACCTAATAATCTTTGATGAATTTAAATTAATTGGACCAGTTTGTATTAGATCCTATGGGAGTTTCCTGAGGAAAAGAGCATTCCTAGTATCTTAGAGAGAAAGCCTTCCTAATATTCTGGAGAGATACCCAGGGAATGGAATGAGAATAAGTCCAGGGACATTAGACAATGATTTTTAAAAGAGACATCTTCCTAGTGAATGGAAGAATTATTGTAGATACCGGGAAATGATGAGAATGGAAGAGGGCCCTACTAACCCAAACATGACCACGTCAACAGAAGTGTCAGGAACAGGTATTTTTACTGTATCTTAGGTGGATCCCTTTTAGGAAGTTAGTATCATCCTCATGAGGTACTATTGCCCTAGAATCAAAGGGGAAATATGAACCTTTGCAGACATATGCTACTGAGCTGCTACAGGAGTAGCAGGTGTCAGACACTGAAAAGTCAAAATAAGGATGGGAACCTCAGAGGATCTACATTTCATGCCTTTAGTATGTTAAAAATGGAAAACCCATCTGTTACAAAACATGAATGATTGAGGGCACTAAATAATCACTTTGGGAGATATGGAGAATACTAAGGACTTTTATATCAAGCTTCTAAATGCAAACCAATAAGAGGATGAAATAATTTTCCAGCTATGTGTAGAAGTTAAGAAAATTATCTTGGAAAATTGTATTTCTTTTTCTTTAAGGTCTAGTGACCTCAGCAGACTTGTACCATGTGAAGATTTCTTGAATGTAAGAATTATTTGATTATAGTGATGAAGAATTGAGGAATTATTATTTTAGTGACTACAATTGACTTGAAAAGTAGTACCAACCTTCCACATATTCAGGGTTAATAAATATTGATCAGAAAAGAGAGATAGAGATATGGACAACTGCTAGAGCAAATTAAATAAACAAGCTGTCATGCTCTCAGTTGAGCTCTTGAAAACCACTTGACCAAATATGTCTAGGCCTTAAAGCCTATAATCCAGAATCATGTTCAATTCCCTATTGAATTAAATTCAGAAACAAAGGAGCCTTAAGACAGAGAAAGAAGAATGGTAAAGAGGAGAGAATGTTGGATTTGTGATCTGAGGACATAGATTTTGAGCCTGTCTAGCAATAAGCCATTTAAATTAATTGGTCCTCAGTTTCTTCATCCATGATACAAGTATGTGTGATAAGCAATGTGTAATGGACTAAGTCTGTAGTCTATTCTCACTGTAACTTGGGAAGGAAGGCAATCAAGAAAGCAGGCAGACAGGTAATCCAGGAAAAAAAGAAGAAATAAGTATTATGAAGTACAGACTGTGAACCAAGAATTATGCTAAGTGCTTTAGAAATAATTTTATTTGATTCTCACAATACCTCCCTTGGGAGGTAGGTATTATTACCTCCATTTTCACTATTGAAGAAATTAAGAGTCAGAATTAAATTACTTGTACAGGGTCATGAAGCCATATTTGAATTCTTATCTTTCTGAACTAAGGCCCAGAATTCTATCCCTCTCCACCTACCTGCCTTTGTAGCCATAAGAGATTTGCAATATATATCAGCTAATTTACTGTCTTCAGAAAAAGCAACTTGGATATCTGTATTCTAAGTGTACCCAAGAAGAGAATAAATTCTTATATCAATGATTGTGGCATACTATACTAGAGTTAAGAAGTAGTAAAGGTCAAAGGGCCTGGAGTTTTCTCAGCAAATGACTCTCAAGGGACATTTTACTTCAGAACTATGGGCTAATATAACTGTAAATATTTAGGTCACAGTATTTAGCTCAGTTAGACAATAGATCTCAGGTAAACATTTTATCTAGGAGAAAATTTGAAGTAATTAAATTTAGAGCCATTAAAAGGATGAGACAATTCTAGCCTCATTGAAAAAGACTGCTCATTTCAAAGGTATAGCATGATATTAGAACTTTTCAATGAAATTTTTAAGCATTAAAAAGATATATATATATGTACACACATACACATATATATATACACACAGCTATCCATCTATTTCGATATATGTGTGCGTACATATATGTTATATATTATATATATATATATGTTATATAATTGCCTTGGGATACTCTGAATCCAGTGATATTCCTCTGATACTACAAATAGGTGCTTTTCAGAAGGTAGGCTGGGTACTATGGACAATGAATAGAAGTCCAGTACTGAACTGCATGAAGACTGTGCCTCTTAGATAAAAGATAATATTAGTAAAATATGTGGAGGATCCTGGAGCACTAGAACTTACAGGCAAATAATAAGAGATTGATTTTGGAGATTGTGGTGTCTGTGAAATCTCAAAGGAAGAAACCTTAAGTGGCATGTTAAGGTATGCCTAAGAAACTACACAGAATATTCATATTCCTGAATCCAAATTATTCCTAAAATGATCCAGATATTGCCTGAAATAATTCATAATCAATGACATTATTGCTGAATCTCATATGCCTTTTGTATATTGAATTTTTAATTTTTTAAAATATTTTTCAACTTACATATTCTTTCCCTCCCTCTAAATCCTCCTTCCTGTCCCCAAAAGCAGTTAATATGAAATAAGTTCTAGCTATAGTATTTTGTAATACATATTACCCTGTTCATTCTGTTGTGATGCAAGACACAAGTTGCTTACAACAAAGGAAAATTCATGGAAGAAATAAAGAATAATATTTCTATCAGTTTTGGACTCTGTTCTTACTAGGAAAGTGGATAATCTTTTTCATCATGAGTCTCTTGGAATTTTCCTGGATCCATACCTTGTAGATTTTAGATAAGTCACTCACAGTTAGCCATCATATATTTTTGTTGTTACTGGTCATAACATTCACCTGGTTCTGCTCACTTCACTTTGCATCACTTCTTATAAGTCTTTCCAAGTTCTTTTTGTGATCATCTTATTTGTCATTTCTTATGGCACAATATTATTCCATTATTATCATATACCATTGTATAAATGGAGATTTTGAGTCTTTAGACTTAATACCCCAGAAGTCCCTTAGTAGTTCCCCAAACTCCCTTTTCCTGTGTCCCCATGTTTTGTGTGATTGTATTTAAGTGGCTGTAACTCCTCCCTCTTCCTCTTTTTTGGGCCTGTGACCAAGGTGAATTAAGGCAGTCCTTTTGCCCTAGTTATTATTAATAAAACTTTTAAAGTATTATACGTAGTTATTGAGTATTAATTTTAAAACTCACATTTTGGTTTACCATGAAGAGATTACAAATTCTCAAAAAATTTTGGAACAGATTGCCTTACAGTAAAGATAGTAAGTTTTCCTGGTCACTGCCTACCAGGAGGGTCTGGTGGTGGGGGTGTGCCTGAGCTCCTGCCTCGCCCTGCCAACTGCCGCTGCCTGCTGTTTCTCCTGTCCATCTGCTTGGCCAGCATTCCTCACCACTCCACCCAGCTTGGAGGCTTCTCTTACTGAGATCAGACCCACCACAAGAGCCTGCCAATCCCAGCCATTTTTTCCCACAAAGGGTGATGTATAAAATATTTTCTCTCCAATCCCTTTCCACACTCCATGTGTGTGTTTCTAGCCTGCCATAACCATTTTTCAGTGTGGAAAAAAGAACCCCACACCTTCTAATTTTCAAGCAGATTTTTTTAAGCTGACCCTGGACTCCTAGTTTAGAAGGCTGTTACTAAAGTTTTTCACAGGGAGGGCAGTTAGTTCCAAATCAGTAGATTTAAAGTCAGTTTTGAGGAATAAGCCTGTTTTTTTTCCTTCTTTCTCTTGACCCAAAACACCAAGAATAATTTTTTTCTCTCATATGCAAATATGCTATAGTTTTCCCTCCAAGTTTTGCTTCTTTCTGTTTACCTTGAAAACAAATCCCATCCAGCTTCTTTGGGGGGGGGGGACAGGAATGCTATTGCAAAGCATGCTTGAAACTCTGAAATAACAGTTTGAGTTGGTAGAGCTAAAAAGTGCACTTCTGATCTGCTTAATTCTTTTCCTGGGAGTTTTTATTTTCTTTGGAGATTTCCCACTTTATTTCCCTCTTCACAAGAATATGCCTCAAGCTAGGCTGCTTATGCTACAAACCAACCTGAAATATTTTGACAAGGTTCTAAAAGTTCTAACTGTTCTCAACATGCAGAGTGGAGATTCCGCCCTGTGCTTCTACGAAAAAATTCAGAGCTCTGACAAAAGAGATGCAATGAATGATAAATACTGGGGGAGGGGAAGGAAACTTTAAAAGAGATCCGAAAGCTTATTGCTAACTATTTTGAGTTTATTCTCCTATAATATAGAGCAAGTCTGTTGGGATTGGTAAAAAAGGATTTTTACTTCATTGCCTGAAATCCTGAAATCTATCCCTTTCTATGTCTTCCATGGTGTGGCAAACTTTCATAGTCCTGGCTACTGATTGGGTAAATGCATAATTGCTTAAATTGCTTTAATTGGGCCTTGATTCAAGAATGTGTTATAGATTTGTTTTTCCTTTACTTGGATTTTTTTTTTAGACATAAGACTTTTACATTTTGTATTTAATCCACAAGTTATTTTTTCTCTTTTA
Source organism: Monodelphis domestica (assembly GCF_027887165.1). Taxonomy (NCBI): domain Eukaryota; kingdom Metazoa; phylum Chordata; class Mammalia; order Didelphimorphia; family Didelphidae; genus Monodelphis; species Monodelphis domestica. Next base: position 253,555,489 of record NC_077233.1, read on the forward strand.
TTTGGATTTTTTTCATGCTTTGGATTTTCTTTTGCAAATTGATTCATACACCTCATAACTTAGCCATGCATCCTTGAGTGATCCCTGTGTTTGTTCTTATTCATCTCAGGGGGGGTGAAGTTATCATTGTGAACTTTGATTTACATTTGTGCAATTTTAGGATAAGAAACTTGCTACCTCCTAGAATCCAGAATGTGCCATGAAGATAGATACCTTCAGAGATGAAAGAAAGATTCAGAGTGAACCTTGGGATGTGAATTGAACTATGAGGAGTTGAAATGACTTTGTTTTGAATGTATATTTTTATGCCAAATGGCACTGTCCCCAAATTGTTTTTTTTGTCAAAATAGTAATCATTGGTTTAGTTCTCTTTTCCTTTTATCCACAAATTATTACAATATTTAAGTTGATTATGTTTCCATGATCCTTTTGGGGAAACTGATTTCCCAATAGGATCACAGGATGGATATGTATAAATGGAGATTTTGAACCTTTGGACTTCATCCCCCAGAAGTCCCTTAGTATTTCCCAAAATTCTGTTTTCCTATATCCCCGCATTTTGCATGATTGTATTTAAGTGACTATAACTCCTCCCTCTTCCTCTTTTTTGGACCTGCGACCAGGCTGAATTCAGGCTGGTCTTTTGCCCTAGTTATTATTAATAAAATTTTTTAAATATAATACTTAGGTATTTAATATTAATTTTAAAACTCACACCATAATTTGTTCTGTCATTGATGGATCACATTCAGTTTCACATTCTCTGCCACCACAAAAAAGCTGCTAAAATACTTTAGAACATATGGTTTCTTTTCCTTTTTCTTGATCACCTTAGGAAACAAGTCTAATAATGGTATTTCTGGGTTAAAAGGTACAAATATTATAACACTGAATATCATTCCAGGTTGCTCCCCAAAATGTTTGGATTGGGTGAGAGTTCCAGCAGCAGGGTATTAGTGTCTCAATTTTTACCACATTACCTCCATTATCATTTAATTCAACAAGGTAGGTGTGATAAGATGTTTCAGAGTTATTAAAGGGATTTTCTTAATCTCTCCCTCTGTCACTTTAAGAGGCAGGAGAGGAGGATTTCTTGGTGGAGCAGAGCTCACAGGAGTCAGTGAGCCAGAGGCTAAGATTCTGTTACCAAGGAGATAGGGGAGAGATAAGGAAGGAATCAATTGATAGTTAGGTCTTTTACCTCTGAATCTCAAGACAGGAGGAGGTGTGTCTCTGAGACAAGAGGCTGTTGGCAGTTTTGCTACTGATGATTGGTAGAAATGGATTTAAGGAGGTCATGGGTAGTAGCTGTTGATTTATTAGTGTAAGACAGGTAGTTAATGAAACAATTTTAGATAGTGTAGGTTAGATAAGCCAAGTCTGGCCAGGCAAGAAGAATCTTTCCTCAGAAGACAAAAGTAGGGTTTTAGAAATTTTAGTTAGTAATAGGAATTTAGGTATAGTCATAGGGTATTAGAATAATAATCTATCTTTCCTCCTTTCTATTTTCTATCTGTACTTCTCAAATTAAACTAAGTGTTTTATTCAATTGTTCTCCTCACTTTTGTCAAATTCCTACCATTTAACCCTCACACCAGGATGCTTTCCAAAATGGTTGGATTGGGTTAGAGTTCTAGCAACAGTAGATTAGGATCTTAATTTTCACCACATTCCCTCCATTATCATTTAATTCAACAAAGTAGGTATAAGATGATATACAGAGTTGTTTTAATTTAGATTGATCTAACAATTAATGATTTAGAACACTTTTTCATAGTTATGTCTAGCTTTGATTTCTTCATAAAGATTTTTCTATTCATATCTTTTGACCATTCTTCAATTGAGGAATGGATTATATTTTTTCTATATTTGATTAAATTCTCTATATATTTTAGACATGAAGCCTCTATCTGAGACTCTTTATAAATGTTTTTCCCCTCAACTTGTAGCTTTCTTTTTTTGTCTTGACTCCATTAGTTTCATTTGTAAAAACAGACATATAAATATATAAATAAAAACATATAAATAAATGAAACAAACCTCTTCAATGTAATGCATTTATATTATCCCATTTAGATTTCACAATGTTATTTATGATTTCTATGTTATCTTTATCCACAAATTTTTCTCCTATCCATATATCTGACAGATAATATGTTCCGTATTTGCCTTATTTGCTCATAATATCACCATTTTTTACCTAGGTCATGTGTCAATTTTGATATCATCTAAAGATACTGGTTTATGTCTAATTTCTGATGAATTACTTTCCAACTTTCCTGACTTTTTACCAAATTGTGAATTCTTATTCCAAGAAAAATTAGAATTTTACCTGTGTTAAACACAAGAAAACTATATTTTATAGCTGTTTCTTGTATGTCTATTCTGTTCCACTGACCTACTTTTCTATGTATTAGCCAGTACCAGATAAATTTTTATAATTATTGCTCTATAATGCAATTCAACATTTACTACAACTAAACTTCTGTCCTTAACATTTTTCCCATAATTTCCTTTGATATTCTTGACTTATTTTTCTTTTCCAAATGAATTTTTAAATTATCATTTAGAGTTAATTTTTTTTTACTAATTTATATGGGATGGTGTTGAATAAGTATATAAGGTAGAATTGTCATTTAATTTCTGGATTTGTTTTGGAAGATATACACCTGGCTGGGATTTGGAGCCAAGATGGCAGTTAGAATCAGGGAAAGCTAAAGTCACTCTGAAAATCCTCTCCAAAAAACCTAAAAATAATAAATACTGGAGTGACAGAACCAACAAGGAGGCAGAGTGAAACAACCTCGCTACAGAAAACAAATTGAGAGTTAGTAGAGATGGTCTGCTTCACTGGGATTAGAGGGGAGCCTAGTCCACAACAAGGCTACAATCAAAAGTACATGCTTCAGCCAACAGTAAATATCTCCCCACCCCACATCCACTGCTCCATAATCAGAATCTGGGTACAAGCCAACTTGGAGACCCCAAGACTCTGCCTAAGCCAATAGCAGAGCACCTCACACCCAAATTTTGAAGTTTCAAGACCTCATATAAGCCTACAATGAAGCTCCAAAACCCTAGCATAAGGTATCCCACAGTGCACCAGACTGGTGTAAGACCAGAGGGAGGCTCTAAGCCACTTCCTAAGCCAAAGATTAAGTCTCAAAGACTGAGCACAAGGCAGTGGGCAGTGTATCTAACTGGTACAAGCACAAAGGGAGACTTAAATTCCTTGCTGAAGCCTACAGTGAGGATCTGATCCCCAGTATAAGGCAGTTCATAGTGCACCTGAGCTGTATAAACCCAGAATGAAGCCCAGAACCCTTGCCTAAGCAAAAGTGAGACCCCAAGCTCCAGAGCAAGGCAGCCGTCAGTGAACTTGGCCTATATAAGTTGACTGATGCTGGAAGTTCTGCCTGAGGTTAGCCCATGATCCCCAGCACAAAGTAATTCAAAGTGTTCTAAACTCTGAAAGCCATCAGTATTTCCTCAGAGGTACTGAATCAACTATGAGAGGTAGATTTCAGAGCTTCTAGCCTAAGGTCATTATAGGAACTTGAAAGAACTAAAACTTTCAAAAACCCAGAACTAGATATAAGGAGAGCAGCAAAGAAAAACTGAAGTTTAAGAGAGTGGCTTCTCTATCTTGAGAACAGAGCATCTTTTTAGATAAAAGTTAAAGGCAAGAAAGAAAGGCTAATAAAATGAGCAAACAGTAATAAAAACAGGTAATCGTTTAGGAAAAAAAAGTCAAGATGAAGGTGTAGAGACAGGGCAAGTTCAGACCTCTGAAAACCCTTCCTCACTGATTTTAAACCAAATGTTCCTAGGGAACTATAAAGCAACCCTAACAGCAGGACAGAGCAAAGGAACCCTCCTGCTGGAATCAACTTAAAAGGTATGTCTCCCAAAACACCTGAATTTGAGAACAATGGAGTTTTAGGGGAAGGAAGAAGGAAGGTCCCAGGACCTCTCCCTCACCCACAGTACTGAGACTCCAGCATTGGCTGGAATCTCTTGGCAGGCAAGGGCTCTAGCCTGGAGTGAGTACCTTTCAGTATTATAGATAGAGGGAACAGTGACAAACTGTATAGGATGAAATCCCAAAACATAAGTATGTATATAGATATATGTATGCATAAATATATATATATATATGAATATGCATATATATATAACTAGAGTTAAAAAGAGGTTAATAGTAAAAGAAATGGGAAAAGAAAAAATGGGGTAAATTTATATGTCACAAAGAAGTTCATGGTGGGAGAGGGGGGGAACATCAATACACTGGAAGGATAAAGAGGAGGAAATACTCAACTCTTACTTGCATTGAAATTGACTCAAAAAATGAAGAACAATCAAATACTTTGGTGGCAGAGGATTGATTTGCGCCCTATAGGGAAGTAGAAGGGTAACAGAGGGACTGGTGAGGAGGGAAGCAGTACAATTGAGGGAGATGGTGGAGGGTAGCTTAAAAAGGCTGTAAAGAAAATAAGAGAGGAATAAAAAAGGAGGGTGTAAAAGGGAAGTAAAATAAGGATATGAATTAGGGAGACTGGTTAAAAACAAAACATTGGTGCAGAAGGAAATGGTAAAAGAAGAAAAGGCAAGACTAGGAGTGGAAATCAAAATGCTGGGAAATACACAGCTGGTAATCATAACTCTGAATGTGAATGGAATGAAATCATCCATAAAATGAAAGTGAATAACAGAGTGGATTAGAAACCAAAACTCAACCATATGCTGTCTACAAGAAACACACATGAAGAAGGTAGACAAACATAGGGTAAATGTAAGGGGATGGAGGCAAATCTATTAGGCATCAACTGATAAAAAGAAGGCACGAGTTGCAATCATAATATCTGACAAAGCCAAAGTAAAAATAAATCTAGTTAAAAGAGATACAAAAGGTAATTACATCCTGATAAAAGGCAGTATAGACAATGAGGAAATATCAGGACTCAACATGTATGCACCAAATGGCATAGCATCAAAATTTCTAAAGGAGAAACTAGTGGAGTTCAAGGATGAAATAGTTAGAAAAACTATAATAGTGGGAGACCTGAAACTTCCTCTCTCAGAGCTATATGAATGAAACAAAAAAATAAATAAGAAAGAGGTAAGAGAAGTGAATGAAATCTTAGAAAAATTAGAGTTAGTTGATATGTGGAGAAAAATAAAATAGGGACAAAAAGGAATATACTTTCTTTTCAGCAGCATGTGGTACATTCACAAAGATTGACCATGTACCAGGGCATAAAAACATTACAAACAAGAGTAAAAATGCAGAAATAATAAATGCGACCTTCTCACACAGCAATGCAATGAAAATAATAATTAGTAAGGGTACATGGAGAAGCAAATCAAAAATTAATTGGAAATTAAATAATATTATTCTCCAAAATCAGTTATATAAAGAACAAATTATAGAAACAATTAATAATTTCATCAAAGAAAATGACAATGATGAGGCATGTTTTAAAAATCTATGGGATGCAGCCAAAGGAGTACTCAGGGGGAAATTTATACCCTTGACTTTATATATTAACAAATTAGGGAGGACAGAGGTTGATGTATTGGGTATGCAAATTAAAAAACTAAAAAGTGAACAAATTAAAAGTCCTCAGATGAAGGCTAAATTACAGATCCTAAAAATTAAAGGAAAAATTAATAAAATTGAAAATCAAAGAATTAGTGATTTAATCAATAAGGGTAGAAGCTGGTACTTTGAAAAAAGAACAAATAAAATAAGCAAAGTACTGGTCAGTCTAATAAAAAAAAGAAATAAGAAAACCAAATTGACAGTATCCAAGATGAAAAGGGAGATCTCACCTCTAATGAAGAGGAAATTAAGGAAATCATTAAAAATTTTATGCCCAATTATATGGTAATAAATATGGCAATCTAGGTGACATGATTGAATATTTACAAAAATATAAATTCCCTAGACTAACAGAGGAATAAATGGACTACCTAAATAACCCCATATCAGAAAAAGAAATTGAACAAGCCATCTAGGAACTCCATAAGAGAAAATTCCCAGGACCAGATGGAGTCACAATGAATTCTATCAGACCTTCAAAGAAAAATTGATCCAAATATTATACAAACTATTTGAAATAATAAGCAAAGAAGGAATTCTGCCAAATTCCTTTTATGACACAAATATGGTAAATATTTCAAAAATAGGCAGCTCAAAAACAGAGAAAGGAAACTATAGACCAAGCTCCTTAATGACCATAAATATAATAATATTAAATAGGATAGTAGCAAAAAGCAAGTGGTCACAAGGGTTATTCATTATGATGAGGTAGGATTTATAGGAGCAATGCAAGGATGGTTCAATATTAGGAAAACCATCCACATAATTGGCTATATTAACAAGCAAAGTGACAAAAAATCACGATTATCTCAATAGATGCAGAAAAACCCTTTGACAAAATACAACACTCATTCCTATGGAAAACACTACAAAGCATAGGAATAGAAGGGCCTTTCCTAAAAATAATAAACAATATATACCTTAAACCATCAGCACATCATCTGTAATGGGGATGAACTAGAAGCCTTACCAGTAAGATCAGGAGTGAAACAGGGATGCCCATTATCACATCTATTATTTAACATTGTACTAGAAACGCTAGCAGTAGCAATTAGAGGAAAATTAAAGGTAAAAAATAGTCAAAGAGACCAAGCTATCACTCTTTGCAGATAATATGATGATATACTTCAAGAATCCTAGAAAAGAAAATATAAAGCTAGTTGAAATAATCAACAACTTTAGCAAAGTTGCAAGATACAAAATAAACCCAAATAAGTAAGTCATCAGTATTTCTATAAATTTCCAACACATCTCAGCAACAAGAATGAAAAAGAGAAATTCCATTTAAAATCACCCAAGAAAAATTAAAATTCTTAGGAATCTATCTGCCAAGACAAACACAGGAACTATATGAACACTATTATAAAACACTCTCCACACAATTAAAACTAGATCTAAACAATTGAAAAAACATTGATTGCTCATGGGTAGGAATGAGCTAACATAATAAAAATGACAATCCTACCCAAATTACTTTACTTATTTAGTGTCATACCCATTGAACTACCAAAAAAACTTTTTTTACTGAATTAGAAAAAAAACATTAAAAAATTCATATGGAAACTGCGCTCTTTGTGGTGGACAAAAATTGGAAAATGAGGGGATGCCCTTCAATTGGAGAATGGCTGAACAAATTGTGGTATAGGTTAGTGATGGAATTCTATTGTGCTAAAAGGAATAATAAAGTGGAGGAATTCCATGGAGACTGGAACAACCTCCAGAAAGTGATGCAGAGTGAGAGGAGCAGAACCAGGAGAACATTGTTCACAGAGACTGACACATTGTGGTACAAGAGAACATAATGGACTTCTCCAGTAATGGCTTTACAATGTCCCTGAACAACCTGCAGTGATCTGGGGAGAAAAAAAAAAACTATCCTCAAGCAGAGGACAAACTGAGGGAGTAAAAACACGGAGGAAAAGCAACTGCTTGACTACAGAGGTTGAAGGGACATGATGGAGGAGAGATGCTAAATGAGCGCCCTAATGCAAATACCAACAACAAGGAAATGGGTTCAGAGCAAAGACACATGTGATACCCAGACAAATCATGCATCGCCTAGGGAAGGGGTGGTGGTGGTTAGGGGGGAGGAAAAGAAAATTATTTGTTTCCAATGAACAATGTATGAAAATGACCAAGTAAAATAATGTTTTAAAAACTAAAAAAAAATTCATATGGAAGGCAAAAGATCAAGGATATCCAGGGAAATAATGGGGAAAACATGTGAAGGAAAGAGGTCTTACAGTTCCAGATCTCAAACTATACTATAAAGAAGTAATCATCAAGACATGATGGTACTGGCTAAGAGACAGAAAAGAGGGTCAGTGAAATAGACTTTGGGTAAGTGAACTCAGCAATACTGGCTATGATAATCCCAAAGATGCCAACTTTTGGGTCCAAAATCCACTATTTTATAAAAACTGCTGGGAAAATTGGAAGACAGTATGGGAGAGATTAGGTTTGGATCAGCATCTCACATCCTACACCAAGATAAACTCAGAATGGAAGAATGGCACTTCCTCTCCTCAGACCCACCAATCTAGACTACCTCAAAAGACCCAAAAAAACCATTTTCATGAGAACAAAGGAATTCTACAGTAGGGCCCAGAATTGAAGGTTCGTGGGAATTGGGCATTTCCACACTATAAGGGGATGAAAAAGCCCCCACCCAAACATTAGCTGATGTACCCTCCCTCACTCAAGCTACAGACCCAGAGTCAGAGCCAGTATATGACAGAATCAGTGAGTGAGCGAGAGGCACCTCTGGAGCAAGCAAGGGGAAGCTCCAGGTCTTAGGAGCTGACTAAGACCACCAAGGTCCTACCCCTGAGATCAGTTACACCCAAAACACTGGTGGGCAGGTGGGGGAGTACCGATCTTGGGTATTCAGAGCCAGCGAGCACCAGAATCAGCAACTGAGTGAGGGCTATCTCTGGAGTGAGCAAGGGGCACCTCTAGGTCTTGGGAGCTGACTAAGACCACCAAGGACCTACCCCTGAAAGCAGTTACACCCAAAACCCTGGCCAGGCAGGGGAGCACAGACCGTATGTGCCCCCGGAAAGGTAGCACAGCTAAGGAGATTCAAGAGCTTTCTTCAGGCAAAATCCTTCTCCTTAACTCCATACACAGAGAATCTGCCCAGCACACTCAGATTTCTGACTAAAAAGGAAAGATAAATCTTCCACAGTGATGGCTAATTTGCACAGAAACCCCAAACTCCTTCCAAAAAAGCAAATGTTATTTGTAACTCTCAAAAACTATATTCATTACAATTGTAATTAGAATATTCACTCATAGGAAAAGATTGGGGCATTAAGGGTTATAAGATGATATGCAAAAAAAGAAAAAGGATGGGGGGAATCAAAGAGGGTACCAAGAGGTACTTGAAGAAATAAAATAAATAGAATTATCTTTTTTCACAAAATGATATAAATGGGAAGGGGAGGGGAAGAATACTCTTATAAGAAGGAGAGGAAGAGAGTGCTAATAGATAATAATTAAACATTACTCACAGTGAAATTAGCTCTGAGAGGGAAGAGCATCCAGATCCATTGGGAACTTGAATTCTTATCCTACAAGGTGAGGGAGAAGGTAAAACTAAGGAAGTGGGTGGAGGGAGTACAAAAAGGGAGGTAAGAAGAGGGGAGAGGGAACTTAACAGACCCAAAAACAAACAAGAAGGGAACAAAAAGAGAGGGACCAGAAAGGGAAGCATATCAAGGTAGGGGATTAGGCGGATTCATTAAAAGTAAACCACTGGTTTAAAAGGACATAGCAAAAGAAGACAGGACAGAACTAGAAGAGGATATCAAAATGCCAGGTAATCCACAACTGATAATCCTAACATTGAAAGTGGATGGGATAAACTCACCCATAAAAAATAGATGAATAGGAGAGTGGATTAGAATCCAAAACCCTATATGTTGTCTACAAGAAACACACATGAGGTGGGTAGCTACTCAAAAGGTCAGAATTAAATTGGAACAAGACCTATTGGGCCTCAACTAATAGAAGGCAGGAGTAGAAATCATGATATCTGACAAAGACAAAAATGAAAATAGACCTGATTAAAAGGGATAGGGAAGGTAAATGCATCCTGATAAAAGGGAGTATAGACAATGAGGAAATATCACTAATCAACATGCATGCACCACATGGTATAGCACCCAAATTTCTAATGGGAAAAGCAGCATAATTGAAGGAGGAAATAGATAGTAAAACTATATTAGTGGGAGACCTGAACCTATCACTATCAAATTTAGATAAATAAAATCAAAATATAAATAAGAACATGTTAAAAGGGGTGAATAAAATCTTAGAAAAATTAGAGTTAATAGATATATGGAGAAAAATAAATAGGAACAAAAAGGAATGAAACTTCTTTTCAGCAGCACATGGGTCATTCACAAAGATTGACCATGTACTAGGTCATATAAACATGGCTTACAGATGCAGAAAAGCATAAATAATAAATGCAAACTTCTCACATCACAAGGCAATAAAAATAATGATCAGTAAGGATACATGGAGAGCCAAAATAAAAATTAATTGGAAATTACACAATATGATTCTCCAAAATTGGTTAGAGAACAAATCATAGAAACAATTAATAATTTCATTGAGGAAAATGACAATGGTGAGACATCCTTTCAAAATCTATGGGATGCAGCCAAAGTAGTACTCAGGGGAAAATTTATATCCTTGAGTTCATAAATTTACAAATTAGGGAGAGAAGAGATCAATGATTTGGACATGCAAATCAAAAAACTTAAAAGCAAACAAATTAAATATACCCAGAAGGAAACCAATTTAGAGATCCTAAAAATTAAGGCAGAAATTAATAAAATCTAAAGTGAATGAACTATTGAACTAAAAAATAAGAATAGAAGCTGGTATTTTGAAAAAAAACATACAAAATAGACAAAGTACTGGTCAATCTAATAAAAAAAGGAAAGAAGAAAATCAAATTAACAATATCATAGATGAAAATGGAGAACTCACCTCCAATAAAGAGGAAATTAAGGCAATCATTAAAAAATATTTTGCCCAATTATATGGCAATAAACATGCCAATCTAGGTGATATGGATGAATATTTACAAAAATATAAATTGCCTAGATTAACAGAAGGATAAATAGAATTCTTAAATGATCCCATATCAGAAAAAGAAATTGAACAGGACATCAAAGAAATCACTAAGAAAAAGTCCCCAGGGTCTGATGGATTCACAAGTGTATTCTATCAAACATTCAAAGAACAGCTAATCCCAATACTATACAAACTATTTGACAAAGTATATCAAAAACAATAATCCTATGATGTTTTTGTACAAGACACAAATGTGTGCAAGAAGACACATACAAAATAATGATGAGGGGCTAGAGCAGGATTTATTGTGCTTCAGATGAAGTAAAAAAAAAGGAGTAGCAATCATCTAAATAAAAAATATCTTTGGTTAATAGAGATAAGGAAATAAATTATATCTTGATTAAAGATACCAGAGACAATGAAGTGATATTAATACTAAAATTATATGTACCAAATTATTTATCTTATAAATTTTAATGAAGAAATTAAATGAGTTTTAAGAGGCAATAAACAGTAATCTAGTGACAAATATCAACTTTCCCCTCCGAGATCTAGAAAAATCAAAACAAAACATAAGAAATAAAGAAAGTGAATGAAACCTTATAAAAGTTAGATGTAAAAGATGTCTAGAGAAAAATGAATGGGAATAGAGACGAATATATTTTCACTTCAATAGTACCTTGCAGCTACACAAAAATTGATTATGTATTAGGACATAAAAAATTTTAAAACCAAATGCAGCAAAGCAAAAAATGGATAAATGCATCCTTTATACATCATAACACAATAAAAATTATAATCAATAAGGTCAATGGAAAGACAGATAAAATAAATCTGAAACTAAAAACTCTAATTCTAAAAAAGGGTGGGTCAAATAAAAATTATAGAAATAATCAATAATTTAATTAATGAGAATGTCATTGAGGGGACAAAATATCAGAATTCATGAGATATAGCCAAAACAGTACTTGGAAAATTTTATATCTCTAAATGCTTACATAACAAAAATAGAGAGAAATCACAAATTAAAAATACCCTATTAAAGAATAAATCAGAAATCATAAAAATCAAAGGACTAATTAATAACAGTGAAAGTAAGAGAACCATTGAGCTAATAAGTAAGATTAGGAGTGGGTTTGTTAATAAAAACAAATAAAATGGATAATGAATTAGTTAATTTGATTAAAAAATGAAAGAAGAAAATCAAATTAAAATATTGGTATCAAAAATGAAAAGGGTGAATTCAACACCAGTGAGGAAGAAATTAAAACAATTATTAGAAGTTAAGTTGCTCAACAATTTTCCAATAAATCTGACAATATAAGTGAAATGGATGGATATTTTCAAAAATATTAATTCCCCAGATTAACAAAAAAGGAAATATAATACTTAAACAATCCTAATTCATAATTTGAACAATCAATGAATGCCTCAGAAAAAATCCATAAGTTTAGAGATATTCATAAGTGAATTCTATTAAGTATTTAAAGAACAATTAATCTCAATACAGTATTGCCTATTTCAGAAAAGAGGTAAAGTACTTCCAAATTCATTTTATGACCCAAATATGTTGCTAATACCTAAACTACGTAAGGCTAATTTAAGGTTGTGACCTAATCTGAATTTGATTTTTGGTCACCAGGGGATATCCCAAATAAAATACCCAAGTCAGTTTGGAAATCTATGGTGCTTTAATCAATATAGAGGGAAGAAATCAAGGAGAAGAGAGAGGGAAAAAATATAGGATTTCTCCCATCCGGCCTGTGCCAGGCGACTTCAAAGTCCTCTGCCATTAGGTCCTTGAAGATTAGAGGCTTTCTCTAAGAGGATAGTGTTTGGAAGGTAAAGGAGAGAAAAATTCAGCCTAAACTCTGAGAGATCTCAGAGAAGAGCCTCACCAAACTAGGTTACTAGACTTCCTCCTGTATGGTATCAAAGAAAACTCACTGCTAAACCCGGACAATAGCAGCCACTATGCCAATATGCCGAAAGGCTCAGAAAGCTGCCACCAGCCACCTCGCTACCATCAAAGAGGCCAGAGAGAGGAAGTGACACAAAATATATAGACTGTTATACATCACTTTCCTGGATCTCACATGTACCAATGATATCTTATGCTTGACTTAGGACAGCACAGGGTTCTGTCAATTGTTTCTGATTTGTCATTTGCTAGCACATGTCTGTCATAGGGCATCATCCACAAATACTTAATCCTTAAGTATGGGTGTAGATATTCCTGATTTTGTTAGACTAAGTAGGGTGGAGTAATCTAAAGTTCACAATTAAGAAGAAAAAAAGAAAAAAATGATAGACCAATTTCCTTAATGAATATAGATGGAGAAATATTAAATAAAATAATAACAAAGAGACCTCAGCAATATTTCACAAAGTTCATTCAGTATGACAAGGTGGGATTTGTACCAGGAATGCAAGACAGGTTTAATATCAGAAAAACTATTAGAATAATCCCATATCAATAACAGAACAAACAAATCACATTATATATAAATTAATATTATATATTATATAATATATATATATAGATATATTAAAAGACTTTGAGAATACAATACCCATTTCTCTTAAAAACAAGAGAAAGCAAAGGAATAAATGAACCATTACTTAAAATGACACCTAGTATTTGCCTAAAACCATAAGGAAGTATCATCTGAAATGGGGTTATATTAGAAGTCTTCCCAATAAGATCAGGGGTGAAACAAGATGTGCATTAGCACCACTATGATTTAATATTGTATTAAAAATTCTAGCTTTGGCAATGAGAAAAAAATAAATTGAAGGAATTAAATTAGTCAATGAGGAAATTAAACTATGACTCTGCTAATGATGACTGTATTCTTTTTTTTTAAACCCTTACCTTCTGTCTTGGAGTCAATACTGTGTATTGGCTCCAAGGCAGAAGAGTGGTAAGGGCTAGGCAATGGGGGTCAAGTGATTTTCCCAGGGTCACACAGATGGGAAGTGTCTGAGGTCAGATTTGAACCTAGGACCTCCCATCTCTAGGGCTGACTCTCAATCCACTGAGTCACCCAGCTGCCCCCAATAAGACAGTATTCTTAAAGAGTCATAGAATAATTGAAACATTAATAATTTTAACAAAGTTGAAGGATACAAAATAAACCCACATAAATGGTCACCATCTCTATATATGGCCAATAAAGTCTAACAGAAAAAAATAGAAAGAGAAATTCCATTTAAAATAACTGTAGACATAAAATAACTGGAAATATACTTGGCAAGTCATAAACAGGAATTATATGAACATATTTACAAATCACTTTTCACACAAATATATTTAGAGCTTAACAATTGTGGAAATGTTAATTTCTTATGTATAAGCTGAAGTAATATAATAAAAATGACAAGTCTACCTAAAATAATTACTTTTTCAGTGCCATATTGAACTACCAAAAGTTATTTTATAGAGTCTGAAAAGAAAATAGTAAAATTTATCTGGAAGAACAAAAGGTCATGAATATTAAAGGAATTAATTTTTAAAAACATTCAGAAAAGTGGTCAAGTAGTACTAGATCTTAAACTATATATTACAAATCAGTAAACAACAAAATAATATAGTACAAGCTAATAAATAGAATGATGGATCAATTATAGATTAGATATACAAGATACAGGCATGCCATATTTTGGGATAAGAATTCACTATTTGACAAAAATTGCTAGGAAACTGGAGAATAGTATAGCAGAAAATAAGTATAGACCAAAATACTACACCCTCTTCCAAGATAGGGTAAAATTTGATATACAGTTTAGACGTAAAGGATGAGACAAGAGGTAAATCATAGAAACATACAGTAGTTTATTTTTCAGATCTATGGAGAAGGGAAGAATTTATGAACAAACAAAATATAGAGAACATTATAAAAGATTTAAAATGAATAATTTTGACTATATTAAAATTTTAAAATGTTGTCCAAACAAATCCAATGCTACTGAAATTAGAAGGAAACAACAAAAATAACAGATTTCTCTTATAAAGGCATAGTTTTTAAAATATATTGAAAACTAAGTCTAATTTGTAATGATATAAGCCATTCCCCAATTGACAAATTGTCATAGCATTTGGATAAGAGGTTATCAGATGAAAAATCCAAAGTGATCAATAATTATATGAAAAAAGTCCTAAATTAGTAGGTGGTAGTCTCTTGGTGACCGAGAATGACAGATTGTCTTTGTGCATTTTCATCCATGGTGTACCCTCATATGGCTTTGAAGTCCAACGGCTGAGGCGCAGAGTTTATGGCATATGGGGCATGGGACGCCAGTTGTTACGGGAGGTGCGGTTGAAATTAGTAGGTAAATGCTAATTAAAACAACTGAAGTACCACCTCACACCTATCAGATTGAACAATATAACAGTAAAGGAAATTGATCACTGTTGGAAGAGATATGGCAAAATTGGGACACTAATGAATTATTAGTGGATATGCAAACTGATCTAACAATTCTGGAGGGCAGTCCATCAATTGGGAATGGTTGAATAAACTGTGGTATATGATGGTAATGAAATAATATTGTGCTATAAGAAACAATGAACATGATGGTTTCAGCAAAAGCTGAAAAGACCTACAAGAACAGATGCAAAGCAAAATAAGCAGAACCAGCAAAACATTGCACAGTAAGGGCAATATTGTATGATGATTAACTTTGAAAAATTTAGCTAACCTCAGCAATAAAATAATACAAAACAATTCTGAAGAATTCAAGACACAATATACTATTTTTCATGGTTTATGTTATTTATTTTGGCATTTTGTTTTTATATGAGTATTTTCTTAAAATAGTGACCAATATAGAAGTATGTTTTACATAATACTATATGAATAATTAAGATAAAATTGCTTACCATCTCTGAGAGGGGAGAAAGAATGAAAAGAGGGAGAAGATTTTGATTTCATAATTTTGGAAAACGTTGAAAATTGTTATTTTATATTATTGGGAAAATATATAGATATATATTTTAAATTGAATCTATAACCCTTCTATTTTATATTAACTATGGATAATTTAAATGTGTTATCTCTTTCTTTTCTTGCAGGACATTTTTAGTACTATATGGACATTCTAATGATTTATTTGGGGTTTTTTTAATTTTGTTTTTTAATTTTGTTTTAAAATCCATACCTTCTGTCTTGGAGTCAATAGTGTATATTGGTTCCAAGGTAGAAGAGTGGTAAAAGCAAGGCAATGGGAGTCAAGTGATTTTCCCAGGGTCACACAGCTGGGAAGTGTCTGAGGCCAGATTTGAACCTAGGACCTCCCATTTCTAGGTCTGGCTCTCAACTCACTGAGCCACCCAGCTGCCCCTGGGTGTTTTTTATTTTTTTTATATCCTACTACTTTGCTAAAATTATTGATAGTTCAAATTTTCATTGAATCTCTAGGATTTTCTAGCTATATCATCATATGTGATTGAAGAGATAGTTTTATTACTCTTTGCCTATTCTGATTCTTCAAATTATTTTTCTTCTCTTATTGCTACTGCTGGCATTTCTACTGCAATATTAATTAATATTGGTTGTATTAGATATCCTCATTTCAGTCTTGAACTTATAAGTCATTCTTCTAACTTATTCCCATTACAAGTGTTTGCTAATGGCTTTAGGTACATGTATATTTACTTATAGTTATTAGTCTAGGGAAAAATACACTCCTCCCTTTGCTTTCAAAGGTTTTTAATAGGAAGGAGTGCTTTATTTTGCCAAAAGCTTTTTCTGCTTCTATTAATATTATCATCAGAGTTTTCTTACTTTTGTGTTGACTTAATCAATTATATTACTAATTTTTCTAATATGAATCCATTCCAGGATACCTGGTGTATATCCCATGTAAGGATAATTTAGGGTAGTGACCTTATCTATATTTAAATTTTGGTCACCAGGGGATATCCCCCCAAAAAATGTCCAAGTCAGTTTAGAAATCTATGATGGTTTAATCAATATATAAGGAAGTAATAAAGGAGAAGAGAAAGAGAAAGGGTATAGGATTTTTCCCTCCTGGCCTGTGCCAGGGCGAGTTCAAAGTCCTCTACCACAAGGTTTCTGAAGAAGATTAGAGGCTTCTAATTGCATAGTGTTTGGAAGGTAAAGGAGGAAAAATCAGCCTAAACTCCAAGAGAGCTAAGAGAAGACACCTCACCTGAACTACATTACTAGTCTTCCTCCAGTATGACATCAAGGAAAACTCACCGCTAAACCTGACAATAGCTGCCGCCATGCCAAGGTGCCAAAAGGCTCAGCATGCTGCCACCAGCCACTTCTCCATTGCAAAAGAGGCCAGAAAGAGGAAGTGATGCGAAATATATAGATGGTTTTACATCACTTTCCTGTGTCTCACCTATACCAATGGTAACTTAAGCTTGACTTAGGAGAGCCCAGGGGTCTGTCAACTGTTTCTGATTTGTCTTTTGCTAGCACATATCTATCATAGACCATTTTCCTAGATACTTAATCATTAAGTATGGGTGTAGACATTCCTGATTTTGTTAGATAAAGTAGGGTGGAGCAATCTAAAGTTCACAATCCCCCTGATGATGATTGGGAGACTAGTCTCCCCAATTGAGCACTAAACATAATCATCCTGCACCACCAAATTTTCTAACTGAAGGTGTATTCATAATTATACCTTCTAAGAGGAAATTACAAAAGTTAGATAGAAGAGGGAAATAGAAGAAAGACAGACAGCAAAACCAATGTTCACTGGGCACATTGAAAAAACCAAATAGAGGGCAGTCCCCTTTTGGCATAGGAGTATACATTCAAATAAATGTTCAATCAAACTTCAGTTCAATCAACCACACCTAAAATTTGTCCTGGATCTTCTTGATGTAGTGTAGGTTTTCTGCAATCATTCTGCAACAGTTCATTCTCTGGATTTAGGAGTTATCAAGTTTCTTCCTTGAAGAACTTTTCTCAAACAAAATTTCAAAATCTTGGATTTTTATTAAAATACCACTGAAGTGGGTGTTAAGAAACATCCAGTTCAGCTCAGAATGCATGGTTGAGTTAGGGGGTGTATGAGTCAATTATCAAAAGAAGAGAAAAACAAAACAAAACAAAAAAATGCAAAAATATAAAGAGGAAAAAAATGGAAGAAAGTTAAACTTTTGGGAGAAAGGATAAAAAATTCCAAATAGACCCTTATTTGGGTTTAATAAACTTCTAACAGGTCCTTTAATAGGTCCAATTTAAAGTAATTTATTTTTATCCCAAAAGTCTGTAGGATAGAACGCAGTAATATTTCACTTATCCATTTGCAGACAAGACTACAGGAAGTTGTCATACTATAAGAAGAAAAAGAACTAGAATTTTATTTTGATAGGGGCGTGTCATTCCCTGGTCTCATTTTTTGTCATTCTCAGGGATATGGGGAGCCAGGATGATAGTCAAACTTTGGGACTTGTCTTAGTACTTCACAAAGAGTGTAGATACAAGAAAGTCCTATAACTTAACATATGTCAAGTGTCGCCACCTCGAGTCTCACACTAGTTTTCCCTGTGTGTTTTATTTGGCACTATTCAGGCTAAATCTGTGCTCCTTTTTCTCCCATTTCCTAAAATCAGATACAAACATTAATCACAGTCCCACAACATTTTATCAATAAATGGTAGGTTCCCACAGCTTAAAGCTTTTGGGTATGTATTGATATTATAGCAAGTATATATATATATATATATATATATATATATATATATATAACTTGTATTACTGAAGAAAAAATAATATTAATTGTATGTACCTTAATACAAGAAATGAGAAAAAAGGAGGAAAATCAAATATTCTAATAAAAAAAGGAGAGCAATAATAAAAATAAAAGGGAAAAGAAAAAAATATCAGGAATTCAATGTGTTCTCGAAAAACAGCATCCACTTGTTAATGGATTATCATTTCCAATGTATGTGATAGGATACAGTCAATCAGTCTTAACAGAAGATGCTATCTTTACATGTGAGCAATGAATCCAAGAGTCATTCTCTCCAATCTTTATAGATGTTGGAGTAGTTACCAATATTTGGAATGGCCCTTCCCAGGAAAGCTGAGTTGCTCCAGTATTCTAGAAATTCTTAATATACACCTTGTTTCCTGGGTTCAGATCATGAAGTGAAAATTCTAGTGGTCCTGCTTGTACTGCACCTCCAGATTCATGGAGTTCACGCAGTCTGTGCTTTAATTCCTGTATATGGGAAGCAAAAGTAGTATCTCCCCCTAATAGTGATGTATATGCAGGGAATAAAGACTTAGCCTGTATGTCCAAAAAGCATCTCAAATGGTGAAATGTGTAGGTCTCCTCTAGGCCTGCTTCTAAGATAAAATAGGCCCAGAGGGAGAATTTCAGGCCATTTTAAATGTGTCTCAGTGCATACTTTGCCAATCATAGTTTTAAGTTCTCTGTTCATTCTTTCAACTTGACCTGAGTTCTGGGGATGATATAGTACATGAAATTTGGGAGTTATCCCCAAGCAAGAATATATCTGATTTAGGACAGAATCAGTAAAATGACTTTCTGTATTTGAATCAATATGTGCTGGCAGGTCAAGGGGAGGAAGAATTTCTTTTAAAAGCACCTTAGCAACAAAAGCTGCTGTGCCTCAGGATGCAGGAAATGATTCTGGTCAGTTGATCTACTATGTCTAGACAGAATTTATAATGACCAGCCTTTGGCATTGTCATGAAATCTCTCTGTAGGTACCCAAATGGTGTGTAATGCAGAGGATGCCCACCAAGGCATTGCCACAAAAGGCTTGTTGGTTGTATGCTTGGCAGGTAGAGTAAGCTGTACACACTTTAGAGGCTATAGTAGTTATACCAGCGGTTATCCATATTCTCTTTACAGCGTCCATGATGCCCTGGGTACCAAAGTGACCATTTTTATGAATAGATTGGCAAATTTGATGATAGAAACTTCTAGGGAGCAGGGGTTTTCCTTCAGATGACATACATACTCCATTAAACTGTTTTGCTTTAAATTTTTGCTTACATTTTCCACTTCCTTTTTATTAGATGAAAGGGATAAATTTAAGTCATCAGTGGTTGTTAATGTTAAAATTAATTCAGGTCCTTCTTTGGCTGCTAGATGCTGCCATCTATCAGTGGCATCTGCTCGATCATTTCCCCTAGAGTCAAGGTCAGTGCCACCTAGAGGGCAGTGAAGCTGACCATTCAGAGGCAAATTCTGTGACTACAGCAGCTCCAGCGTAGCATATGCCATCCCTCATAAAAGAGGAACCATCAGTAAATAAGACCAGATCTGGATAGTCTAAGGGAGTGTCCTAGAGATTATCTTGAGGCTTTTCTGCTATGGACACTAGTGTTTCACAACTATGTAATGGTTCTCCTGAAGTTGGTAAATCTGGAAGCAAGGTGGCAGGGTTAAGGGTTGTACAGCATTTAAAGGTAATGTTTTTACTGTTTAACAAGGTTATTTCATACCTTGTAATACGCTGATCCGAAAATTCCCGTGTTCTATGTCTTAGCAAAAATGCTTCTACCTTATGTGGGGACAAAATTGTTAATGGGTATCCCAATACTAGATCAACAGTTTTTGTCACTAGTAAGGCTGTAGCAGCTACTCCTTTGTTATGGTTTTTTCTAAATCAGTGAAGAAGTATTTTGGTAGTTCAATGGGTATGGCACTAAATAGATAAATAAGTTTGGGTAGGATGGTCATTTTTATTATATTGGCTCGTCCTATCCATGAGCAGTTAATGTTTTTCCATTTGTTCAAGTCTAGTTTTAGTTGTGTGGCGAGTGTTTTGTAGTTGTGTTCATATAGTTCCTGTGTTTGTCTTGGGAGGTAGATTCCTAGGTATTTTATTTTGTCTAAGGTGATTTTGAATGGAATTTCTCTTTCTAGTTCTTGCTGCTGAGCTGTGTTGGAGATATATAGAAAAGTTGATGATTTATGTGGGTTTATTTTGTATCCTGCAACTTTGCTAAAGTTGTTGATTATTTCAATTAGCTTTTTGGTTGAATCTCTAGGATTCTTTAAGTAGACCATCATGTCATCCGCAAAGAGTGATAACTTGGTCTCCTCCTTGCCTATTTTGATGCCTTCCATTCCTTTATCTTCTCTAATTGCTACTGCTAGTGTTTCTAGTACAATGTCAAATAGTAGAGGTGATAATGGGCATTCTTGTTTCACTCCTGATCTTATTGGGAATGCATCTAGTTTATCCCCATTGCAGATGATATTAGCTGTTGGTTTTAGATATATACTGTTTATTATTTTTAGGAATGACCCTTCTATTCCTATGCTTTCTAGTGTTTTTAATAGGAATGGGTGTTGTATTTTATCAAAGGCTTTTTCTGCATCTATTGAGATAATCATGTGGTTCTTGCTAGTTTGCTTGTTGATGTGGTCAATTATGTGGATGGTTTTCCTAATGTTGAACCAGCCCTGCATCCCTGGTATGAATCCTACTTGATCATGCTGAATGATCCTTCTGATCACTTGCTGGAGTCTTTTTGCTAGTATCCTATTTAAGATTTTTGCATCTATATTCATTAGGGAGATTGGCCTATAGTTTTCTTTCTCTGTTTTTGACCTGCCTGGTTTTGGAATCAGTACCATGTTTGTGTCGTAAAAGGAGTTTGGTAGAACTCCCTCTTTGCTTATTATGTCAAATAGTTTGTATAGTATTGGGATTAACTGTTCTCTGAATGTTTGATAGAATTCACAGGTGAATCCATCAGGCCCCTGGGGATTTTTTCTTAGGAAGTTGTTTGATGGCTTGTTGGATTTCAATTTCTGATATGGGATTATTTAAGAATTCTATTTCCTCTTCTGTTAGTCTAGGCAGTTTGTATTTTTGTATATATTCATCCATTTCTCCTAAATTGGTGTATTTATTGCCATATAATTGGGCAAAGTAATTTCTAATGATTGCCTTAATTTCATCTTCATCGGAGGTGCTGTCCCCCTTTTCATCTTTAATGCTGTGAAGTTGCTTTTCTTCCTTCCTTTTTTTAATTAGATTGACCAGTACTTTGTCTATTTTGTTTGTTTTTTCAAAGTACCAGCTTCTTGTCTTATTAGCAGCTACTCCTATAAGACATGGTGGTGCTCCTGATGCTACTGGATCTAGTTGGGCAGAATAATTAGTAATTGGGTGCTAAGAAGGTCCCAAAATCTGAGTTAAAGCACCTGAAGATACCCCTCTTTGCTCATGTACATAAAAAGTAAATAGCTTGTTGTAATCTGGGATACCTAGAGGAGGGGCAGACAGGATAGCCTGTTTTAGATCTGATACAGCTGGCAGGTGTTCTGGCTGTAATTTGAGGGGTTCGGTGACCGAATACCTTGTTAGTGCTATAAAGGGTTTAGTAATTTATCCATAGCAAGGAATCCATTGTATACAATACCCTGTTGCTCCTAAAATTGCTCTCAACTGTTTCTTAGTGGTAGGAGGACTTAAATTTTAAATATTTTCAATTTGTTTGGGAGAAATAGAGTAGGAACCCACAGTCAGAATGAACCCCAAATGCATCACTTAACTTTATTCTTTGAGATCTTATGCCTTCTTTTGTGTAGTCCTAAAAGAAAGTGTTTACTATCTTCCTGACATGCCTCTGCATCTGTTGAGGCCAAGTGTAGATCATCTATATATTTGATTAATTTACTATTTTTAAATGTTATATTATCTCTGTCTTGGCTCCAAATTTGCATATATAAACTTGGGCTTTCCATGAACTCTTGTGGCAGACAACTCCATGTATCTTAGAGCCCTTCCAGGTGAAAGCAAAGATATGCCTGGAGTTATCATGTATGGGTATGGAAAAAAAAGGCTGAGCACAGGTCTACTACTGTAAAGTATGTAGCTGTGCTAGGAATAGAAGAAATAATCCTATGTATGTTGGAAACTACAGAGTGTCTCTTTATAACATGGTTGTTCACAGTCCTCAGATCCTGTACAAATCTATAGAAGTGCTTGCCATTGAGCCCTATTTTTGGTTTTTTAATGGGCAGGATGAGTGAATTGAATTCAGAATTACAAGGGATTATTATTCTCTCATCAATCAATGAGTTTATTACTGGGTTAATACTCTCAATTGCCTCTTTATGCTGGAATACTGAGGGATAGAAGGAGGTGGACTAGATTTATTTTTTATCTGCTCAGGAACTGCCATCTTAAGTAAGCCTACATTGGAAGAAGGTGTGGCCCAAAGAGACTCCAGTATATCTGTAGGTATTACAAAGGTGGGATGCTCTTTCCCCTTCTGACTCTCTGAGAGAAGTGCAGGTAGTAATTTTAAAGATTCCTCAGGTACTTCCAATGATAAGGATCCATCTGGGGAGCAAGCCATTATGGCTCTGAGTTTTCATAAAAGATCCCTTCCCAACAAATTTAAAGAGGAGTCAGCCATCAAAAGGAAGGAATGTTGTACATCTAGGGGTTCCTACAGACACCATTCTAGCAGAAAGCTTTTTAACTCTTTGGGGGTATCCCTGACACACCCATTACATTCTCTGAGTCAGTGGAATAGCAATGTAAATCAGGTGTACTCTTTAATACAGACTTAGAAGCTCCAATGTCTAGAAGAAAATCATAATAGATCTTTCCCACCTTTTAGGTAACATGGACCTCATCAGTATGGGGGGGGGGGGTGGATAGGGACAATGGGTATTAGGACATCAGGATCTGCAAAATGAAAGGTTGTATCGTTTGATTCCTGTGCCCCACAACCCCCAGATACTTTCATAGTATTTGGGGAGTTCCTTGAGTATCCCCCTGAAGGGCACCACCCTGAGAGGCATTAGCACCCCGAGAATTTTTTGGATGAGCACCTTTTAAGGTATATTGTTGTGGAGTCAGTTGGTTTGAGTTATTATTTTCCCAATAGCTATTCCTATAGTTATCATTACTAAAGTTGTGGTTTCCATTATCATTATTATAGTTATTTCTATAATTATCACTTCTATAGTTGTTATTAAAGTGCATATTCCTTCTGATTGCCCTGAATAAAGTTCTATTCTCTATCATTCTGTGACCTTTCTTCTCACAGAATTGGCAGGTAATGGATTGGTAATTAGATTCCTGGAGAGGGGAAGTGCCATTGGTTGAGTATCATGCCCTCTTTCCAGTGTAGTCATCTTATCTAGTAAATATGTCAATTGTTTCTCCATTTTCTCCATGGGATCATTATTCTCTTCCTCCCTTTCTTTGTTTCCCTTTGAAACATATAGAGCTGTTTTCCACAATTATTCAAGGTCCATCTCCAGCCATTTTGGGCAATGTGTTCTAAAATAATCCCTAATCACTTAGAAAGAGTTAATTACAAAGTGCTTTCTAATTTGTCTTGTGAGATTTTCTTTAGATAGGTCAAAATCCAGGTATCAATCCCCAAACTCAATTATTCTGTCCATGAATCTAAAGATGGTGTCTCTCCCTCATTTTGCTTAATTCTTTCAAATTCTGTCCACTTATCTGTACTCTGCACACTCTCATTGCTGTTAAGATGGCCTCCCTACAATGGTATAGTTGTAAATAATTCTCAGAGTTGCTATAGTTCCATTCGGGATCCTGAGATGGCCACTGTGCTGCATTGTGTCCCTAAGTTTTATTGACAGGAAAATTATTTTATTTTTCTCACGTTCAGTTAAAAAAGCCTGTAACAAGCTTTCTATGCCTTTATAAGATGGATTATACTGAAAAAAATGTATCTTTTTTTTTATCAGAAAGAGTCTTGATCATATGTGGGAACATTTTGTGTGAATTCATTTATTTCTTGGGGAGTAAATGGTATATTGTGCCTTAGAGTCACCACATCCCCGTTGCGTCCTCTTTCAGGTACATCTCTTAGAGGAAAAAGGCCAGTAATTTAATTTTGTACCTGTGGGTCAGTTTGACTAAGATGAGTTTCTTTAGAAGGACAAGATTTCCTTGGGGCTGGAATTGGTTTTGGGGTAGGAGGACAAACAGGAGAAACTGGGGTTTCAGAAGTTTGGGTTTCAGGAGAAGGGTCTTATAGATTAAGTTCAGCCAAGATTTGCAGACCATGAGAGAACAAGTCTGTTTGCTGAGCTATAGGGAAGGTGTTTTCCATCTCCATTTTGGGGAAGGGAATTTCCTCATTCAGAGGTTCAGAAACAGGTTTGTCAGGTTCAGACCTGTTTTTGGTGGGGTGGATATTTGCCAATTAATCTTGTAAGAAGCATTTTAAGTTATCCAATTGGGTTTGCATGTTCTCCTGTATTTTAGCCTCAAATGTTTTATGTTTTCTTGTGTTTAACTTCAGATTTTTTTGTTTTTCTGTACTTTAGCTTCAGATTTTTGCATAATTTCCTGTATTTTACCTTCAGATTTTTGCATGGTTCCCTGCATTTTAGCTTTGGATGTTTGCATGTTTTTCTGCATTTCAGCTTTAAATATTTTTATGTTAGCATTTCTTATCACAGTATTTAGGAGTACAAAAATGAAATTACCTAATAACATAAGAAATTGTAGGTATCCTGAAATCCTTAATGTCCCTAAATCTTCAACCACTATGTAAATGTCAGAGAATGTAGTATTTATATATACATATATATTTTATAGTTATTTCCCTAGTGGGACTCACAAAACACATGGGAAGCAGGTCAAGGCCAAAACTTTCTCCAGGTTTCTCTCACTGCTAATTACGAGTATCTAGGCAGTATTGTCAGTGAGGGTGGCCTAATTGGGTTGTTTGTTTCCTGAGGGAAAGGGGATTAATAGATAAACAGCTTCCCCAGTCCTGCCGATTTTAGATTAAAAAAAAAAAGCTGCGTTCAATTCAAATTAAGGAGAAAAGAGAGGAAAAAATGTTTTATACTCACCTGCTCTAGCAGCTGTGTTTTGAAGCCAAGTTAGCTGTTTAAAAGACTGACTGATATGAAGAAGTAATAAAGAGTGAAAGGAAAGAGATTTCACAGAAATCTGAGGGTCTTCGTCACACCCTTCATTGATTAGCCAGACTTTAAGGATAATTTAGGGTCATGACATAATCTATGTTTAAATTTTGGTCGCTGGGGGATATCCCAAATAAAATACCCAAGTCAGTTTTGAAATCTATGGTGGTTTAATCAATATAGAGGGAAGAAATCAAGGAGAAGAAAGAGGGAAAGGTATAGGATTTCTCCTGCCTGGCCTGTGCCAGGGGGAGTTCAAAGTCCTCCACCACAAGGTTTCTGAAGAACATTAGAGGTTTCTAGATGGATAATGTTTGGAAGGTAAAGGAGGAAAAATCAGCCTAAACTGCAAGAGAGCTCAGAGAAGATGCCTCATCTGAACTACGTTACTAGGCTTCCTCCAGTATGGTATTTAGGAAAACCCCCACTAAACCTAACAATAGCTGATACCACACCAAGATGCCAAAAGGCTCAGAATGCTGCCGCCAGCCACCTCTCCACCACAAAAGAGGCCAGAAAGAGGAAGTGATACAAATATATATAGATGGTTTTATATCACTTTCCTACATCTCACCTGTACCAATGTTAGCTTACGCTTGACTTAGATCAGCCCAGGGGTCTGTCAGCTGCATCTGACTTGTCATTTACTAGCACATGTCTATCATAAGCCATCCTCCTAGATATTTTATCCTTAAGTATAGGTGTATATATTCCTGATTTTGTTACACTAAGTAGGGTGGAGTAATCTAAAGTTCACACTCATTTGGCCATCAAATATAATTTTTGTTATATGTTGTTGTACTCTCCTGGATAATGTTTTATCTTTAATCTTTGCATTCATATTCCTTCATTAAATTATTATATTTTTCCTGTGTTTTTGCTCTTCTTGGTTTAGGTATCACTACTATATTTGTTTTATAAATGATTTTGGTAAAACTTCTTCTTTACAAATTGTTTCAAATAATTTATTTAA
The DNA here is from genome assembly GCF_027887165.1 of Monodelphis domestica. NCBI lineage: Eukaryota > Metazoa > Chordata > Mammalia > Didelphimorphia > Didelphidae > Monodelphis > Monodelphis domestica. Next base: position 253,582,053 of record NC_077233.1, read on the forward strand.
TATTGGAATGTTTGATACAATTCACTTGTAAATCATGTGGTCCTGATGCTTTTTTCTTAGGAAGTTCATTTATAGATTGATTAATTTCTTTTTCTAAAATATGTTTACTTTATTCTATTTTCCCTTTGTTAGCATAAGTAATTTATAGTTTTTAAATATTCAACCATTTCATTTCAATTATTAAATTTATTAGCATATAATGTCTAATAAATAATATTTTAAAATAATGTGAATGGCAAAATAATGTCTAATAATTGCTCTGATTTTATCTTCATCAGTTGTAAATTCACCCTTTTTATTTTTGGTACTAGCAATTTGGTTTTCTTTTCTATTTAAAAAAATTAACTAATGTATTATCTCAGTCTTATTTATTATTTAGAGGATTTTCTTTAATTTTAGGATTTTCATTTCTTTTCTTGTATGATCATGTTCATTTTTTTCTGGATAGACTATTCTTAGTTGTAAACCCAACTCGTTTGCTCTTTGAAATGTTGCATTTCTTGCCCTTCATTATTTTACTGTATGAATTTCTAAATTGTGTTCTCTCTATTGTATCTCCACAGTTTCTTTTTAGTCGATTGTAATATTTTCTCCTAAATTTGGGAATTATAAAATTTATCTATAATGTTAATATGACTTTTCCTGTTGGTTTCTCTTGCAGATAGTGATTGATGAATTCTTTCAAGTTCTATTTTATCTTCTAGATACAAAATTGTTGGGACAATTAAAAAAAATAATTCCCTTTAGGATACTATTTAAATACTTTTGTTTAAAACCATAACTTTAAGGTAGTCTAATAATTTTTATATTGTCTCAAATATTTTTCCAGAGTAGTTGATTTTGTAATAAAATTTCCTACCTTCCTGCCTATTATTATTATTACATTTAGTTTTACTATTTCTTCTCATCTTAAGAAGTTATCAGCTTCTTCTTGCCCAACTCTAATTTTTAACAAATTATTTTCTTTGATGAGCTTTTCATCATCAATGAAATGAGGATTTCATTTTCCAGTTGGTTGGTCTTAATTTAATATTTTTCCATATTTTATTGAATTTTTTTCTAATTTTACTTCAACCACTTTCATTTGTTTTTAAAGCCATTTTAAAACCCTGGCAAGAACTCTTTTGGGGCTTGTGGCTAATGTACATTTTTTTCAAAGTTTTATAAGTGGATACTTTAATTGCACTGTCTTCTGAGTTTGAATTCTAATTCTTATTTCTAAAGAGGCTATCTGCATTTTGGGTTCTTTTCTTTTGCTCACTTATTGTATTTCTAATTTTTTTGTGGCCTATTTTTTGTCAATCTCATGCAAGTGTCAGGTTCTTATTCCTCTGTGTGTGTGTGTGTGTGTGTATTTGTGTATGTGTGATAATGTCTCAGGCTTTAGTTTTATTTTTTTCCATTGTTGTTATGTCCTCAGCTCCCTGAGAGTCTTTGATCTCTTGGTTCTTTTAATTTCTGTATTTCACAGTCTTGAGCAATGGTATCACTTTTAACATTCTACAACTTGTAGTTTCTCCAGGGGCTATAAGTATCTTCTTACCTTTCTAACCTGCTACAATCATGGCATAATATCTCAGGTTTTAGTTTTTGGTGTTTTCATTGTGATTGTTGTTGTTTTTTCCTGAGCTCCCTGGTAGTCTTTGATTTCTTGGTTCTTTTAATTTCTTTATTGCAGGGTTCCAAGCTATGCTATCACTTTCAATAATCTTGGTCCCTGTGGTTTATCCAGAGGCAGTATTTTCCCTGAAAGCTTCAAAATATGAATACTTCATATCTGGCACTATGTCTGGGTTTCTCCTCCTTACTTAGATTGTGACTTTCTTTATGTATTGTTTGTTCCTCCATGCCTGACACCTTCCACATAGGAATAGGGATAAAATTAGTTATCATAGATACAAATATGATACTGTCCAACACATAATAAATGTATGTTTTCTTTATTCAAAAAGCACATAAACATCTGGTTTTAATTAGAATTTAGTTTATTTTATGAGTGGAAATCTCATTCTTTTTTCTCTTTTATTAAAATTTTATTTAATTGATTAATTTAGTGCACTTTCCTAGGATTACAAAAATCATGTTCTTTCCCTTCCATCCCTCCAACCCCCTCCCATATCTGACACACAATTCCAGTGGGTTTTACATGTGTCTTTGGTCAAGACCTATTTCCATATTGTTGATATTTGAACCAGGGTGATCATTTAGGGTTTATAACATCAATCATATTTGGGGTACCTTTTTATGTTGTCTTAGGAATATAAATCCTAAGCATAGTAATTCTTAAAATCATATGATATTTTCTAACACTAGAAGTTTGGTCTTGTAAAAATTAAAAGAGGATTTCTTGAAAACAACCAGGTGTTGAACTGGACAAATTGCCTTCACTCAATAGCAATACACTTTTCCATCATTATTTTTCTCAGTCAGTCTGGTAGATAAGAGAATACAGTTAGGAATAAAAGAGCTGTTAACCTTTTTGCCATATTCATCTATCATCCAAACAATAAAAAGCAATTAAGATCTTCATTTTAAAACAACTGACCCATCAAAATCCTAAGAGCATTCTCAAGAAGATGCTTTCTGATGTGGAAATGTAATCACATTATGTCTCCAAACATCTTTGTTTTGTTTTAAAGTTCTTGCCTCTATGTGTAGTGTGAGCTTAAGACTTTATTATGGAATTTGGTTCATATTTAAAAAGGTATATATGGATTTCTGTTGCCATTGTGCTAAGCTATTGCTTTCTTTCTGATTTTCAGGATGTCTTAAACTGTATGGGATCTTGCCCACTAATTACATCACATTTTAATCCATTTTAGATTAATATCTTTTTTCAATTACATTGTGCAAAAAGAACTGAGTTTATTGTTTTGATGTTATAGAGCAATCAAGATCATCTTTCCTCTCTCATCTTGTCATGGCCTAATTTGACTGCTACATATACAGTTTAGCACTTATGCCTGGAATGGGAAGATAGGTCCTAGATCAGCCATCACTGGCAAAGGTTTTCAAGTTCAGATACCCAAAGTGCAAGAGAGAGGGGGTGAAAGTGCTCTCTTTGGGTGGCTGGACAGAGGGGGCAAAGCATGCAACAAAATGTTCCCCAGGAGCAGTGAAGAGAGAGAATGGAGCAACTCCCCCAGTGCTGACTTAGCACACGTGCCAATACTTTGCCAACACTTTCCTAGATGGACATAGGATAGGTTTGAAATGGTATCCAATCAGCCACCGTTGAGCATAGTGGTAAATAATTGAAGAGGAAAAGGAAGGGCACTTGCAAGTTGTTACGTAATCTAAATAGCTAGATTAAAGTGAATATGGGTGAATCCTTCTCCCTCAAGGAAAGATTTTCTTCTTTAAGAGATGGCTCAGAAAAATTCCTTTATAAAATAGTGAATGGTGTTCATGTAAGAAAAATGTGAGAATCATTCTTCTCTCACTGATCTCTGATTTTTGGAGTAGGGCAGATAATAATATGCCCTTGGTTAGAGTTCAGAGAGAAACATATGTGATTTCTAGAGGTTTTTGCTTCTACATCATGGGAACTTCTACCACATTATCTAACTATGGGAGCAGGGGTTTGTTTTCCTTCCCAGGACTCTCCTCTTCTTCCTCATTCATTTCCTTCTCAAAGTTACCATCTTCATTCTCATTGGATGGGGTGCTCATTTAGGATCTTTGGAATCTCCTCCATTGGAACCCAAGCAAAATGTGGCACTTGAGACAAGGAATCCTGCTGGAAATAGTCATTGTTGGCTGCCTAGAGACCCTCTTGGAAGCTTCCTGCATTCATCTACAGGGTGTCTTTTAGCTGCAAGTGGACATCTGTTTCAGACAGGGCCCCATCACCAGTTGTGCCCAGCTCTGGACTACAGAGAGTTATCCAAATGGCAAAACATCATAAGTTATTTGAAGAATAGTTGCTGATCAAATATAAGGGAAATTAAAATGATAGGAAATTTTTATTTTTTATTTTAAATGTTAAAAAAATAACAGATTTTTCAAGTTGAAAAAACACCGGATTAAGAGACAGGAAAACTCATTTCTTCTTCTACCTTGATCAATAGCTGCCTTTGAATAAAAAATATGATGTCTCTGAGCCTTAGACCCCTTCATCATAAAATAAAGATGCTGGACTCAGTTATCTATTTTTTAACTCTTGTTTAACTCTTTTTAAATCTTACCTTCTGCATTGGAACCAATACTTTGTTTTGGTTTCAAGGCAGAAGTAAGGGCTAAGCAATGGGAGTTAAGTCATACAGCTAGGCAATGTCTGATGTAGATTTGAACTAAGAACCTCCCATCTCTGAGTCTGTCTCTCATTCCACTGAACCATCTAACTGCCCCCAATTCAGTTATCTTTAAGGAACTATAGTTCTATAATTTCACAATTTCAATGTGAATTTCTCTTCTTACACACTTGATCAATTTAATTCAGCAAATATATAACGAGCAACTACTATGTTCAAAAAAGCATTATACTGAATATTTAGGAGCTATAACATCTGGGAAAAGGAAAAAATCTGATTTTGACACTGCTTCATCTCTAAGCTCATATATTGTTCTTGAGCAGCTTGACATCCCAGTCCATTGTCCAATCAGTAATTAATATGATTTTCCTAAATCATTGGTCTAAATAGGCCAAATCCTCTCCAGTACTCAGTAAACTCTATTACTTCCAGAATCAAACATAAAGTTTTGTTTGTTATCTAAAGTTCTACACAACTTGATTCCTTCCTCCTTTTCCAGTCTCTTTACACTTTACTTCCCTCTACACTGTCATGATAAAAATCTACAATAAAGAGAAAGTCAGGAACAAAGGTCTGAGCCTGATCAATTCATTTAGCAAGGTTAGCAATTACCAGTAAATGGAATCCAAGACTTATCCAAGGACCTTTTTGACAGTCAGAGCAATTTTTATAGAATTGGTTACACAAGGTTACATAGTGATGCAAACTAAACTAAGTCTGTGACACAGAAAATAAGGATGGGCTATAACCCAGGGCAATATGAAGAAAATAGAAATGACTAATATTCCCTGAAAACTTTTGTCGTAGGCAAACCACGTGCTTGACTCACATTTCTTAGTGTTCAGCTAAAGCTCACAGATTTTGAATTTTTGTCCATCGGGTAAGGGGTAGAAATGTGAGGGGGGTTTTAAAAAAAGGTTGGATTGGATTATTTAAGAATAGGGACACCAGGAATTCAATTAATTTCAAAGAGATTTATTTTAACAATTTATTTATAAAATATAGAAAGAGTGAAAGTAAGAAAAATCAGAGAAAGAATAGGGTAAGATATCTAGCCTACACACTATTTTGCTTCAGCCCTGGCTCAACCCAGGCAGAAGTAGTCAGTCCTTAGCCAGAGGGCCCTGGCCTTGAACTGAAGACCTGGGGATGTAGGGAACCTCTCTCAAGAGGGTAGGTCTCTCCTTAGGCTAGTCCCTTCAGAAAATCCAAGGAAAGAAAGTCATTCACCACATGTCAGTCCAAAGGGAAGCAGTCTGAGATATCAAGCCCAAGTTCCTTCAAAGTCAAGTTGAAGGCAAAAGAGTGAAGAAAGACCCCCTGACAGGATGTTCTTGGCATTTTTAAAAATCATTCCTTTTTGTCACTTCCAGTGACTTTCTTCCATTTGACATGTACCAATTATGGCTAAGACTTTGCTAAGGACTGCCCAGGAGGCAGTCAGTTGATTCTGATTCGTCACCCACTATTGCACATGTGCGTCACAGACTTCCCCCACTCAAGTGTGAGTGAGTTGTATATGCTTTTGGTGATTAAATCTAAATGGGCAGGGGAGAGTTAATTTAATTTAATCTTCACAATCAAGATATGGAATTTAAACTCTTGTAAGGCTCACCACTGAGGTCTATACAATTAAATCCAAATCTAATATATAAGTAATATTAAACTGATTAGATACAACTCTCAATCAATAATTAATAATTAAAATTAATTGAAGTATCAATTTTTAATTTTATAACACTGTGTAACCTAGCTATACCACCTCATTTGTTATATTTCATACACAACAATTCATCTCTCCTATCTGCATTTCAACTGATTGTCTCCCATTCCTGGGATGTTTTCCCTCATTACCTCTACCTTTTAAATTTAATATTTTCTTTTAAGACTCAGGTCACATGCCCATTGAAATAGTCATTTGTCAATCCCCCAACACTAAGTAAACCTTTTAAAATGTTTATTGATTAACTAACTGATCTCATTCTCCATGTTTACTAGATGATTCTGAAGACCAAACAAATAGTGACAGAAAGCATTTGATTTGAAAAGATTTCAAAGTGGTATAGCTTGTCAAGTTGTCTGCAGTTGTAGGTAAATAATTCTTTATTCCCACTCTCTGGGGAATCAAAGAAAACTAATGTATTTGAAATTTCTATATGGGTCTATATTACTAGCCTTCAATTCTAATGAAAAAGTTCCAGTCTTTTTACAGTCCACAGTAAGCCTACTATGAAACAGGTCTCTTTGAATTTTGATTTATTTATTAGGTTTATAAAATTATGCCCTTCAAAAAAAAACCTCTAGGGCTTCATAATTAAATAATGGACTATTTAATTAACTACATGATACCCTATCTCATGATTGAAATAAAGCTGAAGCTTGGCCTTCATACATGGATGTGGAAATACTCCTTATGACCTCCATATTAGAGAACTAAGTAATGAAAATGTGTGATTTTCTGGTACTCAAGAACAGAAATGGAGAAGGGACTTCAGGTAAGCATGGCAGCAGTCTAGATGCAGGGCTCTTCCTCTCCTCAGCACCCACCAATAGACTATCTCAAAAGACCAAAAAAACCAAATTCATAAGAACTAAGGGACTCTACAGTATGGCACAGCATTGAAGGCATGTGGGACTTGGCATTTCCACACTATGAGGGGGTGAAAAATCTTTCACCAAATAAAGAGCTGATCTACCCTCCCAGACCCCACTTACAGAGCCAGAATCAGAGCCAGCGCTCACCAGAATCAGCGAGTGAGTGAGGGGCAGTGAGTAAGGGGAACCTCTAGGTCATTGGGAGCTGACTAAGGCCACCAAAGAGAGTAGCTACACCTGAAACCCCAGTGGGCTGGGGAATGCAGACCATGGGCACTCTTGGGAAGGAGGAACAGAGAAGGTCAGTGAACAGCAGAAGCTGCAAAGATTTGAGAGCTTACCTCAGGCAAAATCTTTGCTCTGTAACACCATACACAAAGAGCCTGTCCATCTCACTCAGATTTCTGACTAAAAAGGGAAGGAAAAACCTCCAGTGATGACAAATAGTGCCCAGGAGCTACAACCTCCCTCAACCAAAAAAAAAAAGAAGAAGAAGAAGAAGAAGAAGAAGAAGAAGAAGAAGAAGAAGAAGAAGAAGAAGAAGGCATTGACCCAGGAAAATGGAAATTATCCACAAGCTCTTGAAGAATTTAAAGTGGAACTTATCAAAAAAATGGAAGCCTTCTGGCAAGAAAAGTGGGAAAGAGTTCAAAGAGAAAATAGCAGTTTAAAGAACAAGAACTCCCAATTGGAGAAACAGCTGGAAGCCACAAAAAGCAGGATGGACCAAACCAAAAAGGAAATTCAAAAGAATATAGCAGAAAATCAAAAGATTAAAGCAGAAAATCAAAAGATTATGACAGAAAACCAGACTCTAAGGACCAGAATTGGGCAACTGGAAACCAATGATCTTGCAAAACAGCAAGGATTAATGAAGCAAAGTCAAAAGAGTGGCAAAATAGAAGAAAACATAACATATCTCACTGAGAAGATGACAGATCAGGAAAACAGATCATGACGAGACAATTTCAGAATTGCTAATTAACTTCATCATGACTGCTTAGTCCACTTTTTTTTCCCTTTTTCTATAAACTTTGCATATACCCTTCTAACCCTCACTCCCCCAAATGACAGAGACAGAGCAGGGCCATAGTTACGGTTGGTGTAATGGATATCTTTCCTAAGGTTGTTCTAGTTTGTTCTTTTAACAAGACTGTCCCCACAGTGAGCTTTATATCAATTGTGGTAAATAATTGTGGAATTGTCAATGAATTGCTAACATCTAGACAAAAGTTGATTAGAAAAGAGGGGTCAAAAAGAAAGCTGATTTAGCCTTAGGAACATGAAAAGGGCCAGAATCCAGAATTATTGACAGAGCTGAAAGGGGAACTTAGAAATACAACCATCAATCTCAATCAATGGAAGAATCCTTTTGGCAACATATATGAAATTTTAGCTGTTGTTTGAATACTTACCATGACAAAGTACTCTTTTTTTCCAGGCAGTCCTGTTTATTCTTTTTTTTTTAAAATATATTTTATTTGATCATTTCCAAGCATTATTCGTTAAAGACATAGATCATTTTCTTTTCCTCCCCCCCACCACCCCACCCCCCATAGCCGACGCGTAAGTCCACTGGGCATTAGATGTTTTCTTGATTTGAACCCATTGCTTTGTTGATAGTATTTGCATTAGAGTGTTCATTTAGAGTCCCTCATCTGTCATGTCCCCTCAACCTCTGTATTCAGGCAGTTGCTTTTCCTCGGTGTTTCCACTCCCATAGTTTATCCTTTGCTTATGAATGGTGTTTTTTTCTCCTGGATCCCTGCAAATTGTTCAGGGATATTACACCACCATTTATGGAGAAGTCCATTACGTTCGATTATACCACAGTGTATTAGTGTACAATGTTCTCATGGTTCTGCTCCTCTCGCTCTGCATCACTTCCTGGAGGTTGTTCCAGTCTCCATGGAACTCCTTCACTTTATTATTCCTTTTAGCACAATAGTATTCCATCACCAACATATACCACAGTTTGTTCAGCCATTCCCCAATTGATGGGCATCCCCTCGTTTTCCAGTTTTGGGCCACCACAAAGAGCGCAGCTATGAATATTTTTGTACAAGTCTTTGTGTCCATTATCTCTTTGGGGTACAGACCCAGCAGTGCTATGGCTGGGTCAAAGGGTAGATATTCTTTTGTCGCCCTTTGGGCATAGTTCCAAATTGCCCTCCAGAATGGTTGGATCAGTTCACAACTCCACCAGCAATGAATTAATGTCCCTACTTTGCCACATCCCCTCCAGCATTCATTACTTTCCTTTGCTGTTATGTTAGCCAATCTGCTAGGTGTGAGGTGATACCTCAGAGTTGTTTTGATTTGCATCTCTCTGATTATAAGAGATTTAGAACACTTCTTCATGTGCTTGTTAATAGTTTTGATTTCTTTATCTGAGAACTGCCTATCCATGTCCCTTGCCCATTTATCAATTGGAGAATGGCTTGATTTTTTGTACAATTGATTTAGCTCTTTATAAATATGAGTAATTAAACCTTTGTCAGAGGTTTCTATGAAGATTTTTTCCCAATTTGTTGTTTCCCTTCTGATTTTAGTTACATTGGTTTTGTTTGTACAAAAGCTTTTTAGTTTGAGGTAGTCAAAATTATTTATTTTACATTTTGTGATTCTTTCTATGTATTGTTTGGTTTTAAAGCCTTTCCCCTCCCAAAGGTCTGACATGTATACTATTCTGTGTTTACCCACTTTACTTATGGTTTCCTTCTTTATGTTTAAGTCACTCACCCATTTTGAATTTATCTTGGTGTAGGGTGTGAGGTGTTGATCTATTCCTGGTCTCTCCCACACTGTCTTCCAATTTTCCCAACAGTTTTTATCGAATAGTGGATTTTTGTCCTAAAAGCTGGGATCTTTGGGTTTATCGTATACTGTCTTGCTGAGGTCGCTTTCCCCCAGTCTATTCCACTGATCTTCCTTTCTGTTTCTTAGCCAGTACCAAATTGTTTTGATGACTGCTGCTTTGTAATATAGTTTTAGGTCAGGGACTGCAAGGCCCCCATCATATGTGTTTTTTTTTCATTATTTCCCTGGATATCCTTGATCTTTTCTTCTTCCAAATGAACTTTGTTATGGTTTTTTTCTAAACCAGTGAAGAAGTATTTTGGTAGTTCAATGGGTATGGCACTAAATAGATAAATAAGTTTGGGTAGGATGGTCATTTTTATTATATTGGCTCGTCCTATCCATGGGCAGTTAATGTTTTTCCATTTGCTCAAGTCTAGTTTTAGTTGTGTGGCAAGTGTTTTGTAGTTGTGTTCATATAGTTCCTGTGTTTGTCTTGGGAGGTAGATTCCTAGGTATTTTATTTTGTCTAAGGTGATTTTGAATGGAATTTCTCTTTCTAGTTCTTGCTGCTGAGCTGTGTTGGAGATATATAGAAAAGCTGATGATTTATGTGGGTTTATTTTGTACCCTGCAATTTTGCTAAAGTTGTTGATTATTTCAATTAGCTTTTTGGTTGAATCTCTAGGATTCTTTAAGTAGACCATCATGTCATCCGCAAAGAGTGATAACTTGGTCTCCTCCTTGCCTATTTTGATGCCTTCAATTCCTTTATCTTCTCTAATTGCTACTGCTAGTGTTTCTAGTACAATGTCAAATAGTAGAGGTGATAATGGGCATTCTTGTTTCACTCCTGATCTTATTGGGAATGCATCTAGTTTATCCCCATTGCAGATGATATTAGCTGTTGGTTTTAGATATATACTGTTTATTATTTTTAGGAATGACCCTTCTATTCCTATGCTTTCTAGTGTTTTTAATAGGAATGGGTGTTGTATTTTATCAAAGGCTTTTTCTGCATCTATTGAAATAATCATGTGGTTCTTGCTAGTTTGCTTGTTGATGTGGTCAATTATGTGGATGGTTTTCCTAATGTTGTACCAGCCCTGCATCCCTGGTATGAATCCTACTTGATCATGGTGAATGATCCTTCTGATCACTTGCTGGAGTCTTTTTGCTAGTATCCTATTTAAGATTTTTGCATCTATATTCATTAGGAAGATTGGCCTATAGTTTTCTTTCTCTGTTTTTGACCTGCCTGGTTTTGGAATCAGTACCATGTTTGTGTTGTAAAAGGAGTTTGGTAGAACTCCCTCTTTGCTTATTATGTCAAATAGTTTGTATAGTATTGGGATTAACTGTTCTCTGAATGTCTGATAGAATTCACAGGTGAATCCATCAGGCCCTGGGGATTTTTTCTTAGGAAGTTCTTTGATGGCTTGTTGGATTTCATTTTCTGATATGGGATTATTTAAGAATTCTATTTCCTCTTCTGTTAGTCTAGGCAGTTTGTATTTTTGTACATATTCATCCATTTCTCCTAAATTGGTGTATTTATTGCCATATAATTGGGCAAAGTAATTTCTAATGATTGCCTTAATTTCCTCTTCATTGGAGGTGCTGTCCCCCTTTTCATCTTTAATGCTGTTAATTTGCTTTTCTTCCTTCCTTTTTTTTAATTAGATTGACCAGTACTTTGTCTATTTTGTTTGTTTTTTCAAAGTACCAGCTTCTTGTCTTATTTATTAAATCAATAGTTCTATCACTTTCGATTTTATTAATTTCTCCCTTAATTTTTAGGATTTCTAGTTTGGTTTTCTGCTGGGGGTTTTTAATTTGATCGCTTTCAAATTTTTTCATTTGCATTTCCAATTTATTGATCTCTGCTCTCCCTTGTTTGTTAATATAAGCATTCAGGGATATGAATTTACCTCTGATTACCGCTTTGGCTGCATCCCAAAAGGTTTGAAAGGATGTTTCACCATTGTCATTTTCCTCGATGAAATTATTAATTGTTTCTATGATTTCTTCTTTAACTAAATGGTTTTGGAGTATCATATTGTTTAATTTCCAATTGGTTTTAGATTTGGTTTTCCATGTACCATTACTAATCATTATTTTTATTGCCTTGTGATCTGAGAAGGCTGCATTCATTATTTCTGCTTTTCTGCATTTGTGTGTTATGTTTCTGTGACCTAATGTATGGTCAATTTTTGTGAATGTGCCATGTGGTGCTGAGAAGAAGGTGTATTCCTTTTTATCCCTATTTATTTTTCTCCATATGTCTATTAATTCTAATTTTTCTAAGATTTCATTCATTTCTTTTACCTCTTTCTTATTTATTTTTTTATTTGATTTATCTAAATTTGATAATGGTTGGTTTAAGTCTCCCACTAGTATGGTTTTATTGTCTATTTCTTCCTTCAATTCTCCTAGTTTCTCCATTAGAAATTTGGGTGCTATATTATTTGGTGTATACATGTTGATTAATGATATTTCCTCATTGTCTAGAGTCCCTTTTAACAAAATATAATTACCTTCCCTATGCCTTTTGATCAGGTCTATTTTTGCTTTGGCTTTATCAGATATCATGATTACCACTCCTGCCTTCTTTCTATCAGTTGAGGCCCAGAAGGTCTTACTCCATCCTTTAATTCTGACCTTGTGGGTGTCAACCCGCCTCATGTGTGTTTCTTGAAGACAACATATGGTAGGGTTTTGGATTCTAATCCATTCTGCTATTTGTCTACGTTTTATGGGTGAGTTCATCCCATTCACGTTCAAAGTTATGATTGTCATTTGTGGACTCCCTGGAATTTTGATAGCCTTCCCTAATTCTAACCTTTTCTTCTTCGGCTCTACCTTTTAGTCCAGTGATTTACTTTGAATCAGTCCCCCTTGTCCCCTCCCTTGATGTTTCCCTTTTTAGTCCTTGTTGGGTAAGATAGAATTCAAGATCCCAATGGATCTTGATGTTTTTCCCTCTCAGAGTTGATTTCCCTGAGATTGAGGTTTAAGTAAACGCCCCCCCTCTCTTCCTCTCCTTCTTATAGGAGTTTTCTTCCCCTCCCCTTCTCATGTGAATCTTTGTGTGAGAATGATTATTCTATTTGGTCTTTCTTTACCCCCTATTTATACATTACATTTTCCCCACATATTAGTATACATAGATTGATATAAATGTAGTCCTTATAGAAGAGAGTTTGAGTAAAAGAAGAAGATAACATTTTTCCCCTTTCCTTAATATTTACCTTTTCAGGTATTCCTTGCTCTTTGATTTTCGGTATCAAACTTTCCACAGAGCTCTGGTCTTTTCTTTGCAAAAAGTTGGAAGTCTTCTATTTTGTTGAATGCCCATACTTTCCCTTGGAAGTATATAGTCAGTTTTGCTGGGTAGCTGATTCTTGGTTGGAGACCCAGCTCTCTTGCCTTTCTGAAGACCATGTTCCATGCCTTACGATCATTCAGAGTAGAACTTGCAAGGTCTTGTGTGACCCTGATTGGCATTCCTTTATATCTAAATTGTCTTTTTCTGGCTTCCTGTAGGATTTTTTCTTTTGTTTGATAGCTTTGGAATTTGGCAATTACATTCCTGGGAGTTGTCTTTTGGGGGTTTAGTGTAGAAGGTGTTCTGTGAGCTCTGTCAGTGGCTGTATTGCCCCCTTGTTCTAGAATCTCTGGGCAATTTTCTTTGATTATATCTTGTATCACCATTTCCAGTTTGGTGTTTATTTCTGGCTTTTCTGGGAGTCCAATTATTCTTAAATTATCTCTTCTCCCTCTATTTTCCAGATCTGTCATCTTGTCGGTGAGATATTTTATGTTCTCTTCTAATTTCTTGGTATTTTGACTTTGCTTTATTAATTCTTGCTCTTTTACATGATCGTTGTCTTCCAGCTGCCTGATTCTGGCCTTTAAAGCCTGGTTTTCCTTTTCAGTTTCATCACACCTGTTTTGTAGATGCGTGAATTTCTTTTGCATTATTTCCAACTTTTCCTCCCAGAAGGCTTCCATCTTTTTGGTCATTTCTGATTCAAATTCTTCATGGATTTGTGGAGAGTTTCCATTTCCTTTGGAAGGTTTTGGAGAATTTTCTTTTATATTATCTTCTATCTGCTCTGTATTTTGTATTTTGGCTCCAAAGAATGTGTCCAAAGTCGCCCCTTTCTTCTTATTTTTCTTGGTATTTTGGGGCTTCTGTGCTTCTGTGGAGTTTGCCATCTTTGAATGTGGAGGATTATCTTTTCTTATCTCTGTCTGGTGTTCAGAGGCTTTAGTCCTGGGCAGATTGTCGGTTCTATGAGCTTTCCCTGGGTTAAACTGAATATGCCTCACTGGAACTGGAATGGAAGGGTCGGACCAGGAGGCCACACTCTCCCCCGGCTCTCTGTGTCAGGTTGCTTTCAGGAAGTTGCCTTCAGAATAGCTGGCCGTGAGGCTGTTTCATTTGGCCTGCGGGGGGATGGGCTGCGGCTTCCCGGAGCTCCGAGGGCAGGGACTTTCACTGAGATTTGGATAGCAGGATCCAGGGTGAGGCTGTCTTGCCTGCCCAGAGGGTTGCTGTTGTTTCGACCCTGCTCTCTGCGGGGGGGGAGCTCCGAGGGCAGTGACTTTCACTGGGACTCATATAGAAGGCCCTGAGGGTTGTTGTTCCGAGGACCCTGCTCTCTGAGCGGTTTGGGGCTGCGGCTTCCCGGAGCCTTGGGCTCTGCGCTCCTACCCCTTAGGTCCGAGTGATCTCGGGTTCTGGCTTTTGAGGGGGGCCGTACCTTTTGATCCAGTTCCAGGTCCAGGAGGTGGATTCCCAGGGTCTATGCTGTTGATCGTTTTGAATTTCGGCGCCTTAGGAGCTTATAGTTTGAGATCGGTCGGGAAGGGTTTTCCAGAGATCTGAACTTTAGCTTTCTCTAAGCCGCCATCTTGACCGGAAGTCCAGTCCTGTTTATTCTTAAAAAGTGCAAATGAATGGAAATTCTACAGTGACTCTGAAGTTATTCTTCCAGAGTGAGGCTAATTATATCTCCCCTTTAGAATTCTCAGATATATTTGAGGGATTAGGAATATTTTTTTTTCTTAAGCTTTTTGCACTGGCAAACATTCTGGTATATTCTTCTCACTATTAGTCACAAGGGATCAGCACCTCAGTTTCATTTAACTAAATACCATAAATTTGTTTTTACAAAGGGTTATTTCCTTGGGAAATGTGGCAAAATTAGGAGTAAACAAAATTTCTCCTAAAACCTGGGAATATACTCTAACCAATAACATTTTAATCCCTTGGAGGAATGCGATCAAACTTAAAGTGGTTTCTATTGTTATTTTGATTTTTAGGAAAGGGAAAAGGAAGATTATACACAAGGGAAGAATCACATATAAATAAAATGAATTTAACAAAAAAGGAAAAGGTAAGGGATGATAAGGGGAAGGGGTTTGCATCTGACTTATCCCAGTTATTAAGCCCACTATCTAACTACCCTAAACTTAATACCAAAGTTTCCCAAGAGTAAGTCCAACATGGAACCAGATTTCTCACACAGAGTCCTTGGTGGGTCAGGTACAGGAATCCAGCTGAGTCCTCAGATGTCCCAAAAAAGAGAGGTTCCTCCAAGGTTCCACTCTGTCCACCTGAGGGTATGGAGAATTTCCTCTCACCCTTGTTTGATGATATTCAAAGAGGCTGCTTGCAAGCTGTCTAGGAGAGCCCAGGAAAGATCAGATCTTCACATTTTTGGCTTCACTTTCAGCTTCAGACTGTCATTTAGAAACCTGCTCCTTTCAAAAGGTTAGAATTCTGACCCAGTGGCTCTTGGAATCCAGGTCTGTCAATCATACTCTTGCTACTTTTACCTTCCCTTGCTACTCTATAGAGCACTTGTATCATCAAGTTTACTTCCAAATGTGGCATAAGTACTTGATGAGCCTTGGTCTCAGCCACTGTTTGATTGTATTCTAATAGTGGTTCTTTTTTAATTTTATTTATTTTAAAATATTTTTCCATGTTTACATGATTCATTTTCTTTCCCTCCCCTCTTCCCACCCCCATCCAGGAGCCTTAAAGAAATTATCTCTTTTTATTATTTGGAAAATTCTATTTAATTAATTAATTTATAAGATTTTTCCATGGTTACAAGATTCTTGTTCTTTCCCTTCCCTTCCCTTAACCCCCTCCTGTAATTGTTGTGCAATTCCACTGGGTTTTATATGTGTCAGTGATCAAGACCTATTTCCATATTATTAATATTTGCACTAGGGTGATCATTTAGAGTCTACATCCCCAATCATATCCCCATCAACCCATGTGATCAAGCAGTTGTTCTTCTTCTGTACTTCTATTCCTACAGTTCTTCCTCTGAATGTGGATAATGTTCTTTCTCATAAAGACCTAAGAATAGTCCTGGATTATTGCATTGCTGCTAGTAGAGAAGTTTGTTATATTTGATTGTGCCACAGTATATCCATCTCTGTGTATAATGTTCTCCTGGTTCTGCTCCTTTCACTCTGCATCAAATCCTGGAGGTTGTTCACACGGAATTCCTCCAGCTCATTATTTCTTTAAGCACCATAGTATTCCATCAACAACATATATCACAATTTGTTCAGCCATTCCCCAATTGGGGGGCATCCCCTCTTTTTCCAATTTTTTGCCACCACAAAGACTGTGACTATAAGTATTTTTTTTACAAGTCTTTTTCCTTATGATCTCTTTGGGGTATAAATCCAGCAGTGGTATGACTGGATCAAAGGGCCTTTAAACAATTCCACTGGGTTGTACAAATATTATCATTTTATACTTATTTCCATATTATTCATTTTTGCAATAGAGCAATCTTTTAAAATCAAAACCCCAAATAATGTATCCATATAAACAAGTGATAAATATGACTGACCTTATTTGACTACAAAACCTGGAAGGGAGTTTATTCCTGAACCTTTGATGGTTTGCCTTTCTGGCCTTTCCAAGTTCAAGATGTCATGATTATCCACAAGAAACATGTACCACAAAAAGGAAGATAAGACACAACAGATAGAATAACAGACATACCATAAATTCATGGGCCACAATATGTTGGCCTTCATAGATAATGAGAAAAGATGTATACCACTCTCCCAAATTGAAAATTTACAATAAAGCTACAAGCTGTAGCGTATGTAGCAGTCACACTCAAGTAAAACCATCTTGGAAAATGGGTTGAGGTTAATTAAAAGTCTCATATCTATTAGTGAGTTATAAAATTGTCTACCCCAAACATGTGAAGACATCCTCCTAAAGAAATGGGCCAATGAGAAAAATTTATGCCAAAGGCTGAAGTATATACTGTGGAGTGCTTAGAGCTTAGGCAGATGTGGAAAACACCAAATTCATCCACTACATCCTAGATCATTGCCAGCTGTCCTGATTTTTGTCTTGCCACTGGACCTTGATTACTTGAAAAGAGAGTGAGACTGATGACTTTGTACAACTCACCTTAATTTAAGCCTAATTTCTAAAAATAGCCACTCAAATGAACAATATTTCTGTCTTTATGCCCATCAATAGTTCATATCTTCAAGTAGTTATGAAAACAGAACCAGGCACAGAATATCTGTACATGGTCTAAATTAGGAAGTAGGCCCTTTCTATTCCACATCATTATTACATCGCGATCTATCTGGCCCCATAGATAGAGCATTGGACCTGGATTCAAGAAAATCTAAATTCATATCCAACTTCAGATAGCTGCTACCTTTATGACAATGGTGTAATCACTTAACCTTTATCTGTCTTATTTTCTTCAAGTGTAAAATAATCATACCAATAGCACCTAACTAAACTGGTTTTTGTGAGGTATCAATGAGATAATACTTATAAAACACTCAACCCCGTATCCTCCATAGAATAGGTATTTAATAAATGCCTTCCCCATCTCCTATTCCCATTGTTTCAAAAAATAAGCTTTCAATACTTCCACTTGAGGATTGAAAAGCAAACTGTTCATTCTTGGACCACCCAAAGTTCTCTCTTTAAGTGAAAATCTACCTCGTTATAACTTCCATTACTTTCTATTTCTGTCCTTTGGATGAAAACAACAACCTCATAGTCATCTTTTCTTCTCTGATTAAACATCATCTCTGATCTAGATTTGGGAGAGTTACAGGAATTCTCATCCTTCATATTCCTTTAGTTATATTTTAGTCTGTTAAGGAACCTAAAACTGTGCCATTCAGAATTTAGTCTATTACTTCAGTTAGAATCTGACAATTGATTCAAATTTCATCTTCCCAGAGCTTTTCTGAATATTCATATTTCTCACATTCACCTATTTAGTGAGTTGTGAAAATTCAATTTTTGAATATTTTTACCTTTCTCACTATTGGTGATTTATGAATATGATTTTAATCACTCTATTACTATTTACCAGTTATTTTGAAAGCATTTTCCTAATTTTAGATGACATCTTGTCTGTAAGATGTCTTATTGATACATTTGTAACTATTCTCAGTTACTTGGGAAAGCAGAATTTTTATCTGTGATGGTTAACAGTCATTTTCTTGGTTACTATGACAGTTTCACATTCAAAAGGAGGTAAATTATATTTAAGTTGTCTAATTTCCTTGGGAGTGAAAGGTATATGGTATCTTAGTCACCACATCCCCATTGTGTCCTATTTTGGGCACTTCCCTTAAGGGGAAGAGTTAATAGTAGTCATCCAATGTCTGTGATTCCTTAGAAGTTGACTGTGGGGATGCCGAGGCAACATGGGTAGGAACAGATGTGGTAGCAGAACGAGATTTCTTTGGGGTTGGGGCTGTTTGTGGGGTGGGAGAAAGGGCAGGAGAGGATGAGAGATTAGAATAGAGGATCAGGGGAGGTAAGATCAGCCAGGAGTTGCAGAGCATGAGACGTTGCAGAGTATGAGAGAGAAGGGTCCATACCTGATGTATATGAGAGGGGTGTATTATCTCCATTTTGGGAGAAATAGAATTTTCCTCTATTTGTGATTCAGGAACAGGCTCTCAAAATTCAGACTTATTTTATATGGGAACAGTATTTTTCATTAGATCATGTAAGTGTTTGAAATTTTTTGATTGAATTTTACTGTTGGCCTGCATTTCTGCTTTAATCTCTTGTATAGTAGCATTTTTTGTTTTGAGAATGGAGATCACAAAAATAAAATTTCCTAGGAGTAAAAGGAAGAGGAGGGAATTTGGAATTTTACATGCCTCTAATTGGGTAAGAATGAAGAAAGCTCTCATGCATAGTAGCATTTATACTGCTTAGCATTTTGATCAAAAAAGGGAAAAATAATGTGTATTTTTATTGATTTATTTTTAATTATTATTATAAGGGGTAGAGGTAAAAGGTGAGGGAATTTAGCTTATTTTACTTTTTATGATTTTATGGGATTTTTATTCGTAAAAGGAGGTAACATTTTAAAAAAATATTTATTTATTGTTGCCAGGTAGTGGCAGCAAACAACCACTGTAGCTAAGCAGGAAAAGGGAAAAATAAAAGAGAAGAAAAAAAGGAAGAAGAAAAGAGAGGGAATAAAGGGTAAAAAAAAAATCTGTGCTCAATATTGACCTCTAGTGGCCAAGAGGCAGCACTACAACTGGAAAGGGTTAGGGGCATGGTTAGGGGTGGTTTTCAGGGTAAGGGGTGTGGTTAGGGACTGCCAGAAACCAAAATGGAGGATTTGACTACAAAATCTGGCAGAGACCTAGAGATGGAAGTAAGGCAAATTTGGTAAAGCAAGGAGGGGTAGAAGTTAATCTGAGGTGGTTAAAAGAGGGCTAGGACCCTCCCAGCCAAGGTAAAGAGCTTAGTGAAGCCTAGGAGGCAATCAGTTGTCCAGCTGGGAAAGGAGCTTCCCTTCTTCCCTGGCTAGGGAAAGGGAAGCTTATACTCATCAGCTAGAATGGGGATCAGGGCAGCAGAAGCAGCAGAAGCAGTACCTGTTTGGGCCCAGGGTGCTGTGGCTGAGGTAGCAGTTTGAGGCAGTGGGGGAGGAGTGGGCCTGCCACTTAGCTGGGATTTGGCCAAGTTGTGGGCAGGAATGGCCAATCAGGCTGATTGGGCTGCTCTTCAGGCCATGGGCAGGGATCGGCTTCCCCACCAAGTCCCTAAATTAAGGCAGGTTGGCCAGTAAGAATGGCCGGCAGGCTGGGGTATAAAATACTCACAGCTACTGGAGGCTCAGAAGGCAGGAAAGCTAGAGGAATGAGCTGCAGCTGGGTGGCTAGAGAGGGGATTTGAAAATTCCCAGCAGAAAAGTAGCTCTTGGTTGCAAACCATTACCAGTTTTAAACCTTAGGGTTGCTCATCTGCAGCTGGGCTGCCGGCTTAAAAAAAAAATAGCTCTGAGCTATAAGTCCCTTCCTAGTTGCCAAAAATGTAAAGATTAAAATTAATATTCATTATTCCAAGTATTATTTTAATACCATTAATTAAAATCGACTTAGAGCAAAGAGAAATTTAAAAAATACTCCAGCAAGCACCCAAAATGTTCCCTCCTTCCTGCTGATACCAGCCCAAGAGACTGTGTGGGTGGAAAACAGAAACTCAAAACTCCATCTAGGTAAGGAGATGCACAAACAGGAAAAGGAAAAGGGGATTGTGGAAATTTCGTCTCTAGGGTTCAAGATTCTAAATCAGTACAGGGAGCATGGGATGAGATCCAGCTAAGCAAAATAATCATGAGAGTCCCAAAGATGAAAATGGGAAAGCTTCTAATGTTTTGTTACTGAAAAGATTGCTTGTTCTTGGCTTTTACAATATGTACTTATGATATTAAAGATGCATCCTCCCATGATAATGTTTTTTTAAAGATTTTATTGCAAATGAATGCTATTTGCTTATAAAAACCTTTTTCTAAACTTGTCAAAATGTTCCTGTCACTGAGCTAAGCTCTTTACATGTATCTCATTTAATCCTCAAAGTCTTCATATTTTCTTCACTATTTGTATTATTAATTATTCTAATTGTTTTACCTATAACTTCTTATGACTTCAATTTTAAACTTAACTTAGATTATTTAATTTCTGAAGGTATTGCTTTATTATTCTATGAATTTTATTCATATTTTTGCATAAATATCCTCTAATGATTTTAGTTTACTATTTTCTTTATCTACTTCTCTCTTCTGTGTAAAGGGAACCCCTTCCTCCCAAGGTCTTGAACTTTCTACTCATTCAACCCATCCCATTAGCATGGCTGGAATGCTCCAAACAGAGGTCACAGGTTAAGAGCCCTAGGAACATGATGAAGAACTAAGGGTTATGGGTCCAGGGGAGAGAGACTTTTATTGGTTCCTGAGATAAGATAGACCAGCTCAGAGAGACAGGAAGTGAAGTGGAGAAAAGGATAATAAAGGATGAGACCATAGAGGAGATCAAGACCTTGGCATGTTTTCTGGGATTGATTCTTCTACTCCATTCAGTGTTGTTGCCTTGGGTGGGTAGAATGGTAAGACTCTTGCTCTGAAGAGACTACCAGACTTCCAAGTGGAGACTGGAACCTTTTCAGGGAGTGAGCTGAAATTATACAGATCAGACTTTAGAGTGGTAGGCTAGGAAAAATATTTTCTACTTCCTTCTTTATTTCTTTATTATACTATATTTATTTTAAATTAAATTGTTAAAAGCTACTATCATCTTCATTACTTAAGTGTTAATTTGATAAATGGCAACAACAATGACTATTTTTACTAATATTATTTAACAAAACATTACATGTAGCATATTAATTATTACTTATTTCATTTATTTTCATTATTGCACTTCTGGTTTGGGGTAAAGAACTATACTTATAAAAGGTATTTGGTAGAGTGTTTACAATAATTATTTTTGAGCATCATTTTTAAGTACCATTTCCCTTTAAATATTGCATAGAAGGTACTTGTAAATCCATCTGAACTTGGATTTTTTTCCCATGTTAGCAAATCATTTAAAGCATGTTCATTTTTTTTTTCTGAGTTTAGATTTCTTCTCTTGTTTTCTTTATTTTGCCTTTGAGGATACTAATTTTTGTTTTTACATTCTCTTTCACAGGTCTGATACATTTCATCTTTTCTTTTATTCATTTTAATATCATTTCTCCACAAAAGATAGCATTTTCATTCTATTCTATTCTTATTTCTTTGACCTTTCAGCATATCTTAAATTTATTCCTAGTAATATTAATTATTGATAGACATAGGTGCAGTGGAAAGTATTTTAACTTTGCTTCCCCCCCTCATCATTTACCTTTTAAATTCAACCATTAACATATATCTTGAGGGCAAGGGGAAGAACCAACAAGAGAAGTGGGGGGTGGTGGTACTTGCACACCTTATCCATTCTCTATGAATATGTGTATTTGTGAAGTAAATGAAGTTTCATTCTACTTTTATTATATGTACATATATATTTTGCTTTCTACTTCAAATATCCCTGGGTAGTTTTTCTATATGGTTCTTTAATTATGATTTTTAGGTTTTTCTTTTTTATGATGTTTTCATGATTGCCCTATTATCCTGACATTATTTCTTTTCATATTATCTTCAAGTTCAGTATTCTTAGATCTCTTAGAGGTCCTTACAATCTTTTTCTGTTGTTTTGTTCCATTACTTTTCATTCTAGCTCTGCATTTATTCCTCTTTACTGTTCTGCATTTCTTTTCTGAAGAGAATCTATTGTTCTGTAGAATGTCTCAGTGGTTTGTTCTAATGAATGAGATCTTCAGTGTTGTAAAATTGTTGATGTTTTTCCTTAAGAGATTTTGATATGAATATTTTCACTTAATTCCTCTATTATTCTTCTATACCATTGTGGAGGTTTACAGAGTTGCTTGATTGGAATTTCAGGTGGCTTTGCTGAATTTCTTGTCCAACCTCCATTGTCCTTGGGGTATTCTGATTCATATTCCATTGTTGTGATACATTTGACCAACTTCTTTCTTTCAGTTTTTATTCATTTCTCCTCCACAGTCAGCTTTTGTTTGTCTATAAATTACTGTAATTTTTTTTGTAGAAACTGTACATAATATCACAGATACTTTCAATTCCAAAAGACTATCACTGTTGTACTTTTTCTTACAGTCTTTGAGACCACTACAATCAGAGAGGATTAATTGGTAGGGATATCACCACATGAAAACTGAGAGGCTGCAAAAGCTGGGCCAGTGACTGTTTTTTTTTTTTCCAGTTCATTTTTCTGTGCCTATCCTCCTCCCCTCAGAGTCTTATTTTCCTCATTCTCCATGATTATAAAAGGTCATGAAGATGGTGAGGTAAGGTACTCCAAGACACTTTTGATGTTGTTCAGTAATTTTCAGACCTATCCAACTTTTCTCGGGTATTATTTGGGGTTTTCTTAGCAAAGGTATCAAGTTATTTTTCAGAGTAGGAAACTGAGGCAAACAGGGTTAAATGACTCACCCATACTTACACAACCAGAAGACAGAAAAAGTTCATAACAATAAAGCATAAAAATATACTATATCACCATTTATTGCTTTGTTCCACATTAATCAATAGTAGTTTCAGTTAGAATCTATTCAGCAGTAATTTTCACTGCCTATAGCTTCTGAAGGTTTAATTCAACTCCTAAGACTATTTCTTCTACATAGCATTGCAGGTGTTCCTATTCTTTTTAAGCTTAAAACCTAGTTATATTTTTCCAGCCATTTTAGAAAACGCAGAAAAGTTTTCTTTCGACAGGAAAAAGAGGCTTCTCATATTTCTACTGTCTTCATTCAGGATCTTAAATATTTAAGTCTTTCATCTTTCTATCAGATGCATTTCAGCCTCAGATGCTAAGCCCTTTAGAAAAGCAGGATTCTTACAGCTATTGCCTCAGTCTAAGTAATTTATTTAAATTTCTTTCCTTGGTCTGGGGGGCTTAAAATTCACTGTTAAAGTTGTGACTCCATACTTTGGGTAAACATCCAATCTACCTCCAAATTTTCAATCTCTGCAGGCAAGACTACAAACCTAGCAGTAGTTCTTTGCATAATAACTATAAAATATTTCTGTAGCTTGGAATTCCCCAGTTTTTTTACTCTCTTACCTCATGTAAGTATGGAGAGGTTGTAAAGGCTCAAGATACAAAGTCAACATCTCCTCAACCTGCTTTAGCCACATTTTTGGCCCTTTTGTATGCCAATAAAGCTATCCACAGTGCCTTTGAGGAACTTCATCTTATGCATAGCCTTATAAGAAAAAATTATAGTAGAAAAAAAATTCAGCTTGAAAAAAATTCTCCATGAAATACAATAATTGTATATCAAATGACTTGTTAAATTGAACTTGATTTGTATTTAAAGGAGAATATAATGTCTTTTATAATTAAAAACAAATGTCACCTGTTTTGACCCAGAAGCAACAGATGTTTCCATTACTGTGGTGTTAAGTTGTATAGATGGTTCTTCAGAGAACATTAAGCAATTCAATGAAGTTCTTGAAGAGATCTTATAGTTCTTTTGACATTTGTGTGGACTTGTTTGTGATTCCCGTTTTAGGTGTGACCTTTTCTTTAGAGGTGGCTTTCTTCTTAAACCAGACCCTAGGAAATATGGTGGATCCCCTTAGTGCCAGGTCTATTTACTTCTCCAATCACTGTTGATTCGTTTACATAGAAGAGAAATTTGCCAAATATTTAGCCTTATGATTCCCCTACATTTAAAAAAATACTGAAGACCTCAAAGAGCTTTTGTTTTTGTAGGGTGTATGTATCAATTTCACCAAATTACAAGTTAAAATACACTTAGTATTATGAAAATAGCTTTGACCTTGTAGGTCCCTTAAAAGAATTTCAGAGCCCTCCAGGGCTTCACAGTTCACAGTTTGAGAACTACTGTATGAGAAGCTTGGTAAAAGTATTTTATTTGCCCTGGGAGATAGGAAAAAAATGAATCAATAAATCTCTTTCGTAGCTCTGAGCCCCTAGCCAGAGATGACACTAAAATACCACAGGATTAAATCTATCTCTGTCATGACCTAGATGATCTCAAATTGTCCCATCCATACTGTATTTAAGCAATAATGTAGTTTAGCAATATGGGTCTTTCAGATTTTATTAGTTTAAGAAATAAAACAAACTCTTAAAAAGTATAAACAAACTATTAAGAAGCAAAGATAAGCCTTCTTTGTGTCCCTGGGGAAAATATCAGGCTCAGAAACTCAGATTACTATAAAAGGTAGTAAAAAATGGGAAAAATAAAATAAAATAAATCTCTGGACTTCCCACAGACCAAGTGAATTTCATTAGCTAGTGCTGTCTTCTATTTTGTTCCTCTATGACCTTAGTGTTATGGGCATGGAAGGATACCCTTTTGGGTTCGGGAAGGATACCTTTTGCAAGCATGCAATGACTCCAAACTTAGTTTAAAAACAAAAAGAGATTTATTAATTTAGAAAGTAATGTTGAGAGTGGCCAGGAGGATAGCAAGGTAGAACAGCAAGGTGAGGGGCACTTCCTTGGGAGGACAGCATGAAAGGAAAGGCTGTTCCTCCATGGGGACAGCATGGATGGAGAGGCTGTCCTCCAGATGAAATCAATTCTGGGGTTTATATACTCTTTCCATGCTAGGTTGTGGTGTGGACAAGACCAGAGTGAGTGTTAGTCCCTCAGGCATTTGGTGGGGTGGGGTGGTCATCTGACTGGGGTCTGCCTGGAGGCATAAAGATTCATTTCCTTGTCCACCTTAAATCTAGAGGACAAAAGAGGGTAAACATCTCAGGACCCTGGATGGGGTCATTGGGTGTTTCTAGGTTAAGAGTCACAAGGATGCAAGGGCAAAGGAGTTTTCCCTGATAATAGTTCACCTGGGTTTCTGGGGTACAGTGCCCATGTCAGTAGCACATCTAGAAGTAACTCTTTTAGGTTTCATACATCTCACATCATTCATAATTTCTGGGCTTCTATTCTTCCTACAATCCTTTACAGTGAGATTGACTGTTTTTTTTTTTTTCTATTATACTAGGTCCAGGTAGAACTTCCCAATAGATTAAAAAAATATTTGCTGCAGGACTTTTCCCCCTCTGAAACCAACCCCTATTCTTCTTCAGTATCCTGATCTCCTTGGAGATGCGTGGAGTAGAGTACGTATTACCTAGACAGCATTCCACTTCTACTCTCTTGATTAAATGTAAAAATTATGATGATATAAACCTGAATTTTGATGTCCAGGAAGCATTCTTCCCTGGCTTATTTTAAAGTAATGGTTTAAAAATCATCAACTTGTATTTCCAGTTCAAGAATCAGAGTTGTAAACAATATAATTCTTTAAAGGATGACAAAAGGTCTTATCCCAAGAGTATAGTGGATTATCTTGATGGAGAATGTTAAATGTTAAAAAAGTCTCATTTTTATAGAGAGATGATACTGGATGAAAGAGAGAATTTATCTATTATCATTTATATAACATTATAACAATGCATGGTGTTTTTAAAAAGGTAAAATGTTTGAAACAAATAATAAATAACAGCATCCTTGCTCTGAATGATTTTTATTTTAAAGATATAAATAAGTACAGCAGAACAAGAAAATAGCATATCAAAATTAATTACTCAAGGGACTGAATGCAGAAAGATGTACCTTATTCATGAAAATTATAGATCTTAAAGTAGCCTATTTTCTTTGTTTCTTTTTTCCCTGTGTTTTAAAGAATTATGTAAGAAAAAGAGTGACAGGAACATTTCTACCTGAAAAGAGATGGAAAAGCTGATGGACAAGAAATGCTACTGTTAAAAGGGGGATCATTGAAAACATTTGTAGAACAGTCAAACATACTCATATCAAATCACAGGATCAGAAAGATATTGATCAATGAAAAATCAGAGAAAAGTAATTATTGTATAAAATGTGGATAATGGTAAGACATGAATGGACTGTTCTTTGGAACATATTCTCTACTTACACAGAGTAAATTCCTTCCTTCCTGATATGAATGATGTCCTTCTAAATTATATAAAAACAATTTTCTTGAAACAGCATCGTGTTCCTTGGGAACATGTATTTTCCTTAATGTGTTGCTTGTGAATATTATGATTATCATTAGTACTTGATTTTGAAATATGAAAAATTAGAAATCACATATATTGACATATTTTCCTCAGGTAATTACAATAATATACAATGCTAGCATTTCATTACTATGCCCTCTGTAGAATAATTTCATAAACTTTTGGATGTGTATACAACATTTCATTGAAAAAATTGAGTAGAAATTCAGGTGAGATGTTCAGTGTGGATTGAGTCATTGAACCAGAATGAATGAATCTATTCATTCCTAAAACACAAGGCACAACACTTTGCTATGAGATATATAAAGAAGTTCCCCTATTCAAGGACGTATTTAATTTTGTAGTAGTTTCTATGGTTACAATAGAAATATGGTATTTCTGGGCAATAATTCATTCTTAATTTAAATTTGCTTATAGGCACTGATACTTGATCAGAAGGATGATCTAATCAGTGCAGTGATTAACTTGATTTAAGTACTTAAAACCACTGACATATATATGTTGGCTACTTAGCAATGATAAATAAAATTTGGAATTGATCAATTTAACTACAGATAATTTAAATGGGCTATGACAAAATGAACATATAAATACAAAATGTTATATATATATATTGTTAAATATAGTATTTTTTTTTTTGTTTTTCAGTCATTTTAGTCATATTTGACCCTTTGTGATGCCACTTAGGATTTCCTTATTAAAGATTTTAAAGAGGTCTGTTCATTTCTTCTCTAGCTCATTTTACAAATGAGGAAACAGGAAAATAGGGTTAAATGACTTGCCCAAAGTCATATTGTAAATCTTAAAATGTCTTAGACTTATGAATGTTGGAAATTTCCCCATTGGGAAATTTCATACTTGAAAAATTTCCTATTGATAGTAAGAACTCTATTGGAATGTGAAACTCCTTGGCATGGGAGGATCCTTCTCCTCCCTACTTAAGACTACTTTAGGACAGAAACCTTTTGCTAAACAATGGAAAGGGCTTTTTTAACCTATGCTTAAGTATAGAACAGGAAGTTCTTTGAGTCATGATTGATTTTAGAATTGAATGTGAATTGAATTAATGAATAAAAGATAAAAGAAGATAATTTAGCAATTCATCCTATCAAAATGTATTATAAAATAGCAATCATTAAAACAGTCTAGTACTGATTAAGAAATAGAGTAGTGGATTGAAGGAATAAATTAGATACTCAATGGGCAATAGTAAATGACCATAATAATCTACTGTTGGACAAACCCAACATTCCAAATTTTTGGTAGAAGGATTCAATATTTGACAAAAACTGTTGTAAAACTGGAAAACAGCATGGCAGAAACTAGACATAGACCAACACCTCAGATCATATACTAAAGTAAAGTCAAAATGGATACATGGTTTAGAAATAAAGGGTGAAACAATAAACAAATTAGAGGGCATTGAATAATTTGCCTGACATATCTATATGGCTAAGGGGAAACTATGTTCAAACAAGACTTAGAGAACCTTATGTGATACAAATTTTTACTTCATTAAATTAAAAATGCTTTGCAAAAACAAATTTAATACCACTAAGATTAGAAGAGAAATAACAAGTTGGGGAAAAATTATAATAAGAGAAAAGAGTCAAATACATAAGATTACAAAAATTGCCAATTGATAGTGGTCAAAGGATACGAACAGTTAATTCTCAGATG
Organism: Monodelphis domestica; assembly: GCF_027887165.1. Classification (NCBI taxonomy): domain Eukaryota; kingdom Metazoa; phylum Chordata; class Mammalia; order Didelphimorphia; family Didelphidae; genus Monodelphis; species Monodelphis domestica. The sequence goes on from NC_077233.1 coordinate 253,610,362, forward strand.
AAGAAATTAAAACTATCTTTAGTCATATGAAGAAATTTTTCAAGTCACCATTGATTAGTAATTTAAACAACTCTGAGGTACTACCTTAAACCTATCAGAATGGCTACTATGACAAAAAGTGAAAATGATACATTCTACAGGGAATTTTCAGGGGGAAATGCACAATAATATACTATTGGCGAAGCTGATACAGCCATTCCAGAGAGCATTTTTGGAACTATGACAAAAAGGGTCATAAAACTATGCATAGTCTTTGATTCATCAATATTAGGTCTATATCTCAAAGAGATCAAAGAAAGGGGAAAAGGGTCTCTTTGTTCTAAAATATTTCAACAGCTCCTTTTGTAGTGACAAAGAAGTGGAAATTAAAGAGATAAACATCCTTTGGGGAAAAGCTAAATGAGTTTTGGTATATGAATGTAATGGAATACTATTGTACACAATAAATGACAAATAAAATGATCACAAAAAGAACACCAACCTGGAAATACTTAGAAGTGATGCAAAGCAAAGTGAGCAGAACCAGGAGAACATTGTATATAGGAATAGCAGTAAAGTTAGATGATTAACTTTGAAAAAAATATGATGCATTTTTCATAGTTAAGACTGAAACCTCACTTGTAGTTGAAGGCCAGGGATGGTATGGGATAAAAATAACTCCTCTAGAATTAGAAGACTAGAATTGAAATGGAATTTCATATGATTTCTACCTTTATTAACTTAGGCAAGTAACTTTATATCTTTATGTCATAATTAATTCATGAATAAAATGGGGAAATTAGACTTGATGGCCTCTGAGTTCACTTTCATCTAGAATTCTATTATGCAATGATTCTTCAAATAATATATAAAATAAAACCCAAAGTTCTATCAATTCTACTCCCTGAATTTTTTAAATATGTATCTTCTTTTCGTTGTGAGGAATGACTGAGAGTATAAAGAAGGATTTAGACCATACCATTAAGGACACAGGCATAGATGATGTTCTTTCATAGGGTCATCACCAACATATGTTTAAGTGGTATCTATGGAAAAACTATTGACAATGTTTGGCATGGAATAGCATACCAAAATTCAAATCTGTTTCCCTGTACCATCTCTCAATTCAATTAAAGAAGCATTTATTAAGTATCCATTTTTGTAGCAGTCCACCCCTAGCTATGGGCAAGGAAAACAGTATGTACAGAGTGGCTTAGAAGAGAGCATGCTCAGTCTTGTGCATGGCTAGGAAAGCCTCTGACCCTTGACCCCAGCTTCCCCTAGGTTAAGCAGGAAAACAGGTTTCTTTGTGCTCACCTGGCTTAGAGAAACCACACCTATACCTTGTCGTTAACCAATGATAATCATCCCTATATATCGTGTATATTTGCATATCAAAGGCATTAAAAGCAGCCACAGCAATCTCCGCCCTCTTGGATCACAGCTCTTACTGATGCTTGTCCTTGCTGGAGCTTGGCCTCGGGCCAAGCTCCATCTTTAATTCCTCTCCTTCTCTATCTCTCTTACCTGGGACCTGGCCTTCGGCCAGGCACTTTCTTTTCTCTATCATATCTCCGACCTGTGTGGTACTGAGTCTGGATCTTTGGATGGAATAAGCCTTCTGAGTAGTCCACTGATCGGAGTTTTGCTGTGGCTCCATTAATATTAATAAGGCCTGGTTTCTGACTCATTTCTGCCACCTCATATCTCTAACTTGGCTCCACCACGCCCCTCGCGGTATCCAAAATTCTATCCTTTCTCTATCTTTCTACCTTGTGGCTTCTCGCGGGTTCGGGAAGCCTGAATTTTAAAATCATATCTTGTTCTGAGCCTCTTGACTACCCTCCCTCTTTAGTCAGGACACTATGTTTTAACAGAAAATGAGATTACAAAGAGGAATCCGGAAGTCATGTACAAATTGTTCCAAAGATCAAAGAAGCTTCATTTATAAATTATATTCTATTTTAACTAAAATTCATAACCTGTCAATATGGACCAAATCAAGGGAAACTCTAGATGCTGCTTTTCAAGGTTCCTGGCCTATGATATATAAATTCTAGACAAAATTCATACCTTCACAACTCCAAACCAGTAGAACATTAAAAAGGTGCTGATAACTTTGTGATAACTGAAGTTTTACCAATAACTTCAAGATGATTTGGGTATATTAGTGAATTAATCCCAAAGTGGCATAAACAGAAAAGAAATTAGTTTGTTTCTCTCCTCATTAAAGAATTATAAAAATGAGACCTCAAGCCACTTCCCCCAAGTATACTTCCATCTTCATTGGGTCCATGCTGTCAAGTACTTGTGCAACTCTAATCCATGATGACATAAATTATATTCTCTGCCTTTCCCCATCCTCACTGTCTTTTCTATGCTTCCTATATTCCTACACTATCCCACTTCTGAAGGACAAATACTGTTTTTGATTTTGTATTTTTATTCCTAAAACTGTAAAGGTTAAAATTATGGTTGAGACTGAATGTAATAATTATTTTGGTCGCCAAGGATTTTATTTATAAAATCCTAATGAAACACCCAAGTCAGCTGGAAATTTTATGGTGATTTAATTGATATAGTGGAGGAGATTAAGAAGAAGGAAGAAGGAAGGGGCTAGTACCAGGCAGGAAGTTTAGGAGATCTAGAAAGTAACGTTTTGAGTGTGAAGGAAGAAAGAATCAACCTGACCTCCAAAGGGGCTCAGCTAAAATGCCCAAACCTGAATCAGCTCAAGGGCAAAACTCACTGCCAAACCCAGACAAATAACTGCCACCACTCCAAGATTGTCAGAATGCCTAGCATGTTGCCAGCCAGAGTCACTTCTCCACGGAAAGAGGAAGAGAGAGGAAGTGACGTGCCTTATGTAGATGGTTTTACGTCACTTTCCTGCATCTCATCTGTACCAATGTTACCTTACCTTGATTTAGGACAGCCTAGTCTGCACATGTCTGTTGAAGGGCATTTCCTCAGATAATTAAATCTTGAGTTTGGTGAAGACCTTCCTAATCTTGTTAAACTAAGGAGGGTGGAGAAATTCAGGGTTCCCAAGTCTTGATTCTGTTACTCCAAGTATCTCTATTGTTATTGATCAGGAAATAGCTAAATCAGATCTTCTAAAGTACAGTCTTATTAGGATGGGATAGTTTTAAAATTCACAGCACTTAACATGTTGCTTGTTACATTGTGAACACTGGTAAATATATTTTCATTATTCATTTGGTTTGCTTTATAACAAGTAGTGGCTAATGGCAGCATTTTCTCTGGAAAGTTAGTCATTGAGGTGACAGATAGATTGATGATCTTATCTGGAATTATGTATTAGAAGAAGTTGAAAAGGAAGTATAAGACAATAGGAGGAAAATATAAAAAGAATATCAATGAAGAAATTAAAGGAAATTTATAGAAAATGTAGATTATAAGGAAGTTCAGAGGTCAACATAGAGCAAATGAGAGTTTTCAAACTAATTAGACTGTATTTATATATACACATATCTTACATCTTATAACATGTAAAATATGTAGAATGTATCATATACATAAATCTTATGTAGTTCTAAAAGTGTTTTTTTAAGATCCTTTGTATGGCACCTTAGAGGGAGGCTTTTTCTCACCAGCGAAGGCACTACAAAGAGTTTCGGTTTGATCTTACACAAATTCCTCATGGGGAAGCAGTGACAGCTGCTGAATTCCAAATATACAAAGACAGCAGCAGTAATAGATTTGAAAATGAGACTATTAAGATTAGCATATATCAGATTATCAAGGAATATGCAAACAGGGCATAGTATTAATTGTAAATCGGCTGGCCTTACAGGAAGACATGGGCCTCAGTCCAAGCAGCCTTTCATGGTTGCCTTCTTCAAGGCAAGTTAAGTTCTTCTCTGCTCTGTGTGAGCAGCAAACAAAAGGAAAAATCAGAATTGGAATAAATCAAATGATCACCAGAATTCATTATGAATGTCCAGTGTCAGAGATTACAATACAAGTGAACAAAAACAAGCTTGTAAGAAGCATGAACTCTATGTAAGCTTTTAGGATTTGGGATGGCAGGATTGGATTATTGCTCCAGAGGGCTACGCTGCTTTCTATTGCGATGGAGAATGCTCTTTTCCACTGAATGCCCATATGAATGCTACCAATTATGCCATAGTTCAAACTCTGGTTCATCTGATGTTTCCTGACCATATACCTAAGCCTTGTTGTGCACCAACTAAGCTGAATGCGATTTCTGTGCTGTAGTTTGATGACAGTTCTAATGTCATTCTGAAAAAAAATACTGAAATATGGTTGTACGCTCATGTGGTTTTCACTGAAATTAAGTGATAATATAGTAGCAACAACATTCAATTTTAAACTAAGGTTTATCAAACTGCAATTAAATATATGTGTTTAGAGAAGGTTTCCTCTAAAACCATTCCAATTCATCCTATGTATAGTATTATGTAAATAGAACCATTTTATTTATTTACAGGAATGTAGTCTCTTTAATGGGTGGATTATCAGTACAATCTATTTTCTAGATCATCACAGTATATGATAGACCTGAGTTTTATAGAGTTATGTGGAGAGACATAAACCCATTCTATTTCAACATTTTAAAATATCTACACAGTTTTCCTGAAACTAGAACTCCTGTGACTGTTTTATATTGTTGAAAGAAATTGAATACATTTGGAAACATTGTGCCAATAAAAACCATGGTAGGATATTTATTTAGAGAAGAAACTAAAGAAAAATAATAATAACAACCCAAGTAAAAGTGCTTTGGATCAACTTGATTTGTCTTTGAGAGGTCCTGCTCCATTCGATAAAGTTAAATGTTTAACCAATGTTGAGTAAATAAATGGTAGGTAGACCATAGAAACTGAAAGATTGCACATAATTGTTATAATTGTTTGCTTTAACAGAATCAGTGTAACTCTAGGAGCATGTTACTTCTTGGATATTGGAGTGTAGGTTTTGCAAAGAGCTCAAAGCTTCAGGAATTATGTGGAGACAGGCTCGAGCCTGTGCCCATAACTTTCCAAGTTAACACTAAAAAATTGTAGTACAACTGTCTTACCTCAAATAAATCATGCTTGTCTATTATCTCAAACACTACCGGCACAGATTTTTTTCATGTTTAATAACTTAGTCCAAAATAAAGAAACGCATATATGAGCCACCCTGCCCCTTAGACAAGAGTTACTGTATGTGTCCAGGAGCAGAAGGACTTCAATAGAACCATTTTCTTGAGCTCCTTGTTACAGATAACTGGACTTTGGTGACTGATATGATGCTAGGAGTCTTAGTTGGGAGAAAGTACTGAAAACCAACTGAATAAAATTGTCCCAAACCAAACTCCCTAAAATTACTTTGACACACAAATTAATACATTTAAACAAAATGTTCTTAGAGAATTTGCCATTTAAAAAGAAGAGCTGAAACCCATTTTTTATATCTTTGAGAATGTACTCATTCAAATTCATGTTGTTTTTTTAATGGATGTTTCATAAAACTTCTTTCCAGTACAGCCAATTCCAAAAGGAAAGGTTCAGTTGTGTGTATGCGTGCATGTGTGTTCTTCCCTCTGAAATTAATTTATTTTCTCTCATTGTTGGCATGTCTTCTGAAACAATTCTAAGATATATACTTAACTTTTTGAAGAAAGAACTATTGTTTTCTAGGACAATTCTCTTTGTGGACTTACCTTCACATTTATAAGTAGTGACTTCATTACCTTCCATAATTATGACTATTTGCAGTTCATGTGAAAATGAATGAAGCCCAGTACTACTTGTTAGTTTCTCATTTGGGGTCACTTGGTTAAAAAAATGTCAGGAATAACTTCAAAAGAGTTATGAGTTTGTGATTCAGGCATATGGCTATGCTATTTTAAACACAATTTATCCTAGAGAAAATTTGATGATTAACTGTATTTTGGGGTTCATTAAGTAACATATTTTTGAATAATGGTGTACCATTGTGAGATTTTTTAAAAAAATTGAAGTTTATAATATTATTCTTTAAAATGTGCTGTTTAAAATATATTCCTATATTTTAGAATATAATAAACCTATTATGCTAAAAATAAAAAAAATATTTTAAATAATATGATTCATATACTATTTGTGCATTAATATATAATACAAAATGTTCAAATTAGTTAATATTTCTCAAATTCTTAATGACAAAAATTAAATCTTTAAAATAGATATTATATCTGTCAGTAGAATGTAAGCTCCTTAAAGTCATGGACTTTTCTTCAGTTTTGTCTTTGTATTGAAGGCACTGATTACACTGTTCTTTTAATATGGTGGAATCTATAGCAAAGGAAAATAAAACTTTTGCAAGGAATGATTGACATGGCATGAGACTCAGAATTCTCCCAAGGCTGTCAGGATTCCAAACTGTTGAAGAGACAGTTCCCCAACTGGCACACTAGACCTCAGGGTGAAGCCTGAAAGTTGAAGATCTGATCTCTCCTGGACTCCCCTGGACAGCTAGCTAACAGCCTCTTTTAATTCCACCATACAAGGTTGAGAGGACGTATCCATGCACTGGTAGACAGAGTAAAACTTGGAGAAACACTCTTTTCCCTGGGACAATTGAGGACTCAGCTGGATCCCTGTAACTGAACCACCAAGGACTCTGTGTCTGTGAGAAGTCTGGTTCCCTGTTGAACTTACCCTTCGGAAACTTAGGTATTTGGATTCGAGTATTTAGATAGTGGGTTTAATAGCTGGGTTAATTGTCAGATGCTAACATTTCCCCCTCATTCCCAAAACTTTACCCTTATCTGTTAATAGATTCTATATTTATATGTTTACCCCTCTGTATTACTCTCCTTCCCCCATTCAAATTATATTTACTTATAACAATAAGCAACAAATATTTAATGATCTCTCAAATTTTTATTACATGTATATTCTATCCCAGATATTGGGAGATACAAAGACAAAAATTTCAATTGACTACCTTCAAGAAGGTTATATTCCATCATGGGAGACACAATGGATATATAGTAAATGTCTCTATTCCCAATATCTTCTTAAGTACTTTGTGAGATAATAGGGAGAGCTTAGTATTTATAAATAAAAATACATACATTTTACATGGTAGCATTTCTTTAAGTGGCTTATCCTACACAAAGGAACTAGCATTACTCTACCTGGCTATATAAAAATAAACAAAATAAACACAAGGCAATTTTTTTGGCAGAGGGGTGGTTGGAAGGAACTAAAAACGGAATACTTCAATTTGAGCAGGACTTTGGTTTCCTAACTACATGCAAAATGCTCTTTTCATTATACAACAGAGCTTTGCATTATCAACTTTGTAATATGGTAGATGGAGTGATAGACCTGCAGTCTGGCACTGAGTTAAATTTCTAACATAAACATTTGTAGCTATGTGACTGTGGATAAATCAATTAATCTTGGTGGACTTAATTTTCCTCATTTTTAAAAAGTGGAATTGTTTTACCTCTTGACTTTTAAAGTTTCTTCATGTTTAAAATCAATGATCTTAAGAGCCTAATAATAGTCATTTGAGTAAACAAAACATCAAGAAAAATTTTATCATCCAAGAGTGCTAGAGCTGGCTTTGGCTTCTTCTGACCTATATCCCTGAGTCTCAGGAGAGTTGTAAGAGCTCCAGAATTTTCAAAACTCTCCATTGGGTATTGCAATTTTTAAGCCAATAAGGAGAATAACACAGAGTCCATTGTTTTGAGGACCCCTTCTTACCAAAAGAGAAAAAATTTTACTTTAAATACAAGGCAAACATAATTATATATGACAAAAAACATATCACTTGAATGCACAGAAACTGAATTGGATGGTTATTGCTTTGTTAGAGGAAAACATTTTTCTAGCTTTTTATTACCCATATGTATTCCACAGTCCCTTGTGATCAACAAAATCATCTTGAAGCTCTGGCATTGCTTGGCTACAGATGAAAAATTAAGTGGCATCTTTACATTCCTATACCTTATCTCATTTAAGATAGAAATTTGTTTGCACTTGTATTCTAGTCCATCTAATCAGACAGCATTTCTTGTCACATTCAACATCTGACCAGCTCCTTTATGCCAACTGATCACAGTGTGAGGATATGTCTGAAGGTAATTATTTCTATCACCCACGTAAGGTCAAAAGATATGAGTTTCCTCACATACATTCCTTTTGTGGGAATTTCATTTTTCATTTTCAGTGCCTGCATGTCTTGGCCTATGTGGAAGAAACAAAGATGCTAAAAGACAAATGTCCAAAAAAATGGAAGATGGATGTTGTCCATTAAAGAAAAATTAAATACTTTTTTAAAAAATATCAAAAAAGTAAAAAGAAAACAAAAATAAAAACATCAAAACCCTTCAGTCAACTAGTTCTGTAAACAATTACATATATTTTGATGTTAGAAAATTTTCCACAAGTATGTGAGGATTAATGGCAGGTAGGAAAATCAACTGCCCCTTCCTGTCATTGTAAATCCTGTTTTTCAAATTCTATTGCAAATAATTCTTTATAACATATTACAAAAATAACAATGATATTTCCCTATAGTTATAAATACTTTGGCTTAATTTGGATGTATTTTCACTTTATTCTCAGGATGATTAAAAAAAAGTTCCACTCCTTTAATGGCTTTGTAATACTTTCACATGTCTTTCTTCTCCCTAAACCTTTGTGTGGAGTTATCGATTAAATCATCTCCTCTTTCAGGACTCTTGAGTATTTAGATTATGATGTCCCTTTAGAGTCTTGTTCTGCCAGTCAATCAATAACTGCAAGAGAATACTTTGTATCATATTTAGCCGACTAAGCTCTCTGAGGAAAGGATTAGTGAATAGTTACTGAGTACATTTTAAAAGCAGAATTTTCTCTAAAATATCTGTTTCTATTCTGGGAACATATTACCGGATACGATCAAAATAACGATGCAGAAAGAAGGAACTAAGATGTCCTAAATACAGTGTAGTCATCAGAACTGCATACTCTGAAAGACCTAATTCTTCTTTCACTGAATATTTTATTTTTATGTTTTTTAATAAGAGCTTTGCCTAATTTAGGAGTGATACAGACAATCAATAACAAAGATCAATCTAGTATTAACTCTATGCACAGGTTGACTAAAGTTTCCTTGACACATCTCAGCAAAATAATTTTAGTTAGCATTGATCTATTGTTGAAATTCCAGAAAATATTAAAAAAAATCTCCTTAAATGATATTTGTCAGAAAGAAAATCTGGAAAAGTCCTAACCAGTTTCTTATGAAAGGAAAAAAATGAGTTCCTATGCATATAGTGTTTGTAGATAGAGTGTTGGACTTGGAGAGGAGGAAGACTGGATCAAATTTTGACTTTCAGACTTACTAGCTTAGCTATCTTGGGCAAATCATGCAATCTATTAGCTCATTTTTCTGACTCAGTTTCCTCTTGTGAAAAACCAAGAAAATAGAACTTCTAACTTCTCTTTCATCATTTCTTTGAGAGTGAGTAAAATGATGTATGCAAAGTGCTTTGTAAATTTTGAAGCACGACATAAATGTTAGTTATACATTTTCAAATGCTTCCTAATTTTCCAAATTGAGAAAGTCTGATGCTCAGGTATGAGAATAGTGTGAGGGGTTTGAATAGCGGTGCTATGTAGCCTCATCTGTAGTGAAACATGAGACCTTGGTGAGAGAGAACTTGTGGGTTAGTAATAATGAAGACTTCCTACTTAGTTGTGACATGCAAAGGTTTCTTTAGAAGGAAGAAAAATGAAAGATGTGGACTGATAATCAGAAGAAATATGCTTAAATTTCATTTCTACAACATATTTCTTAGATGACTGGGAAAGTCACTTAACATTTTGAAGCCTTCATTTCCATATCTGTAAAATGAAAGAGTTGAGCTTGGTGACATCTATGGTGCTTTTTGGTTAATAAATGCTCAGAGTTAATATGTTAAAATTGAGATAAGCATAACTTCGGCATTTTCATCATTAGGTAAGGGATGTTTTAACTCCCGTACATTTCTCTAGAATATAAGAAACTAATATAATGTCATCTCTTTCTGTGAGTTGTATGGAATGTGAAAAATTACTTAAATATTCATGGAAAATAAAATTCAATTCCTTGAAGGATTTGTGATTTTGTCCACTCTTCTGAAGATGAAAAACAAAATCATCAAATGATGTTTCATCATAAGTGATTCTTGTCTATATCCTCCCATAAATCAAAAAGAATTCCCTATTATAGAGGATCTACCTAACAGGTTATCTTCTTTTAGGTCTCTTAAAATTTCCTAGATGCTAGTGGAGTAAACGAGTTGTTCATATATTATCTTCACTGTTACTACATGACCAATCCATCTTTTTTTTTTTTGTAATTTCTCTAGAAATTTGCATTTTACTTTTGTATAATTCCTCTTTGGTAATTTTTATTACCTTCTTATGTCCACTATGTGCCTTCACTTTGGTTGATCCTCAACCATAATTCTCCATAGAGTATATTATTTCATGATTTCCAAACATAAGCATCACTGGAAGAATATTAAAGTTAAAATCACTGTCTGAGAAAAATCATCCCAAAGACATTTAGTGATGAAATTGGAAATCCAGAAAGAAGAATTTAATAGAAAAGGTCTGCAATTAACAAAATAAACTCTTTCCACCATCAAGGAACTTAGAACCACTGAATGTGGACCCTAACATTAGAGTCCTCTAAACACAATGTGGTCTTCTGAAAGATACTCTTACGCAAATTATCTCCCTTTTATACTGTATATATGAACTATGGACATAGATATTTATGTATTCTCTCCTCAATTAGGATTCTAGTACCTTGAGGGCAAAGGCTTTGCTTTTTCTTTTCTTTCTGCATGAGTAAATCAGTGTGTCTTCTATTCCATGATTCTTCCCTCAATTCATTAATTAATACAATCCTTTTATTATATTTGCCAATTTGTGAGGTGTGAGATGAAAGCTTAGAATTGTTTTACTTATAATTTTTCTTATTTGTAGTAATTTGGGGCAGTCTTTCAATGGTTGCTAATATTTTTTTAATTCTTTTTATAACTTTTAGTTTATTTCATTAGATTCAAGTAATATACATGGCTTTTGGAAGGGAATCATCTTTAAAAATTGATATTCTACCTAAATTGTGTGTTTGCTAGTCGTACAGCTTGATATTTGAAGAATTAAAATTAAACATAACCAAGATGCCACTGAAAATGTTAATGGTTAATTTCAATAGGCTGCACACATAATGAATCAATAATTACAAACAAGAATTAGAGTAAAAGATAATTAAAGAAATGTATGGTAAAAATAAAGTTTATTCAAAAGGCAAAAAGAAAGGAAAACTTATGCAATTCTCTGTTTTCACTCTGAGGTCAAGAGAAACTAAGAAAAGCCTTCATTTAGCATGTTGTGCCATTCTTTGTTCTGAATTTCTTGAAGGACATGGAAAAGTCACATAGGATATGGTTATTGTTGACTATATTGTTGATCTTTTTAAAACTGTGAGCTCCTTCAAGGAAGGGATTGTCTTTTGCTTTTTTTGCATCCCTGGTACTTAACATACTTCATGGCATATGGTAAGCATTTAGTGGTTTCTTGTTCCCTTCTTTCCTTCCATTTGAGTATTTCAGACCATGCTATCTATGTTTTATGGTACTTTTAAAAAAATTGCTAAATATACCCCAATTACATTTTAAATCTAGTTCAAGATATATCTGTTTGGGCAATTATTTCTATGTTCCTAGACATGACACTCTAAGGGTAAAGGGCTGCCACATAGAAATTGGCAATTGATGTGTGAACTTAGAATAAACACACAGGGAACCCAATTTTTTCCTATTTATCTAGGATGGAAATATACTCAGCTTCATACAAAGCACATTTGCCAGTTCATTCACTTTGCTTAATAAGTTGGATTCTTCCCAACCATTTCATGGTTTAAAGAAATTTTGGGCAAGTTTTGACTTACATAATTTGTTAAAACAAATAGACACTACTCTTGAAAATTGGGATTTATATTAGTGGTTGGCACAACTTAAACTATAGCAAAGGAAGTAAGCCCTTTTACTGTTCAGCAATAACACTCCATAAGGACATTTTGACATGAGCACAGGAGGCCTCCATTTTTCTCATAAAATACAAAGTACTTGGCAAGATTTTTTTCTATATTATTGCATCTGATGCCTTCAAGGGCTCATTTCTGGGGAGGAGTAAAATATTTCAGAGCTCTCCACACAAAGGCCCATTCATGAATCTTCAAATTAATAATTTAAATAATGTATTTTGGGTCCCTATTAAGGTGAATTCATAAGCATTAGGATAGTCTAGAAGATTTTGTAGGGGACTGTGATGATCACATCCTGAAAAGGTTAATAGAGCTGTATAAAACTTAGATATTTTTAAGTTTGTTTCCCTTTCAGGACATAGAATATATATCAAAAGAGAGATGCCAGAATTTCCTTCTCTGATCTTCCATTATGTAAAGACCTTGTCTGCCTTGGACCTTATATTGTAGTTTGTTTATTCCTCTCTTCTATACTTATCTTTTTTAAATTACATGAATTTATACATTATATTTTCCTGCTGACCAGGGATCATATCCCATATAAATGGTTTTTTTTTTCTCTTATAGTGCTTAGTACAGGGTTCAGCATGTAAGAGGTATTTAATAAATGCTTCCTGAAAAGAGAGGACTATGTGAACAGTGGATTTCAACTTTATTCCTGAGAATAAGATATATATATATATATATATATATATATATATATATGCATATATATGTACAAATACCAATTCATTGCATTCTGCATAGCTACATGATAGTGAACTGATGGAAAAAATTGAATAAACATTTTCTGTCTGTGGTCAATCTAGTTCACTCATTATGACATTATTATCCTTATCCAGGCATCCAAAAAAACTGACATCATATTCTGGTATATTCCATCCTCCTCCTATTTACCCTGAATCCTGAGGTTTCTTGATTCTTGAATCTCTTCTTTCCAATTTACTCTCCACAAAAATAACATTCTGATACCGATCATATCAGTTGTGTTAATGCACTACTTAAAAAAAATACTGTGTCCTTATTGCTTCTAAGATAAAGTACAAAATTCTGCATCTTTCATTTAAAGCTTTATGTATTTGATGGCTCACCTAATTTTCCAGTTTTATTCCTTTGAAGTTTCTCTTCTTCATAGATTCTCTATTCTAGTCCAAGTGAGTTACTATATAGTTTATGAACAAAACATTCCATCTCCATTTCCTATACCTTTGTTCTCAATATCTGTAATATACTTTAAACTCATCATGGCTTCTTGAAAGCCCTACTTTCTTTAAGTGCCCAACTAAAGTGTCACCTATTACACAACACTTTCATTGATTCCTTAATATCTTCCTCAGTTTTTAGTACTATTTCTTTTTTTTTTTGCATTTTTTCAACATTTATTTGTTTATTTATTTTTATTTGAATTCATTTATTTAGTCAATTTAGAACATTATTTCTTGGTTACAATAATCACATTATTTCCCTCCCTCCCCTAAATCCACCCTTCCCACAGCCCACATGCAATTTCATTGGGTATTGCTTGCTTGTGTCCTTGATCAGAACCTATTTCCATGTTGTTGATGTTTGCACTAGGATATTCGTTTAGTCTACATCCCCAACCATGTCCCTTCGATCCATCTACTCAAGCAGTTGTTTTTCTTCTGTGTTTCTACTCCCATAGTGTTTCCTCTGAATGTGGATAGTGTTCTTTCTCATAGATTCCTCCTAGTTGTTCAGGATCACTGCATTGTCACTAATGGAGAAGTTCATTACATTCAATTGTATCACAGTGTACCAGTCTCTGTGTTCCTGGTTCTGCTCCTTTCTCTCTGTTTCACTTCCTGGAGGTTGTTCCAGTCCCCATGGAATTCCTCCACTTTATTATTCCTTTGAGCACAATAGTATTCCATCACCAACAGATACCACAATTTGTTCAGTCATTCCCCAATTAAAGGGCATCCCCTCATTTTCCAATTTTTTGCCACCACAAAGAGCACAGCTATGAATATTCTTGTACAAGTCTTTTTCCTTATTATCTCTTTGGGGTACAAACCCAGCAGTGCTATGGTTGGGTCAAAGGGCAGAAGATATTTTAAAGCCCTTTGGCACAGTTCCAAATTGCCCTCCAGAAAGGTTGGATCAATTCACAACTCCACCAGCAGTGCATTAATGTCCCTACTTTGCCACATCCCCTCCAGCATTCATTACTTTCCTTTGCTGTCATGTTAGCCAATATGCTAGGTGTGAGATGATACCTCAGAGTTTCTCTGATTATCAGAGATTTAGAACACTTTTTCATGTGGGTTTTAATAGTTTTGATTTTTTTAACTGAAAACTGCCTATTCATGTCCCTTTCCCATTTATCAATTGGAGAATGGCTTGATTTTTTGTACAATTGGTTTTAGTAATATTTCTTAATGTTATTTTGCACCATTTTGTGTGTATCATTTGCATCATTTTCTATGTACTTGCTTAAATAGTATGAAGATATCTTGAGGGCATGTACTGTTATTTTTGTCTTTTTTAGCCTACCAACTGTATATTTCATATACAATGAAATGTATATGACTAACTCGTTGACAAATATCTATGAAATTATATCAAATAAGGATATCTTCATGGTTTTAGAGTAGTTGTGACTACCCTGGGAACATATAAGTTTTTTGAGAATGTTACAAAATATTCCAGAATCATCTACAATTCTCTCAACTCCTTCATGTGTACTCCAGGGTTTCCCAGAAATCTTTATGCAATTACTAAGTGTCTAAGTGCTATTTAGTTGTCCAAGTTTTGACCAAGGTGCCCATCAGTATGACTGTTCCAATGTAACATTATTCTATTTATTTCTCTTGCCCTTCCTCATTTCCTTATCCCTCCAGGCCACATGTCTGCATTTATCATCCACCCATGCCTCCCATTATTGTTCCTTGGTGAATGGGCCTCTGTCCTGGACCTGCTCTATGGTCTTCCCTATTTAATTATCAGATTTCAGCTTTATCTTCTTAGCACTACATGGGCAAATCATACAAAGAAAATGGGAAAAGGAAGATTGAAATTAAAATATAAAATAATTTGTAGAACTCACATCTAGATTAATTTGGATCAATTAAATAAATGTATATTACATGCCTATTATGTGCAAGAAGTTCTAGTAGATACTAAGGATATAAAGAGGAAAAAAATTAAAGCCATTTTCCCCTCAATGAACTTAATTTCTATAGCATAAATGGGAAAATTATATCAATATCTATATTAGTGGATAATTTAATTCCAAAAGGATTCTTTGCTTTTGTTTACTTGTTCATTATGCTTGAAAAGAAAGGGGGTGGGGAGTAAGTCATAATTGGAAAAAAATGTTTCCAGACATACCAAGCTTGAATAAAATCTATGTAATTATCAAACCAAGTTTTCTGGTTAGCCAGCTGCTCTCTACATTTGGATAGTTGGGTGGTAACTCCCTTGGTTCCATCAACTTAAAATGAAATGAAAAAATTCTGTCAGTTTAACGTGACACCTGCACTGTCAAATATGTCTCTAGCCATCTGGAAGGCAATATTACCAAGGTTCTTGGCTCAAATATTATCAAATCCAAAGAAAGGAAATACTTTTCCTGGAAAATAAACTTTTGCTGCATAGATCAATTTTCTTTCTCCATTTTCAGCCCAAACACAGTAAACCTTCATACTGCATGTTTTTGATTTTTAAAAAACACACCTGATGCCTTGAAAGATGCCATTACACATACACTAAATCATAAAATACTATGGCTCCATGAGTACTCTGTTGATGGAAAAATTACACTTTCACAATTGCTCAAGAACTTTCTTGATACTAAAGCAATATTTAATACCTGTAGTTTGTGTCTTGCAGAATCCCTATGAATACTCAAGGAAATATATATTTCCATTTTCAACATGTGTATTGATTATTATATGTAATTTCAATAGTGTGACTTAGAGATGAGGGAATAAATATTGTTATATAGAAATGATGTTTTAAATTTTGTTTATTCTATTTGAATATTTACATATGAATATATACAATATTTTAGAAGAGAAGTTTTCAATGAAGTCATCTACCATCTAAGTGTAAATTAACCTACACACCAATCTCTTAAATATTCACTGAAAAATATAAAAGACTGTACTGTTTAAAGGGAAGAAAACCATCTCACCATCAGCCAAAAGAGCATTTATTAAATGCCTATTATGTACTAAACAATGTGCAAGGCACAAAAGATATGTAAACAAAAAATAAAACAGGTTCTTCTCTGGAAGAAGCAAATTAATGTTTTTGCTTTAATATTTTAAATATGAGAACTAATTAGATAAGATATATAAGAAGGGGATTCTTTTTATTAGTGCCTAAAAACCACTAACTTAAATCTTCTTAACTACAGGGAATGAAGACATTTTCCCCTCCCTCATTCTTTCCAAAAAGTCCTTGATATTTCATCTCCATTTTATTACTCCTAGAGGTTATAAAATATACTTTTTGTAAGATCTTGGTATAAAACAAAACAATCTTTCAACATTCAAGTAAAACAAACACCTGAATATACAATAAGCATTTTGAATGATACTACTGATGATTTGTTAACTAATAGAATTAATGATGTTATTCTTTTTATATAATATATAAAAACATGCTCATTAACTCTAGTACCTAATTGATGAAGTAATAACAAGCACACATGAACATAATCATAAACATGATAATTTTTAGCTATCCATGGTTATTTTAAAATACATATATAGAGCAGACAAAATGGACAGATATATCCATGTAGATGCGCTAATGACATAGCTAATTAATGCTAAAGGCTTTGAAAATTTCTGCCAGTTTGTCACCATATTTCCATTATTCTCATGTCAGCCAAACATCAGATTCTCCAGATAACTGCTCCAATTAGGATTCCTGTTTCTAGTCAAAATGTTGAATATTTTTTATTTCATTTTAGGATTTTTCTACTTCAGGAACAATTTTACTGTCATCTCTTAGAAACTTGGAAACGTCATGAAACTTTTGAAAAGTAGACTACCAATAATTAAAATGTAATCAGAGATGGCAGTGACAATCTCATTGATACCTGCCTTCTCTGTAATATTTTTTACATGACATATGCAGAGGCAAAGGAAGAAAAAAGACCTATAAAATGAAAATCATGTTGACAGCAAATACATATGCTGTGTACCATAAACGTCATGGTTTCAGATTCTATAATATAGAAATACATTGCAAAATGAAATGCATAGAGACATGAGACTATTAGGTACTGCAAACTGTCATTTTTCATGTTAACAGACTGTTTTGTCAGTGTTAGGCAGAAGAAACACTGATACATAAAGCAAAATTCTTAACAGATCTGTCTCTCTCTGTCCATTTCTTTCTTTCTTTTTTTTTATGTACTTAAATTTAGCAATCCTTGAAAGAACCTGGTTTCACTTTTAGCCCTTCAAGAATTCCCTAAGCTGGATTTTTTTTCATCTACAGTCTCCTTGCATCCTATATATCTTTCATCTCACTTTATAGGCAAAGCTTCACAAAATTCGAAGTTAGAAGATTTGAGGAATACCTCTGTAAAAGGAGAATTATGAGAGTGCAGGGATTACTTTTCTCTCAAGGGATGCCACAGAATGAAAAATCAATCATCTGAATTAAGGGCTTTTGACAAATAAATAATTCACATGCACACTAAATTAATTAGCCAATTTCCAAGTCAGGCTCAGTGCAGTGTGCTGGTTGCACCACCATCATATCAACTGAAGAGCAATCATCCTGCCATCTTTTGTTTCCAAAGTGGAATTGACTCCATTCTGTCCAGGAAGTTTGAACATCAGTCCAAACACTACCTTGAAAGAGAATGTACTAGCCAGGACCAAGTGGGCACCTTTCCCCTCCTCTTTTTTTTTTTAATAACAGAAAAGAGCAAAGAGTATAGCAAGTATTTCTTTTTAAACACTCTGACTACTGTATTTAATAGTCTTGACATTTACATAAATGGATTGCAGTGCAGTTGTAGAACATATACTGGGATGATTCCATAATCCCATTTTAATTAGATGGATGTTGCAAGCATACAAAAATCACAAGCTGCACTCCCCATGGTGATGCCACACTGGCAAGGAATCAATCACCACGGCTCTGGTTGCCATAGAAACTGATAGCTACTGCACCACCATCTAAGTGGCAAATGATTGGTGGTGTACTCATAACACAGGGAGAGCAATGAGTTTTTCTATCCTGTCCAGCAGCTGTGCCAGAGAGTTAATTAAAAGCAGAGAACATGAAATAAATCTAAATCTGTGAAGAAATGAAATGTACAGTACAAATTGAATTCCCGTGTTGGACAGAAATTAATATGCAGCGCAAACCACAGAGCTGCCTGAACGAGCAGCAGCTGGAATTCTCGAGAAATGTTGCCTCGGAGGTGGTTAAAGCTGAAATGTGGAGAGGGCACCTCCTTATCTTATTACCTAAGCAAGCACT
This sequence comes from Monodelphis domestica, assembly GCF_027887165.1. Lineage (NCBI taxonomy): Eukaryota > Metazoa > Chordata > Mammalia > Didelphimorphia > Didelphidae > Monodelphis > Monodelphis domestica. The sequence continues at coordinate 253,628,863 of NC_077233.1, forward strand.
TTGTTCAGCGTTTGTGTTGACTGATGCATGCAAATTGCAACCTCACATGTTAAGGGTTCCCTTTCCCAAGCAGGAAGGACAAAGCTTAACTAAGATTTAATTAACAAACTGTTAGCAATGGCAGTTTATCAGCTGTGAACACGATGTAAGGAAATGTTTCTACTCCTGTAGTAGTATTCACCAGACAGCCTCTGTGAAAGTCAATGTGTTTTTATTGATAAGCCGTGAATGCCAAATTCATATTTCAAATATCACACACCTAGTAGCAGGTACCTGAAATGCCTCCCCAAGAAATAAGGAAAGCTTGACATTAAAATCAAGTATTTTTTTTTCCCCATAGCAAGGGCTGCAACTGATCAGGCATGAAATATTTAACTGGAGAGAAACAAATTTCCTTAGTGCTGTCCCCTTCCATTATACTATTGAAGTGTTATTTGGGAAAATTAAGATTCTAGCAGAGACCTACAGAACTCAGCTTTGTCAGTAAAGTAAACCATATGGTGAATGAGTTACACAATATGCCAGCAACATTACTACCAGTACCACCACAAGAAGACAACTTGGTATGTGATAAGCACTCTCTTCTCATGAAATGGCATTATAGAATTAGGAGGGAGAAAGGATGGCTTCTCAGACCATTGAATCGATGACAATGTCATTCATACATACATTCATACAATGGAAGAGTAGAATAACATTCAGGCAGTTACTATATGCAACTAACAAAAAAGAAAATGGCCTGTTACAACAATACTAATATATTATCATTGCCTACATAGTTACTTATAGGTTCATGTATTCTGCTATGGATATGACTAACATCTTCCTCTGATCAAGATGTATTTGAAAGAAGTCATTGGTTTATTTAAATAAGAAAATAGAAACTATATCAGTTTCCTCTAAGTGAACTTGCACCCATAAGTATGGTGGTAAATGTTTAACAACTGTTTCTTTCTCCCTCTCTCTCTTCCTTTCCCTCTCTCTCTGTCTGTCCCTTCCTGTCCCCCTCTATATTACATATATATGTATATATACACACACACATATATATATATAAGCACAAAACCCTTTAAAGTTCAAAGTGAATTAGCAACATTTTTTCCATTACTTTCTTGTCTAGAAATCAACCAAAAATAAATAAAGCCTTGATTTGCAGGACTTGCTTATTTCTGAAGTGCCAATTGTCATAATTATAATTTTATAAACATCTCTGTAGTGAACACTGGCTCCAGAAGATTCCTTGTTGCCCCCTACTTCCAAGCAACCATGGGAAGTAAATATCACAATATTTCTACATTCATGATTATTAGGATTCTTGCATGCCTTGAATTTAATATATAATTGTGCAGGCTATTCCTAGAGAATGCCTTATTCATTTTCATGTTATTTCAAAAGCAAATTCAAAAGCATTTTAATAAGGAAAAGTCATGTAGGTATTTGATATTAAGGATTTGTTTCTGCTAACAAGTATGGTTGATGTTACACCTTACAATTAGCTTACTGAGAACAGTATAAATGTTGATGAAGTAAACTGAGTATATTGAAACATGGTCATAGCCACATGATTGTATATTTCTGCTATATCCAAATTAATTCTGCTGCTACTGTTGTTTTTGAAGTGCTTTGTATCTAAGCACAGCTATTCGTTAGTAGTAAAAAGGCTACCTGCATACAAAGTATGTGTTTCGAATGCATAAAGATAAGATCAATGAGGGAGAAAAGACATAATTTTTTGTACAGTGGAATCAAATATACTTCTAGGAACATAGAAGCCAAAAAGAGGCATTCTTTAGGAAATGCAATGGAATCTTAAAACATATTTAATAAGCTAGAATACTATCTTTTAATAGAAAATTAAGTATTATCAAAAAGTGCTGTTGAGGGCTTCCAAAACTTTGTTCTTTCATTTGATAAAATATTAATTTAGAATCTAATTTATGCAAAGTATTATTACTAGGCATGTGTGAGATACAACAATAAATAAGACATTGTCCCTGGAGACATGTGAAAAGAGAAATATGAATTGGAAGTTGTACAAAAATCAGAAGCATGTGAACCAAGAAGAGGAAGAGAGAAGAGAAACTTCATTAAAGACATGGTATTAGAACTGGTCCTTGAATGATAGAAAAAATCACAACTAATATACAGAAATTATAAGATAGAAGAGAATATTCAAAGACAGAGAGAAGTAGCGACAAAAGTGCAGAAGTAAGAAAACAAAGAAGATGATTAGAACATCTTGACTGGAAACCTAATGGGATAGCATTTCAGATAGAACTGGAAAAAATTAATGGAAAAGAGGGGACAGATTAAAGAGTCATTAAGAAGACATTTTCATTTTACCTTTACCTCATGATTTGTAAGAGAAAATAATGTTTATACTCATGTTGTTCAATAAATAATTACTCTCCCTCTTATCTGCCTTAGTTAGGAACTAGAATGCTATAACATCAAATATATGTTATGTGAGATCACAAAGGTAATTATCCATAGTTACGATTATTCAGAATGCTAATATAATAAACTATAGTTAACAATGCTACAAATTTGGTTGTGAATTTTTTGCATGATTGAAAGTTTAATTTGGGAGTGTATAGGATGAAGATTTGGCATTTACAGCTTAGGCTTTCTGGATTCTACCTCTTAAATTAAGCCCAAAGAAAAACAATCTGAGAATCAGTTAGTCAAATTCTCCAGGCAAAGTGTGCCTCTGTTTTGGCAGAGTTGAATTAATTATTTTTTGTTGCTTAGGGACAGAGAAGTATAGAACATTTCATTAGATTGACTAGCAGTATGTGTGGTGCCAAATAGTAAAACCTATGAATCCAAGTTAGATTTAGGAAACGCAAAGAACATTAAGACACTGAAGTAAGGAAGGGAAGAGTGGAAAGTATTAGAGCCTAATTGAGGTCCTTTCTTAATTAAATAGTGATATATGTGACTTTTGACTACATGATGAGCAAAGGAGAGGAAATGTTGTTTCCAGGAGGTCAGTGCAGAGATAACTGCTTCTGAGGAGTAAGAAATTAATTATGATGTAATCCAAATTAAATACCAGTAAAGGAAAAGCCAAAAAGAAAAGAAAAGAAAAAAACAGAAAAGCATTCCTGCTTATACTGGGGTTGAACTATATTCCTATACATTTATATAGTCTCTTGCAAATATAAGTTTTGTGATATAGGACCATAGGTTAGAGCTAAAAGTTAATTATATGTTTATAACAAGATTAAATTGGTTGACTTGTTAAAAAAAGACCATATAAGATAGACAAAAGAGAAATTCTGTATCTACATGTTGTCCAGAAGTATCCAGGCTTCCTAAATTTTTATTACTATTCTAAATCACTTGTGAAAAATGGCATGAAACACAATTTAGTTCCATGTCCCAAACATAATTTATTTTAATTGAATAATTCAGATAATATTTCAGGTATCTCTTATTTGAAACATAAATTATAATTACAGTATAGATTTTGAAAAATTCTAGTTAATAGATAGTTCTAGATAATGGAGTTTACTGTACCATAAAAATATATTTCTATCTTCTCTAAACAATGAAGAAAAATAAGGAACATTATTTTATGTGCTTACAGTGCTTTTTATCCAGGAAGATAATTATAGATGCGGTTGATGATGTGTGTTTTTCATATTTAAAATTAGTATGCAAGTTATAACACTGAACTCATCATTTTTCCCACAACACCTGCTACTCTTCCTAACTTCTGTATTTCTGTCAATGGCACCACCATTTTCCCACCCTCTCAGGCTTGAAATCCTGGAATCATCTTTGGTTTCTCCTTCTTATTCCAATACTAGTTCTTTGCACAGTGTCTGCCACATAGTAAGTATTGGAAAATGTGTGTTGGATATAATTTATTTAATTACCAAGTCCATTCCTATTAATCTTCTCTCTACTATTTAACTATGCCCCTTCTTTACCATTCATATCCACTTTAACAACTTTATTTTAGTCTCAGTTTGCTGTTCCACCTATTTCCAGTAATCCTATAAACACTGCTGACAGATTAATCTTCCCAATGCACATATGATAACATCATTTCATTGTTCAAAGTCCTTGGGTGACACTCCAAAGTCTATCTAACCTTGCTTTCAAGATGTTCCACATTCTGGCACCAACATATCATTTTAACTTCCTTTCCCATGTTCTTTCATGTAAGTTTTAGTTCAGCCAAACTAAATTCTTCTTTATCCCAAAAAATTACATTTCATGTCTTAGTATCTTTCTTTAAATAATTTCTTATATCTGTCTTCCCCTAGTCTATCAGCTAAAGGTTATCTTTTTATCCTCTGATTTTTCTAGCAGGCTGACATCTTATGAAATTGCCATCTTCTAATTTGTGTTGTATGTGCTTGGTACAACATTCTTCTAATTATGCCCATGTGAATTGACTGTTTATGCCTTTACCTCAACTTTTCCTCCTGAAACCTTTCCCTTTAATAATAATGGTTAGTCAAAAAAAGTTTTTGTAGAAAACTAGAATATTATTTCAAAAGTCAAATTAAATCACCCTCTTCCTCTTTTATTTACATGCAGGAAATTTCCTGTGACTATTCTGATGATTCGAAAAGTAAATAAGGCCTAAATAAAGAGTATATTCTCATCCTTCCCAAAGTTGCCATCCATAAGCCTTTAAATCATTCTCAAATGTCTCCTTTGACTTAAAATAACACATTTTCTCAACCTATGTGTGAATTTTGATTTGGAGGAACTATGAAGACCTTAGTTTCTGAGAAATTATAAATTATTTTAGTTAAAAATAAATCCTTTCCTGTGTTTGTGTTATTCAGAAGTAGTTTATCTAAATGTTTAATCCCCATTGTGCTTGAGCTTCAGCAGGAAAACACCCTTGAAAAAATATTCTGCAGAACAGAAGTTATTTTGAAGTCTCCTTTTAGAAATGTGCTACGCACATACATCATTACCATTTTTATCTATTTATACTTCCACTGGATGCCTCTCTCGAGTTATATACTATCTAAATGTATGCCAGAGCAATATGGGATTCTGGACAATATGAAATACCTTTTCTAAACTACCAAACACTTGTTAAGTTCTTAGGGCAATGGACTGACACTCCTGTTTCATTCCTACTGCATAAGTTCTCACCAGATTCAATAAGGTCTATTGCATAGCAATAATGCTGTCCTAAACTTCCCTGTTTCTATTGAGGGCATTACTATCTTAATGAGTTGACAACCTTGATGCCACCTTGTAATCTTTATGCTGTCTTCTCTTACACCTCACCTAATTTGTTACCAAATCCATTACTTTACTATCACAGTATATCTACCCCCCTTCTCTCCCTTATCACTCTGGTGCAGATTCCTTAACACCTCACATGTAGAATATTGCAGTAGCATTCAGGCTGTGCTCTTGCCTCAAATTTCACTTTACTCTATTCCATCATTCACTCAGCTTTCAGTGATCTTCCCAAAGTACAGTTCTGACAATGCCACTCCTGTTTTCAATAAGTTCCAGTAGCTCCCTACTAGCTCCAGAATAAAATATGAAATTCTCTGCTTGACTTTTAAAGCTGTTACATTCTGTTCCCATCCTACTTATTCTATTTCTTACACCTTAGAGCACCCATTCCATGTTCTATCTGATTCTGTGAACCCAGTCTCCTTGCTTTTCATTCACAAGACTCCTTAGAACAGTATGTTTTTTGGATCTCTTCTATGCCAAGTATTTTCTTTCCTAATTCTGAATTCCTACTTCTCTTCAAGCCTTAGCAAAACTTTCAACTTCATCATGAATCCTTTTATAGTTCTCCATAATATATAATAAATCTCCATCTGAGATTGTCTCCAATTCATCATGTATATAACTTAAACATGAATAGTTCTTTTCATGTTTTATCTGTTCCCCCTCCTTCATTAGATTCCGGGTTCCTTAAGGGCAGGAATTGTTTTCCCTCTTAATTTGTATCCAAAATCTTTAGTAAGTATATAATAATTTCTTATTAAATATTTGTTGACTTAATGCTGATTTAGAGCTAGAAGAGATTATGGAGGTCATTTAGCTTAGGGATTCTTAATTTGGGATTGAAGAATTTGTTCACTTAAAATATTTTGATAATTGTTTTAGTATTTAAGGTTGTATACTTCATTTTATGCATATAAAATATTATTATTTAGAAGAAATCCATACGGTTTGTCAGTTTTCCAAAAGGGTTCATGATAGCAAAAAATTAAGAACCATGATCTGATTGAACTTCCTCATTCTTTTTATTCTTTTATTTTTCTTTTTTTCCATGGTACCATGATTTATAATCTCCCTTTCATCTCCCCTACCAAAGAAGTTCCACTGGGTTATGCATGTATCATTGCTCAAAACCTATTTCCATGTTATTCATATTTGCAGTAGAGTGATCTTTTAACATCAATGTCATTTATTTTACATTTTGTAATATTCTTTATCTCTTGCTTAGTCTTAAATTCCTTCCTTTCTCATAGATCTTACAGGTATACTATTCTATGTTCCCCTAATTAATTTATAATTTCTCTCTTTATATTTGTTATTCACCCATTTTGAATTTATATTGGTATAAGGTGTGAGATGTTACTCTAAATCTAATTTTCCCATACTCTTTCACAATTTTCCCAGCAGTTTTTGTCAAATGGTAAGTTCTTGTCCCAAAAGCAGGGATCTTTGGGTTTATCAAACACTAGTTAGCTGAGGTCATTTACCCCTAGTCTATTCCACTGATCCACCATTCTGTCTCTTAGTCAGTACCATATTGTGTTGATGATCACTGCTTTATAGTACAATTTGTGGAAAGGAAAATTGAATCAAGTTTTGGCCTTTCTGCCACTGAGGTGGAGCAGACAGCAGTTGGAATGTTGGAGTGTATATATTGACAGTGAAGGTAGTTGGAGGGGGGAGGGGTGACTGGGAGAGTGACAGTTGCTCTCAAGAGACACTCTTTCCTGGCTCTCGGATGGAAGCAGCGCTCTCTCCCTGTCTCTGGATAGAAGTACCTCTATTCCTTGATTTTTCCCAACTGTTTGCTCTACCTGGATTTCTATGATTTTGTCATCAAACAAAGGGATTTAAGGGGAGTGGTTTGAACCTAAGGCCAGTCTTTAGGGGTGCTAACCTGAAGAGACAGGCCCAACCAGCTCTGAAGGTCAGAATCTTTTCTTCCTCTTGCTGTCTACTGCTAAGACTTTGAACTTAAGAAAGATAGCACAGATATAGCATAGACAGGAATAAAAGAAACCCTCCACCAGCCTGTGAGACCTGGCCTCAGCTAAAAAGCTGAGACTCAAACCCAAACTGTGGCAAAGTATAGGGAAATTCCTATTCCCTCTACTCTGTTACCTTCCTGATTTAAACTTGTTATTAAATTCATCTTTAGTAAAGAAACACAGTCAGATTATCTTTGTAAGGGTGTAAGAGAGTAAGGATTTTTTAGATGAGAAGATTCTCTGTAATCACAAGTACCCCAAATCTTGAAGTGCCCATCCATGCCTCTCCCCCATTTCACCCCTGGTATATTATCTTTAAAAAGAATATTTTATTGCAAATTAAATATCTGGTACTCCTAGGCCCCCATCCTTCACATTTTTTCATTAGTTTCCTTGATATTCTTGATCTTTTGTTTTTTCAGATGAACTTTGTTATAATTTTTTTCTAATTCTATAAAAATTTTGGTGGTTTGATAGGTATGGCACTAAATAAGTAGATTAATTTGGGTAGGATTGTCATTTTTATTATGTTAGCTCATCCTACTCATGAACAATTAATGTTTTTTTTCCAGTTATTTAAATCTAGTTTTAATCATGTAAATAGTGCTTTGTAATTGTGTTCATATAATTTCTGTGTTTCTCTTGGTAGATAAACTCCTAAATATTTTATATTGTCTAGAGTGATTTTAAATGGAGTTTCTCCTTCTAACTCTTACTGATAAGTTTTGTAAGAAATATATAGGAAGACAGATGATTTGTGTGGTTTATTTTGTATCCTGCAACTTTGCTGAAGTTATTAATTTTTTCTAGTAGCTTTTTATTTGATTTGCTCAGATACCATCAAGTCATCTGCAAAAGGTGATAGGTAATTTCCTCATTTTTTTGATCCCTTCAATTTCTTTTTTCTTCTCTAATTGCTACTGCTAGACTTTCTACTACAATAAAAATAGTAGTGATAATGGGCATCACTGCTTCACTCCTGATCCAATTGGTAATGCTTCTAACTTATCAACATTGCAGATGATATTTGCTGATGGTTTTAAATAAATACTGCTTATTATTTTGAGGAAAGTCACCTCTTACTGAGCAAGATATTTTCTGAACCTTATATCCTCATCCCTTACCCAATGACAATTTAGAAGGGAAAAGAGTCGATTGTGTTAACATTGGCTTATTTTCCCAAATTTTCAGCAATCAACATTCAACATCAGTGAGCATTTACTTTGTATCAGTAATTGCTAATTGTTGGGGATACAAAGAAATACAAAAATATAGTCAATGAGCTCTCATTCTAATGTTGATTGTTCCCTGACAAAGGATGTTCCTATGTTCTAAAAGTTCTGGAGTATTGGGTACTACAGAATACCAAATCATAGATAGGCAATGTTTGGGGATCATATAATCTCAAATTTAAAGCTCCAACGGTCCTCGGAGATCATATACTTATAGCTCTCTCATTTTACAAATGAGGAAACAAAAGGTTAAGCAACTTGTTCAAGTCATAAAGGTCATCACAGATATTGAATTTGAACCAAGTCCTATGACTCCAAATTAAGTGGTAAAAATAATTGATATTTAGAATGTTCTTTTAAATTTTCCAAACAACTTTCTTCATAAAGCTTTGCTAACTTTAAAATACCATATAAATATTATTATTCAGATGGTCATACGGAATATAGTAACACTTACAAACTTTGGAAATAACCAAAATATGACACAGAGACACATGAGCACCTTCAATTGGAAAAATGATGCCAATAAACTTGCTTGATGATGGGTGGCCACAAACCTTCAATTTGTAAAAAAATAAAATAATGTTGGGGGAAGTTAGGTGATTCAGTAGCTTGAGAGCCAAACCTGGAGACAGGAGAGCCTGTATTCATATCTGGCCTCAAACATTTCCTAGCTGTGTAACATTGGGCAAGTCACTCAACCTCCACTATCTAGCCCTTACCTCTTTTCTGTCTTGGAACCAAAACACAGAATTGATTCTAAAATGGAAGGTAAAGGTCTTTTGTTAATAACATCTTTGAAGCACAATAAAGTGAAACAAAATAAAACAAGGTATACCTGTGACTGATTCTCAGGTTTTCAATACATAAAATCAGTGTTTTTCAAAGATAATAGAAAAATTGAGAACATTTTATGATTGGCTCAGGGACATTTAAGGAAATTTTTGAATTGTCCTTTCCCTGACTTTTTGAAAGCACTGAGAAAATCATTGACCTCCAACCTGAGTCATATACATCTGTCAAATGCCAGAAGAGTAAGTATACTAAATCTTTCCTTTGCATGTAAAAATTTAGGAATGACTAAATGCCCATCTGTAACAATTGTGATGTTATCAGTGGAAGGTAGTATCTTAATTATTCTTTGTCTCTCCCCCACACACACACGCACATGCATACTTTCTTCTTTTCCCTGACCTGGGCAAAATCTCTTAAATACACTACCAATGCAGAGATAAAATTATGAATTCTGACAACTAAGAAAAATTCTGTTAGTCTTCACTAACAGAATTTTTGGTCCAGAGGACATGGTCCAGAGGACAGTGACATAAACTTAGTAATTCCACAGAAAGACCATCTCATGTATCAGAGAATCTATCATTTGTCCAAGAACAAGGCCATTGATTAACCCATCCTCAAATTTCATAGTAGAATAGTGCAGTGGCATAAGACAGAGACTGGAAGGCCTCATTGGAACTATGGACAATATTTTCTGAGTTCATTCTGTCACAACTCAACTGCCTTCATTCAAAGGTTGTGGTAAAACTTTAGAACCAAGTATTTACTGTGATATTATTTCACGTAACATTTTGGTTTGTGAGAATTCATGGCTGTGGGTGTGAGTATGTGCATATGTGTAATCAATAAAATCTTTTACACCAAATCCTGGTATTTTCTAGAAGTGCTCTTAGTATTAATCTAGTCCCACACTAGTCCAGTGAAATTATATTACTTAACGCCTACTTTCCAGAAGTAGAAAATCAAAAGAAGCATAGCTATAACTCTTGGAACTATACAGTGATAAATATTGTTCAAATGAATGGAAAATTGAACTATCTCTGTGATGTTATGCCTTTCTTCTTAGTCAGAACCTTCTTTTGGTCCTCACTACATACATACATACATATACACACATACACATAGAGCATTGACTTTCAGAGATATTTACTAGTAATGACTTCCTGACTAGTCCCAATCATGCCTTCATTATATGTATGTATGTATGTATATATACATATATATAGTACTATATATGTTTATTGTACATTGATTATATATTATTTCTAAAGATTTTTTTCTCCAATTATGTGCAATAACAATTTTCCATACATATTTTCTGAAGTTAGATACAAATTGTCCCTTTCCCCTTTTTCTTCCCTCCTCCTAGAGATGGTAAACAATTTGATCTGGGTTACAGCAAAACTCATTTCTATATTGTTCATTGTTGTAAACATAAAACATAAATTGAGAGATGGAGACTTTAGAAGCCATTTTATTCTACCTCACCCTTCATTTTACATTGACCTTTAGTGTGGTTGTGACTTATGTAGCAGAAAGTATGCTTCAGGAGGACAGGGATTGTTCTTCTTTTGTACTTTTTATATCCATGCCCTAACATAGTTTCTAAGATATAGTAGGTGCCTTACTCAAGTGATAAATAGGGGCAGGATTGAAACCTAGGACTTTTGACTCCCAATCTATCATTCTCTCACATTACATTACTTACATCAAATATATTTTAAAAGAAGTTTTTAAACATACCAGGTAAGCAGCATGTGTGGATATTGAAATAATCTCCGATTATTGGGTTGAGTCAGAGGTCAAGCCTCTTATTACAACCTTGTATTTTCTTGTTAGAACCCAAATTGAATACAAGGTGCTTGGAACTGGAAATGTACTGAGTACCCACATAACTTTGTTTAAGCTGCATATGTTGGTGCTCCGCTATTTTTAATGTTTTTTTTTCTTTCCCAAACAATCCAGAGGCTTAGCAAATGTAGCTCAAGTCATGCAGTTCTTTTTAAATTCTGCTAGATTCCCACCTCTACTCCTTCCCACCCCCTACCCAGTTGCCATGTTCAACAACACTTCAAAGGTGTGGCTGGAATCATTTTGGGTTTCAGTATTCTGTTTAAAGAAAAAGCTAAATCAGTAGCAGTTTAACACCCTTGGTTAAAATTTTTAACAGAATTTAAAACCTGAGAGGAACCCCAGTCATTTCTAAAATGCTATTGAATGTATCCGTTGGGTGCTTGAGGTTCAAAGGCAGCAGCAGTTCTGAAAGCATCCTCCTGCTGCTTCTGTCATTGCATCTTGCTCATTCAGACCCCAGTGTTTCATGGGAACCCAAGATAGCTGCAGCATCCTATTTTTTCTTTGAGAAATAAAACTCTTGAGAGTTCTGTAATTTTTTTATATTCAATGGCAATTTTTCATTAAAATTAGAGTATATGTAGAGAAATAAGTACTAGGATATAACAAAGAAAAAACACTAATGACAACAAAAGACCAATGAAATACCTCCTGTCTCTTGATTAAGCAGTAATGGACTAAAAATGGGGAATAAGGAATACATTCACAGACATAATCAGTTTGTTGACTTGCTTTGGAAAAATATCCTTATTTGTTTCAAAGGAAGGTTTCTACTTATACATTTAAAATTATTTTTCTTGCTTTGTACAAAAGCTCTTCATCAGAGTCATAAATATCTCATATTCTGGAACTAGTAGGAAAAACATCTTGACCAAGTCCCTACATATCTATTCTCACTTTTTTATTCTTTCTAACAAAATCTTATTCTCTTAGTACAATTTAAGTATTAAAAGGAAGAATATTAGTAAGAGTTTTCAGTTTTTTGACGTGGCAATTTAGTAGGTAATTGTGCACACACATGTTTGTGTTATTCAGTCATTACTCTTTAAAACTCTATTTGGGATATTTGTGGCAAAGATGTTGGAATGCTTTGTCATTTCCTTCTCTAGCTCATTTTATAAATGAGGAAACTGAATACACCAGGATTAATCTAATAAGTGTCTGAGGCCAGAATTTAATTCAATCATATGAATTTTTTTGACTCTAGGACTGCCACTCTATCCATAGTGCCCTTAGTCATTCTACACATATATGTGTCTATATATGTATATATCTATGCATGTATCTACTTTCTTTCTATATATCTATATGCCAAAATCTTAACAGAAAAAAATATGGTATAAGGATATTTCCCCACTTGATTACTTTCTTTCTTATCATAGATGCATTATTGTCTGTACAGAAGTTTTTCAGTTTCAAGTTCCTTCCTTTTCTGTAAACACAATGTTTTGTTATTTTGGCTACATTAATCCTTTTTTTGATCAAGATGGCCCTGTTCCTATTAACTCTCTTACCCTTACATATGATCCCTTCTTCTTATGTGATATTCCCACTTCCTCTCCTACCTTTCAGATGGTTCTACTCTTTTAGTTTCTAAATTTAATTTTCTTGCTCCTCCTTGCCAAAAAGGATTTTTCTCACTCTCTTCAATATGCATCTTCTTTTTCTGTTTACTTTAGACCCACATTACCTGATTCATGATCCTTATAATTATATGTTCTCTCTTTTTTCTTCATTCTTCATGAAATCAAAGCTTCCAAGTATAAATTCTGGGCTCTCTGTTCTAGGTGTTCTCTTGCACTACTTTGTAGGACTTGACCCACAGATTCCCCTTTTCCAGTGTACCTGACTTCAAGAACATTGTCAAAGATAGCAGGTAACAGGGAAGATACTGACTCATAATAAATCCTCTCTCCTATGAATTCCCTTATTGAAGATACGTGAGAGATAAAGGTCTTCGAATCAGGAGGAAAAAAACTTATAGCAAAAATAGAATATCCTTAATGCAAAGAATAAGTTTTATATAAAGCATTTCATGAGACTTAAAACATTCTGTAATATTTGTTGGTATTCTGTCACTGAACTGAAAAGTGAGGGAGAATAATGATGCCAAGTTAAGTAGGTCATATTATATGGTCTTAATATTCTCAGGGATATAATAATGGGGTGTTAGTGTGGCAGCTGGAGATGAAGTAGGATCAATAATGTTGCATACTTTACAAGAATAAAAGAAGGAGATTTTCTGAGGGACATCTAGGTAAGCATGGCAGCAGTCTAGATGTAAGACTCTTCCTCTACTCAGCACACAGCAATATAGACTACTTCAAAAGATAAAAAAAAAAAATTCGTAAGAATGAAAGGACTCTACAGTAGGGCAGAGCTTTGAAGGTACATGGGATTGGGGCATTTCCACACTATAAGAGGGTGAACAAGCTCCCATCAAAAAGTAAGCTGATATATCCTCCCCAACCCCACCTACAGAGCCAGAGTCAGAGCCAGTTCATGGAAGAATCAATAAGTAAGGGGCACCTCTAGATCCTTGGGAGGTGACTAAGAACACCAAAGACATAGGTCCCTGAGAGCAGCTATACCTGAAACTCCAGCAAGTTGAAGTACGCAGACCATGGGCCCTCACAGGAAGATAGCACAGAGGAGGGCAGCAAACAACAGAAGCTGTGGAGGTTAGAAAGCTTGACACAGGCAAAATCCTTGCTCCTTAATTCCATACTCAGAGAGCGTGCCAATCTCACTCAGATTTCTTTTTCTTCCATTTGAATTAATTTATTAAGTCAATTTAGAACATTATTCCTTGGTTACAATAATCACATTATTTCCCTCCCTCCCCTCCACCCACCATTCCCGCAGCCCACATGCAATTTCATTGGGTATTACTTGTGTCCTTGATCAAAACCTATTTCCATGTTGTTGATGTTTGCACTAGGATATTCAATTAGTCAGCATCCCAAACAGTATCCCTTTGATCCATGTATTGAAGCAGTTGTTTTCCTCTCTGGTGTTTTTACTCTGACAGGGTTTCCTCTGAATATGGATAGTGGTTTTTCTCGTAGAATCCTCCAAGTTTTCCAGGATCACTGCATTGCCACTAATGGAGAAGTCCATTATATTCAATTGTACCACAGTGTATCAGTCTCTGTGCATAATGTTTTCCTGGTTGTTCTCCTCCCACTCTGCATCATTTCCTACAGACTGTTCCAGGCCCCATGGAATTCCTCCACTTTATTATTCCTTTGAGCACAATAGCATTCCATCACCAAAATATACCACAATTTGTTCAGTCCTTGCCCAATTGTAGGGCAGCCCCTCATTTTCCAATTGTTTGCCATCCCCAAAGAGCATAGCCATAAATATTTTTGTACATGTCTCTTTCCATATTATCTTTGGGATACAAATCCAGCAGTGTTATGACTGGATCAAATGGCAGACAGTCTTTTAGCACCCTTTGGGCATAGTTTCTAATTGCCCTCCAGAATGGTTGGATCAATTCACAACTCCACCAGCAATGAATTAATGTCCCAACTATGGCACATCCCCTCCAGCATTCATTACTTTCCATTTTGACATGTTAGCCAATCTACTAGGTACCTCAGAGTTGTTTTGATTTGCATTTCTCTGATTATAAGAGATTTAGAACACTTTTTCATGTGATTTTTGATAGTTTTGATTTCATTAACTGAAAATTGCCTATTCATGTCCTTTGGACATTTATCAATTGGAGAATGGCTTGATTTTTTGTACAATTGGTTTAGCTCTTTATAAATATGAGTAATTAGACCTTTGTCAGAGGTTTTTATAATGAAGATTGTTTCCCAATTTGTTGCTTCCCTTCTAATTTTCAATGCATTCGTTTTGTTTATATAAAATCTTTTTAATTTGATGTAATCAAAATTATTGATTTTACATTTTGTGATTTTTTTCTAGCTCTTACTTGGTTTTAAAGTCTTTCCTTTCCCATAGATATGACAAGAATACTATTCTGTGTTCACCTAATTTGCTTATAGTTTCCTTCTTTATATTCATGTCATCCACACATTCTGAGTTTATCTTGGTGTAGAGTGTGAGATATTGATAAAACCTAATCTCTCCCATACAGTCTTCCAATTTTCCCAGTGGTTTTTTTTTTTATCAAATAGTGGGTTTTGGTCTCAAAAACTGGGATCTTTGGATTGATCATAGACTGTCTTGCTGATTTCATTCACCCCAAGTCTATTCCACTGGTCCTCCTTTCTGTCTCTTAGCCAGTACCAAATTGTTTTGATGACCACTGATTTATAGTATAGTTTGAGAACTGGGACTGCAAGTCCTCCTTTCTTTGCTTTTTTTTTTCATTATTTCCCTGGATATCCCTGATCTTTTGTTCTTCCAAATGAACTTTGTTATTTTTTTTCTAATTCAGTAAAAAGGTTTTTTAGTAGTTCAATGGGTATGGCACTAAATAAGTAAATTAATTTGGGTAGGATTGTCATTTTTATTATGTTAGATCATCCCACCCATGAGCAATTAATGTTTTTCCAATTGTTTAGATCTAGTTTTAATTGTGTGGAGATTGTTTTGTAGTTGTGTTCATATAGTTCCTGTGTTTGTCTCGGCAGATATATTCCTAAGTATTTTATATTCTCTAGGGTGATTTTGAATGGAATTTCTCTTTCTAATTCTTGGCTGCTGAAATGGATTGGAGATATATAGAAATGTTGATGACTTATGCGGGTTTATTTTGTATCCTGCAACTTTGCAAAAATTGTTGACTATTTTCACTAGCTTTTTGGTTGATCCTCTAGGATTCTTTAAGTAGACCATCATATCATTCACAAAGAGTGATAGCTTGGTCTCCTCGTTACCAATTTTAATACCTTCCACTTCTTTTTCTGCTCTAATCGTTACTGTTAGTGTTTCTGGTACGATGTTAAATAATAGAGGTGATAATGGGCATGCTTGTTTCCTTCCTGATCTTATTGGGAAGGCTTCTAGTTTATCCCCATATCAGATGATGTTTGCTGATAGTTTTAGATATATACTGTTTATTATTTTTAGAAGAGGCCCTTCTATTCCTATACTTTCTAGTGTTTTCAATAGGAATGGATGTTGTATTTCATCAAATGCTTTTTCTGCATCTATTGAGATAATAATGTGATTTTTGTTGGTTTGCTTGTTGATATGGTCAATTATTTGGATGGTTTTCATAATACTGAAACATCCTTGCATTCCTGGAATGAATCCTACCTTGTTATAGTGAATAACCCTTGTGATGACATGCTGGAGTCTTTTTGCTAGTATCATATTTAAGATTTTTGAATCTCTATTTATTAAGGAGATTGGTCTATAGTTTCCTTTCTCTTTTTTTTGCCCTGCCTGGCTTTGGGATCAGTACCATATTTGTGTCGTAAATGTAATTTGGTAGAACTCTTCTTGGCTTATTCTATCAAATAGTTTGTATAATATTGGGATTAGTTGTTCTTTGAATGTTTAATTGAATTCATTTGGGAATCCATTTGGACCTGGGGATTTTTTTCTTAGGAAATTCTTTGATGGCTTGTTCAGTTTCTTTTTCTGAGGGGGTTGTTTAGGTAATCTAATTTTTCCTTTGTTAGACTAGGCAATTTATATTTTTGTAAGTATTCATCCATATCACGTAGTTTACCATATTTGCTGCCATATAATTGGGCATAATAGTTTTTAATGATTGCTTTAATTTCCTCTTCATTAGTGGTGAGATCTCCCTTTTCATCTTGGATACTCTTAATCTGGTTTTCTTCTTTCCTTTTTTTAATTAGGCTGACTTTATCTATTTTATTTGTTTTTTTTTTCAATGTACCAGCTTCTAGTCTTATTTCACACAGATTTCAAACTAAAAAGGGCAGGAAAAATCTCTACAGTGAAGGAAAATTGTGCCCAGGAGCTACAACCTCCATTCTCCAAAAAGAAAAAAAGAAGAGGGAGCTGACCCAAAAATGTTTACTGAGGAAAAAACCCAGTCTACAGAGGAAATAGAAGAGGAAATTCAAATGAACCCAAATCCTTCCAAAAAATGGAAATTGTGCACAAGCTCTTGAAGAATTTAAATTGGAGCTCATCAAAAAGATAGAATCCATCTGGCAAGAAAAGTGGGAAATACTTCAAAAAGAAAATAGCAGTTTAAAGGACAAGAACTCTCAATTGGAAAAATAGCTGGAAAGCACAAAAAGCAGGATAGACCAAACTGAAAAGAACAATCAGTCTTTAAGGCCAGAGTTAGGAAATATGAAGACAATAATCTTGCAAAACAGAAAAATTAATGAAGCAAAGTAAAAATAACCTGACAAAAAAAAGAAAACATAAAATATCTCACTGAGAAGATGACAGAGCAGGAAAATAGATTATGATGAGACAATTTGAGAATCATTGGTCTCCCTGAAAATCCAGAAATAAAGAGAAATCTTGACATCATACTACAAGAAATCATCAAAGAAAAGACAACCCCCAAGAATATAACTGCCAAATTCCAGAGCTTTCAATTTAAGGAGAAAATTCTACAAGAAGTCAAAAATATACAATTCAGATACCAAGGAGCACCAATCAGGATCACACAAGACCTGGCTGTTTCCACACTAAAGGAACTCAAGGCCTGGAACATGATATTCACAAAGGCAAGAGAATTGGGTCTTCAACCAATAATCACCTATCCATTAAAACTGATGATATATGTCCAGTGGAGAGTTGGGCATTCAACAAAATAGTAGATTTCCAAGTATTTGTAAAGAAAAAACCAGAACTAAGTGGAAAGTTTGATATCTAAACACAAAGATCAAAAGAAACATGAAAAGGTAAATAAGAAAGAGGGGGAAAAGGTGAAAAATGTTTTTTATTCAAACTCTCTTTTTTAAGGACTACAATTAGATCAAATTTTATATATATATATATATATGTATATATATATATATATATGGGGAAAATGTTATTTGTACCTCTCAAAATTGTATTCATTACTATAGTAATTAACAAAATCTTTAACAGGAAGAGATTGGGGCATTAAGGGCTATAAGATGATATGCAAAAAAGAAAAACTGAGGGGGCAATTGATGATGGCACCAAGAGATACTTGAATAATTAAAATAAATAGGATAATCTGTCTCACACAAATATACATATGGGAATGGGGGGAGAATACTCTTATAAGAAGGAGAGGAAGAGAGTGCTAATAGGTAATACTTAAACCTTACTCTCAGTGAAATTAATTCTGAGAGGGAAGAACATCTAGATCCATTGGGGTCTTGAATTCAATCTTATCCTATCGGGAAAGTGAAAAGGGAAAACAAAGGGGGTAGGCGGTAATACAAAAAAGGAGGGAGAGGAGGGAGAGAACTTAATAGACCCTAAAAAAAAGAATGGAACAAAAAGGGAGGGGTCAGAAAGGGAAGCATATTAAGGGAGGGGAATAGAGGGATTAATTAAAATTAAATCACTGGTTTAAAAGGATATAGCAAAAGAAGAAAGGACAGAACTAGGAGAGGATATCAAAATGCTGGGGAATAACAAGTGACAATCAAACTTTGAATGTAAATGGGATGAACTCACCTGTAAACTGAAAACAAATAGCAGAGTGGATTAGAATCCAAAATTGTACCATATGTTGTCTACAAGAAACACATCAGATGCAGGTAGATACTCAGAAGGTTAGAATTAATGATTGGAGCAAAACCTATTGGGCCTCAACTGATTGATAGAAGGCAGGAATTGCAATCGTGGTATCTGACAAAACCAAAGAAAAAATAGATCTGATTAAAAGGGATAGGGAAGGTAAATTCATCCTGATAAAAGGGAGTATAGACAATGAGGAAATATCAGTAATCAACATGTATGCAACAAATGGTATAGCATCCAAATTTCTAAAGGAGAAACTAGTGGATTTGAAGGAGGAAATAGATAGTATAACTATAGTAATGGGTGACCTGAACCTTTCTCTATCTGAACTAGATAAATCAAACCAAATAATAAATAAGAAAGAGGTAAAATATGTGAATAAAATATTATAAAATTATAGTTAATAGATATACAGAGAAAAATAAATAGGGACAAAAACAAATACTTCTTTTCAGCAGCACATGGTACATTCACTAAGATTGACCATATACTAGATCATAAAAACATGGCAAACAAATGGAGAAAAGCAGAAATAATAAATTTGAACTTTTCAGATCCTAACAAAATAAAAATGATGATCAGTAAGAGTACATGGAAAGCCAAATCAAAAAAGAAATAAAAAATAAATTATATGATTCTCCAAAATCAGTTAGTTTAAAAACTAATCATAGAAAAAATTAATAATTTTATTGAAGAAAATGAAAATGATAAGACATCATTTCAAAATCTATGGGATGCAGCCAAAGCAGTACTCAGGGGAACATTTATATCCTTGAGTTCATGTATTAACAAATTAGGGAGGGCAGAGGTCCATGAATTGGACATGTAAATCAAAAAAATTGAAAGCAAACAAATTAAAAATCCCCAGAAGAAAACTAAATTAGAGATCCTAAAAATTAAGGGAGAGATTAATATAATTGAAAGTTGAATAACTATTGATTTAATAAATAAGACAAGAAGCTGGTACTTTCATAAAAGCAAATAAAATAGACAAAGTACTAGTCAATCTAATTTAAATAAGGTAAGAAGAAAACCAAATTAAAAGTATCAAACATGAAAAAGGAGACCTCACCTCCAATGAAGATGAAATTACAGCAATCATTAATAACTATTTTGCCCAATTATATGGAAATAAATATGGCAATCTATGTGATATGGATGAAAATTAAAAAATATATAAACTGCCTAAATTAACAGGGGAAGAAACAGAATTCTTAAATAATCCCATATCAGAAAAAGAAATTGAACAAGCCATCAAAGAACTTCCTATGAAAAAATCCCCAGGGCCTGATGGATTCACAAGCAAATTCTATCAAACATTCAAAGAACAGCTAATCCCAATACTATACAAACTATTTGACATAATAAGCAAAGAGGGAGTTCAACCAAATTCCTTTTATGACACAAATATGAAACTGATTCCAAAGTCATGCTTGTCGAAAATGGAGAAAGAAAACTACAGACCAATCTCCTTAATGAACATATATGCAAACATCTTCAATAGGATACTAGCAAAAATACTCCAGCAAGTGATCATGAGGGTTATTAATTTTAATCAGGTGGGAGTTAAACCAGGAATGCAAGGATGGTTCAACATTAGGAAAACCATCCACATAATTAACCATATCAACAAGCAAACCCAACAAAAATCGGATGATTATCTCAATAGACACAGAAAAAGCCTTTGACAAAATACAACACTCTTTCCTATTTAAAACACTAGAAAGTATAGAAATAGAAGGGTTTTTCCTAAAAATAATAAAAAAATATTCATCTAAAACCATCAGCAAATATTATCTGCAATGTGGATAAACTAGATACATTTCCAATAAGGTCAGGAGTGAAACAAGGATGCCCATTATCACCTCTATTCTTTAACATTGTACTAGAAACAATAGTAGTAGCAATTGGAGAAGAAAAAGAAATTGAAGGTATTAAAATTGGTAGTGAAGAGACCAAGCTATCACTCTTTGTGGATGATATGATAGACTACTTAAAGAATCCTGGTGGATCAACTAAAAAGCTAGTGGAAATAATCAACAACTTTGGCAAAGTTGCAGGATACAAAATAAATCTACTTAAGTCATCAGCATTTCTATATATCTCCAACACATCTCAGTAGCAAAAATTAGAAAGAGAAATTCCATTTAAAATCACCCTAGACAATATAAAATTCTCAGGAATCTATCTGACAAGACAAACACAGGAACTTTATGAACACAAATACAAAACACTTTCTACATTATTAGAACTAGATCTAAGCAATTGAAAAAATATTAACATCTCATGGGAAGGACTACATCAAATTAAAAAGTTTTCCTATAAACAAAATCAGTGTAACCAAAATTAGAAGGGAAGTAACAAATTGGGAAGCAATCTTCATAACAAAAACCTCTGACAAATGTCTGATTACTCAAATTTATAAAGAGCTAAACCAATTGTACAAAAAATCAAGCCATTCTCCAATTGATAAATGTCCAAAGGACATGAATAGGCAATTTTCAGTTAACAAAATCAAAACTATCAAAAAGCACATGAAAAAAAAAAACTTCTAAATCTCTTATAATCAGAGAAATGCAAATCAAAACTCTGGGGTATCAACTTATACCTAGCATATTGGCTAACATGACATCAAAGAAGAGTATTGAATGCTGGAGGTGATGTGGCCAAGTCTGGACATTAATGCATTGCTGGTGGAGTTATGAATTGATCCAACCATTCTGGATGGAAATTTGGAACTATGCCCAAAGGGTGCTAAAATACTGTCTTCCCTTTGATTCATCCACAGCACTGCTGGGTTTGTAACCCAAAGAGATAATAAGGAAAAAGACATGTACAAAAATATTTATATCTGCGCTCTCTGTGGTGGCAAAAAAAATGGAAAATGAGGGGATGCCCTTCAATTGGGGTATGGCTGAACAAATTGTGGTATATGTTGGTGATGGTGAGCTATTGTGCTCAAAGGAATAATAAAGTGGAAGAATTCCATGGGACCTGGAACAACCTCCAGGAAGTGATGCAGAGCAAAAGGAGCAGAACCAGGAGAACATTGTTCACTGAGACCAATGCACTGTGGTACAATTGAATGTAATGACTTCTCCATTAGTGGAAATACAGTGATCCTGACCAACACAGAAGGATCTATGAGTAAGAATCCTATCCACATTCAGAGGAAAATCTGTGGGAGTAGAAACAGAAAACAACTACTTGGTTACTTGGGTTGAGGGAGATAGGATTGGGGATATAGACACTAAAGGAACATACTAGTACAAATATTAATAGCATGGACTTAGTTTCTGATCAAGGACACATGTAATACCCAGTGGAATTGCAGGTCATCAATGGGAAGGTTGGGGGGAGGAGAGGGAGGAATTGAATATGATTTTTTTGCAACCAAGTAATAATGTTTAAAGTTGACCAAATTAAAAAAAAAAGAACAAAAGATGGACTTATACATTTCATTGGAAAGGGAACTTTCAGATGAAGAAACTTCCTTCATCATATAGGAATATGTAACTGCTATATATCAGAACCATAATACTCTTGATTTAAAGATCTGTTCTATTTTTACTCCCTCAGGTTCCTTGACAAGTAACATTTGAAATAAATTTGTCAAGAGTCTTTCCAATTTAATTCAATAATTCCATTTATTAGGCATTTACTATGTATTAGACACTGTGCTAAGCCCTAGGAATACAAATAAGATATAAAAACATGTTCTCTGCCTGTGAGGAAATTATAATCTAATGCAGGAAGACAACACAAAAAAAGGAATCTTGAAGCAGTCAGAGAAACATAAGAGTGCATCTGCATCATGCATAAGGGCATCTTGTTCTGTGGATGTCAAACCAAGCAGAGAAGCAGTTGGAAGGTGGAGAATGAGCAGTAAATCCAGACCCTGCCTTCAATAGAGGAAAAGTTTGAAAAGAATTTAGTGCTTAATCTTCCAGAATTCCATAACAGAGGGGAGAGAAAGATTAAGGAAACTGTCAAGAATAGTGTGTGTCCCAGCCTGAGTTAAACAGTATGATGAGGAGATTTCAGTGATCAAGGTAATCTTGAAGGGTCCTCTTGTTTTGTGGAATTGAAACCAAACTGAGTTGCAAGTGGAAAGGGAATTATATGATGATGAACTTTTTGGAGCAAAACCAGTTTGCTTCTCAGATCATAGTTATATTGCATGTCACAGACCAGGAATGAAAAGTTCATTCAGATGGAACTTACAGACCTTTTAATGGCAAAGGCTTCATAACTCAGTGTCAACTCTACAATAAACTGATACATCATAACAGAATACTATTGATGAATGAAAGAAAAGTAGACAGAAGTAAAAGGAGTGACAGAGAAGCATTGTTTGTTAAGAAGATAGATTTATGGGTGGAGTCAAGATGGCAGCTTAGAAGTATCAAAAATTGACTCCTCTGCAAAAACACTTCCACACCAATCAAAAACAAAGCACTTCAAGGTGGAGAGAAAACCAAATCCAATAAGAAGACAGAGCTGCAGGACCCTCCTGCTTGATTCAACTTAAAAGTTATGCATAAAAGGTTGAATTCTCAGGTTTAAGGATAAGAAAGAAGGAAGGTCCCAGTGCCACTCTTCCACCCACTGGGATGAGTCTTGATCAATTTGTGGGATCTCAGGGCGAGGGCTCCAACCAGTACAGAGTACATTGCTACCACAACGATGTGAAGTTCAGGGTTCTGACCACAACTGTCAAGAAGGCAATTGGAAGAGAGAAGTTGAAAAGAGGGCTGGCTGATTGTATACTTCAGCCACCACACATCAACCTTAATCCTCTTCCAGTGGAAGGTTTAGCCTTGGGGCATATTCAGTTTTGCAGGTCAGGTCAACTGGCTTAATCCAGTTTATCAACAGTGCAGAGATGAAGCCTTTACTGGGCAGATAAGCCTCAAAACAAGGTAGGGCAGCTACTGACTGGGATTCAAGGGCTAAGCCAAAACCATGACTGAGGACCTTGGTACAACTATAGGAATGTCAGGGCTCTACCTCAGCAGCAGGTAGGGAGGCTGTTGGCAGAAAGGAGTAGAGAGAACTAACGGCAACTACCTTGAGCTTCCACACTTTCACTTTCACCTTCAGCCTCTGCTGGCAGCTGTGGAAGATTTGGCCTCAGGGAAAATTAATATAACAGGTCAATTTGATCAGCCTAATCTAGCTAATCAGCTGAGCAGAGAAGTCCCTTCAGGGCAGAAACATCCAAACTCACAGATCTGGCAAATAAAAACAGGACCAAAAATACAGCCAAAAAGGAGGGGGAACAAAGGAAAAAATATGTAAAAAAGAAGAAATTACAATTGGCACCTTCTATACAGGTATTGAGCAAAGAATAAATGGAACAGAGGGGGACTGAGGAATACCAACCAAAGACTCAGGAACTCTAGCAAATTGGACTCAGCATCTGGAACAACTCAAAACAATTCAAAAACAATTAAGAGAGATTGAAGAAAATTGAGAAAACAACTTAAAAAGCAAAACAGGACATCTGAAAACAGAGGCACATGAACTAAAACAAGAAAAGAGTGTTCTAAAAGCAAGAACTGACCAACTTGAAAATGAGACAAAGAAAGTAAAAGATACAATGACCTATAAAAAATAGATCGAAAGGAAATGGAGGAACAAAAATTCAGGGTGTAAATTCAGTCTTTAAAAATTAGAACAGAGCATTTAGAAGTGAATGGCCTCATAAGGAAGCAATAATCTATTAAAAAAATGAAAAGAATAAAAAAATGAGGAAAATATGAAACACCTCATTGATAAAACAACAGACCGTGAAAATAGATCCAAGAGACAATTTAAGAAATATAATTAGACTATATGATAATCATAACCAAAGAAAACACCTGGACATCATTCTAAAGGAAGATATCCAGAAAAGCCAGGCTCAGAGTGTGGGAATAAGACAATGAAGAAGCATCGGGAGGAAGCTTAGAGCAGTAACACCCACGAACAGACAATTTGCCTGGGACTAAAGCCTCTGAACACCAGAGAGAGAGATAAGAAAAGCTAGACCTCGCCACTCAGATAGAGATGGCAAGCAGCACAGAAGCACAAAAGCCTCAAAACTCCAAAAATACAAGAAGAAGGAGGTGAATTTGGACACATTTTATGGAGCAAAAATACAAAATACAGAGGAGATAGAATAAGAAACACAAGCAAATGCTCCGAAACCTTCCAAAGGAAACTGAAACTCTCCACAAAACCATGAAAAATTTGAATCAGAAATGATCAAAAATATGGAAGACTTCTGAGAGGAAAAGTGGGAAATAATGCAAAAGAAATTCACGCATCTACAAAACCAGTTTGACCAAACTGAAAACGAAAACCATGCTTTAAAAGTTAGAATAAGCCAACTGGAAGAAAACGAGCAAGAATTAATAAATCAAAGCCAAAAGGCCAAGAAATTGAAGAGAACATAAAATAGCTCACCAACAAGGTCATAGACTTGGAAAATAGAGGGAGAAGAGACAATTTAAGAATAATTGGACTACCAAAAAAGCCAGAAATAAACAGAAAACTCGACATTGTAATAGAAGAGATAATCAAAGAAAATTGCCCAGAGATTCTAGAACAAGGAGGCAATACAGCCACTGAAAGAGGTCACAGAACACCCTCTACACTAAATCCCCAAAAGACAACTCCCAGGAATGTAATTGCCAAATTCCAAAGATTTCAAGCAAAAGAAAAAAATCTTACAAGAAGCCAGAAAAAGACAATTTAGATATAAAGGAATACCAATCAGGGTCACACAAGACCTTGCAATTTCCACTCTGATTGACTGTAAGGCATGGAACATGATTTTCAGAAAGGCAAGAGAGCAGGGCCTTCAACCAAGAATCAGCTACCCATCAAAACTGACTATATACTTCCTAGGGAAAGTATGGGCATTCAACAAAATAGAAGATTTCCAAGTTTTTGCAAAGAAAAGACCAGAGCTCTGTGGAAAGTTTGATATCGAAAAACAAAGAACATGGAATACCTGAAAAGGTAAATACGAAAGAAAGGGAAAAGGAGAAAAATGTTATCTTTTTCTTTTACTCAAACTCTCTTCTATAATGACTATATTTATATTAATCTATGTATATTAATATGTAGGGGAAATGTAATGTGTAAATAGGGGGAAAAGAAAGACCAAATAGAATAATCTTTCTCACACAAAGATACACATGGGAAGGGGAGGGGAAGAAAACTCTATAAGAAGGAGAGGAAGAGAGATTTACTTAAACTTTACTCTCAGGGAAATCAACTCTGAGAGGGAAGAACATCCAGATCCATTGGGATCTTGATTCTATCTTACCCAACAAGGGTAGGGAGAAGGGGAGGTAGGGGGGAAGGGAATATAAAAAAGGGAGGGAAGAATAGGGGGGTCGGGGAGGGAATAAAAAAGGAGGGGCTAGAAAGGGAACTATATCAAGGGAGGGGGCAAGGGGGACTGATTTAAAATAAATCACTGGATTAAAAATTTATAGCTGAAGAAGAAAGGTTAGAATTAGGGAAGGATATCAAAATGCCAGGGAGTCCACGAGTGACAATGATAACTTTGAACGTGAATGGGATGAACTCACCCATAAAACGTAGACAAATAGCAGAATGGATTAGAATCCAAAACCCTACCATATGGTGTCTCCAAGAAACACACATGAGGTGGGTAGACATCCAAAAAGTCAGAATTAAAGAATGGAGTAAGACCTTCTGGACCTCAACTGACAGAAAGAAGGCAGGAGTTGCAGTCATGATATCTGATAAAGCCAAAGCAAAAATGGACCTGGTTAAATGGGATAGGGAAGTTAATTATATTCTGTTAAAAGTGACTTTAGATAATGCGGAAATATCACTAATCAACATATATGCACCAAATAATATAGCACCCAAATTTCTAATGGAGAAACTAGGAGAATTGAAGGAAGAAATAGACAGTAAAGCCATATTAGTGGGACACTTGAACCAACCACTATCAAATTTAGATAAATTAAACCAAAAAATAAACAAGAAAGAGGTAAAAGAAGTTAATGAAATCTTAGAAAAATTAGAATTAATAGACATATGGAGAAAAATAAATAGGGACAAAAAGGAATACACCTTCTTCTCAGCACCACATGGCACATTCACAAAGATTGACCATACACTAGGTTACAGAAACATGGCATACAAATGCAGAAAAGCAGAAATAATAAATGCAGCCTTTTCAGATCACAAGGCAATAAAAATAATGATCAGTAATGGTATGTGGAAAACCAAATAAAAAACTAATTGGAAATTTAACAATATGATACTCCAAAATCATTTAGTTAGAGAAGAAATCATAGAAACAATAATTTCATCGAGGAAAATGACAATGGCAAGACATCCTTTCAAACCTTTTGGGATGCAGCCAAAGCAGTAATCAGAGGTAAATTGATATCCCTGAGTGCATATATTAACAAACTAGGGAGAGCAGAGATCAATCAATTGGAAATGCAAATAAAAAACTTGAAAGCGATCAAATTAAAAACCCCCAAAAGAAAACCAAACTAGAAATCCTAAAAATTAAAGGAGAAATTAATAAATTTGAAAGTGATAGAACTATTGATTTAATAAATAAGACAAGAAGCTGGTACTTTGAAAAAACAAACAAAATAGACAAAGTACTGGTTAATCTAATTAAAAAAAAGAAAGAAGAAAAGCAAATTTACAGCATCAAAGATGAAAAGGGGGACATCACCTCCAATGAAGAGGAAATTAAGGCAATCATTAAAAATTACTTTGCCCAATTATATGGCAATAAATACACCAATTTAGGTGATATGGATGAATATATACAAAAATACAAACTGCCTACACTAACAGAAGAAGAAATAGAATTCTTAAATAATCCCATATCAGAAAATGAAATCCAATAAGCCATCAAAGAACTTCCTAAGAAAAAATCCCCAGGGCCTGATGGATTCACCAGTGAATTCTATCAAACATTCAGAGAACAGTTAACCCCAATACTATATACAAACTATTTGATATAATAAGCAAAGAGGGAGTTCTACCAAACTTCTTTTATGACACAAACATGGTACTGATCAAAAAAGGTCAAAAACATAGAAAGAAAATTATAGACCAATCTCCCTAATGAATATAGATGGAAAAATCTTGAATATGATAGTAGCAAAAAGACTCCAGCAAGTGATCAGAAGGGTCATCCACCATGATCAAGTAGGATTTATACCAGGGATGCAGGGCTGTTATAACCATCCACATAATTAACCAAAGCAAACCAACAAAAATTGCATGATTATCTCAATAGATTCGGAAAAAGCCTTTGATAAAATACAACATCCATTCCTATTAAAAACACTAGAAAGCATAGGAATAGAAGGGTCGTTCCTAAAAATAATAAACAGTATATATCTAAAACCATCAGCTAATATCATCTGTAATGGGAATAAACTAGATTCATTCCCATTAAGATCAGGAGTGAAACAAGGATGCCTATTATCACCTCTACTATTTGACATTGTACTAGAAACACTAGCAGTAGCAAATAGAGAAGTAAAAGAAATTGAAGGCATCAAAATAGGCAAGGAGGAGACCAAGTTATCAGTCTTTGCAGATGACATGATGGTCAACTTTAATAATCCTAGAGATTCAACCAAAAAGCTAATTGAAATAATCATCAACTTTAGCAAAGTTGCAGAATACAAAATAAACCCACATAAGTCATCAGCATTTCTATATATCTCCAACACAGCTCAGCAGCAAAAACTAGAAAGAGAAATCCCATTCAAAATCACCTTAGACAAAATAAAATACCTAGGAATCTATCTCCTGAGACAAACACAGGAACTATATGAACACAACTACAAAACACTCTCCACACAACTAAAACTAGACTTGAGCAATTGGAAAAACATTAACTGCTCATGGATAGGACGAGCCAATATAATAAAAATGAACATTCTACCCAAATTTATTCATCTATTTAGTGCCATACCCATTGAACTCCCAAAAAATTTCTTTACTGATTTAGAAAAAAACATAACATAGTTCATTTGGAATAACAAAGGATGAAGGATATCCAGGGAAATAATGCAAAAAAAAAAACACAAATAATGGGGGCCTTGTAGTCCCAGACCTCAAATTATATTATAAAGCAGCAGTCATCAAAACAATTTGGTACTGACTAAGAGACAGAAAGGAGGATCAGTGGAATAGACTGGGGGCAAGGGACCTCAGCAAGACAGTATATGATAAACCCAAATATCCCCGCTTTTGGGACAAAAATCCACTATTTGATGAAAATTGCTGGGAAAATTGGAAGACCAAACGAAACTCTAATGCCAATACTAACAACATGGCAATGGGTTCGAATCAAGATCACATGTGATACCCAGTGGAATCACACGTCGTCTATGGGGGTGGGGGGGATGAAAAGAAAATTATCTTTGTCTTTAATGAATAATGCTTGGAAATGATCAAATAAAATATTATTTTAAAAAAATAAAGGAAGATATCCAAGAAAACTGCTGAAATATTCTTGGACAAGAGGATAAAGTAGAGATTGAAAGAATCCACAAATCATCTCCTACATTAAATCTCCAATTGACAATGCCCAGGAATGTTATAACCAAGTTCAAGAACTTAGAGACCAAGGAAACTCTACTACTACCTGTTTAAAGGACACACAATTCAGATAACATGGAGCCACAGTCAGGATTACACAGGATCTGGCTGCATCCACACTGAAGGACCAGAAGGTATGGAATATAATATCCCAGAAAGCAAAGTAACTGTGTCTACAACCAAGATTCAATATTCCAGCAAAATTTATTACAATCTTTCAAGGGGAATGAATGGTCATTTAATAAAATAGATGTCCAAGCATTCCTGAAGAAAAGAACACACTTAAAAGAAAATTTGATGCCCAAATACTGAACTCAAGAGAATAACCAAAAGGTAATTTAGAAAGGAAAAAAGAACCCGGTAAGTTCAAAAGATTTGTGTTCCTATATGAAAGATGATACTGATAAGTCTTAAAAACTGTTTTTATCATCAAAGTATCTACAAAAAGTATATTTAGAGTATACAGTAGCAAACTGTAAGTGACAATATATGAAAAATATTTTTAAAAAGGGGTAAAAAGAGGATAATACTAAGAGAAATGGGAAAAGATATAAAATGGGGGCTAAATATATTTGATAAAGAAGGATATGTGGAGAAGATAAATACAACTGAAGGGAGGAAGATATTGGTGACCCGTAATGCTTAAATCTTATGCTCATTCGAATTGACTCAGAATGGGAAGAACAGTTAGATTCATTGGGGCAGAATATTGTATCATGACCTATAGAGAAGTAGAAGGATGGTGAGGGGAACAAAGCAATAGAGGGAAAGGTTGGGGGAGGCATTTAAAAGGTGGTATAGTACAAGGGGAATAATAAGAAGGGAGGCAGTGGGAATGGCAGTAACATTAAGGTGGGAAAGGTATAGAATACTATTGTGCTCAAAAGAATAATAAACTGGAGAAATTCCATGCAAACTGAAACAACCTCCAGAATTAATGCAGAATGAAAGGACCAGAACCAAAAGAACATTATACACAGAGAATGATACACTGTGGTATAATTGAATGTAGTGGACTTCTCTACTGGCAGTGCAATAATACAGGACAATTCTGAGAGACCTATGAGAAAGAACACTACCTACATTCAGAGGAAGAACTGTGAGAATAGAAACATAGAAGAAGAAAAAAAACTTCAGGTTCACATAGTTTGATGAGGATATGATTGGGGATATAGACTCTTAATCAGGGGTCCCTAAACTATGGCCTGCAGACCACATGCTGCTCCTTGAGGCCATTTATCTGCCCCCCCCCCCCACCGCATTTCCAGAAAGGGCACCTCTTTCATTGGTGGTCAGTGAAAGGAATATTGTATGTGGAAGGCACCTCAAAGCAAGGCGTCACTCACGTACTGTACTACTTCTGGGGACATAATCCTTTGTGTGGTGCCTTATTTTGAGAGTAACTGTGTGAGAACAAGGCGTCATGCAAAGGATTATGTGGCTACATAATGGAAGGTGTCAGTATGGTGAGCAGCGATCTCGGGGAGGGGATTCTGCACTGTGTATACTGCTGCTTGGTATAGTGGTGGCAGTAATGGGCCTGTGCGCGGTGTGATAGGCCCACCACAGTCAGCTCTGCAGCCTCCACTATCTTGGACAGTGGTATACAGATTTGTTCATAGTTTTGTTTTGTTTTTCTAGTCTGGCCCTCCAACAGTCTGAGGGACAGTGAACTGGCCCCTTGTATAAAAAATCTGGGGACTCCTGCAATGTTGAACCTAGTACAAATATCAATAATATGGAAAAAAAAGTCTTGATTAGTAACACTTGTAAAACCCAGAGGAATTGTGAATTGGTTTTTTGAAGGGGTTTTGGGGAGGGCAGAAAAAGAATATGAATCTTGTAACCATGGAGAAATATTGTAAATTAATTAATGAAAAAAATTT
This sequence comes from Monodelphis domestica, assembly GCF_027887165.1. Taxonomy (NCBI): domain Eukaryota; kingdom Metazoa; phylum Chordata; class Mammalia; order Didelphimorphia; family Didelphidae; genus Monodelphis; species Monodelphis domestica. The sequence goes on from NC_077233.1 coordinate 253,660,087, forward strand.
CCCCCAAAAAAAGGAGGGAAAAGGGAGCGAGATTGACTAATTAACTAAAAGTGAAAAGTTGGAGGAGAGGGTAAAAGGGATAAGAGAAAAGGTAGAATAAAAGAAGGAAGTCAAAAAGGAGGGGAATATACAGACAGTAATCATAGCTATGAATATGAATGAGTCATATTGAATGAATGAAATGTCACCCATAAAAAGGAAGCAGATAGCAGAATGGATTAAAAAACAGAATGCTACCATATGATGTCTACAAGAAACACAATTAAAGCAGGTAGACACACAGAGGGCAAAGGTGTGAGAGTAGTGTAATTTACTGCGCTGCAACTGAGACAAAGAAGGCAGGAGTAGCGAGTATGATCTCAGACAAAGGTAAAGCAAAGATAGATCTCATTAAAAAAGATGAGGAAGGTAATGGCACTTTGATGAAAGGCAATATAAATAATGAGGGAAAAGCAGTACTCAACATATATGTACCAAATGTTATAGCATGAGGATATCTAAAGGATAAACTAAAGTAGTTTAAAGGTGAAAAAGATAGTAAAATCATACTAATGGAGGACGTCAACATTCTTCTATCAGAACTAGATAAATCAAACAAAAAGTAAATAAGGAAAAAGTAAGCAAGTGAATGAAATGTTAGAAAAATTAGAGCTAATGGATATCAGAGAGAAAAATAAATAAGGATAAAAAGAAATATACCTTCTTTTCAGTATCACATAGTATATATACCAAGATAGATCATGTACTGTGGCATAAAATATTTCAAACAAATGTAGGAAACCAGAAATAATAAATGCAAATTTTAGATCATAATGTAATAAAATCATAATCAATGAAGTCTTATGGAAAGGTGTAAAGGGTTAATTTAGGTTTGAGAGTAAATGTAATCATTATTTGGTCACCAAGTATTTAATTTCTTAAATCCTAAATAAACACTCAAGTCAGAATGGAGTTTTATGGAGATTTAATTACAACAGGAGGAAGAAATTAAGAGAAAGAGAGAAAGAGTTAACTCAAATTGCTCTGGCTCAGGCTAATCCAGGAAGGAGTTCAAGCCTTTAGCCAAGGGCAGCCTTCCCCTGACTTGTGTGACTGACTGAAGGAAAGCTGTCTATGGGAGCTTCTCCAAGCTCAAGTTCCAGGATCGAACTGGCATCTACTCCTATCCACAGGAAGTGATCAGAACTCCAGAAGCAGTTCTCTACATCACTTCCTGCATCTCAAATGTGCCAATGGTGGCTCAAGCTTGGTTTAGGACAGCCCTTGGGGCAGTCATTTGTTTCTGATTTGTCATTTGCTAGCATATGCCCATGTAGTGTGGGTGTGCATATTCCTGGGTGCAAGACAAAGCAAGATGGAGAAAATCTAAAAATCACAAAGGCAAATTTAAAATTAATTAGAAACTAAATGATTTATTTCTTAAAAACTGGTGGATGAAAGAACAAATCAAAGAACCAATTCTTGATTTCATTGAAGAGATTGACAATGGGGAAACAACTTATCAAAATCTATGGGATGCAGCCAAAGTAGTACTAAGGGGAAATTTTATATCCCTGAGGACATATTTCAAAAAATCAGAGAAGGAAAATATCAATTAATTGGGCATGCAACTTAAAAAATCATAGAAAGGTAACAAATAAAAAACCCCAGATAAAACTAAATTGGAAATTGTAAAAATTAAAGGAAAAGTTAATAAAATGGAAAGTAAAAGAACTATTGAAATAATAAATAACTAGCAGCCGGTACTTTGAAAAAACAAGTAAAATAGATTCACTACTCTCTAATCTGATGAAAAAGAAGAAAATCAAATGAACAGTATCAAAGATGAAAAGGGTGACCGCACCTTTACTGAAGAGGAAATTAAGGTAACTACTAAGAGATATTTTGCCCAATTATATGGAACTAAATATGGCAATCTAGGTGTAATGGGTGAATATTGACAAAAATATAAATTGCCTTGATTAACAAAAGAGGAAATAGAATACTTTAAAAATCACAGAAAAAAAATTGAACAAGCCATTAAGGAATGCCCTAAGAAAAAATCCAGAGGACCAGATGGATTCAGAAGTGAATTCTATCAAACATTTAAAGAAGAACTAATACCAATACTATACCACTATTTGACAAAATAAGCAGAAAAAGGAGTTAAATAAAATTCCTTTTACGACATGAATATGGTACTGATCCTAAAAGTCAGGCAGATCAAAAGCAGAAAAAGAAAACTATAGACAAATCTCCTTAATGAACACAAATGCAAAAATCTTAAATAAAAAAGTAGCTAAAAGACTATAGGAATCTATCATAGGGATTACCCACTATCATCAGGTGGGATTTATACCAGAAATGTGAGGATGGTTTAATATTAGGAAAAGCATTCATAAAATTGACCATATTAATAAGTAAAATAATAGAAATCACAAGCCTATCTTCATAGATGCAGAAAAAGCTTTTGACAAAATACAATACCCATCCCTATTGGAAACACTGGAAAGTACAGGAATAGATGAGGCTTTTCTAAAAATAATAAACAGTATATATTTAAAACCATCAGCAAGTATCTTTTTCAATGGGGAAAATTAGAAACTTTCACAATAAGATCGGGAGTGAAACAAGGATGCCTATTATTACCTCTATTATTTAACATGGTACTAGAAAATGTAGTGGTAAAAATTAGAGAATGAAATGAAATTGAAGGGATTACAATAGGCAGTGAGGAGATTAAATTATCATTCTTTGCAGATGATATGATGGTCTATTTAAAGAATCCTAGAAAGTCAACTAAAAAGCTAGTGGAAATAATTAATGACTTATCAAACTTACAGGGTAGAAGATAAACACACAAAAATCATCAGCATTTTTATATCTCCTAAAACAATAAGCAGCAAGAGTTAGAAAGAGAAACTATATTTAAAAATACTCTAGACAATATAAAATATTTAGAAATTTACCTACCAAGACAAACACAGGGATTATATGAACACACAAAACACTTTTCACACAATTAAAACTAGCTCTAAATAATTGGAAAAATATTAATTGCTCGTGTGTAGAACAAGCTAATACAATAAAAATGACAATCTTAACCAAATTAATTTATATATTCAGTACCATGCCTATCAAATTACCAAGAAACTTTTTCACTAAATTAGAAAAAAATTATAATTAAGTTCACCTGGAAATACAAGAGATAAAGAATAATAAGGGAACTAATAAAAAAATTGTGAAGGATTGGGGTGTAGCAGTACCAGATATTAAACTGTACTATAAAACAGTGGTCATCAAAATAATACAGTACTAAGAGAAAGACGGATGGATCAATGGAATAGACTAAAGGTAAATGACCTCTGTAAGCTAGTGTTCTATAAACTTAAAGATCCCAGCTTTTTCAACAAGAACCCACTCTTTGACAAAAACTGCTGGGAAAATTGAAAAACAGTATGGGATAGATTAAATTTATTTTATTTTTTCGCATCTGTATTAGTTTATTTAGTCAATTTAGAACATTATACCTTGGCCTCAATAATCACGTTATTTCCCTCCCTACCCTCCAACCACCCTTCCTGCAGCCAACACACAATTTCATTGGGTATTATTTGTGTCCTTGATCACAACCTATTTCCATGTTGTTGATGTTTGAACTAGGATGTTCATTTAGAGTTTACATCTCCAAACATATCCCTTCAATCCATGTATTCAAGGAGTTGTTTTCCTTCGGCGTTTTTACTTCCATAGTGATTCCTCTGAATGTGGATACTGGTTTTTCTAGTAGATTCCTCCAAATGTTCAGGGTCACTGCATTGCCACTAACAGAGAAGTCCATTACACTCGATTGTACCACAGTGTATCAGTCTCTGTGTTCAACGTTTTTTGGTTCTGTTCCTCTCACTCTCCATCAATTCCTGGAGGATGTTCCAGTCTCCATGGAATTCCTCCACTTTATTATTCCTTTGAGCACAATAGTATTCCATCACCAACATATACCACAATTTGTTCAGCCATTCCCCAATTGAAGGGCATCCCCTCATTTTCCATTTTTTTTTGCCACCACAAAGAGCGCAGCTATAAATATTTTTGTACATGTCTTTTTCCTTATTATCTCTTTGGGGTACAAACCCAGCAGTGCCATTGCTGTAGCAAAGGGCAGACAGTCTTTTATCGCCCTTTGGGCATAGTTCCAAATTGTTCTCCAGAATGGCTGGATCAATTCACAACTCAACCAGCAATGTAGTAATGTCCAGAATTTGCCACATCCCATCCAACATTCATTACTTTCCTTTGCTGTCATGTTAGCCAATCTGCTAGTTGTGAGGTGATACCTCAGAGTTGTTTTGATGTGCATTTCTCTGATTAAAAGAGATTTAGAACACTTTTTTCATGTGCTTATTAATAGTTTTGATTTTGTTAACTGAAAATTACCTATTCATGTCCCTTGGCCATTTATCAATTGGAGAATGGCTTGATTTTTTGTACAATTGGTTTAGCTCTTTATAAATTTGAGTAATTAGACTTTTGTCAGAGGTTTTTGTAATGATAATTGTTTCCCAATTTGTTGCCTCACTTCTAATTTTGGGTGCAAAAAACTTTTTAATTTGATGTAATCAAAATTATTGATTTTACTTTTGGTTATTTTTTTCTAACTCTTAAATGGTCTTAAAGTCTTTCCTTTCCCAAAGATCTGACAAGTGTACTATTCTGTATTCACCTAATTTGCTTATAGTTTCCTTCTTTACATTCAGGTCATTCACCCACTCTGATTTTATCTTGGTGTAGGGTATGAGATGTTTATCCAAAACTAATCTTTCCCATGATATCTTCCTATTTCCCCAGCAATTTTTATCAAATACTGCATTTTGGACACCAAAACTGTGATCTTTGTGATTATCATAGATTGTCTTGCTGATTTCATTTACCCCAAGTCTATTCCACTGATCCACCCCCACCCTCTCCCTCCCTTGTACTGCTTCCCTCCACACCAGTCCTTTTCTAACCCTTCTACTCCCCTATAGGGTGCAAATCTATTCTCTACCCAAATAGATTATATTGTTCTTCCCTCTTTGGGTCAATTTCAATGCATGTAAGAGTTGAGTATTTCCTATCTCCAACTTCTTTACCCTTTCAGTATATTGATGTTTCCTCCCTCCTGCCATGAGCTACTTTGTGACATATAAATTTACCCCCTTTTGTTTATTTTCCCATTTCTTTTAGTATTAACCTTGTTTTAGCTCTAGTTATATATGTATATATGTATATATATATGTATTTATGCATACATATATCTATATAACTATTTATGTCTTGTCATTTCATAGTATACAGTTTTTCACTGTTCCCTCTATGTGTAATTCTTCTAGCTACCCAGGTGATAATAACAATTTTTAAAAGTTACCAATGACCTCTTTTCTTATAGGGATACATATCATTTTAACTTATTGAGTCTCTTTAAAAAAAGGTTTTATTTTTGTTTTGTTTTGTTCTTTTTTCCCTCTTTTTTAATTACCTTTTGATGATTCTCTTGAGTTCTGTGCTTGGGCATCCAATTTTCTGTTCAGGTCTGGTCTTTTCTTTGCAAATTCTTGCAGTTCTTCTGTTTTGTTGAATGACCATACTTTCCCGTGTAAGAATATAGACCATTTTGCTGGGTAGTTGATTCTTGGTTGTAGACCTAGTTCCCTTGCTTTCCAGAATATCATATCCCATGCCTTTCTGTCCTTCAGTGTGGATGCAGCCAGATCCTGTGTTATCCTCACTGTAGTTCCATGGTTTCTGAAAGACTTCCTCTTGGCAGCTTGTAATATCTTTTCTTTGGTCTGATAGTTCTTGAATTTGGCTATAACATTCCTGGGTGTTGTCAGATGGGGATTAAGTACAATGAGGTGATCTATGGATTCTTTCAATCTCCACTTTTCCCTCTTGTTCTAGAATATCAGGGCAGTTTTCTTGGATAATTTCCTGTAGTATGATGTCCAGGATTTTTCTTTTTTCATGGTCATCTGGTAGACCAGTGATCATGAAATTGTCTCTTTGAATGATTTTCTAAATCCTCTGTTTTGTGAATGAGATGCTTCATATTTTCCTCAATATTTTTCATTCTTTTCATTTTGTTTTTATACTGTTCTGCTGCATTGTGATGTAACTTAATTCTAGTTGTTTTATTCTGTTTCTTAAAGACTGGATTTCATCCCTGGCTTTTTGGCTATCCTTCTCCTTCTGGTCTGATATTCTTTGGAGGTAATCTTTCATTCTCTTTACCTCACATCTTCTCTCCTTTGCCTTACCTTTCATCTTCTTTGCCTCATCTTTCATCTCCATTGCCTCATTTTCAAGCTAGTTGATTTTGGCTTTCAAGACACTATTTTCTGTTTCCAGGTGACTTATCTTAGTTTTTAAATTCTTTTCCCAATTGTCTTCAGCCTCTCTTAATTTTGTTTTGAATTGTATTTTCAGTTTTTCCAAGGCCTGTATCCAATTCGCTGGGATTTCTGTTGTATTGCTTGCCTTCCCCTCTGTTTTGTTTGCCCTTTGTTCCTTGCCTGAACAAAAGCTGTCTATTATAATTTCTTTCTTGTTTTTCTGTTGTTTGATCATATTTACACCTTCTTTGCTGCCCATATTTTTCTATGCTCTTGCTCCTCTCATTTTTTTTTTGGTTTTGGGGCTTTCTGTCAGTCTCCCCTCTTGGAGCTTTTTTAGATCTCAGTACAGTATGAGGGGGAGGGGTGTTGGAGCTTGAGATTCCCTGACCTCTGAAGACTTTTGATGGGATTAAGTTCAGCTAGGTTGGGCTGGATTTGCTGTGAGGCCAAAATCTTTTGGAAGGGTGGAGCAATATGGAGGGTCTCCACCACTCTGATTGAGCTGCCTGTTCTGCACTTCCTCTCCAGCTGCTTCCCTGCCACCTGTGTTCGATGCTCTGAGCGTGGCACAGCCCTGCCTGCAAGACCAGTGCCTTTGCCTACCCAGAGTTTCCTGCTGCCACTGGGGGGCTTAGAGCTCTAGGTCGGGGGGGTTGGGGGGATGGGTCCTGGGACCTTCCTTCTGCCTTCCCCTTGAACCCGAATGTTCTCGGATTCCAGCTTTTGGGGTGCATACCTTTTGAATTTTGAGTCCAGCAGGAGAGTTCCTTCCTCTGTCTTGTTGTTAGGTTTGATTTTCAGTCCTCCAGGAGCATTCAGTTTGTGGATCAGTAAGGAAGGGTTTTTAGAGGTCTGACCTTTTACTTCTTCTATGCCACCATCTTGACTCTGCCCTCCAGAAAGATTAAACTTATATGAACATCTTACACCTCATAGCAAGATAAATTCAGAATGGGTAAATGACTTAAATATAAAGAGGGGAAATTATAAGTAAATTAGGTAAACATACAATGATATACCTGTCAGATTTATGGGAAAGGAAAGAATTCAAGACCAAGCAAGAGAGAGAATATTCCAAAATATAAAATGAATAATTTTGATTACATTAAATTCAAAAGTATTTGTACAAACAAAATCAATGCAATAAAAATTATAAGGAAATCAAAAAATTGGGAAAAATCTTTATAACAAAAACCACTGACAAGGGTCTAATTTCTAAAATTTATAATGAGCTAAATCACTTGTACAAAAAAATAAAGCCATTCCCCAACTGACAAAGGGATAAGGGGCACAAATAGGCAGTTTTCAGATAAAGATTGCTTTCTAAAACCTATCAATAAACACAGAAAAAGGTTTTCTAAATCTCTCATAATTAGTGAAATGGAAATCAAATCAACTCTGAGGTGCCACCTCACACCTAACAGATTGGCCAATAAGACAGCAAAGTGATAAATGTTGGAGGGAATGTGGCAAAATTGGGACAGTAATACACTGCTGGTAGAGTTAGGAATTGGTCCAAACATCCTTGAAGAAAATTTTGAACTATGCACAAAAGACTTTAAATGAATGCCTGCCCTTTGATCCAGTCATATCATTGCTGGGTTTGTACCCCAAAGAGATAATAATGAAAAAGACTTGTACTAAAATATTCATAGCTGTGCTCTTTGTGGTGGCAAAAAATTGGAAAATGAGTGGATATCCATTGATTGATTAATGGATAAATAAATTATGATATATGTGGGTGATGGTGTAAAAAATAGACTCAAATACAGGACTACAATCCCCACGAGCCTTTGCTCCAATTCCCCAGAATGCCTTGTAATCTCACCTGGGCCGAGATCGAGAAAGTATTTAAGCTGATTCAAAGGCTTTTGAGGCTCTCGCTCTTGGTCTTTTGGACTTCCATTTTGGAGCAGGCTCGTCTCTTGCGTGATGTGAGGTTATTTTGTCTAGGCCTCTGGCCTAGGCACATGTTTCTTACTTGTATATTCTTTAATCTTTAACCTTTAATAAACCTCTAAAAAATATAATACTTCTTGCAGAGAGAAACTAATTTCTACCTGCCTAAGATGCCTCAGTCTCCCCATCTTCCCTAAATTTTAATCTTTACAATGGGATATTATTTTGCTAAAAGGAATTAAAAAATCAAGGAATCCCATATGAACTGGAACGACCTCCAGGAATCAATACAGACTGAAAGGAGCTGAACCAGGAGAACATTGTACTGGCACAAGCTCATGTAATGGACTTTTCTACCAGAAGCAATGCAATGATCCAAGACAATCCAGAGGAACTTATGAGAAAGAACAGTATCCACATCCAGAAAAAGAACTGTGAAACCAGAAATGCATTAGAAAAATATATGATCAACCACATAGTGTTATAGGGATATGATTAGGGTTTTGATGTTAAAGAATTGCTCTACTGAAAATATGAATAACATGGAAATAGGTTTTGAACAATGACACATATATAATCCAGTAGAATTGTTCGTTAGCTCCAGTAGGGAAGAGAGAAAGAACATGAATCATAAGATCATTCAAAATATTCTAAATAAATAAACTAATTAATTTTTAAAAGAAAATGTATTTATGTCCGACAATCAAGCTTGTTTTGGTTAAAATCAGCAGGGGATAAACAAATTATATTTATTAAATCACATCTTGTCCATATATGCCTTTTATGTATGTATTTATTTACTTGTTGCCTTATCCATTAGAATGTGAGCTTTTTGAGAATAGTGACAATGTATTTTTGTTTGTCCTTCTTTATATCCCTAGTCCTTACCACAGTTCTTGGCACATAGTACTTCTTTAATAAATACTTGTTAACTGACCATACCTCTTCTACTCAGAATCTTGTGATCTTGCCAACTATTTAACCTCTTTGGTACTCTTTTTCCTCATTTATAAAATTAGGGCTGAGTGGGATGAGATAGCTCCTAATATGCCTTCCAATTTTATTATTATTATTTTTAAATTTAAACCCTTACCTTCCATCCTGGAATCAAAACTGTGTATTGTTTCCAAGGCAGAAGAATGGTTAGGGCTAGGCAATGGGGGTTAAGTGACTTGCCCAGGGTCACACAGCTTCGAAGTGTCTGAGGCCAGATTTGAACCTAGGACCTTCCATCTCTAGGTCTGGCTCTCAATCCACTGAGCCACCCTGCTGCCCCTCACCTTCCAATTTTAAATCTTCACACACACACACATATTCTACACACACACACACGCGCGCGCACACACACAAATACAGAACCCTTTGTCAGAAGGAGGAAATGGATGCAGAGTTTAGGCAGTGAGTACTGATATGGCCTAAATGAGATTTATAGGGTAGAAATCAAATAGTGAAGGGGACTTTGATAAGTGTGGACATCTAAAAAGAAGAAGACTATAGGTTTGTTAATAAAGTTAATGACAAGGTCTGGGCTTGGAAAATAGTAGAGAGCAAAAAAAATGAGTGGGAAATACACATAAGTTTTATGGATCTTAAATAAGATTTCATTGAAATTCTGCTTAGTATATGAAATAATCAAAGAATGATCTGGAGGTAAGTGGCAATAGATAACAATGACTTAGCCTAGCCTTGTGAATTACAATTAGTAGGAAAAGGAATGGCAATTAGAGTAAAGAATTGCTAGAGACATTTTTAGAGGAATTCAGGATTTTGTTAAATCAAAAAAGGGAAAAGGATATTATTTTAAGTATAAGGATATCTTGTATTGTTTATGAATAAGAGGGTAATAATTGACTCAATGATACCACTACTAGACCAACACCATGAAGAGATCAAAAGAAAAAAGAAAGATCCTATATGTATAATATTTGTAATGGTTCTTTTTGTTATGACAAATAATTGGAAACTAAGGTCGGTTTAAATCAATTATTGATCATTTACTATGCTAATTCCTGGGATTGCAAAGAAAGGCAAAAGCCAGTCCATCCTCTTAAGAAGCTCACAATGTCATGGGGAAAAGCATGAAATCAACAATATATAAACAAGATATAGTCTAGAGAAGTTGGAGATAATAAGTAAAGGCACTAACATTTAGGCATCAAGAAAGGTTTCCCATAAAAGATTGTTATTTTTACTCGAACTTAAAAGAAACTAGGAATCCAAGAAATATACCAATTAAGGTATATGGACCAGTCAGTTAAAATACTGAAAGTCTGTAGAGAGAGGTTTGTTTGTTTTTTTAATGTGCAAAACCATTATCAATAGATTTCAGAGTACATAAATAGAAAGCAAGGGGTAAATTATAAGAAGGCTAGAAAGGTAGGGGAGAACCAGATTATATATGATATTGAAGGCCAGATAATTTTATTTTTGATATTACATTTTATTTTGATATTATATTTTGATAGGGAATCAGGACCATAAAACTGCATATATCCTTTAGTCCAGCTATACCACTACTAGGTTGATAACCCAAAGAATTTAAAGATAGGGGGAAAATAAATATAAAAATGCATTAATATCATCTTTTTTGTTGTATTAAAGAACTGGAAACTGAAGGTATATTCATCAGTTGGAGAATGTCTGAAGAAGTTGTGGTATATGATTTTGTAGTGGAATACAATTATGCCACAAGAAATGGCAAACAAGATGATCACAATAAAACCTGGAAAGATATATCTGAAGTTGGATAGTGATGTTAGCAGAACCAGGAGAATGTTGTACACAGTAACAGCAATAAAGTACAATGATCAACTGTGAATGATTTAACCATCAGGAATGCCAGGAATTAGGACAACTTCAAGGGATTCATGACAAAAAAGGAAATCCAGTACTATAGAAGGAACTGACAGGTTAAATGCAAATTAAAGAATACTGTTCTTCACTTTATTTCCTCCATTAATTTTCTCTAGTGTAATCAATAGTTGTCTTCTTTCATAACATGACAGCCATGGGAATAGATTGTATTATAACATATGAATGACCTATGTCATATTATCTTTCTCCTTGGTAAGGGGACAAGAGTAGGAGGGAGGAGGAGAACATGAATTGCAAAATGTCAGAAAACAATTATTAAAAATTACAGCAGAAGATGGCAGTGTAGTAGTAGGAAAAACTTGGTGCCACTCTGAATTTCCTTTCAAAACCAGTCATTACAAAGCATCTCAAAAAGACAAAAGTCAAAAGTGTAAAGTCAAGTTAAAACTAGATGCAGTGTGAAAGGTAGGCAGTGAGAGGGGATTCTCACAATATAAAGGGAGAAAGCTGCTCAAGGAAAAGCATAGGCTGACCATCCCTCCCCCTACCTACCATCCCAGAGTCAGAGCCAGGGCCAGTAAAATCACTGAGTTCTCAGGGGCTGGATGAAAGCAGCTCTGAGGCTACACCAGGCCTTGGAAGTGAAACTTGAGACTAAATTACATGGAACTCAGTTCCCCAATGCAGGTGATGGGAAGATAGCCTCAGGGCAAAACTTGGTGTAGCACACTACACTACAGAACCATCCTTGAATATCCCAGCTACTAGAGCCATGGCTCAGAGATTAAGTAACAGCAGTAACAGTAATAAGCACCAGCAACAGAAGCAACAGCGGCAGCAATAGCAAGAGGCAGCAGAAGCAGTAGCAGCTGGGGAAGATAGTCTCAGGTAAAAAATTATTTTAAGCATGTTACACAAATAAACACATACACACACACACACACACACACACACACACACACACACACACACAAGCCCTCAGATTTGCCTGCCCTAACTCAGGTCTCTAATAGGGCAAGGAAAAATAGTTAACAAGGCAAAACACTGTGAGACAGAAGTCAACATAGCAATAACCTTCAACATGCAGGAATCCAAATCCCCCAGTGGGAAAAAGAGTAGACAATATAAAAACAATTCTTGACTCTGGAAATTGTTCTTTGGAGAAAAAAGAACAAAATACAGAAGCAACAGAAGAGAGTGCAAAACAAGCAAACACATGCAAACTCCCACCAAAAAAAAAATTGATCACAAGCTCTGGAGAAACTGAAAAGGAAGTTCAAGAACCAAGAAAAAAAGATAGAAAATGGGAAGAAAAGTGGGGAAAACAAATGAAAGTAAATTACAAAAATGATAGATTTTAAAAGACAACATTGACCAAATAAAAAAGTGGCATAGAAATCAAATGAAGTAATAAGGAAATTGAAGACAAAAATTGACCTGATGGAAGCCAGGAAAAGCAGGATAGGCCAAGTCAAAAAGGAAAATCAAAAAACCATAGTTGAAAATCAGTCTTTAAAGACTAGAATTGGGTCAATGGAAGTTAATATTTTTTTTGTTAGACAGCAAGAAATAATAAGACAAAATCAAAAGGAAAAAAGTAGGAAATATGAAAAGATCTGATTAAAAAAAACACTTGACCTAGAAAACAGATCAAGGAGAGACTACTTGAGATGTTTTGGACTACTTGAATCAGGGAAAAATCATTGACATCATCTTAAAAGAAATTTTCCAAGAAAACAGCCTTAACATTCTTGAACAAGAGGGCAATATATACATTGAAAGAATCCACAGATCATCCTCTACATTAAATCTCAATTGAGAACTCACAGGAATGTTATAGCCAAGTTCAAAAGCTTCTAGGCAAAGGAGAAAATACTGCAAATAACCAGAAAGAAAAAATTCATATATCATGACCAAGGGGCTTGGAATATGATTTTCAGGAAGGCAAGAGAATTGGGTCTAGAACTAAGAATCAACTACCCATCAAAACTGAATATACATTCAAGGGAAAGTATGGACATTTAATAAAATAGAATGTTTCCAAGAATTCCTAAAGAAAAAACAAGAACTAAAAGGAAAACTGAATGGATACATACAAAATTCAAGAGAACCATAAAAATGCAAACAAGAAAGAGGAAAAAAATTAAAGGTTACAATAAGAACAAATTGATTATATTTGCATATAGAAAAAATTATATCTGTAACTCTTTAAATTGTTTTCATTATCATAGTAAATAGAAAATATATACAAAGGCATAGGTTGTGGTATTAAGCTGGTTAAGATGAAATGTAAAAAGATAGGGAAAAAAGGAGAATTGTACTAAGTGAAACAAGAAGGAAGAGGTAAAATAGGATAAAGTACAACACATTAAGAGAAGAGACGCATGTGGTGAAAGGAGAAGACCGTTAATACTTAAACTTTACTCTCAGAGGAATCAGTTCTGAGAGGGAAGAACAGTTTGGAGGGGAGTATTGAAAGGAAGGAAAAATTGTGTGTGGGGGGTGATGATTAAAAAACCTAAAGGGAAAAAGGAAAGAAATAAGAAAGGAGTGAGTGGGAATGAAAGTCAAATAAGGTTGGGGAAAAGGGGGACTAAATAAAAGAAAAACACTGGTATGGAGGCAGATAGTGAATGAAAAAAGGTCAGGACTAGGAGAGGAAAACAAAATGATGGGTAATACACAGGTGGTAATCGTAACTCTCAATGTGAATGGGATGAAATCACCCATAAAACAGTAGCAGATAGCAGAGTTGATTAGAAACGAAAATTCTACCATATGTTGTCTACAAGAAACACACATGGAAGATGGCAGCCTAGAAGGAGAAGAAGTTCAGACTTCTAAATACCCTTACTCACTGATCACAAACTGAATGCTCCTAGGGGACTGAAAATCAAACCTAACAACAAGACAGAGCCAAGGAACCCTCCTGCTGGACTCAATTCAAAATGTTCGCCCATCCCCAAAAAAGCCAGAATCTGAGAACACTCAGGATTAAGGGGAAGGCAGAAGGAAGGTCCCAGGAACCCTCCCCCCATCCACCTAGAGTGCTGAGACTCCAGTGGCAGCAGGAACTTCTGGATGGGCAAAGGTGCTGGTTTGGAGGATATACCTTGTGGGCAGGTCTGTGCCAAGCTCAGAGCATCAAACACAGATGACAGGGAAGGAGCTAGAGAGGGAACATAGAGCTGGAAGCCTGGCCAGAGCTGTGGAGATCCTCCATATTTGCGCCAGCCTTACAGGAGGTGTTGGCTTCAGAGCACATCTAGCCCAAACAAGCTGAACTTAATCCCATAAAAAGCCTTCAGAACTCAGTGAAGTCCAAGATCCACAACCCTTCCTCGTACTTTAATCTAATCAAAATCCTTCAGAGGACAGGGAAGCTCAAAACCCAACAACCATCTTGAAGAGACTGCACCGAGAAATCTTCTGTCAAAAACCCAAGAGGGGAGACTGAGAGGAGCCTGCAAAAGCAAAAAAAAATGAGAAGAGTAGGAGCACAGATAAATATGGGGAGCAAAGAAGAGATGGATATGAGCAAACAACAGAAAAAGAAGAAAGAAATTACAATAGATAGCTTCTATACAGAGATAGGAGCAGAGGAGAGGAATCAGCAAAAGATCAATCAGAAATCCCAGTAAATTGGAAACAGACTTTGGAAGAACTCAAAATGCAATTCAAAACACAATTAAGAGAGTCTGAAGACAACTTTAACAGCAAGATAGGTCATCTGGAAACAGAAAACTGTGTCTTGAAACCCATAATTAATCAGCTGGAAAATGAGGCAAAGGAAATGAAAGATAAGGCAAAGGAGATGAAAGGTAAGGCAAAGGACATGAAAGATGAGGTAAAGAGGATAAAAGATGACCTCCATAGAAAATCAGATCAGAAAGAGAAGGATGACCAAAAGTCCAGGGATGAAATCCAGTCTTTAAGAACCAGAATAAAACAAATAGAATTAGGTGACCTCACAAGGCAGCAGGACACTATTAAACAAAATCAAAAGAATGAAAAAATTGAGGAAAATATGAAGCATCTCATTCACAAAACAGAGGATTTAGAAAATCATTCAAGGAGAGACATTGGTCTACCAGAAGACCATGACAAAGGGAAAAGCCTGGACACAATACTACAATAAATCATTCAAGAAAACTGCCCCAATATTCTAGAACAAGAGAGAAAAGTGGAGATTGAAAGAATCCATAGATCACCTCATTGTACTTAATCCCCATCTGACAATACCCAGGAATGTTATAGCCAAATTCAAGAACTATCAGACCAAAGAAAAGATATTACAAGCTGCCAAGAAGAAGAAATTCAGATACCATAGAACCACAGTGAGGATAACGCAGGATCTGTCTTCATCCACAATGAAGGATTGAAAGACATAGAATATGATATTCTGGAAAGCAAGGAAACTAGGTCTACAATCAAGAATCAACTACCCAGCAAACAGACTATATTCTTACATGGGAAAGTATGGTCTTTCAACAAAATAGAAGAACTTCAAGAATTTGCAAAGAAAAGACCAGATCAGAACACAAAATTTGCTGTCCAAGCACAGAACTCAAGAGAAGTATCAAAAGGTAATTAAAAATAAGGGAAAAAAGAAAAACAACAAAAAAAATTTTAAGAGACTCAATAAGTTAAAATGATATGTATCCCTATAAGAAAAGAGGTCATTGGTAACTTCTAAAAACTGTTGTTATCACCTGGGAAGCTAGAAGAATTCACTTTGAGGGAGCAGTGACAAACTGTATGGGATGAAATGACAAGACATAAAGAGATATATGGGTATATGAATGTAAAAATACATATACATGTCTGTGTATATATATACATATATATATATATATATATATGAACAACTAGAGCTAAAAAAAGAGAATAATACTAAAAGAAATGGGAAAAGAAACAAATGGGGTAAATTCATATGTCCCAAAGAAACTTATGGGGGGGGGTGGGAAAGAACATCAATACACTGGAAGAGTAAAGAGTTTGGAGATAGGAAATACTCAACTCTTAAATGCTTTGAAATTTACCCAAATAGGGAACAACAATTCAATCCATTGGGACAGAGAATGTATTTGCTCCCTATAGGGGAGTCGAAGGGTAAGAAATGGCCTGGTTCGGAGAGAAACAGTACAAGGGAGGGAGAAATTGGGGGGTAATTTTAGAAAGACGACAGGGAAAATAAGGGGGTGAATAAGAAAAGAGGGAGGTAGAAAGGTAAGTAAAATAAGGGTGGAAACTAGGTGGACTGATTAAAAACAAACAATGGTATAGAAGGAAATAGTGAAAAAAGAAAAGGCAGGATCAGGAGTAGAAATCAAAATGCTGGGAAATACACAGCTAATAATCATAACTCTGAATGTGAATGGAATGAACTCACCCACAAAAAGCAAGTGAATAGCAGAGTGGATTAGAATCCAAAACCCTACCATATGCTGTCTGCAGGAAACACACATGAGGAAGGTAGATACACATAGGCTGAAAGTAAGAGTATGGAGCCAAATCTATTGGGCATCAACTGATAAAAAGAAGGCAGGAGTCACAATCATGATATCTGACAAAGCCAAAGTAAAAATAGATCTCATTAAAAGAGATAGGGAAGGTAATTACATTCAGATAAAAGGCATTATAGACAATGAGGAAATATCCGTACTCAACATGTATGCACCAAATGGCATAGCATCCAAATTTCTAAAGGGGAAACTAGTGGAGACAAAGTATGAAATAGATAGAAAAACTATACTAATGGATGACCTGAACCTTCCTCTATCTGAACTAGATAAATCAAACCAAAAAATAAATGAGAAAGAAGTAAGTAAAGTGAATGAAATCTTGGAAAAATGAGAGTTAGTAGTTATGTGGAGAAAAATAAATAGGGACAAAAAGGAATATACCCTCTTTTCAGCAGCACATGGTACATACACAAAAATTCACCATGTATTAGGGCATAAAAACATTGCAAACAAGTGCCAAAGGGCAGAAATAATAAATGCAATCTTCTCAGATCACAATATAATGAAAATAATAATTAGTAAGGGTACATGGAGAGATAAATCAAAAATTAATTGGAAATTAAACAATTCGATTGTCCAAAACTGGTTAAAGAACAAACCATAGAAACAATAACTTCACTGAAGAAAATGATAATGATAAGACAGCCTTTTAAAACCTATGGGATGCTACTTAGGGGGAAATTTATATCTTTGAGTTCATATATTAACAAATTAAGAAGGGCATATATCATTGAATTGGGCATGTAAATTTAAAAAAAAAACTAGAAAGCAAACAAATTAAAAATCCTCAGATGAAGACTAAATTAGAGATCCAAAAAATCAAAGGAGATATTAATAAAATTGAAAGTCAAAGAACTATTGATTTAAGAAATAAGATTAGAAGCTGGTACTTTGAAAACATAAATAAAATAGACAAAGTACTAGTCAGTCTAATTAAAAAAAAGGAAAGAAAAA
This sequence comes from Monodelphis domestica, assembly GCF_027887165.1. Lineage (NCBI taxonomy): Eukaryota > Metazoa > Chordata > Mammalia > Didelphimorphia > Didelphidae > Monodelphis > Monodelphis domestica. Next base: position 253,677,632 of record NC_077233.1, read on the forward strand.
AACCAAATTGACAGTACCCAAGATGAAAAGGGAGACCTCACCTCTAATGAAGAGGAAATTAAGGAAATCATCAAAAACTATAATGACCAATTATATGGCAAAAATATGGCAATCTAGGTGATATGGATGAATATTTACAAAAATATAAATTGCTTAGACTAATAGAGGAAGAAATAAATTACCTAAATGACCCCTAAATTACCTAAATGACCATATCAGAAAGAGATTGAACAAACCATCAAGGAACTCCCTAAGAAAAAATTCCCAGGTCTAGATGGATTCACAAATGAATTCTATCAAACATTCAAAGAACAACTAATGAGAGGTAGGCCTATTCTCGCTTGTGCAGAAAACATTGTTCCAGATTCAATCTCCTGGACTCATTTCCCCCACGTAGTTTTTAAGGTTATTTATTTAAATGTCTAATGTATTTTCTTGTAACAGACATTGTTTTGCCAATGTTGCCCACTTCAGCGGCACTTCATCTAGTTTTAAAAGAAATAAATAAAACCTTTTAAATGGACAGAGGAAAAAAAAATTCCAATATTATACAAACTATTTGTCAAAATAAGCAAAGAATGAGTTCTACCAAATTCATTTTACAACACAAACATGGTACTGATCCCAAGGCCAGGCAGGACAAAAACAGAGAAAGAAAACTGCAAATCAATCTCCTTAATGAATATAGATGCAAAAATCTTAAATAGGATACTAGCAAAAAGACTCCAGCAAGTCATCACAAGGGTTATTCACTATGACTAGGTAGGATTCATACCAGGAATGCAAGGATGGTTTAATATTATGAAAACCATCCACATGATTGACCATATTAACAAGCAAACATCAGAGTATAAAATGGTATATTATCCAGATTTTTATTTAGTTATTTATTTTTATTTTTGAAAATTTTATTTAATTCATAAATTTAGAACATTTTTTCCTTTGTTACAAGAATCATATTCTTTCTTGACCCTCTTGCTTCACCTTCCTGTAGCTGATGCACAATTCCACTGGATTTTCCATGTGTCCTTGATCAAAACCTATTTCTATGTTGTTGATGTTTACATCAGGATGATCATTTAGAGTCTACATCCCCAATTATATCCCCCTTGAGCTTTGTAATCAAACAGTTGTTTTTCTTCTCTGTTTCTTCTCCCAGTTTTTCCTCTGAATGTGGATAGTGTTCTTTCTCTTATATCCCTCTAGGTTGTTCTGGATCACTATATTGCAGTCCATTACATTTTATTGTACCCATATATCAGTTTCCATTTATAATGTTCTCCTGGTTCTGCTCCTCTCACTCTGCATCAGTTCTTCGAGATCATTCCAGTTCACATAGAATTCCTCCAGTTAATTATTCCTTTGAGCACAATAGTATTCTATCACCAACATATACCACAATTTGTTCAGTCATTCCACAATTGAAGGACATCCCCTCATTTTCCAATTTTTGCCACCACAAAGAGAACAGCTATGAATATTTTTGTACTTGTTTTTTTGTCCTTATTATCTCTTTGGGGTACAAACCCAGCAGTGCTATTGCTGTATCAAAGGGCAGACAGTCTTTTAGAGCCCTTTGGGCATAGTTCCAAATTGCCCTCCAAAATGCTTGGATCAATTCACTACTCCACCAGCAATGCAGTAATGTACAGAATTTCCCACATCCCCTCCAACATTCATTAATTTCATTTGCTGTCATGTTAGCTAATCTGCTTGTTGTGAGGTAATACCTCAGAATTGTTTTGATTTTTATCTCTCTGATTATAAGATATTTAGAACATTTTTAATGTGCTTATTAATAGTTTTGATTTCTTTATCTGAAAATTTCCTATTCATGTCTCTTGCCAATTTATCAATTGGAGAATGGTTTGATTTTTGGTACAATTTTGTAAAATTGATTTAGCTTTTTATAAATTTTAGTTATTAGACCTTTGTCAGATGTTTTGGTAAGGAAAAAAATTTCCCCCAATTTGTTGCTTCCCTTCTAATTTTAGTTGCATTGGTTTTGTTTGGACAAAAAAGTTTTAAATTTAATGTAGTCAAAATTATTTATTTTACATTTTGTAGTTTTTTTCTGACTCTTGATTGGTCTTAAAGTCTTTCTTTCCCAAAGATCTGTTCCCTCCAAGTATAATTCTTCTATCTACCCAGGTGTTAATAACAACAATAACAATTTTTAAGAGTTACCAAAATTCTCTTTTCCTGTGGGAATACATATCATTTTAACTAATTAGTTCATTTTAAAAAGGGTTTTTTGTTTGTTTTTTCCCCTTTCTTAATTATCTTTTGATGATTTTCTTGAGTTCTGTGTTTGGGCATAAAAATTTCTGTTCACGTCTGGTCTTTTCTTTATGAATTCTTGGAAGTCTTCTATTTTATTAAATGACCATACCTTCCTCTGTAAGATGATAGTCAGTTTTGCTGGGTAGTTGATTCTTCATTGTAGACTTTGTTCCCTTGCTTTTCAGAATATCATATTCAATGCCTTTTGGTCCTCCAGTGTAGATGCAGCCAGATCCTGGGTTATCCTAACTGTATTTCCATGGTATCTGAATGAGTTCTTCTTAGTAGATTGTAATATTTTTTCCTTGGTCTGTTAATTATTGAATTTGCCTATACTATTCCTGGGTGTTGTCAGTTGGGGATTAAGTACAGGAGGTGATCTGTGGATTCTTTCAATTTCTACTTTTCCTTCTTGCTTTAGAATGTCAGGGTAGTTTTCTTGTTTTTTTTTTTTTTGTCATGGTCTTCTAGTAGACCAATGATTTTTAACTTGTTTCTTCTAGACCTGTTTTCTACATCTTTAGTTTATGGATGAGTTTTTTTCATATTTTCCTCAATTTTTTCATCCTTTTGATTTTGTTTTATAATTTCCTGGTGCCTTGTGAAGTTGTTTGGTTCTAGTTGTTGGATTCTAGTTTTTTAAAACCTGAATTACATCCCTGGCTTTTTGATCATCCTTCTCCTTCTGATCTTTCATCTCCTTTGCTTCATTTTCAAGCTGATTAATTTTGGCTTTCAAGACACTATTTTCTGTTTCCAGATGACTTATTTTGGTTTTTAAATTCTTTTTTTAGTTGTTTTCAGCCTTTCTTAATTGTTTTTTTAATTGTATTTTGAGTTCTTCTAATGCTGGAGTTTCTGTGTTTTTGCTTGGTGTTCCTTGACCATCTTCTGTTTCATTTGCTTTTTGTTCATTGCCTGGATAGAAGCTGTCAATTTTAATTTCTTTTTTCTTTGTTGTTTACTCATATTTCCCCCTTCTTCCCCTTCACCCCCATAGTTGCCTCTTGTCTTGCTCCTCTCATTTTTGCTGGATCTGTAGGTTTGTTCTGTTCCATTCTGAAGGGGCTTTTTTCTCTGTTCTGCTGATTCATCGATCAGGCTATCAGATCTTCCCAGTCTGACAGCAGAAGCTGAAAAGGAGCTGCAGTTCCTGCCCTGTTGTCAGGGTTCTTGCCTGTAGTTTGTTGCTGCCTTTGCCCCTTGAATATTATTCAGCAATATTCTCATATCTATCTGTGGGGGAGATGTATTGGAGCTTGAGCTTCCCTGCCCCCTGAAGGCTTCTTATTTTCCCTATTGATCAGATTGATCCATGGCAGAGTAGTTGAACTATAAAGCTGTATGTTCCCTGAGGCCAAAATCTCCAGAAGGGGCAAGATAGATGGAGTGTCTTATCTGCAAATGGCCTGCCTGTTCTAAGTTTCTCCTCCAGCTGCCTCTACACCACATCCTGAGTCTGGCACAGCTTTGTCAGCAGGGTACTCCTTCAGACTTCAGGCCTTGCCTGCCCAGAGATTTCAGCCATAGATAGAGGCTCAGTACTATGGGTGGGGGAGGGGTCCTGGGACTTTCCTTCTTCCTTCCCCTTACACCCTCACCTTCTAGAAATCAGACCATTTCGGGGCATACTTTTTACATTGGTTCCACAAGGTGGGTTCCCTATCTCTGTCCTGTTTTTAGAGTTGGTTTTCATTCCCCTCAATGCATTGTGTTTTTGATCAGTGAGGAAGGGCTTATGGAGGTCTGGGCTATTGCTGTCTCTAAGCTGCCATCTTGACTCTGCCTCCCATCCAGATTTTTAAAGGAGAAACTACTGGAGTTTAAAGATGAAATGAATTCTGGTAGGAGACCTGAACCTTCCTCTATAAGTTCTAGATAAATCAAACCAAAAAATAAATAAGAAAGAGGTAAGAGATGTGAATTAAATCTTAGAAAAACTTGAGTTAATAGATATATGGAGGAAAATAAATAGGGATAAAAAATAATACACCTTATTTTCAACAACACATAGTACCTTTACAAAGATATACCATGTACTAGGGGATAAAAACATCACAGACAAATGCAGAACATTAGAAATAATAAATTAAACTTTTTTCAGGTCATAATGTGATAAAAATTATAATTTGCAAGGGTGCATGGAAAGGCAAATTAAAAATTAATTGGAAATTTAATAAGCTGATTCTCCAAAACTGGTTGGTTAAAAAACAAATTATAGAAACAATTATTTATTTCATTGAAGAGAATGACTAATAGTAAACAAAAGATCAAAATTTATAGGATACAGCTAAAGCAGTACTTAGGGGAAAATTGATATCCCTTAGTTCCTATAGAGGTCTGTCCAGTGACCTTTCTGAGGATCCAAGGTCTCTCTGCCCAGATGTGACATCATGGTCAGAATAAGGAGATGAGACACACGGTGCATTCAACCCACTTATGCAGGCATAACACCCAGTGCTCTGCCATAATATTGTGGTTCATTTATTATATAGGTTTTTTGGTACATGCTTCTTTGACACACAATCTTCTATATATGTGACATTCTACATTTGATTGGATATTATCAAAGCAACTAACCAATACTCTTGTGATGTTACTACAACAAAGCATTCTGTGATCATTTGCTAGGTTTCTACAACACTCTGTGATACATATGATTAATGGGAATAAAGTCTTTTGTAACTTAGTACCCCTTGACCTGCTGAGAGGATCATAATGCTTTTGGTCAGCTTTCACTATCAATCATAATTGCTTGGGAGATGAACAACAAAACATCTTTGTATCTAAGTGTGAGGACTTAAAGTGGACCAGTTTGGGTGTTTTCCTCAATTTACAAGTTCTGTTTTTCTTGTGTTACTTTAAAGTGCCTAGCAATGCTGCATGGTTTTTGTTCATCAACAAATTCATTGGAGTGTAATAACTTAGGGAAATATTCATTACAGTATTCAAGTTTTTGGCCAGTGTTTATTGTAAGGGCTTGGGGCATGTATTGTGCTTGAGAAAGGAGGGTTCATGGACAGTAACCATTGGAATTTAATTCTGTAATTGCAATATTTTGGGGTACTAATCTAGGGGAATTAAAGTGGAGTTTATATTTATTGATTCTTTAAGTATTTGCTTTCATATTATTTCTCCTCTATTGGGGAGAAAGTGATAATCATAACAAGTCCATTAGTGGGGAAAATTTGAGGAGAGAAGTCACAGACAGAGATCAGCAGGGGTCCCTCATTCTGGAGTCTTCTCAGACCATGACCTTGTCAGCTGGTTGGGGCATGATGGCCTCTGGCAAGTTCATATATTAGCGAAAAAGAGAAAGAGGAGATTAATAAATTGGACTTGCAACTAAAAAAAATAGAACAAATGAAAAATGGTCAGAAAAAGAACAAATTGGAAATTCTAAAGATCAGAGGATAAATTTGTTTTATTGAAAGTAAAAAAAAACTATTGAACTAATAAACAAGACTAGAAACTAGTATTCTGGAAAAGAAATAAAATAAAATATTCGTAAACCTCATTAAGAGAAAAAAGAGAACAAAATTCACAGTATCATGATTAAAAATAGTCATCTCACCACTAATGAAGGGGGAAATTAAAGCAATTATTTAGAGCTGTTTTGCCTATTTTTATGACAATAAATATGGCAGTATAGGTGAAATGGGCGAATATTTACAAAAATATAAATTTCCTAGATTAACAAAAGAGTAAATAGAATACTTAAAGAATCTCATTTCAGAAAAAAAAGAAAGAAATTGAACATGTCATTAAGGAACTCCCTAAGAAAAAATCATTAGGGCCAGATGGACTCACAAGTGAATTCTATGAAACATTTGAAGAACTATTAATCCCAATGCTATACAACATATTTGACAAAATAGCTAAAGAAGGAATCTTACCAAATTCTTTTCTGATACAAAAATTTTGGTACAAATTACCAAGCCAGGAAAAGTAAAAACAGAGAAAGAAAACTATGGGTCAATCCTCAATTAGCATAGGTGCAAAAATATTAAATAAAATGCTAGCTAAAAGACTTCTTACCTCATTTCCTGCCTCTCTGGTTTCTACTTCCTGTCACTGTGGACTGGTGTAGCTTTACATATCTCTATGGTAAAAAAATCTCCAGGTCCCCAGTTAAATTAGAGATAAAGGGATTAAGAATTCCCTTTTACAGTAGTTTTCTTTCCATTTATGCTCTCCTTGGTTTAGGTATCAATGCTCTATTTGTATTATAAGAAAAGTTGGCAGGACTCCTTCTTTACCTTTTTTCCAAACAGTTTCAAATCTAATACACTATTGAGCTTAATATTTATTAAGTGTTTAGTAGAATTAATTTGTAAATCCATCTGGTCTTAGGGATTTTTTCTTGAGGAGATAATTGTTGGGGTAGAAATGTGAGGAGTTCATATAAAAGATTAGACTAGGTTACTCAAGAGTAGGCTCACCAGGAATTTTTATTAATTCCAAAGAGATTTATTTTAACAATTTATTTATAAAATATAGAAAGAGTGAAAGTAAGGAAATCAGAGAGAGAATAGGGTAAGATATCTAACCTAAGCACTAAGTATTTTGCTCTGATCCTGGGCTCAACACAGGCAGGGCTAATTAGTCCCTAGCTGGAGGGGGCTCAGCCTTAAGCTGAGGACCTGGGAATGCAGGCAGCCTCTCTCAAGAGGATAGGTTTCTCCTAAGGCTAGTCCCTTCAAAAAATCCAGGAAACGAGTCAGCCTTTTTCACTCACCACATGTTTAAGGAAAGTAGAAGCTGTCAGAGATCCTCAGTCAGAGCTCCTCCAAAGTCAAGTTGAAGACAAAAGACCTAAGGACATCCTCACAGCAAGTTCTTCGCATTTTTAAAGATCATTCCTTTTTGGCACTTCCTGTGCCTTTCTTCCTTTTCACATGTACCAGTTACTGCTAAAGCTTTGCTTAGTACTGCCCAAGGTGAAGTCAGTTGATTCTGATTTGTCACCCACTCTCGCACACATGGGCCACAGATCTCCCCCACTCAAGTGTAAGTGGGGTGTATATGCTTTTGATGATTAAATCTAAAAATGGACAGGAGAGAGTTAATTTAATCTTCACATAATTAATGGCTCTTTCAATGAATTTTTCTTTTTTTTAATATATTTTATTTGATCATTTCCAAGCATTATTTGTTAAAGACATAGATCATTTTCTTTTCCTCCCCCCCACCCCCCATAGCCGACGCGTAAGTCCACTGGGCATTAGATGTTTTCTTGATTTGAACCCATTGCTTTGTTGATAGTATTTGCATTAGAGTGTTCATTTAGAGTCTCTCCTCTGTCATGTCCCCTCAACCTCTGTATTCAGGCAGTTGCTTTTCCTTGGTGTTTCTACTCCCATAGTTTATCCTTTGCTTATGAATGGTGTTTTTTTTCTCCTGGATTCCTGCAAATTGTTCAGGGACATTACACCACCATTTATGGAGAAGTCCATTACGTTCGATTATACCACAGTGTATTAGTCTCTGTGTACAATGTTCTCCTGGTTCTGCTCCTCTCACTCTGCATCACTTCCTGGAGGTTGTTCCAGTCTCCATGGAACTCCTCCACTTTATTATTCCTTTTAGCACAATAGTATTCCATGACCAACATATACCACAGTTTGTTCAGCCATTCCCCAATTGATGGGCATCCCCTCATTTTCCAGTTTTTGGCCACCACAAAGAGCGCAGCTATGAATATTTTTGTACAAGTCTTTTTGTCCATTATCTCTTTGGGGTACAGACCCAGCAGTGCTATGGCTGGGTCAAAGGGTAGATATTCTTTTGTCGCCCTTTGGGCATAGTTCCAAATTGCCCTCCAGAATGGTTGGATCAGTTCACAACTCCACCAGCAATGAATTAATGTCCCTACTTTGCCACATCCCCTCCAGCATTCTCAATGAATTTTTCTAAGAAAGGATTATTTAAGAATTCTATTTCCTCTTCTGTTAATACAATTGCATTTTTACACCTATTCATCTATTTCAGTTATATTATTCATTTGACTGTCCTATAATTTGGCAAAGTAACTCTTTAATAATGGCCTTAATTTCCTCTTCATTGGTGTTGCATTCATTCTTTTCATTTTTGAAACCACTAATTTGATTTTTCTTTTTAAAAATCAAATTAACCAATGATTATTATTGTTTTTCCATTAAAAAACAGTTTCTCTTTTTATTTATCAATTAATTTTCTTACTTTCAATTTTATTCCTCTCTCCTTTGATTTTAACATTTCTTTTTTGTATTTAATTGGGGATTTTAAATTTGTTCTTTAGTTGTATGCCCACTTCATTGATTTGATTTTTACCTCTTCTGTTGATGTACATATTAAAAGATCTAAAAATTTCCCTTACTACTACTTTTACTGCATCTTACAAATTTTGGAATGTTGTGTCCCTGTTGTCATTCTTTTTTAATGAAAAGATTGTTTTCTATGATTTGTTCTTTGACTCATTCATTATTTAGGATTAGATTATTTTGTTTCTAATTAACTTTTAATCTATACTTTCTTGATTATTTATTGAATATAATTTCATTGCATTATTGTTTGGAATTTTATTGTGAGGTTTTAAGCCCTAATATATGGTCAGTTTTTGTGAAGTTGCCGTGTACTAATAAGAAAAAGGTATGTTCCTTACTATTCCCAATCAATTTTCTCCATAAGTCTATCAGATCTAACTTTTCTAAGGTTCTCTTCTTTTCTCTGACTTCTTTCTTATTTACTTTATGATTAGATTTGTCTATTTCTGAGAGGAGAAATTTGGAGTCTCTCACTAGTATATTTTTACTTTTTCCTCCTTTAATTCATTTAAATTTTCCTTTAATAATTTGTATGCTGGACTTCCGGTTAAGATGGCGGCTTAGAGAAAGCTGAAGTTCAGATCTCCGGAAAACCCTTCCCGACCGATCTCAAACTAGAAGCTCCTAAGGCGCCGAAATTCAAAACGATCAACAGCACAGACCCTGGGAACCCTCCTCCTGGACCTGGACCCGGTTCAAAAGGTACGGCTCCCCTTAAAAGCCAGAACCCGAGATCCCTCGGACCTCAGGGGTAGGAGCGCAGAGTCCAAGGCTCCCGGAAGCGGCAGCCGCGCCGGGCTCAGAGAGCAGGGTCTGAGGAACAACAACCCTCAGGGTCTTCTACCCAAGTCCCAGTCCGGGTGAAAGTTACTGCCTGGGGCTTCCGCTGCAGAGAGCCGGTAGGTCCGGGTGAAAGTTACTGCCTGGGGCCTCCGCTGCAGAGAGCTGGTCAAAACAACAGCAACCCTCAGGGCGGGCAAGACAGCCTCACGGGCTGGATCCTGCTATCCAAGTCTCAGTGAAGTCTGTGCTCTCGGAGCTTGGGGAAGCGGCAGCCCATCCCCCCGCAGGCCGACGAAACAGCCTCACGGCCAGGGATTCTGAAGGCAACTTCCGGAAATCGAGCCAGGGGGAGAGTGTGGCCTCGTGGTCTGACCCTTCCATTCCAGTTCCAGTGAGGCATATTCAGTTTAACCCAGGGAACGCTCATAGAACCAACATCTGCCCAGGACTAAAGCCTCGGATCACCAGACAAAGACAAGAAAAGCCAATCCTCCACGTTCAGAGATGACAAATTCCACAGAAGCACAGAAGCCCCAAAATACCAAGAAAAATAAGAAGAAAGGGGCGACTCTGGACACATTCTATGGAGCCAAAATACAAAATACAGAGCAGATAGAAGAAGATATACAAGAAAATTCTCCAAAATCTTCCAAAGGAAATAGAAACTCTCCACAAACCCATGAAGAATTTGAATCAGAAAGGACCAAAAAGATGGAAGCCTTCTGGGAGGAAAAGTGGGAAATGATGCAAAAGAAATTCACGCATCTACAAAACCAGTTTGACCAAACTGTAAAAGAAAACCAGGCTTTAAAGCAAGAACTAATAAAGCAAAGCCAAAACACCAAGAAATTAGAAGAGAACATAAAATATCTCACCGACAAGGTGATAGATCTGGAAAACAGGGGGAGAAGAGAAAATTTAAGAATAATTGGACTCCCAGAAAAGCCAGAAATAAACACCAAACTGGACATGGTGATACAAGATATAATCAAAGAAAATTGCCCAGAGATTCTAGAACAAGGGGGCAATACATCCACTGACAGAGCTCACAGAACACCTTCTACACTAAACCCCCAAAAGACAACTCCCAGGAATGTAATTGCCAAATTCCAAAGCTATCAAACAAAAGAAAAAATCCTACAGGAAGCCAGAAAAAGACAATTTAGATATAAAGGAATGCCAATCAGGGTCACACAAGACCTTGCAAGTTCTACTCTGAATGATCGTAAGGCATGGAACATGATCTTCAGAAAGGCAAGAGAGCTGGGTCTCCAACCAAGAATCAGCTACCCAGCAAAACTGACTATATACTTCCAAGGGAGAGTATGGGCATTCAACAAAATAGAAGACTTCCAACTTTTTGCAAAGAAAAGACCAGAGCTCTGTGGAAAGTTTGATACCGAAAATCAAAGAGCAAGGAATACCTGAAAAGGTAAATATTAAGGAAAGGGGAAAAATGTTATCTTCTTTTACTCAAACTCTCTTCTATAAGGACTACATTTATATCAACCTATGTATACTAATATGTGGGGAAAATGTAATGTATAAATAGGGGGTAAAGAAAGACCAAATAGAATAATGGTTCTCACACAAAGATTCACAGGGGAAGGGGAGGGGAAGAAAACTCCTATAAGAAGGAGAGGAAGAGAGGGGGGGGGTTACTTAAACCTCAATCTCAGGGAAATCAACTCTGAGAGGGAAAAACATCCAGATCCATTGGGATCTTGAATTCTATCTTACCCAACAAGGGTAAGGAGAAGGGAAAACCAAGGGGGGGAGGGGGAGAGGGAGAACAAAAAGGGAGGGAAAGAGAGGGGGGAGGGGGAGGGAACAAAAAGGGAGGGACTAAAAAGGGAAACATCAAGGGAGGGGACAAGGGGGACTGATTCAAAGTAAATCATTGGACTAAAAGGTAGAGCCGAAGAAGAAAAGGTTAGAATTAGGGAAGGCAAGCAAAATGCCAGGGAGTCCACAAATGACAATCATAACTTTGAACGTGAATGGGATGAACTCACCCATAAAACGTAGACGAATAGCTGAATGGATTAGAATCCAAAACCCTACCATATGTTGTCTTCAAGAAACACACATGAGGCGGGTTGACACCCACAAGGTCAGAATTAAAGGATGGAGTAAGACCTTCTGGGCCTCAACTGATAGAAAGAAGGCAGGAGTGGTAATCATGATATCTGATAAAGCCAATGCAAAAATAGACCTGATCAAAAGGGATAGGGAAGGTAATTATATTTTGTTAAAAGGGACTCTAGACAATGAGGAAATATCATTAATCAACATGTATGCACCAAATAATATAGCACCCAAATTTCTAATGGAGAAACTAGGAGAATTGAAGGAAGAAATAGACAATAAAACCATACTAGTGGGAGACTTAAACCAACCATTATCAAATTTAGATAAATCAAATCAAAAAATAAATAAGAAAGAGGTAAAAGAAGTGAATGAAATCTTAGAAAAATTAGAATTAATAGACATATGGAGAAAAATAAATAGGGATAAAAAGGAATACACCTTCTTCTCAGCACCACATGGCACATTCACAAAAATTGACCATACATTAGGTCACAGAAACATAGCACACAAATGCAAAAAAGCAGAAATAATGAATGCAGCCTTCTCAGATCTCAAGGCAATAAAAATAATGATTAGTAATGGTACATGGAAAACCAAATCTAAAACCAATTGGAAATTAAACAATATGATACTCCAAAACCGTTTAGCTAAAGAAGAAATCATAGAAACAATTAATAATTTCATCAAGGAAAATGACAATGGCGAAACATCCTTTCAAACCTTTTGGGATGCAGCCAAAGCGGTAATCAGAGGCAAATTCATATCCCTGAAAGCTCATATTAACAAACAAGGGAGAGCAGAGATCAATCAATTGGAAATGCAATTGAAAAAACTCGAAAGCGATCAAATTAAAAACCCCCAGCAGAAAACCAAATTAGAAATCCTAAAAATTAAGGGAGAAATTAATAAAATCGAAAGTGATAGAACTATTGATTTAATAAATAAGACAAGAAGCTGGTACTTTGAAAAAACAAACAAAATAGACAAAGTACTGGTCAATCTAATTAAAAAAAGGAAGGAAGAAAAGCAAATTCACAGCATTAAAGATGAAAAGGGGGACAGCACCTCCAATGAGGAGGAAATTAAGGCAATCATTAGAAATTACTTTGCCCAATTATATGGCAATAAATACACCAATTTAGGAGAAATGGATGAATATATACAAAAATACAAACTGCCTAGACTAACAGAAGAGGAAATAGGATTCTTAAATAATCCCATATCAGAAATTGAAATCCATCAAGCCATCAAAGAACTTCCTAAGAAAAAATCCCCAGGGCCTGATGGATTCACCTGTGAATTCTATCAAACATTCAGAGAACAATTAACCCCAATACTATACAAACTATTTGACATAATAAGCAAAGAGGGAGTTCTACCAAACTCCTTTTACGACACAAACATGGTACTGATTCCAAAACCAGGCAGGTCAAAAACAGAGAAAGAAAACTATAGACCAATCTCCCTAATGAATATAGATGCAAAAATTTTAAATAGGATACTAGCAAAAAGACTCCAGCAAGTGATCAGAAGGATCATTCACCATGATCAAGTAGGATTCATACCAGGGATGCAGGGCTGGTTCAACATTAGGAAAACCATCCACATAATTGACCACATCAACAAGCAAACTAGCAAGAACCACATGATTATCTCAATAGATGCAGAAAAAGCCTTTGATAAAATACAACACCCATTCCTATTAAAAACACTAGAAAGCATAGGAATAGAAGGGTCATTCCTAAAAATAATAAACAGTATATATCTAAAACCAACAGCTAATATCATCTGCAATGGGGATAAACTAGATGCATTCCCAATAAGATCAGGAGTGAAACAAGGATGCCCATTATCACCTCTACTATTTGACATTGTACTAGAAACACTAGCAGTAGCAATTAGAGAAGATAAAGAAATTGAAGGCATCAGAATAGGCAAGGAGGAGACCAAGTTATCACTCTTTGCGGATGACATGATGGTCTACTTAAAGAATCCTAGAGATTCAACCAAAAAGCTAATTGAAATAATCAACAACTTTAGCAAAGTTGCAGGATACAAAATAAACCCACATAAATCATCAGCTTTTCTATATATCTCCAACACAGCTCAGCAGCAAGAACTAGAAAGAGAAATCCCATTCAAAATCACCTTAGACAAAATAAAATACCTAGGAATCTATCTCCCAAGACAAACACAGGAACTATATGAACACAACTACAAAACACTCGCCACACAACTAAAACTAGACTTGAACAATTGGAAAAACATTAACTGCTCATGGATAGGACGAGCCAATATAATAAAAATGACCATCCTACCCAAACTTATTTATCTATTTAGTGCCATACCCATTGAACTACCAAAATACTTCTTCACTGATTTAGAAAAAACCATAACAAAGTTCATTTGGAAGAACAAAAGATCAAGGATATCCAGGGAAATAATGAAAAAAAAACACATATGATGGGGGCCTTGCAGTCCCAGACCTCAAACTATATTACAAAGCAGCAGTCATCAAAACAATTTGGTACTGGCTAAGAAACAGAAAGGAAGATCAGTGGAATAGACTGGGGGAAAACGACCTCAGCAAGACAGTATACGATAAACCCAAAGATCCCAGCTTTTGGGACAAAAATCCACTATTCGATAAAAACTGCTGGGAAAATTGGAAGACAGTGTGGGAGAGACTAGGAATGGATCAACACCTCACACCCTACACCAAGATAAATTCAAAATGGGTGAGTGACTTAAACATAAAGAAGGAAACCATAAGTAAATTGGGTAAACACAGAATAGTATACATGTCAGACCTTTGGGAGGGGAAAGGCTTTAAAACCAAGCAAGATATAGAAAGAATCACAAAATGTAAAATAAATAATTTTGACTACATCAAACTAAAAAGCTTTTGTACAAACAAAACCAATATAACTAAAATCAGAAGGGAAACAACAAATTGGGAAAAAATCTTCATAGAAACCTCTGACAAAGGTTTAATTACTCATATTTATAATGAGCTAAATCAATTGTACAAAAAATCAAGCCATTCTCCAATTGATAAATGGGCAAGGGAAATGGATAGGCAGTTCTCAGATAAAGAAATCAAAACTATTAACAAGCACATGAAGAAGTGTTCCACATCTCTTATAATCAGAGAGATGCAAATCAAAACAACTCTGAGGTATCACCTCACACCTAGCAGATTGGCTAACATAACAGCAAAGGAAAGTAATGAATGCTGGAGGGGATGTGGCAAAGTAGGGACATTAATTCATTGCTGGTGGAGTTGTGAACTGATCCAACCATTCTGGAGGGCAATTTGGAACTATGCCCAAAGGGCGACAAAAGAATATCTACCCTTTGACCCAGCCATAGCACTGCTGGGTCTGTATCCCAAAGAGATAATGGACACAAAGACTTGTACAAAAATATTCATAGCTGCGCTCTTTGTGGTGGCCCAAAACTGGAAAACGAGGGGATGCCCATCAATTGGGGAATGGCTGAACAAACTGTGGTATATGTTGGTGATGGAATACTATTGTGCTCAAAGGAATAATAAAGTGGAGAAGTTCCATGGAGACTGGAACAACCTCCAGGAAGTGATGCAGAGCGAGAGGAGCAGAACCAGGAGAACATTGTACACAGAGACTAATACACTGTGGTATAATCGAACGTAATGGACTTCTCCATTAGGGGCGGTGTAATGTCCCTGAACAACTTTCAGGGATCCAGGAGAAAAAAAAAAACACCATTCATAAGCAAAGGATAAACTATGGGAGTGGAAACACCGAGAAAAAGCAACTGCCTGAATACAGAGGTTGAGGGGACATGACAGAGGATAGACTTTAAATGAACACTCTAATGCAAATACTATCAACAAAGCAATGGGTTCAAATCAAGAAAACATCTAATGCCCAGTGGACTTACGCGTCGGCTATGGGGGGTGGGGGGGAGGAAAAGAAAATGATCTATGTCTTTAACGAATAATGCTTGGAAATGATCAAATAAAATATATTTAAAAAAAAAATAAAATAAAAAAAAAGAATTTGTATGCTATGCAATTGCATGTTTAATATTACTATTACTTAACTGTTTATGGTTCTTTTTAGCAAAAAGTAGTTTTCCTCCTTATTCCTTTTAATTAGGTCTATATTTGTTTTGTTTTGTTTTGTTTCTAGACTGAAATCAGGAATGCTACCTGTACCTTTTTAGCTTCAGCTTAAGTATATGTCTGTTTCCAGTTTGGATTTTTAGCACATTCTGGTAAACATTTTATGCGTGGGTTCATTCCATTTACACTAAGTTATGATTATTAATTATTAATTTCATTCCAGTCTACTTTTCTTCTGTTTATCTTTCTCCTCTTATTCTATTTGGTTTACTTCTGATCACTAATTTCTTTGATCTTCCCTCCCTTTTACTTTTACCCTTCCCTTCCAATTTTTCTTTTGGGTAAGATATATTTCTATTACCAATTGAGTATCAATCTATCTATCTATTATATCTTTGAACAAATTTAGATGTCAATGAGGGTCATGTGTTGCCAGACCCATCCTAACCATTTCCCCCTCACCTAAAAAAGCCCTTTTTGCACATTTATTTTATGTGAGATAATTCACCCCGTTCTTCCTTTCAATTTCCCCCTTTCCTGTGGGTATCTCTCTTTCTTGACTAACATTTTTATATCATCTCAATTTAATCACTCCACTCCTGAACTCTCTTTCTAGGTAGAATCCTTCTAATTGTCCTTATAATGATGAAGTTCTTAGATCTTATATGAATCATCTTTCTATGTATTAAGGTAAATAGTTTTAACTTATTGAATCTATATGATTTGTCTTCATATTTACCTCTTTGTGCTTTCACACTGCTATTTTCAGTTAGTTCTGATGATTTTGAATTTTGGGATGCTTTAAAGGTGGTACAACCTAGAAAAAGATATAATAACTTCTCTCTCCATCCACACTCTGGTCCTTACCTAGAAACAGCCCTGATCCCCTGGGATTGCAATGCAATTGATCCTTGTGGCTTCCACTTCTTGACTGAAAGTGATCCTCCCTGCCCTTGAACTATGACCTAGAAGTGGGTATATTCAATAGAGTTTCTAATCAGCATTTGATCCTTTATCCAGTGCTAGTCCAAGTGTTCCGTGTAGTCTCATTCTTATCAGTTGGCAGTTACCATCTCTGGCACAGGAGTTGCCAAAGTTGCTACTTCTTTTATTAAACCTACTGGTACTAGCACTGATATTTCATCTACATGCACACCAGAGTGCCTGCTACCCCTTTGGCACAGATGCCTATTTCTGAAATCCTAAATTATCTTGAACTGCAAGAATCTCACAATCTGACCTTTTGTTGTGTCTACTATTCAAGAATTTTATTTGAAGTGTCCTTTTAAAGTTGTTTGTAGGTAAATGTTGAGTTCTGAGTTCTGAGCAATTTCTCTACTCTGCTGTCTTGGCTCCAACCCCAGAAGTCTCATTTATTCACCATCTGAACAAGGACAAGTCACTTAACCTCATCATCAGTTTTTTCCTCTAATAAATGAATATATGAATATCTGTTGTTTGAAGATCATTTTGAGGTTCAAATGAGATGCCATTTAAAACAGTTTATAAATCTTAACATGCTTTGTAAGTTAAATTATTATATTTTATGTAATTGAATCTATTATATATCTATTATTAAATATATTATTAATTCAATTATATTATTACATTATTACATTAAATTAAATATTATAAGCCAGTTACTATTTCTAATTTCCCCTCACCTCCCAAATCTTTATTTAGGGCTAGTACAAATGCTCTTTCTTGGAAATGTATCCTCTATTTTTGCCATTAAGTAGCTCCCTTAAGTAATTGCTTCTTTCTTTATTTTTTCTAGAGGACACCAGTAAATAATGATACAAATTAAAACACACAATAAAAAATAAGTGGCAGAAACTAAAATTAAATTCAAACTGTATATAACACATAGATTTTTATGTTCAATTTCCTTATAAAACTAACTTTACCTACTACTAGTTACCCCCTTATGATCCAGAATTGAGTCATATGAAATTCTAGTGGATTGCCTTCATAAAACTACCCTTCTTCATTCAATTCAATGACCTTTGGGGGTCTCCCTTCCCTTCTCTATCCTCAGCTTCCTCATATTTAAAATAAGGATGTTAAAATCAATGCCCTTTAAAGTCATTATTAGTTTTAGAAACATAAAACTATCATTTGGAAATTTTTAATTTTTTATTTAATTGAAATCTCATAAATAAGGGAACTGCAGCTTCTAAAATTGGTGAACATTGTTATAGCAGGAATTGACTTGTGTGTCGCAGGAGCAGCAATTTTATTGATTTTTCTTTTCTACTACTTAGAGCTTTAGAGTTTCCTGTTAAGTAGTCTTTGCTTGCTTCTTACTTCAAAGTTAGTAATTTTTTTCTTCCCTAGCCTTGAAATAATATTATAATAATATTATTAGAGATTAATTAATTAATAATTAATTAATTAATAATTAATTAATAATAATAAAATTAATATTATTAGAGATATAATTAGGGTTAGTGGATTTAATAGCCTAAACTTTTCCTTAACTTAATGCTTTATGTTTTCTTTCTTTTATCTTAACATTTTCCAGGCAAATTTAAAACAATTATTGATATTGAATTTAAACCTCTTCCCTTTTGTGCTATCTCCTCTATCCTCATTCCACTGCTATTTTCTTAGAGAACTTTGAATTCCTTTACTCTTTCCTATGAAATGGACTAAAATACTCTATACCTGCGCTTAGGCATGTTTTAGGTGACTTGCTATTAACCTTCTCTTTGTTCTGATCTGTGTATTTATAATTACTTGATGCCTTATAGCCCTTGATTAGTTTTATAATGCATAAAGGAATTTAACTATCCATTCTGGAGTTATCAAATTTCTTTATTAGAATTTTGAGGAAGACCTCAAAAGTTTTACAGAATCTACGTTAACTAATAGCTTTAGCTTTAATAAGCAGCTTTTGAGGCATTTTAACTCCTTCAATGAATCTTAATGATTTAAAAAGACATAAATTACTTTTATAAAGCATACTAGATTGTCTCTTTCACCCACTTTTCCAGAAATTGAATCATCTTTTATATTTAAGGTTGAAAAAAACAGCAATGATAGCAGAAGCTATCTAAACAAGGTTCATCCATCTAAATTCCATTAGTCACTATTAAATGAAAAAAATTACAGTGAATTCAAAGTTGGTCACTTGTCAGACCTTCAGTAAGTTGCTAGTTTTAATATTAAGTTTCATGTCTTGGAACTGGAATTCCATTATTTTATTTAGAATTCTTAAGGGAATTGGTACTGGTAAAGGGTAATTGGTACTGGTAAAGGGTAATAAAGGGTATTGGAATTGGTAACAGGAACCACCTTGGTATTGGTGGTTCCTCACAATTTAATTGCTTGCTGTGTTTTTTTGTTTGTTTGTTTGTTTTTTATTTTGCTTATTGTCAGTAAAAAACAAAAAACAAAAACAAAAACACTTTGCTCTTCATGCCTTAAAAAATGATTGAGCTTTTAAAAGAATTTCTATTATTTTTCAGTCAAAATGCTAAACTTTTCTCTATCCATTCAGTATTTTTGGATTGTTCTCATTGGCATTGCAGTGATGTAGAAAATTCCCTTTTTCAGCAGATTTCCAATGCCTTTAGCCCCCAAGGAAATGCTGACTATAAATAATCCCCTTCCTCCCTATTTTTTCTTATATAAACTTACAGTACCTTTGCAACCATGCATGTCTATCTTTTTTGCTTATTTTTATGTTCCTTGTTTAGAGGGCAAAGACTGCCTTATTAATATTATGGTATATATTGGTTTTTTTTCTGAATTAAATTTGTGATAATCAGCACTGGTGATTATTTTAATTTAAAAGAAATGACATATTCTCATCTTATTATTAAAAGCATACAAGATGATGTATATGTATTATAGAACTCTGAGATCTGTTCTCTATTACTCAAATGTCTCTAACTTTCTGAATTTTTACCTGTTAACCCTATTGAACTCTCTTCATGTCCTCCTGCCCATTGATCCTTCTTTCACACCTGTTCTTTCATTAGACATTCTGAAATATGTATTAGCTACAATTTGAAAACATTTCCATTTTTTCCTGATTCTTCAAATTATTACCATCCTCTACACTATTAGCAAACAGTCTCATCTTACTTTTTAATTGAGAAGGTCATGGGTATCTTTAGTGAATATGAGTTCTTTCTTTTCTACTTCATCTATTTCTATTCTTTCTCTTCTTACTCCTGTCTCTGGGGGAAAAAAAGGTTCTTTCTCTTTCTCAATGTTTCATATGAGTGTTTTTATGCCCTAACCAGCAATCTGCCCAGGCTATCTTGCTATCAGCACTGCCACTGTGGAGGCATCTTGTCCCCTCCTATTCTTACCTTTTTTTCCCCTTACTCTAGAAAAAGTAATGAAATCAAAGTTACTATTGCTTTTGGAAAGAATGTCAATTGACTGTTCTAAGGATAAACTCACCATTCATTTGATTTCCTGATCAAAAATAAGTATTCATTGTCTTCTATTACCCTGTATGTGTTTAAATATTCCATCCCTCTATTAGCATATAAGATCCTTGAGAAAAAGAAGGGGAGATAACAAACATTTATTAAGGGCCTACTATGTGCCAGGAATTGTGCTAAATATTGTACAAATAATGTCTTATTTGAGCCTAGCAAAAATCCTTAGAAGTAGGTGCTATTATTATTAACCATTTATAATTAAGAAAATTGATGCAAATAGAGATTGAGTGAATTGCCCAGAATAATATAATGTGTATGACTCTGAAGCTTTATTTGAACCAGTCTTTCTAACTTCAGGTTTGTTACTTTATCTGCTGTGCCACCTATCTCTTTTTGTTTGATTTTTGTAGTACAAACACTTGGCAAAGTGCTATATGTATAGTAACATTTAATAAGTGCTTTTACATTTTTTTTCATTCATTCATGTATTTCCTCTTTTTGACTTATTGAACTGAATTAAAATAAAGCATTCTCACTGCACTTAACATCTTGTTCAAAGGATAAGTATTCATCTAGACAACCACAGAAAGATGTTACTATAATTCTTCCAACAACATAGGCAATGAGATATAATTTAAAAAGCAAAGTCCCCCTCCAATATTCAATACCTATGTAACTAGTCAAGACACTGCATCTCTCTGGGCTTCATGTCTTCATCTAAAAAATGTTATGATAATTCCTTTAGTACATACCTCATAGAATAGTTCTTGTGTTCTAGTGAGATAAATTCTACAAAGTGCTTTGTAAACTTTAAAGTGTTTTGTAAATATCCACCTGCTGTTATTAAGTGGGTCAATTCATTTTAATGGAGGATTATTTTAAGCAAAAAATCATGACCCACATCAATTATGTCTTACAACTAAAAAATAACCACAATTACAAAGGTATTATGTTATGAAGCAAGTAAAAAACTGAATAGTCAGATTTGCTCTTATAAGTAAATTTCAATTTAGAATTTAGTTGGCTAAGACTACTAATATGTGGCTGCAAGATGATGGTCTCATAGGATCATAGATTTAGAATTTGAAGTCATCTAATCAAACCCTTTCATATTGCAGATGAGGAAAATAGAGCACATAGAGGTCAACTGATTTTGTAAAGCTCCTCAAACAATAAGATGCTCTCATGTTTTGCTTTACAGTTATATCAGTCTTCACAAAATTTAAAATTGCAATTATTTGTCCTTTGAGTCTTCATTCATGCCCTGTTGATGTGAAAAGGCCATATTAGGAGGATAATTTTCCAAATAACATAGATTTCTTCAATTCTCTCCAATTTCTATGAAGGTCACACTCCTATATAAGCATATTCTCATGTTAGCTGCCCAAATTGTAAAAAAAAAAAAAAAAGCAAAGTGGAACTGGAAGATATTATGGGTAGTTGAGTTCATAGAGAAGATTGATATTCTACCTCTTATTGCCTAGATCTGCAGAAATAATTATAACCCACAGAGACAAACAAGTAAACAAACATACCATGATCATCTAAGAATGACCTCTGTGAAGATATACAAAAAAAAATTAAGATACATGATAGAATTGAATCTAAAGACTCTAGTAGGATTCTTTGGAGGAAGTTAGAGGATTTCAGTCTTGTTATGTTTTAGAAGAACAAACACTCTTTCATGAAACTAAACAACTTATATTGAATTTTTACAGATGGTGAAAAAAATAGAATCAGTAATTCACTTGTATGCTGATGACAGTGACATCTGCTAGAATATTTACTTATTTGATGTTGTGTAACTTGGGACTTGGTTTGCTCTGTTTGACTGCTTTTTGGTTATGGAAGACCAAGCTCTCTATGTAGAATGTTCACAATTAAAAGGGAAAATTCAAAATATTATCAGACTTTTCCTAGCTGAGTGATCATAGGCAAGAACCCTAATGTCCCTAGGCCTCAGTTTCTTCAGCTGCAAAATAGATGCTTCATTTGGACTCAAGGCTCAGATTAGAACAAAGATCTAAGTTGGAGTATTTATAGGAAATTGGTACCCAAGAATCTAGTATGAGCATTAGCTTTATCATTCTGTGGCATAGTAAACTGGTGAAAAACAAAGCAAAGGCATATACACTCAATAGCAAAAAAGACAGACAGAAATTTGGCTATACACATGGCCAGAGAGGATCACTCACTCAAGGAAATGAGATGTATACTGTTGCAAAAATCTCAGAGCGAGAACTTGCTCAGACTATGGGCTGAGCAAGGAGGTTTTATACCTTAAAAATGGGTTTGGTTGAAAATAGGAAATCAATGCTGATATGGGAAGGGACATTCCTAATTGGGTCTCTATGTGGAGGGAAAACTTACCAAGTCATTTATAATTACCAGACATATTTGGGGGAATTTGCAGATAAGGATTAGAAATTAAGTAAAGGCTTTAATTGGTAACTGAGGAACCTAAAAATGAATGTTGACACAGAAAATGTAGTCAGGCGCCTGATGCAATCAGGAGCTGTGATAGTTTGCATGTTTAACACAGGTTCAGAATGAGTCAGGGCAGTGGAAAAGTACAGGTTATCTGCTGCTTATTGCCTGTGTGTTTATGGTTATTAGAATTACTTAGCCTGCGACTACATACAGAAGTCCTATCATTTATAACTACCACATTAAATGACATAACTTTAATATCATAGGTATCACAACAATTAATATCACAGGGTTTTCTGAGGATAAATTGAAATAAAACAGGTAAAGTGTATCTCAAATTTTAAAACATTATTACTATTATTTTATTAGAATTACAGAAATTAATAGAGAAAATTTTTTAAGTTTATTTTTTCAGTGTTTAAATCTTGTGATTACCCCAGAAGCCAATTATGCTTAATATTTCTAGATAAAAAACATTTCATATAATTTTTAAATGAAATAATTTTCATATGATAATCATAAATTTTAGATGTTTAATCACTTCATTTTTAATATAGGAAGTAAGATTTAAAAACTATTTCCCTACAAGTTTTTTAAAAATAATGCCAGTCTAGAAATTTTGAAATTCAAATAAAAATCAAATCAATAATCAGAGAATACTTTGAAATTAAGCTGAATTTATTTGAATCACCTGAATGAACAAACAAAGCTTAGGTAAGTCCCATTTCCTGTGTACCTTGGGTTTACCAACAACTTAAATACTTTTCATAGCCTACATAGCAAGTTTTAATGTAACAAAATATTAATTATAAAGATAACAATGCCTCAAAGATGAATTTTCCCTTTCATCTTAAGGAAATAGTTAAATAACCCATTATTTTATCAGTGCTATATCAACCTAGTTCACAATCTCTCCTTGGCCTTAATGCATGGGATAATAAACTGTTTCAGCCAAATGATTGCTTACCTAGGCACATAGAAATTCCTTTATAAATACTTGATGCCTGATTAAATGTATGTTTGTGAAAAGAAGAGAATTAAATAAGGGATGGCCCTCTGCTTGGGACATATGGAGTACTGATAATTAATGATTAAGACAAGATAGAATTGCTTAAATTCATTTGGATTTTCATTTCTCTGTGAAAAGTCTTATATTTGGGAAATGAATTTTAGTATATGAGGAACAAAAAGGAGGGCAGTATTGCTGAGTCATAAAGTATATTGGGAGGAGTAAAGTGTAAGAAGGCTGGAAAGGAGCCAAATGAAAAATAGAGATATTCCTTGAACAATGATATATGTATAATTCAGTGGAGCTTCTTGTCAGCTTTGGGAGGGGGAATGAGAGAGAGAGGGGGAGGGAGGGAGAAGAGTATCATGAATTATGCAACCATGGAAAAATATTCCAAATAAAAAATAAAAAAAAGAAAGACATTCCACACCAGTAAGTAACTTTTTTGGTCTTTGCTGATGTTTCATGGGCAGAGAAGAAGTGTAGAAGAATCAGTATACTTGGTTTTAATATGGGGATTTTCCAACAACTTAGTATGCAACTCCTGGAAAATCCTATAATATTTCTAGGTATGATCTTCCTTGTCTATAAAGTAAGTGTTGGACAAGTTTTCATTAACAAAGAATGTTCTTCTCTCAAATCCTTTATTGGGGGAGTGTGGGCTAAAGAAAAATCATCATTTCATATTAGCATAGAGTAGTTATCAAGCTCAAAGGTTCACAAATTTAGAAGTGAAAAGGATCTTAGAAATCATTGAATCTAGTTCTCTCATTTTTATAGGTGAGAAAATTGCAGTCCAAAGTGGTTAAAGGGCTCACCCAAGGGTTACAAAGGCAAAAAGTGTGGGACTGAGATTTAAACCTACTGTGATCCTCTGATTCCAAATCCCATTCCCTTTCCACTGTACCATGCTGCCTCTATTTAACATCAATCAATAGTTATTGAGTTTCTGCTCTATGTAAGTCACAATTATAGGCACTGTGAGGGATATAAATATAAGGTTTGATCACTGTTCTCAAGGAATTTTCAATCAAGTTGAGGAAATGACATTCCCTAACAAAAGCATAAACATGATCCAGGTTTCCAAGACATCCTAGAAATGGTTAGGGTAAGAACAAGTGATGATAAAATATACCAGAGAATATATACTGAAATATATTTCCTAGAGTCATCAGGTTTTTGTCTTTTGTACCTTTAAAGAAACTTCCATTTAGGGTGTTCACTTCTAATGAGCATGAAACAAAGAACCTGATAATCAAACTCTATATTCAGTTTTCTCATCAGTGGTTGGATATAGACATAAGATACCCTGCTTCCTTGGTGGACATGAATAGGGGAGAGGTGAAAATAAAGCCATTTATTGCCCTGGAACAGACTGAAGAAAAATGGGGAAAATAGCCTGGAAAAGATAGGCAAAGGATGCAGAGTTCTAGAACAGGTGGACTTAGGCATTGTAGAGCACCAGATTGGGGTGAAGCCATAAATTGTAACCAACTTATATATTTTGTATGTTTTTCTGGGTGAAAGTAATGAAAATTCTACCCCACTATTGTTTTCTCAATATTTACAAAGAATTCACTTTATAAACTAAAACTTGCCCAGTCTTTACTTTCTGTACCTCTTTCTTCCCACAACTGTTTGGGCAGGGGCTTAAGGGCACTGGTAGTTGACTTTTTAAAAGCCTTTTATTTTATTGCTTCTTTGTTTTTGTATATGATTTGATTACATTGATAAAATGTCACCATTAAGAGCCAAATATCAAAGTCTGTTATACCAAATTAGGACATAAATGACACTGACTTTGCTACACTCTACTTCATATTCCTGGAACAGCCCTGAGAAGAATTGGTGTTTGGGGATAAGTACCTAGAAGCTTTTCATCTTTGAAAAGATTCAGTGATTCCACATGACATAATACACCTTGAATGGTCCCTTGACCCCTTTTCTGCCTTATGATAAAAGCAGGAGTGTTGGATATTACATAAATTTTAAAAATAAAAGTGGATATCAGCTTATTCTTTTCATTCTTCCTTACTGATACTCTCCTGACCCTTGTGAGTTTAAGAAATGTTGGTTCCATTAGATGGAGCTGATGGACAACAAGGAGAGTTTAACCCTTCTTTTGTATGTAGTAAATAAATAGCTGCCCCATACTTAGTTCATTTTGTACTATGAATAATTTCTTTTAGTGGAGACCCTAAATATAACCCCAAATCAAGGTGTAAGTTGGGCATATAAAGTCAAAGAGTTATGAAAAAAGGGGAAACTAACCTTTTTCATTAGAACCTAATTTGGACATCATGAACAGGTCTAGAACAGAGTTCTTTGTTCTGACCCCCATTGGAAGAAGGAGTTGACAAAGTGCTCTAATTACTTGCAAATAAACTTAAGAAGCAAATTGATTGTAATACTATGAATTTGTGATTGGGGTTGAAGGGAGCAAATTTAAGTCATGCAGTGGAGGCTAATGAATACAGTGAGAGGGTTTTCATACTTTTGAAGATTCAGGCACATCCATATATTATCAATGGACTTCTAGTGGACATAGAGTTGATCTGAGTTACAGATGACTCTTTGAATGCACACATAAGGAGAAAAAGATAGCAGACTAGTCTTAGCACACAATCAGGTGATCAAAAGTATTCACTCTTTAAATGGATATACAGTGTATATGTCCACCAATCCCAGTTTAGGCACAACTGTTCTACTTGTATTGACTTGTATTCCATCAGGTTATGCAATTCATAGGATCAGAAATTTAGAAATGTTTATGGATCTTAGGATAAGAATCCCTGACTCAGGTATTGCTGTTCCAAAAACTGTGATTGATTAGTAAATTATATATGATGAAGATAGGGTCCTAGAAAATAGGAAGTGCTTGTTTAATATAGGATAATAGTGCATTGTATGGGTCAAATGTAATGACGAAGTATATGGGTCAAATGTAATGATGAAGTAGGTTTTTAGAGAGCTTATAATAACCAAAAAATAGTAGTCTGATATTAATTACTTCATTTTCTGTTCTGCCTGCTAACCTTGTGAAAATGTAGGCAAGTACTTATGTGATTGTGCTCTTGTGCTACTTTTGACCATACTCACAGAATACATCAAATAGGGTACCTGAACAATGATAAAATACCCTGTAAATTTGATGATGTATCTGATTCTCTGCAAGTGAAATATTCTGGTAAACTGAGGTGTGTTGATGTTGTTACCCACCAAGGGATACCCCAGGCCCTTGTAGTGAAGGAAGGCATATTTGGCATTACCACATTAGGGCCAGAATGCAAATCAGCCTTCAAAACTTCTTGGTGGAACAGTAACAGGTATATTAGTTAAACAAAAAAAGGTAAGAATGGAGGATTTAGGAACAAGGATGCCCTAATCTTTAAAGTCTCTTACTTCACTCTTCCCCCAAATCCACCCTGAGATGTAGTCTTCATGATATTGATGCTTCCTAACTCTCCTTGCTTCTGGCTAAATATTCCCAAACCCTCTCTATGCTACCTGACACTAAAATCCTCCCTTGTCAGTTTATATGGATGTTATTAGTTTTTCAAAGATAAATAAGGATGAACTCAAGGTGACAGAGTTCAATATGACTGGACTGGGTCTGAGGTGAACACCTCAGCCCTCACACAACAATGGACTCTGGATAATGCTCCTTAGTCAGGGTTAATAGTATACAGATCTTCTTTAAGTATGTGTCTTCTGTGAGTAAGGTACTCCCAAAGGAATTCAAAAGGTTTCCCTTCTCTCACCAACAGGCTTGGTTAGAAAGGCTCAGCAGAGAAGCAACTCCTTCCTCTCAGAATTCAGGACAGGAAGCAAGTGCTATTGGCCATTGCACCTTCAAAAACTCTCCTCCCTCTGTTACCCATTCCAGAATCGTTTCTCTAGAGTTCCTAGCATGTGCCCATGCTAGACTCTGCAAGACCATCTTCAACTTTACTTAAACTCTTAATTTTATGATCCTATCTCTATACAAGTAAGTTAAATACTCCATCACAAAGGGAAGATTTTAAGACCAAGCAAGATAGAATATTACAAAATATAAAATGAATATTTTTGATTACATTGAATTAAAAAGTTCTTATACAAACAAAAGCAATGCAACCAACATTAGAAGGGAAGCAACAAACTGGAAAAAAATATTTATAACAAAAACCTCTGACACAGGTATAATTAGTCAAATTTATAAGGAGATAAATCAATTGTACAAAAAAATCAAGCCATTCCCCAATTGATAAATGGGCAAGGGACATGAATAGGAAATTTTTGGAAGAATAAATAAAAACTATTAATAAGCGCATGCAAAAGTGTGCTAAATCTCTTATAATTAGAGAAATGCAAATCAAAACAACTCTGAGTTACCACTTCACACCTATCAGATTGACTAACATGACAGCAAAGAAAAGTAATAAAAGTTGGAGGGGATGTGACAAAATTGGGACGTTAATGCATTGCTAGTGGTGTTTTGAATCAATCCAACCATTCTGGAAGGCAATTTGGAGCTATGCCCAGAGGGTAAAAGAAGGCCTCCTCTTTGATCCAGCCATACCACTGTTGGGTTTATACCCCAAAGAGGTAATAAGGAAAAAAGAGTTATACAAAAATATTTATAGCCACACTGAGGTGGCGAAATATTAGAAAATGAGGGGATACCCTTCAATTGGGGAATGGCTGAACAAATTATTGTATATGTTTGTGATGGAATATTATTGTGCTAAAAGGAATAATGAACTGAAGGAATCCCATGTGAAGTGGAACAACCTCCAGGAATTGATGCAGAGTGAAAAGAGCAGAACCATGAGAACATTGTACACAGAGATGGATACACTGTGGCACAATCAAATGCAATGGACTTCTCTACTAGCAGCAATACAATGATCCAGGGCAATTCTGAGGGACTTATGAGAAAGAAAGCTATTCATATCCAGAGAAAGAACTGTGGGGTTAAAAATACAGAAGAAAAGCAACTGCTTCATCACATGGTATGATGAGTATATGATTGGGGATCTAGACTCTAAACAATCACCCTAGCACAAATATTAATAATATGGAAATATGTCTTGATCAATGACACATGTAAAACCCAGTGGAACTGGTCATTAGCTACAGAAGAGGGGTGCACGAAGGGAGGATAAGAACATGAATCATGTCCCCATGGAAAAATATTCTAAAACAATTAATTAAATAAACTTTTAAAATAAAATAAAATAAACATAAATAAACACTGCATCCCAAGGGAAACGTCTATAGCATTAGACAGAAACATACAAGATCTTTGAGGGTGAGCACTGTTTCTTTTTTTCTTTAAATCCCAAATGCCTAGGAGAGTAACTTACATGTAATAGGCACACAATAAATGCTAGTTGGTTTGGAAAATGATAGAAAAAAGAAAATTTGTGCAGATTATAAGTTAAGAAAAACTAAATGTGAAACAAAATGTGGTTAGTAAAGAACATAAAAGCTTGTAAGAAAGTATTTTATAAATGTTTTAGAAACTAGAAGGGGAAAACACATGGGCTAAATAATTAACGAGTGGGGTGAAATGGGAAAGAATAACAAAGTCAAAACTTTTAATTCCTATTTTGCTTCTGTTTTCATTAGGAAATATTAACTATAATCAGAGGCTTAATATATAAGACAAAATAGAGATTGAACTTGTTAAGAAGTACATACTGAAGTTAGATGGTTTCAAGTCAATCAAGTCTGGCATAATCCCTCTATAATATCCAAGGAATTGGCCAGTGACTTTAGAACAATTAGTAGCTTTATCTGAGATAGTAGCTGAATACCAGGTAAATAGAAAAATCTTCACATTTGTAAAATAAATAATAAAGATATAAAGCTATACTATGTCCTTCAACTCCCCACCAGCCCTTGCTCTACTACATCTTTACTATTGTTATTATAAATCTGGGATTAGTTGAAAATTATTCACTACAGGTTTAGTATATTATATTTTATTATGTATTCTTACAATGTTATGGGGCATAAGATTTTTCGATATCATGTGACCATATAATAAGTTGCTGTACTGAGTTTTGAAGTTCCAGTCTCTTTATGTTGCTTGAAGAATCTTTTCCAGTGTGCTCTCTGAAATGCCTGCTATATAGGCAAAAAAATATGTTTTTATTTTAGATCTTTTCCTTTCCTACATTTTCCATCTTTTGGCTTTGAGACCTGATTCCAAAATGATAACATTGCCTTTAAAACTGCCCTTCTTAGCACAGGTTGAGCTTTTGCTCCTACCTTTTACACCTCACCAAAGTTCACATGACTCATGACCTATTATTCTTCCTCCACTCAACTTTAGCTACATAGAAATATGGTCATACCTTTCTTGTCATCATCTTCATATCCATAACGTATAAGTTCATGATCTCTGAAATTTCTTTATCTGACCACAATCTATTTCTCCACCTTTCTCTCTGGGTTATCTTTTCCTAGTTCTCCTTTCTATCTGATTACTCCTCTTCAGTTGTGTTTTTTGCTTCTTCATTTTGGTCATGCCCACTTAAATTAGAGGCCTCTTAGTGCTCTGTCCTGGGTCTTTTCTTCTCCCTTTATATTATCTCACTTGGTCATCTCATCACCTCCCATATATTCAATTTTTATTTCTATGTAAATGTCTCTCAAATTTATTTATACAGTTTTAATATCTCTTTAAATTCCAAAACTCAAATGTAAAATTCCCTTTTAGAAACTGTAAGCTGGATGTCTCATAAACATCTTAAATTCAACATGTCCCAAACTAAACTCATTATTTCCCCCCAAACTTTCTCCCTTTCCTAACATTCCTATTACTGTTGAAGTTATCAGTTATCGCCAAATTTAGTTAGCCAGACTCTATGGTGTCATTTTGCATTCCTCATTCTCTTTCATTTCACATATTCTATCTTTTTACAGTTGATTTTGCATTCATAACAATTCATGCATGTAGTAAGTGCATAATTAATGTCTGTTGATTGGCATTGGCTTTGAGATGATGAGGACCTTAATGAAGTATAATCTCTATAAGTATGGAAGATTGTTTTGTTTGTGTCTTTGTATTGTCAGAATTTAAGACAGTGCTTTATAAATAGGAGGAGGTTAATGTTTGCCATAATTTAGTGTATTTTGATACTACTAAATATACTATATGAATAAAGGAAGCATTCTAGAAATTTTGTGTATGTCCTCTATGAAGGATTTATACAAAACAGTTAAAAAGGACATCAGAAGGTTGTGAACTTAATTCTCATCATGAAGACATTTTGTCTTCTTCAAATTATCAAGGAAATATACTGAAATTTCAAAAGGTTGAATTATCCTCAACATAATATTTAGAAGTAACCCAAACAAACATATTAAAAGTATTTCTAATACTAAAATGTTAAGAGCTGCTTCCAAGCCGAAGGACTTCAATTACTTCATTCTTTTTTCCACCAAGGGGACAGTTAGTGGACACAGGCTTGTAGTTTACACCCCAGGGAATCCTGGACTCTAATGAGAAGGTTTAAATTTTAATAAATCAAGTAGTATTACTCCATTTGTTCTTTTATTTTTCTTCTAACATTCTTCAGTTCATTAAACTCCTATTATGGTGCCTGAGGGAATAAATTTTCTTATGGTTTAGGTCATGACTGAGGCCATAACCAAAAGAGGACTTAAAGTTATTAACAGGTATGGTTCAAGTAAGTTATTCCTATGTACAAGTAAATGCTAAACATTAAAGGTTC
Source organism: Monodelphis domestica (assembly GCF_027887165.1). Taxonomy (NCBI): domain Eukaryota; kingdom Metazoa; phylum Chordata; class Mammalia; order Didelphimorphia; family Didelphidae; genus Monodelphis; species Monodelphis domestica. Next base: position 253,708,768 of record NC_077233.1, read on the forward strand.
AGCACATGTTTATAGAACAACTTGTAATAGGTTTAGGGATTTAATATAACGACTATTAAAATCTATGGAGAAGCTGGTATTTAAAATCTCACCAGAACATAATAGTTCACAGGACTATTAACTAGAAATATTACAATTCATCTCAGTTCTGAATTGTCCAAACAGCAGTTAACATGGCCAAGCTTGGACCAATCTTCTTGTCGATAGCTATCCTATCCACAAGGATTAGAATATTCTTCCTCTGCTAACATTTAGCTCTGACAGAATTAGACTCATGACTAGAAATGCAGTGTTTCAAGATTCTGAACCTAGTTTTCCTCCAGGCCTAGATGCATCTATTTTGGGATAAACATTTGTTTACCTAAAATAAAGAGCAATCACAAAAGATATAACCTATAAATGGACTCAGATTTTCCTAAGAAGAACATATACTTAAGAAGCAAATATATATATATATATGTATATATATATATATTATATCATATGGAAGCAATGGTAGAGATAGAATAAACCTCTCTTTGCCTTCCTCTTCCTCTAAGAAAAGAATCAGTCCCCTTTAAAAATCCAATGAGACTTTAGTTCTTCTGGATCCATAGCTAAAAAGGAATTAATTCATCATCTTAAAGTGCTCACATGAGCACATCAGAAGCAGACTTCAGAGCTCCCACATGGTAAATGAGAACCAGAAATCTCAATTATGGGCATGAATCATGGGCTAGCCCCTATAGATCAAATCAACCTCTGTGACAGTATTAATGTCAAATAAGTCCACCTTTGATTTTTACAAATCCTTGTAGAGTGATCAGTATGATTTATAATAGTAAACTATACTAAATTATAGGTAGTATTGTAGGCTCACATATAATTCATTTAGTTTGGAATGCTAAGGATGGAGCTATGCTCCTCCAAAAATTATTTGAGTACAGGCTATCTGAGGAATCTAGAACCCCTATAGCTATAGGGTCCCACTATAATTTATAATAACTTTGAAAATGCTTCTGTGATACTCATTACTCTAGATTCTTTACATCTGATATTGAGTAAAGTTTTGGAGGTGACATGACATAATATTGACAAGTCCTAGAATTACCTTCCCTGCTCCTATCTTGTCCTGTATTGTATTCACTCACCCCAATTTGTTCCCATTGAAATCATATTCATTCTTCATGGCCAAGTTTGAATGCCACAGTTTAAATAAATGAAGCCTTCCCTGATCCTTTTGTAATTCCAAGGCAAATTGATCTCTCACTTGTTTGAGTTCTCCTATAACTCTGGTTACATCTCTCTTTTTTGCTTTATAGTTGTCAATATTTACATGTCTATCTAATCCCTACTAGATTACAAATTTTACAAGGTCAGGAACTATTTCTTTTGTTTGTTTTTGTATCATAGCACATTGCCAAGCATAATACTTTGCATTTAATAAATATGTATAAAATTGATTAAATATTATAAGTAGATCAGGAACATATGTTGTACATAGGTTTTTGTTTGTAAGGCTAATTTTACAGGGGTGCTTAACTTTTTCCTTCTGTTTAAGATATGCACCATTATAATATATGTATATATAAAATATAGTTGTAGAAGTATATATATGACTATATATGTATGCATACATGTGGTACATATATATGTTTGTTTATACACATATATGTTTATAAAAGGCTTCTGGAGAATAGGGACTCTAATAATTTGTCAGTGTCAAAACTGCAAATTGAAAACAGGACTTTAGGAAGATTAACTGGTGGTAACAAACACACACAAAGGGGCAAAGAAATGGAACAAGAAAAGATTTCTAGATGATTTAGATAGTCTAAAAAGGACATTTTAAAAACCAGAATTAGTATGTTATCAGTAGGAAGGGAATGGATTTATAAAATATTTCAAAGAATCAGTAAGAGTTTGTTTCTGATTGCACACATGGCCCAAGATTCATGGAGGAATCAAAAACTTCATTAATATTGCTAAACCTAAGCATATCAATTTATTTATATGATTTATGATTTCATTAGTGTTAAGTAACCTCTTCATTTATGTGCCTTGGGCTTCTTCATAAACTTTCATGCTTTCTCGTACCCCCCAAAAAATGCCATCTGTCTGCTAAATCTCTGGTGATGAATTATCCTAATAAAGGCAGATTAGTCCTCAGATAAGATAGACAAAAGATCTGTCCAATATTCATTTTTGATATGATAAGATTGGTATAAGCTTGTTGTATTTGCAAAGTCTTCAAGAACTCTTCAAGAACACAGAAACATAATTTTAGTGGGAAAACATAAGCATTAAATGCACTTTCCAAAAATATGGTGTTCAGTTAAAGGAAGATTTTTAAAAATCCTAACATATAATTTAATTCATTTTTCAACATTACTTAACCACTATGAAGATTCATGTTTTTCTTATTACAAAGGATAGAATGCTATATACCAAGATAAATTCAAATCTTTTAGCATTATCCTCTTTTTTCACCCCTTGTTTTTGAGTTTTTGTAAGTATCATACTAAACAGCTTACCACTGCACCCTCTATGTATAATTCTTTTAGCTATTATTATAATAACATTTTTAAGAGTTACAGATATCATATTTCCATAAAGGAATGAATGCCATTTGACCTTATTTAAGCCCTTAAATGTTTCCTCGTTTTTATTTATCTTTTAATGTTTCTCTTGAATTCTGTATTGGGGCATCAAATTTTCTGTTTAGGTATGGTCTTTTTTTTTTTCAGGAATGCTTGGAAATCTTCTATTTTATTAAATGACTATACGTTCCCCCAAAAGAATATAGTCAGTTTTGCTAGGTAGTTGATTCTTGGTTGTAGGTAGAAGATAATTGAGATTAAGTAACTTGCTCAGGGCCCGGCAGCTAGGAAATGTCTGAGGCCATTTTTGAATCTAGTGTCTCCCTTCAATATGCCTGGCATTCTATCCACTGAGCCACCTACCTGCACCTCACCCTTTATTTCTATATTATATATACATTTTGACTGTACATTGCCATATGGTATAAAGTATTGGTCTATGCTTAGTTTCTGACATACTCTTTTCTAATTTTCCCAAAAGTTTTTGTCACATAATGTGTTCTTCTTACATAAAGCTTGAATGTTTGGATATGTCAGTGATGAAGTTACTATAGTCATTATTACAATTATTACCGATTACCTAACCTATTCCATCAATCTCCTAATCCATTATTATCCAGTACCAGATTCTTTTGATGGTTGTCATTTTATAATATATATTGAGATCCTGTACAGCTAAGCCAGCCTCCCTCATAATTTTTTTCCATTTATTTCCTTACTATGCTTGGCCTTTTGTTTTTCATGAAGAATTTTATTATTTTCAAGCCCAATGAAATAATTTTGCATAATTTTATTGTTTAGCACTAAAGAGATAAATTAATCTAAGAAGAATTGTCATCTGTATTATATTGTCTCAGCTACCAATGAGTGATTAATATTTTTCCAAATTTTTGGATGTGTCTTACTTTGTATGAAAAATCTTGTAATTATACATTTCCTGGGCTTGTCTTGTCAGGTAGATGCCCAGATATTTTATGTATGCCACAATTATTTTTTTCCTTTTAAACATTATTTTACTTGGTCATTTTCAAACATTATTCATTGGAAACAAAGATCATTTTCTTTTCTTCCCCCCCCTCCAACACCCCTCCCATAACCAATGCATGATTCCACTGGGTATCACATGTGTTCTTGATTCAAAACCATTTCAATATTGTTGGTATTTGCATTAGGGTGCTCATTTAGAGTCTCTCCTCAATCATATCCTCTCAACACCTGTAGTCAAGCAGTTGCTTTTCCTCGGTGTTTTTACTCCCACAGTTTGTCCTCTGCTTGTGAATAGTTTTTTTTCCCCTAGATCCCTGCAGATTGTTCAGGGATATTGCATTGACACGAATGGAGAAGTCCATTCCGATTGTACCACAGTGTATCAGTCACTGTCTACAATGTTTTCCTGGTTCTACTCCTTTTGCTTTGCATCACTTCCTGGAGGTTATTCCAGTCTCCATGGAATTACTCCACTTTATTATTCCATTGAGCACAATAGTATTCCATCACCAACATATACCACAATTTGTTCAGCCATTCCCCAACTGAAGGGCTACCCTCATTTTCCAATTTTTGGCCACCACAAAGAGCACAGCTATGAATATTCTTGTACAAGTCTTTTTACTTAGTATCTCTTTGGGGTACAAACCCAGCAGTGCTATGGCTGGATCAAAGGGCAGACAGTCTTTTAGCACCCTTTGGGCACAGTTCCAAATTGCCCTCCAGAATGGTTGGATCAGTTCACAACTCCACCATCAGTGCACTAATGTTCCTACTTTGCCACATCCCCTCCAGCATTCATTACTTTCCTTTGCTGTCAGGATAGCCAATCTGCTATGTAGTCGAAATTATTGATGTTTTTATTGATGTAGTCGAAATTATTTATTTTACATTTTGTGACTCTTTCTAAGTCTTTCTTGGTTTTAAAATCTTTCCCTTCCCAAAGGTCAGACATGTATACTATTTTGTGTTCACCTAATTTAGTTTCCTTCTTTATGTTTAAGTCATTCACCCATTCTGAATTTATCTTCGTGTAGGGTATGAGGTGTTGATCCAAACTAAATCTCTCCCACACTGTCTTCCAATTTTCCCAGCAGTTTTTATCGAATAGTGGATTTTTGTCCCAAAAGATGGTGTCTTTGGGTTTGTGGTAGACTGTCTTCCTGAGGTCATTTACCCAAGTCTATTCCGGTGATCCTCCTTTTCTGTGTCTTAGCCAGTACCAAATTGTTTTGATGACCACTGCTCTATAGTATAGTTTGAGATCTGGGACTTCAAGTCCTCCTTCCTTTGCAGTTTTTCATGATTTCTCTGGATATCCTTGATCTTTTGTTCTTCCAAATAAACTTAGTTATGGTTTTTTCTAATTCAGTAAAGAGGTTTTTTTTTTTTTTTGGTAGTTCAATGGGTATGGCACTAAATAAGTAAATTAATTTGGGTAGGATTGTCATTTTTATTATGTTAGTTCATCCCACCCATGAGCAATCAATGTTTTTTCCAATTGTTTAGATCTAGTTTTAACTGTGTGGAGAGTATTTTGTAGTTTTGTTCATATAGTTCCTGTGTTTGTCTTGGCAGATAGATTCCTAGCTATTTTATATTGTCTAGGGTGATTTTAAATGGTATTTCTCTTTCTAATTCTTGCTGCTGAGATGGATTGGAAATATATAGAAATATTGATAACTCATGTGTGTTTATTTTGTATCCTGCAACTTTGCTAAAGTTGTTGATTATTTCAAGTAACTTTTTTGGTGGATTCTCTAGGATTCTTTAAGTAAACCATCATGTCATCCGCAAAGAGGGATAGTTTGATCTCCTCATTGCAAATTCTAATACCTTCAATTTATTTTTCTTCTCTAATTGCTACTGCTAGTGTTTCTAGTACAATGTTAAATAACAGAGGTGATAATGGGCATCCTTGTTTCACTCCTGATCTAATTGGGAAGGGTTCTATTTTATCCCAATTGCAGATGATGTTTGCTGATGGTTTTAAATATATACTGTTTATTATTTTTAGGAAAGGCCCTTCTATTCCTATACTTTCTGGTGTTTTTAATAGGAATAGGTGTTGTATTTTATCAAAGGCTTTTTCTGCATCTATTGAGATAATCAAGTGATTTTTGTCAGTTTGTTTGTTAAAATGGTCAATTATGTGGATGGTTTTTCCTAATATTGAACCATTCTTGCATTCCTGGTATGAATCCTGTCTGGTCATAGTTGAGAACCCTTTTGATGACTTGCTGGAGTCTTTTTGCTAGCATCCTATTTAAGATTTTGGCATGTACATTCATTAAGGAGATTGGTCTATAGTTTCCTTTCTCTGGTTTTGACCTGCCTGGCTGTGGGATCAGTATCATGTTTGGGTTGTAAAATGAATTTGGTAGAACTCCTTCTTTGCTTATTCTGTCAAATAATTTGTTTAATATTGGGATTAGTTGTTCTTTGAATGTTTGATAGAATTCATTTGTGAATCCATCTGAACCTGGGGATTTTTTCTTAGGGAGTTCTTTGATGGCTTGTTCAATTTCTTTTTCTGATATGGGGTTGTTCAGATAATTTATTTCTCCCTCTTTTAGTCTAGGCTATTTATATTTTTGTAAGTATTCATCCATATCACCTAGATTGCCATAATATTTGCCATACAATTGGGCATTATAGTTTCTTCATTACAGGTGAGGTCTCCTTTTTCATCTTAGATATTGTCAATTTGGTTTTTTCTTTCCTTTTTTAAATTAGACTGACTAGTACTTTGTCAATTTTGTTTTTTCAAAGTACCAGCTTCTAGTCTTATTTATTAAATCAATAGTTCTTTGACTTTCAATTTTATAAATTTCTCCTTTGAGTTTTAGGATCTATAATTTAGTCTTCATCTGAGGATTTTTAATTTGTTCAATTTCTAATTTTTTAATTTGAATGCCCAATACATTGACCTCGGCCCTTCTTAATTTGTTAATATATGAACTCAAGGATATAAATTTCCCCCTGAGTACTGCTTTGGCTGCATCCCATAGGTTTTAAAAGGATGTCTCATCATTGTCATTTTCTTTAATGAAGTTTTTGTTTCTATGATTTGTTTTTAACTAATTGGTTTTGGACAATTGTATTGTTTAAATTTCCAAATAATTCTTATTTACCTCTCCATATTCCCTTACTAATTATTATTTTCATTGCATTGTGATCTGAGAAATTTGCATTTATTATTTCTGCCCTTTTGCACTTGTTTGCAAAGTTTTTGTGCCCTAATACATGGTCAAATTTGTGAATGTACCATGTGCTGCTGAAAAGAAGGTATATTTTGTCCTCATTTATTTTTCTCCACATGTCTACTAACTCTAATTTTTCTAAGATTTCACTTACTTCTCTTACCTCTTTCTTATTTATTTTTGGTTTGATTTTTCTAGTTTAGATAGAGGAAGGTTCAGGTCTCCCACTAGTATAGTTTTTTTTTTTATCTATTTCATCCTTGAGCTCCTCTAGTTTCTCCTTTAGAAATTTGAATGCTATGCCACTTGGTGCATACATGTTGAGTACTGATATACTGCCTTTTATCAGGATATAATTATCTTCCTTATATCTTTTAACTAGATTTATTTTTACTTTGGTTCTGTCAGATATCATGATTGTGACTCCTGCCTTCTTTTTATCAGTTGATGCCCAATAGATTTGACTCCATCCTCTTACTTTTACCCTATATTTGTCTACCTTCCTCATGTGTGTTTCTTGTAGACAGCATATGGTAGGGTTTTGGATTCTAATCCAATCTGCTATTCACTTGCGTTTTATGGGTGAGTTCATTTCATTCAAATTCAGAGTTATGATTACTAGCTGTGTATTACCCATCATTTTGATTTCTACTACTGTTCTTGCCTTTTCTTCTTTCACAATTTCCTTCTACACCAACGTTTGTTTTTAATCAGTCCCCCTAGTTCCCACCCTAATTTTACTTCCATTTGTACCCCCCGGCCTTCTTATCCCCCCCACCATTTTCCCTGTAGTCTTTCTAAAATTAACCCCCACCCCCTCCCTTCTTTGTACTGCTTCCCTCCCCACCAATCTATTTCTTACCCTTCTACTCCCCTATAGCGTGCAGACCTATTGTCTGCCACAATGGATTAGATTGTTCTTCCCTCTTTGGGTCAATTTCAAAGCATGTAAGAGTTGAGTATTTCCTATCTCTGACCTCTTTACCCTTCCAGTGTATTGATGTTCTCCCCCCTCCCACCATGAGCTTCTTTGTGACATATAAATTTACTCCATTTGTTTCTTTTCCCATTTCTTTTAAAATTAACATATTATCAGCTCTAGTTATATATCTATATCTATATCTATATATGCATACACATGTGTATGTATTTGTGCATGCATACCTCTATATACCTATTTATGTCTTATCCTTTCATCTTATACAGTTTGTCACTGTTCCCTCTAAGTGTACTTCTTTTTGCTGCCCAGGTAATAGCAACAGTTTTTAAGAGTTACCAATAACCTCTTCTCTTATAGGGATACATATCATTTTAACTTTTTGAGTCTCTTAAAAATTTTTGGTTTGTTTGTTTTTGTTTTCTTTTTTCCCTCTTTTTTAAATACCTTTTGATGATTATCTTGAGTTCTGTGCTTGGACATCAAATTTTCTGTTCAGGTCTGGTTTTACTTTATGAATTCTTGGAATTCTTCTATTTTGTTGAATGACCATACTTTCCCCTATAAGAATATAGTCAGTTTTGCTGGGTAGTTGATTCTTGGTTGTAGACCTAGTTCCCTTGCTTTCTGGAATATCATATCCCATGCTTTCAGTTTTTCAGTGTGTATGCCGATAGATCCTGTGTTATCCTCACTGTGGTTCTGTGGTATCTGAATGACTTCTTGGCAGCTTGTAATATCTTTTCTTTGTTCTGATAGTTCTTGAATTTGGCTATATCATTCCTGTGTGTTGTCAGTTCAGGATTAAGTACAGACGTGATCTGTGGATTCTTTCAGTCTCTATTTTTCCCTCTTCTTCTAGGATATCGGGGCAGTTTTCTTTAATAATTTCCTGTAGTATGATGTCCAGGATTTTTCTTTTTCATGGTCTTCTGGTAGACCAATGATTCTTAAACTGTCTCTCCTTGAATGATTTTCTAAATCCTCTGTTTTGTGAATGAGATGCTTCATATTTTCCTCAATTTTTTTCATTCTTTTGGTTTTGTTTAATAGTGTCCTGCTGCCTTGTGAGGTCACCTAATTCTAGTTGTTTTATTCTGGTTCTTAAGGACTGTATTTCATCCCTGGCTTTTTGGTTATCCTTTTCCTTCTGGTCTGATTTTCTTTGGAGGTCATCTTTCATCCTCTTTAACCTTATCTTTCATCTCCTTTTTTTCATCTCCTTTTTCTCATCTTTCAACTTCTTCACCTCATCTTTCATCTCCTTGGCCTCATTTTCCAGCTGGTTGATTTTGGCTTTCAAGACACAATTTTCTGTTTCCAGATGACTTATCTTAGTTTTTATGTTCTTTTCCCAATTGTCTTCAGCCTCTCTTAATTGTGTTTTGAATTGCATTTTGAGTTCTTCCAAAGCATGTATCCAATTCGCTGGGATTCCTGATTTTTCCTTTGATGATCCCTCTCTCTCTGTTTCATTCACTCCTTGCTCATTAACTGTACAGAAGCTGTCTATTGTAATTTCTTTCTTCTTTTTCTGTTGTTTGCTCGTGTTTACCCTTTCTTTGCTCCCTGTATTTGTCTGTGCTCTTGATCCTCTCTTTTTTTTTTTTTGTTTTGAGGCTGTCAGTCTCCCCTCGAGCTTTGTCAGATGTCTTGGTACAGTCTCTGGGGGAGGAATGTTGGCTTTCCTGTCCTCTGGGGGCTTTTGATCAGATTAAGTTCAGATTAAGTTCAACTGAGTTAGGCTGTATGTGCTTTGAGGCTGAAGACCCCTGGAAGGCTGGAGTCAAATGGAAGTTCTCAGCTGCCCAGGCTCTCTCCAGTTCTCTCCAGCTGCTTCTTCACTTCCTGAAGCTCTGAGCCTGTCACAGCACTGTCCGCAATTTTCACCAGGGCTTTTGCCCGCCCAAAGGTTCCTGTCCTTGTGGGAGGCCCTGCACTCTAATGGGGGAGGGGTCCTGGCCTCCCTGAGCTCTAAGAACTACTGATGGGATTATGTTCAACTGGGTTGGTCTGGATGTGCCCTGAGGCAAAAACCTCCGATGAGACTGGAGCCAAATGGAAGGACCCAGCTCTGGCTGCTTCCCTGCTGCCTCTGTTGGATGCTCTGAGCCTGAGTACTCTGCTCTGAGTTGGATGCTCTGAGTACCTTGAGGTTGTTCTCAAGGTATACCCTCCAGACCAGCTCCTTTTCCCATCCATTGGTTCCCGCTGCCACTGGGGACTCAGCGCTCTGCATTTAGGGGGAGGGGCCTGGGACTTTCCTTCTCCCTTCCCCTTAAACCTGAGTGTTCTCAGATTCTGGCTTTTTGGGGGCATACATTTTGAATAGAGTCCAGAAGGAGGGTTCCCCGCCTCTGTCCTGCTGTTAAGTTTGAATTTCAGTCCCCTAGGAGGTTTGTGATCATTAAGGAAGGGTTTTCAGAGGTCTGAACTTTTGCTGCTTATAAGGTGCCATCTTGACTGCCACAGTCATTTTAAATGGGATTGCTCTATCTCTTCTTGTTGAACTTTATTAGTACAATAAAGACATTCTGATATTTTATAATGTGCAACTATGTTAAAGTTGTTCATTGTCTCAAATGAATTTTTGGTTAAATCTCTAAATATAACATCATATCATCTGCAAAAAGTAATATCTTTATTTTCTCTTTACCTATTCTAATTCCTTCAATCTCTTCTTTCTTTAATACTACAGCTATAAATTTCCAATACCATATTGAATAATAGTTGCAATAATAGGCATACTTCCTTCATTTCTGATCTTATTGGGGAGACTCTTAGTGTATTTCCATTATGGATAATGATTGCTTTGAGGAATGTTCCATTTAATCCAATCTTTTCTTGTCTTTTTTTTAAAAATACAAATTAGTATAATATTTTTCAAATTTTTTTTCTGAATCTATTGAGATAATCATATGGTTTCTGTTTGTTTTGTTTTTGATATGATCAATTATGCCAATAGTTCTCCTCCTCCTCCTTCTTTTCCTCCTTTAGTACTATTAAATTCCTTTAACCTAAAATTTATGAACACATAGAAACTATGAAAAGATATTCCTTATCCATTTGTAATTTTAAAAATTCTCAACTTATTTATTTTTGTTTCTAAATTCCCCTGAAATTTTTCACAGTTTTTTGACCCTTGGAGTTCAAGTTCCCACAGCTTCCTTCTTATTGTAGCTATTTTCCAGATATCATAAGAAAGACAGGATCAGGAAGGGAGAAGGACATTGCTCCCTCATCTTTTTTACCTCTCATAAGAATTGCAGAGCTTAAATCATTCTAATTTCTTTCCTCATTCACAATTTTGAAATTAAGTAAATTAACAGGTTTTTGGGTCCATTTTCTTTGAGGACTTTTCTTTCTGATTCCTTTCTCCTACATCATGTCCATAATGATCAAATAACAAACATCATAGTCAAACTGACAGCAATATAATTCCAATGTAGTCATAAGTAAGAGAAGAACAAGAAGGGCTTCATGCCAGCACAGTGAAGCTAAAAAGTGCATAATTAAATAATGTGAACTTCCTTACTTTCTCTACTCTTTGAAGGAATTGCTTCAAAAGCAACCTATGTTCCAATGCCTTTCCAATAAGTTATACCCAAAGTTTCTGTCTCTTTATGGTTTCCCCAATTACCATCATTAATTTAAGGATATCTTTAAAACTGTTTGTCCCAGGAACAAAATCATGTTATGTTTCTACTACAGTGAATGTATTTTCTCTTGCCAAAAGATTTTCTTCATGTGACTTTCTGTCTTTATTTCCTTTTTAGATGAATCTTCTTTGCTGACAATCTCCATATGGTATGTACCTAACAACTACATACAATTGGTCTCCTAATTAATTTGTTCTAACTCTAAGCACTGGAGAGAAACTTCTTTCTGATATAAGGCCTGGAGTTAAAACATATTTATTTTAAGTTAAATATAACTTATTTCATTGACATGTGTATGGCATTTTCAATGAAACTTTAACTTGTAAATAAATCTGGATATAAAAATGAATTGGAATCACCCCCAAATAACTTTCTGGTCTCTATTAACATATGTGAATTTTTAATAGTTGTCTTATATGCCTATATAGTACATTGTGTTATTTTTGTCCTATTGACATGGGCACTGTACCTCCAGAAGCTCAGGCAAACTATTATCAGGGAAATTCCTTTGCTCTCTTACATCTTCATGACTCCTAGCCTAAAACATCCAATGACCCCTATAGGACCCTGGCATGATTGTCCTCCTTTGATCCTCCCTTAGATTTAAGATGGACAGAGAGATGCACCTCCAGGCGACACCTCGATTCTGTCAGGCTACACCTCAGACATCTGTCTGTTCCCTAAAACTAAGGAATCTATATGAGGGTCATCCCCTATGTCTCCAGGCAGACCCCAGTCAGATGATCACCCCACCCCACCAAATGCCTGAGTGATGACCACTCTAGAGTCACATCCACACTATGACACAGCATTTGTTGCAAGAGTATAAAATCCCCAGAATTGTTGGGTTCTGGGAGCAGCTTTCCATCTTGCTGTTCTGCCTTGCTATCATTCTGGCCATTCTCAACATTACTTTCCTAAATTAATAAATTTCTCTTTTTGTTTTTAAGCTAAGTTTTGGAGTCTTGCATTCTTGCAAAAGTTATCCTTCCCGAACCCCAGGGGTACACATCTGAACCCCATAAAATGGTGATTTTTCACATGCCTTTTCTTATCATTATCAATTAGATATTTTAAAATATTTATATGATATTCCCTCATAAAAATGATCCCCATCACAGGACATGAAGACTGAAAACTAATTTTAACATAAAATTAACATTAGAGCACATCAATAATGATAACAGCTTGCTTTTATATATTGCTTTTTTAACTTGCAAAGCACATTACAGATATTTACAACATATCTCAGTTTATCCTCACAATATCTCTGGGAAGTCAATGCTATTTTGTTCCCATTTTATAGATGAAGAAATTGAAGTAGGCAGAAGGCAAGTCACCTGTAGAGAACCACAAGAGAGTAAGTATCTGGAGTCAGGTTTGAACTCATTATATCTCCATGTACAATGATCTATTCACTGAACAATTAGGTGCCTCATAAAGTGATGGATAAATTAGTTTTTCTACATTTTTTGTAGTCAACTATTCAGAAGTAGATGATGAACCTGATGATCTCTTGGGATTTTTTTGGTTCTGAGAAGGTTCCCTTAATACCTAAAAGTGTTAAGGTCCCTTAAATGTTCTGATTAATATTATTATAACAATATACTAATTCTCTATTGCAAAGTATATTAAGTTTTACAAACTATTTCTCTTGCAAAAACACTAGAAAGTAGGTGACATAAACAAAATATCCTAATTTTCCACACAAAATCTCCTGAAATTAAGTGAGATTTATTGATTTGCCTATGTTTACACCATCAGTCAATAATGGATCTGAACATAAGTTTTTTTTTTTTCTACATCTTATTTCCAAGTTTGATGTTCTATCCAACTTGTCATGGGTATATATTAAACATAGTTTAATAAGGCTTTCAGGATGATCCAGTAGATATTTCAGTTTATTTATGATGACTAGGGTAGTCATGAGTTATACTTATTTAGATCCATATTTCACTTGACTTAGGCCATTAGGCTAAAGGTTGGAATAAAATGAAATACATGTAAGTCATTTAACTGTTCTCAGAAAATAAAAAGAGAGAAAATAATGTAGCAACTGCAGGATGTGATGACTCACACACCCTTGGGACATCCAACAATTTGGGAAGGGTGTGTGTGATGGAGATACTGCAGAAAGGCATATTTTTTTTAGTTTAGATTACCAAGAAGCTTATAACCAGAAACTATTTGGAAACTCAGAAAAAGTTTGAGTCTCAGCCCCCTAAATCAGTCAAGGTTTGGAGATAGCTTTACCTTTAGGGAAAGAATTGTTTTTCAGTTGTGTTTAATTCTTTGTGACTCCATACAACTTCTAGGTGTCAGAAGGACTTGAGTCTATGATAGATATTGCTTAAAGTCCAACTCTTTAACCACTCATAAATCCTACTTTTTGAGAAAATGGAAGAGTAGGACTTGAAAGTTCCTAACCCTCTTAATACACCCCAAAACCAACCAAAATTAACTCCCCAGAGTCAATATTAAAAGTGGCAAAAACAGACAGCAGTTAGGAGTAAAACAGAATAGCCTGGGACAACTAAGGAGGAAGGTTTTTTTTTTTTCTTTTCTGGTCTCAGCTCCAATTCTAAAGGCCCTGGGGGCAGGAAAACCTGCAAATAAGATGAAATCAACAAGGCATGCCCTGGGGGCAGGAGGCAATTTCACTTTATTTGCTGAGTCCCAGAGCTTTCATCCCTGAGGACATCACTAGAATATTCAGGCAGAGGTTCTTGGGAGTAGCTGTGTCTGCTTCAGCAGACCACTCAAAAGAAAGGTCATCATGGAGTCTAAGGGTTCCAGGCCTTAAGGATAGAAGCTAATGCCTTACTGTTAGCAAATAAGGGATTTTGGAGGCCCATGGAATGAGGACTAGATGCCTCTTTTATCCCAGGCTATGAGTAGGAGAGGAAAAGTGAGGAAGGAACATGTGGTTACTGAGGGATTGGGGCCCTATAAGCTGTGGTCACTCCCAAGAGTCACTGATTACTGCCACTGGGGGATGCAGTTTGACTATTTGTAATGAGCAACTGAGGTCATTCACAGGGTAGGAATCTGAGAAGGGGACTGAGTGTATATCTGATCTTACACACTAACTACTGGAATAACTAACTAGGATCCAAGAAAAAAGAAACACAAAAATTCCTGAAACTGAAGTAGCATACCTCAGCACCTTAGGAACCACTGAATTCCACAAAAAGCCAAAATTACATCTGTTGGTTTGGATGCTAAAACTAAAAAGCAAATAAAAATTAACAAACAAAGGAGAAAAACCCAACTATTTTTAATTTTTATTATTGTGTAAAACACTCCCATATTGGTCACTGTTGAACTAACACACTCATATAAAACTAAAACCCCAAAATAAAACCATAAATACACTAATATAAAGAATAATATGCTTTAATCCTCATCCATCCAATTCCAACAATTTTTTTCTCTGGAAGCAGATAGCATTCCGTCATAAGTCTTTCAGGATTGTTCAAGATCATTGCATTGCTGAAAGTAGACAAGTTTTCACAGTAGATAACCATACAATATTGCTGTTATTGTGTGTATACATGTTCTCTTGGTTCTGCTTATTTTGCTCTGCATCAGTTCATGCAGTTCTTTCTAAGCTTTTTCTGAAATCATCTTAAATCATTATTTCGTAGGGTTCAATATAGTTCCATTACTAACATGTATCAGAATTTGTTCAGCCATTTTCCAATTGATAGAGATCCCCTCAATTTCCAGTTCTTTGCCCCTACAAAAAAGCTGCTATAAATATTTTTGTACAAGTAGATCCTTTCTCCTTTTTTATGATCTCTTTGTTATATAGACTCAATAGTGGTATTATAGGATTAAAAGGTATGCACAATTTGGTAGCCCTTTGGGAACATTTTTAAATTGTTCTACATAATGGTTGGATCAACTCACAACTCTGCCAATGAAGCATTAATTTCTCAATTTTACTATGTTCCTTCTGACATGGGCACTGTACCCCCAGAAACCCAGGTGAACTATTATCAGGGGAAAATCCCTTGCCTTTGCATCCTAGAAACACCCAATGACCCCCCCTAGGGTCCTGAGATGTTTATCCTCTTTTGTCCTCTAGATTTAAGATGGACAAAGAGATGAATCTTTATGCCTCCAGGCAGACACCAGTCAGATGACCACCTCACCCCACCAAATGCCTGAGGGACTAACACTCTTAAGTCACATCATCTGTTGTACAGAGTATAAAATCCTGAGAAATGATGTAGTCTAGGGGACAGCCTTTCAATCCATGCTGTCCCCATGGAGGACAGCCTTTCCATCCATGCTGCCCTCCCAGGAACTGCTCCCCATCTTGCTATCCCACCTTGCTATCCTCATGGCCATTCTCAACATTACTTTCTAAATTAACAAATTTCTCTTTTTGTTTTTAAGCTAAGTTTTGGAGTATTGCATTCTTGCAAAAGGTATCCTTCCTGAACCCCAGGGGTACACATCTGAACCCCATAACATCTTCCAATACTTATCACTTTACTTTCATATTGGCCAATCTGATAGGTATGAGTTGGTACCTCAGCATTGTTTTAATTGGAATTTTTCTAATAAAAAGTGAATTGGAAAACTTTTTTCATATGATTATTTGATGGCTTTGATTTTCTCATCTGAAAATTGTTTATTCGTATCCTTTGAGCATTTGTCATTTAGAGAATGGCTTGTATTCTATCAACACGGAATCTAGGAATCCCAAAGGTGTTACCTAGTGAGATCTGATGAACCTCAATTTTCAGGACTAGCTTGTAGATTGGAGGCCCCAAAGCTTGTACTTGTTCCCTCTTCCCATGGGAATCTATCCTGAATGGAATCCCAAGTTAGCAGTTTCAGACTGAGTGGGAAACACTCAGGGAAATGACAGTCCTGGTTGGGTGAGATAAGCATCTGCTAAGGACCTTCTTTGTTTTAGGTAATCTCCCCTATTGTATTAGGAACCTTTCCCAAGAAGCTCCACACCTGAGAAGGAACCATCCTTTAGTATCTATTGTTAGTGGCCCCTTCTCTTACACCCTAGCCTCTAGCTATGATTTCTTTCCCAAGCTTGATTGTACCCTGTCAGTATAGTTTGAACACTCCCATTTTCTTTTTAGCTATAGTGATGTCAATCATCTTTCCCTGACCCTGGATTTCCCAAATGGTATGTAGGTTCCTCAAATTCTTTTGTTCCTCGGAGTTGTCATCTAGCATTGTGACACTCCCTAGGGATAACATTCCCAGAGTCCAGGGTTTATACCCTGAAAAGGTTGTGGTGTCAAACTCTGAGTAAAGGGCCAAATTGGACTTATCCCTATCCTGATTAAAGACTTGGTTTTTCTGACTATTTAATAGTTCTGTGTTATTTCCAAGTTAACAATTCTTATAAGTTTTACTTTAATTTTCTATAAACTTGAGAAATTAGACCTTTGTCTGAGAAAGAACTCAACTATTGACAGATATTATGGGGACAGAGATGATTTCAGTTCAGACTCAGAGGACAGTGAAGTAAAAATATGACCTTCAAAAACAATAAATAAATACAATAAATGACCACAAGCTCAAAAAAAGAATTTCTAAGAGCTTAAAAATACTTTAAAAACCAAATGAAAGAGGTTGAAATGAAAGAAAAAGAGGTTGAAAGAAAAAATATAAAAAAATAAGAGCAATGCAAAAAAATCAACAAAATTATGTAAGAAAGGTCATCTATTTGGAAATAGAGTTTCAGATACTCATAAAAGAAAATAATTTATTGAGTACAAGAATTGGACAAGCCCCAGAATCAGAGGGTAAAATGTAAATTGAGAGAACCCATAGATCACCACTTCAAAGAGACTCAAAGATGAAAATTCTCAGGAACATCATTTCTAAATTCTGTATATCCTAAGTAAAGGATACTATGAGTAACCAAAAAAAAAATCAATTTAAATATTGTGGAGTTGCAGTCAGAATAACACAAAACTTTATTGTCACAATATTATAAGAATGTAGGATATAGAACATAGCATTTCCTAGAGAAAAAGAACTGGGTTTACAACCAAGAATAACATATTCAGCAAACATTATCATAATTTAAAATGGTTAAAAATGGTTATTTAGCAAACTAAGGGAGTTTCAACTATTCCTGGGGAAAACTCCAGAATTCAGCAGGAAATATGACCTATCAGAAACATACAAAGGTAATGAAAGACTAATCATAAGCAACCCCCAAAATCAAATTGTTTGATTTCTGTATGGGAAAATGTCATGCATGGCTCCTAGAAATGGCATCATTACCTGAGTATTTTGAAGGGCTAACTATTGAAGGAACACTCAGGATTGAGGTGGATGGAATGGAATGAACCAAAATGGCAGGGGAGTAGACCAGGAGGGAGGTTAAGTGGAATGGCTATCTGATATGGAGAAGTAATGAGTGGAGGAACTGCCATAAAGAAGAAAAGGAGCATATGGAGAACTGGTAGTACTAGAACCTTGATTTTATTAAACCTGGGATAAAGAGAGAACAACACATACAATTTAAAGGGTAAAAATCTTCTTAATATACTGACAAAAAGAAACAAGGCAGGATGGTATAAGCTAGACACTGAGAATCCCCTGAGGGGCTTAGGGAATAAGAGTGGAAAGAGTGGGTTAAGATGAAAGAGGACAAAGGGATAAGAAAATAAAGGGAAGTGGGGTTACATAGGGAGGAGAACATATGATAAGGCAGCAGGGTAAGGTGAGGGGATAGGGAGACACTTAATAAAATACAGGAGAGGGCTTTTTAGAATCAAACTCATATCAAGAAGTAGGAGAGCATAGTTAAGGGGATTAGAAAGAGATTTTTAGAAAGATGGATAGAATAAGATTTAAAAGGTAAGAGGGAAGGGACACAAGGACCTTTGGAAAGGAGGGCCAATTTGGAAGCAGAAGGGTAAAAAGAGTGGTTAAGAGAAGTATTGGTCAAAGGAAATTGGACATATGAGTAGGTATGTTGGAAAGAAAGGAAGAGGAAGATAAACAGTGAAGAGGAATACAGTAGATGGAAATATATAGCTAATAATTATGACACTGGGTATAAATGAAATTAATTTTCCCATGAGAAGAAAATGGATAGCAAAAAGGATAGAAATCTAGGACCTGACAGTGTCTTAATTAAAAGAAAAATGCTGAAAATGAAAGACATACAAAGTGAAGGTGATGGGTGAAGCAGAATATACTATGCCTCAGCAGATCCAGGGAAGGCAGGGACATTATATGTGTCAGAGTTGGGGCTAAAATGGATATAATTGAAAGGAATGAACAGGGTAATTATATTACAATAGGAGGAGTACTATGGATCATGAAGCAATATCAATATTGGACCTGTATGGACCAAGTGTTATAGCATCTAGATTTTTAAAAAGAAAAAAGTAAATTAGATACAGATAAAAATAAATAACAAAATAGGAGTAGTGGGGGATATTAATTTTCCCCTATCAGAACTAGAAAAATCTAACAAAAAAATAAGAAAAGTTAAGGAGATGAATAGAACCTTAGGTAAACTGAATATGATAAATATAGCCCTGCACTCTCCACCTGCATAAGGTTATTAGTAAATCTAAGCCTGCCCATAGACATAACCTGAACATAGTTTTGGGCTGAATAGCAATGCTTTAAAGAATGAAAACATTGCACAAAAGTCTTTCTTTACCACTCATTATATTATGGAAATAATCCTGTGTTCCTAAAAGGTTGTTTCATTGAAACTGAAATTCTACCAGGTATGACCAAGCTGGAAATACTTGGTTTTGAAAAGACTATGGCCCTGACAATAGTGTCTGCTGCCTAAGGACCAATCCAGCTAAATATCAACTAGGTAATGTGTGTTAGTTGAGAACAAGATAGGTTAAATTGATCAACATAATACTGATAGGAACAAAAAGACATTTAATTTTACATTGCTAGAACATTTATAAATTCCTTTTTTTTAAATAAAATAAGTTGGAAATACACATTAAGAACTGTAAAACTATTCAAATTCATTGAACTAGGGATCCTATTACCAAGATAAGGATCTAAAAACATTATTGAGAGGGTAAAAAGTTGTGTATGTATGAATATATTCATGGAAGCCTTGGATGAGATGATTAAATAACTGGAAATAACATAGACTGGGAGAAATAGCTGAATAGATTGTGATATTTTAATATAGAGGATTGCATTATGCTATTAGAAATGACAAATGTTGGAAATATAATGAAAATAAGGGAAATATTTGAAAGAGAAGAAAAGATAAAAAGAATAATACATATTATGATTACATTTTTAAAAAATAACAGCCAAAAATCAAGATAAAAATGTATTGAAGTAAAACATATTCAAAGGGAACTCGAAAGCAGAAACTATTTTTTATTGGGGACACATAAATAATTTACATATTTTAAACAAATTTTAAACAATGTGGAGTTTGTGATTTTGCACATTTTTATGCATTTGCTTATTTAAGTGTTTTTGATAGCGATGGTAGTTTTTATTAAGTATGTAACTGAAAAATTGAAAAAATCCTGCTTTCTGACAGAAAAATCACAAACATATTCAATTTAGGAGTATTATATTATACCATGCTCATGTTCTCTTATACAAATGTAGGGAATTGGTTCAAGATTTACAGGCTGTAGAATTGCTGGGGAAATATTTTATTTACTGATTATCTGGAAAGGTGACTTTTTAAATGTTTTTGTTGTTAAATTCGAAGGTTGACAACGAACAGACTTTGAACAATCCTAAGTAGATGATCACTGATTACACTGTTTCAAGGTCAAGTAAAAACCCAGCTAGAAATAAAGAACAGAGAGAAAACTGCATCCTTCGTAAAAAGTTCTCTTAAAGACTTCAAGCTTTGGCAGTGATATATAGTATTATGCTGTAGGCTCACTATGTCTCTTCAGCAGGTCATATATTTTCTTTTATGCTCAGTTGAGTAGCTAAGATCAATTTTTAAATCATATTTTGATATAATCCATCTCTATGGCCTGTGACAAGGTAAATAATTGTTTGCTATCTTGAAAGGTCTCTTTGTTACACAATTTTGTGCACATGTACACATTTGTTTTACCCTGAAAAGTTAGGGTATAAAATAAAGTGATATTAATATATGAACTGAAAACATATCACCATTACAAGAAAAAAGGAATGTACTTTCATCATATTTCTGCTTGAGACAGAGAGAGAGAGAGAGAGAGAGAGAGAGAGAGAGAGAGAGAGAGAGAGAGAGAGAGAGAGAGAGAGAGAGAGAGAGAGAGAGAGGGGGAGGGAGGGAGGGAGGGAGGGAGGGAGGGGGGTTCTTGGAGTCAGGAAAAGTTCAGTTCAAATTATTCCTCTAAAATATAGGTACTATGTAAACCTGTTCAAGACATTCAATCTCACATGGCTCTAGGCTACTGTCTATGTATAATGGGTTGTAAAAAAGTTGCTAATCTATATTAGGCAATTAGTTTCTAAACTAAGATGAAATCAGAGGTCTAGAAAAACAACAAAAAATTTTGCTTGAAGGTGTAGGCATAAGGAATGAAAGGAAAGAGTTCAAGCAGAAGATTGTTTCTGAGTGCTTAAAAAATCTGAAATGAAGCAAAGCTCTTGGTCTATCTATTAGTAAGAATTTCATTGAATAAACAAAATTTGGCAGCATAATTAGGAAATATAACATTGATTTAGATCATTTATAGATTGTACTTGACTATATTTGACTATGATAGCCCTGTTTTATTTTTGTATTTTTACATTTTCATGGTTGTTAAACTAAACATTTTGAGATGACTAAATGGATTTTCAGTATAAATTGGTGATGGTAGCAACTATATGATTGATAATTATACTCTTATTTATAATGTAGAAAACTGTAACTTCCTTTTTAATCACTTAAGGGGAAAAATTACTCATACCATGAAATATTTAGGGCATCAGGCAACCAAAGCGTTATTCACAATGAAACAGGGAAACATTTAATACTTTCTGTGTATTTATGAGTGTAAAAAAAACAAAAAACAGACCAGTGAGCTATTCAGTTTAGGAACTTATACTCACTGATGTTTCCACCAACTTGCCTACAAATGATAAAATTAAAGAGTAACTGAGTGTGGAGGTGTGTATATAATAGTAGAACTAGTGTTTAAGTGACTGATCTATGTTTACACAACAGTATGAGTAACAGATAAAACTTGAACTCAGGTTTTCATGAATCCACAGCTGGTATGCTATATACTATGCTATGATGCTTTGTTATAATAATAATAACAATAATAACAGCTTAAAATTAGCTTCCCAGAAGTATCTTGAAAAGTAGATGGCTTCAGATAGAGTCTCGGTAACTATTTTTCAGGGATATTGCTAACACTTAATTCTTGTAAGAATGGAGATTTGAACCCTGGACTTCAATTCCCAGGAGCCCTTGGTAGCTCCCAGAGTTCCCCATAATCTCAGGTGAGGTCATCACCTGGGACGTGAGGAGAGAGGGGTTTTTAAAATGAACTCTGTCTTCTTCTCACTCGCTCTTCCAGTTTGTGCTTGCAAACACAAATCTCTCTCTGGGCTTCTGCGTCTGGGCACACGCGGCTCTACAAGGCAGGATGTAGAGTGAGTGATTATGAATGGGCTCTCTGGGCCTAAACACGTGCTTTTTTATTTTGTATTTTCTTTAATTCTTAATATTTAATAAACCTCATAAAAATATAATACTTCTAGCAGAGAAACTAATTTTAACTGCTACAGTTTTGGCTTACCATGTCGGAAAGACCCTCAATCTTCTGATTCTTTTCTCTTCTACTGTTACTAAGTTCAGCTTTTCATAGCTACTGCCTAGAAGTTTTTTTAAGCCATGTTTCTCTGGCCAAGGTTTTTTACCCTCACAAAGTTGTTGCTGATTCACTCGTTCCAGCCATTAGATAGCTCATGGGCTCCTGCCTCCTGCCTGCCTGCATTCCTGCCTTTGCTCCAGACCTGTTTGCTGTTTTTCACTCACCTGGCCCCAGCTCCGGCTTGTTCTACCTGTCTGCAATCTGGAACTGTTTGACCCAGATCTCAATCACTTGGTGACCAGCCCACCCAGCAAACTCTAGCCTCGGAGCAGACTGCTCATTGCCCCAGGCCCAGGACTCGTTTCTATAAGCTGGTAAAAACGGGGGTAATTTTTCCTTAGGCTACGATTGGCCTCCATGTGGACTGGGGGCAGGGGATCACAGGAGGGGAGAAAGAAAGGGAAAGAAGGAAGAGACTTTTCCTAACTGGAACTTAAAGCATGGCTACTTTAAAAGGATATCTCTTGACTGTACTGATAATTTCATTTACTTCACATGAGATCCAGGGGCAAAATTCAGCTTCCTACAACTTTTTAGCCAAATTTGAAATTCCTAAAATCCACTCTTACTATGGGGAGGAAACTCTGCCACTCAATGAATTGAGAGCCAGACCTAGAGGTGGGAGGTCTTTGGTTGAAATCTGGCCTGAGACACTTCCTGGTGGTGTGGCCTTGGAAAGATAATTTAAACCCCGTTGCCTACCAATTACCAATTTTCTGCCTTCTGACAAAAGGCATCTAAATGGATAAAAACCCAAGGAACTTTAAAGAGACTGAAGGTTATATTTTTAAGGCATTTCAGACTCTATGTTTTATAAAATTCTGTGTATTCTATTGCATTTTGCTGATTGTTTTTTTAAGGTTTAACTTTGTGATTTTAAGTTCATATATTACTGCATTCTGTACTATTCTATTACACTGAATCATTTTAATGTACTGAGTTTTAACTACTGATAAATTCTGTTGCTTTTCCCCTATAACTATACTGAATAAACATTTCATAAGCCCATATAAAAAACAGCTTTTCTATTTTTGACTTTGTAAATTGTCACAGAGGATAGACAGACTCCATCAGAAAAAGTGCTACGACAATCTTTGGAAAATTTAAAGAGCTAATTATCTCAAATTGATTTTTAGGGTTCTTTAGACATTATTTTCAGAATTTTTCTTAACAATCTCTCGTCATTTTTGCCTGCTCCTAACACGAGGTTTAAGGCCCATTCTAGTAGATGAAGGGAAATACATTTTAACACCCAACTCCCGCATTATAAAAATGTGAATGGAAGTTGGGCAGTTAATCCCAGGGCATGTACCCCTAGAAGCCTCCAGAAAGGAGCAACCCTCATTTATAACTCTTCATCTCACTACCTAACTTCCACCAGAATGATATCTGGTGGAATATCAGATTTATTGATGATGTTCTAAACCCAAAATAAGTTTTACTTTGTTTAAAAATATGTTTACCAAGGTTGAAAGATTTGCTATGCTTGTAAAAATTGTGATGAATATCCATTAGTTCATAGGCTTTAAAAATGCCATACAGCAACTCATGTGAAATATAATAGTGTGCTTGTTTGTTATTGTAATTAACTGGGCTATTGAGAATTTTGGGGATAATGATATCTACATATATATATAATACTCTTTTTTATAAAAAAACAACTGTTACCTTGTGAAATTCACAGTGGATCATGGCCAGATATGAAGAGGAAATGGATCTCATTTTTGGTGAGAAAGCCTTGAATTCTATATTTTCTTAGCTGACACAGTGTGTCAATGATTATCAGCTATATTTTTGAATTTTTTTAAACTCTTATTATATTTTTCTTACATGTGCAATATACTATTTCAGTCTTATTTTTTCTCTCTTTTTTATATTTGAAGCACATGTCACCAGTATTTAAATTTTCTTTAACTTTTTTTTTTATTTTGCCTTAATATAAGTTTAAGATACATTTGCTAATGCATGCCCCCAAAAGCTTGAGACTATTAAAATGATGCCACTAATTATTTAAAAAACAATTATGGAACTTTGCTTAATAATTCTGTCTGATTCCAGGAAAAGATATACACAAAAGAGCCATTATACTGGGCCAAAGATAAACCAATCCAGGATGGATTGATGCACTTCCAAGCCAATACAAAGGACTTGAACCTAGTGTGAAGACTCGCGGTTGCTATGTTTAACCTTTGTTAAGACACAGGCCTTCTTTGTGTCCACACTCACTCTGAAATTACAGACGAGTATCACCAAACTTGGATCCTACTTGGTTCCTATAATCTGGTCCCTTTTCTGTCTTTCATAGTGTGGCAAACTTTCTGTAGTCCTGGCTACTGACCGGGTAATTGCATCATTGCTTAGATCATTTTACTTGGGCCCTGATTCAAGGACCCAAGGAACCAATTCAAGGATTTACTTTTTCTTTATTTGGAATTTTTACATATAAGACTTTGATAGTCTATATTTGTATCCAGTAATTTTCTTTTTTATTTGGATTTTTCTGATGTCTTTTTAATTTCTCTTACCAATTGATTCATATACCTCATAACTCAGCCACCCATCCCTAAGTTATCCTGTGTTTTTTCGATCACCCTTTTAAATGAGGAAATGTAAAAATATTATTATTTTAAATTGCAAAGTTTAAATTCCTCTTAAGAAGTATTTTAGGTAAAGAAAAATTCTACCTCTCTGAATCCAGAAACTGAACTGTTGGGGAAGACACCATGAAGAAGCCTCTCGACCACAAGCTGCACAAGAAGATCAAAAATGAACTTTGGGTGATTGAACATTTATTTGTATCTACACTTTCATACAAAAGGGGACTGCCCCCTAACTGGCTTTTTGTCAATGCATCCAGCAATTATTGGTTTCTTTTTCTCCTCTTATCCTCAAATTATTGTAATCTTTAAGTTGATTATGTTTTCATGATCCTTTGGTGAAAAAACTTTTCCCCAGAGGTTCATACAGGGAAATGTCAGAATGGAGATTTGAACCCCGGACTTCAATTCCCAGGAGCCCTTGGTAGCTCCCAGAGTTCCCCATAATCTCAGGTGAGGTCATCACCTGGGCTGTGAGGAGAGAGGGGTTTTTAAAATGGACTCAGGCTTCTTCTCGCTTGCTCTTCCTGCTTACGCTTGCAAGCACACGTCTCTCTCTGGGCTTCAGCGACTGGGCACAAGCGGCTCTACAAGGCAGGATATAGAGTGAATGATTGTGAATGGGCTCTCTGGGCCTAGACATGTGCTTTCTTATTTTGTATTTTCTTTAATTCTTAATCTTTAATAAACCTCATAAAAATATAATACTTCTAGCAGAGAAACTAATTTTAACTGCTACATTGTTCATATATAGGTAGGATTATTTCAATGTGAAGAACTGTTATATCTAAGAATTTTTGCCTAGCATAAAAAAAAATAGAAAATAGTGATGATAGTGGAATGAAGGATAGTCTAAGGTGGGTGGATGGGTGCTATACAAATGACAGATAAATTTGGTAAAAATGATTATTAGGGGATATCAAATAATAATAGAGTCCAGAAGACTGTACAATTAGGGGTTTAGTCATGTTGATAGAGAGAGCAAACCTCTCTTTAAGAGTCTCAGAAAGTATCTCAAGACTGGTTATGGAGATGGTAGTAGCCATTGGGAAGAATAATCTCTTATTCAGTAATGCAAAGATGGTTTAATATTAGGAAAACTTAGTGGTATAACTAATGTAATCAAATAACCAAAGCAACTAAAACCATATGATATATCAACAGATGCAGAAAAAGCATTTAAAATTTTTTTTCTCTTCATTTTTTTTTAATTTAGTCAATTCAGAATATTATTCCTTGGTTACAAGAATCATATTCTTTCCTCCCTCCCCTCACTTTCAGGTATTATCAACCTCACCCTACCCATGAGCAATCAATATTTTTCCAATTGTTTATATCTAGTTTTATTTGTGTGAAAAGTGTTTTGCTCTGATTACCTGTTTTTTTTTTATTAATTAGTCAATTTAGAACATTATTACTTGGTTACAAGAATCATATTCTTTCCCTCCCTCCCATCCCCAACCCCTCCCGTTGTTGGCCTGTAATTTCACTGGGTATCATCTGTGTCCTTGGTCAGAACCTATTTCCATGTTGTAGATGTTTGCACTATGATGTTCACCCAGAGTCTACATCTCCAATCATCCCCCTTGACCCATGTAAAAAAGCAGTTGTTTTTAATGGGTGTTTCCACTCCCACAGATTATCCCATGAATGTGGATAGTGCTGTCTCTCTTAGATCCCTCCAAGTTTTTCAGAATCACTGCATTGCCACTAATGGAGAAGTTCCATACTTTTGATTGTACCACTGATTTGATCAGTCTCTGTGTACAGTGTTCTCTTGGTTCTGCTCTTTTCACTCTGCATCAATTCCTGAAGGTCATTCCAGGAATTCCATGGAATTCCTTCACTTTATTATTCCTTTGAACACGATAGTATTCCATGATCAACAAATACCACAATTTGTTCAGCAATTCCCCCAATTGAAGGGCATCCCCTCATTTTCCAATTTTTTGCCCCCACAAGGAGCTCAGCTATAAATATTCTTGTACATGACTTTTTCTTTAGTATCTCTTTGGAGTACAAATCCAGCAGTGCTATGGCTGGATTAAAGGGTAGAGAGTCTTGTAGGACCTTTTGGGCACAGTTCCAAATTGCCTTCCAGAATGGTTGGATCAATTCACAACTCCACCAGCAGTGCATTAATGTCCCAACTTTGCCAAATCCCCTCCAGCACTCATTACTTTCTTTTGCTGTCATATTAGCCAATCTGCTAGGTGTGAAGTGATACCTCAGAGTTTTGTTTTTTATTTGTATCTCTGATTATGAAAGACTTAGGACACTTTTCATGTGCTTATTAATAGTTTTGATTTCTAAATCTGAAAACTGCCTATTCATGTCCCTTGCCCATTTTTAAATTGGAGAATGGCTTGATTTTTTGGTACAATTGATTTAGCTCTTTATAAATTTGAGTAATAAGACCTTTGTCAAAGGTTTTTGTTATGAAGATTGTTTCCCAATATGTTGCTTCCCTTCTAATTTTGGTTGTATTGGTTTTGTTTGTACAAAACCTTATTAATTTCATGTAATCAATATTATTTATTTTACATTTTGTAATTTTTTCTAAGTCTTGCTTGGTCTTAAAGTCTTTCCTTTCCCAAACTTCTGACATGTATACTATTTTGTTTTCACTCAATTTATTTATAATTTCCTTCTTTATATTTATGTCATTCACCCATACAGAGTTTATCTTGGTGTAGGGTGTGAGATATTGATTCAAACATAATCTCTCCCATACTGTATTCCAATTTTCCCAGCAGTTTTTATGAAATAGAGGATTTTGATCTCAAAAGCTGGGATCTTTGGGCTTATCATAGACTCTCTTGCTGAGGTCACTTATGCCAAGTTTATTCCACTTATCCTCTTTTCTGTCTCTTAGCCAGTACCATATTGCTTTGATGAGCATTGCTTTATAGTATAGTTTGAGATCTGGGACTACAAGACCACTTACCTTTGCATTTTTTTTTCATAATTTCCCTGGATATCCTTGATCATTTGTTCTTACAAATTAACTTTGTTATTTTTTTCTAATGTTAAAAAGTTTTTTGTTAGTTCAATGGGTAGGGTACTAAATAAGTAAATTAATTTGGGTAGGATTGTCATTTTTATTATGTTAGTTCATCCCACCCATGAGCAATCAATGTTTTTTCAATTGTTTAGATCTAGTTTTAATTGTGTGAAGAGTGTTTTGTAGTTGTGTTCATATAATTCCTGTGTTTCTCTGTGCAGATAGATTCCTAAGTATTTTATATTATATAGGGTAATTTTAAATGGAATTTCTCTTTCTAATTCTTGTTGTTGAGATGTGTTGGAAATATATAGAAATGCTCATGACTTATGTGGGTTTATTTTGTATCCTGCAACTTTGCTAAAGTTGTTGATTATTTCCACTAGCTTTTTAATTGATTCCCTAGGATTCTTTAAGTAGACCATCATATCATCTGCAAAGAGTGATAGCTTGGTCTCCTCATTACCTATTTCAATACCTTCAATTTCTTTTTCTTCTCTAATTGATACTGCTAGTCTTTCTAATACAATGTTAACTAATAGAGGTGATAATGGGCATCCTTGTTTCACTCCTGATCTAATTGGGAAGGGTTCTATTTTATCCTAATTGCAGATGATGTTTGCTGATGGTTTTAGGTATATACTATTTATTTTTTTTAGGAATGTCCCTTCTATTCCTATGCTTTCTGGTGTTTTCAATAGGAATGAGTGTTGTATTTTATCAAGGGATTTTTCTGTATCTATTGAGATAATCATGTGATTTTTGTTGGTTTGCTTGTTAATATGGTCAATTATATGGATGGTTTTCCTAATATTGAAGCACCCTTGCATTCCTGGTATGAATCCCACCTGGTCTTAATGAATAACCCTCATGATCACTTGCTGGAATCTTTTTGCTAGTATCCCATTTAAGATTTTTGCATTTTTGTTCTTTAAGCAAATTGGTTTGTAGTTTTCTTTCTCTGTTTTTCACCTGCCTTGCTTTGGAATCCATACCATATTTGTGTCATAAAAGGAATTTGGTCAAACTCCCTTTTTGCTTATTATGTCAAATAGTATAGTTTTGTATAATTTGTACAGTAAATTTGTATAATATTGGGATTAGTTGTTCTTTGAATGTTTGATAGAATTTACTTGTGAATCCATTTGGTCCTGGGGATTTTTTCTTAGGGAATTCTTTGATGGCTTGTTCGATTTCTTTTCCTGACATGGGGCTGTTTAGGTAGTCTATTTCTTCCTCTGTTAGTCTAGGCAATTAATATATTTGTAAATATTCATCCATATCACCTAGATTGTCATATTTATTGCCATATAATTGGACATAATAATTTTTAGTGATTTCCTTAATTTCCTCTTTCTTAGAGGTAAGGTCTCCCTTTTCATCTTGGATACTGTCAATTTGGTTTTCATCTTTCCTTTTATAATTAAATTGACCAGTACTTTGTCTGTCTTATTTGTTTTTTCAAAGTACCAGTTTTTAGTCCTATTTATTAAATCAATAGTCCTTTGACTTTCAGTTTTTTTTAATTTCTCCTTTAATTTTGAGGATCTCTAATTTAGTCTTCATCTGACGATTTTTAATTTGTTCACTTTCCAGTTTAGTTTTTTTTAATTTGTGTGCCGCCCTCCCTATTTTGTTAATATATGAACTCCAGGATATAAATTTCCCTCTAAGTACTGCTTTGGCTGAATCCCATAAATTTTGAATGGATTTCTAATCATTGTCATTTTGCTTCAATGAAATTATTAATTGTTTCTATGATTTGTTCTTTAGCTAACTGATTTTGGAGAATTGTATTGTTTAATTTCCAATTACTTTTTTATTTGCCTCCTCATGTACCCTCATTAATTATTATTTTCATTTCATTGTGATTTGAAAATGTTGCATTTATTTCTGCTGTGACTAGGATGTGTCCTCTGTGCTTCTCCTCGAGCTGCCTCCTAGCCACCCATATTCGGAGCTCTGAGCCTGGTACAGCTTTACCTGAAAGGTACTCCCTCCAGACTAGCACCCTTTCCTGTCTAGAGCTTCCAGCCACTGCTGGAGGCTCAGTATCTCAGTACTGTGGGTGGGTGAGGTTTCCTGGGACCTTCCTTCTTCCTTTCCCTTAAACCCTAGTATTCTTAAATTCAGTTTTTTTTGGGGGGTGTTCCTTTTAAGTTGAGTTCAGAAGGAGGGTTCCTTGGCTCTTTCCCGTTGTTAGATTTGGTTTTCAATCCCCTAGAAGCATTTGATTTTTAATTGATGAGGAAGGATTTTCAGAGGTCTGAACTTTTTCTGACTCTAAGCTGCCATATTGATTCTACCTCTTACAGAAAAAGCTTTTGACGAAATACAACACCCATTAATATTAAGAACACTGGAGAACATTGGAATAAATGGAAGAATAATCACTTCTACATATAAAAATTTGGAGGTAATTATTTTTTTCTTTCTGTGGCAGTTACTGTTCTTCATCTGAGGTACTTTTTGAATTTGAATTTCTTTGCTCCTATTGTAATTTTTATTCTGTGATTGTTTCAAGTACATATAATTTATTTTCTCAAAAAAGTGACAGACAATTTAATGTTTCTTTTACAAGAAGTGCCACATATAGATAAGAATCTGACTTTACACAATAAGTAAATTGGATGTATTTATATTTTTGCAATGGATTCTTTATATAGAGATCTGTGGGGAAGGTTGGTATTATAAGTCTTCATGGTTTCTGCATAGATACACAGTACATTAAATTATTTTTTTCTTTCCTCCCATTTTCCAGAAGAGAAAGAACAGAAAACCAGCTCTGATCAATATAAGATTATCTTTATCTGCCAATCAGCTTTAACCATATGGCTAATTAACTTTTTTTTAATAAGTGATATTTTTACTGAATAACTTTACAACTATTTTAATTTCTTCTTTATTAGCCTATTTGAAGATTGTGAATATTATTTCTAAATCAGAAGATATTTTAGTCCTGTGCTATAAGACTATATAAATTAAAATTTAAATTTAGTAAAAATCTAAATAAATGTACAATATACATTTACTTCAGATTTGTTCCTGACATTCAACAAAGGGAAATATTGAATGCTGATTTTAGTTTTTGATGAAATATATAAAACTGTTAATAATTATTCTAATTCTACTACATATAAAAGGGAAAACTATTTTATAAACAATCCTAGATTTTGAAAGTTTTTAGAGTATATCCATAGACATATAATATTACAATTATAATTCATACCTCTTACAAGTCAAATTTATTCCAACTTCAACCAAATCATTTCATTATTGTAAGTTATTTGTGTTTAGACTGCTGAACATTAATGTTTTTTTTAATGTCTTTGATTTTATAACCTAACAATAAGCTGTTTTGTTTTACTAAAGAAAATAGCTCTTATATTGATGTATTGGTAGAGGTAACTGTAATAGATCATCAAAATGTAATGAGATTTTATGATTTGCCTAGTGTTTATAATTTTTCAATTATTTTATATTTTCATTTATACCGACAACCGTTTTCATAGATAATTAAACAATGGACTCAATTCATACAATACCTGAGCTCCTTTCCTGCCACAAATCAATCCATCAAAGGAGTAAGTAATATAAAATTTAGTGATTCAGTCCTTCATCCTTAGAACAGCAGTCTAAACAATTGTCACTAATATACAAACAAGCCCACTGTAAGGTGTTTGACAAGATATACTAACAAGAGAATTCTAAGGTGTCCAGACCAGAATCTTGATATGCAAATGAAACAAACTCTCTTGGCCATCCTGACAAGACCCAAACCATGTCTGTAGATTCCCTATTAAAAAAAAATACTGTACCATTCCTCAATTGATAAATGGGCAAAGGACATGAATAGGAAGTTTTCAGATAAAGAAATCAAAACTATCAATAAGCACATGAAAAAGTATAATAAATATCTCATAATTAGAGAAATGTCCCATGCTCCTAGTAGGAGTTTCTTTGTGTTTTGTTTTCTTTGATTTCGACCTCTTAAAGGGGATGACCCGCCAGCCGCAGTGTGCTGACCGGGTGTTTGTAGGGCAGGCAATGTTTGGGACACCTTTTCTAGTCCCCTCCCTTGATTAGGATGAGCAGTGCTGTCCTAGAGAGGGCTGCTCAGTCTCCCAGGATGCTGCCGAACGTCCCTGCTGCCCACAGGGCCGAGGAACCACTGGTCCGTGGGCCACCTACGTGCAGGATCGAGACTACAACTGCCAGTGGTCACCTCCACCTGTTGCCTCGCCCCTCCCCCATCGCCGCAGGTCTTGAAGAGGGTGGACGGGGTTAGGATAGATGAGTGTGCACAAAGATACTTGTGTGTGAAAGTGATTTAAGTGGAAAAGCCGCTGCACAGAGACAGTCCCACTCTCTTGGCGTTGGAAGCCTGGGTCCAGTGGTATGAAAAGTCATTACATCTGGAGACTTCCTCAGCTACATTGGATGGCCCTGTTGTCCTTTGTGCTCCAACATGCCCTGAGCACTCCACAGTGCTTTGCTGCATCCCCATCTCAGCCACTGAGCCTTCTTATTGGTTTCTTCCGCCTGTTCCGCCGAAGCAGTCTTCACATGCTGGGTGAGCAAAGCCCTGGTTCACCAGGGGTCAATGACCCGATGGCTACCTTCACAAGGTTTAGCCGGCCTGTCGAAGCCGTTGCCTGGGGTGTGGCTGCTGCCGCATGCTAGCAGCTACTAGGAGCCGTAAGTGAGAGCTGGGTGTCAGGTGAGGGTCAGTGGCTGGAGATATGTCCTAGGAGGGCACAACAAGCCCTCCATACCAGAGATACTACCCCTCCCTGAGCATCCCAAACACCCCACTCCTACTAGGAGCATGGAACATCAGAACATTACTTGACAGAGAGAATACCCCAAGACCTGAGAGAAGAACAGCTCTAATCAGTAAAGAACTGGCGCAATATAACATGGACATCACAGCATTAAGCGAAACATGCTTATCAGAAGAGGGATCACTCAGCAAACTCACCACTGGATATACCTTCTTCTGGAAAGGTAGAGCCTCAAATGCAGACAGAATCCAAGGTGTTGGCCTGGCCATCAATACCAGTTTGCTCAAACAGCTGCCAGACTTGCCTGTGGGCATCAGCAAGAGGCTCACAAAGATCTGTTTACCTCTCAGCAAAGACCAATATGCCACAATCATCAGCACATATGCCCCAACATTGACCAGCACAGAGGAAACCATCGAGCAGTTCTACTCAGACCTGAGTGCCATCCTACACTCAGTGCCCACAAATGACAAGCTGATACTACTGGGAAACTTCAACGCCCGCATTGGCCAGGACCAGGAAAGATGGAAAGGAGTGCTTGGCAAAAACGGCATGGGCAAAATGAACAATAACGGCCTACTGCTACTCAGTAAATGCTCAGAGTTTGAGCTCACCATCACGAACACTGTGTTCAGAATGGTGAACAAATATAAAACAACATGGATGCACCCGCAATCAAAACAATGGCATCTCATTGACTACATCATTGTATGCCGGTGAGACATCCAGGATGTACAGATCACCCGAGCCATGAGAGGAACTGAATGCTGGACAGACCACCAATTGGTTAGAGTGACTATTCAAATGTGCATTGCTCCTCACTATCCAAAATGCTCCCAGACAGTTCATGAATTTTATAACGTGAGTCTTCTTAGAGATCCATCTTATTTGCAAACATTCCAGTCCTGCCTTGACGACAAGCTGTCTGCCAAGGGACCACTCACTGGAAGCTCAACCAAGAAATGGAACCAGTTCAGAGATGTGGTGAAAGAAACATCAAAGGCAGTCCTAGGCCCCAAACAATGCAACCACCAGGACTGGTTCGATGAGAACACTGCTACTGAGGACCTCTTGAGCAAAAAGAACAAAGCCTTTATGGAGTGGCAAAATAACCCAAACTCTGCTCCTAAAAAGGACAGATTCAAGTCTCTCCAAGCCACGGCACAGTGTGAGATCAGGAAGATGCAAGACCGATGGTGGGAAAAAAAGGCAGAAGAAATCCAGCGTTTTGCTGATACGAAAAACTACAAACAATTTTTCAGTGCCCTCAAGACTGTCTATGGGCCATTAAAACCCACCACCACTCCCTTGTTATCCTCTGATGGTGATACTCTCATAAAAGATAAAAAAGGCATCAGCAACAGGTGGAAAGAACACTTCAGTCAGCTTCTCAACTGACCCTCTTCAGTCGACCAAAGCGTCCTTGACCAGATCCCACAAAACTGCACCATTGAACAACTTGATGTCCCTCCTTCAATAGAGGAAGTCCAAAAAGCCATTAAACAAATGAGTGCAGGCAAGCACCTGGTAAAGACAGGATCCCAACTGAGGTGTACAAGGCCTTAAATGGAAAGGCTCTCCAGGCATTCCACATATTGCTGACCAGCATATGGGAAGAGCAAGACATGCCCCCAGAACTCAGAGATGCCTCCATCATAGCCCTATACAAGAACAAAGGCTCACGAGCAGCCTGTGACAACTACACAGGCATCTCACTACTCTCCACTGCTGGAAAGATCCTTGCCCGTGTTATACTCAACAGACTCCTGTCATCTGTTTCAGAGCAGAACCTGCCTGAATCACAATTTGGCTTCAGACCAGATCTCAGCACCTTTGATATGGTCTTCACGGTGAGGCAAATGCAGGAAAAATGCCTTGAGCAGAACCTGAGTCTCTACATTGCCTTCATAGACCTGAAGAAGGCATTCGACACAGTGAACAGGGATGCATTTTGGTGATCCTTAGCAGGCTCGGGTGCCCAGCAAAATTCGTCAAACTGATCCAGCTCTTTCATGTCGACATGGCAGGGGAAGTCCTATCTGGTGGAGAGACTTCAAATCACTTCAACATCTCCAATGGAGTGAAACAAGGCTGTGTCCTTGCTCCAGTACTATTCAACCTATACTTCACCCAAGTATTACGACATGCTGTGATGGATCTAGACCTGGGCGTCTACATCAAATTCCGACTGGATGGCTCACTATTCAACCTTCGCCACCTGACTGCAAAAACAAAGACAACAGAGAGACTCATCGTGGAAGCCCTCTTATCAGATGACTGTGCTTTCATGGCCCACCAAGAAAATCATCTTCAAACCATTGTGGACAGGTTCTCTACCGCAACAAAGCTATTTGGCCTGACTATCAGCCTCAGCAAAACAGAGGTACTGTTCCAACCTGCACCAGGGAGGCCAACTAACCAGCCATGCATTATAATCGAGGGCACACAGCTTTCTAACGTCAACACTTTCAAGTACCTGGGCAGCACCATCGCCAATGATGGGTCCCTATACCATGAGATTAATGCCTTGATCCAAAACGCCAGCCAGGCACTTGGGCGGCTGCGCTCCAAAGTCCTCCAACACAGAGATGTAAGCACTGCGACAAAGCTCAAAGTGTACAACGCAGCGGTCCTCAGCTCGCTCCTGTATGGTTGTGAGACATGGACACTGTACGGGAAGCACATGAAACAGCTGGAGCAATTCCACCAACACTCCCTCTGGTCAATCATGAGGATCCGATGGCAGGACCGAATCACCAATCAGGAAGTCCTCCACAGAGCCAACTCCACCACCATCGAAGTCCTGGTCCTCCAAACCCAGCTACAATGGTCTGGACACGTCATCCACATGGACCCACAGTGAATACCAAGACAGGTATTCTATGGTGAACTGTCAGCTGGACTCAGGAAGCAAGGTTGACCAAAGAAAAGATTCAAGGATCAGCTAAAGTCAAACTTGAAGTGGGCTGGCATGACACCAAAGCAACTAGAACTTGCTGCCTCTGTCAGAAGCAGCTGGTGAACCCACATTAACCATGCTGCCACCACTTTTGAAGATGAGAGACGTACATATCTTGCCACTGCGTGTGAATGCCAACACCAGGCCACAACTGCACCTCCTGTAAAAACTGGCGTTCCATGCCCCATGTGCCACAAACTCTGCGCCTCAGCCTTTGGACTTCAAAGCCACATGAGAATATATCAATAGATGATAATGCACAAAGACAATTGTCATTCTTGGTCACTAAGAGACTACCACTAATTAGAGAAATGCAAATCAGCACAATTCACCTAACACCTATCAGATTGGTTAACATGACAGCAAAGGAAAGTAATATATATTGCAGGGGCTCTGGCAAAATTGGGACACTAATGCATTGCTGGTGGAGTTATGGATTGGTCCAACCATTCTGGAAGGCAATTTGAAACTATGTCCAAAGGGCTTTAAAAGACTGCCTGCCCTTTGATCCAGCCATACCATGGCTGGGTTTGTATCCCAAAGAGATGAGAGATGTGTGTACAAAAATATTTATAGCCTCCCTCTTTGTGGTGGTAATAAAATGGAAAATGAAGAGGTACTCATTGATTGGGGAATGGCTGAAAAAAATTGTGGTATCTTAATGATGATGGAATACTATCGTGCTGAAAGGAATAATGAACTGGAAGAATTTCATGTGAACTGGAACAAGCCCCAGGAATTGATGCAGAGTGAAAGGAGCAGAAACAGGAGAATGTTGTACACAGAAAAGGATAACTGTGGCACAATTGAACATAATGGACTTCTCTACTCATAGCAATGCAATGATCCAGGACAATTTTGAGGGATCTATGAGAAAGAATACGATCCACATCCGAAGAAAGAACCATGGGAGTAGAAATGCAGAAGAAAACCATTTGCTTAATTACATGATTCGATGGGGATATGATTGGGGATGTAGACTAAATGATTACTATTACAAATATTAATAATATGGAAATAGGTTATGAACAAGGATATATGTAAAACTCAGTGGAATTGCTCATTAGCTATGGGAGGGGGGAAATTTTCTAAATTAATAAAATAAATTAATTAAAAATAAAAAATAAAAAGTCTCCTTCAGCAAGTTCTCACCTTTATTGAGAACCCTGTAAGGCTGTGGCTCACTTGGTGGTTACTGAAATTCTTTCTTCTTCCTACTATACTAGCTTAAATAAACACTTAGATTGTATTGACATTCCTGGTGAAGACTGGGTGATTCATGATATGCCCCAAAAGGGAATCCTAGAGAGTGGATAAAAAGAAACCAAACAAAGAACAAAAACAATTTAAAAATGGAAAGCTACCATCTGTTCAGAATGCAAACACTGTTTTTTTGTTTATTTGTTTTTAAACAATCTTGCCCCTCTTCTCTAAATTATTTTAAAAATATTTTATTTCCCCATCACATATAACCCCCCCATGTTTTTAACAATTTTTAAATTTAGTTTTGAGTCCCAAATTCTCTCCATTCTCATTTTCCCTCCTTCATTCCTTCCCTATTCTTCCCCCTTTCCTGAGATGGTGAGCAATTTTATATAGACTTGATATGTGTAATCATGTAAAATATTTTCCTATATTAGGCTTTTCATGAAAGAGATCTCTGAAGAAGAAGAAGAAGAAGAAGAAGAAGAGAAAGAGAAAGAAAGAAAGAAAGAAAGAAAGAAAGAAAGAAAGAAAGAAAGAAAGAAAGAAAGAAAGAAAGAAAGAAAGAAAGAAAGAAAGAAAGAAAGAAAGAAAGAAAGAAAGAAAGAAAGAAAGAAAGAAAGACAATGAAACATAGTGTGCTTCAGTCTACATTCAGACTCCTGGTTTTTTTTTTGTTTGTTTTTTTGGAAAATAGCATTTTCATCATGAGTATCTGGGATTATCTTTGATCACTTAATTGCTGAAAATATCTATATAATTCACAGTTGTTTATTAAGAAATAGTACTAACACTGTATAAAATGTTTTTTTCTTCTGGTTCTGCTTAATTCACTTTGCATCATTTTTCTGA
Source organism: Monodelphis domestica (assembly GCF_027887165.1). Classification (NCBI taxonomy): domain Eukaryota; kingdom Metazoa; phylum Chordata; class Mammalia; order Didelphimorphia; family Didelphidae; genus Monodelphis; species Monodelphis domestica. Next base: position 253,746,340 of record NC_077233.1, read on the forward strand.
AATCTTTCTCCTAGTAATTTCTTAAAGCATAGTAGTATTCTATAACTATCATATCCCACAACTTGTTCAGTTGGTCTCCAACTGAAAAACCTTTTAATTCCAATTCTTTGCTACCACAAAAAGGAGCTGCAACTTTTTTTTTTTACAAACAGTGTCCTCTTGCTCCCTTATTTTTAATCTTCTTAGACTATAGACCTATTTTAATATTGATGGATCAAAAAGTATTCCCAGGGTTGGATCCCATTGCAACTTCACCATCGGTATATTAGGTTCAGATATGGGCTCTGTTTATGCTAATAAATATTAGGCTAAGGCTTAATGTCTACAGCTATGCTCCAGGATCAGAATGGTAAAATGACTCCTTTAGCTTCTAGGAACAATTGAATTTAGCACCCATTCTGCAAGAATAAATAGTTAAGGTAAATGACAGGAAGTAAGCTTCCTCTTTCCAGTGGTCAAACCACTGTTACTCTTCTTCCTTCCCTCTTCTCTCACCCAGATGCCATTCCCTACAGTGGTCTTTCTGTGTTCTGTGGTATTAACTCTGGGGATCTATGTTCTAGTATATCTTTCCCTACATGGATCCTCATGCTCTATTATATCACAGGTAACTATATTTCACTTAAAATATAGATTTTGGGGATTTTGTGCATGTATGAGTATTTCCTTTAGTCCTTTATTATAATATTTGCCCCATGCACCAAATTACTATTTATTTCACTGCCAATAGTGGACTTGTATGCCTAGCTTCTTGCCATTTGTCTACCAACTGCATACAATAGAAGTAACATCTACTAAATGCCAGGCACTGAGCTATGCTCTTTATAAATATTATCTCACTTGATTTCTCACAACTCTCCTGGAAGATAGGCACTGGTATTATCTCTAGTTTATACCTGAAAAAACTGAGGCAGATAGAAGTTAAGTGATATGCCAAGTGTCACAAAGAAAGAAAATACCTAAGGAGAATTTTGAATTCAGATCTTCTTGACTCTATCTACTGTGACACTTAGGTGTTTTGGAAGCCAGGGATACATGTTATCTTTTCAGTTATTCAGATTCATAACCTAGGTTTTTTGGTTGACTCCTGACTATCATTGATCCCAGGTAGCTAATTAATTGCCAAGGATTTTCTACCTTCACAGTCATTTCTGGCATCTGCTTTTTCCTCATTCACATGTCTACAAACCTAGTTCACGCCTTCATCATCTCTCATGTTGGCTGCTTTAAGAGTCTTTTAATTAGATACCTCTTCTCAAATCTCTTCCTTCAATAATCAATCTGACAAAAATCACTTTGTGAGCAAAGTGATTGTCCTAAAATGAAGTTCTGACAATGTTACTACTGCCCTCACTCAAAAAATCCACTAGTCCTATATTACCTCTAGGATCAAATATAACCTATTTTGTTGTTGTTGCTGTTTCACCTTTATTATGTTCCTGGTGCCTTACAGTGGAGAGAGTTTAAAAAATCGACCCACCAGCCTCCTTTTCCCCCTTTCTTCTTTTTTCTGTTGTTGCTTCTTCTTTGTGGCAGGAGCCCCTGCAGGCTTTTGGTGTTTTGGTGGTATTATGTTACTTGTAGAGTCAGATACTGCTGAAGTGCTCCCAGGCCAGGGGGGAGTAGGTGGATTAGACACAGTTTTACTAGCATCCAATTCAGAGGGCAAACTAAAGGCACAGGTATCAAAGATGGAAGGCAGAGCACTCTTTGTGGGCATATGGATGCCCCCCTCAAAGTTTGTTACTAGAAAAGTAGAGGGACTCAGGGGAAGCTGCTCCCTTCCCCCTCTCTGCCATGCCTGAAGACATTTTTTCACATCACCCACCCCTCTGACCAGCAGCCCAGTGGGAGCACACAGTGGTAAGGTGGGAGGCCCATAGGCAGCAGAGCTGGAGAGGAGCAGAGTGTTCTAGCCACTCCTCTCCCCCTCTCTATACTCACTGATGACATTCCTTGCTTCACCCTTCTGTTAAGATTAAAAAAAAATAGTTTCTCTGCTAACAGTATTATATTTTATAAGGTTTATTAAAGATTAAGAAATGAAGAAAATACAAAATAAGAAAGCATGTGCCTAGGAGGGCTGAAAGGCCCAGTTAATTTCACCTACACCTACATCTTAAGAGACGTGTGTGCTTGGAAGCAAAAGCAGGGAGAGAGAGTAGGTGGTACAGTCAGTTTAAATAGCCATTGTGTTCTCCAACTCAGGTGAGATTCAGGGAGATTAGAGGGTACTCTGGGAACTAGCAAGGACTTCTGGGGATTGAAGTCTGGGGTTCAAATCTCCATTTCTATACTTCCCTCCACTCAGAAGCCCAATGGGAGCTCTTTCTTCCTCCCTTGTGAGGGATAAGTAGGGGACAGGGTGCACTTGGAACTTGGTAGTGGGGAGGGGCACAGCACATTGTCTCTGGGGGGTGGGCATGGCACTAGATCTGGGGGACAGGGCTGGACACAGCCTGGTCCTATGTCTCTAAAATGTTTGCCATCACTGATCTATCCTATTTGGTTTTTAAAGCCTTTCAAAACTTGCCCCCAACTTATCTTTCCAACCTAATTAAATATTCTTCTTCCTCTCACACTCTATGATTCATTCAACCTGGCCTTCTTTCTCCTCCTCTTCACAGATGGTACCTTATAATTTCACTCTATATCTTTGCAGGACAGTTCCCCCTCCCACCATTTCTAAAATTTTATGTATTTATGTATTTAACTATCCCTTTTAGAATCATTTGTTTCCTTCAAAACTCTATCCTGCCACCAAGTTCAAGATGATAGTTTACCTTTCCCCTAAATGCTTCTGCTTTTTCCACCCCAAATTACTTTGTATATTTCTTGTGTATTGTAACCAGAAAATCAATCATTAATAGTTTAATCAATGCTTGGAGTGTGATTTTTAGAATTAAAGGAAAAAAATGTAAGTATAATTTGTAGAAGAATTTAGTCCCTGGCAAAAGACTATGTATGTAATCAGATTAAGAATGTAGTCTCAGGATAATACATGCGTTATAATTTCAAATGTGTATATTGTTATGGTAACTTGCCATATTGAGAGGAACACCATCTACTCAAAAGAATCTTGAACTTGGTGTCAGTATATCAAAGGCTCTTTTATTTGATCCTCATGAAAATGGGTACTCATGAGCCAGTATTACAAGTGTTATAGCCAGCAAGCAAGTACAACATATGGGAGTGGGCAGCCTTCTTTTATCCTAGTCCCTGACTCAAAGATAGTCCCTCTCCTTGTTTTCTATTGACTGGTTACTTGAGAGCTACACTCTTATCTGAAAGCTAGCTAATTAGAATGCTCAATTTACAAAACTAATTATCCTAATTATTCAAGCAGATGTTTCTAAAGCAGAACAAGGATTATTTCAATCCTATCTATCTGAATTGGGACTTAGGTTGGGAATGGGTAACTTGTTTTAATGGAAATGCTCCCTGACTCCATCTTATTGAGAGGAATCCACCATCTTTCTGAACTTCATCTCTCACACATATTAATTATAAGTGAGTGACTATGTTAATTTTAGGTGTGTGGATCTATGTTATAATATACTTTATATCAGGCTAATTTTACATAAAATGCTACAGGGATCAGAAGGTCACCCAAAAGTCAAGGATGTCTACAGGACCTAGATATGTAAATGAGTCACTATTATGAAAAGGGTGACCCTTGTAATTCTTCTCTCCTCCCTCCTTAAGTTTCTTTTTAGCCTTTAAAAAAACTATGAATGTCAATGGTCAGGGTTTCAGCTTTTGAACTGGGAGGAAACCTTGCAGACATCTGTCAAAATAAAGCCAAATCTTTACCCAGAAGGGTCTCCCAAGGTCTTAGGTTTGCATTATATTTTGTATATACATTTTAATGTATATGTTATCTCTACACATAGATTATAAGTCCCTTGTGAGCATAAAAAAATTTTTTTGTCTTTATATTTCTAGTGTTAAATAAAATACTATAAAAAAGACTATCCCAATTTAACACGAGAATTATTTATAAAGATCAGGTGGGATTTATACCAAGAATGAAAGGATGGTTTAATATTAAGAAAAACATCCATATAATTGACCATATCAATAACCAAACCAAGAGAAATAACATGAATATCTTAAAAGATTTAGGAAAAACCTTTGACAAAATGCAACACTCATTCCTATTGAAAATACTATAAAGTATAGAAATAGATTGGCCTTTTCCAAAAATAACAAACAGTGTATATTTAAAACCATCAGCAAGTATCCTCTTCAATGGGGATAAGTTAAAAGTCTTCCTAATGAGATTAGGAGTAAAGCAAGACCTATTATAAACTCTTTTATTCAATATTGTACTAGAAATGTTAGCAGTAGGAATTAAAGGAGAAAAAGAAATTGAAGGGATTAAAGTAGGCAATGAGGAGACTAAACTCATTCTTTGCAGATGATATGGTGGTCTACTTAAATAATCCTTGAAAATCAATAAAAAGCTAGTGGACATAATCAACAACTTTAGCAAAGTTGCAGGTTACAAAATAAACCCACAGAAATCATTGAAATTTCTATATATTTGCTACACAGCTCATCAGCAAAAAGAGGAAAGAGAAATTCCATTTAAAATCACCCTAGACAATATAAAATACTTAGGAATCTATCTGCCAAGACAAACACAGGAATTATATAAAGACAACTACAAAACACTCTCCACACAATTAAAATTAGATCTAAACAATTGGAAAAACATCGATTAATCATGGGTAGGACTAGCTAATATAATAAAAATGACAATCCTATCCAAATTAATTAATTTATTCAGTACCATACCTATCAATCTGCCAAGAAACGGTTTTGTTTTGTTTTTTTTTTACTGAATTAGAAAACAACTATTACACAGTTCATTTGGAAGAACATAAGATCAAGAATAGCAAGTGAATTAATGAAAAAAAATGTGAAGGATGTGGACCTAGCAATACCAAATTTTAAACTGTAATATAAAGTTGTTATCATCAAAACAATATGATACTGGATAAGAGACAGAAGTGTGGATCAATGGAATAAACTTGGGGTAAATTACCTCAGCAAGATAGTGTACAATAACATGGAAGATCCTAGCTTTGTGACAAGAACCCACTGTTTGACAATATCTGCTGGGAAACTGGAAAACAGTATGGGAGATATTTGATTGAGATCAACATCTCATACCCTATACTAAGATCAATTCAGAATGGGTAAATGACTTAAATGTAAAGAGGGAAATTTTAAGTAAATAAGGTGAACACAGAATAGTATACCTGTCAGATCTATGGGAATGGAAAGAATTTAAGACCAAACAAGAGATGGAAAATATTATAAAATGTAAAATGAACAATTTTAATTATATTAAATTAAAAGAGTTTTGTACAAACAAAACCAATGCAACCAAAATTAGAAGGGAACTAACAAATTGGAGGGAAAAAACCTTTATAACAAAAACCTCTGACAAAGTTCTTACTTTTCAAATGTATAAGGAGCTCAGTTAATTGTACAAAAAATAAATCCATTTCCCAATTTATAAAGGGTCAAGGGAAATGAACAGACAGTTTTCAGAGAAAGAAATCAAATCTATCAATAATCACATGAAAGTGTTCTGAGAGAGGTTAGGTTATTGGACTGTTTTCCTAGAAAACTACTTCCTTTCCTTTTTCCTGACAATGCTATTACCCTTCAAAGGACTTCCAGTCTGAGATTCTTTCCACTCAGATATGCAGCTTGTCATTCCATGTCTTTCCTTTTTCTGGCCTAAAGAAAAGAAGCTTCTCAGAATGTCTAGTAGCCCTCACTAGATCAAAGTTAGGTTATACAAAAACAGTGGATAGAACTTATCTACATAATATCTCATCTCAGTCTTTTGTTCTCTTACTGGTTCTTCTATGTTACAATTTAAAGCCAAGTGAAATATATGTATGACACCAGCTAGATCCAGACAAGTTTGAAATCTAAATTTGGTTTAGAAGTGTAAAATGGAGATTTGAACCCCAGACTTCAATTCCCAGAAGACCTTAGTAGTTCTTAGAATTCCCTATAATATCACCCTGAGTCCTCACCTGAGTGCGAGAACACAATTTGTATTTAAACTGACTCTCTGCCTACTTCGGCCCTCTCCGTGCTTCTGCTTCTAACCACACGCATCTCTCAAGATGTAGTAAGTGAAAATGAATGGGCTTTTCAGCCTTCCTAGACACCTGCTTTCTTATTTTGTATTTTCTTTATTTCTTAATTCTAATAATCTTTAATAAACCTCATAAAATACAATACTTTTAGCAGAGAAACTAATTTTAAGTATTACAGAAGACAGGCTTCTCTAGTCAGTAAGTAGATCAGAACCTATGACTGTAAAAGTATTTGAAGCCAACACTTACTGATGGATCTAAAGAAGGTGATAGTATTTTATAAGCAAAAGGAAAGACAAGAATTTTGACCATTCTAAGATCTCTCTGTAGGATTTTAAAATGCTTCCTAGGCTAATCTGGGGTACTAATTAGAGGGAGATGAAGTAAAGCTTTTCTAAAGTGGAGAATCAGCCTTTTCCTTTACCAAGGAATACTAGACTACAAGTTTAGGTACAAAAATGGGTTAAGGAAAGAATAGAACTTTAGAGAGAGGGGTTAGATAGAGAAAATAGGAAAACAATTTGTTGTTTTATAAGGTGATTAAATTTTACAGACATTGAATTTTACTTGGTTTTGTTTTACTTCTTCCCTTCTTTCTGTCATAAAACATTTCTAAATATAAGAAGAATTTGCTTGTGGCAAATAGGCTGGAAGGCTTAGGGTAGTATGAAGCATTCTTCTAATATAAGGATTGGCATGGTGGAGATGGGAGAGAAAGTAAAGGAAGAAGTTCTGGAAGGTAATATTGTTTCTACTTTCCATCTGAAAAAATGTCTATTTAAAAAAATTTTAACTAAAAAGAAAAATTATCTTCTTTTTCAATTTTTCATTTACACTTTTTATCTTTACATCATTGTTATTTTCTACTCAACCACTTCACATTGAATCCTGGCTTTTGTAACAAAAGGATTATAGCACTTAAACTGTGTGTGATGCTTTTTTGGATACTTTAGATATCAGTTTCCTCATCTATAAAATGAAAAGACAAAATAAACTGTAAGGTCTCTTCTAGAACTATGTCTCTCATTTTTATACTAAAAAATAAACTTCTAAGGTTGAAAGATGACAAAATATGAGAATAGGCATAAATGCTGGAAGTCAATAGAATGTTAGAAGGACTATGAAAAGATAGAAATGATGATGCATCTTTGATGGAGCTATTAAATAGAGCAGTTTTTTTTATTCAGTTTGGAATGAAGCAAGTAAAATGAGTAGTTTATTCTTTACCTTTCAATCCCACTAGCAAACAAATATACTGTGAGAGGATAAATTTTGAGGGGCAGGAGTTTGATCAAAAGCCAGTGCACAGTTTACTAAATGCAAAATACATTGCTTATTATTAGGAAATACATATAGGAAATAGGAAGGAGGAAAGTCAAAGCAATCATATAACAGATTATAACAATACCCAGGATTTTAATCCTAACTATATTCTCCTAAAAAACCCTACTTCTATCTGACTCAGATGACAGTATCTTCTGATAGGCCTAAGCCCTTGCCTACTCTCCTATTCTTACTATCTAATAATATAACCACTATCTATCTACCTTATCTACCCTAGTCCTAAAATCCATTTCTCATTCGCCTCAAAGTCCCAGAAAGAGCAACCAACACACACTGCCCTCTCCAGGAGACCCAGAGACAAGAAGCCCTTTCTAATGGTCTACAACTTACAAACCACACTCAGTCACACCCTTCTAACTGCCACCAACTGCCAAGCAGCACAGCATGGAGTCTCTAAATGACAACCTGCAGAGCAGGGTGTCTCTTACTGATTGTGAATAGGCTGATCAGCCATGGGCAAATGGGTGGAGTTTTTTTTTTTTAATTTTGTAACTCTTTTATTCCTTTACTTCTAATGATCATTAATAAATCACCTAAAATATAACATTTTTATTATTTCAAATTCAATTTTAATTTTTACATTGATGACAACCACTAGTTGGAGAAGGACTTCTCAATTTTTTAAGATAGCCTAGGTAATTTTGTTAAGCCATGATTTTTTCACCCCCCTTTTCCCTCTCTGGCAAACTCCAAGAGAACTCCAAACTCTCTACTCAAGCTGCTGCCCTGCTACTGTTGGTTTGTTGGTTTGTTTTTATTTCCCCACTTTTTGCCTGGTCACTCTCCTTACTGGCCCAGCTGTTTTTAGTTTGAGACTTGATACAGAAGGGATAAGCCACTTCTCTCACTTATCTGCTTGAGCAGCATTCCTTGCTGCTGCCTCTGGCATTGCTGCTCTTGCTCCTGCTCAGGCCCAGATTCCCAGTCCCGACCCTGACCCTGGCCCTGATTACTGTTGCTGATTGCTGCCACAGAGAAATTGGGAGTGCTTGGAGCCACTCTCCAGGCAGCTGGTAAAAACCAGGGTGTGTTTTCCTTAGGCAACAATTAGCCTCCAAACTCCCTGTTCATGTGGCAGAAGAAGCAAGCTACTCCCTAGCATTTTACTTCTAGGGGAAGGAGAAGAAAGTTTACCCTTTCAAACAGTAAGTAAAATTACAAGCATGGTTCACTCTATGAAAGAGCAGTACCTTGCCTATTTCAAAGAGGTTCAAGTTTTAGGATCTTTTTTTTTTCTTTCTACCATTTCCTGGGTGCACTGATCCTCTCAATTATCTTCCCTGAAATTCAGGGGAGAAATTCATCTCCCTATAATCCTTTGCAATTTGGGCCTGCCCAGCTTCTAAAATTTATCCAGTTTGAGATTACTCCAAACCATGTTCAATGAGATATTCTCCCTCACTATGGGAGATCCCAGAGCTCTGACAAAAGGAATCTGAATGGATAGAGAAGAAACTTTAAAGAGACTGGAGGTGAATTTTTAAAACCTTTTTAGACTCCATTGTTTTATGAAAGTCTCTGTATCTAATTGTATTTTGCTGATTGTCTTTAAGATTTAATTTTGTTGTTTTAAATTCATATGTTAATCTGATCAATACTATTCTATTACATTGAATCATTTTTATCTACTGTGTTTTAGATTTTAGATATATTCTGTTATCTTTCCCCTATAACTATACTGAACAAATTATCATTGTTTAAGCCCATAAAACAGTTTTTATTCCCATTTTGGATTTGTTAATTGTCACATGGATGATGGATGGACTCTGTCAACCTTGTCAACAACCTTAGAAAAATTTAATGAGCTAAATATCTCAAATTGATTTTAAGGGGACTTCAGACATGATTTTTAGACTTTTTTCAATAGCTCTGCCTGATCAATTTTGCCTGCCTCAGAGTTAAAGTGTTCATTTTAGTAGCTGAAGAGAAGTGCAATTATATCCCCATCTCCACATTTGTAAAGATGTAAATGGATGGGACATCACAGTTTCATACCAGAGAATCTGGGAAGTTGTTTCTAGGGTGTGGTATCCCTGGATAACTCCCAAAAGGAAGCATCTCCCATTTATAATTCTTCTTATTCTACCCTTCCACCAGAATGATCTAGATTCTTGGTGGCATTTTTAGACCCAACATCCACAGTATGGAGGTTTGGTTTTTTCTAGACTCCTCTCCACATTTTTATAATGATGGCAGTAATAGAATTTTAAAAGAAAACTATCTCAGCCAAGGCTGAAAGATTGCTACACCTGAAAAACTTGGGACAAGTATCTAAGGGGTTATTTTATATACGCCATGCAGCAGACTCATGTGAACCATAATGATAATGAGTTTGTTTGCTATTTTCATTAAATAGGCTATTAGAACTTGGGTAATTTTGATACTTCTTTAATGTGCATTTCCTGTTGTACTATTGCTCTTAAAAAAAAAAGCAACAACCTTTTAATTTGTGAAAATTATTTGCACTCACACAGTCGATCATGGCCAAATTTGAAAAGGAAATGGATCCAAATGGAAAAGGAAATTGTTGAGAAACCTTTGTATTTTACCTTTCCTTAGCTGACAGTGTGTCAATGATTGTACGCTATAAATTTTATTAAACAATTTCTATTGTTTTTGCTTGCATGTGCAGTATACTGTTTTAGTTTTATTTTTCCTCTCCTTTTTGTATTTGAAGTACGTCACCAGTATTGAGAATATTTTATTTAACTTTTTTGGTTTTGCTGTAATATAAACTTAAAATACATTTGCTCTAATGTCAATAAATACACAAAAAGCTTTAGACTATAAAAATGATTCCCTTGATTGTTTAAAAAATTATGGAACTTTGCTTAATGATTCTCTCTGAGAGATTCTGTCAGGGGAAAGAAATACAAAAGATCCATTGCACAGTACCAAAGAAGCACAAAGCTACTTGCATAGTGCCAATCGAACACAAGGTCAAAGAGAACAAGTCAATCCTATATAGATTGATGACATTGTGTCTAACAATCATAGGTTTGTTCTTTTCCCTTTTATCCCCAAATTACTGTAATTTAAAAGTTGATTATGTTAAATGATCAAATTAGGGAGATCAGCCCCCCAAAATTATCATAAGGGGAATGTGTAATTGGAAACCTGTTACCCTAAGAATTAAATTTCCTGGAAGTCTACTTACTTCCTGTCATAATATACTTCCTGTAGACAGGGGATAAATTGAGTGGGTGTTCTGGGCCTTAGCCTTGGTTTCCTGGCAAGGATGGTGGTGGTAAGTGTGGGGATTTTGAATAGGCTGATCAGCTGTGGGCACATGGTTTTTTAAAATTTTGTATCCCTTTTATTCCTTTGTTTCTCATGATCATTAATAAATCTCCTAAAATATAATATTTTTTTTATTTTTTAAGATTTAATTTTAATTTTTACATCAGGCATCTTCATGGTGCCTCCTTCAAATAATTTGTCTTCTAGATTCAAAGAATTATCGAGTTCCTTTTCCTAAAATGTTTCTTTCTTAAAAGATTTTTTAGTTTCATGACAATTATACAATCCCTATGACAATTATGCAACCCCCCCCCCCGAGGAGGGTGTTACAATCCCCATGATAATTACATAATCTCCTCTGAGGAGGGTTTTGACCAACACTCTGATCCTCTCAGGTTGCCTCTGAAGCTTGTCACTTTTAATCTTGGCTGAAATACTCCCTTTTGGGGACCATTTAGGGGTAATATGCCCCTTAGGAAAACATTATAAGACTATAACCCATCATGGGGTAACCAGCCCCTTGGATTTGCTCCCTCATTTGGCATAGGACTATAACAGCTCTAAAAGGATGTCTTTTATATATCCCATCCATTGTACTGTGGAGGTGAGGACTACAGTGTTACAGTATTGCTCCCTCCTTTGGCATGAGACTGTCCATAAACTGGGAGGGATTTTCATCAAATTTTTGGCCTTTCAAATTTTGAACATGTATCAGGCCTATTGGAACAAGCTCTCATTGTTCTCAATAGAGCTTCTCTGGGTTGGCATAGTTTTTGTAATTTGCCTCAGTATTGGGGTTCCATTTTGGATTCTGTTGGCCAATGAGTTGCTCTCCGAACTCGCTTCTGATTAGCAAGAGAGATGATTTTATTTTTTTCTCCATCAGAAAAATTTCTAATAAATTTTCAATATCCACCCAATTGGAGTAATATGTTTTGAACATATTCTCCCATTGTTTTATGATTATGATTGGCAATGTATACAAATTCCAACACAAGGCTCCTTCCCCCCCTCCCTGTCAGTTGTTTCCTATCCCCCTTCCCCACTATCCAAAACACCTGTGACTGGGTTGTAGAGTCTTCTGACCCAGTTCAGATGAGGGAAGGGGAGTGACTCTCTTCCATCAGTCCCCCTCCCAAGCTTATCCCAGAGACCTCAATCCAAGAAAAGGTAACAAACTAGCCATTGTAAGCTAAATACTCATTCTGAGAATAGCACACTTAATTTTGTTTCTCACCATCCCTCTTTTTCCATTTTCAGAGATTTGTTATCCTCATTTGCCTCAGTTTCCCTCTTTATACAATATAACAAAATAATACAAATCAAGACAATATAATAAGCAACACAAATAAAAGTCCACAAATTCTCATTCCCAAAACAATCAGTCCAATCTCATCACCAGTCAGTGGTTTCCTTCAGGGTCTGTCCCTCCAAAGCTTTACCTTTCCAGGAAACAAGTGGTGTTTCTGACCCCTTTACTCAGGTATAGTGGGTCCATCCTTCCTCAGAAGTCCTTACAGCTTCATTCACTCCTAGGAAAACCTGGGAAGGCATCTCTCAAAGTAGGATCAATCTAATGTCTTTATCAGAACCTAGTTCTCTAGCCAGAGTCCCCTTCTTTCTCCTACTAACTTCAAGAATACTTTCTGTCCACCTCTTCCATGATGGCTGTGGTAGCCAAAGCCTGGATACATAGATGCCACTGTCTAGTCATTAGATTCAGGAATTTTGGACAAAGAAGTCACTGGCCTCTTTTGTGCTCTTAAGAAATGCCCTATATTCAGGAATACAGGGAAAGAGAGACAAATGAGCTTGAAATATATAAAAGCACATTGCATAGATTTTTTAAAAAATAAACATAAAAGAGTAATTATATTGCATTCACGTTCACTTGTGTTTTGGTGTGCTTATGGGTTTTGGTTCTGTAGTGTGGTTTAAGTGAGGCTTCTTCTATGAGAGACCTTGGTGAGTGGTAAGAGTTCTGATTCCTCCTCTCCTTGACCTCCTGAAAAGGCACTATCCTACAAGGAAGCCCCTCATCTTGGAGGAGACCTTGTGCCTGGAAGCTGAGCTAGATTTAATCTTCTGAGAAGGCTCCATAGCTGAGGCCTCTGAACTTCCCTTGGCTTAGGCTGGGCTGGAGAAATCTTATACCCTTTCCTCTTTCTCTTCCTTAATTTCTTCCTCCTATTATAATTAAATACCCATAAAAATCCCAAACTGACAATTATTTTATTGGGATTGAGTTTAAAAAAAAATCCCTGGCGACCACTAAAATAATATATTCATTCAACAACCCTAATTTTACCCTTACCAAAAGGGAGGGTATCAAGGATGAGATCTCATCCGTGTGAGATAAAAAATGATGACAATAGCCTCACTCAAATGTATGAAAAATGAACACATGTTCCACTCACTCAAATGGACAAAACATGGGATCAGAAGGTAAAAAAGAGGGAGTTTTTTATTCCCTTTCGTGAAAGAGAGCACTTCAATGATAGTTAAGCAGTGCTGACTGAGTAGGCAGCAAGTAGGCAATATATACACATACCAACTCAAGGCTCCTCCCCCCTCCACTGTCAGGCCCTGTACCAGACCCTGACCTACAATCCAAAACACTTGTGACTGGATTATAGATTCCTCCAACCCAGTTCAGGTGAGGGAAAGAGAACAACTGAGTTGTTCATTGCCCTTTTTGTTTTCCATCAGTCTCCCACCAAGCTTATCCCAGAGACCTGTAATAGCAAGGGGGACTTTGAAAAGGAAGGGATTAATGTTCAGCTGTTGGAGATTGAATAATATGTGACACTTTCTCCTTCTTTCTCTAAACTGAGCTGTTACCAATGGAGTCAGTTAGTCTAGACTAAAGGGTAGGGCTGTTTTCCTTCAGCTTCCTTTCTTAACTGATGGATTTGAAGTTATACTCCTAACACATAGACTCGGATTCAAGTTCTATTGTATTTAAAATACAGCTTCATGCCTGTGTGTAAGATTTTTGTATGCCTGTGTGTAAGATTGATTTTCATGTGTTCATGTCCATGTAAGTCTGAAATCTTCATGCGTGCATGTCATTCTTCGATGGTGTGAATCTTCATATATGGGTATATGCAATGTATTTTTCTAATCTGTTATAAGTATAGCTGATGGTTTTAAAAATTCATATGGATTTTTGAGATTTGAATACCTGGAGATCTGGAGATCTAGGCATCTGAAGATCTGGATATCCAGAGATGAAAACTCTCTTTTACTCTTGATTTAAACTTGATTGTTATGTGTTTTTTCTGTTAGCAGGAATTTGTTTGTAAGGATAATTCTAGGGCTACTAAATGGATAGTTGTTGGAAGGTAAAGGAGGAAAAAATCAGCCTAAACTCCAAGAGAGTTCAGAGAAGACACCTCACCTGAACTAGGTTACTAGGCTTCCTATAATATGGTATCAAGGAAAATTCACCACTAAACTGGACAATAGCTGCTGCCATGCCAAGATGCCAAAAGGCTCAGCATGCTGCCACCAGCCAACTCTCCACTGCCAAAGAGGCCAAAGAGAGGAAGTGACATGAAATATATAGAGGGTTTTACATCATTTTCCTGCATCTCACCTGTACCAATAATACCAGGTGGGAAAATTAGATCTAGAAAGTAAGGTTTTGAGTGTGAAGGAGTAAAGAATCAGCCTGACATCCAAAGGGGCTCAGCTAAGATGCCCGAACCTGAATCAGCTCAAGGGCAAAACTCACCAACAACACTCAAAGATGTTGAAACGTCTAGCACACTCTCAGCCAGATTTTCCTCTCCAGGGAAAGAGGAAGAGAGAGGAAGTGGCATGTCTTATATGGGAGGTTTTACGTCACTTTCCTGCATCTCATGTCTACCAATGATAGCTTAGCTTGACATAGGACAGCCCAGGGGTCTATCCATTTTTCTGCACATGTCTGTTGAAGGCCATTTCCTCAGATAATTAAATCTTGAGTTTGGTGAAGACCCTCCTAATCTTGTTAAACTAAGAAGGGTGGAGAAATATAGAGTTTCTAAGACCTGATTCTGTTATTCCAAGTATCTCCATTGTTACTGATCAGGAAATAGCTAAATCAGATCTTCTAAAGTACAGTCTGATTATGGTGGAATAGTTTTAAAATTCACATATTTATCATAGGCCATCCTCCTAGATACTTAATCCTTAAATATGGGTGTAGACATTCCTGATTTTATTAGACTGTAAACCTCAAAATTTCTCAGACTTATGAATGTTAGGGGTTTCCCCCATTGGGGAATCTTCTACTTAAAAAAATTCCCTAGCAGATGGTGAGAACTTGAGTGTGGGGGCTCCTAGCTATGGGAATGTCCCTGCTCCACCCTACTTAAGACTGCTTTAGGACAGAAAACTGCTTGCTAAACAATGAAAGTACTTTGATCCATGCTTATGGAAGGGACAGGAAGTTCTTTGAGTCATGACTGTTTTAGAATTGATACAATGGGATACTAAGTACCTATAAAGGTGGGGCAACTTGTAAACTACTTAAACCTAAAAGGGTGATAACTTATTCAGAGGTTTTTTCTTAATGAAATTTGTCAACACAGCAGCATTTTTTCCTGACTTACTAAAGAGATTAAAACTACTCAGCTGTGAATTCAAAATGGGCGGTCCTTTAGAAACATCTACAGTGATTGGTAGATGTAAGGACTTAGGGGAGGTGACAGAGGAAATTTTGCCCTTAAAAATAAGAGCTTGGATCTCATTCATGGATCTCGATTTCTGACTCTCATTCTGGAGGAGAGCTCCTTGAGGAGCTCCTCTGAGGGGCTCTGTCCCTCTGGGGAAGGAGCTCTGGAGGTTCTTGAGAGAGGCCCTTTGAAACAATCTCTGGCTGGAAGACTCTTTGAGGAAGGATGCTGGCCTGGTGTCACTAGTATCCTTATTTAGTCAGACCTTGTGGTGAGTGTTAAAAAACTGACTGATTTCTCTTTTAAGACTCAGGTCTAGGCCATATTGGCTTGAGGCCCTTCATACTTATTCCTTTCTTACTCTCTCTCTCTCTCTCTCTCTTTGATTACTCATTGTATTGTTAATTAAAATCTCTCTAAAACCCAATTGACTTGGGTATTTGAATAATTGGGAATATTTCCCTGGTGACCACCTTATATTTGATTTTAAACCCAAGACACTGTAGTGAAACATATTTCTGCGGTCAAATTTACTCACCCTCTCTTATATCTATCACAATTTATATCTTCCACTATTTTAATCACTACAGTTTAAGACCTCAACCATTTTAAATCTCACAAGACTAAGTGGGGTGGAGTAATCTAAAGTTCACAATCACCCCTGATGATGATTGGGAGACTAGTCTCCCCAATTGATCACTAAACATAATCATTTTGCACCTTCAAATGTTCTAATTGCAAATGCATAAATAATTTCACCTTCTAAGAGTAAATTGCAATAGTTAGATAAAAGAGGAGAATAGAAAAGAGAAAGACTGCAAAACCAATATTTGCTGGGAGTATTGACAAAAACCAATTAGGGGGCAGTCCCCTTTTAGCATAGGAGTATACATTTAAACAAATGTTCAATCAAATTTCAGTTCAATCAACCACACCCAAAGTTCATTCTGGATCTTCCTGATGTAGTGTAGATTTTCTGGCATCTTTCTGCAACAGTTCATTCTCTGGATTTAGGAGTTATAAAACTTCTTCCTTGAAGATCTTTTCTGAAACAAAAGGTCAAAATATTTGATTTTTATTAAAATACAATCTGATAAGAAACATCCAGTTCAGCCTAGGATTCATGGTTGAGTTATGGGGGTGTATGAGTCAAATATCAAAAGAAAAGAAAAACAAAACAAACAAAAAATGCAAAAATATAAAGTGGAAAAAATGGAAGAAAGTTAACTCTTGGGAGAAATGAAAAAAAAGATTCAAAATAGGCACTTATTTGGGTTTAATAAATGTCTAATAGGCCCTTGTATAGGTCCAATTTAAAGTAATTTCTATTCCACAAGACTGTAGGATAGAATGCAGTAATATTTCACTTACCCATTTGCAGACAAGACTATAGGAAGTTGTCATACTATAAGAAGAAAAAGAACTACAATTTTATTTTTATAGGGAAGTGTCATTCCCTGGTCTGATTTTTGTCATTCTCAGGGATATGGGGAGCCAGGATGATAGTCAAATATTAGTACTTTTCTGAGTACTTCACAAAGAGTGTAGATACAAGGAAGTCCTATGACTTAACATATGTCAAGTGTCACAACCTCAAGTCTCACACTTGTTTTCCCAGTGTACTCTTTTTGTCACTATACAGGTTAAGTCTGTGCTCCTTGTTTTTATTCCATTTCCTAGAATCATACAGAAACATTAATCACAGTCCCATAACATTTTATCAATTAATGGCAGGTTCCCACAGTTTAAAGCTTTTGGGTATGCATTGATATTATAGCAAGTATATATATACTTGCTATAATATATATATATGTTATATATATATTATATATATAATATAATATATATAACATATTACTGCAGAAAAATAATGTTAATTGTATGTGCCTTTAGTATAAGAAATGAGAAAAAAGGAAAAAATAAAATAGTCTAATCAAAAGAAAAGAAAAGCAATAATAAAAATAAGGTGAAAAAGAAAAAAAACAGGAATTCAATGTGATCTCAAAAAACAGCATCTACTTGTCAATGAATTATTATCTCTAATGCATGTGATAGGATATAGTCAATCAGTCTCAACAGAAGAGGCTCTCTTTACATGTGAGCAATGAATCCAAGAGTCGTTCTCTCCAATCTTATAGATGTGGGAGTAGTTAACAATATTTGGAATGGTCCTTCCCAGGAAGGTTGAGTTGTTCCAGTATGCTGGAAATTCTTAATATACACCTTGTCTCCTGGGTCAGGTCATGAAGTGAAAAGACTAGTGGTCCGGCTTATACTGCAGCTCGGGATTCATGGAGTCAGTCTGTGCTATAATTCCTGTATATAGAAAGCAATAGTAGTATCTCCCCCTAATAGTGATGTATAAATAGTATAATCATATGTATAATCAGGAGAAAGGCTTAGCCTGTATAGATGGATGTCCAAAAAGCATCTAAAATGTTGAGATGTGTAGGTCTCCTCTAGGCCTGCTTCTGAGATAAAATGGGGCCAAAGGGAGAATTTCAGGTCATTTTAAATGTGTCTCAGTGCATAATTTGCAACCACAGTTTTAAGTTCTCTGTTCATTCTTTCAACTTGGCCTGAGCTCTGACGATGATATGGTACAAGAAATTTGGGAGTTATCCCCAAGCAAGAATGTATCTAATTTAGGAGAGAATCAGTAAAATGACTTCCTCTGACTGAATCAATACATGCTGGCAGGCCAAAGTGAGGAATAATTTTCTTTTAAAAGCACCTTAGCAACAAAAGCCACTGTGGCTCAGGTTGCAGAAAATGCTTCTAGACATCTGGTCAGTTGATCAACTATGACTAGACAAAATGTATAATGTCTGGCCTTTGGCATTGTTATGAAATCTATCTGTAGGTGCTCAAAAGGTGTGAAAGCCAGAGGACGCCCACCAAAGGTTTGCCACAAAAGGTGGGTTGTTATATGCTTGGCAGGTAGAACACACACATTAGAGGCTATAGTAGTTATACCAGGGGCTAGCCATACTCTCTTAACAGAGTCCATGATGACCTGGGTACCAAAATGACCATTTTTATGAATAGATTGGCAAATTTGGTGACAGAAACTTCTAGGGAGCAGGGGTTTTCCTTCAGATGACATGCATACTCCATTAATCTGTTTTGCTTTGAATTTTTGCTTCCATTTTTCCACTTCCTTTTCATTATAGGAAAGTGATAAATTTAAGTCATCAGTGGTTGTTAATGTTCAAATTAATTCAGGACTTTCTATGGTTGCTGGCTTTGCAGTGGCACCTGCTCAATCATTTCCCCTAGAGACAAGGTCAGTGTCACCTGTATGGGCAGAACAATGAATTACAGCTAGGACTTCAGGCAGCTAGAGAGCAGAAAGAACTTCATTAATAATTCCTGCATTATCTATAGATTTTCCAACTGAGGTTAAAAATCCTTTCTGGAGCCATACCATCCTGACTGAGCTCCAAAAGCATATCTAGAATCTCTATAAATTGTTGCCTTTTTATCCTTGGCAATTATACAGGTATGTTTTAGAGCTATGAGTTCTGCTCCTTGAGCGCTAATATTAGAAGGCAGTTAAGCTGACCACTCAGTGGAAAATTCTGTGACTACAGCAGCTCCAGTGTAGCACCTGCCATCCCTCATAAAAGAGGAACCATCAGTAAATGAGACCAGATATGGATTGTCTAAGGGAGCGTCCAAGAGATTATCTCGAGGTGCCATGGACTCTAGTGTTTCACAACTGTGTAATGGTTCTCCTGAAGTTGGTAAATCTGGAAGCAAGGTGGCAGGCTTAAGGGTTGTACAGTGTTCCAAGGTAATGTTTTCGCTGTTTAACAAGGTTATTTCATTCCTTGTAATTTGCTGATCCAAGAATGCCTGTGTTCTATGCCTTAGCAATAATGGTTCTACCTCATGTGGGTACATAATTGTTAATGGGCATCCCAATACTAGATCAACAGTTTTTTGTCACTAGTAAGGCTGTAGCAGCTACTCCTCTAAGACATGGTGGTGTTCCTGATGCTACTGGGTCTAGTTGGGCAGAATAATAAGCAATTGGGTGCTGAGAAGGTCCCAAAGTCTGAGTTAAAACACCTGAAGCTACTCCTCTTCATTCATGTACATACAAAGTAAATGGCTTGTTGTAATCTGAGATGCTTAGAGCAGGGGTAGACAGGATAGCCCGTTTTCAATCTGATAGAGCTGAAAGGTATTCTGGCTCTAATTTGAGTGGTTAAGGGACAAAATTCCTTGTTAGTGCTATAATGGATTTAGTAATTTCTCCATAGCAAGGAATCCATTGTCTACAAAATCCTGTTACTCCTAAAATTGCTCTCCACTGTTTCTTAGTGGTAGGAGCCCTTAAATTTTGAATATTTTCAATTCATTTGGGAGAAATAGAGCAGTAACCCACAGTCAGGATGAACCCTAAATATTCTACTTTTGGTAGACACCACTGAACTTTATTCTTTGAGATCTTATGCCCTCTTTTGAGTAGTTCCAAAAGAAGGTGTTTACTATCTTCCTGACATGCTTCTGCATCTGTTGAGACCTAGAGTAGATCATCTACATAGTTGATTAATTTACTATTTTTAAATATTATATTATCTGTGTCTTGGCTCAAAATTTGTGCAAAAAAACCTCAGGCTTTCCACAAACCCTTGTGCCAGACAACTCCATGTATATCTGAAGCCATTTCAGGTGAAAGCAAAGATATGCCTTGAGTTCTCACGTAAGAGTTTGGAAAAAAAAAAAGCTGAGCATAAGTCTACTACTGTAAAGTATGTACCTGTGCTAGGAATAGAAGAAATAATCATATGTATGTTGGAAACTACGGAGTGTCTCTTTATAACGTGGTTGTTCGCAGTCCTTAAATCCAGTAGGAATCTAAAGAGGTGCTTGCCATCAGGCCCTATCTTTGGTTTTATAGTGGGCAGATTGGTCAAATTGTATTCAGATTTACAAAGGATTATTATATCCTGGTCAATTAATGAGTTTATTACTGTGGTAATACCCTCAATTGCCTCTTTTGAGAAGGGATACTGAGGGATGGAAGGAGGGGGGCTAGACTTAGTTTTATCTGCTTAGGAATAGCCAAATTAAGTAAGCCTACATCAGAAGAAGATCTGGTCGAAAGAGACTGCAGTATATCTTCAGGTATTACAAAGGTGAGATGCTCTTTCCCCTCCTGACTCTCTGAGAGAAGTATAAGGAGTAATTTTAAAGATTCCTCAGGTACTTCCAATGATAAGGAACCAGCTGGGGAGCAAGTTATTGTGGCTCTGAGTTTGCATAGAAGGTACCTCCCCAGCATATTTAAAGGGGAGTCAGGCATCAAAAGGAAGGAATGTTATACTTCTAGATGTCCTACAGACACCATTCTAGGGGGAATCTTTTTAACTCTTTGGGGTATCCCTGACACTGCCATTTCATTCTCTGAGCCAGTTGAATAACAATATAAATCAGGTGTACACTTTAATATAGACTTGGAAGCTCCAGTGTCTAGAAGACATTCATAATAGTTGTTATCCACCTTTAAGGTAATATGGGGCTCATCAGTATGGGGAAGTAGTACATAGGGACAAGAGGTAGTAGTACCTCAGGGTATGGAAAATCAAACATTGTATCCTCTAATACCTGTGCCCCAGGCCTCCCCCCTCCCCCTGGACACCATCATAGTATTTGGGAAGTTCCTTGGGCATCCCCATGAAGGGCACCCCCCCGAGGGCATTAGCACCCTGAGTATTTCTTGGACAAGCACCACTTAAGTTATATTGTTGTGGAGTCATTTGGTTTGAGTTATTTTCCCAATATCTATTCCTATAGTTATCATTCCTAAAGTTGTGGTTTCCATTTTTATTATTCTGGTTATTTCTATAATTATCACTTCTACAGTTGTTATTAAACGGCATATCCTTTCTGATTGCCTTGAATAAAGTTCTATACTCTAGCATTCTGTGGTCCTTCTCACAGAATTGGCAGGTAATGGATCAATAATTAGATTCTTGGAGAGGGGCAAGTGCCATTGGTTGAGTATCATGGCCTCTTCCAGTTTAGCCATCTTATCTGTTAAATATGTCAATTGTTTCTCCATTTTCTCCATGAGATCATTATTCTCTTCCTCCTTTTCTTGGTTTCCCTTTGACACATATAGAACTGTTTTCCACAATTCTTCAAGGTCCATCTCCAGCCAGCTTGGGCAATGTGTTCTAAAATAATCCCTAATCATTTTGTAAGAGTTATTGACAAAGTGCCTTCTAATTTGTCTTATGCAATTTTCTTTAGAACAGTCAAAATCCAGGTATCTACCCCCCAAACTCAATTATTCTGTCCATGAATCTGGAGGGTGTCTCTTCCTCATTTTGCTTAATTCTTTCAAATTCTGTCCACTTATCTGTACTGTCTGCACACTCTCTCATTGCCATTAAGATGGCCTCCCTACAATAGGATAGTTATAAATAATCCTCAGAGTTGTTATAGTCCCATTCGGGATCCTGAGATGGCCAGTGTGCTGCATTGTGCCCCCGGGTTTTATTGTCATGAAAAAATATTTTATTTTTATCACATACAGTTAAAAAAAGCCTGTAGCAAGTTTTCAACATCTTTGTAAGATGCATTATACTGAAAAAATATGTCTGTCATCTTTTTTTGTTACCAGAAAGGAATCTTGTTAATATTGCTGATAATACCCTTTCCTAGGATCTGTCATCCTTCCCATTACCCCTGACTCAATACCTACAAAGGTGAAGACTGGGATCTGAGGGAACTGACTGCTTTATGTCCCAGCATGGCTGCACACACAGTCAATCTATCCTTTGTAACACTGCTTCTTTTCTACTCTGTTGTACTACTGTATCTTTGGTTATATTGTTCTATATGTCTTCTCTCCTCCCCCAACTGTTTTCACACCATGTGAAAGAATTCTGGTTATTGTTTGGGTTCTTGCTATTTATTGCTTCCATTATGTCACCTGTGTGAACATGCCAACAGCCAATCAGCTATTATGACTTATCCTGATCACAGGATCACAAGATACCCCTATGGATGACTTTGCTAAGATTAAATCAGTTTCAAGACATAGAACGATGGCAATACATTTTGTTTTGCAAATCTTGAAGAATTGTATCAAAGACAGTTTTTATCATTGTTATTGTTTACATCCTCCTCCCCATTATTGTAGAACAATTGATTAACTGTTATGATAGAGGCACAGGTTTGATGCCTAATCTTGAATATTACCCACCCAAAGTAACTGAAGCATTTTCTTTTATATATTTTATGAAAACATTTATTGGAGGCAGAATTTGTCCTATTTAATTAACTTCTTACTTTCAAACTTCAGGCATAACAAAAAATAATGAAAAATCACCCAATGACTTCCAACTACACTTTTCCCCATAGGATTTTGAAATGTTGTTTCTATGTGGGGGAACTCTTTCTTCACCTCCTCAAAGCATTTTAGTCCACAGAGAATTTCATATTTATTAAAATTAAGGAAAAATACCAGTAAAGTGTTAAAAAGTCCAGTATTTTCCTTAATATTATTATGTATATTTATATTTAGTAATTCCTTACAATAGAATGCTGTTTAAATTCAGTTTTATACTTTTTTATTCTTAAGTTATACCACTTTTCCATCATATTTCCATGCACCTTTCCTTCCCAAACTGTTCATTAAGTTATTATTGTTAAGAAAAGCAAAGGGAGGCAGCTTGGTGGCTCAATGAAATGAGAGCCAGGCTCAGAGACTGAAGGTCCTAGGTTCAAATCTGGCCTCAGTCACTTCCCAGCTTTGTGACTCTGGGTTAACCCTCATTGCCTTAAAAAAAGGCAAAGGCATTTAAAAATAATAATAATTCAAAATTTCTAGAAGCTTCACTTCAAACAAGAGGATAGTTTTGTTTTGTTTTTTTTTGCTCTAAGGTAAAGTTTGTAATTCTTTTTAAAAAGAAAAAACACACAAACTGGGAAAATCCCCTGGTCTTCTGTTGAAGTACAGACTCTAAGGGGGAAAAAGGGTTATTTTATGAAAAGATTGGACTGGATTATTAAAGAATAGGGTAGCCAGGAATTTAATTTATCCCAAGAGATTTATTTACAATTTATTTATAAAATATAGAAAGTAAAGTAAGAAAATCAGAGAGAGGATAGGGTAAGATATGTAGTCTAAGCACTAAGTATTTAGTCCTGGCCCCTGAGTCAGCTGAAGCAAGGAGTGTTAGTCCTTAGCCAGAGAGGCCTCGGCAAATCCTAGGACCTTGGGATGTCTCTCTCAAGAGGTAGGTCTCTCCTGAGGCTAATCTCTTCAGAAAAATCCAAAAAAGGTGTCAGCTTTTTCACTCACTCTCCAAAGGAAGAGATTCAAGTACGGTCTCATGAGGAAAGGTCTCAGGTCTAGTCAGAAGATTCTTCACCAGTCTCCAACTTGAACTCAGAACTCAAGAAGAAGAGGAAGACCAAGTGGAACACCACTCAGAAGTTTTAACTTCCTTTTAAAGACACTTTCTTTTGTGTCACTTCCTGTGCCTTCCCCTAATTTTATATCTACCAATCACAGTTGAAGCTTTGCTTAGGACGTCTCACAGGGCAGTCAGTTTGATTCTGATTTGTCACCCATTATTGCACATGTGGGTCACAGACCTCCCCCACTCAAGTGTGAATGGGATGTTTATACCTCTGGTGAGTAAATATAAAAATGGGCAGATCTTCCCACTCATCGTAAGTAGGGTATTTACACTTTTGGTGATTAAATCTAAAAATGGACAAGGGAGTTAATTTTACTTTCACAATCAGGGGAGAGTTAAAGTTAATCTTCACAAGACTCACAGAATGTGTTTGTGTTGGGTTATAACATTATAGTGACAATGTCTGACTTTTGTTGTATGTCAACATAATGAAGATAAACTTGAGTATGGCATTCACTGTTAGAAATGATTTGTTCTGTGAACTCTTCTGATTATTATTTTTTAAGGGAAATATGTGATATTGCATATTATGGCTGTATCTGCTACCATTGACCTTACATGTTTCATAAGGGATATTGGTATTTGGGGACCATGAATCCCCAAAGAGAAATTGACAAGTTGGATATAGTAAGGTAAAGTTATCCAGAAATTTAAGGAGATACTGTGTATTGATTCCAAGGCAGAAGAGTGATAAAGACTAGGCAATGGGGGTCAAATGACTTGTCTAGGGTCACACAGCTGGGAAGTATCTGAGGCCAGATCAAGGATATTCTTTGTCAAATTGTATGGATATAAGTAGAAGGAATTGGGTCTTCTAAAGAACAAAAGACTTAATAGATGATATAATAAATGTTTTAAAAAATTGGAACAGCTCCTATATAGACAAGGAATTAGACTTTTGCTATTTTCCACCCAAGGACAGAGTTAGGAAAAATGAGTAAATATTACAAAATGGTAAGAGTTACCATTTATATAATGTGTTAAGGTTTGACAATCAATTTGAAAATATTATCTGATTTTTATCCTATAAAGAACTATGGGAAGTAGTTGCTATTACATACCCCTTTTATGAATGAGAAAATTTAGTCAGACAGATTTATCTAGGATCCCAAAGCTAGTAAATGTTTAAGGCCGGATTCACTACAATCCTGTCTGTAGCATACCAGGTATATTAGCATCTTGAAAATATTATTGTTGTATTGATATTGTATCTTATGTGTTCATATATGATACTCATGCTCATGTTACTTATTGATTATTGTATTTCCAAATCTTTGGTCCAAAGGACAAAAGAATTCCTGAGCAGGACATTATTTGCCACAGGGTCCTAGCTTTTTGTTAGATCACATTCCTTACCAAGTCACATGTTTGATTAACCTCTTCATTTTGATTACATGATTGTCAATTGAGCCAATGTTAAAACCTATGCCATGTAACATATTCATTAGCTACCTCCCACTCCACATTCCTAAATTCTCCAATAAAAGCTTGGGGACACATTTAGAGCCCTCTCTCTCTCAATGCCATCAGAGGGAGCATGCATGATGGAGCGCATATTTTTTATCTCCTTGTCTCTGAATCTTTTTTTTTAACTCACACTCTTTCACTTCCCCCCTCTCTCTTTTTCTCTCTCAATCTCTCTTTCTCCCCTCTATCCATTTTCCTAAGTTTCCAATCTCCTTCTGAGGTGTCCACCCACAAAAATATTAATATGTAACTGCAGGACGTTACACTGTCATTCTAACTAGTACTCCACCTAGTTACCTGACTCACTATTTAAAATTACCCTCTTGTTTGTCCCCTCTCCACAAGAGGAAAAAACAAACTCCTTTGTAACAATGAAAACCATTGGAAAATGGAATGGGCCACCACAAGTGATGTCAAAGATGTGATCACAAATATTCATTTGTCAAGGAGTTTTGCATAAGATTTGAATTGTGGCAAGGACCTTTTTCAAACCTCCTCCCTAACTTTGGTATTCCATGAGTTTGTGAATCTATGGATTTTTACTGAAAAGACCTACAAATTAGAAGAATGAAGTTTTATGTTAAATTTTGCTTCAGGAGTTTGCTCAAACTGCCTCTGAAGAGCCATCATTAAATTTTCATTATAGGCATTTACACCTTAGAATAAACAAACTCTACAAATCAGGGATTTTTGTTGTTGTTGTTGTTGATTGCCAGTGCTTAAGAAAGAGATAAAGATACTGTTAATAATGCAGATTAAAATCAAACATGTCTTAATATATTTTGCATGCATTACATATACATTTATATGTATACACATACATATATAAAGATATATACAGATATATACATATATACACCCCTTCCCAAAATTAATCAAAGTTATTAATTATTATACATTCACCACAACTCCACTGATCCCACTAATATCTCAACCACAGAATGACCTCTTATAATGTCAAATATATTTTTCAATACCTCTTAACCCCAAAACATGAGGATTATTAATTCTGTATAAATGTATAGGCAAATGTGAAGTAAATGCTACTACCATGGATAAGAACAAAGTCTAGGAAGTGTCCTATGAGCTGATATTGAGGAAATCACCTACTTTTGTAACAATAATAATAATAATAATAAGCAACCATGTGACCCAAAGAGATTATAGAAATTCAGGATCCTTTGTGTATAAAGAGCTAGTCATGAAGCATAATGTTAATACATCCAGAGGTAAAGATTTAAACCAGGAACTCAAAGCATAAGCAAGGACCCCAAACTTAGTAAATATAGCTTTCTACTATGAAGAATTCATAATATGGAAAGCTACTCCCAAAGAGAGATAAATGATGTTAACAGCAAAGGCATTTAAATTGTTAGAATCATTAATCTGCTTTATACCTGTATGACCTTGGGTAAGTCACTTGATATCTCTGAACTTTATTTTCATTATCTACATAATGAGAAAATTGAACCAAATGAACTTTTCCCTCTCTAGATTTCTGAGCCAGTGAATGGTGAAGAAATAACAGTAGTTTCTTCTTTCCTTACTTTAGGTCTTTGCCAAGTGTGAGGTCCCTCATGTATATTCCTCTAAGAGAAATAGCAAAGAGATACATTATCAACCAACAAATTCTAGTATGGGAAAATGGTGATACCAGAATGATAAAAGAAATAATGAAATGAGGAATGGAAATTAGTTTGGAAAGACAAGTAAAGAGGTAAGGAGGTAACAGGGTGTAGTGGGGGGGGGGGGGTGGAACATTGTCCTGGGGATAGGAAATCAAAATTGTAGTTGACCACAATAACTATCTATATGATCTTGAGTTGAGATTTTCATATCGTCTGTATCCTCACTTGTAAGATGTGAAGTTAGAGAATAGAATATCTAATATTTGGCCTAGCAGGAACATTCTCCTTCAAATTTAACTTTAGATAAAATCTATCAAAATTTTAGAGCTACTTTATGAAAAAATAACTTTAAAATCTCTCATTAGTTGAGATATAAAAGAGATATAATATTCTTTAATTTCTAATTATATTATACCAATAAGCACTTTTCTTCTAGATTTCCTCTTTTCTACCTCAACCAAACACTAGATATCAAGGCAAAACTATCCCATTGTGATTTTATGATAGTTTGCTATTGAAGTTTTAAATACTTTTAAGTTCTTTTTTTTTTTAGCAATTAAAAAAATTTTTAATAATTTACTATTGATTCAACCCTTAAGAGTGGGAGAAAATTTCCTTAAAGGCCTGAGATTTCTTATCTATATGTATGGATTCAACATCTACCATTTTATAATGTTTGGTTTTTACATGAAAATAATGAACAAATAAAATTATCAGAATGGTTGAAAGATAGATAACTACAGTTCCTTCCAGGAGATATACTTCCAATAGGTTATTTCACCATTAGTTACAAATGAATTGAAATATGACAGGAACATCTAATCTTTTTTGCAAAAAAAGATTTCTTCCCAATCTTGCTTATCACTTGGTGATCTAGATAAGATTTATCTTTTCAGAAAAATGGAAAAGGTTGCTTTTCTTTATCAGTCATGGTTATATGTAAATTTATCAAGGGCACCTTCTTGGGAGTCTGATAAAGATTCTCAGTCACACATCATGACTTGAATAGTTTTAGAGAATTTTCCAGTGGGCAAATGTGTAATCTTGTGTAATCAAATAATTTTTCCCCCAAAGGGAAACTAAATAAAGTTAAATTCTACTTAAAAAAAAAAAGGTAAAAAGGACAGACTAAAGCAATTTGTCATCATTTTTTTAGTTACTAGGTGGGGTTTATAACTCCTGACTTTTTAAGTCTATGGATGTTCCACTGGACATAAGTACCAAGCAATTGTTTTATACACTCTAGTTTCTAAACAATCAGTGACCTAACCATAAGCTCTTTGGGGTGATGCCTCCTCAACAGATCAATAGATAAACAAGCATTTATGAAATGCCTACTTTATTCCAGTCACTATGCCTTGCTAAGGACCACATATGTTCTAACTACATTAAAATTATCTTAAAATCCCCACCCATTAGTGAACCATGCTTCCTATTTGAAATTGCTTTGTTTCAGTGAGTTCTAGTTACATGATCTTGGTGAAAAGAAACTGACTCTACAAAGATGCAGACAAGCATGTTTATTTTATACATACAATTGGTGGTTCTTATTTATTTTACTTTTCATGAATTTAATTTTTCCCAGATTACATATTGATGTAATTTTTCAATAATTGTTTTCTGACATTTTGCAATACATATTCTCTCCTTACCTCCCAACTCAAGATAGCAGGTAATATTATATAGGAAATATATGTGTTATTATACATTGCATATTTACATGTCCATCATGGTGTTAAAGAAGACATATCACTTCTACTAAAGAAAAATTCATGGAGGAAATAAAGTGAAAAATAGCATGCTTCAATCTATATTCAGGTTCTGTCAGTTCATATTGTTTTTACTCAACATAGAATCAGTAAGCAAATAAATTATATATATACAATATATGTAATAGCACACAATGCATAATAAAACAATAAAAATATTTACTAGGCAGCTTTGATAGTTTCTTCTCAATTCTAATATTGATAAATGTCTTCCTGACAGATGGTTTAAGGTTATTCATTGATTGGAGAATAACCAAACTCTCTTACATGAACAAATGAAATATTACTGCAGTACAGAAAATTATTGTTATGCTAAATACAGAAAAGTATAAAAAGATATGCAATGATACAAAAGTATGTGAGCAGAAACTGGAAAACAATATGCACAGTGACTATAAGAATATAAATGAAAATATAGAGGACAGAGATAAGAAAAATGAACACTAAAAATTGTAATAATTAATTTTGATCCCAAGTAAGATCTTTGAGAAGATGCCACCTTCACTTCTTTCAATAGATGGGGGACTATGGGTATGGAAAACTGTATCATGTCAGACTCATTTGACATATTTGTTAGTTTTGAAGAAATATTGTTTCTCCTTTTGTACCCTTCTTTGTTATCTATGAAATAAGGAACAATAACAACAGTTTATTTTTATATAAGACTTTATATAAGACTTTGATATCTACAATGTACCTGACTGTTATAGCACAACTTTTAACACAGAGGATCCATCTTTTCTCAGAAGTCAGGTTGATGTAGCATTGTAAATTACATTTTAAATTGCAAATATTGAGTGTAAATATTGAAGAATCTAGTCCTACTGTCTTGGCCTCATCCCAGATGCAGGTAAAGAACCTTTTTTCCCCCTTCAAATAATAATATAAAATATTTTAACCAATCAATCAATCAATTAATTAATTAACAATTAATTAATTATTTATTATATTGTATTTTATATTATATTAATATATAATTATTATATAATTGTCAATTAATAATAATTAATTACTTAATTAATAAAATGAAAGTATTTTTTTAAGTGTTGAAAGTCATGACATCCTACTATATACATGAATTTAAAAAAATAGATAGTTTATCCATTGTGGAAGATTGGGTTCACAGCACTTGTACTGAACCTCCTAAATGGACTCAAAGCCTAGATGATGGGCAATTTATTGGTTTCTTTTTTATTTTCCCCATCAATTATTCAGAAACTAGGTACCCTGATAATTTTCTCTCCTCTCCAATCTTCCCTTTCTCTTCTCTCTCCTCTCTATTCTTTTCTTTCCTCCTCTCTCTCACTTCTTTCCATCCTATTCCTTCCTCTCTTCCCTTTATCTCCCTTTCTTCCTCCTCTTTCCTCTTTTCTTCTTCTACAAATGGAGTTTTTGAACCTTTGACTTCATTCCCCAGAAGTCCTTAGTATTTCCCAAAATTCCCTATAATCTCTCCTGTGTCTCTACATTGGCAAGATCACTTTATTGGTATTTAACTGGTTGTAATTCTTCCCATGCTCTTTTTTCTGACCTGTGACCAGGCTGAATTTAGCCAGTTCTTTTGTTTTAGTTATTATTAATAAAACTTTATAAAATATAGTTAGTTATTATATATTAATTTTAATCATTACTCTTCTCCCCTCTTTACCTTCTTTCCCTTGTTTCCTTTTTCCCTTTTCTATCCCTTTCTTTCTTCTTCCACATTCCATTTTATTTTACCCCATTTCCCCTTCTTCCTCCTTTCTCCCCATGTCTCCTCCCTTCCCCTTTTCTTTCTCTTCCCTCTCTCCTTCTCTTTCCCTATCTTCTTCCTTTCCTTTCTTCCCTCTCCCTCTCTCCACCTTCCTTTCTCCACTCTCTCTCCTTTAGCAGGTGGTCATTGTTGTAAACAGGCAGGCACTTCCCTACCAGCTTCTTTACTCATCCAAGCCACAGCTGCTTCTTGCAACATGCCAAGTCTCCATTTCCCTTTCCACATCTCCAGCCAATGTTCAGTGTCAACCCCCTTCCCATCAAACTAGCTCCTCATTTTGCTCTCCTTGTCACCTGCTGCAGTAATTGCTGCCTCTGGAAGGCCTTTATTTGTTAGGAAGAAGCCTGGGGTTGTGCCCATAGAGAGGAAATAGTAAAAATGTACTCTGGATAGGGAGGTTTAGAATCCTCAGAGCAGTCTGGAAAGAAAAAGCATTTGGAGAGCCTTTCTCCCCCTACTCACTGTGGGTATCAAACTCATTATAAAGACATTGAGGGGCTAAGGTGGGTTTCATTATGGTCCAGCAGGCAGACTTTGGCTGGTCTATGGCTCTGAAAGGAGTATAAAATGGGGAAGAGGAATTCATCAGAAATGGTGATCTTCAATATTTTGTATTTCAGTCTGAGGAGAAGGACTCACATGGCATCCAAATGTGATTTTGCTGCTTAACTGAGTCTCCACAGCTTGCATTGTACCTACTGTCTTAATTAGGCACCTAGCTCTCCTTAGAAAGGATAGCACAGCAGTGCTGCTCTGTGTTTATATATTCTGCTTAGTCCCCTTTGGGTAGTAAGAGCTGTTTTTGATACTAAAATTGATTTGTATCTTATTTTTTACCTTGGTTATGGAATAATGTGAGGTGTCTGCAGCTGCACCTCTCTCTAGAGCCCAGGCCTTGCCTTTCTAGTCACGTGCCTCTTCCATTTGCCCGATCAGGGATAAAACAAAAAAACAAACAAACAAAAAATCATCCAAATTGAG
The DNA here is from genome assembly GCF_027887165.1 of Monodelphis domestica. Lineage (NCBI taxonomy): Eukaryota > Metazoa > Chordata > Mammalia > Didelphimorphia > Didelphidae > Monodelphis > Monodelphis domestica. The sequence goes on from NC_077233.1 coordinate 253,777,752, forward strand.
ATTTCACTGTCTCACCAAAACTCCATAAAACTGGATAGCCAGATGGTCAAAGCATTCACATGCTACCACTGTGAAAAAGTAAATAAACAAATGGATAGATTCATACTTAAATGAATGAATGAATGAATACAATTTTTAACTAATCATTAGGTGACAGTGAAGTTTTCCTAACTCATTAAAAAATGTTGCAGAGAAAATTCCACTCATCCCCCAGAGGGGAATCCATACTATAGTTAAGTTTCCCTGGCAAATAGATAAATCTTAAATCCTATTCAGGTCTTCAGGTATTAAAGGGAATACAATGAACTCATTTTTGACACACTTTCTTTTAATCTTAACTCCTTCTACATATTTTTGACAGTCTGAATGCTCTTTGGGGGTTGGCTAAGGATCTCAACTTAATCACTATTATTTATACTATTATGTAAAGAGGAAAAATCACTTTTTTAGATTCTTCAGAAGATGATAGGCCTGCACCATGAACACAAAGCATTGGTTTTCCCCATTGACTTTCAAAGATGACACAGAATTTCACATTGGCACTAATTTGCAGAAAGCAGAAGAGAATGACCAGATTGGGTGTTCATACCAAATACATTGTGCCCATTTAAAGTTCTCCAAATACTAATAGAGACTACTATTATTTAGTATTATTATTCTAAATATAGAGTAAGACAACTTGATACTATTTCTTCTCAGGTTTTAGCATTTCATTCATCTAAAGCAATTCAAGTCTTCCAAAGCTTTCAGATGAAGAGTAGTGTAATCCACTTTAGAACTTAATAACAGAGGAAAAAGCCATCATTCACAATAATCTTCATGGATATTTTGTGTATGTTGGTTGTTAAATAAATGTTTTAAAAAATGATCTTTGCAAAAGGCCATTCCCCAATTTAAAGATTTATTTTCCTCAGTGAATACTTGCACCTCTTTTTCCATATGACTAATTCAACCTTTTAAGGAGTGTTCTTCAGTTTATTGTTGTATCTCTTTTAACAATTGGCCTAATTATTTTTTCAAGTTATGGATTTCTTCAATATTTTTTGTGTCACTTTTACCAAGCTGTTGACTTTTTCTCCATGATTTACCTATATAATTTTCATTTCTTTTCCCAATTTTTCTTCTGCCTTTTTTATTTGATTTTTTAACAAACTTTATTGGTCCACATAAAATCTTTTTTTAGTTTTGAGAGCAATTCCTATTTTTATTCAAAGCTTTGTATGTAGCAGGAGTGACTTTGTTGTCTTCTCCTGAGTTTTTGTTTTGGACTTCCCTTTCCCCAAAATAACTTCTTACGTTGAATTTCTTTTTCATTATTTGCTCATTTTACAGCCTTTTTCTTTTCTTTTAACTTAAAAAGCAACCATTAAAGTTGATCTCTATAACTCTGATAAAGGGAGCATTATACCAAGCTTCAGGTTCTGTGTAGCTTCTTTGAGATCTAGCACTGTCGATATATCTACTTTCATTTCTTCCAAGGTGGTATGATGGAAGAAAAATATGTTTAGTACTCTCCTGGCCTATGCTCTGGTTTGTGAGCAATCAAAAGCACTCTTCTCCACTTTGGGAATGTGGTCAAAGTTCCCTGCTCCTCCATGTTGTCTAAGCACTTGTGTGTGCTAGTGCTCTTCCTCACCCAGATACCATAGCCCAGAGTTATGACCCAAATGTATGGGTCATTGTATGGATATTGAAACAAAAGTCTTGAACTCAGAGCCAACATTAGAACTCCTCTAATCTCCTTCTGAATAATTATATAACCCTCCTTACCAATCTTTGGCTGTGAGCTCTGGAATCCTTTTGCTGCTAATTCAGCTGCCTCTAGTTTGTTGCTATGGTAAGACATTTCTTGGCATGGTGCTTTTTGCTTCACTTCCTCCCCAATGCAATAGACCTTTTGTGCCAACCTTCTATGTTTTAGGGGTCTGAAAATTATTTTATTATTTTGTGGGTTATGCTAGTCCAGAATTCATTTTGAAGCATTATATCATAGTTATTTGGAGATATATTTGGTAGAGATCAGGTGTGTCTATTTACCTTCTCCACATCTTGGCTCTTCCTTGAAAAACTACCTCTCAATTTAGTAAGAAAAGCATTCATGGCATGGTGGGGAAGGGGCAGAAAGGTTTTGCACTTCCTCTAAATTAAGTGACAAAAAGTACTGAACTTGCTTGTAGAAATAATGAAAATTTATATTAGAAGGTTGTAAATAATATTAAATCCTGAGTTTGATGGACTACACTGTTAAATGTCTGAAATGTGCCAGATGATAGAATGAGTTTCCTAGATGGAATAAATAATGTGTTTGATTAAATCCATTTATTTTTTGCTTAGAAGATAAAACATTGTATCTAACAAAATTAAATTTTATCCACAGCTCAAACATTAGCACAATGCCAACCTGCCTTTTGTACCTGTAATAATATAACCTCTAATAAATGAAAGCATATATGAAGTATTTTAACACAATTTCTCTAGTGCTTTCCTCCAGGAACAAAATGGATTTTTCTCTGTAACTGGAAGAGAGGTTGATAAAAGCTGATTCAGCTATTATGGCATCTCCTTTCACTTATTAATTGGAATGCCATAAAAAAGTATATTTTTCCAAAAAGAATTTACTTTCTTTTGCATTCATTTTGTAGAAGCTTTATACCAGTGATGGCAAATCTTTTGGAGACTGAGTGCCCAAACTGAAGCCCTCATGCTGCTTGTGAGCCCCTCCCCCCACCTTACCCCAGACAGGGAAAGGATGAAGTGCTCCCAGTGGGCTGATGGGCAGAGCGGTGGGTCATGTGAGAAATGTCCTCATGTGGTTAGGGGGAAGGGAGCAGCTGCCTCTAGCACACTCTGGCATGCATACCATAGGTTCACCAACTCGACTTTTTACCCATATCCTTACCACATTAATCAGGATGTTAAATAATGCCCCCAAAATTTATCGTATAAAGATATCATAGAGAAGAACACTTTTAGCTTGAAAGAATCTTAGGAATCATATAATCTTATTCTCTCATTTTACAAAGGAAGAAAAAAGGCTTTGAGAAGTACAAGTCATATAGCTTAATCACTTTATTACAATGTTATTATTATTGTTTGGATTTTAAAATTCTTTTTTGACCTCCTACATAACCTGTATCCAATTCCCTGTTTCATTTGTGGTTTTGCTTGATGTTCTCTGGATCTCATCCTTGTCCATTGGTTCTTTTCTTTGATCTTACCCTGCCCCCCCCCATAGAAGCTTTCAATTGTACCTTTTTTCCCCCTCTTGTTTACTCATTTTATTTACTTTTTTTCTTTACCTTATGAGCTATAAACTTGCCTCTCTATTAATTTACTGAACTAGAGTATTTGAGCTGTTCTGCCCTGATTCTCAATCTTCTCTTTTTTTCAATCCTCTGCTTACATGCTGGATTCCTCTGGTTAAGCTAACCTGCTGAGCAGCCCCTTCCTGGGGCAAATTTTTCACTGTAAACCTTAAAATTTCTTAGACTTATAAATGTTGGAAATTTCACCATTGGGAAATTTCATACTTGAAAAATTTCCTACTGATAGTCTATTGGAATGTGAACCCCCTTGGCATGGGAGAAGGACCCTTCTCCTCCCTACTTAAGATTACTTTAGGACAGAAACCTTTTGCTGAACAATGGAAAGGGCTTTGACCTATGCTTAAGCATAGAACAGGAAGTTCATTGAGTCATGATTGATTTTAGAATTGATACAATAGAGATAATTGGAATGACAGAAACAGGTCTTGGAACTTACAATCTCTACCCTACTCAGTCCTAACAGGATTTAGGAAGGGCTGCAGCATAGATCAAGATTTAATTATTTGAGAATATGACCTTCAACAGACATGTGCAAAGCCACAGACCTCTGGGTGGTCCTGGGTTAAGCTAGAGCCACCATTGGCACAGCAAAGACATGGACAGTGATTGGTAGATGTGAGAACTGAGGGGAGGGAACTTGGATGGTTTCCTTAAAGATAGCGGGGTCTGAGGACTAGGGAAGTTGGAGAGGTTTTGCTCTGAGAGGTTGTGCTCTGAGAAGCTTGCTCTGAACGAAGCTGGAAGTGGAGGCCCCTGAGACTGTTTCTCCATTTTCGTCACGTGAGTGATAGGGACTGAACTCTTTTCTTTGCCTCAGCTATCTAAGGGCTTGGGCCTTTTGGCCCAGCCTAAACAGAGGGGGTATTTAAGCCCTATTCCCTTCTCTCTCTCTCTCTCTCTCTCTCTCTCTCTCTCTCTCTCTCTCTCTCTCTCTCTAATACCTTTCTTCCTCCTGTTTGTAATTAAACTCCATAAAAGGTTGACTGCTGACTTGAGTTTTCATTAAGGAATTACATAGCTGAATTCCTTGGCGACCTTAAATTAATATATATCAGTCTTTTAAAGTGATTTACTTGTCACATCACTGTAGCCAGTAGTAGACTGAGGATGTCCAGCCAGGCCCCTTTCCCCCCAGGTCCTTCCTTCCAGCTGTTGTCAGAGCCCAGGACCACATGTGGTGGGTCAGAGGTGAACTCTAGGGGTTGCAGTCTCTGTCTGGGGCTTACACAGATACCCCCTTCTTATTGCATGTCTACCACTGGGTAGAGGAGGGTGTTCAGCCAGCCTATCTATTCCTTATCCTGTAACAATATACATACTGTGGCTACCTTTCAAGTTATTTTCAGTAGGAAATTCTTGTGACTTCTTGTTGGATTTGAATCCCTGTTTTCTTTGAATCATGATATAAATATTGGTTTGGAAGGATTGTCAGAGAGGTGTAGGGTTTAGGTGCTCCTAAGCTGCCATCTTGGCTCCACCCCCTTTATTAATTTGTCTTGATACAACAGTCATGTCCTAACAAACAAACCCCTCACAAATACAACTTACCACCCAATTTATTTTTATTTTTTATATATTGGCATTCATTTATTTTTTTTAATTTATTTAATTAGTCAGCTTAGAACACTATTCCTTGGTTACGAGAATCATATTCTTTACCTTCTTTTCCCCCACCCCTTTCCATATCTGATGTGCAATTCCACTGGGTTTTTTACATGTGTTCTTGTTCAAATCCTATTTTGATGTTGTTGATAGCATATCATTTAGAGTCTACATAGCATAGCATGATCATTTAGAGTCTACATCCTACATCATATCCTCCTCAACCCATGTAATCAAGCAATTGTTTTTCTTTTGTGTTTCTGCACTCACAGTTTTTCCTCTGAATGAGGATAGTGTTCTCCCTCCTAAATCCGTCCAAATTGTTCAGTATCACTGCATTTCCATGAATGGAGAAGTCCATTACATTCAATTGTACCACAGTGTATCAGTTTCTGTGTATAATGTTCTCTTGGTTCTGTGCCTTTCACTCTGCATCAATTCCTGGACGTCATTCCAATTCACATGGAATTTCTCTAGTTTATTATTCCTTTGAGCACAATAGTATTCTACCACCAACATATACCACAATTTGTTTAGCCATTCCCCAATTGATGGGCTTCCCAAAAAGCACAACTATGAATATTCTTGTACAAGTCTTTTTCCTTACTATTTCTTTGGAGTATAAACCCAACAGTGCTATGGCTGGATCAAAGGGCAGTCTTCTATCGCCCTTTGGGCATAGTTCCAAAATGCCCTCCAGAATGGTTGGATCAATTCACAACTCCACCAGCAGTGTATTAATATCCCTACTTTGCCACATCCCCTCCAACATTCATTACTTTCTTTACTGTCATCTTAGCCAGTCTTCTAGGTGTAAGGTGATACCTCAGGGTTGTTTTGATTTGCATCTCTCTGATTATAAGAGATTTAGAACACTTTTTCATGTGCTTATTAATAGTTTTGATTTCTTTATCTGGAATATTGCCTATTCGTGTCCCTTGACTATTTATCAATTGGGGAATGGCTTGATTTTTGTACAATTGATTTAGCTCTTTATAAATCTGAGTAATTAGACCTTTGTAAGAGGTTTTTGTTATGAAGATTTTTTGCCAATGTATTGCTTCCCTTCTTATTTTGCTTCCATTGGCTTTCTTTGTACAGAAACTTTTAAATTTAATGTAATCAAAATTATTAATTTTACATTTTGTGATTTTTTTCTAACTCTTGCTTGCTCTTAACATCTTCCCTTTCCCAAAGATCTGACATGTATAGCTATTCTGTCTTCACCTAATTTACTTATAGTCCCCTTCTTTATATTCTAGTCATTCACTAATTCTGAGTTTATCTTGGTATAGGGTGTAAGATGTTGATCCAAACCCAATTTCTCCAATACTGTCTTCCAATTTTCACAGCAGTTTTTATCAAATAGTGAATTTTGGTCCCAAAAGCTGGGATATTTGGGTTTGTCATAGACTTTCCTGCTGAGGTCACTTATCCCAAGTCTATTCCACTGATCCTCCTTTCTGTCCCTTAGCCAGTAACATATTGCTTTGATAACCACTGTTTGAGACCTAGTACTGCAAGGCCACCTTCCTTCACATTTTTTTACCACTTAGTTTTAAGAGAAATGAAACCCAGACTCCACAAGAAATTTTTATTGATTCAAGCTACTCAAGTTTTTTTGTATTTTTTAGTTTAGTATTTATGCAAGAAAGAAAGAAAACATTGTTTAATTTTAATAATATTCAATTGATATCTTTTTAGCCATGTTTTAATCGTGATGAATATTTTTCATTTTTGGTCCTTCTTGACTCTTCATCAGTTCATACAGGTTTGTCCATCTTCCTCTGAATTATTTGTTTGTCATTCCCATAGTACCATAGCCCATAACATTTTATAGCATAATTTCCTTAGTTATTCCCTAATTCTCAGGCACATAATTTGTTTTCAGCTTTTCTCTTTTATTAATAATGCTGCAAAAATATTTTGCTCATAAGGACCAATTTGCAGTCCCTATATATTTTTTACCTGTGATTGATTGATAACCTGAGAAGGAGAAGGGAGACTGAAAGAAATAGGTGAATAATAAAGGCTCAGAGATAACAAGTTAAAACACATGGAGAGTGGCTCGACCTCCGTGAATATTTCCCATGGACAAGTGTGCCATAGAATTAATGGGAAATATGAGGAATAAAAAAAACACGTGGGGATTAAGAACTCCTTAATGCCTCCTATGGACAAGAGTGCCAGAGGATTAATAGGAAGCATGGGGGCAACAGCGTTGGGAGGAAAGAGAGATCAGGAGGAAAAGATAGGACAGAACACTCCAGAGATCCAGGGAAGTCAGAGAGCGATTCGCACTTGTTCCCCAGTATTTATTGGAGGTTTTAGGAATGTGGATTGGGAGATGATCAATGAATACGTAACATGGCATAGGTTTTAACATTGGTTGAATTGACAATGATGAGATCAAAGAGGTGGAGATTAACCTGACATGCCCCTTGCAAAGGAATGTCATCTGACAAGGTGTGAGCTAGGACCCTGTGACCCAATTCTCTTGCTCCATGGACTGTAACTCCTATACAATGATCATTAACTGATCTGACCATGTGTGTGGTAAATGAATATATATGATACAATATCAATACATCAACCATACTTCCCAGATGCTACCATGCCTGGTATGCTACATAGATATATATGAGAAGTTATTGCCATTGAGCCTTTGGCATGTCTGTATCAAGGGGTATAAATAAATTATTAATTTTTCTTGTATAATTTTAGAGTGCTTATTCAATACAAGTGAATGGATTTAAGTCACCACCAGCTTTGAACATTGTTCCTTTTTTCCCACAACCATTACAAACAATGACTTTTTTCCTTATTATATCATTGCCACTAATGTGAGTGAGATGTAATCCATTTTGTTTGTATTTATCACATTATTAGAAGACTGAAAACTTTGAAATATCATTTTAGAGAGTTCATATATCCTCTTTTGAAACTTTTCATAACTTTTTACCACATTTTCAGAATAGATCTTTGAAATCTTTGCCAATTACTTATTGAATTTGGGTGCCAATAATTTATTAGAGATCATCCATTTAAAGGTTTTTGTCCCTTCCACTTTTTCTTTTAAATATACTTGTGCTAATTTTATGAGCATGGATATATATATTTTTTTAATTTTATAAATATAATTGATGTAATGTATATTGAGTTTGGAGTCTCCTCTTAGCAATGTTATTGCTAACTGTTCTGTGAAAGTTACAATTTTATATTCACTCTTTTTGTATATAAAGTAAATAAGGTATAGGATGGCTAATTGTTTCCTTCATTAAAATATTTAAAATACAATATTCATTATTGGAAATTGACAAATACTTAGAACACAATGCAACAAGAAACATGAATTCTACCATGAAGTTATATTTAAATTGTAATACAAAATTTATATTATTTCATTTTCACCTCAAATGCACCTTGTTTGATCAATTCAACTTGTTTGATTGTCTAATCAGCCATGTCTATGTGGGTCTTCTTAACGTTAGTTGTTATGTTACCTTCACTTCTAAAATAAGTTGATAAGAAGAAGCACATCTCATTTGATAACTTGCATTATATTGACAAAACTAAAGGCTTTTAAGATAGCTGTCATGTTTTCTGAGTACAAAGCATTCCCTAATTGACAACTGTCAAAGTATATTTGTAGAAAATTCTCCTGTTAAAAAAAAAAGCCTAAAACTACATTTAGTCATATGAAAACTTGTTCCAAATCACTATTAATCAGAGAAATGCAACAGTTCAGAAAGGGGAATAGAAAAACTAGATTAAGAAGCTCAAATGGGCATTAAAGCAGCTTTGTATTTTGGTCACTGACTCTATCTTGTTTAGGACCAGATATGAAGTGTATTTGGAATAGACTGGCATTTACTGTTATTCTCCAAGAGACCTAAAATATACAATGACATACTTTATCTCTCTTTCCCTGATTTCTCAAACTCAAAAGTCTCAATCTGAGCACCTGACACTTCTGCCAGTTTACATTCATAACTTGTAATACTTTTCTGTCTCTCTTGGGATAGCAATAAAACATTGTCTGTCCAGAACTATATTTCATAGAAACTGGCATAACTATACCCTTTTACTTCTATATATCTTCAGAAGCTTATTTAATAAAATGAAATATTTATCTCTTCTTTTTTGTTAGTAATATACAGAAATATTAATTATTTTTATAGATTTATTTTCTATTCTGCTACTTTGCTGAAGTTATTTTTCTTTTTTTTTGCACTGACTGTCCTCCATGCTTGAAACCTATGCTACTCTTACTTCTCATTATAATAATTTCCTTACTCAAAGACTTTATACAGAGTTCATGCAACCTGACCTAAAGGATACCTGAAAATCAATTTCCAAAGCATCCATATTTATATTTTTTGAGGGTAAATGAACTTGCACAGAAAAATACATATTATCAAAATATGATTTAGTTTTCTTTGTAATCATATGTATGTCATTTTGTTCATTTCATATTATCCTAAGAAGGGGTCTATACGTTTCCCAAGACTGTCAAAGTAGTCCATTAAAAATTAATAAATAAATAAATAAATAAAAGTAAAGAATCATTGTTGTATTTCTGAGCACTCCCTTCTGATTCATAAGATCTAGTATGAGCTTACCCATTCAGTTATTCCCACTTATCAATAATAGGTAAGCTTTTGAGGCCAGGTGCTATATTTCATTTCGATATCTGTATCACCAGCACCTTGCAGAGTATCTTGCTAAATACGAGTAGGTATGAATTGAATTGAACCAATTATTTTTTTTGTTGTTTATCTTCCAGAATTCTCTGTAAGCTATTATTTATTATAAGCTATTAAATAAAGATATTTCTGTCTTTTCTTTGCCAGTGCTTATTTACTTAATTTATTTTTCTCTTCTTATCATTATAGCTGATATTTCTAGTACTCTGTGAAATAATTACCTTGGTTATTTCAAGACCTTTTCCCCCATAATTATGTTTTATACATAGATATATACACAAATAGTTATACATATGCACTTATTTATATACACATACTTTATTTTTATGTTTCTATTAATTTTTATCAAATTAGAAATGGGAATTTTGAAATTATATTTAATAACTTATTGTCAAGTTTTTATTTTTCTGTTTTGTTGTTGTTGTTAAATGTTCCTTAAAGAATTAGAAGCTATTTAGGTCACTTTTATATAATATTGATATAATTCAATTATCTACAGGTCTTTCAGAATGGAGCTTCCCTTTTTGACTCTTGATATCAAAGTGTTGGATTCAGTCTCCTAATTCATTCTAACATTCTTTTAACCATTTTATGGATGGTTTTCGCTATTTAACATTCAGTTATGATTGATCATCCCCTCTCCCAATCAAGTGTATGATTTTATTTAAAAAACAATATTAGCCCTAAATAGTTTGTTTCACTTAAATTACTCCACCATCCCCTAAAGATTCCCAGAGCTCTTCCTTCCCTGCCTAGACTCATCTGGCATCACTGACACTGTTTTGTTTTGTTTTGTTCTTGGAAAAATCTACACCAGGAACATGAAGTTTGTTCTGATAGAAGAAATCCCATCACAAACTCCACAGAGGAACAGGAAAAGAACTCCTGTTCCTTTCTATATCCAACCAAATTACAAATGTCTTTTTTTTCTTTTGCTATTAATTAAAAAATCTCCCCCTTACTCTACAGATAAATATATTCTCTTTTCACTCCATTCTTCCCATCTTAAGTTTTGAATGATTGCTATTTGTGGTGTCTCATTCCAAGATATAGTAATTCATAGAAGTATCAGTGACATTTAATAGATCAAGATTGAATCTGGAGTCAGGTCCCAGATTCAGGGTCAGCTTATTAATAACTGTGTGACCTCAAAGAAGTTCTCTTTAATTTTGAATATATTATCCAATGATCCTATTAATTCCTTGATCTCCCACTGTTTTGTTTTTTGTTTTTCCCTCTCTGAGGTTCCTTCTGCTCTTCTTTCAGTTTGTATGTCATTAAGTGTGTATTGGATCCTGCTCAGACTGACTTGTGAAAGTCAATGATTCATTTTCAGTATGAAAATTTACTCTTCAGACACCAGCAAATGAAACAAATCCTGGTCCTGATTTATTGCTTTGTTGATTATCTAGACTTATGAAAATGAAAGAGAAAATATTAATAATGCAGATTATTCTTAAAACTCTGTCCTTTATCAATTATTTTGCTCCTTGAGTCAGTTAAGTCACCACACTTGATATAAATGACTCAAATCTAAGACTCAGAAACATATTCCAGTGTTCCTTCAGTCATACCATATTACTTGGCTTTTTCTCTTATAGGATACAAAAAAATGGAGAAATAGGCAAATCATAATACTAAAACCACTATATTTATATATATACATATAGTTTTTGCTGACAAATGAGACAGTGACTCATAAATAGAAATGCTGAAGAATGGAAATGTTATCCATTGTGATATAAACTGAGAAAAAGAAATCCATGACTTTTTAAAGTTCTAACTTAGAAATTAATATGATTGGCTTTATTATAGTTTTTTAGATTATTGTCACACCCTGGTCAACATAAAATTGGAAACATTACATTATATTATAACCTCTGAAGGGAGCAGCACACTACAAATAATTACAAACAAAAACATATGATTTTCTCAACCAAATTTTCCTTTAAAATATATATTTGTAGTTAATTTGAGGAAACAGGGAGAACAGGAAACAAGGATCAAATTTAAAAGCAGAGTTGTAGCAGGAAGTTGCCAAAAGTAAGCATTCACAAAAAGAAAGTCTGCTTAAGGAAATGTGCCTAACAGAGATACCACTGCACATCTAATCCCATTTTGGTCTGGTAGAGTGAGGAGCATGTTTTCTTTCAGAGTTTGTCATACTTGAAAAGTGTAATTGAACAAACAGCACACCAAGCTACAGGGCCCCAAAGAAGAGTTGGGTTATTCACTAAAAAATGTTTGTCACTCTGGGAACTGACTCCCGGTTTTAATCCTTCAAAAAGATTCTAAAGCAAGGTTTCTGAAGGCATGGAAAATGTTATACAAGGGAAAACATGCTACTTTGATGATCCCAGACATAATAAATGGGTTAATTTGTGTTTTGAAAGCCTCATGCAGTACATTCAGTACTGGCTAACACTTGAATTCCAGCCATCTTTGCATATCAGCTTTAGAAGCCTCTAGGGTTTTTGCCATTTGTTCTTATTAGGTCTGTCTTCTGCAGATAAGTCTCTCAGGTAATTTAAAGCACAGCGACAAAAAATGAAGTCAGTTTGATGGTAGTAATAGAAAAAAATGTCCCTTGCTCAATTAATTAATGCTGTTCTTTTAAAATTCCCAATTCATGATTTATTTATGTGAAATTCTCTCAGATGTGTGAATCCCAATGCACTTCCCCAGGATTTTTTTTTAATCTCTGTGGGCTAGGAAGAGTTGATTCTTGAACAGGAAGTTGTCCCTTTAGCTAGAGGAAAACTATTCATCTTATATGATTGACTACTAAATTTTATGAAGGACATTAACAAGGTGATGGGAGGGAGTTGATTCAGAGTTTAGGACCCTTAATACTGAGGGGACTTGAAACCATGTCAAAGAAGTTTCAGCTGAAGGAATTAGGGGTGTTTAATTTGGAAAAATACACATGTTTTCTTGCCAGGGTGGAGGATGGAGAAATTTTTCTATTTGGCTCCTGAAGACAGAACTAAGTGAAGTGGACAGAAGTTCTGAAAGGCCAGTTTTAGATAAAAATCAATATATCCTAGTTTCTGGTCCTCTCTTACCAAAACATACATAACCCAAAGAGGAAGGGTTAGACAGACACCTTATAGGTCAGATAGGGTGTTTTTTTTTGTCCTTTTTCAGGATTATTCAAGTCCCCCTTCCTTTCTACTTTACCTAGAAAATTGCCCAAGAGTGCCATGGAACTTAAATTTGAAAAGACTTTAGGAAAGAATAAGGAAGAAGACACTGGCATAGCCATCATAATTTCTAAGGATTCTGTCAGGATGAGTAGACCAATGAGGCAGAGGCAAGGATGATCTAATAAAAAACCATGAACCATCTCTGCATTGTTTATCAAACATGAACTGTAGAGGGAGCTGAACCTCTTGAGCATTGTATCTACTCATTTTCCTCTCTACTACTTTAATTTGTGCCTAGTTGCTGCTGTGGTAGTCTCTCGGTTACTGAGAATGACAATTGTCTTTGTGCATTATCATCTATTGATGTACCCTCTTGTGGCTTTGAAGTCCAAAGGCTGAGGCACAGAGTTGGTGGCACATGGGGCATGGGACGCCAGTTGTTACAGGAGGTGCAGTTATGGCCTGGTGTCGGCATTCACATGCAGTGGCAAGATGTCGACATTGTTCATCTTCAAAGGTGGTGGCGGCATGGTTAATGTGGGTTCGCCAGTTGCTTCTGTCAGAGGCAGCAAGTTCTAGTTGCTTTGGTGTAATGCCAGCCCACTTCAAGTTGGACTTTAGCTGATCCTTGAATCTTTTCTTTGGTCGGCCTTGTTTCCTGAGTCCAGCTGACAGTTCACCATCGAATACCTGTCTTGGTATTCGCTGTGGGTCCATGTGGATGACGTGTCCAGACCATCGTAGCTGGGTTTTGAGGACCATGACTTCAATGCTGGTGGAGTTGGCTCTGTTGAGGACTTCCTGGTTGGTGATTCGGTCCTGCCATCGGATCCTCATGATTGACCAGAGGGAGCATTGGTGGAATTGCTCCAGCTGTTTCATGTGCTTCAGGTATAGTGTCCATGTCTCGCAACCGTACAGGAGCGAGCTGAGGACCACTGCACTATACACTTTGAGCTTCGTCACAGTGCTTACACCTCTGTGTTGGAGGACTTTGTAGCGCAGCCGCCCAAGTGCCTGGCTGGCCTTTTGGAGCCTGGCATTAATCTCATGGTCTAGGGACCTGTCATTGGTGATGGTGCTGCCCAGGTACTTGAAAGTGTTGATGTTGGAAAACTGCGTGCCATGGATTGTAATGCACGGCTGGTTAGTTGGCCTCCTTGTTGCAGGTTGGGACAGCACCTCTGTTTTCTTGAGGCTGATAGTCAGGCCAAACAGTTTTGTTGCTGTAGAGAACCTGTTCACAATGGTTTGGAGATGATTTTCTTGGTGGGCCATGAGAGCACAGTCATCTGCGAAGAGAGCTTCCAGGATGAGTCTCTCTGTTGTCTTTGTTTTTGCAGTCAGGTGGCGAAGGTTGAATAGTGAGCCATCCAGTCGGTATTTGATGTAGACGCCCAGGTCTAGATCCATCACAGCATGTCGTAATACTTGGGTGAAGTATAGGTTGAATAGTACTGGAGCAAGGACACAGCCTTATTTCACTCCATTGGAGATGTTGAAGTGATTTGAAGTCTCTCCACCAGATAGGACTTCCCCTGCCATGTTGACATGAAAGAGCTGGATCAGTTTGACGAATTTTGCTGGACAACCAAGCTTGCTAAGGATCACCCACAATGCATCCCTGTTCACTGTGTCAAATGCCTTTGTCAGGTCTATGAGGACGATGTAGGGAATCAGGTTCTGCTCAAGTCATTTTTTCTGCATTTGCCTCACCGTGAAGACCATGTCAATGGTGCTACAATCTGGTCGGAAGCCACATTGTGATTCAGGCAGGTTCTGTTCTGAAACAGATGACAGGAGTCTGTTGAGTATAACATGGGTGAGGATCTTTCCAGCAGTGGAGAGTAGTGAGATGCCTCTGTAGTTGTCACAGGCTGCTCATGAGCCTTTGTTCTTGTATAGGGCTACGATGGAGACATCTCTGAGTTCTGGGGGCATGTCTTGCTCTTCCCATATGCTGGTCAGCACTATGTGGAATGCCTGGAGCACCTTTCCATTTAAGGCCTTGTACACCTTGGTTGGGATCCCGTCTTTACCGGGTGCCTTGCCTGCACTCATGTGTTGAATGGCTTTTTGGACTTCCACTATTAAAGGAGGGATGTCAAGTTGTTCAGTGGTGTGGTTTTGGGGGATCTGGTCAAGGGAGCTTTGGTAGACTGAAGAGGGTCGGTTGAGAAGCTGACTGAAGTGTTCTTTCCACCTGTTGCTGATGCCTTTTTTATCTTTTATGATAGTGTCACCGTCAGAGGATAGCAAGGGAGTGGTAGTGGGTTTTAATGGCCCATAGACAATCTTGAGGGCACTGAAAAATTGTTTTTGTTTTTTTGTATCAACAAAATGCTGGATTTCTTTTGCCTTTTTTTCCCACCATCGGTGTTGATTCTTCTTGATCTCACACTGTGCCGTGGCTTGGAGAGACTTGAATCTGTCCTTTTTAGGAGTAGAGTTTGGGTTATTTTGCCACTCCACAAAGGCTTTGTTCTTTTTGCTCAATAGGTCTTCAATAGCAGTGTTGTTTTTGTCAAACCAGTCCTGGTGGTTGCATTGTTTTGGGCCTAGTACTGCCTTTGATGTTTCCTTCACTGCGTCTCTGAACTGGTTCCATTTCTCAGTTGAGCTTCCAGTGAGTGGTCCCTGGGCAGACAGCTTGTCATCCAGGCAGGACTGGAATGTTTGCAAATAAGATGAATCTCTAAGACAACTCACTTTCTAAAATGGGCGAGCTGTCTGGGTGCCTTTTGGTTGGCAAGGCGCAATGCACATTTGAAGAGTCACTCTAACGAATCGGTGGTCTGTCCAGCATTCAGCTCCTCTCATGGCTCTGGTGATCTGTAAATCCTGGATGTCTCGCCGGCATACAATGATGTAGTCAATGAGATGCCACTGTTTTGATCATGGGTACATCCACGTTGTTTTATATTTGTTCGCCATTCTGAACACAGTGTTCTTGATGCTGAGTTCGAACTCTGAGCATTTGCTGAGTAGTAGTAGGCCATTTTTGTTCATTTTGCCCATGCCGTGTTTGCCGAGCACTCCTTTCCATCTTTCATGGTGCTGGTCAACGTGGACATTGAAGTCTCCCAGTAGTATCAGCTTGTCATTTGTGGGCACTGAGTGCAGGAAGGCACTCAGGTCAGAGTAGAACTGCTCGATGGTCTCCTCTGTGCTGGTCAGTGTAGGGGCATATGCGCTGATAATTGTGGCATACCTGTCTTTGCTGAGAGGCAAATGTATCTTCATGAGGCTCTCGCTGATGCCCACAGGCAAGTCTGGCAGCTGTTTGAGCAAACTGGTCTTGATGGCCAGGCCAACACCGTGGATTCTGTCTTCATTTGAGGCTCTACCTTTTCAGAAGAAGGTGTATCTAGTGGTGCATTCCCTGAGTGATCCCTCTTCTGATAAGCGTGTTTCGCTTAATGCTGTAATGTCGATGTTATATTGCACCAGTTCTTTACAGATCAGAGCTGTTCTTCTCTCAGGTCTTGGGGTATTCTCTCTGTCGAGTAATGTCCTGATGTTCATGCTCCTAGTAGCAGTTTCTTTGTATTTTTTCTTTGATTTCAACTGCTTAAAGGGATGACCTGCCAGCCACGGTTTGCTGACTGGGTGTTTGTAGGGCAGGCAATGTTTGGGACACCTTTTCTAGTCCCCTCTCTTGATTAGGGTGAGCAGTGCTGTCCTGGAGAGGGCTGCTCAGTCACCCAGGATGCTGCCGAACATCCCTGCTGCCCACAAGCCGAGCGACCACTGGTCCGTGGGCCGCCTACATGCAGGATTGTGACTACAACTGCCAGTGGTCACCTCCACCTGTTGCGTCGTCACTCTCCTATTGCCGCAGGTCTTGAAGAGGGTGGATATGGTTAGGATAGATGAGTGTGCACAAAGGTACTTGTGCGTGAAGGAGATTTATGTGGAAAAGTTGATGCACAGAGACAGTCCCACTCTCTCGGCGTTGGAAGCCTGGGTCCAGTGGTACGAAAAGTCGTTACTGTGACAAGGAAATCACTTTAAAAGACTGATATATATTAATTTAAGGTCACCAAGGAATTCAGCTATGTAATTCCTTAATGAAAACTCAAGTCAGCAGTCAACCTTTTATGGAGTTTAATTACAAACAGGAGGAAGAAAGGTATGAGAGAGAGAGAGAGAGAGAGAGAGAGAGAGAGAGAGAGAGAGAGAGAGAGAGAGAGAGAGAAAGGGGAGAGAAGGGAATAGGGCTTAAATACCCCCTCTGTTTAGGCTGGGCCAAAAGGCCCAAGCCCTTAGATAGCTGAGGCAAAGAAAAGAGATCAGTCCCTATCACTCACGTGACCAAAATGGAGAAACAGTCTCAGGGGCCTCCACTTCCAGCTTCCTTCAGAGCAAACTTCTCAGAGCACAACCTCTCAGAGCAAAACCTCTCCCACCCCCTAGTCCTCAGACCCCGCTATCTTTAAGGAAACCATCCAAGTTCCCTCCCCCTCAGTTCTCACATCTACCAATCACTGTACTTGTCTTTGCTGTGCCAATGGTGGATCTAGCTTAACCCAGGACCGCCCAGAGGTCTGTGGCTTTGCACATGTCTGTTGAAGGTCATATTCTCAAATAATTAAATCTTGATCTTTTGCTGCAGCCCTTCCTAAATCCTGTTACCCTGAGTAGGGTGGAGATTGTAAGTTTCAAGACCTGGTTCTGTCATTCCAAGTATCTCTATTGTATCAATTCTAAAATCAATCATAACTCAAAAACTTCCTGTTCTATGCTTAAGCATAGGTCAAAGCCCTTTCCATTGTTCAGCAAAAGATTTCTGTCCTAATGTAATCTTAAGTAGGGAGGAGAAAGACCCTCCCATGCCAAGAGGGTTCACATTCCAATAGACTATCAGTAGGAAATTTTTCAAGTATGAAATTTCCCAATGGTGAAATTTCCAACATTTATAAGTCTAAGAAATTTTAAGGTTTACATTACACCTGGAGACTTCCTCAGCTTCATTGAATGGCCATGTTGTCTTTTGTGCTCCAACACACCCTAAGCACTCCACAGTGCTTTGCTGCATCGCCCTCTCAGCCGGGTATATGGGGTGTTCAGGGAGGGGTAGTATCTCTGGTATGGAGGGCTTGTCGTGCCCTCTTAGGGCAGCTCTCCAGCCTCTGACCCTCACCTGACACCCAGCTCTCACTTGTGGCTCCCAGTAGCTGCTAGCATGTGGCAGTGGCCACACACCCGGGCAACAGCTTCGACAGGCGGGCTAAACGTTGTGAGGGTAGCCATCGGGTTGTCGACCCCTGATGAACCAGGGCTTTGCTCACCCAGCATGTAAAGACTGCTTCGGCGGAACAGGCTGAAGAAACCAATAAGAAGGTTGTGCCTGGTAAGCTATTTAAAAAAACGTCTGGGGTTCTGGAAGGTTTGGTCTATTCTTCAGTGTTTACCTTACCTTCTAAACTTTTAGAATGTTATAAAACTCAACCAAAAGCAAAGAATATAAGTTATGTGATTCATTTTATTTAATGTGCAGATATACAGAAAAGAGAAAGTAGTCAATTCCTTTTTTAGAGAAGAAAGACATTTTTTTTCATCTCAAAAGAATTTGGGACTGAGGAATATCATTGAGGTTGTGTTTGCCTTTTGCAAGTATTTTTAAAGTAACCATAATACATTTTTTCCCTTCGTTTTTATAGAGGAATTAATAAGTCTCAGACAGTGGGTTTAGGTGAAATAAAAGGCCCTACTTCATTGAGAGTAATGTGAATTTTTTTTTCATATTTCTGAAGAGGATTGGAATGAAGGTCTTGTATAAGCATGGTAACATATGAGAGAAGACATCAGCTGTACATTTGTAGTTTTAAAAGCAATATCTTTATAGGAGCTCAGTGATGCTAATGGTGCCTTAACTCACATAGGAGTTCCCCAAGCTCTTTGAATGGAGAAAATGTATGAATGGAGAAAAGAAAGGAATAGGAAGTAAATTAGTATTTTTAAAGTGCCCATGATGTGCCAAGCTGTGTGCTAGGGGGTTTTACAAATATATCATTTGATTTTCTTCACATTTGATTTCTCTTAGGCATGAAATGCCCCCTAAAAATATAGCTATACAAAAGTAGTAGTCCTCCTATGTTTTAGATTTCTAGGAATATAAAAAGGAATAAAGCATGGGTCCTGAATTCAATTTTATAATCCCTACAATGATAATTCTGATAAGACATATACACAAATAGTAATATGCATTATATTGGGTAAAGTGAAATAATTCAATAGTACCGTGTATCATACAAAGATACCATTCATGGGTAAAGCCCAATGGGAATGATCAGATAGAATCTTAAATACTCTCTTCTCATCAAGATCTTTCTCTTTCTCTCTGTCAATATATGGATAATATCTGAAAAATAGATAATTTGGATAATAAGTATTGATTTATATATTATATGTATATAGATCTATTTCTAGATAGCTAGGCAACAAGTAATTTGCATAATAATTATTCATATATGTATATGTTTATTTGTGTGTATGTATAGATAGATTTCTCTCTATAGTTCTCTCTATATCTATATCTATCTTTATCTGGATAACAAGTAATTCGCATAATAATTATTCATTTATATATGTATATGTATGTATGAATAACTAGCTTGCCAGATCTCTATTCAGATTTCTGTCTATATCTGTATCTGTAAAATAATTAAGTTGCATAGTAAGTATTCTTATATGTGCATACATACATATAATTTATACCCATATATTTCCATTTGAGGATTTCTTCCAAGTTGAAAAAACTGACACTCACCTACATAAGACAAAATAACATTAAGGAGTCCAGGAAAACAACAAACAGAGCAAAACTCAAGCACTTTAATATGAAACAAATTTACATGTTAGAAACAACAATGAACTAGAAGTCAAAAGATTTCAGTGATCCATCTCTTGCCAGCTTCATTACTTTAGATCATACGATCATAGATCTGGAGTAGAAAAGGACATGAGATAGTATTTTGTCCAAATTCCTAAAATTACATATGAGAAATCTAGGCTCAGAAAAGTTATAAGTAATCTGGCTAAGTGATAGACCAAGTAAAAGGCCAAGAAATAAGAGTCAGAGACAGGATATCAATTCAGGACAATTCATCAAACCTCTGTTTTTGGACATGTTTTATCAATTATAAAACAGGGATTTTCCAAGGCCCTGGATTTCTAGTCTGAGAACTATCATTCAAATTTTAAACTGTGTGACCATGAATAGGTAATTTATCATCTATGAGTTTCCATTTTCTTTTACAAAAATGAGGAAAGGGCTAAAGGATCTATAAGTTTCAAAGTGTAAATGAAGGATCTATTAAAGGAAGATAGTCATAATATTGTCCAACACTGAGATTCTACGGTATTAGGGTCAATATTTAAAGACAGATAAAAACCTTCCTTAGTTGGTAGCAGTACTGTGAACTGTGCATGTTACCCAGCATGACCACATACATGTCCCTATAAACTCTCGATAATTAAAGAATTTCATTGCAATTTAATGAAATGTACAGAGAAATGCCTATTGAAAATTTTTACTGATTGCCATTTTTCTTCAAAGTACAGTTCTGAACCATAAATTAAACTTAAGATATAACTTGATACTCTTTGCTAGTAAGTCAAATATTATCAAAATCTGTCATCTTCTCCCAGAGTTATGGACTAGGCAGAAAAATACAAAAAGCTAAGTAGGGGAATGGAAAAAGAGATCTCACTTCATCCAGTCAATTAGAAAGTTTTACATCTAACATTATTCCAATTTCTAATAAAGTCCCTGCATTTCCTACTCTAGTATGCAGTCATTACTGTCACATGTTCTTTGAAGTATAGCTTCCTTAGCCAGAAAGGCACTGTTTATTTAAATCAGAATACTTTTATGTAGTTATAAAAAAAACCTATCAAAAGCAAGGAAGAAAAAGGTAACTGGCATTCATATCTACTTTTTTCCTATGCCCTAGAAAACTTCTAGGGCTTTTCATTAATTCTCCTGAAATTCATCAATCCAAGGTTTCTAGAAAACTTTTTCCAAAGACATATTCTTCCTAATTTGACAGTATATGCCCCAACCTGTGTAACTCTCATTCCATTTGTCTTTTGTTTGATTTAAATTGACTGATCTTTTCTTCTTATTTTTCTTCTTATTTTCTATCTTCTTCTTCCCCTCTCACTCTTCTTAATCTCTTTAACTTTCATACCATACCAAAACTTCCTTTTCATCATTATCTATGCTTTTTCTTTTGGTTAATAGACTCTTTGTAGGGTAAGATTCATTAATAATAATTATGTTATATACCTAATATTATATGCTGTTATATAATTAATGTAGCACCTACTATGTACTTACTAAATACTTTATATATATATATATATATATATATATATACTAAATAAATATGCTAACTATATATATACTAAATGCTTTAAAATTTATATTATTTTATTCTTAAAGCAACTCTGGGAGGTATTTATTATTATTCCCATTTTACCAATGAGGAAAATGGAATAAATCCAGGCTAAGTAACTTGCCTTAGGTCACACAACTGGTAAGTGTCTGAGGCTAAATTTGAACTCTAATCTTCCTAACTCCAGGGCCAGCACTATCCACTGGACCATGTAGCTGTCTCTGTATACTAAAAGGTTTTCTAAAGTCAGGAGCAAAGGGTTGCTGATAATTCAGGGTGTGACCACCTATTTATTTTGGATTTTTACTGAAGAAGAATT
Source organism: Monodelphis domestica (assembly GCF_027887165.1). NCBI lineage: Eukaryota > Metazoa > Chordata > Mammalia > Didelphimorphia > Didelphidae > Monodelphis > Monodelphis domestica. The sequence goes on from NC_077233.1 coordinate 253,799,253, forward strand.
ATGAGAAAAATGCAATCAATTTAAATGTATTTGAAGAATGAGATATTTAAATTTCATAGTTTCCAAGATTGTTAGTTAATTCATCTCATAAAGTTATTGTCTTGAGAAGCACTCCTATAAATACTATAGGATCCTTTATAGTTTATTCCTTAATACTATTATTGTGAATCTAACAAAACAGAAGGGCTAAATGTTCCTTTGAGTTATGTAAATTTGCAAGATACTTTGATGATTTCACTTGTATGCAGTTGGCACTATATTGATAATTGTAAAATTCATAAATGAATGGATGGATGAAATGTAGTTTGAAACACTATCACAAGATAATATCACTTTGGAAAAAGCAGAATATTATAATAACTCAGAACTAGCTTTGAAAATAGTCCAAAAAAAATCCTGAAGCTTGGGAAAGTGCCTCTCCACAATCAGGTGAGAAGAGCCTAACTTTAGCCTAAAATATAAAATAAATAAATAGGTTGGGAAAATGAGCAAACAACAAAAGAACTTGATCCAAAAAATCTACTTAGGTAGCAGGAAAGACCAGGAAACAAACTCAGAAGACAATAATATGAAAATAGCTACAATCAAAGCCTTAAAGAAAAATACTAATTGGTCCCAAATCCAACAGGAATTCTAGGAGGAGGTAAAGTAAGAATAAAGAACTGTAGAGGAAAAATTGGAAAAAATAATTGAGAGTAATTCAAGTAAAAAGAATTAACAGCTTGGTAAAATAAGCACAAAAATATTACAGAAAATAACACCTTGGAAAAAGAGTGAGTGATAAAAGATGCACAACATTTCACTGAAGAAGAGAAAGCCTTTAAAATAAGAATAGGAGAAATGGGAAAAGAGGTCCAAATTCTCACTGAAAAAAGTAATTTTTTTAAAAAATCAGAATTGAGCAAGGATTCAATGACTCCATAAAACAACAAGAAACTTTAAAATGAAGTCAAAGTAATGAAAAAGTAGAAGAAAAACTCATTGGGAAAAAAACTGACCTGAAAATTAGACCAAGGAGAGATGACTTTAGATTCATCAGACTACCAGAAAACTATATTTAAAGGAAATCTAGACAACATATTACAAGAATGTGTTAAAGGAAATGCCCCACTGTCTTTGATCCAGAGTATATAATAGAGGACTTTAATATGCATATTGTTTCTCTTTAATAAAATCTAAACTCCCATTTCCACAATAATTTTCCATCATCTACTCCATTATACTTCAGCAATATACTATGATATTCATAGCACTTAGTCTTCTCAATGCTCATAAATACTCTACTTTCATGTGAATAAATTCTAAAATTTTAATCCCAATTTGTTGTCATTTCAACCCTCCCTCTGTGTTTCGCTACCAAACCTAGTTTTTATTTTTTGCCCTAAAAATGACCCTTAACTTCTTTCCGAGGCCATTAAATCTGCATTGGCTACATATTCCTCCCTTCTCTAATTTTACTCCTTGGTTATCCAGTTTAAGCTTACCCTGTCTTCTTTTCATGAGTCTTTTGCTCTCTAATCATATTATTGTTCCTGCCTTGCCAAGACAAAAATTTTAAATAGTTCCCAATATCTGCTACATTCACTTCTACTCATGTGCTGCTGAATGAAGTGGTGAAGTTTGAGAAAGTCACAAAACTGTGCTGACTAGAAAATATAAGTTCAAGTTATATAATTTTACCATGGTCCTCACTGTTGGAAGGCAATAGTTTTACCTCCCTAATTTGGTGACTTCCCTGCTTGTTACTAAACCTTCATCCTTCTTTAAAGACCCCTTGAATCTACTTTTCATTCTTTTTTTCACCTGACAACTTTGTCTCACACTTCATTTAAAAAAGTTGATGCCATTCACCAAAACTATTTTCTCATTTCTCCATCAGCTGCTTATCTTATATCATTCTGATGTTTTCTGCTATTTTCTCTTCCTTCATCCCTGTCTCACATGAAGAAATGACCTTTCTCCTTACTAAGCCAGACTTCCACATACACAAGTGATTCAATCCTATTCTATCTTCTTTAATAATTCCGCTGCCATCTTACCTTCTATCATTTTCAATCTCCCCCTGCCTACAACTTCCCAAATGCCTATAAAAAGCTTTGCATCTCCTCTATCCTCACAAGTCCCATACTTGATCAGTCTCTCTAGCTATCAACCCAAATTTCTCCTTTATTTTGTAGCTAAACTCTGAGAAATCTTTCTACAGTCTATAGTTTTATTCTTTCCCCTTTCACTTTCCTTTGGACTATCTGACATTATTATTCACATGAAACTACTCTCTAAAGTTATCAGTGATCTTTTAATTAGCAAATCTAATGACCTTTTCTCAGACTTAATTCTTCTTGACCTCCTAGTAGTGAAAAAATATTCTCCTTGATACTCTCCTCTCTCTAGGTTTTCATAATATTATAATATTTTTTTCTTGGCCCTTCTCCTACCCACCTGACTGTTTATTCTCTCCATCCCCAATAGACATACATTCTTGATTTGAAGAGGGATAATGAATGGGAATTCACTGCCTCTCAAGGTAGCCCATTCTTTTTTGTTTGTTTGTTTTTGGTGAAGTGGTTCTAATTGTTAGGAACTTTTCATTACATTCAGCCTTTATGCAGTTTGACCTTCTCTTAGAAGTCCCACATACTTCTTTTATATGAAAATCATTCAAATATTTGAAGATGGATATCATATCTACTTCTTTAAAAAATTTAATTCACTTTTTTATAAAAAAGAATTTTTTATTAGCATTGTTACAGGCGATCCATACATATAAACTGGTCCTTAGAGTTTATAACCCTACATAAGCTTTAAGCAGATAAATTAGCAGAGTGAAAACTGTATTGTACACACACACAGAGAAATAGGATCACCTTGGAGCTTTAAACAGAACACTGAAATTCACTTTACAACAAAATGCAAATTAAAAAAACACCCATTTTATTTTTTAAGTACCTTCTCGTTAAGTGATATAGCATTAAAAATACCAAAGAAATATTTTGTTCAGTTGAATATTTGAATATCACATTGTTTACTCTCTGCAGAATCCAGGCATTTTCTATTTTTTAAAAGCTTAATTTAAAGAGTTTCAGATCCCTGTCTTCTATAGTACTTGAAAATATTTAATTTTTTAATTTCTCAGTTATTTGAATTTCTTAACTCTACCAAGCATAACAATTTGCTAGTGAATCACGGGGCAGTTAAAAGTAGAAAGACTGAAGTTTTTCATTTATGAGGCTTACCTCTGAAATAAAGAATGAAATGTGAACACTAGTCTTAAGTTAAATCATAATGGAGTCAATGTCAATTTAGAAAATCACTCAACTTTAACTTACATGTCTACTTTGGTAACTAATAACTTTTAACTGGTTAGCAAAATAGTCACCATCATGTCAGAAGAAACTCTCCTGTGCATAATAAATGTTGCAAGATGAACTATTTGATAAAGTAGACTTTTGGGGAGAAAAGAGGGAATAGCAGTTTGCAACAAAGTGTGCCTCCATTTCAATATCACTTTAAATTCAACGAAATCAATCATAGTCTTCTTGAAACTACTGCTGATCTGGAGTGGTGGATAAATAAGTGTAATTATTAAATTGTCTGATATCAAGTGTGTCTTCTCTTTCTTCCAATAAGATAATCAATTAAAACAATGAAGACTAGTCCAGCAAGGGCTCCATCAACAGCAGTGGTGATCAGCATGTTTTCTCATCCAGAAGACATTCCTTTACTAATCCAAATTTATCCAATGCAAGCTTGAAAGCCTAAACCTGAACTCTGAATATGTTGACTAAAAATACATCTATGACTTGATTATTTTCTTCTGTGTTAAACTTGTAAAAATTGCCTACCTTTTCAATGGCTACATTGAAAGCTTCAAAAGTGGGTTATTTTTTTCAAATTTTATTATTATTATTTATACTTTATATTTATTATTATTATTTTATTATTATTTTTATTTTATTCAAAATGCCATTTGAATTAGTTTATTTAGTGAATTTAGAATATTAATCCTTAGCTACAAAAATTACATCATTTTCCTCCCACCCCTTGCCCCACCCTTCCGTAGCCAATGTGCAATTTCATTGGGTATTACTTGTGTCCTTGATTACAACTTATTTCCATGTTGTTGTTTACATTAGGATGTTCATTTAGTCTACAACCCCTACTATATCCCTTCGATCCATGTATTCAAGCAGTTGTTTTTCTTCAGTGTTTTTACTCCCATTGTGTTTCCTCTGATTGTGGATAGTGGTTTTTCACATAGATTCCTCCTACTTGTTCAGGATCACTTCATTGTCAATAATGGAGAAGTCCATTGCGTTCAATTGTATATTTGAGTGTATCATTCTCTGTGTACAATGTTTTCCTGGTTCTGCTCCTCTCACTCTGCATCAATTCCTGGAGGTTGTTCCAGTCCCCATGGAATTCCTCCACTTTATTATTCCTTTCAGCACAATAGTATTCCATCATCAAAATATACCACAGTTTGTTCAGCCATTCCCCAATTGAAGGGCATCCCCTCATTTTCCAATTTTTGCCACCACAAAAAGCACAACTATGAATAGTTTTGTACATGTCTTTTTCCTTATTATCTCTTTGGGTACAAACCCAGTAGTACTATGACTGGATCAAAGGGCAGACAGTCATTTATTGCCCTGTGGATGTAGTTCCAAATTGCCCTCCAGAATGATTGGATCAATTCTCACAACTCCACCAGCAATGAATTAATGTCCTGACTATGCCACACCCTAATCAAAATTCATTAGATTCCTTTGCCATCATGTTGGCCAATCTGCTAGCTGTGAAGTGATACCTCAGAGTTGTTTTGATTTGTATTTCTCTGATTATAAGAGATTTAGAACACTTTTTCATGTGCTTATTAATAGTTTTGATTTCTTTAACTGAAAATTGCCAGTGCATGTCCCTTACCCATTTATCAATTGGAGACTAGCTTGATTTTTTGGACAATTGGTTTAGCTCTTTATAAATTTGAGGAAATTGGCCTTTGTCAGATGTTTTTGTAATGAAGATTATTTCCCAATTTGTTGCTTCCCTTCTAATTTTGGATGCATTAGTTTTGTTTGTATAAAAACTTTTTAATTTGATGTAATCAAAATTATTGATTTTACATTTGGGGATTTATTCTAGCTCTTGCTTGGTTTTAAAGCCTTTCCTTTCCCAAAGATCTGACAAGTATACTATTCTGTATTTGCCTAATTTCCTCATAGTTTCCTTCTTTATATTTAGGTCATTCACCCATTCTGAGTTTATCTTGGTGTAGGGTGTGAGATGATGATCCAAGCCTAATATCTCCCATACTGTCTTCCAATGTTCCCAGCTGTTTCTATCAAATAGTTGGTTTCAGTCCCCAAAACTGGGATATTTGAGCTTATCATGGACTGTCTTGCTGAATGTCATTTACCCCAAGTCTATTCCACTGATCCTCCTTTCTGTCTCTTAGCCAGTACCAAATTGCTTTGTTAGCCACTGCTTTATAATATATTTTGATATCTGGGACTCCAAGTCCTTTTTCCTTTGCATTTTTTTTCATGATTTCCCTGGATATCCTTGATCTTTTGTTCTTCCAAATGAAATTTGTTATGTTTTTTTTTCTAATTCAGTAAAACAGTTTTTTGGTAGTTCAATGGGTATGGCACTAAATAAGTACATTAGTTTGGGTAGGATTTTCATTTTTATTATGTTAGGTCATCCCACCCAAGAGTAATCAATATTTTTCCAATTGTTTAGGTCTAGTTTTAATTTTGTGGAGAGTGTTTTGTAGTTGTGTTCATAAAGTTCCTGTGTTTGTCTTGGGAGAAAGATTCCTAAGTATTTTATATTGTCTAAGGTGATTTTAAATGGAATTTCTGTTTCTAATTCTTGCTGCTGAAATGGGTCAGAAATATTTAGAAATGCTGATGACTTATGTGGGTTTATTTTGTATCCTGCAATTTTGCTAAAGTTGTTGATTATTTCTACTAGCTTTTTGGTTGATTCTCTAGGACTCTATAAGTAGACCATTATATCATCTGCAAAGAGTGATAGCTTGGTCTCCTCATTGCCTATTTTAATACCTTAAATTTCTTTTTCTTCTCTAATTGCTACTGCTAGTGTTTCTAGTACAATGTTAACTAATAGAGGTGATAATGGGAATCCTTGTTTCACTCCTGATCTTATTGGGAATGTATCTAGTTTATCCCCATTGCATATCCCCTGTTGTCTGATGGTTTTAGGTAGATACTCTTTATTATTTTTAGGAAAGGCCATCTATTCCTATACTTTCTAGTGTTTTCAATAGGAATGGGTGTTATATTTTATCAAAGTCTTTTTCTGCATCTATTAAGATAATCATGTGATTTTTCTTGGCTTTCTTGTCAACATGGTGGATTATGTGAATGGTTTTCCTAATATTGAACCAGCCTTGCATTCTTGGTATGAATCCTACTACATCATAGTGAATGACCATCCTGATCACTTGCTGGAGTCTTTTTGCTATTATCCTATTTATGATTTTTGCTTCTTTATTCATTAGGCAGATAGTCTATAGTTTTCTTTCTCTGTTTTTGACCTGCCTGGCTTTGGAATCAGTACCATGTTTGTGTCCTAAAATGAATTTGGTAGAACTCCTTCTTGGCTTATTCTGTCAAATAGTTTGTATAATATTGGGATTAGTTGTTCTTTGAAGGTTTGATAGAATTCATTTGTGAATCCATTGGGACCTGGGAATTTTTTCTTAGGGAGTTCTTTGATGGTTTGTTCAAATTCTTTTTCTGATATGGGGTTGTTTAGGTAATTCATTTCTTCCTCTGTTAGTCTAGGCAATTTATATTTTTGTAAGTATTAATCCATATCACCTAGAAAGCCATATTTGTAGCCCTATAATTGGGCATAAATGTTTTTAATGATTGACCTAATTTACTCTTCATTAGATGTGAGATCTCCTTTTTCATCTTTGATACTGTTAATTTGGTTTTCTTCTTTCCTTTTTTAAATTAGATTGTCCAATATTTTATTTATTTTATTTGTTTTTTGAAAATACTGCTTCTAGTCTTATTTATTAATTCAATAGTTCTTTCACTTTCAATTTCATTTATTTCTCCTTTAATTTTTATGATCTATAATTTAGTTTTCACCTGGGGATTTTTAATTTGTTCACTTTCAAATTTTTTGATTTGCATGCCCAATTCTTTGACCTCGGTCCTCCTGAATTTTTTAATACATGAACTCAAGGATGTAAATTTCCCCAAGTACTACTTTGGTTGCATCCCATAGATTTTGAACAGATGTCTCATCATTGTCATTCCTTCAATGAAATTATTAATTGTTGTCATGTTTTGTTCTTGAACCGATTTTTGAGGATTGTATTGTTTAATTTCCAATTAATTTTTGATTTGCCTCTTCATGTATCCTTACTAATTATTATTGTCATTGCAATGTTGTGTGAGAAGGTCACATTTATTATTTCTGCTCTTTTACTCTTGTTTGCAATGTTTTTATGCCCTTGTATATGGTCAATCTTTGTGAATGTACCACGTACTGCTGAAAAGAAAGTTTATTCCTTTTGTCCTTATGTATTTTTCTCCTCATATCTATGAACTCTAAATTTTCCAAGATTTCATTCCTATTTCTTGCCACTTTCTTATTTATATTTTGGTTTGATTTATCTAGATCTGAGAGAGGAATTTTCAGTTCTCCCATTAGCATAGCTTTAATATCTATTTCCTCGTTTAACTCCACTAGTTTTTCCTATTGTAATTTGGATGCTATACCATTTGGTGCATAAATATTGATTACTGACATTCCCTCATTGTCTATACTGCCTTTTATCAGAATGTAATTATCTTTCCTATCTTTTTAATAAGACCTATTTTTATTTTGGCTTTACTAGATATTATGATTGCAACTCCTGCCTTTATTTTCTCAGTTGAGGCCCAATAGATTTTTTTTCCAGCCTTTGATTTTTTTTCTGTGAATGTCTACCTTCTTCATGTGTGTTTCTTATAGACAATATATGGTAGGATTTTGGTTTCTAATCCTCTCTGCTATTTGCCTTTGTTTTATGGATGAATTAATTCCATTCACATTCAGAGTCATGATAACCACCTCTGTATTCCCTAATATTTCGATATACTTTCCTAGTTCTGCCCTTTCTTTTTTGCTATATATATTTTTAAACCAGTGGTTTTCTTTTAATAAGGCTCCCTAATGCCTACCCTTATTATATTTTCCTTTCTTTCCCCTCCCTTTTCATTCCCTTATTCATATTTTTTTAATATCTATTAAGTTCCCTCCCCCAGCTCTTTCTTTCCTTTATTGGATTCCCTGTCCCAATTCCCTCTTTTGCTTTTCCCTTCTCACTTTCCCTGTAGGGTAAGATAGAATTCTGCTCCCCAATGGATCTGTATGCTCTTCCTTCTCAGAATTGAATTCACTGAGAGTAAGACTTAAGTATTTCATATTAGCATTCTCTTCTTCTCCTTTTTTATTGTAGTATTCATCCCCTCCCCTTCTCATGCTCCTCTTTGTGTGATATTGATTATCCTATTAATCATCTGCCTTCATATTTCTTTTGTTGCCATCTTCTATTTCCCCCTCCTTATTCCTTTTTTAAAATATCATCTTATAAGACTTATTACCTCAACCTTTACCTATGAATGATTCTTCTAATTACTATAATAGTGAATATAATTTTAAGAGATAGAAATAAATTTTTTCCACATATTAATATAAACAATTTGATCCTATTGAAGCCCTTAAAGAAGAAAATTTAAATAAAATATATTTTCCCCTTTGCTCCCTCTTTCTTATTTACCTTTTCATATTTCTTCTGATCTTTGTGTTTAGATATCAAACTTTCTACTTAGTTCTGGTCTTTTCATTACAAATACTTTGAAATCTTCTATTTTGATGAATGCCCATACTTTCCCCTGGAAGTATATAGTCAGTTTTGATGGGTAGATGATCCTTGGTTGATTAACCAATTCTCGTGCCTTTCTGAATATCATATTCCAAACTTTGAGGTCCTTAAGTCTGCAAGCTGCCAGAACTTGTGTAATCCTGATTGGTGCTCCTTAATATCTGAATTGTCTCTTTTTGGCTTCTTGAGAGCAATGTATGGCTGTCAGAGTTCAAATATAAAAGGGAAGCTGAGCACAACAGATTTGATACTTTCTAATTGTGGTGCTGCAGAAGGCCTCTCAAGAGTCCTTTAGACAGGAAAGAGATCAAATTAGTCAATACCTAAAGAAATTAATTCAGACAATTTATTGGAATTTCACATACTGAAGATGAAGTTTAAATACTTTGGTCATGTAATAAGAAGACCAGATTCATTGGGACACTGTGTTGGGAAAATTGAAGGCAAAAGGAGAAGGAAACAGTAGAGGATGAGGTGGATAGTGTCAGGGAAGGAGCAAACATGAAGCATGTCCAGAGATAGGGGAAAATAAATGAGCCTTGTGTGCTTTGATTTATGAGGTCACAGAGAGTTGGACACAGTCTAATTGACACAATGACAACAAGAAATATATGTGTGTGTATATATTCTGACAGTGACTTCAGCTATATAATATAATTAATTTGAATTGATTTGAATTTTCAAAGAAGACCCTTATATCATTTAAATTACTTAATTATGTGAGAAAATAATTTTAGGGGGAAAGGAAAATTGAAATTTCATATCAATAATGAATTATTTAAGTGTATCTGCAAACATAAAAAAGCAGTTAGACTGTTGCATAATTCACATAATGTAATAAATTAAATATATCTGTAAAGGTGATCTGTTATTTTCTCTCAATTACAGTGTAGTACATTATAGTCTGAAATAGAATGATGAGAAATAGACTGAATGGAAATCCTGGGTAAACATGGCATCAGTCTAGATGGAGGACTCTTCCACTCCTCAGCCAAAACCTTCCAAAAACGGAAATTGTCCACAAGATCATGAAGAATTTAAATTGGAGCTTATCAAAAAGATAGAAGCCTTCTGGCAAGAAAAGTGGGAAATACTTCAAAGAAAAAATAACAGTCTAAAGAACAAGAACTCCCAATTGGAGAAATCTCTAGAAGCCACAAAAAGCAGGTTAGACCACGTCGAAAATGAAATTCAAAAGATTATAGCAGAAAAGCAAAAGATTATAACAGAAAACCAGGCCTTAAGGACCAGAATTGGGTAATTGGAAACCAATGATCTTGCAAAAGAGCAAGAATTAATAAAGCAATGTCAAAAGACTGACAAAATAGAAGAAAACATAAATATCACACTAAAAATATGATGAATCAGGAAAACAGAACAGAGACAATTTGAGAATCATTGGTCTAACTGAAAAACCAGAAATAAGCAGAAATCTTGACATCATACTACAAGAAATCATCAAAGAAACCTGCCCTGATGTTCTTGAACAAGTGGGCAAAATAGACATTGAAAGCTCATAGAACACCCTCAACACTAAGTCTTCAGAAGACAACTCCCAGGAATGCAATTGCCAAATTCCAGAGCTTCCAAGCTAAGGAGAAAATTTTACAAGAAGCCAAAAAGAGACAATTCAGTTATCAAGGAGCACCAATCAGAATTACACAAGATCTGGCAGCATCCACACTAAAGGACTGCAAGGCTTGGAATAAGATATACAGAAAGTCAAGAGAATTAGGTCTTCAACCAAGGATCCATCAAAACTGACTATATACATCTAGGGGAAAGTATGGGCATTCAACAACATAGTAGATTTCCAAGTATTTGTAAACAAAAGATGAGAACTAAGTGGAAAGTCAGGAATATCCAAACACAAAGATCAAGAGAAACATGGAAAGGTAAATAAGAAAGAGAGGGAAAAGGGGAAAAATGCTTTTTTACTCAAACTTTCTTCTTTAAAGAGCTATAATAAGAGAGGTGCAGTCAAGATGTTGGCATAGAGGCAATAAACTTTCAGATATCTGAAAATCCTTCCTTACCAATTACAAACTAAATGCTCCTAGGGGACTGAAAATCAAACCTAACAACAAGACGCTCCCAAAAAGCTGGAATTTGAAAACACTTGGGTTTAAGGGGAAGGAAGAAGGAATGTCCCAGGACCCCTCCCCCACCTAGAGCAGTAAGAATCCAGAGACAGAGGGAACCACTGGGTGGGCAAAGGCACTGGTCTTGAGGGGGTACCCTGAAAGCAGGGCTGTGCCAGGCTCAGAGCATCAAACACAGATGACAGGGAAGGAGGTGGACAGGGAGCACATAGTGGGCAGCCTGGTCACAGTGGTGGAGACTTTCTATATTGCTCCAGTCTTCCAAAAGGTTTTGGCCTCAGGGCACATCCAGCCCAACCCAGCTGAACTTAATCCCATCAAAAGGCTTTAGAGGTCAGGGAGGCTCCAGCTGCAACACTACTCCCCCACAGACAGCTGGACTTTAATCCAATCAAAGCTTCCAGAGGTCAGGGAAGCTCAAGCTCCAACACCCCTCCCTCACAAACTTCACTGAGAGATCTCCTAACAAAGATCCAACAGGGGAGACTGACAGAAAATCCCCAAACCAAAAAAAAATGAGAGCAACAAGAGCACAGACCACCACAGTGAGCAAATAAGGGGTAAATATGAGCAAACAACAGAAAAAGAAAAAAAGAAAGTACAATTGACAGCTTCTATACAGGCAAAGAACAAAGAGCAAATGGAACAGAGAAGGAGTAGGAGGGAACATGAAGCATTAAAACAGAAATTCTAGGGAATTGGATACAGGATTTGGAAGAATTCAAAATGTATTTTAAAAAATAAGAGTGCCTGAATATGATTTGGAAAAGAACTTAAACACTAAGATAAGTCATCTGGAAACAGAAAATAGTGTCTTGAAAGCCAAAATCAATATTAGCTTGAAAATGAGGCAAATGTGATGAAAGATGAGGCAAAGAAGATGAAACATGAGGCAAAGGAGATGAAAGATGATGAAAAGAGGATGAAAGATGAGTCAAAGGAGATGAGAGATGAGGTAAAGAGAATGAAAGATGACCTCGAAAGAAAATCAGACCAGAAGGAGAGGGATGACCAAAAAACCCAGGGGTGAAATCCTGTCTTTAAGAACTAGAATTAAGTGACTTCACAAGGCAGCAGGACACTATAAAACAAACCAAAAGACTGAAAAAATTTTAAGGAAAATATGAAGCATCTCATTGACAAAATGGAAGATTTTGAAAATCATTCCAGGAGACTTAAGTATCATTGTTCTACCAGAAGACCATGACAAAAGAAAAAGCCTGGACATCATCCTACAGGAAATTATCCAAGAAAACTGCTGTGATATTCTAGAACAAGCAGCAAAAGTGGAGATTGAAAGAATGCACAGATCATCTCTTGTACTTAATCCCCAACTGACAACACCCAGGAATATTATAGCCAAATTCAAAAACTATCAGACCAAGGAAAAAGTATTACAAGCTACCAAGAAGAAGTCATTTAGATACCATGGAACCACCGTGAGGATAACACAGGGCAGCATGTACACTGAATGACAAAAAGGCATGGAATATGATATTCCAGAAAGCAAGGGAACTAGTTCTACAACCAAGAATCAACACCCAGCAAAATTGACTATATTCTTACAAGGGAAAATGCGGTCATTCAACAAAATAGAAGAATTCTTAGCATTTCTAAAAAATAGACCAGACCTGAACAGAAAAGCACAGAACTCAAAAGAATCATCCAAAGGTAATTTAAAAAGAGGGAAAAAAGTAAAATAAAACAAAACAAACAAAAAAACTTTTTTCAAGAGATATAAGTGATCCAGCCATAGTACTACTGGGTTTATACCCCATAGAGATAAAAAGGGAAAAGACTTGTACAAAAGTATTCATAGCTGTGCTCTTTGTGGTGGCCAAAAATTGGAAAATGAGGGGGTGCCCTTCAATTGGGGAATGGCTGAACAAATTGTGGTATATGTTGGTGATGGAATACTATTGTGCTCAAAGGAATAATAAAGTGGAGGAATTCCATGGGGATTGGAATAACCTCCAGGAAGTGATGCAGAGTGAAAGGAGCAAAACCAGGAGAACATTGTACACAGAGCCTGATACACTGTGGTACAATGGAATGTAATGGACTTCTTTATTAGTGGCAATTCAGTAATCCTGAACAAACTGGAGAGATCTCTGAGGAAGAACTCTATCCACATTCAGAGGAAATACTGTGGGAGTAGAAACACCAAAGAATAACAACTGCTTGAATACATGGGTCAAGGGGGATGTGATTGGGAATATAGACTCTAAATGAACATCCTATTTCAAACATCAACAACATGGAAATAAGTTCTGATCAAGGTCAAATGTAATACCCAGTGAAATTGAGTGTTGGTTGTGGGAAGGGTGGGGGGAGGGGAGGGAGAGATAGAATCTTATTTTTGCAACCAAGGAATAATGTTTGAAAGAGACCAAATTAGAAAAAAATAAAATTTAAAAAATAGAGTGCACAAGCCAACAAATACCATGATAATGTAATACAATGATCTTTGCCAGAAAGCCTAGCACAGTTTTTTTCTCATGAAGCCTCAAAAGTCAACCAAGTTTTTATTTCAACAAATATTGTTTTACAATTCAAAATCTCCTTACAGCAAGGATTTAGTTTTCTATTACTAGAAACAGACATCAGATATTTCAATGTTTAGCAATAAATCCTACCAAACCACTCTTTCTTAGACTTTTAGGAAACATATAAACACATTAGATCTATAGACTTCTTACACTAAGCCACACATCAGCTCAAACTGCAAATTACTGTAATCCCAAGTGTACCATTCAAAACGGCAGATTTCAAGATCTCATTTTTTAAAAGACTGCATGACCAGAGTTCAACAGATTAGGGAACTATTATAAAAAGCCCTCAGCTCTCAAACTCAAGAGCTGCAGTTGGGACTCATCATTGCTTTTCAGACCTTAGATTACAAGCCAGAAAACAACTCCATAGTTCATCTTAAATATACCAGATAAAAATTATGGTTTGTCAGTCACTGTGAAAGAAAGATGGGAAAGAAGCCCAAAGAGAAATGCAAGGATATTTGTTTGCCCAGGAACAAAAGTATTCATCAATAAGGTTTTTAACAAGGTTAAGGGAAATGAAAGCTATCTTCTTCCCAAGTTACTAGCCTGATATATCAGGAGAGCCAAGGACTTATTGTAGCAGATGTTATCATAAGCTGCAGAGCAAAGCTTTTCTGCATATATTGCTCCCACATAATAATTTCCTAAGCCTTTGGAAATGTCTTTTTCCTGTCATTCTTCTCTAGGTGTTTTCTTATCTCATGAATTAATTTCTTTTCATTTTAAGGTGATGAGCATTGGATGTTTTGCACACAGATCAGGCCTGAGTGTCACTTTGAATTACAAAATGATGATCAAAGAGTGATCAGTATCTCAAGAAGTAAAAGGCTACGGAAATTGTATATGTGTGTATGAAAATGATGGTAAGAGTAAACTATTCTTTATCTAGTGAGCAAAAGTATCCAGGATTTCCTAGGAGAGGCAGAAAAACAAATCTTCAAAATTATAGTCTGCAAAATTTACATTTACATTAATTTGTAGATAACTTTGTACAAGCACCTTAACTAGGATGAGGTAACCAGAAAACAAAAATTTAGAAGACACAGAAATTTAACAAACATTCTCCTTCAACCAGAAAAACAATAGAGGGAAGCAATTGGTAAATAAAAACAATTCCTCTGATTGGGAATCTTCTAGATAAAGGGAACCCATGTGTGACCTGTTAAATTAATTGATTCCTTCTTTTTGCTCAAATATATGACATATATATATTATATATTATTTTAATATTGGGGTGGTATAGGAGATAGAGAACTTGCCTTAAAGTCAAAATGGATTGATCTTAGTCCTGCTTCTAACTCCTACTGTTTTTTTGAACTTTGATAAGTCACTATCTCTCACTGCCTCTATGCAGCTTTCTAAGTTTAAGCTTCACTGAAGGTGCCAATTTGCATTGGTTAAGGATATTTCTTACCACAGCCTCCCTATGCTGGTGAAATTACAGATCCAGTACAAAAAATATTTTCACATAATGAATTCCTATTTATTCATTCATTTATTTTCTGGTGTTGCTTGCCCCAGGTTAAAATTTATATATATAGTCAAGGCTCTGTTCTTTTTATATTCCTAGCCATATCTACCCATTATGTAACTGATATAGAATAAAGTTGTCCCTCTATAGCAATTACATAAAGACAGAATGAGTAAACAGATATTTCTCCTCTACTTCATATGGACCAGATATATGTTAACCACTAAAGAGGCTAACGGAAATATGTCCATTAAAAGGCAAAGTCAAAGATACTCCATGATGAGCCCCCAAGTGAGTGGTATCAAGTAATATGGGGGGGGGAAATGGAGGGAGAAACCATCTCTGGCTTGACCATAGAAAATACTAGGGAGGTAAAAATTAAGTCTGACATTTGAAGGATGGATATGATTTCAAGTGGAAAGCATTCTAGGGAGGAAAATATCTATGGACAAAGGTAGGAAAGGGTAATACTTATTCTGGGAGCAATGAAAAATCTAACATTAAGATGTAGGAATGAGTGTGGGAAATATACAGCTTATTAAATTTATTTGAATCAACTGCCTGGTTTTCTTTAGACCTACTGCCAAAATAGGCTGGTTGGTAATAGGAATTCATAGGATGACAATGTCAAAGCTATTCTGTGTTCATTTTTCCTACATGTAAAATGAACTAAATATACTACTCTAGATATACTGTATATAATGAAATAATCTGGATAAAGGCTGTGAGCACAATAGAGTGTCCACTGATTTCCCTCACTAACAATTCTTTGCATAAAGTGGAGAGATTCAGCCTGACTATAGAGCATATTAGTAGAAGTTCAACTCTCTAAAAACTCTGTTGCTGACCACAGCTGGGGAGAAAATGTTGGCCATTTCAGGAATAATTATTTTTGATGCTAGGGCAGAGGACTGGATAAGAGGATGGTTGTACTTCTTGGGAGTTCATAAAATGCAGACAACTAGGAATATGAAGATGTCACTTGTTCTGAACCTAAGAGTGTAGGTAACATCGTGATAGAGCTAGCAGCACCATTACTGGACATTTTTGTCATACTGGCATCATTTTAAGTTCTGTGAGCAGGTTTGAGAGGTTAGTATCATTTCCCTCTTTTTGTCCTCCCCAGTCCTAGGTACCTGGTAAGTATTCAGTAAGCAACTGCTGGTTTGCTAATCTTCTCTGTCAAATTCAACTTCCTTTCATTTCTAATCTGTCCCTTAAACTAGTTAAAGTCCTAGGAATATTGCCACTGACATGTTCTCTCTAAACTTGAACCCTAATGGTTCACACCCCAATTGTTAAAGTAAGCACATTTGAAAAATAAGTGTGCTTGACTAAATTATCTCTAAGATCTAAAATTATGTAATTATATAATTCATTAAAGTATTAGCTCTACTCAACAAGGGAATTTTATATCAGTAATACCCAGAGAGCTATTTTTTTTATCATTTGTTAGGAGTAAGTGTGTCTTCTGGGATGATTCCAGAGGATTCTTGGATCCAATCCCAGGACCTTTATATCTTGTCCCCAATCCTGATCCAGGAGTATCCTTGAGTTTATATTAGGACAATAAACGTGAGTATGCTTTTAGCTAAAGAAAAAGGATACATACAGGGTTTAGGGAGGATTCTTAAACATTTTTTATGTGTCAGGAATCCTTTGGGAAATTTAGCCAGACCTATTATCAGAATATTTCCAAATTTTTAAGATTAAAATATATAGGATTAAAAAGAAAGCAAATTATATTAAAATGTATTTATCAAAACAGAAATATAGAAATGTATATGAATGTATGCATGCATATGCATAAATATATGTAAATATACATATGTATAGGTACATACATGATTTCATAATATGGTATTATATACTATGTATAAAATTCAGTGACTCCAGATTAAGGGCTCCTGGTTAGAGTATGTATTGAGGAATATATCTATAAACTAGACTTGTTATGAATAGATGCCAGGAAAGTATGGGATGGTGAATGGGAAATAAATCCATAATTTTATCACTTCTTTTGGAGGATAACTTCTAGTTGCTCTTTGAGACTTATTTTTATGCTGCTAACACAAGGAATGGAAAGGTTTAGAAATTCTGCCTTTATTTTTTTAAGTCTAGGAAATATTGATTATCTGTTTTAGGAGAAAATAGGAGAAAGGTTACATTTATGTAGTGGGAAATCCATTATGGAACAGAGAATTCCAAGGTATGTGGTTATTATTATTAAAGGGTGGTAAAAAAAAGATTCTAAACTACTGAATTATCTCCCTTAATTATAGTTTCATTTTTCCCCTAATGGAAAAGCCCAAAGGAATAAATTTTTTTTTCTGCAGACACTCCATCAGAAGCCTGATTTTTAATTATTAATGTTGATATATCTGATGGCAGTGTTTAAACAAAGTTACTAAAACAGAACAAATTCAACCTAATTGCCATCTTTGTGCATTTTATAGAGGTGATATTAAGCATCAATGACCTTCTGGTTGGATATGTTCTGGCACTTAATAACCATCTGGATGAATTGAGGGTCTCAGGTGAAGCCATGGGTCTTTAATCCAGCCAGGAGCTAGCTGCCAGGAAATGACTAACTGGGAGGTCATTAGTGCTATTATAAATCATAACAATGGAAAGAAAAAAAAAGAAAAGTGTTGAAAAGTTAAAAGTTGAACTGTAAGTTGCCATGGATACCATGTTTTCCTAGTATCTTCAGTAACCAAAGAAAAGCAATTCTTAATTCTCA
Source organism: Monodelphis domestica (assembly GCF_027887165.1). NCBI lineage: Eukaryota > Metazoa > Chordata > Mammalia > Didelphimorphia > Didelphidae > Monodelphis > Monodelphis domestica. The sequence continues at coordinate 253,817,035 of NC_077233.1, forward strand.
ATATTCTAGTAGGATTATAATTGCTATTTGGATATAAATATCTTATAGACTCCAAAACAACATCAGGTTCTACTCTAAGAAACCATTTAGCAAGCAAAACCTTTGGGTTAATAGGAAACCAAAGAGGCCATTTAAACCTTTGCTCCCCCCCCCTCCAATTTAGTCATCATAAACCACTATCTTATTGAAAAATTTCATAAAATGATCTTTCACAGACATGTGAAGGCCAAAAAAATTATAATTTTAGATCTGTTTGGGGCCTTAAAAATTAGTTAGCAATTTTGAAATATTCAAATAAAGTGCTTGATCTACCTATATTCTTTGAACCAGAGAGTTTATACCTCAAAGAGACCATTGATAAGAAGTATCTATATACACAACTATATTTAGCAAACATTTGGAAACAGAGGACATATCCATTGATTAAGAGATAGTTAAACAAGCTGTGGTACATAAATGTAATTTAATATTATTTTGTTATAAGAAATGATGAATGCAGAGAAGTTTAGAAAGATCTAGATGGACTAAAAAAAGGTGATGAAAGTAGAACCAAGAAAAGAATGTAGCCAATGACTATAACAATGAATATATAAAAAACAAACAACTATGCAAAAACAAAAATAAAAACTGAATGTTGTCAATGTTTATTTTAATTATTCTGGTGATGATTGTGTTAATATTTTCCTCTTTTTTTGTTTCTCTATTTCTTTTTTTCTATCTCCTTCCCTTTTTCTTTCCCTCCCTTCTTTCATTTTTTTCCTTCTTTTTTCTTGAGAATGGATATTAAAGAAAACTATGATGATGTAGAAAACACATCAACAAAACATTTTTAAAAAGAAAGAAATTAGTTATTTGCAACTCCACTTGAGGCAAAAGAGGTAATTTGATTTAACTGATTCTGGAACAACAATTAATGCCTGAACATTGGTGTCCTGACTATGTCCTGGAATGTTCTTTTAAGCACACCTATGAAAAATATCAGAACATAGGATTTAGATTTAGAAGAAATCTTAAAGATGATTTACTTAAACTGTTTTAAAAATTAGGAAATGGAAATGAGAAAAAAAAGTTATTTTGTCCAAGATTATATAGGTATAATGAAGATAACCTGGAATTAAGTTCCAAGTCTTCTGACTCCAAATCTGTACTTCTCTCATTATAATGTTAACTTATAACTTAATCACTTAGCTTTTCTTTATTTTTCTGTTCTGTAGCAGTCCAGCCCATAGGTATTATGGAGAGACAAGGATTGTGAATGGGGACAAGGTCATTCTGCGCATGGCAATGAACTCTGTTCCCAGGGTGGCTGGAGTTAGGGCACAAAACCTTGCTTCCCTTTGTCTCACTCAGCTGAGGTTAAAAACTCCACCTTCACCTTGTTGTAATTTGCAATTATCCAATGGCAATACACTATGTAACTCATCCATATGTATTGAGGCATTATGTAACATCAATATGTATTGAGTTCATTTGTGTATCAAAAAGGATAAATTGGGAAGCCGTGGCCAGCTCCTCTTTCCTTGGATGATCTCACAGGTTTGCTCAACACTCTTTCCACCTTTCTCTCTCCTCTCTATCATTACCTGAGGCCTGGCCTTCGGCCAGGTGTCTCTCTTTCTTTTCCAATGCTAATACCTCTCTATTAGTCTCTATTCATTCTCCCAGCTTAACTATATCATCCTCTGACCAGTGCACTGTTAAATTGGGATCTCTGGATGGAATATAGCCTTTCAGTGACGACCATTAATTGGAGCATGGCTGCGGCTCCAAAATATTAATAATAACTGATTACTGACTCATTATTGATTCAAAGGTTGGCTCTTTCACGCCCTTCACGGGATCCAAAACTTCTATCCCTTTTCTATTTTCCTACCATAAGACTTTGTACAAAATAGACTCAAATGCAGGACTACAATCCCCACAAGCCTTTGCTCCACTTCCCCAAAATGCTTTGTAATCTCACGGGAATTTGGAGGTGGGCTGAAATCGAGGAATGATTTAAGCTGGTGGCAAAGGTTTTTGGGGTCTCTCTTTTGGATTTCCGTGTTGGAGCAGAGGCATCTCTTCCATGATGTGAGGTTATTTTGTCTAGGCCTCTGGCCTAGGCACATGTTTCTTACTTGTATATTCTTTAATCTTTTAACCTTTAATAAACCTTTAAAAAATATAATACTCCTTGCAGAGAGAAACTAATTTCTACCTGCCTCAGTCTCCCCCATATTCCCTAAATTTTAATCTTTACAGTTTTGGCAACCACGAAGGGATGAGAACTTCTCAATTTTTTTAGCCTAGATAATGATTTTTTTAAAGCCATGGTTCTCCAACATGCTATTTAGAAAACTATCTTGATCAGCTCCTGCCTGGGGCCCTCTCCTGCTCCTGCTTCTGCAGCCTCTCACCTGGTGCCCAAGCTCCTGGCCCTGCTTGTCTTTTTTTTTACCCTCCCAAAGCTGTTGATCAGCTCCTGCCTGGCTGCTGCCATCCACTTCGGACAGCCACTTCTCCCGGCCCCACCCAGGCTGCTTGCTCAGCTCAGCCCTGCTTGTCTGCGCTCTGGCTCTGGCCCAGGCCCAGTGGACTTTCTCTTGCTCACCTGGCCCACCTGATTCAACCAAGATTGTAATCACCTGATGACCTGCCTGCCCAACAAACCCAGAACCTTGGTGGGTAACAACATGGGGGTGGGGGTGCGGGGGTATTGACTCCACATGGGTGGCCTGGGCTCCACGTGGACTGGGGCAGCAGGAGGTATCAGAGCAGGGGAGAGAGAAAAGGGAGAGGAGAAGAAACAGATTTTTCAAACAGAAACCTAATAGCAGTGGGCTGTTTAAAAGGATACCTTTTGACTGTTCTGGTAATTTCATTGATTTCACCTGTGTGCCAGAAAAAAGATTCAGCCAAAAGATTCAACTTAACTTTGAAGGGGCAAATGGGTGGCTCAACGAACTGGGAGCCAGACCTGAAGACATTCGGTCCTGAGTTAAAATCTGGCCTCAGATACTTTCCAGATGTGGGGCCCTGGACGGGTCCTTTGAACCCCATTGCCTAGCTCTTACTACTCTGCCTTCGGACAATAGACATTTAAATAGATAAACACACCTAAGGAACTTTAAAGACTAAAGACTATATTCTAAGGCATTTCAGACTCCAATGGTTTATAAAAATCTCTGTATTCTATTGCATATTTCGTTATGGTTTAACTTTGTGATTTTAAGTTCATATATTACTGGATTCAATATTATTCTGCTTGAACTGAAGGTTGATTGAATTTACTTTGAATGTACTTAGTTTTAAAAATTCTGTTGTTTTTCCCCTATAACTATTGAACAATAATAAGGCCATATATGAAAAAACAGCTTTTTTTTTCTCTTTTGCCGAGGATAGATGGAATTCAGAACTGGTTATAATTGTATTAACAACCTTTGGAAAATTTAATGTGCTAAATATCTCAAATGATTTTAAGGGTTGTTTTAAATATGATTTTTATAATTTTTTTAAAGAATCTCTGGTTATTTTTGCCTGCCCCTACCACAAGGTAAGTCCTAGTAGCTGAAGTGAAATACATTTTATAACCCCCAACCTTCCTGCATTTCTAAATATGTGAATGGAAGTTGGGCAATTAATCTCAGGGCATTTGTATCCCTATAAGCCTCCAAGAAAAAGGAGCATCCCTTTATTTATACTCTTCAGCTCACTATTTTACTTCTACCAGAATGATATATAGATTTCTTGATTATGTTCTTAACCCAAGATGAGTTTTACTTTGTTTAAAAACATGTTTATTACCAATGTTGAAAAATTGCTATGTTTGTAAAAATTGTGACAAATGTCCATCTATTCATAGGTTTTAAAAATGTCATACATCAACTTATGTTAAATATGAAAGTGAGTTTGTTTGCTATTGCAATTGGGCTATTGAGAATTTTGGGGATTTTGATAACTACATATTTGTACTACTGTATTTTTAAAAATGAAAAAAATTGTTAACCTTGTTCAATTCATTTGCCTTCTACTCACAGTGATCATGGCCAGATATTAAGAGGAAATGGATCTCATTTTTTGTGAGAAAGCCTTGCATTTTATATTTTCTTAGCTGACACAGAGTGTCAATGATTATAAGCTATATTTTTGAATTTTTTAAAGCTCTTTTTTATTATTATATTTTTCTTGCATGTGCAATATACTTTTTCAGTTTTTTTATTATTTTTCTCTCCTTTTTATATTTGAAGCACATGTCACCAGCATTAAGATTTTCTTTAACTTTTTGACTTTTCAGTGCTACAAGTTTGAAATACATTTGCTAATGCATGCCCTAAAAAGCTTGTGACTATAAAAACGATGCCACTAATTATTTAAATAAATTATGGGACTTTGCTTAATGATTCTGTCTGATTCCAGGACAAGATATACACACAAGAGCCATTGCATAGGGCCAAAGAAAAGCCAATCCAGGATGGATTGATGCACTTCTAGGCCAATACAAAGGTCTTGAACCTAGTGTGAAGACTCGAGGTTACTATGTTTAACATGTGTTAAGACATAGGCTTTCATTGTGTCCACACTCACTCTGAAAATACTCACAGATGAGTATCCCCAAAACCTTGGCTCCTATAATCTGGTCCCCTTTTCTGCCTTCCATAATGTGGTACCTTTCTGTAGTCCTGGCTACTGACTGGGTAAATGCATCATTTCTTAGATCATTTTAATTGGGCCCTGATTCAAGGAGCTGTTATAGATTTATTTTTCTTTTACTTGGAATTTTTACGCATAAGACTTTGATAGTCTATATTTTCATCCAGAAATCTTTTTTATTTTGGATTTTTCTGATATCCTTTAAATATCTCTTGCCAATTGATTCATATACCTCAGCCATGCATCCCTAAGTGATCCTTTTTTTTAATCACCCTCTTAAAGGGGGGAATGTAAAAAATATCATTATTTAAATTGCAAAGTTTAAATTCCTTTTTGAGAAGAATTTTAGGTAAAGAAGATGCTACTTCCCTGAATCCAGAAACTGAACTGTTGGAGAAGCCATCATGAAGAAGCCTCCAGACCACAAGCTGCACAAAAATGAACTTTGGGTGTGGTTGATTGAACATTTATTTTTATGTATACTTTCATGAAAGGGGACTGCCCCCTAACTGGCTTTTTGTCAATGCGTTCAGCAATTATTGGTTTTATTCTTTTTTATCTCTCTTATCCTCAAATTATTGTAATCTTTAAATTGATTGTGTTTTCATGATCCTTTGGGGAAAAAATTCATTTTTTTTTTGCAAATGATCAAACGGTGAAATGTAAAAAATAGACTCGAATACAGGACTACAATCCCCACATGTGTTTCAGCTTCCCACTGAAGAACTCAGAAAGGAATTCAAAAATAAAATAAGACAGATTGAAGAGTGGTAAGAAAAATACAAAGAATAAATGAAAGTAATACAAAAAAGAAAAAAAAGCTTAAAAAGCAAAACTGGTCAACTAGAAAAAGGGACACAAAAATCCAATGAAGAAAAAAGTGTCATAAAAAAACAAAACCAACCTAATGGAAAAAGAGACAAAAAAAATCCACTGAGAAAAAGAATGCCATGAAAAGTAGAATGGACCAAAAGGAAAAGGAGGATCAAAAGGTCATGGAAGAAATTCAGTCTTTAAAAATTATATTTGGGCAAACAGAAGTTAATGATTCCACAAGACATCAAGAAACAACAAAACATAATAATAAGAATGAAAAAAATAGAAGAAAATATGAAATATAACATTGAAAAACAACTCACCTGGAACACAGATCCAGGAAAGAAAATTTAACACTTATTGGACCACCTGAAAGTCATGTCCAAAAACAAAAACCTACATAGCATATTATTATTATTATACATACAAATGCATAGCATGTATGTGTATTTCTATACACACAAATACACTCTCTATTCATGTTTGTTTAGAGAAGTCAATAGTTATGGATAATAGAGATTTAGATATGCAAAAGTATAGTTATATATAAATATGCATATATATATTTACCTATATATCTATATACATAGAAATAGTGTACTAAATACATTTATTATTCCTTTTAAGGACTGATTATTAAACTGTAATTATCAGCATTTACAATTCTAAAATTGGCAAATAATGCAAATCATGGGATTTTTTTTATTTTATTAATTCTATATTTTAAAAAGTGGAGAAAATGTTAATACAGATTAAACTTGAAAGTTTATCCTATGTATACTTTTTTAGTTCTAGAGAGCAATTGAAACATTTGCCATCCTGCACTCGAATATATGTGTGTATATATGCCTATATCTGTCTGTATACATACATATAAAATATACATATTATAATGTATGTAAGGAGCATAATGATTTGTGCTCAAATTAAACAGGAGGAGACAATGAAGTTGGATTATCTTTTTAATTGTTCAGTCATTTTAGTGCTTAACTCCTTGTGACCACCTTTGGGGTATTATTGGCAAAGAAACTGAAGTAGTTTGCCATTTTATTTTCATGGATTATCTTTGGGTAATTGCAAAACTCCTCAAATGATCTAAAATTCTTCAAGAAATAAAAGCTCATTAAAATATCATTTAACATGTGTGGTTAAGCACATGTTATTATAGCCTGGTGAATAATTATTGTGCTCTATTTATGCCTGTAGTTATAGTATCATATTTAAATCTAGAATTAAGCCCAGAAAATAATAAAAATTATATAGTACTACTTCTTAGAGGATCATAATTTATTTTAAATATGAGAGACTGAGCCAATATGATCACAGCTCTACTCATTTCATTAGGAACTGTCCCTTTATATGATAGTACTTATAAATATATTTTTAAATGTCAAATTAAAGATTACTTATGATTTTCCTTTTTAGTTATTATTTTATAGTTAGAATATTTTTAAAATACATTCCTGCAAATATAGCTATATTACATCACAAATTCCACAAGAATTATGGACTGGTGGAAGAGAAGCTTTGTCACTTAATGTCTGTGAACTTAGGCTCATTACACTTTTCTGTGCCTTGATTTTTACAACTGGAAAATAAGAGAGCTGAAGTCTAAGGTCCCTATTGGTTCTATGTTCAGGTTTATGATCCTATAACACTTTTCAAGTAACTTTTAAAGTAGAAAAAGGCTGTGGATTTTTTAACTGGAGGAAAAGAGACATTCCTATATTTCCTTTTCCACATAATATTGTTTCCTAAAGGATTCCAAGAAAAGGAGATAATATAGATTAAACTCTTTAAATGAATCAGTATTTGCATCCATATTTTCATATATATTGATTTGAAAACTACTTGGGACAAACAATTTTAAGATACTTTCATTTATTTGACTGCGTTTGTCATGGTTTTTCTTGATGATAGGATGACTAATATCTGACCTTCATCAGATGAAACAAAATTTTACTGATTTCACCATGTTTGATGATTTCTCTATCAGATGAGTCCTATATTTGGTTGTGATATGGTGCTGACTGATTCCTTTGCAAAATTAGAGTACATAATATCAATGGGGTTCTAAGCAAACAAGGAAATCCTTTAATATATCCCTAATATTGGTTCTCATTCCCACTGTCACAGCATCTTTTTAAATCTTATGTTAGCTATTATTCAGGAGAATAGCTGATGAGTGCTTGACATAAAGTATGAGAATTGAGAGAAGAGGATAAATATGAGAGGTATTATGGAATCAAAATTTAAAAGACCTAGAAATTAAGTAAATTATTAGATTTGAGAGACAGAGGAAAGACTCAATCACTTTAAAAATCCAGCTAGGTGGGACAGTGGTTAGAGACCTTGGCCTGTAGTCAAAGGGACTCGAAATCAAATACCACCTCACTAACTAGCTGTGTGGCCCTGGGTAAGTCTCTTAACTATTTTTCTTTGTTTCCACATCTGTAAAATTAATGAAGAAGGAAATGGCAAACTACTCTAGTATCTTTGCCAAGAAAACTTCAAATGGTATCACAAAATGCAGAACATGCCTGACACAACAGAACAACAATGATAACTCAAAGATGACTTCAAAAAGAATTCTGGAGGAAAGATGAGTTTGGGGAAAAGTATGAGTTTAAGTGGAATTTGAGATGTCTACAGGGCTTCTGTTTTTTCTGACACAAGACTGAAGAGATTAGGTTTTATGTATTATATAATGTATATTAAAAATAATGTATACATTATATAAATGATTTATTAATATGCATATGTATAAAATAATATATATTATTAATATACATTTTATATATATTCTAATCTCTTCATTCTTGAAGTCTCCATATATATGGAGAGACAGAGACAGAGATGGAGACAGAAGAGAGTGAGAGAGATTTGGGTGTCATCAGATAGATAATTTTTTATTTTTTATTTTTTACCATTCATTTTATTTTTCTTTACATATTTATATATTTACATATATATTTATATATCTACATATATATTGTATATATACATGTATATATACATACATATATTACATAAATATTTATATATTTACATATAACATATGTGGTACTACAGTGATAAACACATATGATTTGTTATTAATGTCTAATAAACTCAATTAACATGCTTATCCAAGTTAAACATATGCTCATATTTTTTACCAGGAAAATGTTTCATTCTTTCTCCCTCCCCTTCATCCCTCCTCCTTCCCCAAGAATGTAGGTAATAAGATATACCTTGTACTATTTACATCTGACAGATATTTCCCTGTTCATCATGTAGTAAAACAAGATACATGAGAGAAAAAATGTTTAAATGAGAGAAAAATTCATGGAGGAAGTAAAGTGAAGAATGATATATTTCTATCTGCACTCAATCTGTTCCTTCTATGGCAGTGAATATCTTTTTCTTTTTTCTTTTTTCCATGAGTCCTTTGGAGTTGTTGTGAATCCTTGCCTTGTTAATAATAGTTATGTAGAGTTGATTTCTTAATCCATGGGAATTGATGACATTGAGCTGAAGAAAAAGAATGAATCAATTAATTAGCTAATCAATCATGCAAAATTTATTACATTTTGAATACACAATAATAATGAAAATTCTCTAGTTCATCAAGAACACAGAAATAAGAGAACGAATAACATATCTTGGTGGGGGTACAAATGTGTAGTGTATGGGATCAGAAGAATTTAACAGCAAAAGAAAATGAGGAGGAGCAATTAAACAAGTAGAAGAAACAAAAAAGATGGAAACAGTTTCCCTGTAAAGTTAGTTGAAAGTGTCAAAAACTAGAGATAAATAGTAAAGATTGAGAAACTAAATACTGAATTTATCATGAAAGATATCTTTGGTAATCTTGAAAAAGAAATTTCATTCTAGAAGTGCGATAAGAAGTTAGATTATACATTCCTGGGAAATAATTATGAAGGGATAGAGTAAAAACAATTATTATGTACCACCTCTTCTAGAGATTAAATGTGAACAATGGAAGAGATTTAGTACAGTAACTTGAGAGAATGACAAGGATTAACTTTCTCCAGGAATAACTGAGTGGAAATGAAGAAGGCAAATGATGGAGGTAACCTAGATAAGGGAACTGACAATTTACCAAAACAGAAAAAGGGGACTGAGTTTGCTGGTATAGCTGGCAAAGTAGAATTTTGAACGTGAAAACAAAAATGAAGTGTATACTTAATTTTCCTCCTAGTCTAAAGTTTTAGGAGGAATGAGAGGAGCACTCATCACTATGAAGGGTGGCTGAATGTCATTTGTCTTTTGCAGGGTTAGAGCATTTCTGATAGTTTTAACAAAAATGGAATGTGGGTGAAGAAATATATTAAGTAGTGTTTGTTAATGTTACAGTGAGGAAGTCAGGGGATAGGTACAATGTACAATTACAATAAAATGTATTGTGGAGAAGAAAGCATGAAGTAAATATGGTTGTGAACATGATGATAAATAGGAAAAGTAAAAAATATTTTTCCTGAGCACATATTAATTCTGAAGAAAAGGAATAAGGAAAGGAGAAGCTGAGCATCAGTTTCTGATAAAAATGGAAAATGACCAGTAAATTGTAGACTCACTTTCTGGAATCCTGTGATGAGTTATCATCAAGGTCAGAATATACTGTCAAAGATTCTAATTTGCAGAAAGTGAGGAACTCATTTTCCCCCTGAGAATTCAGTGACTGAAGAAAAATAAGATAGCAATGAGGTCTTTGTGGAATGGGTTGAACATCACTCTCATCCTACTTATGCCCTGAACCCATTTTAGAAGTTTATTGCAAGATAGTAGGAGGTGATGTACATACCTCTGTTGTAACTTTCATGTGATACTAAGTTCCTGATCTCTTGTGTACCTGGAAGAAAAATCCTCCTTGAGGCTAATATTTTAAGTGTATTTAGGATTGGTGATTACTTATATTCTCCATCAGAATAGATTATAAATTATTCCTAAAACCTAGAGTTTGAAGTCTTAGATGGTTTTAGAATTTCCTTTGGAATATGTGCTCGTTTGCCTCAGATGTCTAGTGATTTTTTTAATATAACCTGCTACTTTAGTGGTTCTAAAAATTCTTACCCAACAACAACTAGAAATCCAGAATTATAATTCTCTTGCTACTTTTAAGTTTAAATTTATCATATGGGGAGATACTTATGCATAATTTCTTCCTTGGATGATTTTTTGAATCAAATTCACAACCTTTGGAGATACATTCATCTAGACCAAAGATAGAAATGTTGGTGAATAAAGGAGATAGAAATGCAATATGGCAGAGTGCCTAGAACATAAATATTAGGAGAACTGGACTCCATTCCCAGCTTTACCATTGATTTATTGAATAAACTTTGGGACTAGTCTTTTGACCTTTTAAATAACTTATTTTTGTCCATCTGTATAATATGAATGCTTATTCAGAAAGCAAATCATGAGTATGCCTATTGTTATTATTTAAATGAGAAACAAGAGTCTTACTACCTACCCAAATTTAGTGATAACATTCAGTAATGGCTTATTGTTATTTTTATTGCATTTTGATGATGTCAATAATTATAAATAATTTCTATCAGCAGAGTAAATTGAAGAAAACTGATTTTAGAATGAAAAGACCTAAAACCTCAGCCTAATTTTGATACTTGATATGAAGGTTAAATCATTTAAATGTTTTTGGGCTTTGATTTCTTTATTTGTAAAATGGGGAAAATAATTTCCACACCATCTCTCTAATGGGTTATTATAAGGATTTAATACTAATGTATATAAAATACTTTGTAAATCTTAGAGTGATATATATATGTATGTATGTATGTAAAGTCACTATTATTATCATTACCTAACTCAGAAACTTGAGAGAAAGTCATTCATTAAATTTCCATATTATTCATTTTTATAAGTGAATAATCTTATCGAACCAAAACCCCAAAATATATACCCAAATAAATGAGGGATAAATGATATATTTTCATATTCATTTCTACTCCAACAGTTCTTTCTCTAGAGGTGGACAGCATTCTTTTTCACAAATCCTCAGAATTATCCTGTATTATTGTATTGCTGTTAGTTGCAAAGTTTATTACATTTGACCATTCCACATTATTGCGGTTACTGTGTATAATGATCTCCTGGTTCCACTCTGCATCAGTTAACATAGGCCTTTCCAGCTCTTTCCAAAATCATTCTGTTCATCATTCCTCATAGAAAAATAATATTCTATCACCATTGTATACCACAATTTGTTTATCCATTCTCCAGTTAAGGGATATGTCATGAATTTCCAGTTCTTTGCCACCACAAAAAGCGTAGCTATAAAAATGATTGTTAAAGCAGGTCCTTTTACATTTTTTCCATCTATTTGGGATGAAGATGTAGTACTGATATTACTGGATCAAAAAGTTTGTATTCTTTTATAGTCCTTTGGGCATAATTCCAAATTTCCCTCCAGAATAGTTAGATCAGTCTACAACTTTACTAGCAATGCATTAGTGTCTAATTTTTCTATATCCCCTCTAACACTTATTGTTTTCCTTTGCTGTCATATTGACCAATCTGATAGGTATTAAGAGGTACCTCAGAGTTTTTTTAATTTGAATTTCTATAATCAAGAAGAATTTAGAACGTTTTTTCATGTGATTATTGATAGCTTTGATTTTTTTCATCTGAACCGACTCACTATTCATTTCCTTTGATCACTTATCAGTTAGAGAATGACTTGGAGTCTTTTAAATTTGACTTAGTTCTTAGTATATTTGGAAAATAAAACCTTGAACAGAGAAACTGGTTATAAAATTGTTTTCCCCAGTTTGTTTTTACCCTTCTAATCTTGGTTGCTTTGGTGTTGTTTATAACAAAAACTTCTAAATTGAATATAATCAAAATTATTAATTTTACATATTATAATATTCTCTATCTCTTGTTTCATCATACATTCTTCACAGTTCCAAAGATCTGATGGGTAAACTATTCCATGTTCCCCTAATTTTCTTATAATATCACTCTTTATATTTGAGTCATGTACTCTTTTTGAGATTATCTTGGTATAAGGTATGAGATATTGATCAAAACCTAATTTTTCCTATGCTGTTTTCTGATTTTCCCAGCAAGTTTTTTTCTAAGTCATGAGTTCTTATACCAAGAGCTGAGGTCTTTAGGTTTCTCAAACTCTAGATTGTTGAGATCCTTTATCCCTAGTCTTGATCTACTCTTTTAGCCAATATCACATTGTTTTGTTGATTATTCCATTTTAGAACAGTTTAAGATGTGGTATTGCTAGGCCATTATCCATCACATTTTTCTTTAGTTTCCTTGATATTCTTGACCTTTTGTTCTTCCAGATTAATTTTGTTATTATTTTTTCTAATTCTATAAAATGCTTTTTTTTGGTAGTTTGATAGATATGGCACTGAATAAGTAAATTAATTTAGGTAGGATTGTCAGTTTTATTATATTAGATATAAAGATTAAAATTAATATCCAATACTCCAAGTTTTATATTTAACACAATTTCTTAAAATCAACTTAGAGCAAAGGGAAAGTAAAATCCAGAGAAGAGAAGCCAGACACTCCCTTCCTCTACATAGGTGCAGAACAGAGAGAGCAAGTGTGGCCAAAACCAAAACTAAAAACCTCAATCAATGTAAATGATGCATAACATGGAAAGGGATCAGGGAATTATGGGAAATGACATTTGGGGCACACATTCTAAAAAAAATCACTCCTGTGATCCTTTGGTAGACCAGTCTCCCCAATGGATCATGAAAACATAACGAACTTATAACTAGAACTAGAGGTATATAAAAATATTATAGTGTTTAAAGGGAAATTATAATAATTTTGGGATAAGAGGAAAATAAAAGAGAAAAGGATCAAAACCAATAATAGGTGCATTGGCACAAACCAATTAAGAGACAGTCCCCTTTGGCATAAGAGTGTACATTCAAAAGTAAAGGATTTTAATCCCCCCTCCCAAAGTTCAAATTTGCCATATCTCAAAGTTAAATCTGGATATTTTGATGCAGCATATTGTCTCTGCAGGCATCTTCAGGGTGCCTTCTATATTCTGGGAGATAGTATCTTGTTCTAAATTAGGCTAAATTTTTCTCCACATATTTTAACTCTATTTTTTTCTAATATTTAATTCACATCTCTTACCTTTTTTATTTATTTTTGGCTTCATTTATCTAGATTTGATTGAGGAAGGTTCAGGTCTCCTATTTGTATAGTTTTACTATCTATTTTTTTCCTTCAACTCCAGTAGTTTCTCCTTTAGAAATATGGATGCTATAACATTTGGTGCAAACATGATGACTACTGATATTTCCTCATTGTCTTTACTGCCTTTCATCAGGATATAATTACCTTCCCTATCTCCTTTAATCAGAATTATTTTTACTTTGACTTTGTCAGATATCATGATTGCAACTCCTGCTTTATTTTTCTCATTTGAGGTCCAATAGATTTTGCTACAGTCTTCGTTCCTTGTTCTGTGAGTGTCTACCTTCCTCAGTTGAGGCCCAATATATTTTGCCTCAACCTTTAATTCTAACCCTGTGAATATCTACTTGCCTCGTGTGTGCTTCTTGTAGACAGAAAGGACTGTCAAAATCCTACTGGTAGGATTTTGGTTTCTAATCCACTCTGCTATTTTCTTTCATTTTATGGATGAGTTCATTCCATTCACATTCAATGTTATGATTTCCACTTTTTTAATCCCCAACATTTTGATATCCTCTCCTAGTTCTGTCCTTTCTTAATTTGTTATATCCTTTCAAACAAGTAGTTTGCTTTTGATCAGTCCTCCTAATCCCCAGTCTCGTTATACGTTCCCTTCTTCCCCCTCCTTTTTTGTTCCCTTCTTCTTCTTCTTCTTCTTCTTCTTCTTCTTCTTCTTCTTCTTCTTCTTCTTCTTCTTCTTCTTCTTCTTCTTCTTCTTCTTCTTCTTCTTCTTCTTCTTCTTCTTCTTCTTCTTCTTCTTCTTCTTCTTCTTCTTCTTCTTCTTCTTCTTCTTCTTCTTCTTCTTCTTCTTCTTCTTCTTCTTCTTCTTCTTCTTCTTCTTCTTCTTCTTCTTCTTCTTCTTCTTCTTCTTCTTCTTCTTCTTCTTCTTCTTCTTCTTCTTCTTCTTCTTCTTATATTTTAGGGTATATTAAATTTCCTCCTCCCTCTTTTTCCAAACCTTTTTGTACTCCTTTCCCCACTCCCCTCCCTTAGTTTTTCCATTTTCAGTTTCCCTGTAGGGTAAGATAGAATTTGATACTGAAATGGATCTAGATGCTCTTCCCTCTCAGAATTGATTTCACTGAGAGCAAGGTTTAAGTATTGCCTATTAGCACTCTCTTCCTCTCCTACTTATAATAGTATTCTTCCCCTCCCCTTCTCATGCACCTCTTTGTGTGATATAGATTATCTTATTTATATTATTCCTTCAAGTTTCTCTTGGTGCCACCTTCTATTCCTCCATCCTTTTTTCTTTTGCCTATCATCTTGGACCACTTATTACTCCAATCTCTATTTATGAATGATTCATCTAATTACTATAATAGTGAATATAATTTTTGAGAGCTACAAATAACATTTTTCATATATTAATATAAATAATTTGTTCTTATTGAAGCCCTTGAAGAAGAAAAATTTAATAAATTTTTCCCCTTTTCTCCTCTCTTTCTTATTTTCCTTTCCATGTTCCTCTTGATTTTTGTGTTTGGATATCAACCTTTCCACTTAGTTCTGGTCTTTTCTTTACAAATACTTGGAAATCTATTTTGTTGAATGCACAAATTTTCCTCTGGAATTATTCAGTTTTGATGGCTAGGTGATCCTTGGTTGAAGACCCAATTCTCTTGCCTTTCTAAATATCATATTCCAAGTCTTGCAGTCCTTCACTGTGGAAACTGCCAGATCCTGTGTAATCCTGACTGGGGCTTGTTGATATCTGAAATGTCTCTTTCTCTCTGATTGCAATATTTTCTCCTTAGGTTGGAATCTCTTGAATTTGGCTATTAAATTCCTGTGGGTTTTCTTTTGAGGATTTAGTGTAGTGGGTGTTCTATGAACACTTTCAATTTCCATTTTGTCCTCTCGTTGAAGAACATCAGGATAGTTTCCTGGATATTTTTTGTAGTATTATATTAAGATTTCTCTTTATTTCTGGGTTTTCAAGTAGAACAATGATTCTCATATTGTGTCTTCAAGACCATTTCTCATGGTCGATGATCTTGTCAGTGAGATATTTTGTTTCTGTCTATTTTGTCAGTCTTTTGACTTTGATTTATTAATTTTTGCTGTTTTGAGAGATCATTGGCTTCCAATTACCCAATTCTATTCTTTAAAGACTGGTTTTCTGCTATAATCTTTTGATTTTCTTTTTTCTTTTTTTTTGTCTCTTCTGCTTTTCATGGCTTTCAGCTATTTAATTTTGGTCTCCCATTGGGAGTCCCTCTCTTTTAAACTGTTATTTTCTTTTTGAACTATTTCCCACTTTTCTTGCCAAAATTCTTCCATCTTTCTCATAAGCTCCAATTTAAATTCTTCCAGAGCTTGTGGCCAATTTCCATTTTTGGAGGAAGGTTTGGATGCATTTATTTGTTTGTCCTCTTCTGATATTGCCTCTGTAGTCTGGATTTTTCCTCCATAAAAATTATCCAGGGTCAATGTCTTCTTCTTGTTCTTCTTGATGTTAGGAAGTTGTTTTTCCTGGGTATTGTTTGCCATCACTATGATGGTTTTTAGTTCCCTTTCTAGTCAGAAACATGAGTGCAGAGGGCAGGCTCTCTGTGTATGGAGCTAAGGAGCATGGTTTTTGCCTGAGGCCACTTCTTGAGTCTCTGCAGCATCTACTGTTTGCTGCCATTGTCTGTGCTATCTCTGAGCCAAAGGTCTGTGCTCTTCAGCCTGCTGGAGGCTCAGAGGGCCTCATCTGGCAAGGACCTAGTGGTTCCTCTTGCTCACTCTAGAGGTCCCCTTGTTCACTCACTGGTTCTAACACACTGGCTCTGACTCTAGTGCACTGGCTCCATGTGTGGGGAAGGTTGATTAGCTTGTGTTTCCTTGGAAGGTATTTCACTGCCTTATAGTGTGGAAATGCCTAAATCTCATGTACCTTCAATGCTGTGGAGTCCCATCATTCATATGAATTTTTTTGGCCTTTTCACATAGTATATATTGGTAGGCAATAAGGAAAGGACGAGTCCTGCATCTACAGTGCTTCCATGTTAAGCAGAAGTCTCCTGGGTTCAAATCTTGCCTCAAACACTTCCTAGCTGTTTGATCCCAGGGAAGTCACTTAACCCCTATTGCCTAGCCCTTACCATTCTTTTGCCTTTGAAACAATATACAATCTTCTTTCTAAGAAGGAAGGTAAGGGTTTTTAAAAAATAATGTAAAATAAATTGAAGATGGACTTTAGAAAAAGTTATCATTAAATATTAAGGAGGAACCTATCCTTTGATGTACACTCACTTTTACCTAACTTTTCCTCTACCCCACTCTTGTCTTTGACCTCTCCATCATTCTGGTTTCTTTTGCTTATCCATGGGAAAATTCAGTCTCATAACTACCACAACACTTATTGCCTAAAATAATATTGTCATTTCACTGTACAAAAAAAAATGATTATATTGCAATTAGCTTAATGAAAAGCCCTACGTAGGCTATTCATTGCTCCTGATGGACTTATAATCAAAATTCAAATATAAACATAACCACTATATTAATTGAACCATACTTTGATTCTAACAATTGTGAATAGCCTTATAATGTTAATCATTAACATGGATTATATTTATATTATTGTGTTATATCATATCTTGTGGACCATCTACAGTAACTGATAAATCACTAAGTATTTCTAAGAATTTATCACATATTCAGGAACATATTATTTAGATAATTGAAATATACTGAAGTCATATATACTGTATCATCCCATTAAGGGATTATCTTAGATATTTATTAGATTAACAGATTTATCATCATAATTTTTGAGATAAAATGAATGCAAAATTAGTTAATAATTGCATCAAGTAATCTCTACAATTAGTTCAGCAATCCACTATGACTTTTTAATATGTAATTTCCAGAATCTATAGTAACAAGTTTTTCTTAGATAGAAGATAATGATTCAAGAAATTAAAGGTAATAAAATATATCATTTATGAACACAGATTTTTAAATTAAATATTTTAGTTTTTTTCCAGATTACATGTTAATGAAATTTTAAATAATCACTTTTTGACACTTTTCAATCTATGTTCTCTTCCACCTTCCCTAAGAGAGCAAGTAATATGATCTATGTTGTATATATGTTATTATATAATAAATATTTTAATGTTTGTTATGTTGTGAAACAAGACCCATATTGCTTACACTAGAGAAAAAAGTTAATGGAGGAAATAAATTGAAGAATGGCACACTTTGATCTGCTTTCATACTCTGTCAGTTTCTTCTTTGGTGGAGAATAACCTTTTTGGTCATGTGCTCTTGGAGCTGTCCTGGATCTTTGCCTTGTTGATAATAGTTGTCATTCATAGCTGATCATGGTATTTTTATTGCTGTTACTGTGTAGAATATTCTTCTGGTTCTGCCTACTTCACTTTTCATAATTTCATACAAGTCTTCCCAGATTTTTTGTGAAAATCTTGTTTGTCAGTTTTTGTTGCATAATAGTATTCCATTACAATCATTTACCACAATTTGTTTAGCTATTCCCCCAGTAATGACCACCCTTCCAGTTTCTAGTTCTTTGACATCACAAAAAGAGATGCTATAAATATTTTTATATAAGTAGACCCTTCTCCCTTATCTTTAACCTCTTTCTGATACATATCTAGTATTAGTATTGCTGGGTCAAAGGATATGCCCAGTTTTATGGCCCTCATTGATAGATTTTTTTTAAATACACCTGTGATTTATTAAAATAGTCTTTTATAAAGTGTGATCTATTATGTTACATAAGTGATTCTGGGTACCTAGAGGCTATTCCATCAAAACCCCAAATCCAGAATATTGTATCAAAATACTTCATGCATGGACAGGTAGCATGTAGTTGTCTATGGCCAGTTTTTCTTGCTTGGTTAGGCTGTTCAACAAAAAACATATTACCAAATAAGAATTTCTTCTTGACCACAACAACACATGAAATAATCAATTTAGATATGGAAAGGTTGTGATTAATGTCATGGATGGAACCTTTGCTTTGATGAAACTATAGACCTCATAAAGCATTGAATTAAGTCTGGAAGCAGCATGAATGATGGATTAGACAAAGTTGAATAAGACATAGTTGCCATTAGTAGTGAGTTATAGTAAGTAAAAAAAAGTGATGAATACTTAAAAGTGGTGATAGAGAAGGGATAGAATTTTGAAAGTACTTTTAAAGCAGGAATTGAAAGAATTTAGTAGTTGATGGGATAAAGGTGGTTATTAAAGAAAGGAAGGGATCCAAGGTAAAAACATTTTTTTACCTTGAATGATTGAGAGAATATAATGATATCACTGATAGAGTTAAAAAACTTAAAAACATATTAGACCATAGATCTAGATTTAGAAGGAACCTCAATGGATCCCTCATTTTTCAGTTATGGAAAATGAGGCCCTGGCCAATTAAAAGACTTGCCTAGAAAGACACAAGTAGTAAGTATGAAAGGATTTAAACTTAGGTCATCTGACATGACAGTCAGCTAGTGTTCTTCCTACTAGTAGCATAGATTTGGAGGTACTGACTAAAGAAGAAATTCAGGCTTAGATAGATTAAGTAATTGGCCTAAGGAAAAGCATGTAGTGATTGCTGAGTTGAAAATCAAAACCTAGGTCTTCTGGGTCCAAATGCAGGACTCTTCCCAAGGAAATAAGCCTCCTGATTAAGTAGACAGCTTTCAAGCTCAGCTGAG
Organism: Monodelphis domestica; assembly: GCF_027887165.1. Taxonomy (NCBI): domain Eukaryota; kingdom Metazoa; phylum Chordata; class Mammalia; order Didelphimorphia; family Didelphidae; genus Monodelphis; species Monodelphis domestica. Next base: position 253,836,360 of record NC_077233.1, read on the forward strand.
CATGCTGAACTTGTTCAGAGAAGTCTGGAATATCACTTGGAAGAAATGACTGCAAGTAGAAAGGAATCTTAGGTGGGGTAAAAATATGAATGTATTTAAGCTGACTCACTTCAAAAATGAGCACCAAATTTTCCATGCTGCTAGACCAATGTGAGTGTGTTGTGAGATGTGAACACAGCCATCCTCAAACATTTGAAGGTAAAGCAATGGGAGGGAAATGGGGAAGCACATCAATGTGAAACGAGTGAATTGCTAGGGAAGATGAGGTTGCGAGTTTCTTTGATAACTAGCATGGGGCATGCAGAAGCAAAGTGGACTTACCAGAAACACAAAGCCTTCTCACTTCTTTCGATTTCTCCTTGTGAAACTTTCATTTGAAATGTATATGTATATATACAAATCAAAAAATGTTTATGCCTTAGTATATCATAAAACCTTAAATTGAGAATTGGAGGGAACCTCAGAGGCCTGCTAGTCCAAACCTACAATTTGTAGCTTAGGAAACTGAAGCTCCAAGGAGAATTAGTGAGTTTCTCCATATTGTGCAGCCATTAAGTGTCAGAGACAGAATTTGAATATAGAACTTATTCCAAACTCAGCACTGCCTGGATATGAAGGGATTGGTATAAAATGAGATATAATACAATCCCTGTTCTCAAATAGCTCAAAGTATAATAGAGAAATTGCCCTGAACCTATATGAATATATTAAATAAATACTTAACACATCCTGTATGAAGAATTATGCTAATAACTAAAGCACATATGAAAATAAATCGGTAACTGTTTCTGCCCTCAAGAAGCAGAGAATTAAGTCACTAAGACAGATAAATCTAGAATGTATTCCTTCCTTATTTCTACCTATTGAACGACTTCTCTTTATTTAAGTCCCACCCCTCCCAGGTTAGATGCTTGCCCTCTCCTCAATAATGCCATCTCATATCCTTTGATTTTAATGAGAACCCTCCCTCTTCAAATTTCTCTAATGTACTTTGTCTAGATTTAATATTTCCTCATATCACATTCCAACTTTAATACTTATTTTATATGATATATCTCAGTCTAGTAGGTTATAAGTATTCTCAGTGCAGTATCTAATGTGTCCTCATATTTCTTTGCAACTATAAGCCTAGAATTACACCTTATTTATAATAAATATAACAAATGTAGTGCTTACTGAATTCAGTATTGAAAAGTAGAATATTTCAAGTGTATAAGAACAGTTCAATATGATATAAAGTCATTGGAGAGAGAGGTTATCCCCTGGATTGAGAAGCAAATTAAATAGTTAGCATTGGTAAAGAACCAGGGAAATCACCTCAAATGGAGATGTAGAAATGATCAGGAATTATTGCATGGGATTATATATTATGAAATTTGGGAATTTAAAGGAAATGAACATATATATATATTTTTAATTTAATTTAATTTATTTATTCAATTTAGAACATTATTCCTTGGTTACAAGAATTAAATTATTTCCCTCCCTCCCCTTACCTCACCCTTCCTGCAGCCAATGCACAATTTCATTGGGTATTATATGTGTCCTTGATCAGAACCTATTTCCATGTTCTTGATGTTTCCACTTGGATGTTCATTTAGAGTCTACATCCCCAACCATATCCCTTCTCCCCATGTATTCAAGCCATTGTTTTCTGTGTTTCTACTCCCACAGTTTTCCTCTGAATGTGGATAGTGTTTTTTCTCAGATCACTGCATTGTCACTAATGGAGAAGTTCATTACATTTGATTGTACCACAGTGTATTGGCCTATATGTACAATGTTCTGCTTCTGCTCCTTTTGCTCTGCATTAATTCCTGGAGGTCATTTCAGTTCACATGGAATTCCTCCACTTTATTATTCCCTTGAGCACAATAGTATTCCATCACCAATATATAACACAATATGTTCAGTCATTCCCCAATTGAAGGCCATCCCTTCATTTTCCAATTTTTTGGCACCATAAAGAGTGCAGCTATGAATATTCTTGTACATGTTTTTTTTTCTTATTATCTCTTTCGGGTACAAACCCAGCAGTGCTATGGCTGGATCAAAGGGAAAGCAGTCTTTTAGTGCCCTTTGGGCATAGTTCCAAATTGCCCTCCAGAATGGTTGGATTAATTCACAACTCCACCAGCAATGCATTAATGTCCCAACTTTGCCACATTCCCTCCAGCAATCATTACTTTCCATTGCTGTCATGTTAGCCAATCTGCTAGATGTGAGGTGATACCTCAGAGTTCTTTTCATCTGCATATCTCTCTGATTATCAGATATTTAGAACACTTTTTCATGTGCTTATTAATTATTTTGATTTCTTTATCTGAAAATTGCCTATTCATGTTCCTTGCCCATTATTCAATTGGAGAATGGCTTGATTTTTTATACAATTGGTTTAGCTCTTTAAAATTTGAGTAATTAGACCTTTGTCAGAGGTTTTTGTTATGAAGATTGTTTGCCAATTTGTTTGCTTACATTCTAATTTTGGTTGCATTGGTTTTGTTTGTACAGAAACTTTTTAATTTGATGTAATCAAAATTATTGATTTTACATTTTGTGATTTTTTCTAGCTCTTGCTGGTTTTAAGGTCTTTCCTTTCCCAAAGATTTGGCATGTATACTATTCTGTGTTCACCTACTTTGCTTATAGTTTCCTTCTTTATATTCAGGTCATTCATCCATTCTGAGTTTAGGGTCTCTCCCATACTGTCTTCCAATTTTTCCAGCAGTTTTTATCAAATAGTGGACTTTGGTCCCAAAAGCTGGGAACTCTGGGCTTAACCTAGACTATCTTGCTGAGGTCACTTACGCCAAGTCTATTCCACTGGTCCTTCTCTCTGTCTCTTAGCCAGTACTAAATTGTTTTGATGACCACTGCTTTATAGTATAGTTTGAGATCTGGGACTGCAAGGACTTCTTCCTTTGTATTTTTTTTTTCATGATTTCCCTGGATATCCTTGATCTTTTGTTCTTCCAAATGAACTTTGTTATGTTTTTTTTCTAATTCAGTAAAAAAGTTTTTTTGGTAGTTCAATGGGCAAATTAATTTGGCTATGATTGTCATTTTTATTATGTTAGCTCGTCCTACCCATGAGGAATCAATATTTTTCCAATTGTTTAGATCTAGTTTTAATTGTGTGGAGAGTGTTTTGTAGTTGTGTTCATATAGTTCCTATGTTTGTCTCGGCAGATAGATTCCTAAGTATTTTATATTGTGTAGGGTGATTTTAAATGTAATTTCTCTTTCTAATTCTTGCTGCTGAGATGTGTTGGAGATATATAGAAATGCTGATGACTTATGAGGGGTTATTTTGTATCCTGCAACTTTGCTAAAGTTGTTAATTATTTCCACTAGCTTTTTAGTTGATTCTCTTGGATTATTTAAGTAGACCATCATATCATCCGCAAAGAGTGATAGCTTGGTCTCTTCATTGCCAACTTTAATACCTTCCATTTCTTTTTCTTCTCTAATTGCTACTGTTAGTGATTCTAGTACAATGTTAAATAGTAGAGGTGATAATGGGCATCCTTGTTTCACTCCTGATCTTATTGGGAATTCATCTAGTTTATCCCCATTGCATATGATGTTGGCTGATGGTTTTGGATATATATATGTATATATATATATATATATATATATATATATTGTTTATTATTTTTAGGAGAGGCCCTTTTATTCCTGTCCTTTCTAGTGTTTTCAATAGGAATTAGTATTATATGTTGTCAAAGGCTTTTTCTGCATCTATTGAGATAATCATGTGATTTTTGTTGGTTTGCTTGTTAATACTGTCAATTATGTGGATGGTTTTCCTAATATTGAACCATCCTTGCAATCCTACCTGGTCATATTGAATAACCCTCTTGATTATTTGCTGGAGTCTTTTTGCTAGTATCCTATACATGCACCTATATTCATTAAGGAGATTGGTTTATTGTTGTTTTTCTCTGTTTTTGATATGCCTGGCTTTGGATGACGTATATATTAAAAAGCCCATTTTCATAAAATATATGGAGAGGGAAAACATTTTCTTTTACTGAGTGGAGATAACTACCAAAAGACGACATATTTTTTGTCTCACATCTCAGTCAATAAATATTTGTTAACCACATATTGTGTTCCAGGAATAGTAGTAAGCTTTAGGTATAAAAAAGAACAAAATGTAGTTCCCATTCTTAAGAAGACCCCAATTTAATTGGGGACACAAGAAGTAAACAAATATGTACAAATTATCTTCATGAGAAAAAAAATACGAAATTACTAAATGAGAGAATGCACTAGAATGAAAAAGAATTGAGAAATGCTTCCTATAGAAGATGTAATTTACATGAGATTTGAAGGATGCCTGTAAACTGGCATAAAGGAAGGAAAACATTGCAGGCATGGCAAAAAAAAAAACCCTGGAAGAATCCTTAGATTATACTTATGCATCCAAGATATTGCTTATGCATATAGAGAGGTGGTCCTTACTAAAGAGGAAGACTCGTTCTTTGTATAAGATAGGGATGAAGGTTGTAGTGGAAGAAATCTGAAGGATTTTGATGAGGAAGAGAAGGGAAAAGGGAAGATCACTGTGAATGGCCTCTTTTTTTTTCTTTTCCTGTAATACAGGAAGCAAATTTCTCAGCTGAGAGAGTGGAGGGAGCCATGAGAAGTATGAGAAGGAATAAAGAAGTTTGGAAAAGTCACTATAGAGAATGAGATATTATGGAAGGATCACCTAGTGGAAGCGAATACCTAGTAGAGTTAGCACAGCATGAAAGTCCCACTTTCTAATGCCTTTCCTCTTCCTTTTCCCTCAAGGGACATGGACAACAGGAGACAGAAGGCTTAAAGTCAAAGTCTACTTAAATTCAAAGGGGAGATTACTCCTAATCATATAGCAAGTGAAACCAGTAGTCAGAGGAAGATCTTGCTTTTCTACTGTTATTACTAAATTTACTTGGATTAAGCAGCTCTTATTATGTATTTTTTGATGTTATAAGTATAGCATCCCCTGGGACACTTCTTATTCCTCCATCTTTCTCAATTTTCCTTCTAGATAATTCTTTTTAAAATATGTTTTGAACAGGATGGCCTGTGACATACATTCAAATAAAGAGATTCTATTGTATTCTGTAATTTGTGAAGATTCTACATGGCAGATTGTTGTTCAATATTTTAAAAAAGGAACTTTGTTAATAACTAGAGTTGCTTAAAAGTTCACTTACCTTTCCTAGGAAGTAGTGTGTCACCCATCACTAGGGATCTTCATTTAGAGCCTAGATCACTAGTTTCCAGGGATATTGTCAATGGAGATAACTTTTTCTTCTTAGAATTTGAATTTCAGTAATCTCTGAATCAGGGAAAGTTTCTTGGAATCAGGTGGTATTTCAACTTGGTTTTAAAGGCTGGTTTAATCTCAGTTGATGAAGACTGTGGTTCAGGGCATCCCAGGGAGAGCAAACTATGAAGAGTGAATCAAAATTTTTTGTCTATCAATCAGAAACTTTTAAATTAATCAATCAAAAACTTAAACCCCCTACTTAACATTAAGAAAGTTTGCAAGTCACTACTTGCTAAAATGGATGACAACTCCAGAGGCCACTGCCCTGCCCCTGGGAAGACTAGGCAAAAGATTGCAGTTGACACCCTTAAAGTGGAGGAAGGGACAGGAAGGAACAAGGAAAACAAACTATAAAAATCCTGAACTTCCTGTCCAAGGGACCTTGGACCTTGGCTCTTGGGATGCTTCTTGGAGGACTACTCCTGGATATTCTCCTTTGTACTTCCATGTTGGAAGACTTCACCTTGGACTTGGCCTTCAGTCTTCTCCTTTGGAGTTCATCTCGAGTGGATGAGTAGCTGGGCTTCCTTTCTTAACTTCCAGAGAGACTGGTTCTGGAGAGCCTTTCCTTTCCTGGAGGAGGCTGCATTGGTAGAACCCTTGCTGAAGAGACCACTGGATCCTCTGGCTGAAGGTCACTGATCCTTACTAAGGCTGAGCTAGACACCAGAGGAACATTTAGGGTGATAGGCTAGATATTTTCTCTTCTTACATTTCTCTACTTTGACTTTTTCAACCTCTTTGTAAATAAAGTAACTAAAAGTCATTTTGACTTATGCTATAATATTTTTAAATTGGTGACAAAAATATTACTTCAGAACTTTCATATTTAACATAAAACCTAAATTTTATTTCTTACAAAACACTGTTCACAAAAGCACAGAGGTTGAAAATAGTTTAATTTGTCTTGAATTAGAGAATCTGAAGACAAATAGCATTAAATAATGTTCAAAATACATCTTAGAACCCAATTGTGTAGGGCCTTGGATGATAGGTAAGAGTTCCTAAATTATCATGTAGGCAATGGGGAGCCATTAATGTTTCTTAAGATGAGGAGTCTGTCTCTAATTTATGCTTTAAGGAGATTAATAATGAATTTATATATGATGAAAAGCACATTTTCTTCTATTTTTGTTAAAGTTTACATTTTTTTTTCAGTATTTACCAAATGATTATGAGGAAAGATTGCTTGGGGGTCTTCTAATCTCACGGAAAGATTAAGGTAGCTTAATATGTAACACAACATGAAGTTCTCAAGCATAATACACAATTGAAATAAACCACTTATGGATAAAGATTTTCCTCAAGTTAGAGTTGAAATATGCATATGTGTACACAAGTATTCCTCTGAGAATTCTACATTTTGATTCCAAAATAATGCATCATTTAGCAATGTTATGAAATTTAGGAGGGTTTTTATTGTGAAACTAAAATGAGATCACATATGCAAAGTGTTTTGCAAATTTTAATGTACTATAGAAGTATCATTTCCATGATTATAGTGAGCATATTAACTTTACACATGTAGTTTTAAGGTTTGCAAATGATTTTGCAAATATTATCTTATTTAATTCTAACATCATCCCTATGAAATAGGCTGTTATCATCTCCATTTTACAAGTGAAGTAACTGAGACAGAGAGAAGATAAGAAACTTGTTCAGTGTCAAACATATAATAAGTATCTATGACAGGATTTGAAAATCAGATCTTCTTAATAAGTCAAATTCTTTATCCATTGTCTAACTTAGCTACTTGTTTTTGTTGTTATAGACCTGTGAATAAAAGTCAAAAAATATTTGACTATCAGTGACCTACAGTGCTATGAAATTTCAGTAAAATCTGGAAAATGGATTTACATGATGTCACAAAATGTTTCTAAGGCCAGTGGCTCATATTACTCCAATATGACTACAAAGATAACTGAGTGAGAAAGGATTCAGTGCAAAAGCACTTCTCCCCTTGCACTGCATCACTTCTTTTCAGTCTTTCTATATTTTGTCTCCATTTTTGCCATAGGTATCTGACTGAATGTCAGCCAGACATTCATTTTCTAGTTATTCATTTTCTGAATTTTTCACATAAGTAAACAAACCCACCTGTGGTTTCTTGATATCCTGTGACTTAATCATTTGCATGGCAGCCAAAGTATTTTCGAGGTGATCATGGTTATGATTTCTGACTTACATTACTCAATACATGGTAATATTATTATATTTACTTCAGGCAAATACAGAAGACATTTTTGCTTCAAGGGCAAAAGCTTCTCATAGCTATAGATACAGGGAGTATGGAATTGAAGATCCTTTTGTCCAAGAAAACTCCATTGATATATAATATTCCATAGTGTAGCAAGGAAAGTTACAAAGCAACTGACTGACAGCCCTCAACCCTCAGAATTCTCCAAGAGCTGGCTGGGTGAGAGTTCCAAGCTGTAGATGGGACAGGTTTCCAACTGTCTATCTGGAGGAGAATGTCAAGCCTGAAGGGTGTGAATCTGGACTCTCCCTGGAAAACCTCATCTTGTAAGCTGTCTGCCCTAGAATAAAATCAAAAGGATTGAGAAGATCCCCATACATTCTTGTGGACAGAGTGTTTTTGGAGCAGCCTTCCTCTCTCTTTCCTGGAACATCTGAGGGCTCAACAGCTGGATTCCTGTTACCTGACACACCAAGGACTCTGTGTGTGAGATTCTGTGTGTGACAGAGGGTTTGAATTCAAGAAAGAGTGACAGGCTTAAGAGGTGATGGATCTGCTCACCTCGACAAAGGAGAGGTCCCAGGAGGACTGGAATTTTGGGAAGCCAGAGGATTCTGGCTGGAATTTCAGTTAGATTTCTCTCAACTTTGAGAAGCCAAGGAGGAGGTATTACCAAGCCTTTCTCCTGGGAATATACTCACCTTTTCCTCTCCTGGTGACTGGATATTCTCCCGCCACCAAATCCCCACTGAAGGGACAGCTGAAGAAGACATTTGAGCCTCTGTTAAAACTTTACTTCACAGCTCCTGGTGCCCTGGATCTGAACTGTGGCCAGGGGGCCAAGGACCAGAGCCAGTCCAACCTGAGTCTTTCTCAGGGGGCCCAGGCTGTCAAGGCCTGAGTTTCCCCAACCTTGGGAGGGAAAGGGGTAGTTTGAGAAGGGGCACCTCCCCTGCTTTCCTCACCCATTCTCTTTCTGCTAGCCATTTTCTTTGTGTTACTCTAGTTGATTTAATTTATATTAAAGTTGTTATCTTTTCCCAAAGTGACTCAAGTATGAGTGGGACATTTGAGGGGGGAGAGTAATCTTCCTGAGAAGAAATCTTTAGGCTCTAGTAGTAGAGGAGGTCAAGAGCCAGTTGTGAGAACAGCCATAGCTAAGGAGGGAAGGATGAAGGGGGAAATTACTCAAACTCCCCTCTTCTCTCTCTGAACCAACTTTGAACCATCAAGCTGTCTTTCCTGGATCCTGTTTTCAGTGGGAGATTTTTCATTCTTCCCCTATCCTTTTAACACCAAATAATCCCTCCATTACATGGATTCCCTGTAGGACTTATCCTTAGAAATCTATAGTTGAGTTAGTTAGACAGGTTAAATTTAGGAAATTAACTATAGTGGGTTAAATATCTTGGGGCAAATAGATGCGAACCTTTCCCCTTTTTCTTCCCCATCATACCTTTCTTTGTTAATAAACTCACTTATTTAAGTGTGTTATTGCCTTTTGTATAAACTTTTCCTCCTTCCTAAATCCCTATAACAATAGCAAACAGTATGAAAATATTAGCATAAATTAACAGGATATGAATAGTCTCTAAGTCATATTATATGTAAGATAATGCCTTCAATAGGCAAACCAGAATTTACACATTTCAAAATGTCTAAATAAAAAGTTCTCACAACTTTTCCTAGATAACAAAGTCCTTCCAGGACCCATCCACACCTTATGAAAGCAGCTCTATCATTAGAAATAAACTGAATTTAAATAAAGACATAAAGCAATAACAACACCAATAAAGCAAATTCTAAAGCATTAAGTAGGAAATAGACCTCATTTCACAGGAAGAGCTCCACTAGGAGTGATATAATTTTTTAAGTATCAAGACTTTTGCATTGTGAAGCACATCTCAAGGCCCCATTTAAATATTTGAAAAGGAATTCCAAAGAGATTCATTTATAATACTGATTCTTTCTAAACTAAATGGAAAATAGTACATTGGACCATTGAGTAGTCAGAACCTCTTCATACACCTTATAATCATACACCTGATAGTCTTATAAATAAAGTATTTGCCATGTTAGTATTATATGTGTCTTTGTGTATGTGTGTGTATGCACTCACACATATGGGTATTAAACAAAAGCTCTCTTCAAATATAACATTCATTTGACTTTTTAAAACCCTTATGATCTGGCCCCTTCCTACCTTTCTAGCCTAATAATGCCTAACACAATTTCATATATTCAATGCTACTGGCTTCCTTGCACAGGACACTGAATTTCACCATTGTTTATTTTCACCAATTTTTCCCTTTGTCTAGAATTCTGTGAATTTGTGTGTGTGTGTGTATGTGTGTGTGTGTGTATTCTCTCTCTCTCTCTCTCTCTCTCTCTCTGCCTTTGCCTCTCTGCCTCTCTATCTTTCTGTCTCTCTCTTTCTCTGTCTGCCTGTCTATCCATCTTTATTTCCTGGCTTCTTTGGTTTCCTGCAAGTCTCAGCTAAAATATTACTGTTTATAAGAAGCCGTTCTATATTTCTCTCATGGCCAATACCTGTGATTATTTCTAATTTATCCTGTATATATCTTATTGTATAAAGTTGTTTGCATGCTATTTCCCCAACTAGACTGTGAGATCCTTTAGAATAAGGACTGGTTTCTTGACATTATTTGTATCCCCTTCACTTTGGGCTGCACACATAGTGGGCACTTAATAAATATCCATTGACTTGATAATTGTCCTTGATGATGTGTACATAATAGAAAAAGAAAATGAAGTTAGCATTCAGAATTCCTTCCCTTCACTTGGCAGAATGTGCCATTCTGTTGAATCAAGAAGTGATTTCTTTTTTTTTTTTAAATATATTTTATTTGATCATTTCCAAGCATTATTCGTTAAAGACATAGATCATTTTCTTTTCCTCCCCCCCCACCCCCCATAGCCGACGCGTAAGTCCACTGGGCATTAGATGTTTTCTTGATTTGAACCCATTGCTTTGTTGATAGTATTTGCATTAGAGTGTTCATTTAGAGTCTATCCTCTGTCATGTCCCCTCAACCTCTGTATTCAGGCAGTTGCTTTTTCTCGGTGTTTCCACTCCCATAGTTTATCCTTTGCTTATGAATGGTGTTTTTTTCTCCTGGGTCCCTGCAAGTTGTTCAGGGACATTACACCACCACTAATGGAGAAGTCCATTACGTTCGATGATACCACAGTGTGTTTGTCTCTGTGTACAATGTTCTCCTGGTTCTGCTCCTCTCGCTCTGCATCACTTCCTGGAGGTTGTTCCAGTCTCCATGGAACTTCTCCACTTTATTATTCCTTTTAGCACAATAGTACTCCATCACCAACATATACCACAGTTTGTTCAGCCATTCCCCAATTGATGGGCATCCCCTCGTTTTCCAGTTTTGGGCCACCACAAAGAGCGCAGCTATGAATATTTTTGTACAAGTCTTTGTGTCCATTATCTCTTTGGGGTACAGACCCAGCAGTGCTATGGCTGGGTCAAAGGGTAGATATTCTTTTAGCACCCTTTGGGCATAGTTCCAAATTGCCCTCCAGAATGGTTGGATCAGTTCACAGCTCCACCAGCAATGAATTAATGTCCCTATTTTGCCACACCCCCTCCAGCATTCATTACTTTCCTTTGCTGTTATGTTAGCCAATCTGCTAGGTGTGAGGTGATACCTCAGAGTTGTTTTGATTTGCATCTCTCTGATTATAAGAGATGTAGAACACTTCTTCATGTGCTTGTTAATAGTTTTGATTTCTTTATCTGAGAACTGCCTATCCATTTCCCTTGCCCATTTATCAATTGGAGAATGGCTTGATTTTTTGTACAATTGATTTAGCTCATTATAAATATGAGTAATTAAACCTTTGTCAGAGGTTTCTATGAAGATTTTTTCCCAATTTGTTGTTTCCCTTCTGATTTTAGTTATATTGGTTTTGTTTGTACAAAAGCTTTTTAGTTTGATGTAGTCAAAATTATTTATTTTACATTTTGTGATTCTTTCTATATCTTGCTTGGTTTTAAAGCCTTTCCCCTCCCAAAGGTCTGACATGTATACTATTCTGTGTTTACCCAATTTACTTATGGTTTCCTTCTTTATGTTTAAGTCACTCACCCATTTTGAATTTATCTTGGTGTAGGGTGTGAGGTGTTGATCTATTCCTAGTCTCTCCCACACTGTCTTCCAATTTTCCCAGCAGTTTTTATCGAATAGTGGATTTTTGTCCCAAAAGCTGGGATCTTTGGGTTTATCGTATACTGTCTTGCTGAGGTCGCTTTCCCCCAGTCTATTCCACTGATCTTCCTTTCTGTTTCTTAGCCAGTACCAAATTGTTTTGATGACTGCTGCTTTGTAATATAGTTTTAGGTCAGGGACTGCAAGGCCCCCATCATATGTGTTTTTTTTTCATTATTTCCCTGGATATCCTTGATCTTTTGTTCTTCCAAATGAACTTTGTTATGGTTTTTTCTAAATCAGTGAAGAAGTATTTTGGTAGTTCAATGGGTATGGCACTAAATAGATAAATAAGTTTGGGTAGGATGGTCATTTTTATTATATTGGCTCGTCCTATCCATGAGCAGTTAATGTTTTTCCATTTGTTCAAGTCTAGTTTTAGTTGTGTGGCGAGTGTTTTGTAGTTGTGTTCATATAGTTCCTGTGTTTGTCTTGGGAGGTAGATTCCTAGGTATTTTATTTTGTCTAAGGTGATTTTGAATGGGATTTCTCTTTCTAGTTCTTGCTGCTGAGCTGTGTTGGAGATATATAGAAAAGCTGATGATTTATGTGGGTTTATTTTGTATCCTGCAACTTTGCTAAAGTTGTTGATTATTTCAATTAGCTTTTTGGTTGAATCTCTAGGATTCTTTAAGTAGACCATCATGTCATCCCAAAGAGTGATAACTTGGTCTCCTCCTTGCCTATTTTGATGCCTTCAATTCCTTTATCTTCTCTAATTGCTACTGCTAGTGTTTCTAGTACAATGTCAAATAGTAGAGGTGATAATGGGCATCCTTGTTTCACTCCTGATCTTATTGGGAATGCATCTAGTTTATCCCCATTGCAGATGATATTAGCTGATGGTTTTAGATATATACTGTTTATCATTTTTAGGAATGACCCTTCAATTCCTATGCTTTCTAGTGTTTTTAATAGGAATGGGTGTTGTATTTTATCAAAGGCTTTTTCTGCATCTATTGAAATAATCATGTGATTCTTGCTAGTTTGCTTGTTGATGTGGTCAATTATGTGGATGGTTTTCCTAATGTTGAACCAGCCCTGCATCCCTGGTATGAATCCTACTTGATCATGGTGAATGATCCTTCTGATCACTTGCTGGAGTCTTTTTGCTAGTATCCTATTTAAGATTTTTGCATCTATATTCATTAGGGAGATTGGCCTATAGTTTTCTTTCTCTGTTTTTGACCTGCCTGGTTTTGGAATCAGTACCATGTTTGTGTCGTAAAAGGAGTTTGGTAGAACTCCCTCTTTGCTTATTATGTCAAATAGTTTGTATAGTATTGGGATTAACTGTTCTCTGAATGTTTGATAGAATTCACAGGTGAATCCATCAGGCCCTGGGGACTTTTTCTTAGGAAGTTCTTTGATGGCTTGTTGGATTTCAATTTCTGATATGGGATTATTTAGGAATTCTATTTCCTCTTCTGTTAGTCTAGGCAGTTTGTATTTTTGTATATATTCATCCATTTCTCCTAAATTGGTGTATTTATTGCCATATAATTGGGCAAAGTAATTTCTAATGATTGCCTTAATTTCCTCCTCATTGGAGGTACTGTCCCCCTTTTCATCTTTAATGCTGTGAATTTGCTTTTCTTCCTTCCTTTTTTTAACTAGATTGACCAGTACCTTGTCTATTTTGTTTGTTTTTTCAAAGTACCAGCTTCTTGTCTCATTTATTAAATCAATAGTTCTATCACTTTCGATTTTATTAATTTCTCCCTTAATTTTTAGGATTTCTAATTTGGTTTTCTGCTGGGGGTTTTTAATTTGATCGCTTTCCAGTTTTTTCATTTGCATTTCCAATTGATTGATCTCTGCTCTCCCTTGTTTGTTAATATAAGCATTCAGGGATATGAATTTACCTCTGATTACCGCTTTGGCTGCATCCCAAAAGGTTTGAAAGGATGTTTCGCCATTGTCATTTTCCTCGATGAAATTATTAATTGTTTCTATGATTTCTTCTTTAACTAAACGGTTTTGGAGTATCATATTGTTTAATTTCCAATTGGTTTTAGATTTGGTTTTCCATGTACCATTACTAATCATTATTTTTATTGCCTTGTGATCTGAGAAGGCTGCATTTATTATTTCTGCTTTTCTGCATTTGTGTGCTATGTTTCTGTGACCTAATGTATGGTCAATTTTTGTGAATGTGCCATGTGGTGCTGAGAAGAAGGTGTATTCCTTTTTATCCCTATTTATTTTTCTCCATATGTCTATTAATTCTAATTTTTCTAAGATTTCATTCACTTCTTTTACCTCTTTCTTATTTATTTTTTGATTTGATTTATCTAAATTTGATAATGGTTGGTTTAAGTCTCCCACTAGTATGGTTTTATTGTCTATTTCTTCCTTCAATTCTCCTAGTTTCTCCATTAGAAATTTGGGTGCTATATTATTTGGTGCATACATATTGATTAATGATATTTCCTCATTGTCTATAGTCCCTTTTAACAAAATATAATTACCTTCCCTATCCCTTTTGATCAGGTCTATTTTTGCATTGGCTTTATCAGATATCATGATTACCACTCCTGCCTTCTTTCTATCAGTTGAAGCCCAGAAGGTTTTACTCCATCCTTTAATTCTGACCTTGTGGGTGTCAACCCGCCTCATGTGTGTTTCTTGAAGACAACATATGGTAGGGTTTTGGATTCTAATCCATTCTGCTATTCGTCTACGTTTTATGGGTGAGTTCATCCCATTCACGTTCAAAGTTATGATTGTCATTTGTGGACTCCCTGGCATTTTGATTGCCTTCCCTAATTCTAACCTTTTCTTCTTCGGCTCTACCTTTTAGTCCAGTGATTTACTTTGAAACAGTCCCCCTTGTCCCCTCCCTTGATGTTTCCCTTTTTAGTCCCTCCCTTTTTGTTCCCTCCCCCTCCCCCCTCTCTTTCCCTCACTTTTTGTTCTCCCTCTCCCCCTCCCCCCCTTGGTTTTCCCTTCTCCTTACCCTTGTTGGGTAAGATAGAATTCAAGATCCCAATGGATCTGGATGTTTTTCCCTCTCAGAGCTGATTTCCCTGAGATTGAGGTTTAAGTAACCCCCCCCCTCTCTTCCTCTCCTTCTTATAGGAGTTTTCTTCCCCTCCCCTTCCCATGTGAATCTTTGTGTGAGAATGATTATTCTATTTGGTCTTTCTTTACCCCCTATTTATACATTACATTTTCCCCACATGTTAGTATACATAGGTTGATATAAATGTAGTCCTTATAGAAGAGAGTTTGAGTAAAAGAAGAAGATAACATTTTCCCCTTTCCTTAATATTTACCTTTTCAGGTATTCCTTGCTCTTTGATTTTCGGTATCAAACTTTCCACAGAGCTCTGGTCTTTTCTTTGCAAAAAGTTGGAAGTCTTCTATTTTGTTGAATGCCCATACTTTCCCTTGGAAGTATATAGTCAGTTTTGCTGGGTAGCTGATTCTTGGTTGGAGACCCAGCTCTCTTGCCTTTCTGAAGATCATGTTCCATGCCTTACGATCATTCAGAGTAGAACTTGCAAGGTCTTGGGTGACCCTGATTGGCATTCCTTTATATCTAAATTGTCTTTTTCTGGCTTCCTGTAGGATTTTTTCTTTTGTTTGATAGCTTTGGAATTTGGCAATTACATTCCTGGGAGTTGTCTTTTGGGGGTTTAGTGTAGAAGGTGTTCTGTGAGCTCTGTCAGTGGCTGTATTGCCCCCTTGTTCTAGAATCTCTGGGCAATTTTCTTTGATTATATCTTGTATCACCATGTCCAGTTTGGTGTTTATTTCTGGCTTTTCTGGGAGTCCAATTATTCTTAAATTATCCCTTCTCCCCCTATTTTCCAGATCTATCACCTTGTCGGTGAGATATTTTATGTTCTCTTCTAATTTCTTGGTATTTTGGCTTTGCTTTATTAATTCTTGCTCTTTTACACGATCGTTGTCTTCCAGCTGCCTGATTCTGGCCTTTAAAGCCTGGTTTTCTTTTACAGTTTGGTCAAACTGGTTTTGTAGATGCGTGAATTTCTTTTGCATTATTTCCAACTTTTCCTCCCAGAAGGCTTCCATCTTTTTGGTCATTTCTGATTCAAATTCTTCATAGGTTTGTGGAGAGTTTCCATTTCCTTTGGAAGGTTTTGGAGCATTTTCTTTTATATTATCTTCTGTCTGCTCTGTATTTTGTATTTTGGCTCCATAGAATGTGTCCAAAGTCGCCCCTTTCTTCTTATTTTTCTTGGTATTTTGGGGCTTCTGTGGTTCTGTGGAGTTTGCCATTTCTGAATGTGGAGGATTAGTTTTTCTTGTCTCTGTCTGGTGTTCAGAGGCTTTAGTCCTGGGCAGATGGTTCTATGAGCTTTCCCTGGGTTAAACTGAATATGCCTCACTGGAACTGGAATGGAAGGGTCGGACCACGAGGCCACACTCTCCCCCCGGCTCGCTTTCCGGAAGTTGCCTTCAGAATCGCTGGTCGTGAGGCTGTTTCGTCGGCCTGCGGGGGAGATGGGCTGCAGCTAGCCCAAGCTCCGAGGGCAAGGACTTTCACTGAGACTTGGATAGCAGGATCCAGCCCGTGAGGCTGTCTTGCCCGCCCTGAGGTTTGCTGTTGTTTCGACCAGCTCTCTGCAGCGGAAGCCCCAGGCAGTAACTTTCACCGGGACTGTAGAAGGCCCTGAGGGTTCTGCTCTCTGAGCCCGGCCGGGCTGCGGCTTCCGGGAGCCTTGGACTCTGCGCTCCTACCCCTGAGGTCCGAGGGATCTCGGGTTCTGGCTTTTAAGGGGAGCCGTACCTTTTGATCCGGGTCCAGGTCCAGGAGGAGGGTTCCCAGGGTCTGTGCTGTTGATCGTTTTGAATTTCGGCGCCTTAGGAGCTTATTGTTTGAGATCGGTCGGGAAGGGTTTTCAGGAGATCTGAGCTTTAGCTTTCTCTAAGCCGCCATCTTAACCGGAAGTCCAAGAAGTGATTTCTTACAAAGTTGCTGTATTACATTCTTAGAAACCTCTATACTCTAATATGTTGTATGTTTAGAAAATGCTTCAGACCACACAAGTCAGGAAATCCAACTGTTTTTCTTCTTTGAAGGTGTTGGGTCTCCTTGTTTTCAGTAAATTTTTTGTTCTTAAAAAGATTTACACTGTGGTCCACTAAGTTCTATTCCATTGCATCATTATGGCATAAAGGAGATGATGGGTGCTTAAAGCTTATGCCCACAGAGGACAAGCTCTAGGAGGTCATTCAAATTTAGAAAGTCTTTCAGCACATGGAGAGTAATGGATAAATTGCATGGTCAATAGAAAGAAAGAACAATGGGTCTGGAGGCAGAAGACCTATATTCAAACCTTTCCTATGCCACTTACTGACAATATGACTTTGTGCAAATCACTTAATCTTTATGGGTCCCACTTACCTCATCTATAAGATAAGGGGGTTGGATAACCTCTAAGATCCTTTTGAGCTCTAAATTTCTGATCCTGTAACTATATATCTGTTACAGAGTGGCAACCTAGTTGAATTTTAAGAGGAAGCTATATGTGGGACTGCTAGGTAGCACAGTGGATAGACAGCCAGACCTAGAGTCAGGAGGACTTGGGTTCAAATCTGTATTCAGACACTTCCTAGTTTTGTGATCCCAGGAAAGTTACAACCCTGATAGCCTTGCTTTTGCCACTCTTCTGTCTTAGAATTGATACTGTGATAAAAGGTAAAGGTTTAATAAAAAAGGAAGCTATATGGCATAGCAGGATAGAGGTTTAGACCTGGAATCAAGAATACTTAATTCAAATATAGATTCAGACATTTACTAGCTATGTGAAGTAAAATACCTCCATCTTGCAGGTACCTCAACAATGAGACATAAATGTCACAGGGTAAGGTCATATCTAATGGTCTGTGATATCCTGGGGTCCCCTGGCATTAGTGTGGACATCCCTAGCATCAACGTGCCAAAGTAATGTTTGGAAGCCATTGGCCAAGGACAGGTTTTATTAAATCGCTTTGGGAAGCAGAATCATTCTCTTGATTTTCAAAGGGTCCAGGCAATGGCTCATCTTGGTCTTTTATCTTTGATAAGTGGCAACAATTACAGTCATTCAGAAAAATCAGGTATCAGATCTATTAGGCTTAAATCTAACTTTCTCTCTCATTCGTTCTCTTTACTAATAAATGCTTCTAACTGGTGCTGAGCCTCTGGACCAATATTATTTGTATGCGACCATCAGTAAGTAACTTAATATATTAGCTTCAGTTTCCTCATCTCTAAAATGGGGATGCCAATAACATCCAACTCCAGGGGTTGTTATAAGGATAAATTTAAGTAATATTTATAAAGCATTTACAAACTATAAAATGCTCTATAAACGCTATTATTTTCACCAGCTATTAAAGTTATTACCAGGTTGTTAAAGGGTTGGGATGGGATGGGATGATTTTTTAAAAGGCCATAGTAAGTCTCAAGATCTAGGTACTTTAATGAGTTAGGTTCTTTTTAAAAAAATCTATATTGATATTCTATATAAATTCTTCCACTCTTATGATTGTACTCAACTAGGAGTAGTGTTGATATAGATATTGATACTATCTTAATTATATTGCCTATGCTGTGGTACATAATCATAATGATAATGGCAAATATAAGTACAAAAACTACTTTGCAAAAGACATAAGATGCCAGAATTACTGAGAAAATGAAATTATATCTAGACCGCCTCTATTTCCTCATTTTAAGAGAAGTGTCACACAGATAGTAAGTAGGAAAAATGCATGTGGATTGAGTGTAACAATTCATTATTTAAAACTTAACCAAAGATTGAACATTTAGACTTTCTGTTTCCATAGGTGAAATGTTAAATTAGAACCATGCATGGTGTTGGATTTTGTAAATGGGGTAGGAAGGCAAAACTCAAAGGTGCAAGGTGAGTTTCAGAGTAAGAAGCAGTAACCAGATATGGGGGAGGATTAATCCTGAAAAGTAGCTGCAACATAAAGATTAAGGTAGAACCAGAAGTATAGGGAACCAAGGGAAGAAAAACCCAGACATTAGGAACGCTGGAAGCACCACAGTTTTAAAATATAAACAAAAAAGGTTTTTTTGGAATCAAGGCAATTTCTTTAACTATGAAGCATCTTCAGAACTTCTTCCTGTCTCAGTAGCCAAATTCCAGGAAATATCAGGACAAGGACATGAGAAGTATTCCTAATAATTAGAATAAGAATTTTGAATTCTCTTGATGTAATTTGATATGACTCCTTCCACGTGTCAATCTCTGTGCACTGAATTTAAAAACACGTTATGTTTCTCATCTACCTTGTCCAACACATGCTTACAATAGCTTCTATGAGGACATAAAATGTCAAGTCCCATTTTCACAACAATAATAACTCATAATCAATGACTACTTTAAGCTTTGCAAAATACATTTTCTTCATACAGCTATGGACTCTACCCTGAGACAATACACCTTCCCAAAATGGGAGTTTTCTGACCTGCCTACCTCACTGTAAACTTGTTGACACATATCATTTCTTGATTTATAATAACACAGTTTCATATCTGTGGCTTTAAAAATGGACTTCTTGAAAAATATCATTTAAAGCATAGCAAAGCATTTTTTACTATATCTTATACATTGAGGCATTGCTTTCTTATTATTTCTTACTTTTTGATGATTTAATAAAAAGTTCTTGCATGAGTTTTTTTTAGAGACTTTATTTATTCCTCTTCCATATTCCACTTAATAGCTTGGATATAATGTTTAAAGTCTTTTGGGAAACTTTATAGTATATTGGAAATAATGTTGGTGTTGGAATCAGAGGAACTGGATTCAAATGCCATATTTGGTATTTACTGAATATATGATTTTGAGAAAATAACATAGTAAAAACACAGTTTCTTTATTGGGAAGACGTAGGGGCTGAATTACATGACCTCTGACATTTTTTTCAGATCTAGATCTATGATTCTATGATGTGATCCATTCATCTACAACTTTTAAGACATTGCGTGTAATATAAGTCGTGATGGTCAACTTCTATTTTCCTGTGGAAGGTAGGTGATTTTCCTTAAATCCTGAGTAAATCAAACTCTATTCCTCCCTAGAGTTATTTATCAGTTACATGGTTACTTGAGTCCATGACCTCATATTCCATGGCTGTTTTTTTTTATCATGAGACTGGCATATCTACCCCTTTTCCATTTTTTCTACCTATGATGGCATGCGATCAGATCAATTTTCTATGACATTTCTCTTGGTGCAGAAAAAGAACCATAGGCCACACTTGATCCTGGAGGCATGACCCCTCTTAAATCTCCAGATCTCCTCTTTCCACTTGAAAAGATACATGTCCCTTGTGTCCTCTTGAGTGCCTGCCAAATCACTGTCTTTTCAGTAAGCTTGGGTATTAAACAGGGATGTTGGAGGGAAATCTCTGTGGAGAGTTTTTCTACTGAGGTCTCCAGTGACAACTTTTACTCATCATCATAGCAGGTTTTGCTTGATAAAACACATCACCAATTGGATCCTGCTGTTGCAAACATATTAGCACTGGTAATTGGGGCACTGTATCCTGAATCAGCACTTTGCCTGACTGGGGTGAAAAGTGGCTTAATGTATTGAAGAGGTCTGAAGTGTCAAATGTTATTCAGGCTGTGAGGGAAAGAGACTATCAATAGAAAGGAGAACTCTGACCCATAGCACCCATGCTGTATACTTGAACCTTGTTGCCAATCAATGCATCAGTAAGTCAATAAAAATTTTTGGCAAGAAAGCAGATTTTGGGAATGTGTGTGTGTGTGTGTGTGTGTGTGTGTGTGTGTGTGTGTGTGTGTGCATGCACAAGAGGCTAATCTAACACATAGGAAAATAAAGCAGGTCAATGAGCAAAAGAAAGCATTAGTATTTTCACTTTAGATGATAATTACAGGAATCATTTTGAGGAGTAAAGACAACCCATGTTCTCCATTTCTGTTGTATTGATGAAGACACCTTGAATATCTCTATTCTTCTTTTCTGAAAGATTCAGATTTTGCTATGATAGACTATTCCATCCTGTTTAATTTGCTTCTATTCAGGCTGTAGTATGTACCACAACAGTGGGTATTGGAAGGTGAAAGTAGTTTGTTCTAGCCACTTTGCACTTTTAAAAAAATCACAGTCACTCTGATTGTTATCTTCATTAATATATCCTGGATCATTCAGTCACGGTAAAATTTGAATGTAGAGAGAAAATGGATTTTTTTTAAATAACTCACATTGCAGTGTATAAAAATAGCCTTAATGAAAGAGGATCAGAGCTGTTCCCATCTATGCAACAAAACAGATCATTTATGCAAACATCTCCAATAAATGTTTCCATTATCAGACTATTCTTCATTGATTCATATAATAACAATATCAACTTGATACCAACATGAGTCAGAGAGATACTCTAAAGTGAACATTTTATTTGATCAAATAGAATTCAGTGATTTGCTTTATTAAAACAAGGAACTCCTTATTTCACTAGATAACTTACAAATGTCTTCATTCATAAAAAAAAAAAAAGAAATTTAAACCATACCCTAATTAGAGACAGACGGTATGTATTTCTGAATTATCTAGCATGGCGAAGCAGTCCCCTATATGAATGCTAGATGATTCCATTATACAGACATCAGGTCAAGTATTCCATATATTTCTGCATCAAGTTCTTGCTGAAGTCAACATATAATAATAGTAATAAGCATGAGTAATTGCTTACATTTATCTTGGGCAAAGTTTGCCAAGTACTTTTGCATATGTTATATCAATTGATCTTCACAAAAATTTTTGAAATAAGTCAGGTGGATGATATAGCCATTTTTATTTCTGAGAAAACTAGAGAGACAAACAAGTATATCATGACAAAAAATGTTACATGCAATGTTTCAAAGGCACTATAGAGATGGGTTAAATCATAGAATCACAGAGGCAGATCAGGGTACATCTAGTACAAAACTCTCATTTTATATATGAGAAAACTGAGTCTCAAAAAGGTTAATTTACTTGCCCAGAATCTTTTATTCTTCCCCAAAGGTAGCAAGTGAAGACAAAAATCAAGGTTTATTTGAAGAAGGAATTTGGACTTCCAGGTAAGCATGGCCTCAGTCTAGACACAGGACCCTTCCCCTCCTCAAAACCACTGATATAGATGACCTAAAAAGACCCCAAAAAACCATTCTCATAAGAACAAAGGGACTCTACAGTAGGATGCAGCATTGAAGGTATGGGGGATTTGGACATTTCCACACTATAAGGGAGTGAAAAAGTTCCCACCCAAACTTGAGCTGATCTACCCTACCCTACCCTACCCTACCCCACCTACAGAGCCAGAATTAGAGGCAGCACTTGACAGAATTAACAAGAGAGTGAGAGGCACCTCTGGAATGAGCAAGGGGCAGATCTAGGTCTTGAGAGCTGACTAAGATGACCAAGGACCTGTCCCTGAGAGCAGTTACACTTGAAACCCCAGTGGGCCAGCAGGGGAGCACAGACCTTAGGAGCTCAGAGCCAGCACATGCCAGAATCAGAGATAGAGTGAAGGGCACCTCTGGAGTGAGCAAGGGGCACCTCTAGGTCTTGGGAGCTGACTAAGACCACCAAGGATCTACCCCTGAGACCAGTTACACTCAAAACCCCGGTGAGCAGGCAGGAGAGCCCAGACCTTGAGCACTCAGAGCCAGCGTGTGCCAGAATCAGCGAGTGAGTGAAGGGCACCTCTGGAATGAGCAAAGTGCACCTCTAGGTCTTGGGAGCTGAATAAGACCACCAAGGACACACTCCTAAGAACAATTATACCTGAAATCCCAGCAGACAGAGGAGACCAGACCTTGGGCACCTCAGGAAAGGTAGTGCAGCTGAAGAGATTCAAGACCTTACCTCAGGCAACAGCCTTGTCCATAGTTCAATACGCAGAGAACCTGCCCTCCTCACTCAGATTTCTGAATGGGAATGGATAGAAAAACAATCATAGTGGTGGCAAACAATGCCCAGGAACAACTTCTGAACACCAAGAAAAACAAGAAGAAGGGGTTGAACTTGGATAATTTTTATGGAGGAAAAATACAGACTACAGAGGAGATAGCAGAAGAGGAAATCAAACTAAATTCACCCAAACCTTCCAAAGGAAATGAAAATTGTCCACAAGCTCTGGAAGAATTTAAATTGGAGCTTATAAAACAATGGAAGCCTTCTGGGCAAGATGAGTGGGAAATTGTTGAAAAAGAAAACAAAAAAATTATAGCACAAAACCAAAAAATTATAGCTGAAAATCAAAACATTAAAGCAGAAAATCAGGCCTTAAGGACCAGAATTGAGCAACTGGAAACCAATAATCTTGCAAAAACAGCAAGGATTAATAAAGCAAAGTCAAAAGACTGACAAATGAGAAGAAAACAAAATATTTCACTGACAAGATGACAGATCAGGAAGATAGAGGGAGGAGAGACAATTTGAGAATCATTGGTCTACCTGAAAAACCAGAAATAAAAAGAAGTCTTGACATCACACTACAAGAAATCATCCAAGAAAACTGCCCTGATGTTCTTGAACAAGGGGTCAAAATAGACATTGAAATATTTCATAGAGCACCCTCTATACTAAATCACCAAAAGACAACTCCCAGGAAAGTAATTGCCAAATTTCAGAGCTTTCAAGCTCAGGAGAAAATTCTACAAGAAGCCAAAAAGAGACAATTCAGATACCAAGGAGCACCAATGAGGATCACAGAAGACCTGGCAGCTTCCACACTGAATGACTTCAAGGCCTGGAACATGATATTCAGAAAGGCAAGAGAACTGGGTTTCAACCAAGAATCACCTATCCATCAAAACTGACTATATACTTCCAGGGGAAAATATGGGCATTCAACAAAATAGAGGATTTCCAAGTATTTGTAAAGAAAAGTCCAAAACTAAGTGGAAAGTTTGATATCCAAACACAAAGATCATGAGAAAAATGAAAAGGTAGATAAGAAAAAGAGGGAAAAGGAGAAAAAATGTTTTTTTCTTTGTATTCAAACTCTCTCATTTTATATATATATATATATATATATACACATATGTATATATACATATATTATACGTTGTATAATATATGTATACATACATTATACATACATATACATACAAATATATATATATATATTAATATATGGGGAAAATGCTATTTGTAACTCTCAAAAACTGTACTCATTATAATAGTAATTAAAAGAATCATTGATAGGAAAAGATTGAGGCATTAATGGCTATAAGATGTTATGCAAAAAAGAAGGGTGGGGGGAATTAAATAGGGTACCAAGACATAATTAGAGAAATAAAATAAATTGAATAATCTTTATCACACAAAGATGCACATGGGAAGGGGAGGGAAAGAATACTCCTATAAGAAGGAGAGGAAGAGAGTGCTAATATATACTACTTAAACCTTATTTCTCAGTGAAATCAGTTCTGAGAGGGAAGAGCATCTAGATCCATTGGGATCTTGAATTCTATCTTATGCTACAGGGTAAGGGAGAAGGTAAAACTAAAGGGGGAGGAAGGGAGTACAAAAAGGGAGGGAAGGAGAGAGGAGAGGGAACTTAACAGACCCTAAAAAAAAGAAGGTAACAAAAAGGGAGGGACTAGAAAGGGAAGCATATCAAGGGAGGTGATTAGGAGGATTGATTAAAAGTAAACCACTGGTTTAAAAGGATATAGCAAAAGAAAAAAGGACAGAACTAGGAGAGGATATTAAAATGCTAGGGAATTCACAAGTGACAATCATAACTTTGAACTTGAATGGGATGAATTCACCCATAAAACATATATGAATAGGACAATGGATTAGAATCCAAAACCCTACCATATGTTGTCTACAAGAAACACACAGGAGGCAGGCAGATACTCACAAGGTCAGAATAAAAGGTTGGAGCAAGACCTATTGGGGATCAACTGATAGAAAGAAGGCAGGAGTTGCAATCATGATATCTGACAAAGCCAAAATAAAAATACACTTGATTAAAAGGGATAAGGAAGGTAAAAACATCCTGATAAACAGGAGTGTAGACAATGAGGAAATATCACTAATTGACATATATGCACCAAATGGTATAGCACCCAAATTCCTAATGGAAAATATCATAGAATTGAAGGAGGAAATAGACAGTAAAACCATATTAGTGGAAGATTTAAACCAACCACTATCAAATTAAATAAATCAAATAAAAAAATAAATAAGAAAGAGGTAAAAGAAGTGAATGAAATCTTAGAAAAATTAGAGTTAATATATATATGGAGAAAAATAAATAGGGACAAAAAGGAATACAACTTCTTTTCAGCAGCACATGGTACATTCACAAAGATAAACCATATACAAGGTCATAAAAACATGGCATACAAATGCAGAAAAGCAGAAATAATAAATGCAACCTTTTCAGATCATAAGGCAATAAAAATAATGATCAGTAAGATTACATGGAGAGCCAAATCAAGAATTAATAGGAAACCAAACAATATGATTCTCCAAAATCAGTTAGAGAACAAATCATAGAAACAATTAATAATTTCATTGAAGAAAATGAAAATGATGGGACATCCTTTCAGAATCTATGGGATACAGCCAAAGCAGTCCTCTGGGGAAAATTTATATTTGTGAGTTCATATATTAACTTAACAAATTAGGGAGGGCAGAGGTCAATGATTTGGACATGCAAATCCAGAAACTTGAAAGTGAACAAATTAAAAATCTGCAGGAAAAACAAATTAGAGATCCTAAAAATTAAGGGAGAAATTAATAAAATTGAAAGTGATAGAACTATTGAACTAATAAATAATACTAGAAACTGGTATTTTGAAAAAACAAACAAAATAGACAAAGTACTGGTCAATCTAATAAAAAAAGGAAAGAAGAAAATCCAATTAACAGTAACATAGATGAAAAGGGAGAACTCACCTCCAATGAAGAGGAAATTAAAGCAATCATTAAAAATATTTTGCCCAATTATATGGCAATAAACATGCCAATGTAGGTGATATGGATGAATATTAACAAAAATATAAATTGCCTAGATTAACAAAAGAAGAAATATAATTCTTAAATAATCCCATATCAGAAAAAGGCATTGAACAGGACATCAAAGAACTCCCTAAGTAAAATTCCTCAGGACCTGGTGGATTCACAAGTGAATTTTATCAAACATTCAAAGAACAGCTAATTCCAAAATTATACAAACTATTTGACATAATAAGCAAAGAGGGAGTTCTACCAAATACCTTTTTATGACATAAATATGGTACTGATTCCAAAACCAGGCAGGTCAAAAACAGAGAAAGAAAACTATAGGCCAATCTCCCTAATGAATATAGATGCAAAAATCTTAAATAGGATACTAGCAAAACGACTCCAGCAAGTCATAACAATGTTTATTCACTATAACCAGGAAGGATTCATACCAGGAATGCAAAGATGGTTCAATATCAGGAAAATCATCCATATAATTGACCATATCAATAAGCAAAGCAACAAAAATCACATGATTATCTCAATAGATGCAGAAAAAGCCTTTGACAAAATACAACATTCATTCCTATCAAAAACACCAGAAAGTTTAGAAATAGAAGGGTTCTTCCTAAAAATAATAAACAGTATAAATCTAAAACCATCAGCCAACATCATCTGCAATGGGGATAAACTAGATGCATTCCCAATAAGATCAGGAGTGAAACAAGGATGCCCATTAACACCTTTATTATTTAACATTGCACTGGAATCACTAGCAGTACCAATTAAAGAAGAAAAAGAAATTGAAGATAACACATTTGGCAATAAGGAGACCAAGCTATCACTTTTCCTGGATGATATGATGGTCTACTTAAAGAATCCTAGAGAATCAATTAAAAAGCTAGTGGAAATAATCAACAACTTTAGCAAAGTTGCAGGATACAAAATAAACCCACACAAGTCATCAGCATTTCTATTAATCTCCAACACACCTCAGCAACAGGAATTAGAAAGAGAAATTCCATTTAAAATCACCCTAGACAATATAAAATACTTAGGAATCTATCTGCTGAGACAAACACAGGAACTATGTGAACACAACTACAAAACACTTTCCACACAACTAAAACTAGATCTGAACAATTGGAAAAACATTAACTGCTTATGGGTAGGATGAGCTAACGAAATAAAAAATGACCATCCTACCCAAACTTATCTAATTATTTAGTGCCATACCCATCAAACTTTGAAAAAAACTATTGTACTGAATTAGTAAAAACAATAACAAAGTTAATTGGTAGAACAAAAGACCAAGGATATCCAGGGAAATAATGAAAAAAAAAATACAAAGGAAGGGGGCCTTGCAGTACCAGATCTCAAACTATAAGATAAAGGAATGGTCATCAAAACAATTTGGTCCTGGTTAAGAGACAGAAAGGAGAATCAGTGGAATAGACTTGGGGTAAGTGACCTTAGCAAGACAGGCTATGACAATCACAAAGATGCCAGCTTTTGGGACAAAAATCCACTATTTGATAAAAAAAAAACTGCTGGGAAAATTGGAAGACAGTGTGGGAAAGATTAGGCTTGGATCACCACCTCACACCCTACACCAAGATAAACTCAGAATGGGTGAATGACTTGAACATAAAGAAGGAAATTATAAGTAAATTATCTGAACACTGAATAGTATACATGTCAGACCTTTCAGAAGGGAATTTTTTTTAAGCCAAATAAGACTTAGAAAGAGTCATGAAATGTAAAATAAATAATTTTGACTAAATCAAATTAAAGAGCTTTTGTACAAACAAAACCAATGTAACCAACATCAGAAGGGAAATAAACTTATCTAAGCCTATGTCAGGTTCATTTCCCATTCTTGTCCCCGGAATTAGCATAGGGGTAATATTAAATTCTCAAAAAAAAATAACTCATGTTACATCTACATAAACACTTACATTTACGTACATTTAACCTCTTAGACATCCAGATTCACAACCATGGCCATTTCCTTAACTCTTCCAATGATTCTACATACCCAGTTATTTGCTATTGATTCTTGTCATTGCATTCCCTTCAACATCTCTCCTACCTAATGTCTCACTCAGAGCTACAACATTTGATCTGATCCTCAACATTTTTTGTCCTAGACTCCTAATTTATCTCCCTATCTTAAAGTCTATTCCCTACACACAGCTGTTACGGTTATTTTCCTAAAGTGTATGTTTGGCCACGTTACTACTCTTATTTTGTGAACTAGGGTTCCCTATTGATTTTTATGAACAATTAAAAATTCCAATTCGATTGTAAAGCCCTTTATAATGTGGCCTCAATACACTTTTTGAAATTTATCATACCATTGCCTCATTCCATTATTCTTTAATATAATCAGACTAATATTATTGTTATTCAAAGACAATCTTTCTGTCAGTTGTGTCATTGCATTGACTGCCTCCATTCCTGGAATATAGTCCCTCCTTATGTCAAACTCTTCTATATAATGATTTATATAAACAAAAAAATCAGCATTTCCTATTGGATAGAATTCTGGACTTGTAGGTCTGGTGACAAATTTTGCCTCTGATATATACTGCATTCACTTAACCTCTTAGAACTAGACAACTCTCTAAGACTGTAAGTTACTGGGAAAATACCAGCCTATATAGACAAAAGGAGTCTCATTCCCCAAGAGTTTCATTTACTACTGAAAAAGGTAGTCTAGCTACCATCCTTAATGCTATGTACTTCTTTTTCCTTCCTGATGGAATGTATGTTCCTTATGGGCAGGATTTGTTTCATTATTTACATTTTTATTCCCAGTGAATAGCATATAGAGGATAATTTATAAAAATTTATTGATAAATTAATTGATAAATAAATTTTTTTAAATCATTAAATTCATTTGAGAAATATAAACAATTTTCAGAATTTTGATACCTTTTGGAAAGTGAATCTTTTTTTTCCAAGCACATTAGAAGCAGCTTTTACATGCCCATTCCCACTAAATTAGCTTAACCTTTCTCTTGGCATTAGTAGCATATAAAAACACTGTCTTAACTAAATTTTAAATCACAATTAATATTACATAGTATTCTGTATGTGTTAGCCAATCAATCAATCAATCTATAAAATCTATAAAAATTTATCTGCACATTACTGTATGGTAGAAACTCTCTAAGCATGAGTGATACAAGGACAAGAGTATAATAGTATTTTGCTTTTAAGTAATTTAGCTTTTGATAGAGAAAAGGGGAGCATGTATTTAATAAACCATAAGTACATATAGAGGTAGCTATGAGAGATATGGAGATACATTTTAAGATTCAAATAAATCAGACATAAGATGACCTTTTATTGGAAGGCACTAGCATGTGGTGGAATCAACAGACAGAAGAGTGGTACTTGAAATGTATTATTTTTTATTGATGATCATTATTACCCATGGTGGCAATAACTGTTTCTAAATGGTGTTAAATTTTAATTGAGGTTGGACTCTGAATATATATTTGTATGTATGTATGTATATTTGGTGGTTTTATAAGTGGTTTAAAGGGCTTTAAATCTAAATCCCAAAATGAATTACTAAAGTAAATGAAATTTATGGTAGTTTATTTACAATATTTACAATAGACGGAAGATATTAAGAAATGAGAAAGAGAGAGAGAGAAAACTCTGACTTCTTCTTATACCAGTTAGAATTTCTAAGACCCAGCCAGGAGAAGAGAGTCTCAAGATGATGGGCCTTTCTTGGAGGCTTCACACCTCCAGAAAGTTGGGTTCACTAATTCAGCTTTTTACTTACCAAGGCTGATAGTCTAAAAGAAGTCTGGGTGTTGGTCTTTCAGTCACTCCTCAGAGATTGTCTTCCAATTGCTCCTCCATTCTTCACTCCAAGTTTGGGTGACTGACTGGCCAAATGTCTGTCTTCCCTTCTGTTCTAAGTGACTGATCCTTCACTACAAGCCCGGGATGACTGACTGTCTCACTTCAGTCTTTTTTAACTCTATTTAAAGACCTTTTTCTCTTGTGTTACCTTCTCTAAATTTCACACCAGACACTTTTCTCCAGGACTGCCCATTCTTTAGTTCTCACCTTCTTTGGTCAGATTATATCTTTTTTAGTTACTTAATACCTCTGTTGTTAGGTTCACCTTTTGTAGTTATTTACCATGTTTTTGTGGTTAATTCACCTTTTGTAGTTACTTAACACCTTTTTGTAGTTATAAATCTAAAAATAAATTGTAGCTTACAATTCTAGCTTCTCTATAAAGGAAGAGCTAATATCTTCATTGTTACAATCAGGAGATTACAATTTTATCTTCACAATAAAGAAAGGGCTAAGTATCTCCATTGTTACAATCAGGAGACAGGTAAATCAAATCTTCACAATGGCAGTAGGCAAAGTGGTAGTGTACATGAAACCACACTGAGAGATGATGATATTGAGTTGCAAATTAAGGCAATTAGGGAATACAGGTTGCATTCCTTGCTGATTCAACCCTACTTTAATATAAAGTGTTACTGTTCCTTTTTGTTCGGATCCATTGAATTTGCATTACTTAATTACTGGGAAATGGTTGAGTTAGGGTTAGAGAAGTGAAATGAAGTGGAACTCCAAGGATTTCCTGGGATTACAACTTCCCCCTTTTGACTTTTACTCATAGAGTAGTCAGCAGATTTTCTTTTTTCCCATTGATATAATATTCATAAAAAGCAAGAAGATAAATTCAGATTAGGAAAGTGACATTATAGCTTATTTACTGATATTTCACTTCTAAAACAAACAGTTATTTGACTCATTTTATATATTTCTTTCTTTCCCTGAAGAATAGTCAAGTTATTGTAATGACCTTGTGAGCAAAAAGAAAGACCCAATAAAAAGTATTGGAAAGTACTAGATATCTGAATTTTTTATATGTCCTTGCATTGCCAATTTTAGAATTCAGAAATATAAATTTTACTTTTCCTTACACTTATCTTCTGTTGTTTCCTTCTACTTTATGCTGGTGATATTAATTAGTTCCCCCCATTATTGCTAAGGTTTCTTTTTATAGAAATCCTTTTTTTTCTCCTCCCATAGGAGACAAAAACCAATTAGGGGGCAGTCCCCTTTTGGTATAAGAGTATACATTCAAAATAAATGTTCAACCACACCCAAAGTTCACACGGGATCTTCTTGATGTAGTGTAGGTTTTTGGCATCTTTCTGCAACAGTTCATTCTCTAGATTTAGTAGTAGCAAGCTTCTTTCCTTGAAGATCTTTCTTGAACAAAATTTTTTAAATATCTTGGATTTCTATTAAAATACAATCCCCCCAAAATTGGTGTTAAGAAACACCCAGTTTAGCTCAGGATTACTTTAATTTATAAATTTGTAAAGTAAAACCTGGGTAGTTTCATGTGTATATAATACATTGAATGAACTTCAAATGCATTCATTACATTCTAGGCTAGGCTAGAACTCAGTGAACAGATCACAATGTTCAATCATGATGTTACCACAAAATTATGTTGCACATATTTTAAATTATTATATTTGAAAATATCAAAATTGAATATAGAAAACAAACATTTGACAATAATGTCATCTGCTATTGTTATATATTCTCCATACTGATGTGTTTTACTTGATAGAACATCTTTCTAGATATTTAAAGGGAATTTTTTTTTAAATGAGGAAACATTATATCTAATATATAGTTGCCTGCATACATACACATCACTTATAGTTATTTAAAATGACTTCCTTGAATTATATTTCATTTAATGATTATTTCCTGAATACTAGTATGCTAATGACACTATGATAGATATTGAGGTTGCAAAGACAAAAAATTACATAGTCCTTATCATTAAGGAATTTTCAATTCTAATTGGAGAGGGGTGTGACATGTATAAAAATAGGTAAAATACAAAATTGAATTTAATAAGTGGGAGGAAGATCAAAATGCCATAGGACATGCTAGTTTCTAAGCTGAGCTCTTAGTGAAAGAAAAATATTTTTAACAGGTAGGGATAAGGAAATGTGTATATATCAATCATAGGAAACAGAACATAATGCACAAAATTAGGAGAGGACAGTGTGAAGGGTTAGCAACTCAAAGCTTAGCAGCAACATAGTGTTAGATAAATAGGCAAAACATGAAACAAGGCTAGAAAGGAAGAATGTAGCTAGAGAATATTAGATTAATGTAAGGGGTAAAATTAGGGGGTTTTGACTGAATATATTATACTACTGGTCGCCGGGGATTAATTCAATCCCAATAAAATACTCAAATTAGTTTGAGATTTTTATGGTGGTTTAATTAATAGAGAGAAACAATTAAAAAGAAAATAGAGAGAAAAGGGTATAAGATTTCTCAGGTCTAGCCTAAGCCAAGGGAAGTTCAGAGAACTCAGCCATGACGTCTCCTCAGAAGGTGAGGGGTCTCCTTGGAGGATAGTGCTTTCAGGAAGTAAAGGAAAGGAGGAAAGAAGGAATCACTCATTGAGGTCCTCAGGGAAGATGCCTTACCTAACCCACACTACAGAACTTCTCCCAGTCACCTGACCAACAAGCAGCAACCCAGAAACCACCAAAACACCCAGCACACTGCCACAAGCCACATGAGCCAGAGAGAGAGCCACGTGTCTGTGAGAGAGGCCAGAGAGACGAAGTGACACGAAATATATAGACCATTCTTTACTTTACTTCCTGCATTGCACATGTACCAAAGGTAGCTTAAGCTTGACTTAGGACAGTCTAGGGAGTCTGTCAGTTGTTTCTTATTTGTCTCTTTCTATCACATGTGTGTCATAGGCCATCCTTCTCAACACTTAATCCTTAAGTAGGGGTGTATATATTCCTGGTTGCTAGGATTTTAAAGACTAATCAGGATGGAGAAAATCTCAAATTCACATTAACTCATTTCAGTTATCATATAAATAATAGAAAATTATGGGGAAGGGACAATTTATGACAGTGAGTGACAAAGTCAGAGCAATATTATGTAGCAATGTTCAAAGCAGACTGAAGAAGGGAAATGAGCAACAGTGGAGTCCAGAAGCTATTATAACAATTGAGGTGGAAGGTGATTAGGCCTCAAATAGAAATGGTTACAATATAAGAGGAAAGGGACATATAAGAAAGATGTTGTGAGGATAGAATCAAAAGGATGTGGCAACTAATTAGATTCAGAGTTGGTGGTAAGGAAAGAGTTAAAAAAAACCCAAACCTGAGATTTCTAGCCTGATTGGCAGGATATTATTATTGTTACTTTCTTTCAATTGAGTCCAAATCTTCATGACCCAATGTGGAGTTTTCTTGGCAAAGATAATTGGATGTCTTAAGTGTCTTAGGGCATAGATCTCCTTTCCCCTTATTAAACTCAACTTTGTATTTTAACTATTTGTTTACATATTTGCCAAGACACTGCCATTTGCTTCTCTAGTTCATTTTATAGGTGAGGAAACTGAATAAATGGTGTCTTGCCCATGGTTACACAATTAATAAATGTCATAAGTCAGATTTGGACTCAGAAAGATGAATCTCTCTGATTTCCAGTCTAGCATTCTATCCACTATGCCACCTAGCTGCCTGATTAGGGGGATGGTGATACCATTAATAGAAATAGGAAGTTGAGACTGGGTCTGGATGATCTCAAGCCTACCTTTAAGCTCCAAAATCCCATAAATTGTGATCAATGAAGGTATAGTCAAGTTAAAACATGTCAAAGGAATTCAATATCAAGGAGCAATTGAAGTCAAGCACCGAACCGATAACAGGAAATGAGCCTGACACTGAACTTTGAGTGTGAATGGGGACATGCAGTAACAGAGTTTGGGGAGAAATTGGAGTATGGAACTTTCAAAGATTTGGTAACATCTTGAATTCCGGATGAACAAAGTAGCAAGCAATGCTTCATTAAGATGACAAGATAATTTATTGCATTGAATTAAGAGTCTATTTATGTGATTCATAAGTAAACTTTTTGTTCACTTAAAACACTTTTCATGCTTTTAGAAAGTCATCAAGAAATATCCCAATCATTCCTATTGCCATTTTAATGTACTCCATTACAATTGTGTGGATTGGATATCTATTTTTTCTATATAATTTGAGTAAATTCATGCCCACTCTAGTACCTGGACCTTAAAGTCAGAGTTCAGGTTGGGGTTTTCATCAATGCTGAATTCTTCAACATTTTTTTTCCAGATGTCTATCTTATTTTAGCACACACAAATTGTGCTGGGTAGATAGACCATTGGCACTCTCTACTGGTTTCATGACTCATTACTGCCACCTTGTGGAAGTCTTTCATAGAAGTAATTTTAGAAGAAACTTAAACTATATGTATGTGTTTGTGTGTGTGTGTGTGTGTATATATATATATATATATATATATATATATTTAATATAGCCTACTGATAACTTGTACTTCAATACCCTTTCTTGAAGATACAAAAAGGTTTTTCCATATATCTATAAATATTTTCATACTTTCTGACCCATAGATATAAAATAATTGAATTAGATTGTTTGATTTTATTTCATTTATGCTCATGAAAATTTTGAATGTGTCCTTACTTGGGAATGGATTTACCAGATACTTTATTAATAGGTCTATGATGTAATTTTTTTTCTTTCTGACCCAGGTTTGAATACCATCCTTGCCACTAATAACTTGCTAGTTATGACTTTAGATAAGTAATTTAATCATGCTGGGCCTTAATTTTCTTACTTGTAAGATGAAGGAGTTAGATTTAGTAAATTCTAAGGTCCCTTTTTGATCTTCAAATACCAAATCCTTTTTTCCATTTTCAGTCATTGTTCCTTTACCTAGCATTTAAAGAGTTGGATTAGAAAGCTTCTAAAGTCTCCTCTAGCTCAAATTTGTTATCTAATTAAAGCAAAATTTCTTAACCTAGGTCTATGAACTTAAAAAATATATTTTCTTAAGTATATTTCAATGTGATCTTATATATTTTCAGCATTTATAAACAATATAATGAAAAAGGGGGTCCATAAAATAAAAAGGATAAAAATCCCTGAATTAGTTATTTTGTCAACTTGAATTCATTATTAAAAAGTCATATTTTTCTTTCTTTTATCCAGCAAGGCTTAAAATTAATTATTTATTTTCATTTGATTCTCTTCTATGTTTCTAATTTTTAGGGCCCTTTTCCAGTTGAACAATCTTTCAGTAGTTTCTTTTTGTTTCCCCTGACCTTTTAAAAAAGTATTACAATTTTAAGTGATTGACTATAAACAACATATCAACACAACCAATTAAGCTTGTTTTCAAACTACTCACACTTAAATTAATGAAATTCCACCCCAAAATGTCATAACAAGTTGTCACATATCTTCTGATTCTCCATCAATAGTCCTTGTCCATTTCTTCTCATTCAATTTTTTCTTCATAATACTGGTCATTGCTGCCATGGCCAAGGATCTCTAATTCCTTGTACCAGGCTGTTTAGCCTATGAAACTGTGATTAGAGTCCTTTTTACCACTGTCTCCATCTTCTACCCCTACCCTGAAACCTCTAGAAGATTACCTTATACCATGTTATATAAAACTCATTTCCTTAATCTCCCTAAAATGGGAAGTAGAAATATATTCAACGTACAAATCAAATATAGGTTAAATATTTCCTGAAAAGAAATAAATGTTAAAAGACAGAACATATGGAAATAATTAAAAAATAGTGTGCACCTTATAACTACTATTAAATATGGGCAAGAAGTTGAATAACTTGAATATGAAGTGGTTTGTGAGATATATGAATTGCCTTGACCATATTTTACTATTTTTTATTATAATATGATGTCTATGGCTCCACTCTCTTATCATGTCTGTTATATATTACCCCCCCCCACAAGCTTTTCTAGTGCCTTACAGGGTTATCCATTTTTTCTTCTCTGTCATTGACTTGAGCCTCCACTGACGATGTCTTCATTGATTATACATAGTAGAGAGAGAGACATATATATAGAGAGAGATCTATATTTAAATTATAGTCACCAATAACCAACCTTCCTCTTATAGCCAGTCAACTCCACTCAATGAATCTATGACCTCTCAAAATTCATAAGATCATATTCAAGCTTGGAAATATCCATTTTAAGAATGTTATCTTGTGGCAGCTGGGTGACTCAGTGTATTGAGATCCAGGTCTAGAGACAGGAAGTCCTGGTTCAAATCTGACTTCAGACACTTCCTAGTTGTGACTCTGTGCAAGTCACTTAACTCCATTGCCTAGCCCTTTCCACTCTTCTGCCTTGGGACCAATGTGCAGTGTGGATTGTAAGATGGAAGGTAAGGTTTAAAAAAATTAATAATGTGATCTGGGGAAAGAACTACTTGTCACACAAGAGAATCTAGGGAAGAGAGCATGACAGAAGCTGTCTTTATAAATGACACCATACCCTCATCCCCACCCTCAGCTTTCTTGGTAAGCTCCAATGGACTATTGGGGAATTTATTGAATGATATCAAAGCCCCAAGTGTTTTCAGTGATGAGTCACACACACCAAAAGTAGTAGGCCTCTTCGTGTCAAAAAGTTAAGTTCTGAGTTAAACACATGTAGTTCACAAGAAGAAGCCAGGAAATCTTTACACAAACTGTGCAATTTTCATTACACTCTTATATGTTCATAAGTAGATTTTCTTCTTTGGAAAGAGTAGGAAATGAGAGATCCTAGCTGATTTTATAGACTGTCTGAGTCTCACAACTGGAAATTATGTCATTATTAATTCAAATTGGGGTTTCTATGGTGGCTCAGTGGCTGGAGGCAGGCTTGGATATAGGAGATCCTGGGTATAAATCTGTCCTCAGACAAATCTTGCTTAGGCAAGTCATTTAACCCCAATTGCCTTGCCCTTACTGCTCTATTACCTTGGAACCAATACCCAAGATAGAAGGTAAGGATTAGAAAAAAATTACCCAGTTGTCACACATATATTAAATTCACTATCTCAGGGCTAATTTTAGGAAGAATTGTGAAATAAAACAGATTTTTATTTTGTGCCTACTCAATTCTCTTTACAGGTCTTCATCTTATCTTCTCATCTTCTTCATAAATTAACAACCCACTTTAAACAGACCTAATTTGTCAAGAAAGATCATTTATTGTTGAAAAGACTGATTTTCACTGAAAACATTCAGCATATTACTCTTCTTAATGAGTAAAGGAAAATTTGAAGGACAAAGAATGCCAATATCAAAAATAATTAATTTATAATGTTATAATTTTGAAGATTTTGGCAGATCAGTAGGGGAAACAAGGCAAAATGATATTTTAATTATTTCTCAAATCATTTTACTTAGAAAACTCTTGCTCTTCTAACTCAATATTATTTTTTTTTATTTTGTAGCCTTTGCCAAAAATAATGAATTCAGGTTAGCTGAATCCAGTCTTGTCCTATTATGGATTCATCCCATTTGAAAACAATTATTATTTTATCCTTCGATGTTAAAAAGAACTTACCAAAATCTAGAACTCTATTGAAATGTAGTATATTCCAAGAGAAAATTAATGTTTGAGGTACACTAGAAAATATCTTATGCTTCTGATTAAACCTCTCAAAATCATCTTTGCAACTCCAAAACTATTTTTGTCTCTTGGATATTGCTTGATAAGGTTTATTTGCTATATTTTCACATAGTCTCCTCTTTATCCAGCCATTTTCTCTCTTACCCCCTATTGCTGCTTAACACTCCAAATCTAATTTCCTGACATGATACATGGGAAGAATAAAACTATTTTGCTTGGTGCTTCCTTAGTGTTAGCTCTTATTTATGAAGCCATTTTCTACTTGGCAATTTCCAATATCCTTCAACATCTCTTTTGCTTTCAGAACTGTATTCAAATAGATATTGTGATTGAATATCAGAAGGTAATGTCAATTATTCCATTAAGTATCTTTTTGATTTCTCATACCAAAACTCCATTTTCCTACCATCATTCTCCTAAATGTGTTGTCTCCTCAATTAGATGATAAGCTCACTGAGGACAAAGACTGCCTTTTCTTTTCTTTTTGTATCTTTAACTCTTAGGATGATAATTGTCACATAATAAGTGTTTTAAGAAGTACTTTTTGTAATTATTCCAGTAATGTCAAATATAATTCTGGCAAGGAACCAAGGAATGTTAAACATGTGAAATATAATATATTCATTAATATTTTAATATTCAGAAGATATCAAATTCATCATCAGTAAGGAATGTGATTTAAGTTGGAATGATAGTAGCCTAAAGGTTTCTTTTTTCTTTTTCTTCTTCATCCCCTTCCTTGTCCCTTGAGACCTGTAGAACATATATGCAATGCCTACAGGCTAAGCATACAATCTATTACTACAAAATAGTGAGGTTTCCCCCTGTGTTTTAGAGATTGAATCCATAATTTCTGTTGCATTAAGCACCATGCTCTAAACAATTTTCAGAGTCTATCCTATACATAGCATTGGTAGGAAAAAAAAAACAGTTTATGACAGTAAAAATAGAGATCATTATCATTATACTATGCCTTTTGGCCTTTTGTTTTCAGAGGATCAATGACATCACAGGGAATGCCTTGACTTATGCATGAATTAGATGTAAGTGTGACAGAGTCACAGAAAACATTACCCTCATTCTCTTTTCACAGTCATTGAAGTGCAGTGGCTAGACAAGAGTCAAGACAATTAGCAATGGCCCCTGAATACAGTGGATGATGTATTTGTCTTCAATATCTGGCCAGGTACCTGCTTCAACCACCTTAATGACCATTGGAACAAATTCTTCCTCTCTATCCATTCTGCTTGGGGAAGTTTTCACATACTTAGAGTAATTAGCAGACTGATTTGAGGCCTGTTGGTTACCCTCAATCTTCAATACCCCATCTGCTGAGATACTACTTAGGGTGTGGCCATGGCACATGTTACAGATTCTTAGAGTTATAGGTGATAGTCAGGTGAAAGATTAACAACAATAATGTATATGACCCAGAAAAGGACTTGATAAGTCCTCACACAAGAGATGCTAGTCTTCTCTGAATACCTTTATATTCCTTACACATAGCAGCACTGTTAGAATAATGATAGTAGAAATACATATAGGTATATATACAAACATATGTACATATATCACTTTAAGGTTTGATATGTATATCTAGATATCTATATATACATATGTAAATATTTGTTTTGCAAAGTATTTTTACATTTTTTTAGTTGAATCTCTTGAAAGCCCTGTTAAGTAGGTACTGTTATTATTCCCATTTTATGGCTGAGGAATCTAGATTGATAGAAGTTGATAGAAAGTAAGTTATCCAAGGTCACACAAGGGTGCACGTGTATGTGATATAATACTTTCTATATCATATATCATAAAAATTGATGTCCTCTGGGGTGGGAGAGCTTTTCCATCACTTCCATCCTCCCAAGGAGCAGCTTCTCTACCAATGCTGTGCCACCTAAGAGAAGACTTCCATTTATGCTTCCCTCCTGGCCAGATGAAACATTACTTTACAAATTATAGCATTTATCTTTTTATTTTTAACCTAAGTTTTGGAATCTTGCATTCTTGCAAAGGATATCCTTCCTGAACATTGGGGCTCACCTCTGTACCCCACAACACAATGAAATGATATAATATGATGGTGGTCACATAGCTAATTTTTGGAAGAACAAGCAACCTAAATAAAACTTCCTGAATTCTAATATCTAATGCTTTTCCTGTTTTTATTTATCTTTTTAAAAATTAGGAATGTAGATGGGGAGTTAAGATGGTGGAATAGAGGCAAAAAACCTTCAGATATCTGAAAACTGTTCCTTACTGATTACAAACTAAATCTCCCAGGGGACTAAAAATCAAACCTATCAACAAGACAGAGCCAAGGAACCCTCCTGCTGGACTCAACTTAAAAGATATTCCCCCCAAAGTCACATTTTGAAAACACTCTGGTTTAAGAGGAAGGAAGAAGGAAGGTCCTGGGACCAATCCCCCACCTAGAACTCTAAACCTCCAGCTGCAGCTGGAACCTCTGGATGGGCAAAGGAACTGGTCTGGAGGGAGTACCTTATGGGCAAAGCTGTGTCAGGGTCACAGCACCCAACATAGAAGCAGATAGAGAAGAAATGCAGAGCACAAAGCAGGCAACAGTTGCAGCAGCTGAGACACTCCATATTCCCCCCCCCCCCCATTTCCCCAGGTTTTGACATCAGGGCACATCCAACAACCTAACCAGATTTAATCCAATCAAAGTCTCCAGAGGGCAGGGAAGCCTGAGCTCCAATACCCCTCCCCCACAGACTGCACTGAGAGATTTACTGACAAAACTCCAAGGGTGAAGGCATAAGGGAAAACACCAATCCACAAAAAAAAATGAGAGGAACAAGAGCTCAGGCAAGTGCAGGGAATAAAGAAAGGGTAAATATGAGCAAATAACAGAAAAAGAAAAAAGAAATTACAATTGACAGCTTATATACAGGCAATGAATAAAGAGCAAATGGAACAGAAGGATGAAGGAACACCAAACCAAAAAAAAAAAAACAACAGAAATTTCAGCAAATTGTATACATTCTCTGGAAGAACTCAAAATAAAATTCAAAACAAAATTAAGAGAGGTTGAAGACAACTGGGAAAAGAACTTATAAACTAAGATAAGCCATCTGGAACAGAGGCTCTTGAAATAAAATAAGAAAATATTGTCTTGAAAGCTAAAATCAGTCAGCTTGAAAATGAAGCAAAGGAGATGAAATATGAGGCAAAGAAGGCAAAAGGTTAGGCAAAGGAGATGCAACATGAGGCAAAGAAGATGAAAGATGACCTCCAAAGAAAATCAGACCAGAAGGAGCTGAATGACCAAAAATCCAGGGATGAAATCCAGTCTTTAAGAACCAGAATACAACAAATAGAATCAAGTGACTTCACAAGGCAGGAAGACACTATAAAACAAAATCAAAAGAATAAAAAAAAATGAGGAAAATATGAAGCACCTCATTCACAAAACAGAAGATTTAGAAAATCATTCCAGGAGAGACAACTTAAGAATCATTGGTCTACCTGAAGACCATGACAAAAGAAAAAGCCTGGACATCATACTACAGGAAATTATGCAAAAAAAACAAACAAACTGTCCCAACATTCTAGAACAAGAGGGAAAACTGGAGATTAAAAGAATCCACAGATCACCTCCTGTACTTAATTCCCAACTGACAACACCCAGGAATGTTCTAACCAAATTCAAGAATTATCAGACCAAGGATAAAATATTACAAGCTGCTAAGAAGAAGTCATTCAGATACCATGGAACCACAGTGAACACAGATCTGGCTGCATCTACACAGAAGGACCAAAAGTCATGGAATATGAAATTAGGGAAAGCAAGGGAACTAGGTCTCCAACCAAGAATAAACTACCCAGCAAAACTGACTATATTCTTACAGGGGAAAATATGGTCATTTAACAAAATAAAAGAATTCCAAGCATTTGTAAAGAAAAGACCATATATGAACAGAAAATTTGATGTTCAAGCACAGAACTCAAGAGAATCATCAAAAGATAATTTAAAAAGAGGGGAAAAAGTAAAACAAAACAAAATAAGACAAAACATTTTTAAGAAACCAAATAAATTACAAGGAATTATAGCCCTATAAGAAAAGAGTTCATTGGTAACTCTAAAAAGTTGTTATTATTACCTGGGCAGTTAGAAGAATTATACTTAGAGGGAACAGTGACCAACTGTACAGGATGAAATGCAAATAAATAAATATTATATATATATACATATATATATATTTCTATATGTGTGTGCATACACACATATACATATACATATATATATAACTAGAGCTAAAAAGTAGTTAATACTAAATGAAATAGAAAAAGAAACAAAAGGGGGTAAATTTATATGTCACAAAGAAGCCCATGGTGGGAGGAGGGAGAACACCAATACACTGGAAGGGTAAAGAGGTTGGAGATAGAAAATACTCAACTCTTACATGCATTGAAATTGACTCAAAGAGGGAAGAACAATCCAATCTATTGGGGGCAGAGAACAGATTTGTACCCTATAGGGAAGTAGAAAGTTAACAAATGGACTGGTGGGGAGGGAAGAAGTACAAGGGAAGGAAAGGTTGAGGGAGTAGTTTAAAAAGATAGTAAAGAAAATAAGGAGGGAATAAAAAGGGAGGGTGTATAAAGGGAAGTAAAATAAGGATGGGAATTAAGGAGACTGATTAAAAACAAAACATTTGTGTAGAAGGAAATAGTGAAAGAAGAAAAGGCAAGACTAGGAGTAGAAATCAAAATGCTAGGAAATACACAGCTGGTAATCATAACTCTGAAAGGGAATGGAATGAACTCACCCAAAAGAAGCAAGCGAATAGCAGAGTGGATTAGAATCCAAAACCCTACCATATGCTGTCTACAAGAAACACACATGAGGAAGGTAGACACACATAGGGTAAAAGTAAGAAGATGAAGTCAAAACTATTGGGCATCACCTAATAAAAAGAAGGCAGGAGTCACAATCATGATATCTGACAAAGCCAAAGTAAAAATAAATTTAGTTAAAAGAAATAGGGCAGTATAGACAATGAGGAAATATCAGTTCTCAACATGTATGCACCAAATGGCATAGCATCCAAATTTCTAAAGGAGAAACAAGTGGAGCTCAAGGATGAAATAGATACAAAAACTATACTAGTGGGAGACCTGAACCCTTCTCTATCTGAACAAGATAAATCAAACCAAAAACAAAATGAGAAAGAGGTAAGAGAAGTGAATGAAATCTTAGAAAAATTAGAGTTATTAGATATGGGAGAAAAATAAATAGGGACAAAAAGGTATACATCTTCTTTTCAACAGCACATGGTACATTCACAAAGATTGACCACTTACCAGGGCATAAAAACATTGCAAACAAGTGCAAAAGAGAAGAAAAAATAAATGCAACCTTCTCAGATCACAATCCAATGAAAATAATAATTTGTAAGGGTACATCGATAGGCAAATAAAAATTAATTGGAAATTAAACAAAACAATTCTCCAAAATCAATTAGTTAAAGAACAAATCATAGAAACAGTGAATAACTTAATTGAAGAAAATGACAATGATGAGACATCCTTGAAAAATCTAAGGGATGCAGTCAAAGCAATACTCAGGGGAAAATTCATATCCTTGAGTTCATATATTAATAAATTAGAGAGGGCAGAGTTCAATGAATTGGGCTTACAAATTAAAAAACTAGAAAGTAAACAATTTAAAAATTCTTAGGTGAGGACTAAATTAGAGATCCTAAAAATCAAAGAAGAAATTAATAAATTTGAAAGTCAAAGAGGTATTGATTTAATAAATAAGGCTAGAAGCTTGTACTTTGAAAAAAATAAATAAAATAGACAGAGTGCTAGTCAATCTAATTAAAAAAAGGAAAGAGGAAAACCAAATTGACAGTATACAAGATGAAAAGGGAGACCTCACCTCTAATGAAGAGGAAATTAAGGTAATCATTAAAAATTATTATGCCCAATATATGGCAATATATATGGCAATCTAGGTGATATTGATGAATATTTATAAAAATATAAATTGTCTAGACTAACAGAAAGAAATGAATTACCTAAATAAGCCCTTATCAGAAAAAGAAATTGAACAAGCCATCAAAGAACTCCCTAAGAACAAATCCCCAGGGCAGATGGATTGATAAATGAATTCTATCCAACATTCAAAGAACAACTAATCCCAATATTATACAAACTATTTGACAGAATAAGCTAATATGTTCTATCAAAGTCCTTCTATGACACAAATATGGTACTGATTCCAAAGATAGGCAGGTCAGAAACAGAGATTGAAAACTATAGACCAATCTCCTTAATGAAGTTACATGACAAAATCTTAAATAGTATACTAGCAAAAAGA
Source organism: Monodelphis domestica (assembly GCF_027887165.1). NCBI lineage: Eukaryota > Metazoa > Chordata > Mammalia > Didelphimorphia > Didelphidae > Monodelphis > Monodelphis domestica. The sequence continues at coordinate 253,879,977 of NC_077233.1, forward strand.
CTCCTGCAAGTTATCTTGAGGGTTATTCACTATGACCAGGTAGGATTCATACCAGGAATGCAAGGATGCTTCACTATTAGGAAAACCATTCACATAATTGACCATATTAACAAGCAAACCAACAAAAGTCACATTTTTATCTGAATGAATACAGAAAAAGCCTTTGACAAAATACAACACTCATTCCCATTGAAAACACTAGAAAGTATAGGAATAGAAGGGCTTATCCTAAAAATAATAAGCAATATATATCTAAAACCATCAGCAAACATCATCTGCAATGGACATAAAATAGATGTATTCACAATAAGATCAGGAGTGAAACAAAGATGTCCATTATCACCTCTGTTATTTAACATTGTACTAGAAACACTAGCAGTAGCAATTAGAGAAGAAAAAGAAATTGAAGGTATTAAAATAGGCAATGAAGAGACAAAGATATCACTCTTTGCAGATGATATGATGGTCTACTTAAAGGATCCTAGAGAATTAAACAAAAAGCTAATCAAAAAATCAAAAACTTTAGCAAAGTTGCAGGATACAAAATAAACCCACATAAGTCATCAGCATTTCTATATGTCTCCAACAAATCTCAGCAGCAAGAATTCAAAAGAGAAATTCCATTTAAAATCACCCTAGACAATATCAAATACTTTGGAATCTATCTGCTAAGACAAACAAAGGAACTATATAAACACAACTACAAAACACTCTCCACACAATTAAAACTAGATACAAGCAATTGGAAAAACACCAACTGCTCATGGGTAGGATGAGCTAACATAATAAAAATGACAATCCTACCCAAATTAATTTACTTATTAGTGCCATACCTATTGAACTACCAGAAACTTTTTTACTGAATTAGAAAAAGCCTTAACAAAGTTCATTTTGAAGAACAAAAGATGAAGGATATCCAGGAGAGAAGGAAATCATGAAAAAAATGGGAAGGAAGGAGGCCTTGCAGTCCCAGATCACAAACTATACTAAAAACAGTGGTCATCAAAACAATTTGGTACTGGCTAAGAGACAGAAAGGAGGATCAGTTGAATAGAGGTGGAATAAGTAACCCCAGCAAGACAGTCTATGATAATTCCAAATATCCCAGCTGTTGGGACCAAAATCCACTATTTGATAAAAACTGCTGGGAAAATTGGAAGACAGTATGGGAGAGATTAGGTTTAGATCAACATCTTACACCCATCACCAAGATAAACTCAGAATGGGTGAATGACCTGAATATAAAGAAGGAAACTATAAGCAAATTAGTTGAACACAGAATAGTATATATCTCAGATCAATGGGAAAGGAAAGACTTTAAAACCAAGCAAGAGCTAGAAAAAAATCAAAAAATATGAAATCAATAGTTTTGATTACATCAAATTAAAAAGATTTTGTACAAACAAAACCAATGCATCCAAAATTAGAAGGGAAGCAACAAATTGGGAAACAATTTTCATAACAAACCTCTGACAAAGGTCTAATTACTCAAATTTATAAAGAGCTAAACAAATTGTACAAAAAATCAAACCATTCTCCAATTGATAAATTGGCAAGGAATATGAATAGGCAATTTTCAGTCAAAGAAATTAAAACTATTAATATGCATGTGAAAAAGTGTTCTAAATCTCTCATAATCAGAGAGATACAAATCAAAACAACTCTGGCAGATTGGCTAACATGACAGCAATGGAAAGTAATGAATGCTGGAGTGGATGTGGCAAAGTGGGAACATTAATTCATTGCTGGTGGAGTTGTAAATTGATCCAACCATTCAAGAGGGCAATTTGGAACTATGCCCAAAGGCACTAAAAGACTGCCCTTTGATCCAGCCATAGAACTGCTGGGTTTGTATCCGAAAGAGATAATAAGGAAAAAAACATGTACAAGAATATTCATAGCTACACTCTTTGTGGTGGCAAAAATTGAAAAATGAGGCAATGCCCTTCAATTGGAGAATGGCTAAACAAATTGTGGTATATTTGGTGATGGAATACTATTGTGCTCAAAAGAATAATAAAGTGGAGGAATTCCATGGGAAATGTAATGACCTCTAGGAATTGATGAAGAGCAAAAGGAGCAGATCCAGGAGAACATTTTACACAGAGACCAATACACTGTGGTACAATCAAATTTAATGGACTTCTCCAATAGTGGCAATGCACTGATACTGAACAACTTGGAGGAATCTATGAGAAAAAAACATTATCCACATTCAGAAGAAAAACTGTGGGAGTAGAAACACAGAAGAACAACAATTGCTTGAATACAAGGGGAGAAGGGACCACCAATTGGTTAGAGTGACTCTTCAAATGCCCATTGCACCTCGCCATCCAAAACGTGCCCAGACAGTTCGCCCATTTTACAACATGAGTTGTCTTAGAGATCCATCTTATTTGCAAACATTCCAGTCCTGCCTGGAAAACAAGCTGTCTGCCAAGGGACCACTCACTGGAAGCTCAACCAAGAAATTGAACCAGTTCAGAGAAGCAGTGATAGAAACATCAAAGGCAGTCCTAGGCCCAAAACAACGCAACCACCAGGACTAGTTTGACGAGAACAACACTGCTATTGAAGACCTATTGAGCAAGAAGAACAAAGCCTTTATGGAGTGGCAAAATAACCCAAACTCTGCTCCTAAAAAGGACAGATTCAAGTCTCTCCAAGCCACAGTGCAGCGTGAGATCAGGAAGATGCAAGACAGAAGGTGGGAAAAAAAGGCAGGAGAAATCCAGAGCTTTGCTGATATGAAAAACTACAAACAATTTTTCAGTGGCCTCAAGACTGTTTATGGGCCATTAAAACCCACCACCACTCCCTTGCTATCCTCTGATGGTGACACTCTCATAAAAGCTAAAAAGGGCATCAGCAACAGGTGGAAAGAACACTTCAGTCAGCTTCTCAACCGACCCTCTTCAGTCGACCAAAGTGCCCTTGACCAGATCCCCCAAAACCGCACCATTGAACAACTTGACATCCCTCCTTCAATAGTGGAAGTCCAAAAAGCCATTAAACAAATGAGTGCAGGCAAGGCACCCTGTAAAGATGGGATCCCAACCGAGGTATACAAGGCCTTAAATGGAAAGGCGCTCCAGGCATTCCACATAGTGCTGACCAGCATATGGGAAGAGGAAGACATGCCCCTAGAAGTCAGAGATGCCTCCATCATAGCCCTATACAAGAACGAAGGCTCACAAGCAGCCTGTGACAACTACAGAGGCATCTCACTACTCTCCACTGCTGGAAAGATCCTCACCCATGTTATACTCAACAGACTCCTGTCATCTGTTTCAGAGCAGAACCTGCCTGACTCACAATGTGGCTTCCAATAAGATCACAGTACCATAGACATGGTCTTCACAGTGAGGCAAATGCAGGAAAAATGCCTTGCGCAGAACCTGAGTCTCTACATTGTCTTCATAGACCTGACAAAGGCATTTGACACAGTAAGCAGGGACACATTGTGGGTGATCCTCAGCAAGCTTGGTTGCCCAGCAAAATTCATCAAACTGATCCAGCTCTTTCATGTTGACATGACAGGGGAAGTCTTATCTGGTTGAGGGACTTCCGATCGCTTCAACACCTCCAATGGCGTGAAACAAGGCTGTATCCTTGCTCCGGTACTATTCAACCTATTTTTCACCCAAGTATTACGACATGCTGTGATGGATCTAGATCTGGGCATTTACGTCAAATATCGACTGGATGGCTCACTATTCGACCTTCGCCGCCTGACTGCAAAAACAAAGACAACAGAGAGACTCATCCTGGAAGCTCTCTTTACAGATGACTGTGCTCTCATGGCCCACCAAGAAAATCATCTCCAAACCATTGTGGACAGGTTCTCTACAGCAACAAAACTGTTTGGCCTATCAGCCTCAGCAAAACAGAGGTGCTGTTCCAACCTGCACCAGGGAGGCCAACTAACCAGCCATGCATTACAATCCACGGCACGCAGCTTTCTAATGTCAACACTTTCAAGTACCTGGGCAGCACCATCGCCAACGACGGGTCCCTAGACCACAAGATTAATGCCAGTATCCAAAAGGCCAGCCAGGCACTTGGGTGGCTGTGCTGCAAAGTCCTCCAACACAGAGTTGTAAGCACTGTGACAAAGCTCAAAGTGTATAACGCAGTGGTCCTCAGTTCGCTCCTGTACGGTTGTGAAACATGGACACTGTACCGGAAGCACATGAAACAGCTGGAGCAATTCCACCAATGCTCCCTCTGGTCAATCATGAGGATCTGATGTCAGGACCGAATCACCAATCAGGAAGTCCTCGACAGAGCCAACTCCATCAGCATCGAAGTCATGGTCCTCAAAACCCAGCTGTGATGGTCAGGACACGTCATCCGCATGGACCCACAGCGAATACCAAGACAGGTATTCTATGGTGAACTGTCAGCTGGACTCAGGAAACAAGGCCGACCAAAGAAAAGATTCAAGGATCAGCTAAAGTCCAACTTGAAGTGGGCTGGAATTACACCAAAGCAACTAGAACTTGCTGCCTCTGACAGAAGCAGCTGGCAAACCCACATTCACCATGCCACCACCACCTTTGAAGATGAGCGACGTCTTGCCACTGCGCGTGAACGCCGACACCAGGCCACAACCGCACCTCCCATAACAACTGGAGTCCCATGCCCCATGTGCCACAAAATTTGCACCTTAGCCTTTGGACTCCAAAGCCACATGAGGGTACACCATAGATGAAACTGCACAAAGACAATAGTCATTCTCAATCACCAAGAGACTACCACTATACTATAATCCAAACACCAACATTATGGAAACCTGTTTTGATCAAGGACATATGTAATACTAAATGAATTTGCACATTGGCTGTGGGAAGGATGGGGTAAGGGGAGGGAGGGAAATAATGTGATTCTTGTAACCAATGAATAATGTTCGAAATTGGCTAAATAATTTAATTCTAAGGAAAACAAATTAGGAATACAATAATAATCTGCAAACATAAACATTTTAGTATATAGAGAATAACAAAAATTCTTGCAAAAGTCGGGTTTACCTGTAGTTTGCTCACACAGACTAGAAAGAGTTAACATTACATTTTCAGTATTATAATTTACATCTTAGAAATCAGCAACTGCAAAGAAATAAAGGCTTGGTCTATTGTTTTATTGATCCTATATTGATGAAGGAATGAGGAAAATACTAAATAGATAGATTGGACTTAAAAGTAAATTATGTATACTTTTATTGGTGGATACAGTTGTCAAACATTTACCAGTTTGACCCTATGTTTTAATAAACTGAGAAGTGTTTGATTTGTAGCTTTATTTTTCTTTTCAATTACATATCTATAGTCATAAATTTAGGATTGGAAAGTACAATATAGTACATGAAATGCAACCTCATTATTTTTTATAGAACAAGAAAATGACCATGAAAGAAGTTATTATTTACCCAAGGTAACACATGTAGTATATAAGGATGGATTTTAATCCAGGTTTTCCTAATGCAGGCCCAGCATCCACTCTAAACTCTATGCCATTCTACTTTCTTAATTCAGGAAAGTTTGTTTATTTTTGTCTCACTTATTTTTTATTTTTTTGTATATTTTAAGTGTTTTATTGGTTTCTTTTATTTTTTCTTTCTCTTTCACTTTATACTAACTCCCTCAATCTGGCAACATGACTTTTCTTCTTTTTTTAAGGGTTAAGGGCAATTGCTTACAGCAGAATAGTGGGGAAATATGGGAATGATTGAAAGATGATGGCAAGGTTGGATCACTTGGCAATAAGGTACCAAATATATAACCTTTAGTTCCCAGATAATTTTTCATTCAATAGTATTTCACACAATGTAGATGACAGATGGTCATCTAATGAAACCCACCTGTGAGTTATACATAATGCAATGAGACTTGGGGAGCTAGGCAGGTATGGAAATTAGCCTCAGTATTTTGTAGTGACTTTCTATACTTTGTATTTCTCTCACAGAATCTCTGTGGAGTAAAGTAGCATATGGAAAAAAAAAAACCTGAGGCATAATGAGTTGCTGAGTTTATATGAGTTGCTTATAGTGCCAAATAACTTGTAAGTGTCAGATCAGACTCAAGAAAACTAGTTCTCATGGCTATTAGCCCAGTACTCTATAAAATCCCTGGGACTTGGCACATTTCTAGACTTTATCTAAAAATATTTTTGTTTTATTTGCTTTTAAACCTGAATCCTATAAATAAGGTCCATCTAAATGTTCTTGTTCCTCATACCAAGAGGGATTATTTCACCATACATTTCCTATCACAAAGGAATCATGTACATTACTTCTTAGATATGGCATGGATATCATCTCTTTCATTTTTCTCACTCTCTCTGGTAGAGTAGACGCAAAATTCATTATTGACATATCATCATAAACTAATCTCTGATATTCTAGAGCCGAAAGAGCCATTTGAGAATATTCAGCCTAATTCCCTCATTTTTTTGAGTTTTGTTCTTTTCAAGATATGGTCATCATCATTTGTAATTTGGGTGTCTTGTTTTCATGTTGCTTTTTTCTGCATCCTTCTTCATGTATGACTATGTCTTGATAAAAGGTGAGGGGGAAAAGCATTCCCCATTGTAAGTCTTTCAGGATTGTCCCAGATCATTGCATTGCTGAGAGTAGCCAAGTTTTCACAAGTGATCATCATACAATATTATTGTTTCTATGTGCAATGTTCTTCTAGCTCTGCTCACTTCATACTGCATCAGTTCATGTATATCTTTCCAGCTTTTTTCTGAAATCATCTTGCTTATCATTTCTTATAGCACAAAAGTTCACTATTACCAACATGACCAATTTATAAAGCCATTCCCCCTCTGATGGACATCTCCTCAATTTCCAGTTCTTTGTCACCATAAATAAATTTTATACAAGTAAGTTCTTTTCCTTTTTTATTATCTTTGTGATAAAGACCCTACATTGGTATTACAGGATCAAAGGGTATGAAGTTTCTTAGTTCCTTAGGCATAGTTCCAAATTGCACTCTGGAATGGCTGAGTCACTTTACAAATCCACCAACAATGCATTAGTATTCCAATTTTGCCACATACCCACCAACATTTATCACTTTTCCTTCTTGTCATATTGCTCAATTTAATAGATATAAGGCCATACCTCATTGTATTAATTTGCTTTACTCTAATAAAGAGTCATAGAACATTTTCTCATATGACTATTGATAGTTTTGATTTGTTCACCTGAAAATTGCTTGTTCATATCCTTTGACCATTTATCAATTGGGGAATTAGCCTTTCTCTTTTTGATTGGACCAATATGACAGAACTAAACTAATGGTGAGAAAGCAAATGAACGGTAAGGTATTGTTTTTAACATTATAACTTCATTTTATGTTTATGTTATCTTCCTGAAAGTATTTATATCTACCAAGTATTATATGACATTTGTCTAAATTTACTCTTTAATTTTGCTTAAATATTTACCTTGATAAGAGAAATAAATGTGTGTATATATTCATATTCTAAATCATTAATTCAATGATGTTTTTATTCACAAAAAATATGAAGTTTGCTTTCTGACTACTACATAGGATTTATCTACCTTTTTGGGGAGGTGAGAGAGAACTGAAACTTGGAAGTTTCAATTACCTTAATCCAACTGATAATCAGGAAAAGATGTCATATGTATGTAATGAGAATGCTGAATTTTTTAATGCTGCCAATTAAAATATGATGCTGATGTTGCCAATTTAATTACTGATGACCTTCGCTATTTTAAATTGAATAACAACAATGCTAATTTTTAAGGCCTTTACTAGATTTAAGATTATAGTGGTAGTCTCTCGGTGACCGAGAATGACTATTGCCTTTTTGCGTTTTCATCTACGGTGTACCCTCATGTGGCTTTGGAGTCCAAAGGCTGAGGCACAAATTTTGTGGCACATGGGGCCTGGGACGCCAGTTGTTACGGAAGGTGCGGTTGTGGCCTGGTGTCAGAGTTCACGCGTAGCAGCAAGACATCGACGTCGCTCATCTTCAAAGATGGTGGCGGCACGGTTAATGTGGGTTTGCCAGCTGCTTCTGTCAGGCAGCGAGTTCTAGTTGCTTTGGTGTGATGCCAGCCCACTTCAAGTTTGACTTTAGCTGATCCTTGAATCTTTTCTTTGGTCGGCCTTGTTTCCTGAGTCCAGCTGACAGTTCACCACAGAATACCTGTCTTGGTATTCGCTGTGGGTCCATGCGGATGACGTGTCCCGACCATAAGATTAAACAGGATTCTAAAATTTTGACAGTAGACAATTTATCTTGAAAGTAGACAAATTTAAACATTTATAAAACCATGACATAAGTAAAAACTTCCAACACATTTACCTAATCAAATAAATATTAACAAAAGGTTTCTGTACTTCCCATTGAATTAAAAGTGTTAGGTTCTCAAGCTTTAGTTATCTTAATGGTAACATTTTTATATAACAATGTTCATCATCATTAAAGTCATATAAATGGGTTATAAATTATATGTTTTTATTGATGCTATTTGACTTTACATTGAAATATTTTCAGATATTGTTTAATTCTGGTCCTCTAGATAGAACCTTACATATACTGAAGAAAAACAATTAAATGAGGCCATCTAATAATCTAATACAGAAATTTTGTCTTACGGTATATGTTCGAAAGTAGTATTCTGACTTCAACTCTGAGTGAAGAGAGAAATCTATCGTTTTTTGTTGTTCTCTGGAAACTTTCACTGTTTTGTTTTGTTTTATTCAGTTTCTCAGAGTTTGATTTCCTTCAGTTTTGTTTTTTATTATTGTTGTCTTGGTGCTGATTCTTATTTCAGGCCACTCTGATTACTAACTTCCCAGACTTCCTTAAGATCAAGATCATCATCAAAATCTTACCTGCTATAGGAAGTCTTTCCTTTCATAATTATTTCCTATTTATTCTGTATATATCTTACTTTGCATGAATTTGTTTGCATGTTTTCTCCTCTATTATATATAAAATCCTTGGGAGCAGGTAGTATCTTTTGTCTCTTTGAATCCCTAATGCTTAGTATTGTGCCTGGCACATAATAGATGCTTAATAATTGTTAATTGATTGATTTTCATTATTGTTTTAATTGATTTCAAAATCAATGGGCACCCATTTTCTTTCTAGTTCTATGTTTTCAGTCTAGAGCACTGTTATGACTACCTTGTTGCATATCAGACCTTTTGTACCCTTGGGCTAAATTTCCAATAGTGAGATCATTAGATCGAAGGGTATGGACAAATTAGTCACATTTTTTTCTCCTATAATTCTCAACTTAAGTCAAAAACAAATGGAACACTTTGTGACTATGCCAAAAGTAAGCCTGTATCCCTTTAACTCCTCCAACAACAACTTAATTGTTCTCACTTTCTATCAAGCTTTCCAATTTACATGATATTATATAAAACATTTTTTAAATTTGCATTTCTGTTGAATTGCAAATATAAAACATTTTATGTGGTCATTTGTAGTTTTCTTAAATATGCTTTTGAAAACTTCATATTTTTTGATCACTTGTCTATCAGAGAAGACAGTTAATTTTTGACAGAGGAATGGAGATGTGTTATGTCACCTTGATAACATACATTTGTATATTTATAATTCTATAGAAATCTTGGATTATCTTACAGGACAATAAATTTTACAATGTGAGAGTTGCATCAAATGAATGTTTTCAAGTTTTGCTTTATCTCTATAATGACAGAATTTAATGCCTCACTTATTTTTAAAAAATATTATGAACTGAACGTACCTTTTCAAAATATCAAGAAAGGAAAAGATTACATATGGAACCATGAAATTCTATAATGTTCAGTATATTTTAAGTTAATATGAATTTTTAACATGATATTAACAAAATTTCCCTGCTTTTGTTTCCCTTTCTGACTTTATTTCTGATTTCTTTGTTGTATTTTAAATGTCTTATTTACATTTAATTTCTTTTATTGCATCATTATCACCACCTAATTCCTACCAAAACCTGTATTCCCCTAAAAATAAAAATATTTCGTTAAAATGAGTAAGTATAATCAAGCAAAAGTGGCATGATAAATTTGTCATGTCCAAGAATGAATGCCTCATTCTACACTTCTGGTCTATCACCCCTTTGCAATAATAAAGGAATTATACTTCAGCCTATAACATAGTAGAAATTCATTATTAATAATATTTTAGTGAACTAGATGATAATGAACAGATGAGAATACTTGGGTCTTTGAAAAGTTATTTGCCTTTATTTCAGTCATTGATTACATTTGTTTCTTCATTATCTTCTTATCACTTTGCTGTAGCTCATATACACTTCCAATATTTTTAAGAATCTGTATATTGGACATCTATTTCTTTTCATTCAGGATTACTAAAAAAGTCTATTCTGAAGATGGAATGCTATCTTTAAAGGTCAAATGGCAGGATAACTTTCCCAGATTCCCTACCTGGTAACAAATAGGGTTCCAAATCTGAGATATGTATGATCTGTTAATATAAAGTACCCAGTATGTGACCAAAAGTAGAATGAACTTACTATCTTAAGTGAAACTAAATGAAATATTATTAAAATGAAGGGGAAATTAAATAATAAAGTGTACCACTATGTCATTGTTTTATATTTACCTAGTTCTAGTATGCAATCGATGCCAAGAAATTGAGAGGTTCTAATACTTTTTACTTTTACTTCCAAGTACTTTCTTCCCTTTAAACAATTCTTGACCCTACTGTGAGTCTTATATTTATAAAGCAGATCTTTGTTAATTTTATTTCCCTGCTCAGGATCTTCATTGGATTACCACTAATTATTGGGTTAAGTTCAAGCTCAACCTGGCATTCAGGGTACACTATGAATTGTTCCCCATTTACTTTTCAAGCCTATTGTATCTCATGTGCCACAATAGAGTTATCGTGTATTCCTAACTATATTCACACTATTCCTTCAGTTAGCACATATACACACACACACACACACACACATATCCTGCCTGCTCTGAAAGATATACTTAAAACGTTATTACTTCAAAGAAGCCATCTCTTTTCTCCCCAGTCAGAAGCAATTCCTACCTCCTAATTCCCAAAGTACTTTCTTTTGTGCCTCTTTTATAAAATACATCACATTTTTACTTTCCACTATCATTATTTGCAAACATGCCTTTTCCGTAGGCCTAGAAATTTCTTTTGTAGATGGACTATATGTTGAACTTTGTTGTCCAACAGAGTACTTTGGACATGTTAAGTATTTAATAAATGGATACTGAATGAAAAGTTATAACATAGCATGTGAATCTCAATGAGTGTACAATGTTACCTTAATTGTGGTTTGAAAGATGTCTCATATCATATGTGTATTTTTTGAAAATAAAAAGGAAAGCTTATCTGAGGACACTAAATATATATTGTTGGATTGAATCCAAGTAGTCTAATATAGGCAGATTTTTCATAAATATTTGATGACTATAAGTCACAACTGTACTGAGGAACAAACTAGGGTTTTTCTGCTAAAAAGATATACTTCTCTGCTGGCATCTTGGCATGTTTCCCAACAGAGCTTCCACAATGGGCTATTGACCTGAAAAATCCATATGAGGACCATTCAAAGGTAAATTTTCTGCTATTTTTTTAACCTATGAGATAAACAGGATTTCTGTCCTCAAGGAGGTCAGGTTCTGCAGAATAAAAAAAAAATGCCTACTTCTAAATTTATCCCTCCATGCATTATTCTATGATGTGGACCAAATGTTTTCATCCAGCTCTTAAGAGGCTCATTTGTAAAGTGAGTCATAATGTATTGTTCAAGTGTCTTCCAGTTCTTAGATGCGAGAGACCAAGTGAGTGCCAACAATAATGAATATTTGTTTCTTTGACTCACCTCTTTTTGATGAAAAACAACCAACGTTTTGTTATTTGGACTAAATAGTCCCAGACTGGTCATATTATAATCATGTTACTGCTGTGATTTTAAACCAAATGGTGTCAATTTGTATAACAGACTGGTGGAACTGCTGATTATGAATCCCAAGGGTCCTGGTTTAAACTTGGCTCTCTTCAAGCACAGGACACATATACACACAGCATGGATAGTTATTGCATGGAGACCCTGCTGGTTGGTTAAGTCTCTGCTTGCTGTGTCTAAACCATTTGGCAGGCATAACAGACTTCCTTTTCTTCACAAGCCTAAATTCGTCCTATTTGGCTGACAAATAGGAGACCTTCATCAACCAAGAAACTCATTTAACCATGAAGACTGTCAACTAAATAATTATCTTAAACTGGAGAGTATATTAGCACATGAAATTAAAGATGATAATACTTTCTTGCTAATGTTTTTATTTTCTATCAAATTTTTCTTTAGGGATATTTATGATATGCTATCTCATAATGGATTTTATTTCTGTAAGACATGAACCTTAAAAATTCTTAAATATATCTACTTTTTGTATTGCATCCTTTCCCAAAAATATTTCTTCTAGCTCTCTTTGGCAGAAAAATTGCCACTTGCAAAAAAAATAGAAAGAAACAAATAAAGAAATAAAAATAGTTTTTAAAAAAGAAACTAATATGTCTTCATATTTTAAAAGTTTCACACTCTAGTCTCCTACCTTTGTAAAAAAAGGACAAAGATGCATTATCTTCCCTCCATTTCTTAGGGCTAAGCTTGATCACTTAAACAAAACCTTACCATTTATTATTGTTTCCTTTTTTAAGTTGCTTTAATCATTATGCAAATTGTTTTTATTTTTCTGCTAACTTCACTTTGCCACAGTTGATGCATTTCCATTTTACTTTCATTCTTCATATTTTATGTCTTAATGATGACCTTAATTTCCTCATCAATAGAGATGGGATCACCTTTTTAATCTTTGATACTGCTAATTTGATTCTCTTCTTTTTTATTAGATTAGCCAGTATTTTATTTTATTTATTTTTTACAATGCCAGTTCCTAATCTTATTTATTAGTTCAATACTTATTTTGCATTTAATTTTATTAATTTCTCCTTTAATTTTTAGGATTTCAAATTTAGTTCCTAGCTGGGGATTTTTTAATTGTTCTTATTCTAATTTTGTAAGTTGCAAGCCCAATTCATTGATCTCCTCTGTCTCTCTTTTTTGGTATAGGCACTCAGTGATATAAATTTTCCACTGAGTACTGCTTTGGCTGTATCTCATGAGGTATGCTAAGCTATCTCCTCATTGTCACTCTCACTAATGAAGTCTGTAATTGTTTCTATGCTTTATTTTTTACAAACCAGTTTTGAAGAATTAGATTATTTAGTTTCAAATTAATTTTCATTTTGCCTTTACATGGACCCTTGGTAAGTATAATTTTTATCACTTTAAATGATCTGAAAGAAGATGAATTTGTCATTTCTGTTTTTCTGGATTTCTTTGAAATATTTCTATGCCCTAGTACATGGTCATTCTTTGCATATGTACCATGGTGATGTAAAAGTTAAAATTAAATCTCAATAATAAAACTATATTTTAATAGATTTATTAATGAGCTTTAGAAATCAAAAATAAAGAAGATACAAAATAAAGACCACACTCCCATGACTGGTTAGCCATTTTTTTAGTCAACCCCACTCACCACCATCGATACTGATTCTACATCAGAGAGAAGGAGCCTTCAAAGCCCATGCCCTTTATCTTCTGTCTACAGGAAGCACATAATGACAGAAAATCAGTGGGTTCTTGGGATATGTAGTTCTTTTGAGGGTAACAGATTTTTAATCATACATTCCCCCTGAGATTCGCAGAAGACTGTTCCCTCCAGTGGGTCTTGTAAACATACCAACTTTTATATTGCAATAATTTGAGGATAAAAGGAAAAGAGAACAAAATCAATAATTGCTAGGCACATTGACAAAAAGCCAGTTAGGAGGCAGTCCCCCTTTGGCATAAGAGTATACATTCAAATTAAAAGTTCAATCAACCTTCAGTTCAATCAACTACACCCAAAGTTCATTCTAGATCTCTTTGATGTAGCTTGTGGTCTGTGGACGCATCTTTATGGTGCATTCTAAGAAGAGTTCCCTTTCTGGATTTGGAGAGGTATCATGTTTCTTAACCTAAAATTACTCTAAAAAGAATTTAAAATTTGCAATTTAAGATAATAATAATACATTCCACCCTGAAGAGGATGTTGAAAAACACAAGGATCACTTAGGGATGCATGGCTGAGTTATGAGGTATATGAATCAATTGGCAAGAGAAATAAAAAAAATTTTAAAAATCCAAATAAAAAATAAATTCTGGATGAAATATAGACTGTCAAAGTCTTATGTGTAAAAATTCTAAGTAAAGGAATAATAAATCCATAACAGGTCCTTGAATCATGGCCCAATTAAAATGATTTAAGCAATTATGCATTTACCCAATCAGTAGCCAGGACTATAGAAAGTTTACCACACCATGAAAGACAGAAAAGGGACTAGATTATAGGAGCCAGGTAGGAGCCAAATTTAAGGTAGAATGTGGGACAAGGAAGACCTGCCTTTAACACATTGTTAAATAGCCACAACCTCAAACCCCAAACAAGTTCAAGTTCTCTTGTCTTGGCTCAAAATTTTCATGAATCCCATTGGGATTGGTTGGTCTCTCTGACCTTGTGCTCGATAGGCACTATGCAGTTTAGCTTTGTGCTTCTTTGGCACTGTGAAATGGCTCTTTTTGGATTCTCTTGTCCTGAAATCAGACAGAATCATTAAGCAAAGTCCCATAATTTGTTTTTAAACAATCAGTGGCATCATTTTTATAGTCTCAAGCTTTGGGGGAATGTATTGACATTATAACAAATATATTTTAAACTTATATTACTGCAAAATCAAAAAGTTAAAGAAAATCTTCTCAATTCTGGTGATATGTGCTTCAAATACAAACAGCAAGAAAAATGGAGAGAAAAAACAAACCTGAAATAGTATATTGCAGATGCAAGCAAAAACAATAATAAAAGAGTTTTAAAAACCAAAAAATATATAGCTTATAATCATTGACACTCTGTCAGCTAAGGAAATGTAGATTACAAAGGTTTCTCACCAAAAATGAAATCCATTTCCTCTTCAAACCTGACCGTCATCCACTGTGAGTACAAGTAAATGATTTTCACAAGGTAACATTTTTTATAAAGAACAATAGCACAACATGTAATGTACATTCAAAAAGTATCAAAATCCCCAAAATTATAATAGCCTATGTAATGACAATAGCAAACAAATCCATTATCATATTTCATATAAGTTGCTGTATGATAAATAAAAACAACAACAAAGCCCTATGAACTGATGGATTTTTGTCACAATTTTCACAGACAGAGCAAATCATTCAACCTTGGTAAGTATATTTTTAAACAAAGTAAAACTTACTTGGGTCTAGAATATCACCAAACAATATAAATTGTTCTTGTGGAAGTAAATTAAACTGAAGAATTGTGCAGGACCTCTTTTTGGCTTCCTGCTTCATAGAAATACCTTGGTAGGAACATTTATTTGTTTCTCTACCTTTAATACAGCGTTTTAAAAATATTAATATAAAAAAAACTCATTCATTCAAATACCACCAATTAATTAAAATTATTTATGAAAACCCCTTAACATTATAATTAAATTCTTAGCTTATTAAATTCATCATCTATGTGACAATTAACAAATGCAAAATGGAAAAAAAGACTGTTTATGGGCTTTTACAATATTTTACAATATTTTGATCATTAGTCATAAGGGAAAAGTAACAGAATATATGTAATAGTTAAAATACAGTATATTAAAATGATTCAGTGTAACAGAACAATATGGAATACATTTAATATATGAACTTAAAATAACAAAATTAAATCTTAAACAAAACAGTCAGCAAAATACAATAAGATACAGAGACTTTCATTAAAAATGAAGTCTTAAAAGGCTTAAAATTTCACCTACAGACCCTTTAAAGTTCCTTTTTCTAAAATCCAGATTCCTACTGTCAGCACTGTGGTATCTCCCATAGTGAGGGAGAACGTGGGTTTTAGGAATCTCAAACTGGGCAGGCCCAAATGGCAAAGGGTTGTAGGGGGATGAATTTCCTGAATCTCAGGCAAGATAATTGAAAGGATCAGTGGTAGAAAGAAAAAAAAAACATCCTAAAGCTGGAAGGCATTTGAAATAGGTAATGCACTGCTCTTTCAGAGAATACACCATGATTGTAGTCAACTTCCTTTTTGGAAGAGTCTCTTCCTTCTCCCCATCCCCTATGAAGTAAAATTCTAGTTTCCCTAGAGAGAATTAGGAGGCTAATCTTTGCCTAAGGAAAAAGACACTCTGGGTTTTGTTGTTGTTGTTGTTGTTGTTGTTGTTGTTGTTGTTGTTTTTACCATCTGCCCTGAGGAGCAAATCCAAGGACTCCTAGCTTCTTGGTGGCAGAAATCAGCCCAGCAGGGGGAGCAACAGCAATCAGGATTGGGTCAGGGTGGTGGAGGCTGATTTAGGATTGGAGTTGGAGATCATGAAGAGGATTTCTGGAGGCCACAGGCTGAGGCCAGGTCAGCAATCTGGGTCCAGAAGATCAGGAGGAATCAGTATCAGCAATGCCAGAGTCAACAGAGAGGAGGAATGAAGGAGGAACGAGGAATGAGGAATGAAGGACTCAAGCAGTTGGACGAGAGAAGCAGTTTATTTCTTCTTCACCAAGAGTACCCCCTGCTAAAAATAGCCTGGCTGGTAGGGAGAGCAAACAACTAGGCAAAAAGTAGGAAAAGAAAAACACAACACCTCCAAAGAGAATTGGAGTTTGCAAGGGTGGGTGGGGTAGGTAAAAAGCCTTGGCAAGAGAAATATGACTTAAAAAATTTTATCTAGACTATCTTAAAAATTTGAGAGGTTTTTCTCTGGCTAGTGGTTGCCAACAATGTAAAAGTTAAAATTAAATCTCAATAATAATACTATATTTTAAGAGATTTATTAATGAGCATTAGAAATCAAGGAATAAAGAAGATACAAAATAAAGACCACATGCCCATGACTGGTTAGCCATTTTTTTAGTTAACCCCACTCACCACCATCAATACTGATTTTACATCAGAGAGAGGGAGCCTCCAAAGCCCATACCCTGTATCCTCTGTCTACAGGAAGTACTTAATGACAGGAAGTCAGTGGGCTCTTGGGATATGTAGTTCTTTTTTTTAGAGTAACAGATTTTCAAACATACACTGAAAAGAAGGTATATTATTTTTTATTCAAATTCAGTTTTCTCCAGATATCTATTAACTCTAATTTTTCTAGCATTTTCTAGTATTTCATTTACTTTCCTTATTTCCTTCTTATTTATTTTTGGTTCATTTTTTTTAGTTCTGAAAGGGGAAGGTAGAAATCCCCCACTGGTATTGTCTTGATATTTATTTCCTTCTTGAGATCTTTTAATTTTTCCTTTAGAAAAGTAGATGATATGCCATTTGGTGCATAAATGTTTAGTAATGACATTACTCCTTTGTTTATAGTACTGTTTAACAAAATGTAATTTCCTTCCTTATCTCTTTTAATCAGATCAGTTTCTACTTTAGCTTTGTCTGGCATCAGGAATATTACTCCTACTTTTTTAAAAATTTAGATAATGCATAATAAATTCTGCTCTAGCCTTTTACCTTGGATATTTGTGTGTCAACTTGCATCAAAAGTTTTTCTTGTAAATAACATATATTAGGATTCTGGTTTTTAATCCACCCTGCTATGCATTCTTTTTTAGTGTGTGTGAGTTTGTTCCATTCACATTCAGCATTATTATAACTGTGCATTGCCTTCCATTATATTATCCCATTTAAATCTTGCCCTTTCTCTCTCTTCCCACTCAACAGTAATTTGTTTTTTTGTCACCTCTCTCTTTCCACTCCTTCTAATTATCCTCCTTCTAAATATCTCCCTCTTCCCTTGTATTCCCTTGTATAGGTGACTCTGGATTAGAAACCCAGATTTTTTCCTTCCTGAATATCATATTCCATACCTTTTGATCCTTTAATGTAGAAGCCACTAGGTTCTGTATTATCCTGATTGTAGCTCCATGGTTTTTGAATGGTTTATGACTTCTTGAAGTATTTTTTCCTTGGTTTGGTGGCTCTTGAATTTAGCTATTATATTACTGGAAGTTGTAATTTGAGGATTTATTTCCAGAGGTGATCTGTGAATTCTTTTAATTTCAATTTTATTTTCTTGTTTGAGGATCTCTGGACAGTTATCTTTGATAATTTCATGTAATATCATATCTATGCTCGTCCAATTATTCTCAAATTGTCTCACCTAGATCAATTTTCTAGATCAGTTTTTTCCCCAATAAGATATTTCATGTTTTCCTCTATTTTTTTCATTCCTTTGATTCTGCTTTCTTGTTTCTTTATTTCTCATAAAGTCATTAGTTTCTAAATAGTCAGTTTTGATTTTTAAGACCTGATTTTCCTCTGTCGTTTTTTGGTTCTCCTTTTCCAACTGTCCCATTTCTTTTTGTAATATTTTCATTTCTTGTTGCATCACTTTCCTTTCTTTTTGCATTGCATTCATATCTCTTTCCCATTTTTCCTCTGCCTCTGTTAATTGGTTTTTGAAGTCCTTTTTGAGTTCTTCTAGAATCTGTGTCAAATCCATATTTTTTTCTCTTCAGTTTTGGGTGTGTTTCCTTTGCTTTCACTGCCCCCTTCTGTATCTGTACCTTGTTTTTTGTCTCCATAAAATCCTTTACAGTTAGGCACTTTTTTGTTGTTTGCTCATTTTCCCTATCTAATTATAGGTAGGCTTGAGAGGATAATGTGATGATCTGGTCTGAGAGCTCTGAGCCCCATCTCCCTGCTGATTCAATTGACCCTTGAGATTCTCATAGCTTAATGACTTGCCTTGGGCTTAGGTGTAACTTTTCAATCTCACTCATCTTGGTCAGGTCTGGAGCTGATCAAATTCTAGCCTCAGGTTTTAACTCAAGGTTTTAGTTTCACTGTGTACTTGATCCAATCAGGAAAACCACTATGAAGATAGGATTAACTCCCTCCAGTGTCTATTTTTAGCTAATCAAATCAATAACTTACCATTAAGTATGAGAGTTCACAAGTCACTTACAAAAGTAAGTGACAACTCCAAAAGCCACTGTCACTGCCCCAGGCAGTATTAAGCAAATTGAAAGAATACCATTGATTTCTGTGAAGAAGTAGGGGTGACAGGAAGTGATGTGGGAAAAAGGGGTATAAAAGCAGACCAACATTGTCTAGCATTCTTTCCCTTCCTAGTGTTTGGAGAAATCAATTGGTTCACAAAATCCCTGCCTTGGCTTGGAGGAGATCTTTTCCCTGGATCCTGTGTTGCCTTGATGGGTGAGTGGAACTCTGACTGAAGACACCACTGGGACTTCTGGCTGCAGAGTACTGGGAAATCCACTTGGGGACAATGAACTTCAGAAAGCCCCTTCAGGGCTGAGTCTCACTTCACTGGAGAAGGTCTGGTAGGCTTGTTAAAATCTGCCTCTAGCTATATTTTTCCACTTCCACTTTTTCCACTTTCCACTTTTGATTTAAGCTATAATAGTTTAGATTTGGTGACCACAATATTTCTTCATAACTATCATATTCAGCATAAAACCTAAATTTAAACTCTTGAACACTTAATAGTCCTGTCTTGGAGCTTTAGGCAAAAAGATCAGTACCTAGTACTTAGTACTTAGTACTATCATCAACCACAAAGTGTGAATTAAGTTCTTGTCCCAAGCCCAGTCTAGAATTCCCTGGTCTTAGGCTCCTTTTTTCTCTACTTGTTTGAAATTTCAAGGGGTATGGTTTGGTTTGTACCTCTATTTGATCAGGCAGAGACTCAGGGTCTGGGTGGTGATTTGGGGATAGGTTCCTGAAACTTGGACAGCGGATGTGGGGTGGGAAGCTGTGACTTGGCTTGCTCTTCCCTCCTTTCTATAGCTTCATTCTGTGTCTGCTCTCCTCTCACCCCAGTGCCCCAGATATCCATTACATACCTTTTACGCTTTTCTTTTCTTGAAAGTTCTTTCACTCTCTGTCCTTGTTGATTCTTTCAATCTTGATTTGTTTTGTAGCAATATTTTAATACTGGTAAGACAGAATTCTCATGGTGGCACATAGCTGCTAAGGATTACTCCACCATCTTGGTTCCACCCCTCCCCCCAGAAGTTCCATATTCTCTTAATATATATTTTCCTATGTACATGTTCTCTGCCCTTTGTTTTGATTATGGGCTTGGAATGAATGGATTTCTTTGGGTAGCATTCACTGTAGAATTGACATTTGCTGAGAAGAGAATCAAACCTTAGATACCACATTTGAAATCTCTTTTCTCCATTAAGAAAAAGCAATTAGAAGTTTAGCTTGAACTTGAAAACCAAATCTCCTAAATTAATAATAATTAAGGGAATAGATAAATGTGCTTCTAGCTTGGCCACCCCTCTCTCTAAGGAGAGCAGAGTGGAGAGACTATTGGTTACAATCTCTTGATTCATTCAGACAATTAAATAGTCTTCCTTGGAGATTTTTGGTGGGTAGATGAGTCTATAATTATAATTATCTGCTCCTATAAATATTATTAGTTTAGGAGATATGATTTTCTCTTCAGAAACCTAAGGTTAGGTTGGCATCATTCAGTGATCCTTTCCTCTGTATTTGTTCTGGGAAATCTCATTCTCCTTCATCAAATCAGTAATTTTGCTTCTGATTCTGACTGTAATTATTTTGATTTTATGAAAACTTTTCAATTTTATGTAATCAAAATTTTTCATCTTATCTTTAATGTTCATCTCTATTCTGCTTGCCAGTGATGAAAAATATTTCCTTCCTTTATGCCCCATTTTAAATAACATTACTTTTTATCTATGAATCATATCTATGCAGAAATTATTGTGATGTTGGTATAAGGTATTTTAAACCTAACTTCTACTGCACTGATTTATTATTTACCAGTAATTTTTATCAAATAAGTAATCTGTTCCCTAATGGTATTCCTCAGTTTATCAAATGCTATGCTATGCTTTTAGTTGTTTTTTTTTCTCTCTCTCTGTTCCATTGATCAGCTTTTCTATCATTTTAAACTAGTATCAAGTCATTTCAATATTTACTGCTTTATAATAAAATTTGAGATATGGTACTGCTGGGGACAGGGAGGTGACTCAGTGGATTGAGAGCCAGGCCTAGAGATGGGAGGTCCTAAGTTCAAATCTGGTCTCAGACACTGCCTATTCCTCAGACACTGTATGACTCTGAATTAATCAATTAACCCCCATTGCCTAGCCCTTATTGCTCATTTTAACTAAAATACACAATGCACTATTACTACAATACACAATATTGATTCTAAAATGGAAAATAAGGGTTTAAAAAAGAAATGGTACTGCTAGACTCTCTTTGTTGTGACTTTTCCATTATTTTCCTTGTGATTCTTTTTTATTGTTACAGATAATTTTTAAAATGGTTATAACTATATCTATATAATAATTTCTTGATAGTATATCATAACTATCCCTTGTTCATTTCTTTAAAATCACATTTCTTTTGAGGAATACATACGTATGTATATGTATGTACAAATTACCTAATCATTTCATCTATTAGACCTTAGACAAATTTGTTTGATTAGTTTCTCATTAAATATTTAAATTAATCTGCATAATATAATTATTTGTATTATGTTTGCAAAGCCTACCCATAATCAATATTTTTATCATTAGAACATAAGCTTTTAGAGGTTAGTAACTGTTCTTCATTTTTCCATGTTTCCTGTTATGACATGACCACTTAATAAATGTTTGTTGAATAAATGATTGCCATAAAGTCCATTTTATAGTTGTGTTTATATAATTCCAAGTGGGGCATTTTGATAAACAGACTTCTAGAAACTCTATATACTTTGTCAGTTGCTTTGAACAAGATTTATTTTTTCTTCAAATTGCTGTTAGGTTTTTAAATAATATACTAAAAGGTTGCTGATTTTTACTTGATTCATTTTATTTCCTGGTTCCTTTAATGACTTTATCAATTACTATAATTCAAATTTATCTATTAATCAAAATTTTATTGTTTCAAGTTCTTTACCACTTCAAAAAAATCTTCTTATAAATACTTTAATATATTTGAGACATTTCTTTCTATCTTTGATCCCCCTAAAGTACCCTGGCAGTGGAATCTTTGAGTCAAATTAAGTGAATATTTTAGTTTTTTTAGCATAATTCCAAATTACCTGCCATGGTTGGAGCAGTTTACATTTCAACTAACCAGAAGTTTCTAATTTCAATAAACTTTGACAAAATATTTTATTTTATTCCTTTGATCACTGTGACAGAGAAATTTCTCCATTTTTAAATAGAGAAATAAATTATGATGAAAGAAAATGAAAAGTCTTAAAGTTTCTCTCCCTTGATATAAGTGATATTTTCAGAATGAACACCCATTTAAGTGTAAACAGTCATATCAACCTCTCTGTTTTTATTTTCTTCTACCAGCATTCTTGTGGAAGGTCTGTTCAAAGAAAGATAGATTTGTCTTATACCCTAAGACAAATGAGGACCTAAGGATTTTGAAAGTTTTCCTCAAGGGGGCGGCTGGGTTGCTCAGTGGATTGAGAGACAGATCTAGAAATTAGAGGTCCTAGGTTCAAATTTGGCCTCAAACACTTCCCAGCTGTGTGACCCTGGGTAAGTCACTGTGACCCCCATTGCCTAGCCCTAACCACTCTTTTGTCTTTGAGTCAATACTGTGTATTGACTCCAAGATGGAAGATAAGGGTTTAAAAAAAAGAAACTTTTCCTCAAGGGATAGATAGAACACATCCATCTGCTCCCTAATGCCAAGAGTTTACTATTTAAAAATCATGCATTAATGAATATTTCCCTTATGTAATGAGGTCTTTGGATCATGCTTCTAAGATGAAGGCATCTCATGACAGATGGATATGAATAGAGTTGCTTCCTTTGATTGGCTATGTAACTGAATCATGCATCTTTAAGACTTGGTCAAATTGAGATAATCTTTCTCTTTATTTCTCTCCTTTTCCTACTTCATCCAGCAAGTGAAGATAACAATTCATCCTTAACTTGGGTACACCAGGAACCAAACTAGTTAGATAAAAAGGATTTCCTTCTCTTGTTTTCCCTCTTTCACCTTGACTCTGTAAAGATTAAATGGTAGAAATTTGACAAAAGTGAGAGGAGCAGTTTAATAAAAAAATTTAGTTTATTTTGAGAAGTTCAGAAAAAATAGAAAAGAGGAAAGAGAGATTATTATTCTAATATCCTATGACTATACCTAAATTCATAACATTAACTAAAATTTCTAAAACCCTACTTCTAACTGTCTTCTGAGGACAAGTTCTTCTTGCCTGCCTAGTCCAGGCCTACCTAACCTACACTATCTAAAATTGATTCATTAACTATCTTACTCTAACAAATCAACAGCCACCACTCAAATCCTCCTTAAATAAGGTTTTATCCTCCAAATGTCAGTAGTAAAATTCCAGAAGCCTCTTGCCTCAAAGACAGACCTCCTGCTCTCTTGAGATCCAAAGGCAAAAGACCTAACTGCCAACTGATTCCTTCCTTATCAGCCCACTCATCTCCTTGGTAATGGAATCCTCAGCTTTGGTTTATTGACTTCTGTCATCTCTGCTTCACCTAGAAATCCCCCTCTCCTGCCTTTTAAAGAGACAGAGGGAAAGATTAAGAAAATCCCTTTAACAACTCCAAGTTTTTCTTTACCTGGGGTTTTTGTTTCTGTTGTGTGGCATTTATCCTTTTCAGCTTTATATACCAGAAGTGATCCTCAGCCAAATATTTGAGCTATCGGAATCTTGGAGTTGATATTCTGAGTGGACTATTTCAACCAGCTTGTCAGGGAAACCTGAGAAACTAAGGTCCATGGAAATAGAACTTGGGTGGTGGGGAGGGTTTGACATAGAATTGGCATTGTATATATGTTTGTATATACACATATGTATATGTAAGTAAAAATACATGTTTATATATGTACACTTTTCTTGCTTATAAACTAAAGACAATGCTAAATAGATAAACAATATTCAGTTTGTTACTGTTTTGTAACTTTCCTAATCAGAAGAATATGTAGTACATCTCAGCTTTTATTTGGACACCCAGATAAGTTAACCCAGATTAAGGGTACTTTATGAGTTAACACAGCAAGAATAATGTTTCAGAATTTCTCCACATTGTTTAATGCCTTTCTTTTTTAACATCTTGTTTATTCATTTTTAACATTCAATTTTTAATTTTTTAGTCCAAAATGCCTTCTTTCCCTTGAGCCCTTCCCCAACTCATTGAGAAGGCAAATAATATATCAATTATACATGTCATGCAATATATGCTTCCATTACAATCATGTTAAAATAAAAGTAAGAAAAAATAAAAAGTGAAAAAGTATACCTCAATCTGCATCCAGAGTCAATCAACTCTCTGTTCACAAGTGAATAGCATTTTTCATCATGAGTTCTTTTTAAATGTGGATCTTTGTATTATTTAAAGTAGCTAAATCTTTCACCTTTGGTTATTGTTATAATGTTTCTGTGTATAATGTTCCACAGGTTCTACTTATTTCACTCTACATGTCTTCCTATGATTTTCTTAAATGAAATGGTACTTATGGTACCATACTATTCTGTCACAATAATCTACCACAAATTGTTTAGCCATTCCTTAATTAATGGGCGTCCACTCACCTTCCAATTTTTTGCCACTAATAAAATGTTGCTACAAATATATTTGTATGCATAAGCCACTTTCATTTTTCTCTCGAATATAAAACTAATATATTTCTGAGTCAAAGTCAAATACACAGTTTTACAGCTTTTTGGTTACAGTTAAAATTTGTTCTCAAAAATATTTAGATTAAATCCCTACCAACAATTCCTTTATGTACTTGTTTTTCCATATCCCCTTTGGAATTTTTCCTTTTCCTTTTCTGTCATGTTATTATTCATTTATCTAATGCATAATAAATCAGAACATTTTTAGATGATAGCTTTGATTTCTTATTCTGAAAACTACTTATTCATAACCTTTGGCCACTTATAAATTAGGAATTGGATCTGATTTTTTTAAAAAATTGCCCAGTTAACCATGTTGTTAAGAATTGAGACCTTTATCTCAAAAACTTGCTAAATTTTCCCTAATTTCCCATTTTCCTTCTGTTTTGGCTGCCTTGGTTTCATTTGTACAAAACTTTAAAAAAAATTCTTCTAATAAAAATTATACATTTGCTTTCTTGTTTAGACAGTTCTTCCCTTATCAATATATCTCATAGGTATTTTCCCCATGTTCCTCTAATTTGTTTTAATATTAATCTGTGCCTAAATAATGTAACTATTTTGACTTTATTGAGCATATGGTGTTATTTCTGCCAAATTTCTTTACATTTTTCTCAGCAAATTTTGCCAAGTAATGAGTCCTTGTCCCCTAAACTTAGATCCTTAGGTTTATCAAATGCTAATGTATTTACTTTTAACAGCCATATAAGGATTAATATGTTAATGTAGGCCAAGATTAGAAGGAAAGCAGTAAGTTGGGGAAAATGTATAAGCAGTTTCTTGGCTAGGGTATCATATTTAAAATATATAGAGAACTTAGTCAAATACATAAGAATATAAGCCATTCCCTAAGTTAGCATTGGCAAAGTATAGGCAGGCGTGCTAAGCTGTTGGTGGGTAGGTTAGGGGAGTGGGCAAGAACTGATCTGTTCCCCCTCTTCCCAGCATCTGAGATCAATTTTGCATGCCCCACCAATCTGTTCAGCCACCCAAAGTGAGCACTTCCTCCCTCCCTCTTATGTCTGTGTTAAAGCAGGGGGAGGGGGGGCTCATAGGCAGCTTGAAGCTAAAGTTTGGGCACAGGAATTAAAAAAAAATTCAGCAAGGCCTCCCTAATTGATAAATGCTTAAAATATATGAACAGAGATTTTTTGGATGAAGAAATGAAAGTTATATAACAATAAGAAAAATGTTCTAAATCATTATTATTCAGATGAAGTGCAAATCAAAACAACTCTGAGATGTCATCTCATACGTATTCATATTGGATAAAATAATAAAAGGAGATGAAAAATGTTGGAGAGTGTGTGGAAAAATTGAGAGACTAATACACTGTTGATGGATCTAAAAAAAAAACCCTGGAATTATGCTCAAAGAGTTAAAAAACCATGTAAACCGCAATGCCATTATTAGGTTTGTTTCCTAAGGTAATCAGAGAAAACAGAAAATAACTTTTTTATTTAAAAACATTTATTGTATTTCTCTTTGTGGTGTCAAATAATAGTTAATTGAAAGAAATCCCATCAATTGGGAAATGGCTAAACAAGTTATGACATATAACTATAATGGAATATTACTATACCATAAGACATGATGAACAGATTAATTTTGTAAAAAACATGAAAAGGCCTTCATGAAATTATGAAAAGTGAAATGAGCAAAATGAAGAGAACATATTTAGCAATAGAAATATTATGAAGAATGACTTGTGTATTGTAAGAATGACATTAGAAAATAGGTATTGTTTTATTGGTTTAGTGATAAAAATATTGTTTTATTGGTTTAGGGATAAAAAGTAAAGTGGCTGGCTGGAGAAAGAAGTAAAGTTTGAAGCAGACATGAGAGAGTGTATTAATTTCAGATGTCATAATTATAACCATTTTTCTGTGTCAATTACTCTCTCTGGCAGTTGGAAGTTGGTCTTTGGAAGTTGGCAGAGATACACACTCTCAGAGACTCTCTCTCAGGGCTGGAAGAGGTAACATCTTTGCCTCTCTCTCTGTCTGAGGGAAAGACCTGAAGAAGCTTAGTGTTTTCCTTTCCCAACTTGGGAAACACTGTTGGATATCTATTGTGATTTTATTAGATGGTTTAACTCTGAGAAGACCAAAGAAAAACCTTATCTTTGGTTTTTTTAATTTTTTTAATTTGATTCTTGTTGAGACTCAATAAGCTAGCCTTTTCTATTTTATAATTTGAAGGAAAACTTAAGATTTATAAGAATAATGATGGTAGTTTTTATTTAAGTAGTAGAAATTTGGGTTAGTCAGATCAGGGAGGATTAGTATAGCCTGTGAAACATAGGAGAATTTCTTGTGGAACCAGGGAGTTTATTTGAGTGGATTTAGAATCCCTAAGAATTAGAAATCCAGTTTTATCCTTGTATAGTTCAATGAATATTTTATTTTTATAAGAAGAGTCTCTCTAGCGTCCTTGAGCCTGGCCCTGAAGGGAAGTTCACATTTCAGCTTCACTTCATCACTGAGGATACTTTTGATTACATTTATCAAAAGTATATGAACAGTTTTGGACCTATATTGAACAGTTTTTTTTTCCATCTAAATATTTTATTTTATAATTCACCAATTTTATTTTTACAGTATGAACAACTTCAGAGAAAGAATTAGTAAATAGAAATAAGCAAGACATAATTTTATCTTTTGGTTAAATGATCCCTACCTTAATGGGAGAGGGCAGGCAGGGAGATAGTTAATTGGATATTTTAATGTAAGAAACAAATAAATACATTTTAAAAAATAAACATATTCAAATAGTACAGTAAATAAAGGGGAACGAGCACAAATACTTAATGTAAACTCTACTACAGATTACCATACCAACACCAGTGGTAGTTGATAGATGATCAGAGAATATGTGCCATGGCAAACTTCATGAAAGGACATAGAGAACACACAAAGTCAAAGAATCAGCATAAACAGGTTCATGCCAATGATTCATGTAATGAAGAAACACAAATAAATAAATACATATGAACAGTATGATTCTTTTATCCTGCAGAACTACTGTTATCTTCTGGTGAAATTATATCCCTTTTCCACCTGATCATAACATCTATTTTGGAAGAATAGATATAACTTTTATTAGTCTTGCATTTGCATATTTTCTCTGCTACCATAAGGTTTTTAGTTTTAGTTTTAGTTTTAGTTTTAGTTTTAGTTTTAGTTTTTATGGGGCTTTTAACTCCCATACATTAAGGTAGAGTACATGGAAGCCTCTCCATAATAAAAGTAGGCAAATAATTCTCTAGTCTGTAGCTAAAGCTGTGGACATTCACAAATATCTAAAAAAAATCAGTAAATTAGCATTTATTAAGTGTCTACTGTGTTCCAGATACGACAGTAAATGCTTGGAATACAAAGAAATATACTATTCAAGACATAAAAGAGGAAACATGGAGAATTTCTCCAGTTAACATTGTCTATCATTTTGAATTCCCAAGATTGAAATGGGCAGAATGCCCATGATCCCAAACATCTATATAAATTAGACTTAGAAATTCATCATAACTCCATTTGAAATACTTTAGGATATTTACTTCCCCCAAAATAGATTTCATAGACTCTGCCAAACACCCCACAAAAATGTGTGGAGTCTGAGACTGTGAAGCTTACTTTGTTTCAGAGGTACTCTGTCAGGCAAATGAAATTGAATAAAAATAAAAGTTACAACTGTACGACAAGCCTTTACCTTCTTCCAGATCCTCAAAGTTGATTTTTTTTTCTTTCTGATCTTTATTATATGTATTTACTAATAACACCAATAATTCTCAATGAAACAATCACAATTTTGGGGGGTGAGTGAATGCTTGAAACTGTACAAATTTGTTTATGCTTTGTATTTATTTGCCTGTGAACATGCTTTGTCTCTACCCTCTAGAAAGAGTTTTCTATTTTTCTTTCTTTCCCCAGTACCTACCACAGTGACTTGCACAAAACAGCCATAAATGCTTAATGAGTTCAAATCAGTGCAATGAATATATCACAGGAATTGGACATTTACTCTTTTGAATGATATGAGTTTTATGATTACACTTAATTGGAATCTTTCTTTTTTCTCCAAAGTGCAACTCTTATGCCATCAATTTCCTTGATTTTTCACCTACCGCAATTTCTCTGTCCTCGAGTTTTTCTAGAAACCTTTTTTTGAGGTATCTCTTTTGTTACTGTCTCATTTTCTTTGATATTTTATTTGTAAAATCCAACTTCCTGATATCCTTCCCCTCCTCCCAGAATGACCTATTGAAAACCCTTTGAGGCCAGACACTATATAATTCTCATCTGATATTTATCATATTTTCATTCTTATTTTTCAGTCACTCAGTAAACATTTATTAAATAACTATTAAGCGATAGCAACCAAAAACATTTTTCATATGTAGAACCAAAGTCTTATATGTATATATATTTATATATATATATACATATTTAATATTATATATCTTATGGTAGAAATTATAGCAATGTAAATGAATTTAAGTATAGTTAATAGTTAGTTTGAAGATGCTAAGAACTCTAAGACAGGACATTCTGGAATGTGGAAGGAGAGGTTTGAAAGTTGCAAAAGTCTACTAGGCTCTTCCTGTCTTAGAGCTGAGAGGGGAAGGAGCTGATCTCTGCTCATCTTGTTTCTACTAGCCTGTGGGTGAGAGAAGGGAAATCTTTTTGTTTCTTTGGAGTACCTTTCCTAACCTGAAGAAACCATCCTGAAGAAGATCCTACAGACTCTCAACCCTGACAAAGAACATCGTGGTCCAGAGGCAGTTGTTGGTGTAAGGACCCATCCTGCAATCTGTCACATCCTTATAAACCAACCAGGGAGGCTGTCAGGCAGAATAGAGAGCACTTTCTGGGATATTGGCCAGAAGCAGGGAGGTGTCAGATTTCAAAGACTCCATCTCATGATGGATTTAGAAGGAAGTGAGAAGTGAGAGAATTAGTGATTAGGACATATTCAATCCTAAATCCTCCCTCCCTCCCTCCCTTTTGTTTAACCAATAAACTGGTTAGTTTCCACATCAACAACTGTTTGAAAAACTTAGTTGCAGCTGGCCCAGTATTGAAAGGCCTCAACTGCCTTACTGCACTAAGGGTAAACTGAGGTATCCCTTAGTGGGTTATAATATCCACATACCTCAGTGTACCTTACTATTTCACTTTCTATCTTAGAATCAATATTAAGTGTTACTTTTGAGGTAGAAAAATGGTAAGGGCTAGGCAATTGAGTTTAAGTGACTTGCTCAGGGTAATATAGCTAGGGAGTACCTAAAGCCAGATTTGAACAGACCTGACTAACTACTGAGCAGCCTAGCTTCTCCATGATATATGCATATTAGTAGCTCACATTTTAGTCACATCTAAAAACTTAAAAGATATTTTTCCTGACAGCAATCATATGGGGAGGGTATTAGAAGGATTATCTGCAATATATAGATAAGAAAAGAACAAAAATTACCATGTACCTACAATATAAAAATCACCATGATAGAAAAAATGAAACAATTCCTGCCCTCAAATATATTTTTTCAATGTAAAGAGGATATCTTTATTTATAGGCTACTAAAAATATTCATCTCAACTAAATATAACATAGTTGTGTGACAAGGAAATCACTTTAAAAGACTGATATATATTAATTTAAGGTCGCCAAGGAATTCAGCTATGTAATTCCTAAATGAAAACTCAAGTCAGCAGTCAATCTTTTATGGAGTTTAATTACAACAGGAGGAAGAAAGGAATTAGAGATAGAGAGAGAGAAAAGGGAGAGAAGGGAATAGGGCTTAAATACCCCTTCTGTTTAGGCTGGGCCAAAAGGCCCAAGCCCTTAGATAGCTGGGGCAAAGAAAAGAGATCAGTCCCTATTACTCACGTGACCAAAATGGAGAAAGAGTCTCAGAGGCCCCCACCTTCAGCTTCCTTCAGAGCAAGCTTCTCAGGGCACACTCCAACCACTCAGACCAACTCCTCAACCACCACCTCGAGTCTTCAGACACCCCCTATCCTTAAGGAAACCATCCAAGTTCCCTCCCCTCAGTCCTCACATCTACCAATCACCTGTCCATCAAATTCCCTGTGCCAATGGAGGCTCTAGCTTAACCCAGGACCGCCCAGAGGTCTCTGGCTTTGCACATGTCTGTTGAAGGTCATATTTTCAAATAATTAAATCTTTGATCCTTTGCTACAGCCCTTTCTAAATCCTGTTAACCTGAGTAGGGTAGAGATTGGAATAATTAAATTTTGATCTAGGCTGCAGCCCTTACTCAATCCTGTTAGGACTGAATAGGGTGGAGATTGATTCCAAGTATCTCCATTGTATCAATTCTAAAATCAATCATGACTCAAAGAAATTCCTGTTCTATGCTTAAGCATAGGTCAAAGTCCTTTCCATTGTTCAGCAAAAGGTTTCTGTCCTAAAGTAATCTTAAGAAGGGAAGAGAAGGAACCTCCCATGCCAATGGGGTTCACATTCCAATAGTCAAGACCCACTATCAATAGGAAATTTTTCAAGTATGAAATTTCCCAATGGTGAAATTTCCAACATTTATAAGTCTAAGAAATTTTGAGGTTTACAGTTGGTGCGAATATTATATATTTTATAGATGGTTCCAGTCATGAAAAAAGAGTATTAGATTATATAATAAAAATGTTGTGAAATACTGTTTAACATTTTTATGAATAGAAGATATCTTTGAGTTTCTAAAGTCAGACAAAAGGATCACCAATGTGATAAAAGCACCCTAACCATGGAAATTCAACTATTTTTTTATCCACCATTCAGTTACCTCTGCCACTAAAGAATTTTCATCTTTCTTAAATCCAAGTTAATATGGACCCATGTGGAGAAAGTCAATATTCTGTTAAATTGTAGTCATTAGAGATGAGGACTCTTTAGAAAATGATCCTTATAAAAGACGTGTATATATGTTACAGTCATTATCTAGATCTTTTCACCTGACACAGACATGCATACACACACACACAACTTCTAAATCATGCTTTTTTTCTTGCCAGTCTGTTTTTTTCTTTTCTTTTTTTTTAAACATTATTTTATTTGGTCGTTTTCATACATTATTCACTGGAAACAAAGATAGTTTTCTTTTCCTCCCCTCCTCCCCCCCGCCCCCGCCTTTCCCTCTCCCATAGCCGACGCATGATTCCACTGGTTATCACATGTGTTCTTGACTTGAACCTATTTCCCTGTTGTTGGAATTTGCATTATAGTGTTCATATAGAGTCTCTCCTCAGTCTTATCTCCTCCAACCCTGTAGTCAAGCAGTTGCTTTTCATCGGTGTTTTTACTCCCACAGTTTATCCTCTGCTTGTGGGTAGTATTTTTTTTAGATCCCTGCAGATTGTTCAGGGAAATTGCATTGATACTAATGGAGAAGTCCATCACCTTCGATTGTACCACAATGTATCAGTCTCTGTGTATAATGTTTTCCTGGTTCTGCTCCTTTCCCTCTGCATCACTTCCTGGAGGTTGTTCCAGTCTCCATGGAATTCCTCCACTTTATTATTCCTTTTAGCACAATAGTATTCCATCACCAACATATACCACAATTTGTTCAGCCATTCTCCAATTGAAGGGCATCCCCTCATTTTCCAATTTTTGGCCACCACAAAGAGTGCAGCTATGAATATTATTGTACAAGTCTTTTTGTCCATTATCTCTTTGGGGTACAAGCCCAGCAGTGCTATGGCTGGATCAAAGGGCAGACAGTCTTTTATCTCCCTTTGGACATAGTTCCAAATTGCCCTCCAGAATGGTTGGATCAATTCACAACTCCACCAGCAATGAATTAATGTCCCCACGTTGCCACAACCCCTCCAGCATTCATTACTTTGCATAGCTGTCATGTTAGCCAATCTGCTAGGTGTGAGGTGATACCTCAGAGTTGTTTTGATTTGCATTTCTCTGATTATAAGAGATGTGGAGCACTTTTTCATGTGCTTATTAATAGTTTTGATTTCTTTGGCTGAGAACTGCCTGTTCATGTCCCTTGCCCATTTGTCAATTGGAGAATGGCTTGATTTTTTGTACAATTGATTTAGTTCTTTATAAATTTGAGTAATTAAACCTTTGTCAGAGGTTTTGATGAAGATTGTTTCCCAATTTGTTGCTACCCTTCTGATTTTGGTTACATTGGTTTTGTTTGTACAAAAACTTTTTAATTTGATGTAATCCAGATTATTTATTTTGCATTTTGTAACTCTTTCTAATTCTTGCTTGGTTTTGAAGTATTTCCCTTCCCAAAGGTCTGACATGTATACTATTCTGTGTTCGCCTAATTTTCTTATAGTTTCCTTCTTTATGTTCAAGTCATTCATCCATTTTGAATTTATCTTGGTGTAGGGTGTGAGGTGTTGATCTAAGCCTAATCTTTCCCACACTGTCCTCCAATTTTCCCAGCAGTTTTTATGAAATAGTGGATTTTTGTCCCAAAAGCTGGGATCTTTGGGTTTGTCATATACTGTCTTGCTGAGGTTGCTTGCCCCCAGTCTATTCCACTGATCCTCCTTTCTGTCTCTTAGCCAGTACCAAATTGTTTTGATGACCGCTGCTTTGTAATATAGTCTGAGATCTGGGACTGCAAGACCCCCTTCCTTTGTATTTTTTTTTCATCATTTCCCTGGATATCCTTGACCTTTTGTTCTTCCAAATGAACTTTGTTATGGTTTTTTCTAAATCAGTAAAAAAAATTTTGGGAAGTTCCATGGGTATGGCACTAAATAGATAGATGAGTTTGGGTAGGATGGTCATTTTTATTATATTGGCTCATCCTACCCATGAGCAGTTAATGTTCTTCCAATTGTTCAAGTCTAGTTTTAGTTGTGTGGAAAGTGTTTTGTAGTTGTTTTCATATAGATCCTGTGTTTGTCTCGGGAGATAGATTCCTAAGTATTTTATTTTGTCTAGGGTAATTTAAATGGGATTTTCCTTTCTAGTTCTTGCTGCTGAGCTGTGTTGGAATTATATAGAAATACTGATGACTTATGTGGGTTTATTTTGTATCCAGCAATTTTGCTAAAGTTGTTGATTATTTCGATTAGCTTTTTGGTTGAATCTCTAGGATTCTTTAAGTAGACCATCATGTCATCTGCAAAGAGCGATAATTTGGTCTCCTCCTTGCCTATTTTGATGCCTTCAATTTCTTTTTCTTCTCTAATTGCTACTGCTAGTGTTTCTAATACAATGTCAAATAATAGAGGTGATAATGGGCATCCTTATTTCACTCCTGATCTTAATGGGAATGGATTTAGTTTATCCCCATTGCAGATGATGTTGGCTGATGGTTTTAGATATATACTATTTATTATTTTTAGGAATGACCCTTCTATTCCTATGCTTTCTAGTGTTTTTAGTAGGAATGGGTTGTTTTTTTTCTTAGAAACAAAGGTATCATTGGCCTAATTGTCATATATTGTTGTTGGTTTCTTTCCTATAAAAATGAAAACACTAATATTGCATTATACTGGAAACTTTTCTCAAATATAAATCCTCTTCAGATCAGAGTGCAGCCATTGGCAAAATGGAAAGGAACTGGAAAATCATCTCTGTAGTTCGTAGTTTATTCTCAAAATGCTTATACTTCCCAGGTGATTTTTGAATTACAATAGCAACCAAAGTTCCTGTATAGCCACTCATTGGTAGGAATTATGAATTTATTAAAAGTAACAACCAAGCACCAATGCTCCAATTTGGGGTTTCAAAACCAAGATGGAATAGAGGTGAAGGTGATATAAAGCTATTCATCTGTTTCTGCACTCCTTATATTCAGTGATAAAATACATAAACAGATGTGGAAATACATTGTATAAACAAATAGTTTTGGGGGGGTAGGAGAGAGATTAAGAAAGTCCTCAGGTAGTATGTTTTAACTAAATATAGTAGGAAGCCAAAACTTTCCAGTGGATAACATGGGAAAAACTATTTTCTGGAGGCTAATTGTCTTGCCTAGTTTTATAACGAGAACATGTTTCACAGCTGTGACCAAAATACAATGCTATGAAATCTAGCATTTTTTTTAAAAATATGAGTTTATGTTCACTTTAGAAACATCAGGATGTAATACATACAACTTTGGAGGAGATGTAGATCAAATGTGATCTTCAATATTTTTCAAATAAAGAAATAAAGCACATTGTCAAGAATCAAAGGTTTTTGGCTGCTGACTAATAATTGTAGTCCCTGCACTATAACATGTCTTAGGAAAATTTATCTTTGATGTAATTTCTACATAACAATACCAAAGGATTTGGACAAGACTAAAACAACAATAAAGATTATTGTAAATAGTGAGGCAGGAGCACTGAAAATGATGAGTGTCTTCACTTAAAATGGAAAATATTATTGGTCAAGTCAAACTGGCATTCAATTTATCTCAACTGGGCTGCTATGCTTGAGAACTTGTTCAACAATTGCAAACAAACAATTTTAAAATCAATTCTCTGCCATTTTGCAATACAAATTCTTTTCTTTCCTTCCTCCTCTCCTCCCTCCCTGAGATGGCAAGCAATATGTGATACATGTGTTAACATGCAATTTATATTCCTATATGCATCATGTTGTAAAAGAAGATACATATCACATTTTCAAGAAAAAAAAAACCCATGAAGGAAATAAATTGAAATGGAAGGTTTCAAGCTGCATTCAGTCTTCTTCAGTTCCTTCTATGTGGGTGGAGAGCATTTTTAATAATGAGTCTCAGAATTATCTTGAATTCTTGCAATGATGATAATAGTTGTCATTCACAGTTGATCATCATACAATATTAATGTTGTTGCATATGTCCTTATGGTTCTGCTCATGTCACTTTGCATCAGCTCATGTAAGCATTGCTAAGTTTTTCTGAAATCATTATGATTATATTTTCTTTTTTCTTATTGCAAAATGTATTTATTTTTTCATTTTTATTTTTAAATAGTTTCCATGTTTACATGATTTCTTTATTTCCCCTCCCCCTTTCCCAGAGCTGACAAGCAATTCCATAGGGTTGTACAGATGTTATCACTTGATACCTATGTCCATATATTCTTGATATAGAGCAAGTAATGTCATATGTTCTTCTTTCACCTTTCTTCTCCCATAGTTCTTTCTCTCAATGTGGTTAGCATTTTTCCCCATAAGTCCTTCAGGAGCATCCTGGCTTGTTGCATTGTTACAAGTATCAAAGTCCATTACATTGGATTGTTCCACAATGTTTTATTATCTGTGAACAATGTTCTCCTGGTTCTACTCATTTCATCTGCATCAATAATGATCATCTTTTCTTAGAGCACAAAATATGTCATGATAATCTTATGCCACAACTTGTTCAGCCTTTCCCCAGTTGGTGGATGTCTCCTTAGTTTCCTATTCTTTGCCACAATAAATAAAAGCCTATTTTAAATATTTTTATATGATTGGATTCCTTCTTCCTTCTGGTTTAAATTTTCTCCATCAGTTATGGTTTTCTCTTGGTGGAGAGGCTTTTGTGGAACATACATGACTGACTGATAGAGTAACTCAGGCTCAGATTTGTAATGAGGGGAGAAACTTTTAGATTATATAACTTTTCAAAAGGCAAATTACTTAGTGATAGTATATGAAGAATATCAATCTAAGTGAAAATTGATTCAATGATATACACCAACCTCCTGTATAATTCATACAGGGTTCAGGTTTTCTTGTCCACCTTTCATATTTTCCCCCTCATTATGATGGGATTCAGGACAAGAGGCAGAGGTGTCCAGTTGGGTTTCTTTGTAATGTGATATACTTTTGTGATGGTGAATGGCAAAATCAGGGAGTGACAAGATTTTGGATTGACCACTACAGTGGGTTTGAGGGGTTCTTTTCTCACTAATAGTCCCAGGAGTCTAGCTAGAATTTATAGCAAGATGTGAGAGGTAGTTGGGGCAGAAATTCAGAAGTTGGTTCCTGAACATTATCACCTGATCAAGAATAGAACACCTTCATCTATTATTTAAAGCCTGCTAATTAGAGTCCATTATTTTTCTTCATAGAGTTATCAATGTGCCAGAGAATAGTAGAGGAGGAATCAGGTCACTGAAAATCTAGTTTGTATGAATAATATATTGTATTTGAAAATGATATTTGGCCATTCTACTACACTCTGCAAAGTCTTGCAAGTTCTCCTATAATTTGTTAGGTAAAATAGGAACTTCCTGGTAAATAGAAAAGGATACCAAATCTGGGACTAAGTTCTTTTAAAGTCTTACAGGAACTCTAATATTATCTCTCTTTTTAACAATGGAAATTCAAATTCAGCTTAAACAGTAATAACAAATACAGACTTAAAAGAAAAACTGTTGACATTAGAAAAACTTCCCAATTTGGCAAAGAGATAACAGCTACTGTGCTTATAAAAAATATGAAATCATTATCATTTCTACTTTATTCATGGCACACATGAGTAAAATATGCCATTAATTGGAGGTTTGTTAAAAGGGTATTCTTAAAATCACTATGATGTCTTAGGTTCTTTTGATCCAGTTCAGAGCCTCATATGTGTCTACTGTATACTTCTATATTTAACCTCAAACTTCATGAGTATAAGGGCTTAACTAAATTTTGGTACGTTCTACATTAAAAAATAGATTTTTACAAGATATTGTATTTCTATATGGTAACATATAATAAGGATGCATTTTAAGAGTATATCATAGAAGTGAACACATCACAAAGCACTCACTGATAAAAGAGATTAGTATCAAAGAAGTGAGGTTTTACTGTGGCAGTATTAAAATATGTCAAGAAAAGAAGGAAGGAGAAAGAAAGGAAGGAAGGAAGGAAGGAAGGAAGGAAGGAAGGAAGGAAGGAAGGAAGGAAGGAAGGAAGGAAGGAAGGAAGGAAGGAAGGAAGGAAGGAAGGAAGGAAGGAAGGAAGGAAGGAAGGGAGGGAGGGAGGGAGGGAGGGAGGGAGGGAGGGAGGGAGGAAGGAAGGAAGGAAGAAAGGAAGGAAGGAAGGAAGGAAGGAAGGAAGGAAGGAAGGAAGGAAGGAAGGAAGGAAGGAAGGAAGGAAGGAAGGAAGGAAGGAAGGAAGGAAGGAAGAAAGGAAGGAAGAAAGGAAGGAAGGAAGGAAGGAAAATAGAAATAGATATTAAATATAGCTACAAAGTACCTGTAGATATCCTTTAGATATGGAAAAAATGATCAGGAGTCTGAGATATGAGAGAATCAATTCAAATGCAATAAATTAGTAAAAGGTAATTTTGGTATCAATCTTTAGATTCTTTTACAATTGGGAGTCATGGATCCTAAGTTAAATTCCTTGATATTCACCATCAGCATTGGAAATATAGTTCTACATAGTTTCTCTTCTAAATGACTTGGACAAGAGCCCTTTATAAGAAACTGAAAATGTATGATAAATAAAGGAAGTCCATTGGTTT
Organism: Monodelphis domestica; assembly: GCF_027887165.1. Taxonomy (NCBI): domain Eukaryota; kingdom Metazoa; phylum Chordata; class Mammalia; order Didelphimorphia; family Didelphidae; genus Monodelphis; species Monodelphis domestica. The sequence goes on from NC_077233.1 coordinate 253,918,156, forward strand.
AATTTCTTTACCACTTTCTTAACATTTTATGGTCAATATGTCAGTCAAGTAAGAAATTCTGGAATATATCCACCACTTTACAATTTGTGCCATAGCATTAAAAAATAAGTATCTTTCTCAGTCATAAAAATGAATCCCAAATCTGAAATAGTTTTAGAAGTAATATTAGCTCATTTGATAGAGGGAGAAATCTGGAAAAAGGCTCTTTCCTATAGTCTTTGTGAGGTCACATTCCATAAAGTTCAAACAATAGTATATGGATACTTGCCTAATTGGCTCAAGGTAGGTAGTATGTGATCTCCAAAACAAAGGCAGTTTTCAAGCAACATAAAGTTAAATTCAAAAAATATTAATAAATCATAAATAAGAATGGATTCCTCTATACTATTTATGTATTATCTAGTTGACTCACAAGCCAAAAAACATAACCCAGAATCACCTAGCAATTTATTATCTAATCTTTCATTAATAAATATCTATAGTCAAAAATAAGACACATTTCACAATCAAAATAATTTATTTATTTGGTAAATAATTAATTTATTTAAAACCATTATTTAATTATAGAAATCAATCAATAATTTCCTCTTTGGCTTCATATGTAATTCCATTACACTTGTGTTTAGCTAATAGATGAATTAGGTAATTACAGTTACCTACTGTCACTCGATGGGCATTTGATATTAAAAATATCATAGGATAGGATAAGGCAATGATGTTCTATTTTAAACCCTAATATAGATGATTATCTCTTATTTAATTCTCTCATAATTATATTTAATAATTGAAATATATACATAAGTACACCTTCAATTTATATATCAAGTAGAATAATTATTTCAAGTAAAATAGGGAAATAAATTGCTCCCAAAATAATTTTATCACAAGAAAATTAAAAAATGACAAAATTAATCTAAAATCCTTTAAGAACAGTCATGTTGCCCTTACTGCCTCTTTTTTTCCTATTCTGAAATAAACTTTGTCAAATTAGATATGTTTCAAGACCCTCAAAACTTTCAATAAAAGCAGATATTCTATAGGTTATGGAACTACTTAATTGATAGGTAAAATAAGCAATAATGTTCACACACACACACTCACTATCAATATCATTACAACCACCATCACCACCACCACCAGTTTCAAAACTAATAAAGAGAAAGCAAACTTTTGTTCTTATTGCACTATTCACAACTTAACATTTATGGCCTTACATCTTGATGACTTATAACAACAATGGTGAACACAAATTAATTTTTTTCTAATATTATTTCTGCCTGAAGTTGAAGAAAGGATATTAAACAAGTAAAATATTAAAACTTATCATCTAATACTGTATGTCTCATATTTTGATAACACTAAAAGATGACTTTCATGAATTTTACTTAGATCACAGGTCAATTTACATTGCAGATTTATTCATATATTCATATCCTAGACTGAGTTCTTATTTTATTTAACACAGTTATATGTTAATTTGAAATCAATATTATTTTACATTACAATTAAATCCATGAATTTCAAATGCTAAATGATTAGGTCATAAATATAATCCAGTGACTATGAGGCTGAGACTTTGTTTTAAATACTTCTGAAGACCTTCTTTTATAATTGCTGTTATTGGAGAAAAGAAAAAATTGAAAGGCAGAATTGCAGAGAAAAAGAAACTTCAGAAAGCATTCTAATGAATCAGAAAGGCTGTGATAAAGCACCATAATTTTAACAAGTGATATGAGAGAAAATTAAATTTATAGATTGCAAATCACCAAATTAAATATTTATGTAGTGTATAAGTGCCCCTTTAAGAACGTAATAACATTCTAAATATTCTGAGTTCATGCAAGCTTCATTGTTTCTAAATTATGCTCTAAATAACTTTTCCATATAAAGAGAAATTGTTCATAAATTTTAAATCACATGTAGTCTCTAAATAAACTTTAAAATGCAAAATATTTTATCATTATATTTTGACTAATCAAGAATTTCTATAAAATTTCCTAGAATATGGATGATGTGTACAAGAACTGAAGGAATATAATGTTTTAGCACATATATAAAACTACTTCAAAGTATTAATATGGGAAATGAAAATAAAAATATATTTAAGATTTCACTAGCACTTATTGCAAAAATGGAAAAAAATATTGTTAGAGAACTTGTGGAAAAATTAGCTTGAAAATATGCCTTTAAAGTTATGATTTTGTTCTTCCATTCTGGAAAGCAATATGGAAATAGTCAATGAAAGTGATTATATTGTTTATACAGTTTGACCCAAAGAGCTAACTCCTTCCTAATGGCTCTGAGGCCAACTGATAAATTACCATGATAAATATTTAACCTCAAAAATCATCCAGAACTACAAATCAGAATTTGACTTTTATTTTGTTAATTTTCTAGACTTAAGAAACTGATAAAGAAAATATTAACAAGACAACTTAAAATTATTTTGTGCATTTCTGGAGAACCATTTATTAAACATTTAAAGAAACACAACTAGAAAGCCCACAACTAAATAGTACCCCCAAAAAGATTTGAGAAAAAGAAAGAAAGATTATATTCACAACAAAGTATTTAAAGCAGTGATTTTTTTTGAGTGGTAAAGGATTGCAAACAAGGAAACTTCCAATAGGCTTGGAAATAGCTGTAGAAGTCTTATTGAAATATTCATGTACAATAATATTGGAAACATGTTTAAAATAATGCAAAATTAAGTAAACAACCATAAGAAAATGACATATACAATTACTACAAATTAATGGTAAAAATAAATAAGAAATCAAGTGAAAATTAATGTGTGAAATTATGACCCTAAAAAGATATCTAAGAAGGCACCTCCATCCTGTCCTTGCAGATAAAGAAAACTAGGTGTGTGAAATTTTGCAAATGAAAGGCAGACTTTGCAGTGTGTTGTTTAGTCTGGTTGAACTATTCCATTTTCTTCTTTGTTATTCTTTGTTATTCTTTGTCTTAAGAAATTTCTTTCCAAGAAGAGGAGACAAAATCCACTGGAAAATATAGATGTTATCATTATGAAACATATTAATATAGGTTTTGGTTGATTTTATAGTAAGACTAAGCAATTTCAAATTTTCAAAATTATACTTTAAGCTTTTTCATTCATAGTGTTAAAAATTAAGATTACACTTGCAAGTTTACATTTTTACAAAGAATTAAAAAAAATCTTTCCCCAGAATTACTTTTTGAAATATATTTGAAACATCACATTTTATATACCTTTTAAAAATAATTCTTTGTGACCCCTGAAGCCAAGATGGTTGAGGAAGGAAATGGCCCTCTTAAATTCTTTCAAATTCTTCTCCAAACAATCCTATATAAAACTCTTGAACCAATTTTTGGAAGAATGAAGCAATTTTCCAGACCAGAGAAACTTAAAGTACCAACACAAAATGTAAGGGAACCAAATTGGTTGAGAAGGCACATAAATCTACCTAATCACTATCAAATTACCCTCCAAAGCAGCTGGGCTGCTCAGTGGGTTGAGAGTCAGACCTAGATATGTGAGGTCCTAGGTTCAAATCTGGCCTCAGACATTTCCAGCTGTGTGACCCATGGCAAGTCACTTGACCACCATTGCCTAGCCCTTACCACTCTTCTGCCTTGGAGCCAATACACAGTATTGACTCTAAGATGGAAGGTAAGTGTTTAAAAAAATAAATTACCCTCCAAAAAACTGTGACATAATGCCTCAAAATGAATTCTGGAGTAGCATAATACAGAAAAAGACAGGTTGAAATAATTTTTCAGCCCAAAACAACAGAGAAGGCCAAGACAAAAGATCTATTCCAATAGAGAGGAAGTGGAACACAAAGCAACATACAAACCCCACCACAGCAATTGGTCTAGAAGGTGACTGATTCAGTAATAAAGGCTTCCATATCTGTCAGCCATAGAAGGTAAGGAGTTCAAACAACTGTTCAGAAGGAAAATACAACAATCCCTTTACTGGGCCTTGGTGAAAGATTTTTGACACACTGCTCACAAGCAGATCTAAGTCAAAGTCCTGAATTGTGGTCTCAGAATGAGAAGGAACATTAGCACACAACAGTACTTCTGACCACAGGGGATCAGGGTACCCTAATTACATTTCCCAGCTAAAAAACAGTGCTTGTAGTTATTCACAGAAAGGAGCACAGGATGGGAAAGTAACAAATACATTTCTCCTTACATTGTACCACCTAGAAAAGAACTAAAAGTAGATAGATCACCAGTGATAGTTCTAAAGGCAGATGCACAAAGAACTTGAAGCTTGGAACAATGCTCCCCTCACCAAGTTACAGAGATCAACATTAACAACATTTTTGGTTTTAATTAAAGAAGAGAAAAAGACAGACAATGAGCAAACAATAACAATAGCAAAAGAAACAATGTAATTAGTTATTTTAGTGATAGGAAAGACCAAAACACAAACTCAGAAGAAGACAATAAAGTCTATATTGGTCTATCCAAAGCCTCAAAGAAAAATATGAATTGCTCTCAAACCCAAAAAGAATTACTTGAGGATATGAAAAAGAATTTTAAAAATCAAACAAAAGAAGTAGAAGAAAAAATGTAAAAACAAATGAGAGTGACTTCTGGTCAATATGGCAGCTTAGAGAAAGCTAAAGTTCAGAGCTCCAGAAACCCTTCCTTACCGATCTCAAACTGAATGATCCTAGGGCACTGAAATTCAAAACAAACAACAGAATAGACCCCGGGAACACTCCTCCTGGACCTGGATCAAAAGGTACGGCCCCGCAAGAGTCGGAGCCCGAGATCACTCAGATCTAAGGGGTAGGCAAAGGGAAGGTCCCAGGACCCATCCCCCCCAAACCAGAGGGCTGAGTCTGAGGCAGCAGCAGGAACCTCAGGGCAGGCAGCAGGGCCTCGGGAGCCGGCTGTTCTGAGGGCCACTCCCTGAAAATGACCTGAGCCAGTCGCGGGGGCACCCAGACAGCAGGGAGGCAGAGAGAGACTGGGAAAGCCTGTAGCTCCCTGACCAGATCCTTCCATCTGAGTCTCACCGAAGGGCCCTGCCTCAGGGCATACTCAGTCTGAGGTTAATCCTATCACTAGCCCTCAGAGCTCCTGGAAGCCACGGCCCCTCCCCCTCAGAGTGCAGGCTCCTCTGGCCAGCAAAGACATTGAAATACATCTGAGAGTGTCAAGCCAGGCACAGAGCATAGAAGTAAGGCAACAGAGAAGCATCAGGAGGGAACTGAGGAGGGTAGTAACACCAAAACACCGAAACACCAGCAATTCTGGGCTTCCTGGGGAAGACAGACAATTTGCCTGGGGCTAAAGCCACAGAACACCAGACACATAACAGAAGAGCCAGCCCCCCTCACTCAGATAGAGATGGCAAACAGCACAGAAGCAAAAAAAGCCTCAAAACAACAAGAAAAACAAGAAGGGGGCAACTTTGGACACATTTTATGGAGCAAAAATACAAAATACAGAGGAGATAGAATAGGAAACACAAGAAAATGCACCAAAACCTTCCAAAGGAAATGGAAACTTTCCACAAACTTTTGAAGAATTTTAATCGAAAATGATCAAAAAGATGGAAGCCTTCTGGCAGGAAAAGTGGGAATTAATGTAAAAGAATTTCACACAACTACAAAACCAGTTTGACCAAACTGAAAAGGAAAACCAGGCTTTAAAGGTCAGAATTAGGCAACTGGAAGACAATAAGTAAGTAAAAGAGCAAGAATCAATAAAGCAAAGCCAAAAGATCCAGAAATTAGAAGAGAACATAAAATATCTCCCTGACAAGGTTACAGACCTGGAAAATAGAGGAAGAAGAGATAATTTAAGAATAATTGGACTACCAGAAGATCCAGAAATAAACAGCAAACTCAACATCATAATACAAGATATAATCAAAGAAAATTGCCCAGAGATTATAAAACAAGGGGGCAATACAGCCACTGAAAGAGCTCACAGAACACCCTCTACACTAAATCCCCAAAAGACAACTCCCAGGAATGTAATTGCCAAATTCCAAATCTTTCAAGCAAAAGAAAAAATCCTACAAGAAGCCATAAAAAGACAATTTAGATATAAAGGAATGCCAATCAGGGTCACACAAGACCTTGCAAGTTCCACTCTGAATGATTGTAAGGCATGGAACATAATTTTCAGAAAGGCAAGAGAGCTGGGTCTTCAACCAAGAATCAGCTATCCATCAAAACTGACTATATACTTCCAAGGGAAAGTATGGGCATTCAACAAAATAGAAGATTTCCAAGTTTTTGCAAAGAAAAGACCAGAGCTCTGTGGAAAGTTTGATATCGAAAAACCAAGAGCATGGAATACCTGAAAAGGTAAATATGAAGGAAAGGGAAAAGGAGAAAATTGTTACCTTTTCATTTATTCAAACTCTCTTCTATATGGACTACATTTATATCAATCTATATTTATTAATATATGGAAATATATGCATAGATACACATAGGGTGAAAGTAAGAGGATGGAGCCAAACCTATTGGGCATCAAATGATAAAAAGAAGGCAGGAGTACCAATCATATCGGACAAAGCCAAAGTAAAAATAAATCTAGTTAAAAGAGATAGGGAATGTAATTACATCCTGATAAAAGGCAGTATAGACAATGAGGAAATATCTGTACTCAATATGTATGCACCAAATGGCAGAGCATCCAAATTTTTAAAGGAGAAACTAGAGGAATTCAAGGATGAAATAGAAAAACTATACTAGTGGGAGATCTAAACCTTCCCCTATTCAAACTAGATAAATCAAATAAAAAAATAAATAAGAAAGAGGTGAGAGAAGCAAATGAAATCTTAGAAAAATTAGAGTTAGTAGACATATGGAGAAAAATAAATAGGGACAAAAAGGAATACACCTTCTTTCCAGCAGTACATGGTACATTAACAAAAATTGACCATGTACTAGGGCACAAAATCATTGCAATCAAGTGCAAAAGGGCAGAAATAATAAATGCAACCTTCTCAGACCACAGTGCAATAAAAATAATAATTAGTAAGGGTACATGGATAGATAAATCAAAAATTAATTGGAAATTAATCAATATGATTCTCCAAAACCGCTAGTTAAAGAAAAAATTGTAGAAACAATTAATAACTTCATTGAAGAAAATGAAAATGGTGAGACATCCTTTCAAAACCTATGGGATGCAGCCAAAGCAGTACTCAGGGGCAAATTTATATCCTTGAGTTAATATATTAACAAATTAAGAAGGGTAGAGGTCAATAAATTGGGCATGCAAATTAAAAAAAACTAGAAAGTGAACAATTTAAAAATCCTCAGATGAAGACTAAATTAGAGATCCTAAAAATCAAAGGAGAAATTAATAAAATTGAAAGTCAAAGAACTATTGATTTAATAACTAAGACTAGAAGATGGTACTTTGAAAAAACAAATAAAATTGACAAAGTACTAGTCAGTCTAATTTAAAAAAGGAAAGAAAAAAACCAAATTAACAGTATCCAAGATGAAAAGGGAGACCTCACCTCTAATGAAGAGGAAATCAAGGCAATCATTAAAAACTACTATGCCCAATTATATGGCAAAAAATGGCAATCTAGGTGATATGGAGGAATACTTACAAAAATATAAGTTGCCTAGACTAAAAGAAGAAGAAATAAATTACCTAAACAACTCCATATCAGAAAAAGAAATTGAACAAGCCATCAAAGAACTCCACTCCCTAAGAAAAAATCCCCAGGTCCAGATAGATTCACAAATGAATTCTATTAAACATTCAAAGAACAGCTAACCCCAATACTATACAAACTATTTGACAGAATAAGCCAAGAAGGGGTTCTACCAAATTCTTTTTATGACACAAACATGGTACTGATCCCAAAGCCAGGCAGGTAAAAAACAGGGAAAGAAAACTATAGGCCAATCTCCCTAATGAATATAGATGCAAAAATCTTAATGAATTATGGAAAATTTATATGTAAATTTGCTACTGGAATATAATTAATGTAAAAAAGTGAACAAAAGGTCAGTAAAAAAATAGAGGATATATCCTGAGTATTTGGTAGATTATAACTACCAGAATTTTGATTATGTAGTATATACATATATATATATATATATATATTGATTGATTGATTGATTGATTGAATCTGAAAAGTATCTGAATGATGATGATAGAAGATGAATTTGGAATTGGCAACGGGTAGCAATGAGCATTCCCATGAATGAAAGTGCAGCCAATGCTGGAAGAACAGGCAACCAGTGAAATTTTATCAGGAAGGAGTAAGTCAGAAAATGGAAGGAGAAAAGGAACAACTTGAATTGAAAGCAATTTTGTTGCCTTTTGAGTACCTATAATTTACAAAATAAAGGCTACTTTTAAAAAGTTATATGTCCTTTTTTTTTTGAAAATGCAAAACATTTTGATTTCTGGAAAGAACATGCCAATCTCTTTTTTTTTTTCAGGAAACCATTCTATGGATGAGAAAAAAAAGAGAATTAATATCTTAGCTGTCAGAGGAAGACATGGTTATATAAATTGGCTTCCTATTAATCAACTAACTGAATAACAATTTAATGGAATAGTGAGTTGATTTCTCCCTGCCACCCTGCCACTCCTCTAGTAAAAAGGTATTTAAGATTACTTTGACGTGATCTTAGACCACGCTGGGATGTATTTTCAAATTAGGAATTTTAGCAGGTTCTTCTACTCTCACTCCATGGTCTTCTTGCTATTGATGGAATAAGTACTGAGGTCTCCAGATAAGCAACTGTCACAGTATCTTCTTTTTGTCCTTCCCTCTCCTATTCTTATTCTTTTCTATCTAATATAATATTTGTGACCCATCTTCTTTGAAATCCATGTGTGTGCCTGTTAATCCTGCCAGCATGGAGCTCATTATCTACTTTTACCAACTGTGACACTCATTAGCAAAATTAACTGATCTGTATTAACTTGATACTGTTTTGTTAATCACATGGCTTGAGATGTGTTCTTTGATTGTATCATGTAGCTATTCTTGTATCTCTGCTATTTTTTCACGAACACCACAAAAATGATCATTTACAGCTCTAAATATACTATCAGAGATATTTGGAATATGAAAAAAATGTGTCATTATTAGAGTCTGAAGGTTTGCTATCTATAACACATTAAAACAAAAGAATATTTTACATGTTATGCTTTATAGGCTTGCATAGTTGTCATTGTTTCTTTCTTTTTGAGATATTTAAAATATGAAAATTTAACTCTCAAACTATATGGAGGAATAAATATATAAGTCCATTTTATGTGGTGACTGCATGGATTTATGAAATGTGCTTCTCTGATCAATAATTTAATAAATTATGATGTATTAAAGGATATAATATGCATAAGGCACTGAGCTAGTAAAAAACACAAATAAAAGGATTAAATAATTACTACCTTTTCTGTGGGGAGGCAGTGTGTACACATATAGGTATATGAAGAATAAATACAAAACACATATAAAGTAAAATTAAACACAAAACAATGAGGGAAGGGAACAGTAATTGTTGAGGGAGTATCAAGAAAGGGTTTGTTATTAAACAGTCTAGCATAAATTTGGTTTAGATAAGTATCTCACATCTTATACCAAGATAAGGTCAAAATGATTATATTATTTAAATATAAAGATTGATAACATAACTAAATTGGGGGAATATAGAATAGCTTACCTGTTCGATCTATGGAGAAAGGAAGAATTTATGTCAAAACAAGAGATAGAGAACATTACAAGATGTAAAATGAATAATATTGATTATATTAAATTAAAAAGTTCTTGTACAATGAAACCAAATGCAACCAAGATTAGAAGGGAAACAACAAATTGGGAAAAGTATCACAAATTTCTCTGACAATGGTCTTACTTCTCAAATATATAAAGAACTAAGCCAAATTCACAAGAATCCATTTCAGTTCTCAATTGGTAAATGGTCAAAGGATATGAATAGACAGTTTTCAGATGAAGACATCAAAGCTATGAATAATCATATGAAAAAATGCTCTAAATTCCTCTTGATTAGGGAAATGCAGATTAAAGCAATGCTGAGGTACCATCTCACACCTATCACATTGGCCAGTAACAGTAAATGAAAATTATAAATATTGGAAGGAATGTGGCAAAATTGGAACAATAATGCATTGCTGTTGCAGTTGTGAGCTGATCTAACCATTCTGGAGGACAAATTGGAATTATGTCCAAGAGGCTTTGCAAGAACGTATAGGTTTTGATCCAGTAATATCATTATTAGGTCTGTATCTGAAAGATTTTTTAAAATGGGAAAGGACTTGTTTGCAACTAAAATATTTACAGTTGCTCTTTTTTGTGGTGGCAAAGATTAAGAAATTAAAGGGATGTCTCTCAGTTGGGAAATGATTGGGCAAATTTTGGCATATGATAGTAATGGAATATTATTGAGCTATAAGGAATGATGAATGGGATTATTTCAGAAAGAACTGGAAAGACCTACATGAACTGATGTGGAGTGAAATAAGGAGAACCAGGAGAACTTTATATACATGCTACACAGTAACTGAAATATTGTGAAATGACCAAATGTGATAGACTTTGCTACTTAGAGCAATAAAAAGATTCAGGACAACTCTGAGGGACTTATGAAAAAGGATGCTATCCACCTTTAGAGAAAGAACTGTTAGAATAGGAAAACAGATGAACGTATATGATTCATCATTGTTTATTTGGGTACATGTTTGGAGTTTTGGTTTTATTAGATTATTCACTTATAAAATGAATACAGAAACCTGTTTTGAGTGACTATATATAAAACCCAAATTGAATTGCTTGTTAGCTGCTGGAAGGGGGAGGGAAGAAGAGAGAATGACAATATGGATCAAATAAATTTAGAAAACTTATGTGAAAATTTGCCATTAAACTTGTTTTAGTTGAAATTTTGTAAATGTATATTCAAAATTTATTTTTAAAACATTTATTTTTACTTAAAATTTTTATTCCCAATTTTATAAAACCAAATAAAACAAGAATTTCCATATACAAAGAAAAAAGAAGCTTGTCCACAATTGAAATAAAGATCTCATATATTTAGCTTACTTTTCTTCATTTCTATATAATAAATCACATCCACAAATTTCCCAGTTCCGTTGTACCTTTCTTTCATCTATCACCTCTCTTTCAGCAGCTATCATCTGGGAGACTGACATGTCCATACAAATTGACACTTTCATGTTTACACCTTTCAATTTATTGTCTGAAGGTAACATTCACAATTTTTTCATAGACTATTAATTCTATATTTGTGTATAATGTTCTCTTGATTTTATTCATTTCACTGTTCATTATACCATGTAGTTATTTATGTTTCTTTTTTTAAATCAGCCAGCTCTTTATTTCTATAGTGCAATAGTATTAAATCAGAATAATATAATATAATAATATAATATAATTGGTCATATCTCAATTTATGGACATCTCAATTTCCAATTCTTTGCCACTACAAAGAGAGCTGCAACAAATATTTTGGAGCATATGAATTTCTTTCTTTTTTCCTGTGCTGTCCTTGGGAAACAGAACTAGTTCAAGGATATACCCAATTTTAAAAATCTCTAAGTATAATTCTAAACTGTTCTCCAAAATGGGTGAAGCATTTCACAGCCCCATCAACAGTGCAATAGTGCCTTTGTTTTTCTACATCCCCTCTAGCATTTGTTATTTTACCCTTTTGTCAGTTGTAGCCAGTCTTTTGGGTATGAGATGATATCTCAGAATTATTTCTGATTGCATTTTTCTAATAAGTATTGATTAAGAGTATTTTTCATATATTTATAATGCCTTTGATTTCTTCATACAAAAATTTTCTGTTAATATCTTTTGCCCATTTTTCAACTGACAGACAGATTTTATTCTTATAAATTGACAAAGTACCCCATATATTTTAGGTGTGAGACCTCTATCTGAGAGGCTGTCTATAATTATTTCTCAATTTTCCACTTTCCTTCTAATCATGGCAACATTTGTTCTATTTCTACAAATACTTTTAAGTATCATGTACACATAATTATCTATTTAATGTATTATCTTGTATATATAAATATAATATGTAATATATAATATGTTCTATGTTCTAATTTGCTTATGATATCTCCTTTTATGTATCACTATGATATTATCTTAGTAAATTGTGCAAGATATTGGTCTATACCTGGTTTTGGCCAAATTATCTTCTAGTTATTCTTGTAATTTTTACCAAATCCTGATAATTAATCCAAAATGCCTGGATCTGTGTTTATTTCAAATACAAAGTTGGTATAATCTTTTATTGTTATGAGTTGTATGTTTGTCCTGTTCCACTTATCTACCTTTCAATTTTTTAGTACCAAACAGTTTTAATAATTACTGCTTTATAATTCAATTTAAAAAATCTGGTACTGATATTCATCCTTCCTTTACATTTTTTATTACTTCTTTTGATATTATTGACCTTTTGCTCTTCCAAATGAATTTTATTATTTTTTGCAACTCAAAAATAATTTTTGGTAATTAATTGGGATGACATTGAATAAATGGATTACTTTAGGTAGGATAGCCATTTTAATTATATTGGCTCTGCTCAACCATGAGCAATGAATATTTCTCCAAATATTTTGATCTGATTTTGTTTGCATAAAAAGTATTTTATAAATATGCTCACGTAGTTCCTGTATTTGTATTGGCAGATATACTCTGAGATATTTTATTCTGAATGTGGTTATTTTAAATGGAGTATCTCTTTCTCTATCTTCTAGTATTTTGTTAGTAATATAAAAATGTACTAATATTTTGTGAGGTTTTACAATATATGCCACTACTCTGCTAAAATTATTGATATTTCCAACTAGCTTTTTTAGTTGACTCTAGGATTTTTCACATATACTCTCTTGTCATCTGCAAACAGAGGCAGTTTTATTATTTCTTGATCATTCTGATTCCTTCAATTTATTTTTCTTTTCTTATTGTTATAGCTAGTATTTCTAATATCATCTTAAATAATATTGTTGATAATGGGCATCTGTGTTTCACTGCTGATCTTATTCAGAAGATTATAGCTTTTCCCCATTACAAATAATACCTGCTGATGGTTTTAGGTAGATGCTTTATAATATATTAGGAAAAAATCAAATTATACCTATGATTACTAATGTTAGAAATGGTGTTGTAGATTGTCAAAAGTTTTTATGCATCTATTTATAAAATTTATTTTTAAAAAATTAATCTATTTTTCATAGAAGTAACTGATGGCGTCTAAATGCAAATGGAAGCATACCATTCTCCACTTTATTTCCTTCATAAATTTCTCTCTAGTGTAAATGATAAGTATCTTCTTTCACAAAATGCCAACCATGGAAATATGTATTGCATGAGAGTCTATCTAAAACATATATCTCATTACTTGCCATCTTGGGGAAGGGGGAGAAATGTGAGGGAGAGATAAAACATGGATTGCAAATTCTTTGAAAATTATTATTAAAATTATGTCTGCATGTAAAAATACTTATACCATAATTTTTTTAAATTAAAATTAATCTGTTTTCACATTATTGTTATCTCACATTAAGAATGTGTATATGTGTGTGAAAACATACCTCAATACATAGATTCATAGTCTGGGAAAACTAATTTATAAATTGTCTATGACTGAAAAATCATGTCTGTTTATTAATTTTAATTCCAACAAGCTTTCTATCAAAATGAAAGTGGCAGGTTTCAGAAACTTCATTCTTTCTAGAAATATTTTAATATTGCACTGATTAGATTTCTAAGGTTTTTCTTCTATAAAATTAGGATTAAAATTTTCTCCAAGTTCTGTTCATTTTATTCTTATCAGTTAGTAGAACTATTCTCAATTTCCTTGTTTTTTTCTTTCAATAAGTAGGATGATTGTGGAAACATCTGGAAAGACTTATATGAACTGATACAAGTGAAGTGAGCAGAATCAGAAGAGCATTGTGCATAATTACAGAAGTATTTCTTGATGAATAACTTTTGATGATCTAGGTTTTTTTTCCCCTAAGCAATGCAAGATTTCAACATAATCCCAGAAAATCATGATGAAAAATAGCATTTGCCCCTTGAGAAAAACTGATGGAGTCTAAATGCAGAGCCAAAACATATTATATTTTCCCCCTTCTCCTTACCCTTCATTCTCTTTCTTCTTCTTCCTCTTCCCCTTCTTCCTTCCTTCTGTAAAAATTAAATTAGTTTCTCTACTAAAAGTACTATATTGTTACAGGTTTATTAAAGATTATTAGAATTAAAAAATAAAGAAAATACAAAATAAGAAAGCACATGTCTAGGGCACATAGCCCATTCATAGCCACTCACATCTTGCCTGCCTGTCCTTAGAAGTGGAAGCAGAGAGTGAAAGCAGGTGGTACAGTCAGTTTAATTACCCATTTTGTTTTTGGCCCAGGTGAAGACTCTTGTGATATTATAGGGCATTCTGGGAAGTGCCAAGGACTTCTGGGGATTGAAGTCTTGGGATCAAATCTCCATTTTTACATTCCACCATTTGATTCTTATTGGTAAAGGTTTCCCCAAAAAGGATCATGAAAACATAATCAACTTAAAGATTACAATAATGCAAGGACAAGAGGAAAAGAACAAAACCAATAATTGTCAGATGCAATTACAAAAAAACAGTTAGGGGGCAGTCACCTTTGGCATGAAAGTATACATACAAATAAATGTTCAATCAACCACAGCCAAAGTTCACTCTTGATCTTCTCATGCAGCTTGTGGTCTGGAGGTATCTTCATGGTGTCTTCTCCAAACAGTTCAGTTTCTGGATTTGGAGAGGTAGCATGTTTCTTAACCTAAAATTCTTCTCAAAAGGAATTTAAACTTTGCAATTAAAAATAATAATATTTTTCTATGAAATCACCATGAAGAGGGTGATTGAAAAACACAGGGATCATTTAGGGATGCATGGCTGGCTTATGAGGTATATGAATGAATTGGCAAAAGAAATTAAAAAGACATCAGAAAAATCTAAATAAAAAAGATAATTTCTGGATGAAAATATAGACTATCAAAAACTTATGTGTAAAAATTCTAAGTAAAGGAAAAATAAATCTATAACAGGTCCTTGAATCAGGGCCCAATTAAAATGATATAAGTAAGTAAAGCATTTACCCAGTCAGTAGCCAGGACTACAGAAAATTTGCCACACTATGAAAGACAGAAAAGGGACTAGATTATAGAGGCCAAGTAGGGGTCAAGTTTGGGATACTCATATATAAGTATTTTCACAAAGAGTGTGGATACAAGGAAGGTCCATGTCTTAATGTATGTTAAGCATTGCAAGCTTGAGTCTTCACACTAGGTTCAAGTCCTTTGTATTGGCTTAGAAGTGCATAAATCCTTCCTGGGTTGGTTTCTTTGTTGACCTGTCTGCTCGTTTAGTAATCTTGTCCTGAAATCAGACAGAATCATTAAGCAAAGTCCCATAACTTTTTTTAAACAATTAGTGGCATCATTTTTATAGTCTTGAGCTTTGGGGGCATGCATTGACATTATAGCAAATGTATTTTAAGTTTATATTACTGCAAAATCAAAAAGTTAAAGAAAATATTAATACCGGTGACATGCTTCAAATATAAAAGAAGAGAAAAAATAAAAAAAACTGAAACAGTATATTGCACATGCAAGAAAAATATAATAATAAAAAGTTTTTTAAAAATTCAAAAATATAGCTTATAATCTTTGACACACTGTGTCAGCTAAGAAAATATAGAATACAAGGCTTTCTCACCAA
This sequence comes from Monodelphis domestica, assembly GCF_027887165.1. Taxonomy (NCBI): domain Eukaryota; kingdom Metazoa; phylum Chordata; class Mammalia; order Didelphimorphia; family Didelphidae; genus Monodelphis; species Monodelphis domestica. Next base: position 253,933,914 of record NC_077233.1, read on the forward strand.
AAATGAGATCCATTTCCTCTTCATATCTGGCCATGATCCACTGTGATTTTTACAAGCAAATGAGTTTTACAAGGTAACATTTTTTATAAAGAACAGTAAATACAAATATGTACATATCAACATCCCCAAAATTCTCAATAGCTCAATTAATTACAATAGCAAACAAATAGCACTACCATTTTTTACATAAGTTGTTGTATGGCATTTTTAAAAGCTTATGAACTGATGGATATTTGTCACAATTTTTACAAACATAGCAAATCTTTCAACCTTGGTAAACATACTTTTAAACAAGTAAAACTTATTTTCGTTTTAAAACATCATCAAGAAATCCAGATATCATTACAAAAATGTGGCAAAAGAGTCTAGGAAAAACTCAAACCTCTGTAAAGTGAGCTGAAGAGTTATAAATGAGAGATGCTCTTCTTTTTGGGAGTCTTCTAGGGGTACAATACCCTGGGATTAACTTCCCACCTTCCATTCACATTTTTCTAAATGCAGGAGTTGGGATTAAAATTGTATTTCAATTCAGCTACTAAAATGGGCTTTACCTCCTGTTAGAGGCAGGCAAAATGAACAGAGATTGTTAAGCAAAATTCTAAAAATCATGTCTAAAGAACCCTTAAAATCAATTTGAGATATTTAGCTCATTAAATTTTCCAAAGGTTATTATATAATTGTAGCAATTTTCTGATGGAATCCATCTATCCTCTATGTGACAATTTACAAAGTCAAAAATAGAAAAGCTATTTTTATATGGCTTACTCAATAATGTTTGTTCAGTATGACTATAGGGGGAAAACAACAGAATATAACAGTAGTTAAAACCCAGTACATTAAAATGATTCAGTGTAACAGAATAGTATTGAATATATTTATATGAACTGAAACAAAACAATCAGTAAAATGCAATAGAATACAGAGATTTTTATAAAACATTGGAGTCTGAAAAGCCTTCAAATATATAACCTCCAGTATCTTTAAAGTTCCTTGGTGTTTTTTTTTATCCATTTAGATGCCTATTGTCAGAAGGCAGAAGATTGGTAAGGGGTAGGCAATGGACCTGCCCAGGGCCATAGCACCAAGAAGTATCTGAGGCCAGATTTCAACCAAGTATCTCCCATATCTAAGCCTGGCTCTAAATTCACTGAGCCACTGAGATGCCTCCCCACAGTGAGGGCAGGTTTTTGGAATGTCAAATCAGGCCAAAGAATGGGGTGAAATAATTTTCTATCCCAAGACAACTTGGAAGGTTAGTAGGAAAAAAAATCTTAACTGGGGTGGGAGTGGAGAGGCATTGTGCCCATTAGGCCTAGCAGTTGTCTTTGGGACAACTGAATCAGTGGCTGTGATGGCTTCTGGAGCTCTAAGTACATGGAAAGTAAAAAATATCACGCAACTTGTCAAAAGGAGATTGCAGGGGGCATTTTGGTGGCACTGGAAGCAGGATGCTGTTGCATTGCCCATACCAGGTCACAGTTCCAGGATGAGGAGAATACTAGCAGGTGCAGGGACCTGACTTGCATTTCCTAAGAAGAAAAGATCAGTCATGGTTATTCACAGTCCAGAGTATAGGGCAAGAAAACAGTGATCACACTTATCCTTATATTATACCACCTTCGAAGAACTGAGAGCTACAGAACCCCAGCCAAGCTCTGAAAATAGCCTCATTTATAACATGAAGCTTGGAACAGTGTCCCTTTCAGTCTGGAAGCAGAGTTCAACTTCATCATAAGGATGAAAATAAGTAAGTAAGCTGAAAAATGTAAACAACAGCAAAAAAGAAATATGAAATTACCATGGTGATTGGGAAAATCAAAACACAGAGTAAGAACACAATAAAGTCAAAGCAGTAACATGAAGTCTCAGAGAAAAAAATGTGAATTGATCCCAGGTTCAGGAAGAGGTTAAGAGGGATTTTAAATATTAAGTTAGAGAAAATTTTAGAAAAGAAATGAGTGATTCAAGAACATCATGAACAAGTCAACAGCTTCTTAAAGGAAACCCAAACATACTGAAGAAAATAACAATTAAAAAAAAAGAATAGGCCAACTGGCAAAAGAAGTACAAGAAATGAACTGAAAAAGACTTCTTAAAAAGTACAATTGACCAAATGGAAAGAAATGTACAAACATTCACTGAAGAAAAGTAATCTTTAAGAAGCAGAATTAGTCAAATAACAAAGGATATACAAAAGCTCATTAAAAATAATGCCTTAAAATTAGAATTAAATTCAAATTAAAGATAATTATGCTATAAAACATTAAGAAAAATAAAACAATACAAAAATAATAAGGTAGAAAAATATTAAGTATCTCACTGAAAAAAAAAACAGTTGACTTGGAAAAATAATAGAGAGTTTGAGAATTATTGGACCACCTAAAGGCCACAATTAAAAAGAGAGACTAGATAAAATCTTTCGAGAAATTATCCATAAAATCTTCTCTGAGATAAAAAAGAACTTGAGAACCAAATAGAAATGGAAAGAATCCACCAATCATCTTTTGAAAGAGGTTTCAAAATTAAAGTTTCAATGAATATTATAACCAAATCTCAGAGTTCCCATTCAAGGAGAAAATATTTCAAGCAGTCAGAAAAAAATTTAGATTTCAGGATGACACAAGATTTGGCATGTTCTCCATCAAAAAAGTAGAGGACTTAGAATATGATATTCCAGAAAGCAAAGGAGCTCTGGTTATAACCAGGAATTTCCTAACCAGAAAAAAGTTTAATTCTTCAAAGGAAAAATAAATATACAATGAATCAGAGGACTTTCATGTATTCTTGTTGAAAAGATGAGAGTTGAATAGAGAAATTCATTTTCTAATACAAGACTCAAGAGAAGCATAAAAAGAAATGTGAAAGAACACTCATAAGGGTCTTGATATGGTATGGGGATGTGACACTTATAATACCTAAAAACTTTAATATTATTAGGGAAGTTAGAGGGAGGTATACATAGATGGTACAAATGTGACTTGATCATGATTAGATAATAATTTAAAAAATTAAAAGTTGAAAGAGGGTTATTTGGGGACAACTGGGAAAGAAGAGGTAGAATGGGATAAATGATCTCACATAAAAGAGGCACAAAAGAACTTTTTTGGTGGAGGGGAAGACATCAGGAAAATGATAGACAGTGGTTGAATAGAACAATCAGGAGAATTGGCTCAAAGAGACAATAACATCTACACTCAGTTTTAGAAATCTAAGGAGAACAGAAATGGAAGTTGAAAAAAGGGATGGAAAATTGGGCAAGGGAATGACCAGAAGCAAAATACTTTTAAGTAAGGACAGGGTAAAAGAGGAGAGATGGAATGAAAAAATGGTTGATGGGGAAGCAGGATGGAGGGAAAGGCACAATCTATAATTATAATTGTGAATGTGAATGTGCATGAGATGAACTCACCCATAAAATGAAAGTGAATAGCAGGTTGGTTTCAAATCTATAATCTTACAATATGTTGTTTACAAGAAATACACTTGAAACAGAGAAACTAAACAATAAAATAAGGGGCTGGAGCAGAATCTATTATGCTTCCATTGAAGTAAAAAAAAATCATGAGGAGCCATCATAATATTAGGGAAATGAAAGCAAAAGTACATCTAATAAAAAGAAATGAGCAGGAAAATTATATTTTACTATAAGATAACATGAACAATGAAGCAACATTAGTACTAACCATGCATATAACCAAATATTATACATCAAAATTCTTTTTGTAATTTTCAAATGTTAAATTTGTTAAATTTAAATTTTAAATTTTATTTTATATTATGTGTGTGTATGTGTGTGTGTTTGTGTGTGTGAAATTGGAGGGGGATTTCTGTTTTTCTTTGATTTACTGAAAGTGATACTAATGTAAAGAAACAGCAATTCAACCATAATTGGAATTTCAAATCCAGAGTGATATCAATTAGACTCATAGCTTTTCAAAGGGCCAATTTCTCAATCTCCATTCACCTCTGTCCAATCTATCTTATCTTCTTGTTATATGCCTGCATTCCATTCAGAGTTTTCATGCTTTACTTTGCTATTGACTTGAATGTTAGGTGTCCCATGAAGCTAAATGATGCAAAAAAATCTCTTTGGCTGGTTTCCCACCCTTGTCATCTGGCATATCACAGCTGAGAACCACAGAACTACATTCACTCTTTTTACCAATTTTAAAATATGAATTAGCCTCTTCATCATTTTGCCACCAAACAGTGCTACCTGGTGACTTACCTGGGCTAGAGCAGCTGACAGACAACCAACTGTTTAGTTGAATATTATAAGATTATGGCTTTAGTTATAGTGATGACTATAGAAATTATATAGGACCTAGAGCTTCTTATTTCTAGTACTACATGTAACACAATAGCATTGAATACTTTAATGAAAACATTAACAATATGGAAACAGGTCTTGAACAATGATACATGTAAAACCCAGTGGAATTGCTCCTTGGCTACAGGAGGGTGTGGGAGAAGGGAAGGAAAAGAACATAAATTATGTAACCATGAAAAAATATTCTAAAATTAATTAAATAAAAATTTTCAATAAAATTAATAATGCTGAATAGTGTCTAAGATCTCCTTACCAAGTTGCAGTTTGTTGCAAACTTCCTCACTGAATCTTCAAGGTGAGGGAAAAACTACACATTGATCTTGATGCTCAAGAGTAACTATCATGGCATTAATTTCATTTAAGAAATACCTGAATATTGGTGTGGTCAATTAACTTAAACCTGAGGCACCATTCAGAACTGTGTAGCAATGGCAGTCATGAACTCCCCACCCATTTACAATTTATTACCTCTAAAAGCATAAGAAAGTCTAAATATATAGGCAAAATTTTTCCACATCAAATCATTTTTCCTTTCTTAATTGTCAACTTATTCCTTGGTACAAACACTGAGGGTAAAGGAGGATTCCATGTGACAGAACATAGTCTGGACAAAGGCAGTTGTTTTCCTAGTACTACGCTGAAATTGGACGATCAGGTTTTGTAGAGGTTGATCCAACATCAGAGACAATGAATATTTTGCTCTTGGATTACCAGTTGAAGCTCATTGCATAGACTCCTTATACAACCTGATATTTCAGATGAAGTGTTTCAAAATATTTAATTGAATAGAGAGCAGAAGGATTTACCTCCCAATGTAGGACTTCAACTTGATCTGTATTCTCAACATAATTGTTTCAGTTCAGTTTATTTAGCAAAGACCAGAGAGTTCTCTCCTCTTTCTTCTCTTCCTGTCTTTTTTTCTACATTAACATCAGTGGTTTGGCTGATAGTACCACTGGTATTTGGTCAGACATTCTCTTCCTAAAGAAGAAAATTTTTTAATGACTGTGCTTCTGCCTCCTTCTCATCCACTACCTGGTAGCAATTGTCTGTGGCCAGAGCTTTGGGTAGAAAGTGGGCATCCTGATTTTCAGAAACAATGGTTGGTGTAACAATCAGACTGGAGGGAGATAAGTTAGAGGTACTTTCAACAGTGGTCTTCCTGGTGAGGAAATGCCCTCTAAGGGAACTATAAAATTCTTCCCCTCAGCATGGGGCTTGTCAATACTCTTCTCTTTTTCTCAAATGAGTAGAATTGGTATGTCCCCAGCAGTAGCTTTTGCTCATTGCTTCTCTGCACTTTAAGCATTCAGTTTGAGGAATTACAGGGCAGGTGGTCCATTTTCATATTTCAAAAACTAAACTTCAAAAAAGCTGAAAAGCTGTGTCATGGATGATCTTAGGTACAGGAACAGCTTTAAGCAGAGGTGTTAATTGAGAAAAAAACACAGAACTTTTAAATAGTCAGAAAAACTACTCTTTAATTAAGGAAAGGCATACAGTGCTGAGTTAGGCCTCCATGCAGAGGTGTGTGCCACACACCTATGCAGAGTTTAAGGACTGAACACTGGTTGCTCTGGTCACTGACCCCTGAGAGTGCCAACCATGCTAGATTGAAAATCCCCTATCAAAAATTCATAAAGGAAAAGTTAACTGGGTTTAAGGTGAAATGAAGTGTAAAAACATGCTACTAAACAACCTCAAATTTACCATCTGAGAACTAGATAATTCCAACCAAAAATAAAGAAAAAAAGAATTGAAGGAGATGAATGGACTTTTAATAAAGTTAGTTATGAAAGACTAATGGATAAATCAAATGTGGACAAAAATAAATATACTTTTTCACATCCAGCATTGCTGATCAACTCCTCCACATAGGTTCAAACTCATCAATAGGGCAGAAAAGAAGCCTTCAGAATGCAGGGAAACTCAAGGTCCAACACCCCTCCCACACAGAGTGATCTGATAGCTGAATAAGCCCCAGGGGCAAAATTTTCAACAAACTACAGGCAACAACCTTGACAACAGGGTGGGAAGTGCTGCTGCTTTTAAGCTTCTGCTATCAGCTAGGGAAGATCTGAGTAACCTGATCAATCAGCAGAACAGAGAAGAAGGCCTTTACAGAACAGAACATCCAAAACACACAGATCCAGCAAATAATGAGTGGAGCAAGACCACAGGCAACTACAGGGGGGAAAGAAGGGAGAAATATGAGCAAACAACAGAAGAAGAGAGAAGAAATTACAATATACAGCTTCTATCCAGGCAATGAACAAAGAGAAAATGAAACAGAAGAGGATCAAGAAACACCAAGCAAAAACACAGAATCTCCAGCAAATTGGACACAGGCTTTTGGAAGTACTCAAAATACAACTGAAGAAAAAAAAACAATTAAAAGAGGCTGAAGACAACTGAGAAAAGAACATAAAAAAAATAAGTAATCTAGAAACAGAAAAGAGTATCTTGAAAACCAAAATTAATCAGCTTGAAAATGATGCAAAGGAGATGCAAGATCAGAAGGAGAAAGATGACCAAAAAGTCAGGGATAAAATTCAGTCTTTAAAAACTAGAATTCAACAACTAGAAGTAAATTACTTCACAAGGCAGCAGGAAACTATAAGACAAAATCAAAAGAATGAAAAATTTGAGCAAAATATGAAACAACTCATCCACAAAATGGAAGATTTAGAAAACAGGTCGAGGAGAGACAACTTAAGAATCACTGGACTACCAGAAGATCATGACAAAATAAAAAGGCTGGAAACAATTCTACAGGAAATTACCCAAGAAAACTACTCTAACATTCTAGAACAATAGGGAAAAGTAGATAATGAAAGAATCCACAGATCACCTCCTGTACTTAATCCCCAAATGACAATACCAAGAAATGTTATCACAAAATTCAAGAACTACTAGATCAAGGAAAAAATATTACAAGGTGCTGCTAAGAACAATTCATTAAGATACCATGGAATACCGTGGAATAATTGTTCATTGGTTGGACAAGCTAACATAATAAAAATGACAATCCTACTTAAACGTATTTACTTATTTAATGTCATAGCCATTAAACTACCAAGAACCCTTTTTACTGAAATAGAAAAAAAAAATAACAAAGTTCATTTGGAAGAATAAAAGATCAAGGATATCCAGGGAAATCATGAAAAAAAATGTGAAGGATGGTGGCCTTGCAGTACTAGATCTTAAACTATACTATAAAGCAGTGGTCATCAAAACAATATGATACTGGCAAAGAGACAGAAAGGAGTATCAATGGAATAGACGACGTAAATGACCTCAGCAAGACAGCTATGATAATCCCAAAGATGCTAGCTTTTGGGACCAAAATCCACTATTTGATAAAAACTGCTGGGGAAATTGGAAGAGAGTATGGGAAAGATTGGGTTTTTATCAATATCTCACATCCTACACAAAGATAAACTCAGAATGGGTGAATGACTTGAATATAAAGAAGGAAAATATAAGCAAATTTGGTTAACATAGAATAGAATTCATGTCAGATCTTTGGGAAAGGAAAGATTTTTAAAACCAAGCAAGAGTTAGAAAAAAATCACAAAATATAAAATAAAATTTTTATTACATTAAATTAAAAAGGTTTTGTACAAACCAAACCAATGCAAACAAAATCAGAAAGGAAGCAACAAATTAGGGGAAAATCTTCATAACAAAAATCTCTAACAAAAGTCTATTTACTCAAATTTTAAAGAGCTAAATCAATTGTACTTTTGTCAAGCTATTCCCCAATTGATAAATGGGCAATGGACATGAATAGGCAATTTCCAGATAAAGAAATCAAAACTATTAATAAGCACATAAAAAGTATTCTAAATATCTTCTAATCAGAGAAATGCAAATCATATCAATTCTGAGGTACCATCTCACACCTAACATTTTGATTAACATGATAGCAAAGGAAAGTGATAAATGTTGGAGTGCCTGTGGCAAAGTTGGGACATTAATTCACTGATGGTGGAATTGTGAATTGATTCAACCATTCTTGAGGGCAATTTGGAACTATACTAAAAGGTGCTAAAAGATTGTCTGCCCTTTGATCCAGCCATAGCACTGCTGGCTCTGTACCCCAAAGAGATAATAAGGAAAAAGACTTGTACAAGAATATTCATAGCCACGCTCTTTGTGGTGGCAAAAAGTTGAAAAATGAGGGGATGCCATCCAATTGGGGAACAACTCAGATTTATGAGAAAGAACTATATCCACATTTAGAGGAAAAACTGGGAGTAGAAACCCAGAAGGAAAACAACTAGTTGATTACATGAGTCAATGGTGATATGATTGGGGATTTACACTCTAAATGATAATCTTAGTGCAAATATCAACAACATGGAAAAAAAGTTTTGTTTAAGGATACATGTAAAACCCAGTGGAATTGTGTGTAGGCTAAGGGAAGTGGTGTGGGGAAGAGAGGAAAAGAATATGATTCTTGTAACCAAGGGAAAATATTCTAAATTGACTAATTAAATAAAAAAATTTATAAAAATTGAATCTAAGTTAAAGTCCAGTGAGATTGTGGGATCAAATTTCTGTTGTCACTTTGTAGTTGACACTCCTTCCTTGCATCAGTGCTAGCTAAGAGAGAGAAAGAGAGCCATCTTTTATTAATTATATATATTCTTATATTTTAAGAAATTAACCATACTTTACCATATACCAGAGAAAACCAGGCAGGGAGAATCAGATTTCTTTCTGACTCAATCCCCATTTTTTGTTTGTGCGCACATAATAGGACAATCATGAAAGACAGAATAATACCATTTGAGCTTAAAACATAAAAGACATTTAACATAGAGTAAGTATGCATTAAAGTTGGTGTTTTTCTGGGATTATCTGTTCTTTTTAGTTTTCTTGGCAGTAAGTTGTCCTTGAGTGTCTTTTGGATAATGTTGGTTCTCTGTTGGTTCTTGTAGTTTAACTCACTGGGCCTTTAAATGTCTCATCTGACAAGTACAAGAAGCAGAATTTTTCTTTTGAAAGTGAAACTCTTCTGCTATCTTTGTGACTTATTATGAGACATTGTCAGAATTCTTTTTATGTCGTGGTTTTTGTGTTTAATTAATTCTGTTTCTGTTTCCTTCAATCTTTTTAAAAATGAAAAACATTGATTGCTCATGGGTGGCATGAGCTAACATAATAAAAATTACAATCTTACCCAAATTAATTTACCTATTTAGTGCCATACCCATTGAACTACCAAAAAACTTTTTTACTGAATTAGAAAAAAAAAAACATAACAAACTTTATTTGGAAGAACAAAGGATCAAGGATATCCAAAAAAATCATGAAAAAAAATACAAAAGAAGGAGGACTTGCAGTCCCAGATCTCAAACGATGCTATAAAGTAGTGGTCATCAAAACAATTTGGTAATGGCTAAGAGACAGAAAGGAGGATTAGTGGAATAGACTTGGGGTAAATGACCTCAGCAAGGCAGTCTATGATAAGCCAATATATCCCAGTTTTGGGGACCAAAACCCACTATTTGATAAAAACTGCTGGGAAAACTGGAAGACAGTATTGGAGAGATTAAGTTTGGATCAATATCTTACACCCTACACCAAGATAAATTCAGAATGGGTAAATGACCTGAATATAAAGAAGGAAACTATAAGCAAATTTGGTTAACACAGAATAGTATATTTGTCAGATCTATGGAAAAGGAAATACTTTAAAACCAAATAAGAGCTAGAAAAAAATCACAAAATGTAAAATCAATAATTTTGATTACTTCAAATTAAAAAGGTTTTGTACAAACAAAACGAATGCATCCAAAATTAGAAGGGAAGCAACAAATTGGGAAATAATATTCATTACAAAAACTTCTGACAAAGGTCTAATTACTCAAATTTATGAATAGTTAAACCAATTGTACAAAAAGTCAAGCTATTCCACAATTGATAAATGGGCAATGGACATGAATAGGCAATTTCCATATAAAGAAATCAAAGCTATTAAAAAGCACATGAAAAAGTGTTCTAAATCTCTTATAATCAGAGAAATGCAAATCAAAACAACTCTGAGGTATCACCTCACACCTAGCAGTTTGGCTACCATGACAGCAAAGGAAAGTAATGAATGCTGGAGGGGATGTGGCAAAGTTGGGACATTAATAAATTGCTGGTGGAGTTGTGAATTGATCCAACCATTCTGGAGGGCAATTTGGAACTATGCCCAAAGGGCACTAAAAGACTGTCTGTCCTTTGATACAGCCATAGCTCTTCTGGGTATGTACCCCAAAGAGATAATAAGGAAAAAGACATGTACAAAAATATTCATAGCTGCGCTGTTTGTGGTGGCAAAAAATTGGAAAATGAGGGGATACCCTTCAATTGGAGAATGGCTGAACAAATTGTGGTATATGTTGCTGATGGAATACTATTGTGCTCTAAGGAATAATAAAATGGAGGAATTCCATGGGAACTGGAACAACCTCCAGGAATTGATACAGAGTGAAAGGAGCAGATCCAGGAAAACATTATACACAGAGACTGATACACTGTGATACAATGGAATATAATGGACTTCTCCATTAGTGGCAATGCAGTGATCCTGAAAAACTAGGAGGAATCTACGAGAAAAACCACTATCCACACTGAGAGGAAATACTATGAGAGTAAAAACACCTAGGTAAAACAACTGCTTGAATACATGGATTGAAGGGATATGTTTGGGGATGTAGACTAAATGAACATCCTAGTGCAAACAACAACATGGAAATAGGTTCTGTTCAAGGACACAAGTAGTACCCAATGAAATTGCATGTGGGCTGTGAGAAGGGTGGATGGAGGGGAGGGAGGGAAATAATGTGATTATTATAACCAAGGAATAATGTTCTAAATTGGCTAAATAAACTAATTCAAATGGAAAAAAATAATAAAAAGAAAGAAAAAGAAAAAAATGAAATATATTGTTCTAAGTCTTTAAAAATGTTACTTATGAACTTTGAAGTTTGGTGCTTTGCTTGAGATAACTCTGGTCCTATGGTTTTTTTGTCCTGTTGCAAGAGATCTCTTCTTGGCTGTTGAAGTTTAGTTGTGTGTTTTGCATCCCTAGAGAATTTCTTGTGGCCAGGAGTCTTGTGGATGAAGTGGACATGCTGGGGGGAATCCTTGCTGCTTGAAGAGAATCAGATTAGAACATAGTTGTTTCTGGCTACCTCAGGTGCAATGTGTGGCAGGCTGTATCCCTGTTCAGGTGCCATATGTCACATGCCGGCAAGGGACTCTGGTGATGAGAGATTGTATCTGAGGCCCATTGTAGCCAAAGAGAGAGAATTAGCTTGCTAGGGAGACTAGCAGCCAAAGGGAGAGAGTGAGATAAGAAGGAAAGGTAGGAAACATTGTGTCCAGTATGCATGAGAACAAATGACCAGAAGAATAACAGCACTATGACTGGGAGCTTTGTTTATTATGACAAAAAGAAAGACTTTTAAATAAGGTAAAATATTAAGCATTACAACATTCTTGTGGGTGTTACTTTCCAATAGGATAATGTTTATGAAAATGAGTTTACACATGAAATTCACCAGGGTTGCTATTATGGATGTAAGCAAGTTGAGAAATAGTGTTTGCTAATCTGTTCTTAGGGAAAGACAAGTTTGGTAATTTCAGTGATGATTTTACAAGGATTTCTTAACTCTTCAGAGCGAGGGGGGACTCAGTAGCAGTGCATTTGTGTGAGAGAGTGGGACCTTGCCATCAATCTCAGGGAAGCATAGCTGCTTTCCTCAGTGGGCCTCTCATGTGAGAACAACTCTCAAGAAAGAAATAGGAGAGATAATTGGAATTCAAATACTCTGAGTTGAAGAATAAACCAAAAGAAAAGACACAAAACAGACATTATAAGGAATATATATTCAAGCAAATTTTACCAGACTTGAAGAGAGTGAGCTTAGTGATAACCTAAGGATCATAGATCTCCCAGAAGAATACAACATGAAAAAAATCCCTAAGCACTTAAAAAAATAATACAAGAGAACTTCCCAGAAATTCTTAACATCGAAAATCCAAAATTGATTGAGATATTTCATAGATTATCAACTTCAAACACTAAAACAAGATTGCAAAGTGCAAACCACATAGTGTTTGGATTTAGAAGAGATCCATAGAAAGGTTTTCAAATAGAAATTTTTTTAAATTGGTTAATACAAGACAATTTTGCACCCACCACAAAACACAGAGGTATTTATTCCAATGAGCAATGAAGGTCAAAATAAAACTCAGGGTGACATGAAAAATTGTGAACATTCAACAACAAAAAGATGCAAAGAATATTATTAAAAAGAAAAGATGTCAAGAGGTTACTTAATGCTCAAACATCCTAGATAGCAAAATTGCTTCAAGAGAAGTGAACAAATGTAGTAGCCAAATGTAAAACATAGACTTGAATACAGGACTACAATCCCCATGAGCCTTTGCTCCACTTCCCCAGAATGCTTTGTAATCTCACCTGGGCCAAGATCGAGAAGGTATTTAAGTTGATTCAAAGGCTTTTGAAGCTCTCTCTCTTGGCTCTTTTTGGACTTCCGTTTTGGAGCAGGCGGTCTCTTGCGTGATGTGAGGTTATTTTGTCTAGGACTCTGGCCTAGGCACATGTTTCTTACTTGTATATTCATTATTCAGGTCTGGTGTTTTCTTTATTAATGCTTGGAAGTCTTCTATTGTGTTGAATTACCATACATTCCCGTGTAAGAATATAGTCGGTTTTGATGGGTAATTGATTCTTGGTTGTAGACCTAATTCCCTAGCGTTCCAGAATATCATATTCCATGCCTTTTGGTCCTTCAGTCTGGATACATCCAGGTTCTGTGTTATCCTCACTGTGGTTCTGTGGTATCTTAATGACTTCTTCTTGGCAGCTTGTAATATCTTTTCTTTGGTCTGATAATTCTTGAATTTGGCTATAACATTTCTTGGTGTTGTCAGTTGGGGATTAAATATAGGAGGTGATCTGTGGATTCTTTCAATCTCCACTTTCCCCGCTTGTTATAGGATATCGGTGCAGTTTTCCTGAATAATTTCCTGTAGTGTTATGTCCAGGATTTTTCTTTTGTCATGGTCTTCTGGTAGACCAATGATTCTTAAATTATCTCTTCTAGAGAGATTTTCTAAATCATCTGTTTTGTGAATAAGTTGCTTCGTACTTTCCTCCATTTTTCATTCTTTTGATTTTGTTTTATAGTGTCCTGCTGCCTTGTGAGGTCACTTAATTCCAGTTGTTGTATTCTGGTTCTTAAAGACTGGATTTCATCCCTGACTTTTTGGTCATCCATTTACTTCTGCTCTGATTTTCCTTGAAGGTCATCTTTCATCCCCTTTACCTCATCTTTCGTCTCCTTTGTATCAACTTTCATCTTCTTTGCCTTGTTTTTCAGCTGGTTGATTTTGGCTTTCAAGACACTATTTTCTCATTTTAGTTCAAGTGCCTCTGTTTCCAGATGACTTATCTTAATTTTTAAGTTCTTTTCCCAATTGTCTTCAGCCTTTCTTAATTGTGTTTTGAGTTCTTCCACAGCCTGTATCTAATTCTCTGGGCTTTCTCATTTATCGTTTGCTAATCTCATTTGTTGAATAGAAGCTGTCTATTGTAATTTCTTTTTTCTTTTTCTGTTGTTTGCTCATATTCACCCCTTCTTTACTCCCTGTATTTGTCTGTGCTCTTGCTCCTCTCATTTTTTTTTTGGTTTGGGGTGCTTCTGTCAGTCTCCCCTCTTGGAGCTTTAACAGAAGATCTCTTGGTGTAGTCTCTGGGGGAGGGTTGTTGGGGGTTTGAGCTTCCCTGTCCTGTGGAGGTTTTTGATTGGATTAAAGTCCAGCAGTCAATGAGAATGGGTGTGGAGCCTGGGCTTCTCTGAGTTCTGTAGACTTTTGATGGGATTAAGTTCAGCTTAGTTGGGCTGGGTGTGTTCTGAGTCCAAAACCTCCTGGAAGGGTGGAGCAAATATGGAGGATCTCCACAGCTCTGTCCAGGCTGCCAGGTCTATGCTCCCTCTCTAGCTCCTTCCCCACCATCTGTGTTGTAGGCTCTGATCTTGGCACAGCCCTGCCTGCAAGGTACACCCTCCAGACCAGCACCTTTGCCCACCCAGAAATTCCTGCTGCCTCTGGAGTTTCAGTGCTGTAGGTAGGCTGGGGTATGTGTCCTGGGACCTTCCTTCTGTCTTCCCCTTAAATCCGCGTGTTCTTGGATTCCAGCTTTTTGCGGGACGTACCTTTTGAATTAAGTTCCGCAGGATGGTTCCTTGGCTCTGTTCTGCTGTTAAGTTTGTTTTTCTGTCTCCTAGGAACATTCAGTTTGTAGTCTGTAAGGAAGGGTATTCAGAGGTCTGAATTTCTGCTCCTTTTAGGCCACCATCTTGACTCTGCTTCTCATTGCATAACTCTTAAAATAGCAGTTTTCAGGTTAAGAAATCTTTGCCAATAAGCACAGATTCAATTGATATCAATGATCTTGTCTTAGAGATTGCTTGCTGATCTTATTCATCAGCTCCATGGAGAAGGGAGCATCATTACCATACTGAATTACTCTGTTTTTGAGCTTTTTAAGAGTCAGAAATGAAAATTTTCTGGTCAAGATGGCAGCTTAGAGAGAGCTAAAGTTCAGATCTCCAGACACCCTTCCTTACCTAACTCATACTATATGCTCCTAGGGCATCAAATTCAAAACAAACAACAGGATAGATCCCGGGAACCCTCCTCCTGGACCTGGATCAAAAGGTACGGCCCCTCAAAAACCAGAACCCGTGATCACTCAGATCTAAGGGGTAGGCAGAAGGAAGGTCCCAGGACCCATCCCCCCCAACCCAGAGGGCTTAGTCCAAGGCAGCAGTGGGAACCTAAGAGCCAGCAAAAGGACCTCAGGGCTGGGTTTCAGAAGGCCAAATCCTGAAAACAACCTGAGCCAGTCGTGGGGGTAACACAGACAGCAGGGAAACAGAGAGAGATAGAGGGAAGCCTGTAGACCCTTGGCCGCATCCTTCCATCTGAGTCCAACCCAGCTGAAGTTAATCCTATCAGGAGCCCTCGGAGCTCTGGGAAGTCACGACCCCTCCCCCCTCAGAGTGCAGGGCCTTCTAAAACAACAGTAACCCTCAGGGCCAGCAAAAGGACCACAGGGCCGGCTATTCAGAAGGCCACATCCTGAAAACAAACTAAGCCAGTCACGGGGGCACCCAGACAGCAGGGAAACAGAGAGAGACAGAGGGGAGCCTGTAGCCCTCTGGCTGGATCCTTCCTTCCAAGTCTCAGGGAAGGTCCCTGCTTTAAGACACACTCAGTCCAACTCAGCTGAAGTTAATCCTATCAGGAGCCCTTGGAGCTCCTGGGAGTCTTGGCCCCTCCCCCCTCAGAGTGCAGGCCCTTCTGGCCCACAAAAGCTCTGAGTGTGGAAATAAGGCAACGAAGAAGCATCAGGAGGGAACCGAGAGCAGTAACACCCGAGAACAATTTGCCTGGGGCTAAAGCCTCTGAACACCAGACAGAGATAAGAAAAGCTAGACCTCCCCACTCAGATAGAGATGGAAAACAGCACATAAAAGCCTCAAAACTCCAAGAAAAACAAGAAGAAGGGGGCCACTTTGGACACATTTTATGGAGGAAAAATACAAAATACAGAGGAGATAGAAAAGGAAACACAAACAAATGCTCGGAAACCTTCCAAAGGAAATGGAAACTCTCCACAAACCCATGAAGAATTTGAATCGGAAATGATCAAAAAGATGGAAGCCTTCTGGCAGGAAAAGTGGGAAATAATACAAAAGAAATTCACGCATCTACAAAACCAGTTTGACCAAACTGAAAAGGAAAACCAGGATTTAAAGGTAAAAATCAGGCAACTGGAAGACAACGAGCATGTAAAAGAGCAAGAATTAATAAAGCAAAGCCAAAAGACCAAGAAATTAGAAGAGAACATAAAATATATCACTGACAAGGTCATAGACTTGGAAAATGGAGGGAGAAGAGACAATTTAAGAATAATTGGACTACCAGAAAAGCCAGAAATAAACAGCAAACTCAACATCATAATACAAGATATAATCAAAGAAAATTGCCCAGAGACTGAAAGAGTTCACAGAACACCCTCTACACTAAAGCCCCAAAAGACAACTCCCAGGAATGTAATTGCCAAATTCCAAAGCTTTCAAGCAAAAGAAAAAATCTTACAAGAAGCCATAAAAAGACAATTTAGATATAAAGGAATGCCAATCAGGGTCACACAAGACCTTGTAATTTCCACTCTGAATGACTGTAAGGCATGGAACATGATTTTCAGAAAGGCAAGAGAGCTGGGTCTTCAACCAAGAATCAACTACCCATCAAAACTGACTATATAGTTCCAAGGGAAAGTATGGGCATTCAACAAAATAGAAGATTTCCAAGTTTTTGCAAATAAAAGACCAGAGCCCTGTGGAAAGTTTGATATCGAAAAAAAAAGAGCATGGAATACCTGAAAAGGTAAATATGAAGGAAAGGGAAAAGGAGAAAAATGTTATCATTTTCTTTTATTCAAACTCTCTTCTATAAGGACTACATTTATATCAATCTATGTATATGAATATGTGGGGAAAATGTAATGTGTAAATAGGGGGAAAATAAAGACCAAATAGAATAATCTTTCTTACACAAAGATTCACATGGGAAGGGGAGGGGAAGAAAACTCCTATAAGAAGGAGAGGAAGAGAGTTTTTACTTAAACCTTACTCTTAGGGAAATCAACTCAGAGGGAAGAACATCCAGATCCATTGGGATCTTGAATTCTATCTTACGCAACAAGGGTAGGGAGAAGGGAAAACCAAGGGGGGGGGCATAAAAAAGGGAGGGAAGAAGAGGGGGGTTTGGGGGCAGAAAGAAGAGGGGGTTTGATGGAGAGAACAAAAAGGGAGGGGATAGAAAGGGAAATATATCAAGGGAGGGGACAAGGGGGACCAATTTAAAGTAAATCACTGGATTAAAAAGTTAGAGCTTAAGAAGTAAGGTTAGAATTACGGAAGGATATCAAAATGCCAGGGAGTCCACAAGTGACAAACATAACTTTGAACATGAATGGGATGAACACACCCATAAAACGTAGACGAATAGCAGAATGTATTAGAATCCAAAACCCTACTATATGTTGTCTTCAAGAAACACACATGAGGCCGGTTGACACCCACAAGGTCAGAATTAAAGGATGGAGTAAGACCTTCTGGGCCTCAACTGACAGTAAGAAGGCAGGAGTTGCAATTATAGTATCTGATAAAGCCAAAGCAAAAATAGACTTGATTAAAAGGGATAGGGAAGTTAATTATATTCTGTTAAAAGGGACTTTAGATAATGAGGAAATATCACTAATCAACATGTATGCACCAAATAATATAGCACCCAAATTTCTAAAGGAGAAACTAGGAGAATTGAAGAATGAAATAGACAGTAAAACCATATTAGTGGGAGACTTGAACCAACCATTATCAAATTTAGATAAATCAAATAAAAAAATAAATAAGAAAGAGGTAAAAGAAGTGAATGAAATCTTAGAAAAATTAGAATTAATAGACATATGAAGAAAAATAAATAGGGACAAAAAGGAATACACCTTCTTCTCAGCACCACATGGCACATTCACAAAGGTTGACCATACATTAAGTCACAGAAACATGGCATACAAATGCAAAAAAGCAGAAATAATAAATGCAGCCTTTTCAGATCACAAGGCAATAAAAATAATGATCAGTAATGGTATGTGGAAAACCAAATCAAAAACTAATTGGAAATTAAACAATAAGATACTCCAAAATCATTTAGTTAGAGAAGAAATCATAGAAACAATTAGTAATTTCATCGAGAAAAATGACAAGGGCAAGACATCCTTTCAAACCTTTTGGGATGCAGCCAAAGCAGTAATCAGAGGTAAATTCATATCCCTGAGTGCATATATTAACAAACTAGGGAGAGCAGAGATCAATCAATTGGAAATGGAAATAAAAAAATCTTGAAAGCGATCAAATTAAAAACCCCCAGAAGAAAATCAAACTAGAAATCCTAAAAATTAAAGGAGAAATTAATAAAATCGAAAGTGATAGAACTAATGATTTAATAAATAAGACAAGAAGCTGGTACTTTGAAAAAACAAACAAAATAGACAAAGTACTGGTCAATTTAATTTAAAAAAGCAAAGAAGAAAAGCAAATTAATAGCATCAACGATTAAAAGGGGGACAGCACCTCCAATGAAGAGGAATTTAAGGCAATCATTAAAAATTACTTTGCCCAATTATATGGCAATAAATACACCAATTTAGGTGATATGGATGGATATATACAAAAATACAAACTGCCTAGACTAACAGAGGAAGAAATAGAATTCTTAAATAATCCCATATCAGAAAATGAAATCCAACAGGCCATCAATAAACTCCCTAAGAAAAAATCCCCAGGGTCCAATGAATTCACAAGTGAATTCTATCAAACATTCAGAGAACAGTTAATCCCAATATTATACAAAGTATTTGATATAATAAGCAAAGAGGGAGTTCTACCAAACTCCTTTTATGACACAAACATGGTACTGATCCCAAAGCCAGGCAGGTCAAAAACAGAGAAAGAAAATTATAGACCAATCTCCCTAATGAATATAGATGCAAAAATCTTAAATAGGATACTAGCAAAAAGACTCCAGCAAGTGATCAGAAGGGTCATTCAACATGATCAAGTAGGATTTATACCAGGGATGCAGGGCTGGTTCAATATTAGGAAAACCATCTACATAATTGACCACATCAACAAACAAACCAACAAGAACCACATGTTTATTTCAATAGACGCAGAAAAAGCCTTTGATAAAATACAACATCCATTCCTATTAAAAACACTAGAAAGCATAGGAATAGAAGGGCCTTTCCTAAAAATAATAAACAATATATATCTAAAACCATCAGCTAATATCATCTGCAATGGGTATAAACTAGATGCATACCTAATAACATCAGGAGTGAAACAAGGATGCCCATTATCACCTCTGCTATTTGACATTGTACTAGAAACACTATCAGTAGCAATTAGAGAAGAAAAAGAAATTGAAAGTATTAAAATAGGCAAGGAGGAGACCAAGTTATCACTCTTTGCAGATGACATGATGGTCTACTTAAAGAATCCTAGAGATTCAACCAAAAAGCTAATTGAAGTAATCAACAACTTTAGCAAAGTTGCAGGATATAGAATAAACCCGCATAAGTCATCAGCATTTCTATATATCTGCAACATAGTTCAGCAGCAAAAACTAGAAAGAGAAATCCCATTCAAAATCACCTTAGACAAAATAAAATACCTAGGAATCTATCTCCCGAGACAAACACAGTAACTATATGAACACAACTACAAAACACTCTCCACACAACTAAAACAAGACATGAATAATTTGAAAAACATTAACTGCTCATGGATAGGACAAGCCAATATAATAAAAATGAACATCCTACCCAAATTTATTTATCTATTTAGTGCCATACCCATTGAACTCCCAAAAAAATTTCTTTACTGATTTAGAAAAAAGCATAACAAAGTTCATTTGGAATAACAATGGATCAAGGATATCCAGGGAAATAATGAAAAAAAAAACACAAATGATGGGGGCCTTGAAATCCCAGATCTCAAACTATATTACAAAGCAGCAGTCATCAAAACAATTTGGTACTGGCCAAGAGACAGAAAGGAGGATCTGTGGAATAGACTGGGGGCAAGCGATCTCAGCAAGACAGTATACGATAAACCCAAAGATCCCAGCTTTTGGGACAAAAATCCACTATTCGATAAAAACTGCTGGGAAAATTGGAAGACAGTGTGGAAGAGATTAGGAATTGATCAACACCTCACATCCTACACCAAGATAAATTCAAAATGGGTGAGTGACTTAAACATAAAGAAGGAAACCATAAGTAAATTGGGTAAACACAGAATAGTATACATGTCAGATCTTTGGGAGGGGAAAAACTTTAAATCCAAGCAAGACTTAGATAGAGTCACAAAATGTAAAATAAATAATTTCGACTACATCAAAATAAAAAGCTTTTGTACAAACAAAACCAATGTAACTAAAATCAGAAGGGAAACAACAAATTGGGAAAAAATCTTTATAGAAACCTCTGACAAAGGTTTAATTACTCAAATTTATGAAGAGCTAAATCAATTGTACAAAAAATCAAGCTATTCTCCAATTGATAAATGGGCAAGGGATATGGATAGGCAGTTTTCAGATAAAGAAATCAAAACTATTAATAAGCACATGAAGAAGTGTTCTAAATCTCTTATAATCAGAGAGATGCAAATCAAAACAACTCTGAGGTATCACCTCACACCTAGCAGATTGGCCAACATTACAGCAGAGGAAAGCAGTGAATGCAGGAGGGGATGTGGCAAAGTAGGGACATTAATTCATTGCTGGTGGAGTTGTGAACTGATCCAACCATTCTGGAGGGCAATTTGGAACTACGCCCAAAGGGCGATAAAAGAATGTCCAGCCATAGCACTGCTGGGTTTGTATCCTAAAGAGATAATGGGGAAAAAGACTTGTACAAGAATATTCATAGCTGTGTTCTTTGTGGTGGCCAAAAATTGGAAAACGAGGGGATACCCATCAATTGGGGCATGGCTGAACAAATTGTGGTATATGTTGGTGATGGAATACTATTGTGCTAAAAGGAATAATAAAGTGGAGGAATTCCATGGAGACTGGAACGATCTCCAGGAAGTGATGCAGAGCGAGAGGAACAGAACCAGGAGAACATTGTACACAGAGAGTAATACACTGTGGTATAATCGAACGTAATGGACTTTTCCATTAGTGTCAATGCAATGTCCCTGAACAATCTGCAGGGATCTAGGAGAAAAATACTATCCATAAGCAGAGGACAAACTGTGGGAGTAGAAACAGAGAGGAAAAGCAACTGCCTGACTACAGCAGTTGAGGGGACATGACAGAGAAGAGACTCTAAAGGAATACTCTAATGCAAATACTAACAGCATGGCAATGGGTTCGAATCAAGAAAACATGTGATATCAAGTAGAATCATGCGTCGGCTATGGGGTGGGGGGATGAAAATGATCTTTTCTCTAATGAATAATGCTTGGAAATGATCAAATAAAATATTATTTTTAAAAAAGTGTCAGAAATGTTACTTTTTTTTTGTTCTAAATTTACTTCGGTATCCTCAGGATTATCTCTAATTTCTATTGAAGATTCTGTTTTATCTGCTTTCTTCTCTAGATTTAGGATGATTGTAATCCTGCATTTAGTTTTTCATGGAGGTGGAGTTGAGGTTCAGGAGGAATGGTGGAAGAGTGAGGATTGAGAGAATCCTCATAAGGTGGAGGAGAGTCAGAGTCACTCTCAGCTTCTTCAGGAACTTCTTTTTCATTCAGATAAGAGGGTGGGGAATTAAATGATAGAAAGTCAGTTAAATTCATTAAAATTATAAGAGTAATATTGAGATAAGGGTTAGTAGAATTAGTGAAAAGTGGGGGAAAAAGCTGAGAAACAGCTCAACTCTCCACAGTTTGTGCATTATTCTGATTAGATTTCATGTGATCCAAATTGCTGATAATATTCTGTGTCCTTTTTTTTCACTTTGTTTCATACCCTGCTCTATTAAATGCCATTCATGTTTAGTAAAAACTCCTTGTTCTGGAAAGTCAGGACAACATTTTAAGATAACTCTCAGTAATGCCTGGAGCTAAACCTCTGAGATCTTAATTCCTAGATTTAAAGACTTAACAGAATGAGAAGACAGGTTTTTGACCCATAATCCAGTGTGGAACAGCCATTTACCTCACTGGCCAATGTGCAGGTCAGCTTTTCCTTCTTCAATCTTTAACCAAATACATCTTCCCAGGAGACTTATGACCACCTGGGCACTATTTGTATCTTCCTTGCAGCCACAAACTAATATATTTGTGGGTCAACACGTGAGAAGGAGAATGGGAACTAAGGGAAAATGGGTAAAGAAGAGAGAGACAGAGACAAAGACAGAGAGACAAAAGAATAAAGACTCAGAGACAAGAAATTAAAAAACATGGGCTCCACCACGCATGCTCCTCTGATGGTATTGAGAGAGAGTGATCTGCACATCTCCCCAAACTTTTAATGGAGAATTTAGGAATGTGGAGTGGGAGGTAGCTAATGATCATGTGACATGACATAGGTTTTAACAATGGCTCAATTGACAATCATGTAATCAAAGAGGAGGAGGTTAATCAAACATGTGACTTGGTAAGGAGTGTAGTCTAATAAGGATACCCTGTGGCAGCTAATGCCCTGCCCAGGAATTCTTTTGACCTTTGGACTGAAGATTTGGAAATACAATCATCAATAAGTAACATGACCATGTTTCTCGTATATGAGTATTTAGGTTACAATATCAATACATCTATAACACTTTCAACATTAGAATATATCTGGGATGCTACAGTTACTGATCATATAAAAACAACTTGAGAGGGGGAAGGAATATTGTATATGAATATATCTCAAAATACCATATAGTCATGGCTGAAAAGACAGGGAGATGTCATAACAATTCCCTCCTCTGCCACTGTCTCTGAAACCCTAGTCAAGCTACTTACCATCTTAGTGCCCATCTGGTAACTCCTAAGATAAATCCAGATGAGTAGCAAATCTGAATGGTAAAGTCTTCTCCCTGGGGATTCTGTAAACCATTCCAATCCAAACTGCTACCTCTGACCCATCTGAGAGAGATAGAATGAGAGACAGACAGACAGACAGACAGAATCAGAGGGAAACAGAGAGAGATGGAGAGAGAGGAGAGTATAGAGAGACACAGAGAGACAAAGTGGAAGAGGAGAGAGACAGAGAGCCAGAGAGAGACAAAGTAGGAGAGAGAGGGGGAGAGACAGAGAAAGAGAGAGAGAAGCATAAAGAAAAGCCAGAGAAGGAAGAGAGAGACAGAAGAGAGAGAGAGGAAAGTCTTCATATTGAGGATGAAATTTGAAGGAAGAAAATCATAATCATGAGATAAAGGAGAAAAGGAAATATGGTGAAATTTTTTTTCTCTGTAATTTTTTTAATCTAACAATATTAATTGAAATGGTTTTAGATTGTCATAAAAAATACAATAAACTACAATGGATATTTGCCACTTCTTTCAATGGCATGCAAAATTCAATTATCAGTGAGGAGAAATGTTATCTGACACTGGGGGGGGGGGGATAAAGGTTATTCCATCTTTTTAAAGTTAAGGTAAGTATATGTTTCTATATAAATATAACAAAATGAGACTATGCAGATATAACATTGACTGCCTCTGTTTACTCAAAAGTCTATTTTTTAAAAGAAGATGTACTTTCAGGAGCAAATGAAAAGTCTGAAGTCTTCACCAGTTTGGCAACCATAAAACAATCAGAAAAACCTTCAAGCCTTTTTATTTGTGTTCCATGGCTAAATCCACATTTCAAGATTCAGACATTCCCAAGACAAAGTGGAATGAGCAGTGTTAAAGTTTAGACTTGCAAATTTTGAAATACATGGTGTCAGTCTTGTGATGTTAAAACACTCATTTGGAATAACTCACAGTATAACTGTAGCATATTATGGAGCAGCATCATGAATATGCAATCAGCAAACAGTTCTGGAGTCTGATCACCATCCCTGTCAATTACAGCAGTCACTTTCTGTGATGTTGCCTTGGCATTTTGACAGTGATTATACCTTTACATGATGTATTGCAGATATTACACTTCAGTTGTTTACAAATAGACCCATATCTTATACTTTCACTAGGAGGATAGGATGTTTTAAGTAAGGAAAACATTCTTTATAATAATTCTTCCACTTAAGTCATTCATGCATGAGTAGAAGAGTTGCACCTCAGAAAATCACCCTTTACCTGTATTATGTGACAAGATCACACTGAACAATACACTTTTTGTATCCCAAGAGCTTAGAACTAAGAGCTCTCCTAATTAAGAGAAAAGAAGTTCGGTGGAACATTCATACAGGCCATAGTGCCCCATTTTTGCCAAAAAGTAAGGCAAAACAAGAAAACCAACTTAAGAAAATATCAGGTAGGAGATAGATGTTTAAAATAAAGTAAAAGCTATCACGGTCAATGAATGGCTTTTGTTTTTCTAGTCTAACATGCTTTCATACACACACACACACACACACACACACACACACACACACACACACATATATATATATGTATATATATTTACATACATACATGCTTTCAAATCACATCAACTCACTGCAAAATAATGCAAATTACTGAAACAATTATCTTCCCCAAACTGCATTTCCTAGGTGAATTTTATTTCACCTAGAAGGGTATTGAACCTGAATTACTGTATAATTAAAAATCTATTACCCTAAAAAAGAACTACATATGCTGAGAGCCCAGACTTCCTCTCATCATGTACTTCCTGTAGACAGAGGATAAAGGGAGTGGGTGTTGAGGCTCTTCCTCCTCTTTGGGCATGATGCAGCAATAAGTGGTGATGGTAGGGATTTTGAAAATGGCCAACCATCCATGGGCACATGTTTTTTTTAATTTTATATCGTCTTTATTCCTTGATTTCTAATGATCATTTAATAAACCTCCTAAAACATATTTTATTATTTGAGATATAATTTAAAATTTTACAGTTGGTGACCAGAAGGGATAAGAAAACCTCTCAATTTTTTAAAGATAGCCTAGATAATTTTTAAGCCACGTTTCTCTTGCCAAGGCTTTCTGCCTACCCCACCTACCCACCCACCCTCTCTCTTTGGAGCTGCTGCCTTTTTATTTTCCTATTTTTTTGCTTAGTTGCTTGCTCTCCCTATTGCCCAGGCTATTTTAGCCGAGGTACTCTTGACAAAGAAGAGATAAGCCACCTCTCTCGCCCATCTTCTTGAGTCCATGTTCCTCAGTTCCTTACTGTTCACTCTGGCCTTGCTGATACTGCTTCCTCCAGCCTCTGACCCCAATAGCTCATCTGGCCCAGCCCCCAGGAATCCTCCTCCTGATCTCCAGCTCTGCTCCTAAAATTGGCCTCCAACCAGACCCTGACCTGTACCACTGTTGCTGATTGCTGCCACTGAGAAGTTAAGAGTCAGGGTAGATGGTAAAAACCAAACAAACAAACTGGGGTATTCTTTCCTTAGGCAAGAATTAGCCTCCATGTGACAGAGACCTCAGGGTGGGAGGTGGGGAACTGGGAGAAGGAAGTTACTCTTCTAAACAGGAAGTTGATTACAAGGATGGCATACTCTATGAAAGAGCAGTATCTTGCCTATTTCAAGCTGTTTCTACCATTATGAGTACACTGATCCTTTTACTTCTTTTGCCTGAGATTCAGGGAAGAAATTTAAATCTCTGCAACTCTGCCATTTGGGCCTACCCAGTTTGAGATTTCTAAAACCTATCTTCTCCCTCACTATGGGAGATCCAAAAGTGCTAATAAAAAGAATCTTAACAGATAGAGAAAGGAACTTTAAAGAGTCTGGAGGTGGAAATTTTAAGCTTTTTCAGTCTCCATTTTTCTATGAAAGTCTCTGTATGTTATTGTATTTTGCTGATTGTTTTGTTTAAGATTTAATTTTGTTGTTTTAAGTTGATATAGAAATGTATCCAATGCTATTCTGTTACACTGAATCTGTTTAATGTACTGGGTTTTAACTACTATTATATTCTGTTACCTTTCCCCTATAAACTATACTGAAATAATTTTATTGAATAAGCCCATATAAAAACAGCCTTTTTTCTATTTTTACTCTGTAAATTGTCACATAGAGAATGGATGAACTTCATCAAAACTGGTTACAATTGTATAACAACCTTTGGAAAATTTAATGAGGTAAAAATCTCAAATTGACTTTAAGGGGTCATCAAACATGAATTTTAGATTTTGTTCTCAACTCTGATCATTTTGCCTGCCTCTTAGTTATTTGTAACAAAAGTAAGGTCCAAGTTAGGAGCTGAAGTGAAGTACAATTATAATCCCCACCTCCCACATTTGTAAAAATGTGAATGAATGGGACATCACAGTCTCATACCAAATGAGCTGGGAAATGGATGCCAGGGCATGGTATCCCTGGATGGGGCACAAAAGAGTGGCATCTCTGATTTTTGTAACTCCTCAGCTCACTTTACCCTTTCACCAGAATGATCTCTAGATTTTTGGTGACCTTCTTAGACAAAACATATGAGAGTTTTTTAGAGTTTCTACTATAGTAATGATATGATGGAGAGTAGATTCTAATTCTTTATCTGGAGATGCTGCTTGCTTTCTATAGAGCAACTTAGCAAAGTGTCAAATGAGTCACATAAACCAAAGGGTTAGTCATTGAGTGATGTTTTTACAGGATGGTTTGGAAAGAGATATAGTGACACTTGAAATGAATCCAATTATAAAACTTCCTTTCAGTTAATGAAGTTATACTCTTTGAAGAGGTTAGCAAAAGGATTAGAGAATATTAAGAATTATATGGACCACAGGCTGCCTACAAATATTGACTAGTGATTTAGTTTCTGCCTAAAACCAATGACAGTCTGCTTTTTAAGGAATTAAGCCACATCCATAATCATCTTCCTTTAAGGTTGCAAAAAAAAAAGTCTTTTAAGTGGAAAAATGGCTTACATGGGTGTTTTCTCCTAGGAGAGGGAAGGATAAAACATACAGATCAGATTTCTTCCTTTATACAATCCAAATCCATAGCTTTTGTGCGTTGTTGTTTCATAATATTGATTCATCTAGTCCTTGTAGGTCATTCAGTAATTTTTTTTCAGGAACAATTTTCTAAACATCTCTTCTTCATCTTTTTATATTTTATGAAGCTGATTTTTCTTTTTTTCTTTTATTATTTAGAATATTTTTCCACAGTTACACTCCCCTCTCTCCTTCCCCTCCTGGAGCTGACAAGCAATTCCACTGGGTTATACATATATCATTGCTCAAAACCTATTTCCATATTATTTATATTTTCAGTATCCCCATCAAGCCACGTCATCAATTATATGTTTTTCTTTTGCATTTCTACTCAGACAGCTTTTTTTCTAAATGAAAATAACTTACTCATAAATTACTCTGGATTGTCCTGGATATTGCTATTCCTAAACAAGCCTGTTACATTTGATTGTGCCACAATGTATCAGTTACTGTGTACAATGTTCTCCTGGCTCTGCTCATTTTGCTATACATGAATTCCCGGAAGTCTTTCCAGTTCACATAGAAATACCCCAGTTTATTATTCCTTTCAGTAAAATAGTATTCTGTCACCATCATATACCATAATTTGTTCAGCCATCCCCAATTGATGGACACCCCCTCATTTTCTAATTTTTTGCCACCACAAAGAGTGTGGCTTTGGAAATTTTTGTAGAAACATATTTAATTATCTTTTTGGAATATAAAACTAGTTGTAGTATTGCTGGATTAAAGGATATGCAATATTTTAAAGCCCTTAGGGCATAATTCCAAATTACCCTCAAGAATGATTGAATTAATTCACAATTCCACTAACAGTGTATTAGTTTCCCAATTTTGCCACATCCCCCCCCCCCAGTATTTATCAGTTTCCTTTACTGCCATATTAGCCAATCTTCTAGGTGTGAGGTAGTACCTCAGAATTGTTTTTATTTGCAGTTAGATACCCATTAGAGATTTAGAGCACTTTTTCATGTGCTTATTGATATTTTTGTTTCTTCATGTGAAAACTGCCCATTCATATCCCTTGACCATTTGTTGATTGGCGAATGGCTTGATTCCTCAGAAATTTGACTTGCTTCCTTATATATTTAAGAAATTAAACCTTTGTCAGAGAGTTTTGATATAAAAATATTCTCCCAGTTTGTTGTTTTCCTTTTAGTTTTGATTGCATTGCTTTTGTTTGTACTTTATTTTGTATTTAATTTGATGTAACCAAAATTATTCCTTTTACATTTTGTAATATTCTCTATCTCTTAATCTACAATTCTTTCCTTTCCCACAGGTATACTACTCTATGTTCCCTTAATTTATTTAGGGTTTCGCTCTTTATATTTGTCACTTAGTGATTTTGAATTTATCTTGGTAAAGGGTAAGATATGTTAATCTGAAACAGATTTTTCCCATACTCATACTTTTTTTCCCCATTTCCCCTAGCAGTTTTTGTCAAATAGTCAGTTCTTGTCCCAAAAGCTGGTATGTTGGTTTCATCAAACATTATCTTACTGAGGACATTTACACCTATTCTATTGATCAACCCTTCTGTCTCTTAGCCAGTACTATACTGTTTTGATGGCCACTGCTTTGTAATACAGTTTAAGATCTGGTACTGCAAGGCCACCCTTCTTCATATATCATTTTTCAATATTTCACTTGATATTCTTAATCTTTTGTTCTTCCAAATGAACGTTGGTATATTTTTTTCTAATTCTATAGAAAAGTGTTTTGGTAATTTAATAACTATGGCATTTAATAAGTAGATTCATTTGGGTAGGATTGTAATTTTTATATTAGCTCATCCTATCCTTGATCAATTAATGTTTTTCCAATTATTTAAATTTGGTTTTAATTTTGTGAAATGTGGTTTGTATTTGTGTTCATATAATCCCTGTGTTTGTATTGGCATATAGATTCCTAAATATTTTATAATTTCTAGAGTAATTTTAAATGGGACTTTTCTTTCTAACTACTGCTCCTGAATTTCATTGGAAATATATAGAAATGCTGATGATTTATGTGGGTTTATCTTGTGCTCTGCCACTTTGCTAAAGTTGTAAATTATTTCAACTAACATTTTAGTTGATTTTCTTGGATTCATTAAGTATACTATCACATTACCTTCAAAGAGTGATAGTTTAGTTTCCTCATTGCCTACTTTAATCTCTTCAATTTCTTTTTCTTCTCTAACTGCTATTGCTGGTTGTTTTAGTTATTTTAGTACAGTTGTTTTAGTATCTTTCAATTCCTATTTCTTTCTAGAGTTTCCAACACGAATGGGTGTTTTATTTTGTCAAAAGCCTTTTCTGCATCTATTGAGTTCATTGTGATTTCTATTGTTTTGATTATTGATATGGTCAATAATATTGATGGATTTCCTAATATAAATGATTCTTGGTTGCAATTTTTAAATCTCCTCCATCTTGCTTGGTCTAGCATACAAAATTGTGCACACCCACACTACACGGGCATGTGCTAGTCAATGACAAATCAGAAATAACTAACTGCCCACCTGGGCTGTCCTAAGCCAAGGTTGAGCCACCATTGGAACGTGCGAGGCACAGGAAGTGAGGTAGAGAACAGCCTCTGGAGTTCTCTCACTTCCTGTGAACAGAGCTAGGCACCAGTTCGTTCTAGGAGCTCGAGCAGGGAGGAGGCCCTCAGACAGCTTTCCTTCAGATTGGTCACTTGAGTGAATGGACTGATTCCCTTCTCTACCTTGGCCTTCCAAGGCCTAAACTCCCTCTGGCTCTGCCAGAAGGTTGAGTTAACTTCTTTCCTTGTCCCGTTCTTTCCTTCTCTCCCTTTCCTTCGTTCTTACTCCCACTGTGATTAAACTACCATAAAACTCCATTTTGACTTGAGTGTTTCATTTAGGATTTTCATAAGCAAAATCCTTGGCGACCTTAAATTAATATATATCAGTCTTTAAAAGTGATTTCAATATCAAATGGTATAAATTTCACCTAGTCACAGTGAATCTTCCTCATGATAACTTGTGGTAGGCTTTTGCTACTTTTTTATTTAAGATTTTTGCATCTATCTTCATTGAGAAGATTAGACTGTAGTTTTCTTTCTCCATTTCTGGTCTGCCTAGCTTTGGAATCAGTACCATATTTGTGCCATAAAAATAATTTGATATGACTCTTTCTTTTCTTATTTTGTCAGTTTGTATAATATTGAGATTAGTTGTTCTTTAAATGTTTGATAGAATTCACTTGTGCATCCATCTGGCCCTAGAGATTTTTTCATAGGAAGTTCCTTGATGGCTTGTTCAATTTCTTTTTCTGAGATGAGAATTGTTTAAGTATTCTATTTCCTTTTTTGTTCATCTAGGCAATTAATATTTTTGTAAATATTCACCCATATTTATTGCCATATAATTGAGTAAAACAGTTTTTAATAATTATCATAATTTCCTCCTCATCAAAGGAACCCCCTTTTCATCTTTTATACTGTTACTTTGATTTTCTTCTTTCTTTTTTATTAGATTAATCAGTACTTTATCCATTTTGTTTATTTCCAAACACCAGCTCCTAGTCTTATTTATTAGTTCAATAGTTCTTTTACTTTAAATTTTTTTATCAATTTCTTCTTTAATTTTTTAGAATTTCCAATTAAGTTTTTATCCAGGGATTTTTAATTTGTTCTTTTTCTAATTTTTTAAGTTCCAATTCCAATGCATTGATCTCTTCCCTCTCAGTGAATTTTCCCTGGAATAGTTCTTTGATTGTATCCCAAAGGTTTCAATATAATGTATCCTCATTGTCCTTGCCTATAATAAAGTCCTTAATTGTTTATGCGATTTCCTTTTTGACCACTACTTTTTAAGTTTTTAGATCATTTGGCTTCCAATTAATTTTAAATTTGGCTTTTCATGGACCCTTGTTAAGTATAATTTTTATCACATTATAATCTGAAAAAGTTACATTGATTAGTTCTTCTTTTATGTATTATTTTGTATGAGGGTTTTTTTAATAAAAAGTTTGACTGAATTATTTAAGAATAGGGTTTCCAGGAATTTAATTAATTCCAAAGAGATTTATTTTAACAAATTATTTGTAAATTATAGAGAGAAAGTAAAAAAAAATCAGAGAGAGAATAGAGTAAGATATCTAGCTTACACATTACGTATTTTGCTATGGCCCTGGGCTCAACCCAGGCAGGGCTAATTACTCCTTAGCCAGAGGGACCTCAGCCTTGAGCCAAGGACCTGGGAATGCAGGGAGCCTCTCTCAGGAGGGTAGATCTCTCCTGAGGCTAGCCCCTTCAGAAAATCAAGTAAAGGAATCATCCTTTTCACTCACCACACATGGTACTTTAAGGAAAGTAGAAGCAGCCTGAGATCCTCAGTCAGAGCTCCTCCAAAGTCAAGTTGAAGACTAAAGACCTAAGAAAGCCATTCACAGGAAGAGCTTCACATTTTAAGGACTGTTTCTTTTCATCACTTCCTGTTACTTTCTTCTTTTTACATATTCCAATTACAGCTAAAGCTTTGCTTAGGAGGCAGGTCAGTTGATTCTGATGCATCATCCACTATTGCACATGTGGGTCATAAACCTCCCCCACTCAAGTGTAAGTGGGGTGTATACTCTTTGGGTGAGTAAATCTAAAATGTGCAGGGGAGAGGTAATTTAATCTTCACAGTCAGGGAGAGTTAATTTAATCTTCACATTTGCAATATTTCTATGCCATAGTATATGGTCTTTGTATATGCACTATGTACTGTTGAGAAGAAGGTATATTCCTTTTTATCACTGTGAATTTTCTCCAGCTACCTATTAACTCTATTTTTTTCCTAAAATTTCATTCACTTCCCTTACTTTATTCTTATTTATTTTTTGGTTGGATTTTTCTAGTTCTAAAAGAGGAAGGTTGAGATCCCCCACTAGAATGGTCTTTTTTATCTATTTCCTCCTTAAACTCCTTTAATTTTCATTTAGAAATCTAGATGCTATAACATTTGGTGCATACATTTTTAGTAATTACATTACTTCATTTATATAGTGCTTTTTAGCAAAATGTAATTTCTTTCCTTATCTCTTTTAATCAGATCAGTTTCTACTTTAGCTTTGTATGGTATCATGATTGCTAATCCTACTTTTTTCTACTTTAGATGATGCATAATATTTTCTTTTACTTTGAATCTGTGTGTGTTGCTCTGTTTCAAATGTGTTTCTTGTAAACAACATATAGTAGGATTCTGTTTTTTTCTGGGTTATAATGTATTGTCATGCAAAACATACTTCTGCATTGTTTATTTTTGTAAGTGAATCATATTATAAAACCAAAGTCCTAAAACATATGCCCAAACAAGTGAAAAATCATGTGCTTTTATCTACATTCTGACTCCAACCGTTCTTTCTCTGGAGGTAAATAACATACTTTTTCATGAGTCCCTCAGAATTGTCCTGGATTATTGTATTGCTGATAGTAGCAAAGTCTATCACATTTGATCATTCCACAACATTGCTGTTAGTGTGTACAATGCTTTCCTGGTTCTTCTTATTTTATTCTGCATTCATTCATGTAGGTTTTTCTTTTTTTCTTTTTAATTTTTATTTAACTAGATTATTTAGAATAATTTTCTATGTTTACAACACTCATGTTCCTTCCCTCCTCTCCCCCCAACACCTCTTGTAACTGACACATAAACCACTAGGTTTAACATGTGCCATCGATCAAGGCCCATTTCCTTATTATTAATATTGTACTTGGGTGACCTTTTAGAGTCCACTTTCCCAGGCATAGCCCCATCGACCCATGTGATCAAGTGGTTGTTTTTCTTCTGTGTTTATTTTCCCACAGTTCTTCCCTTGGATGTGGATGGCATCCTTTCTCATATGTCCTTCTGAATAGTTGTGGATCATTGCATTCCTACTAGTAGATAAGTCCATTACATTTGATTTTACCACAGTTTATCAGTCTCTGTGTACAATTTTCTCCTTGTTATACTCCTTTCACTCTGCATCAATTCCTGGAGGTAATTCCAGTTCACATGGAATTCCTCCAGTTTATTATTCCTTTGAGCACAATAGTATTCCATCACCAATATGTACCACAATTTGTTCAGCCATTCCCCAATTGGAGGGCATCTTCTCATTTTAGGATTCTGTTTTTCACTTCCATTTTATGGTTGTTTTCTTCATATTCCACTTCATGATTATTGTGTTGTCCTCCATCATGTTTTCTCCTTTAGATCCTGCTCCATTACCCTTGACTCTGTTCCTTCTCACCAGTATTTTGCTTTTTGTTACCTGCCCCTAATTCTCCCTCCCTTCAATTATCTTTCCCTTCCATTTCTTATTCCCCTTCTACTTCTCTGTAGGTTATATTAGAATTTTATAATCCCATTTAGAATAATTATTTTTCCCTCTCTGAGCCAGTTACAATGAGAGTGAAGTTTAAGCATTGCCTGTCACCACCCTTAACCTCCCCTCCCTATAATGATTTTTTTCACATCTTTATTTTATATAGTTTACCCTATTCTATCTCTCCATTCCCTTATCTCTCAGTGGAACCCTCTCTTTAACCCCTTGATTTTTTAACATATCATTCATATTGTGAAAAATAGACTCGAATACAGGACTACAATCCCCACAAGCCTTTGCTCCACTTCCCCAAAATGCTTTGTAATCTCACGGGAATTCTGAAGTGGGCAGAGATCAAGGAAGGATTTAAGCTGGTGGCAAAGGTTTTTGGGTCTCTTTTGGACTTCCATTTTGGAGCAGAGCAAAATAACCATGATGTGAGGTTATTTTGTCTAGGCCTCTGGCCTAGGCACATGTTTCTTACTTGTATATTCTTTAATCCTTAATCCTTAATAAACCTCTAAAAAATATAATACTCCTTGCAGAGAGAAACTAATTTCTACCTGCCATAGTGGTAGTCTCTCGGTGATCGAGTATAACTATTGTCTTTGTGCAGTTTCATCTATGGTGTATACTCATGTGGCTTTGGAGTACCAAGGCTGAGGCGCACAGTTTGTGGCACATGGGGCATGGGACGCCAGTTGTTACGGGAGGTGCAGCTGTGGCCTGGTGTCGGTGTTCATGCGCAGCGGCAAGCCGTCGACATCGCTCATCTTCAAAAGTGGCGGTGGCGTGGTGAATGTAGGTTCGCCAGCTGCTTCTGTCAGAGGCAGCGAGTTCTAGTTGCTTTGGTGTGATGCCAGCCCACTTCAGGTTTGACTTTAGCTGATCCTTGAATCTTTTCTTTGGTCGGCCTTGTTTCCTGAGTCCAGCTGACAGTTCACCCTAGAATACCTGTCTTGGTATTCGCTGTGGGTCCACGCGGATGACGTGTCCAGACCATCGTAGCTGGGTTTTGAAGACCATGACTTCACTGCTGGTGGAGTTGGCTCTGTTGAGGACTTCCTGGTTGGTGATGCCATTGGATACTCATGATTGACCAGAGAGAGCATTGGTGGAATTGCTCCAGCTGCTTCATGTGCTTCCGGGACAGTGTCCATGTCTCACAACCGTACAGGAGCGAGCTGAGGACCACTGAGTTATACACTTTGAGCTTCGTCGCAGTGCTTATACCTCTGTGTTGGAGGACTTTGCAGAGCAGACGCCCAAGTGCCTGGCTGGCCTTTTGGATCCTGGCATTAATCTCGTGGTCTAGGGACCCGTCCTTGGGGATGGTGCTGCCCAGGTACTTGAAAGTGTTGACGTTAGAAAGCTGCGTGCCATGGATTGTAATGCACGGCTGGTTAGTTGGCCTCCCTGGTGCAGGTTGGAACAGCACCTCTGTTTTGCTGAGGCTGATAGTCAGGCCAAACAGTTTTGTTGTGGTGGAGAACCTGTCCACAATGGTTTGGAGATGATTTTCTTGGTGGGCCATGAAAGCACAGTCATCTGCAAAGAGATCTTCCAGGATGAGTCTCTCTGTTGTCTTTGTTTTTGCAGTCAGGCGGCGAAGGTCGAATAGTTGGCCATCCAGTTGGTATTTGATGTAGATGCCCAGGTCTAGATCCATCACAGCATGTCTTAATACTTGGCTGAAAAATAGGTTGAATAGTACCGGAGCGAGGACACAGCCTTGTTTCACACCATTGGAGATGTTGAAGCAATCAGAAGTCTCTCCACCAGATAGGACTTCCCCTGTCATGTCGACATGAAAGAGCTGGATCAGTTTGACGAATTTTGCTGGGCAACCGAGCTTGCTGAGGATCACCCACAATGCGTCCCTGTTCACTGTGTCAAACGCCTTTGTCAGGTCTATGAAGACAATGTAGAGACTCAGGTTCTGCTCAAGGCATTTTTCCTGCATTTGCCTCACTGTGAAGACCATGTCGATGGTGCTGCAATCTGGTCGGAAGCCACATTGTGATTCAGGCAGGTTCTGCTCTGAAACACATGACAGGAGTCTGTTGAGTATAACACGGGTGAGGATCTTTCTGGCAGTGGAGAGTAGTGAGATGCCTCTGTAGTTGTCACAGGCTGCTTGTGAGCCTTTGATCTTCTATAGGGCTACGATGGAGGCATCTCTGAGTTCTGGGGGCATGTCTTCCTCTTCCGATATGCTGGTCAGCACTATGTGGAATGCCTGGAGAGCCTTTCCATTTAAGGCCTTGTACACCTCGGTTGGCATCCCGTCTTTACCGGGTGCCTTGGCTGTACTCATTTGTTTAATGGCTTTTTGGACTTCCTCTATTGAAGGAGGGACTCCAAGTTGTTCAATGGTGCAGTTTTGGGGGATCTGGTCAAGGGCGCTTTGGTCGACTGAAGAGGGTCGGTTAAGAAGCTGACTGAAGTGTTCTTTCCACCTGTTGCTGATGCCTTTTTTATCTTTTATGAGAGTGTCACCGTCAGAGGATAGCAAGGGAGTGGTGGTGGGTTTTAATGGCCCATAGACAGTCTTGAGGGCACTGAAAAATTGTTTGTAGTTTTTCGTATCAGCAAAGCACTGGATTTCTTCTGCCTTTTTTTTCCCCACCATCAGTCTTGCATCTTCCTGATCTCACGCTTTGCCGTGGCTTGGAGAGACTTGAATCTGTCCTTTTTAGGAGTAGAGTTTGGGTTATTTTGCCACTCCACAAAGGCTTTGTTCTTCTTGCTCAATAGGTCTTCAATAGCAGTGTTGTTCTCATCGAACCAGTCCTGGTGGTTGCGTTGTTTTGGGTCTAGGACTGCCTTTGATGTTTCCTTCACTGGATCTCTGAACTGGTTCCATTTCTCGGTTGAGCTTCCAGTGAGTGATCCCTTGGCAGACAGCTTGTCGTCCAGGAAGGACTGGAATGTTTGCAAATAAGATGGATCTCTATAATGACTCACGTTGTAAAATGCACAAACTGTCTCGGCGCGTTTTGGATGGTGAGGCGCAATGTGCATTTAAAGAGTCGCTCTAACCAATTGGTGGTCTGTCCAGCATCCAGCTCCTCTCATGGCTCTGGTGATCTTTACATCCTGAAAGTCTCACCGGTGTACAATGATGTAGTCAATGAGATGCCACTGTTTTGATCTTGGGAGCATCCACGTTGTTTTATATTTGTTCGCCATTCTGAACACAGTGTTCGTGATGGTGAGTTCGAACTCTGAGCATTTGCTGAGTAGCAGTAGGCCGTTGTTGTTCATTTTGCCCATGCCATGTTTGCCAAGTACTCCTTTCCATCTTTCATGGTCCTGTCCAACACGGGCATTGAAGTCTCCCAGTAGTATCAGCTTGTCATTTGTGGGCACTGAGTGCAGGAAGGCACTCAGGTCAGAGTAGAACTGCTCGATGGTCTCCTCTCTGCTGGTCAGTGTAGGGGCATATGCGCTGATGATTGTGGCATACCGGTCTTTGCTGAGAGGCAAAAGGATCTTCATGAGCCTCTCGCTGATGCCCACAGGCAAGTCTGGCAGCTGTTTGAGCAAACTGGTCTTGATGGCCAGGCCAACACCGTGGATTCTGTCTTCATTTGAAGCTCAGCCTTTCCAGAAAAAGGTGTATCCAGTGGTGGGTTCGCTGAGTGATCCCTCTTCTGGTAAGCGTGTTTCGCTTAAGGCTGCGATGTCGATGTTATATCGCACCAGTTCTTTACCGATTAGAGCTGTTCTTCTCTCATGTCTTGGGGTATTCTCTCTGTCAAGTAATGTCCTGATGTTCCATGCTCCTAGTAGGAGTTTCTTTGTATTTTTTCTTTGATTTTGACCGCTTAAAGGGATGACCCACCAGCCGCGGTGTGCTGACCAGGTATTTGTAGGGCAGGCAATGTTTGGGACACCTTTTCTAGTCCCCTCCCTTGATTATGGTGAGCAGTGCTGTCCTAGAGAGGGCTGCTCAGTCACCCAGGATGCTGCCGAAAGTCCCTGCTGCCTACAGGGCCGAGCGACCACTGGTCTGTGGGCCGCCTACGTGCAGGATCGTGACTACAACTGCCAGTGGTCACCTCCACCTGTTGCATCGCCACTCCCCCATCGCTGCAGGTCTTGAAGAGGGTGGACGGGGTTAGGATAGATGAGTGTGCACAAAGATACTTGTGCATGAAAGAGATTTAAGTGGAAAAGCTGATGCACAGAGACAGTCCCACTCTCTCGGCATTGGAAGCCTGCGTCCAGTGGCATGAAAAATTGTTACGTCTGGAGACTTCCTCAGCTGCATTGGATGGCCGTGTTGTCCTTTGTGCTCCAACACGCCCTAAGCACTCCACAGTGCTTTGCTGCGTCGCCATCTCAGCCATTGAACCTTCTTATTGGTTTCTTCCACCTGTTCTGCCAAAGCAGTCTTCACATGGTGGGTGAGCAAAGCCCTGGTTCCCCAGGGGTCGACGACCCGATGGCTACCCTCACAAGCTTTGGCCGGCCTGTTGAAGCCGTTGACCGGGGTGTGGCCGCTGCCACATGCTAGCAGCTACTGGGAGCCACAAGTGAGAGCTGGGTGTCAGGTGGGGGTCAGAGGCTGGAGAGCTGCCCTAGGAGGGCACAACAAGCCCTCCATACCAGAGATACTACCCCTCCCTGAGCACCTCATACACCCCTGCCATAGTCTCTCCCCATATCACTAAATTTAAATCTTTACAATATGCATATGTATCATATATACATTCCTTTTCATATCATCATACTTACATATACATCTCATCATATGTATGATATCATTATAATCAGCTTACTACCCCACCCTCTTTCTGAGTAAATTCCATCTATCTTCCCTTCTACTAAGAGTAATTTTTCAGAGTTACAGATATCCTTTTTCTGTGTAGATATGTAAATATTTTTACCTTAATGAGTCACTTAAATTTACTCTTTCTTATTTAATTTTTTAGGCTTCTCTTCTGCCTCCTGTTCGGACTTTAATTTTTTTTGTTGTTGTTGTTTAAGTCTGGCTCATTCCTCAGATATACTTAGAAATCTTCTTTTTGAATGCTCATATTTTTCCCCTGAAAGAATATACTCAGTTTTGCTAAATAGGTGACTCTGAGTTGTAAACACAAATATTTTACCTTCCTGAATATGATATTCAATGCCTTTTTATCCTTTCATGTAGAAGTTACTAGTGTCCTGAGTGATCCTGATTTTAGCTCCATGTTATTTGAA
Source organism: Monodelphis domestica (assembly GCF_027887165.1). Taxonomy (NCBI): domain Eukaryota; kingdom Metazoa; phylum Chordata; class Mammalia; order Didelphimorphia; family Didelphidae; genus Monodelphis; species Monodelphis domestica. Next base: position 253,972,469 of record NC_077233.1, read on the forward strand.
TTGTTTATTTTTGTTGCTTGAAATATTTTCTTCTTATCTTGGTTACTCTTGAATTTAGGTATTACATTTTTGGAAGTTGTCATTTGAGGAATTCTTTCTGTACGTGATCTCTGAATTCCTTCAATTTCAATTTTATTTTCTTGCTCAAGGACCTCTGAGTAGTTTCCTTTGATAATTAATTTTTTTAAATTTAGAACATTTTTCCATGGTTACATGATTCATGATTCCCACCTCACCTTCCCTTCCCCATTCCAGAGCTGACAAGCAATTCTACTGGGTTATTCATGTATCATTGCTCAAAATCTATTTCTTTTTCAGTCTCCAATATGCAGTGGCAGGGCAACAGTTAAGATGACTGGCAATGTCCTAAAATGTAGTGAATGACCTTGGTATCTTCTATGCTTGACCATTCTCTAAGCATTTCAGAGCTTCTATTTGAACAGCCTTCATGCCTTTTACACTAACAGTATTCTCATTTTCCCACTTTTCTTGGAGAAATCTTCATACACTTGACTAGGCAACTCTCTAAATTACTGAGTGGTTTGAGTTTCATTGCTTATCCTCAAAGTGATCTGATGTATCTGCTGAGATGGTTTACTTGGGTGTAGCCACCATGCATACATACATGCACCATACAGAAAAAAGGACTATATTTCTAAAGGGAAGTAGTATAGAGTTCAGGGAGTAAAGTACAGAGAATATAAAATATCTCCAGGGTTCTGATATTTTTGAGGAAAATATTTTTGAGCTAAAATTAAGGAAATACATCTAGAATTTATATGTAAGAAATATGTCCTTCTTCAGAAACTGAGGAAGTTGAGAGATAACTAAACATAGATTGGATAAGAGAAAGATGAAGTAGCAAAAAAGGTGAATGGTCCAAACATGGGATTGAGTCTACAATGCTATTGAATGCCAAATATATGTATCTAGGACATCTAATGCCCAAATGACTTGGAATAAGTATAAAACATTACTATGACAAAGTTTACTTGTGGTTTGTCTAATCAGTTTTTACCTACAAAGATAGTATGGGATATTAAAAACATCTTGAAATTTGGAATCGAGGTCCTAGTTGCAAATATATTACTATTTGAGTCTAGGGAAGTCATCTTATATTTTTGTCTTAATTTTATCAACTATAAAATGAGTGTTTAGAGTATGATTCCTACGTTCCCTTATAGTTTTTAATCTTCTGTAAGTTTATTCCCTCAGAGAGATATGTAATATGGAATGGGTAGAGGACTGAAGAAGGTCGAACTAGAAGAAATTAAAACAAAGGTTATTAGTACCAGGAACATAGTTTGAAACATTTTGAAAAATTTTCCAGCCCTTTGATCTGTGATAGCAGTGGGAAGTTAACTAGAAGTGATGACAGGAATCCAGCAAAGGGGAATTTAAATTTGGGGATGCTTTTATGCTTTCCACATTGTTTCTATAGTTGCTAATTTGATAAATATTGGTAAAGTGATAGAATTTACTTATAAAAAAGTAGAGTAGAAAGTCGGTTAGACTTCAATCATTATTGAACTGGGTATAAGTCAAAATGGTTGTTTTATTGTTTCTTAACCCAAAAGAAAACAAAATGAAAACGTTCATTGGACCAGAGATAACTACAGGCTTGTTGATATACATGACCCTGTATATCCTCCAGCATTAGTTGATAAAGCAAGAGTTTCTTGTCTGAGACATAAATATCTGGCTACTTAGTAAAAGAGTCTGGCATAAAAATGACACCACTAATAGTAGGGCTGTGAGAATCTGTCAGATTTGTGTGTGTGTGTACATGTGCTTTTCTCCTCTTCAAGCAAAATGCTGGGAAACACAACAAAGACAGATACCTTTTTTCTTTTTCAATTTTTTGATCTCTAAAAATTATCTAATATTTTATTTATTTTTATGGCACAAAATGTCTTTTAGTCACCTTCAATTAACACAAAATATCTGTGAATATGGATATTTACATAATGATAGGTGAGGGGATTATGAATGAAAACATGTTCATTAATAAGCACAAATTATTACTTTATAACATATTTTACCAAATAAAACACACATTTACAAAATTTATCAGTGACTAAATATTTTCCTCAAAGAGGTCTCTATATCACTTACTATATCGTTTTCACCTTTCCTATCCCTTTGGCTTTCAAAAGACATGCAACAATGATATATACCAGTGTAAATTCACATACAATAATTGATAGCTATTGAAATATCATTATCTTTGTCATCTTCCTTTGATCTTTTTATGGGGTTGCATAAATTTTAGTAAACTTGCCTATGACATGAATAGGTTGTAACTCTAGTGACATTTCATGTCAAGTGCCTTAGTAATTGATGTAAGATTGACAATGTTGAATTCAGTTGAAGAAATCATTGTTGATGTGAAGATAGCTAAACTTACCAACTCATCCATATGATAATAATAATAATTATTATTATTTTAATGATAATAATACCATGTCCCTGTCTCAGTCCTAGTAAATAAATGTTTAGTGCAGTGTCTGTTATTTTTCCAGGAACAATATAGATGATTTGTGTAATTAGAATCTATTACCCTAAAAACTACAATTCCCAGCACCCCACTATCCTCATAATATGTGCTGATGTAGGGAGGATATAAATTTGGTGTAGCCCCAACTGTCACTCTCTTGTCTTCCTGTTGGGGATTTGGTGGAGTGAGATTTTTAAACAGGAAAGGAGAATTTAGTAATGTGGTCTTAATTTTGTTAAATAATTAGGTCTTTTTTTTACTTCTATTTCCTTTTTAATTCCTTCTACTTCAAGTGAGTATTAATATACTTTATGAAATTAATACTTGGAGTTTCTGGATATTAATTTAATTCCTACATTTATGGTTACCAGAAGTGGAGTTCAGAACCCTTAATTCTCACTGAGTAAATTAGTTTGAAAAGAAACCATGTTTCTTGTGCCACACCTTTTTAACCTTTCCCCTCCTGGAAGTAGTGGCATCTCCACCTGTCTGCCTTGCTTCCTGCTGCTGTTGCTGCTGCAGCTCCTGCCTCCCTCGCTTATTGCCTGGGTGGTCCTGCTTGCCACCACAGCCTCAGCTCCTCCTCTTCCTACTAGTAGAGTATTAACGCCTCTTTCACTTGCATTGCTAACACCTGAATGCAAAGTCTGGGTGTTTCTTTTAGGTAAAAATCAGCCTCCTAAAAGGTTTTTAGCTTAGGAGATCTTACTTTCTGCCCTATTACCTCCCTGTTCATGTGGCAGTGGAAGCAAGTACCTGCCTGGCATTTTTACCCCTGGGGTAAATTTGCAACCAATTTAATAAGTAGAATTGCAAGGATGGCCCAGGTTTCTGCATATTTCAAACTGCTCCTATACAGTGAGAGCATTACAGAGCTTGCACAGCTGAAAGTTTTGGGGTATTTTCTCTTTCTAACTTTCCTTGGTGCTTGTGATTAGCTTGAGTAATCCTGAGATTCATAGGGAAGATTCACCTCCCTATGTTCCCCTCCAAATAGTGAAGAAGTCTGTAATGCAGCCATTGGAATTAAAAGAAAAATAAAGAAAAAAGAAAAGGACTCCTAAATTCAGTGCATGTATTCTGTCACATATATTGTATTTGCTGATTGTTTCTTTTAAGATTTAATTTTGTTTTTCTACGTTCACATAATGAACTAATCTAATATATTCTCTTATACTATGTCACTTTCTGTTATGGTTTGGCATTAGCTATATGTGCTAGTACATTGTCTTTATTTGTAACTCCCTATATGACTGGCCTGGAGAAAATACCATTGTAAAAGTTCATAATTAACTTCCCTTTTCCATGGCAAAATCATAGATCCTTATGTATGCTGGGTTTGTAACCAGGTCCATCAAGGTTACAAGTTGCCTAAATGGCCTTTTGTGCCTTATTTGTCTTTGTTAATTGTCACATAGATGATGATAGATGAACTCCATCAAGCAGGTTACAACCTGTTTACAACCTTTGGAAAATTTAATGACCTTGTCAACATGGAATTTAGGAATCCCAAACTTGTTACCTAGTGAGATCTGATGAACCCCAATTTTAGATTTAGCTTGTAGATTGAAGACCCCAAAAGCTTGAACTTGTTCCCTGTTCCCATGGAATCTACCCTGAAGGGAAATGATAATTCTGGTTGGGTGAGATAAGCAAATGCTAAGGACATTCTTTATTTTAGGTAGCATCCCCTATTCTATTAGAACCTTTCTCAGGAAGGTCAGACCTGGGCATGAACCATCCTTTAGTAACTTTGTAAGCAGCCCCCTTCTCTTGCACCCTAGCTTCTAGCTTGATTGCATCTTGTCAGTGTAGTTTGAACACTCCCATTTTCCTTGTAGCCATAGTGATGTCAATCATCTTTCCCTGCCCCTGGATTTCCAAAGGGTATATAGGTTCCCCAAGCTCTTTTGTTCCCCGGAGTCCATCCTGAGTTGGTGGCACTCCCAGGGGCTAGTAACCAGGGCGTCTTGACTCTGTGCAGTCTCGGGAAGCAGCTCTGTTGTTGTATTAGTAGTTCTAACCCCTTTTCCCTTGATTAAAGAGTGATTTTGACTATTTAATAGTTCTGCGTTTTTCCTAGTTGACAACCTAAAAATTTAAATTGATTTTCAGAGGCCTTCAGAAATGGTTTTTAGATATCTAGTAGCACCACTACCTCTGTCTGATCATTTGCCTACCTCTGAGTTGTTTGTACCAAGAAATAAAGGGTCCATTTAGTAACTGAAGTGAAATGCTGAAGCACTATTACATCCTCCACCTCCACATTTACAAAGATGTAAAGGATGAGATATCTAAACTGATATTTACTATTGTAGCCCTCACCATAAATGTAAAGATTAAATTAATGTCTAATACTTCAAGTATTATTTTTATAAAGTTTATTATCTGACAAAATAGAACCATATGACTAAGTTTTCTACCTGATCAAAAACCCCCGTTCCACCAAAACCACCAACAGGAAGGAAAGAGAGCTAGATACAGAACATCACCCAATTTATCTTGTCTATGTCAGCACATAATGATAGGAAGTGAGTGGAGTTCTGGGAATCATAGTTTTTGTTGGGCACCATAGTTTTTAGCATAACAGATTCCAATTTCACACTTAACCCATGTTCACCTCCGTCTCTTCAACTATATAATGGGAATGATGATAGCAACTACCTTCCTGGATTACCATGAGGATCATTTGAGATAATATATGTAAATTACTTAGCATAGTATATGGCACATAATAGGTACACATGAATAAATACTTGTTCATTACCTCTCCCTCATAATCCAAAGAACCTAGCTCAAAATGTAATTTTTGGTAAGTCCTTGTGATTGACAATCATTTCATCCTTTTAATAACATAGATTAGAATTTCATCTCAGATAAGTATGCACTCATCTTGTGTGGATTCATTGATTTCATTTGTCTCTTCACTTATCCCTCCTTCAGCTCTCCAAGTCTTTTTATGCAAGCTTACTCTTCAAATAGTTTTCTATAATTATCCTGCCTGGATCTACCACACTGCTACATTCTAGCTATCTCCATACTATGATATCTCCTACCATCTCTCTTCTCTCTCTTATTTCATGCTCTGGGAATAAGAATCAAGTCAGCATTAACATTACTAGACAGTACATGCCCAACAATTGCCCTATGACTTCACCTCCCATGAGTGAACTTCTCAGTGCAGAACACCCATTAATAACTATGACTTAAATGTTTATGCTATCTACCTGTATTAGAATATAAGCCTTGCTTATAATAAATTTAGAGGATTCTTTGAAATATTAACTATTAGAGACTACACAATCCAAATTAATTTAATTCATTCCACACCTATCGTCTAACATCCTATACTTTTGAGGAAAATGTAGAGAAATAGAAGTTCTTACGAAGTGGAAAAGCTAGACATAAAATTAAAAAGAACCCATCATTGTGCAAAGAAGTACACTAAACTGCTTGTAAGTAGACTTGTAAAATTCGTATGAAATTTGTTGTAAATATGACATCAGAATCCTTGCCTACATTCAAATTCCTAATGACTGTCATCATGATGAACTTCATAACATATGGATACAGCTGCTGCTTCATACCCAACACATAATAATTAGCGTTTTATTTGGTCTGACAATATCATCTGGAAATACCTTCTGCCCTTATTTAGGTTTGTTCAGCAAAACCTGAGAATTATTCAAAGGAATGCAATTTCTTTGTTATTGTTATTGCAAGTCAGAATGCAATCACAGCAATGGAGCTAAGATCTGACTTTATTTCTAGCCTCTGACACATTTTTTGACCAGTCATTTAGTCTCTCAGTGGCCCAAGTCAACGAGATAAAGTGACACTCTGAATCAATGCAGAGGATTTTTTTTTCACTAAAGTATCTCACCTCAAAGAAGTAACATGTCTACACTCCACAATTATCAGTGATATCACTTTGTTAATAAAAATAACAATAAAGGTATTGAAGTTCGAATTCAAAGTTTAATTTCAACTAATAGATGAAGGCAATATTTATAATTACCTTGGTCTCTTTTAGCCAGACACATTGAGTTTAAATCAACAAAGAAAAAAAAATGTTGTGACTGAATATTTTTAAGTTTAGGGGGGTATCTTGAAAGCAAAACTCAGTGGGAATGAGAAATTTAAAGCACTTACAGGGAGAATGGAACAAGGATTTATTGAATGCCCATTATGTGCCAGGCACTGTATGAAGTCCTTTACCAATATTATTTAATTATTCAATACCAGTCTAAGTGCATTATTGAAATTATAAAATGGATCATAACAGATTTGGAAAATATCTTACAAAAACCTATATGTTATTAATGTACACAGGTACATTTTGTTAAACTTTTATTTTATTTTATACATTAGGTATTATTTTAATAATCTTTTAATAAATTAAATAATATTAATTATTAATAATATTAATATTATTAATTATTAATAATATTAATTAATAATGTTTTAATAAAATATATATAAAACTAGAGCTAAAAAAAGAGTTTAATACTAAGAGAAATGGGAAAAGAAACAAAATGGGATCAATTTATATGTCACAAAGAAGTGCATGGTGGGAGGGGGGAGAGCATCAATACACCAGAAGGATAAATTAAGTTCATTTATTTCATTAATTAATTTAGAATATTTTCCCATGGTTACATGATTCATGTTCTTTCCCTCCCATCTTTCTACCCCCCTCCAATAGCCAATGAGCAATTCCACTGGGTTTTTACATGTGTCATTGATCAAAACCAATTTCCATATTATTAATATTTGCACTAGAGTGAATGTTTAGAATCTACATCACCAATTATATCCTCATCAAACCATGTGATAAAAGAAAAGTTTTTCTTCTATATTTATACCCCCACAAATCTTTCTCTGGATACAAATGGAATTCTTTCTCATAATTCCCTCAAAATTGTCCTGGATCATTGCATTGCTCTGTCCATTACATTCAGTTCAGCCAGAGTGAATCCATGTCTGTGTACAATTTACTCCTGGTTCTGCTCCTTTAACTCTGCATCAATTCCTTGAGGTCATTACTGTTCACATGGAATTCCTCTAATTCATTATTCCTTTAAGCACAATAATATTCCATCACCAACAGATACCACAATATTTTTAGCTATTTCTCAATGGAAGGGCATCCCCACATTTTCCAGGTTTTTACATTTTCCAGGTTTTTGCCACCACAGAGACAGTGGCTATAAATATTTTTGTACAAATAGTCCTCCTTATGATTTCTTTAGGGTATAAATCCAGCAGTGGCACAGATAAATCAAAGGGCAGGCAGTTTTTAATGCCCTTTGAGCATATTTCCAGATTGCCTTCCAGAATGGTTGGAACAACTCACAACTCTGCCAGCAATTCATTAGCTACCCTATTTTGCTACATTCCTTCCAACATTTATTATTTTCGTTTGCTGTCATATTACCCAATCTGCTAGGTGTGAGGTGGTACCTTAGAGTTGTTTTGATTTTCATTTCTCTAATTATAAGAAATTTAGAACACTTTTTCATGTGTTTATTGATAGTTTTTATTTCTTTATCTGAAAATACCTTATTCATGTCCCTTGTCCAAATACCAATTGGAGAATGGCTTGGGTTTTTGTACAATTGATTTAGCTCTTTATAAACTTCAGTAATTAGACTTTTTACAAATGTTTTGATATAAAGATTTTTTCCCAATTTGTTCCTTCCCTTCTAATTTTGGTTGCATTGGTTTTGTATGTACAAAAAAAAAAACTTCTTAATTTAATGTTATCAAAAGTATTTATTTTACATTTTGTAATATTCTCTATCTCTTACTTGGTCTTAAAAATCTTTCATTTCCCATACATTTGACAAAAATACTATTCTATGTTCACCTAATTCACTTATAGTTTCCTACTTCATATTTAAGTCATTCACACATTCTCTATTAATCTTGGTGTAGAGTGTGAGATGTTGAGCCCAACCTAATCTCTCCCATACTGTTTTCCAATTTTTCCCAGCATTCTTGTCAAAGAGAGATTCTGTCCCCAAAGAATGAATCTTTGGGTTTATCTTAAAATATTTTTCTGAGGATATTAACCCCAAAACCAAAATCAGGTGAGGAAAAGGCTCCACAGTAGCATGAAGCACTGAAAATAGGCAGATATGGGGCATTTCTATGTTAAAAATGGGGCAAAATTTACTTCCAACAAAGTGGGAGTTCATCACCCCTCCATGACTACCTCTTTGACATCAAAGTCAGAGCAAACATGGGGCAACCTCTAGGCTCTTGGGAGACTGACTGAAGACAGTGATGACTTACCCCTAAGAACAGCAAGACTTTTGACCCCAGCAGACTAGCAGACTGAGGAATTTGGAGGATGGGCTCAGAGATTGAACACAGGGGGGCAGCACACAGCAGACCACTTGAATACTCCAAAAATAGCCTCAGAGCAAAACCCACTCTGTAGATCAATACGCAGACAGCCTGCCCTCCTCACTCAGAGTTCTGGCTGGGAAGGGGAGGAAAAAGCAACAAAGCAATGGCCAATAAGACCCATTAACTATAATCTATAACTAGCAAAAAAAAGTCTTTCACTCTGGATAATATCTACTTAGAGAAACAACAAACTACAGAGGAGACAGCAGAGCATGACAAACAAGCAAACACAAACCAACTTTCCCCCCAAAATGGAAATTGGTCACAAGCTGTCTTAAGAAATCAGACGGGAATTTGGGAATCAAGATAAAAAGATAGGAGAAACTTGGCATAAAAAGTGTGAAATAGTTTAAAAAGAAAGTAACAGTTTAAAAGATAGAATCTCCCATTGGAAAAAGAAGCCCAGAAATCAAATGAAATCATAAGCAAATTGAAGACCAGAAATGACCTGCTAGAAGCCATGAAAAGCAGGATAGACCAAACAGAAAAGGAAAATGAAAAAATCATAACTGAAAACCAGTCTTTAAAGACCAGATTTCAGCAAGTAGAAGCTAATGATCTCACAAGATAGCAAGAATTAGTAAAAAAAAGTCAAAAGAATGAAAACTTAGATGGAAACATGAAATATCACATTGAGAAGATGACAGCTCTGGAAAACAGGTCAAGGGGAGACAACTTGACAATCATAGATCTACCTCGAAACCAAGAAATGAACAGAAACCTTGATATACTACAAGAAATTATGCGAAAAAAAAAAAACTGCCCTGATATTCTTGAACAAGAGGGCAAAATAGACATTGAAAGAATCCATAGGTCACTCTCTACATTAAATCCCCAAAAGAAAACCCCCAGGAATGTAAGTGCCAATTTCAAGAGCTTCAAAGCTAAATATTTCCAGAAGTCAGAAAGACACAAGTCAGATATCAAGGAGCACCAATCAGGGTTAAACAGGATCTGGCAGCTTCCACACTGAAGGACCACAAGGCTTGGAATATGATATTCAGAATGACAAGAAAATTGAATCTAAAACCAAGGATCACCTACCCATCCATCAAAATTGACTATATACTTCCAGAGGAAAGTATAGGCATTCAACAAAATATATTCCCAAATATTTATAAAGAAAAGACCAGAACTGAATGGAAAATTTGATATCCAAATTCAAAAATCAAGAGAAACATTAAAAGGTAAATAAGAAAGAGGGGGGGGGGGATTTTTATTTATTTATTTTAAGAGCTTCCATAAGATCAAAGCATTTATATTCCTATATGGAAAAAATGTTATTTGTAATTCTCAAAAATTATATTCACTATTATAGTAGTTAGAAGAATTAATCATAGGCAAAGGTTTGGGTACTCAGTGGTTTAAGAAGATATGCAAAGAAAGAAAAGTGTGGAATACAAGATGGCACCTAGAGAAACTTGAAGGAGTAAGAAAAATAGGAAAATCTATATTACACAAAGAGGAGAATGGGAGGGAGAGGAGAAGAATACTATTATAATAAGGAGAGGAAGAGACTGTTAATAGCTAATGATCAAGCCTTATTCTCAGTGGAATAATTCTGGAAGGGAAGAGCATCTTGAACCATTGGGGTATTGAATTTTACCTTATATTCCCTTCAGGGAAATTGCAAGGGAAAAACCAAGAGGGTGAGTGGAGCAGGGAGTACCAAAAGGGAAGGAAAGATAGGAGGGGGGGATTTAATAGACCCTAAAGGAAGAAAAGATGGTAATAAGAAGGGAGGGAGTGGTAAGGGAAGTAAAATAATGGTGGCGGTTAGGGGAGCTGATTAAAAGCAAAACATTGGTGTAGAGGGAAATAGTGAAAGAAGAAAGGGTAGGACTAGGAGAGTAAATCAAAATGATAGGAAATACACAGGTGGTAATCATATCTCTGAATGTGAATTGGATAAACTCACACATAAAATGGAAGCAAATAGAAGAGTGGATTAGAAACCAAATTCCTACCATATGTTGTCTACAAGAAACACATATAAGGTAGGTAGACACACACAGGGTAAAGGTAAAAGACTGGAGAAAAATCTACTGGACTCAACTGAGAAAAAGAAGGCAGAACTCACAATCATGATATCTGATGAAGCCAAAGTAAAACTATTCTGATTAAAAGAGATAGGGAAAGTAATTACATTCTGATAAAAGGCATTGAGGAAATTTCAGTAATCAACATATATGCACCAAATGGTGGAGCACTCTAATATTTTTTAATTTTATTTAATTAGATGATTTAGAATAATTGTCCATAGTTATGAGACTCAAGTTCCTTCCCACAACTCCCCCTACCCCCTCCCATATATGACACACAATTCCCCTGGGTTTAACATGTGCCATCAATCAAAACCCATTTCATTATTAGTAGTATTTGCACTAGGGTGATCATTTAGAATCCACTTTCCAAGTCATAGCCCCACTGACCCATGTGATCAAGTGGTTGTTTTTCTTCTGTGTTTCTTTTCCCACAGTTCATCCTCTGGATGTGGATAGCATTCTTTCTCATATGTCCCTCCAAATAGTTCTGGATCATTGCATTACTTCTAGTAGGGAAGTCCATTACATTTGAATTTACCAAAGTGCTTTAGTCTCTGTGTACAATGTTCTCCTGGTTCTGCTTCTTTCACTCTGCATCAATTCCTGGAGGTCATTCCACTTCACATGGAATTCCTCCAGTTATTATTCCTTTGAGCACAATAGTATAGCACAATTTCATCAGTCATTCCCCAATTGGAAGGCATCTCCTGTAAAGGATAATTTTAGTGTTGTTACAAACTATGTTAGTTATTGGTCGCCATGGAATATCCCAAATAAAATATCCAAGACAGCCGGGAATTTATGGTGATTTTAATTAATATAGAGGAAAGAAATTAAGTAGAAGGGAGAGGGAAAAGGTGTAGGATTTCTCCTGCTTGGCCTGTGCCAGGAATAAGATTAGAGGCTTCTAGGAAGATAAAGTTTGGAGAGTAAAAGAGCAAGGGATCAGCCTGAACTTCAGAGGGTTTAGCTAAGATGCCTGAATCTGAATTAGCTCAAGAGCAAACTCACTGCCAAAACCCAAACAAAACCCAAGATGTCCGAACTCTTAGCAAACTGACAGCCAGAACCACATCTCCAGGGAAAGAGGCCGAAGAGAGGAAGTGACATGAAATATATGGACAGGTGTACATCACTTTCCTGCATCTCATTTGTACCAATGGTAGCTTAGCTTGACTTGGGACAGTCCAGGGGTCTTCCAGCTGTTTCTGCACATGTCTGTTAAAGGCCATCCTCCTGAATACTTAATCCTTACGTATGGGTGTAGACATTTCTGATTTTTTTAAAGAGACTGTCCTTATTGTTACAATCAGGAGATAGCTAAATTCAATCTTCACAACCCTCATTTTCCATTTTTTGCCACCACAAACTGAGCAGCTATGAATATTCTTTTTTAAATTTAGATTAATTTATTTAGTCAATTTATAACATTATTTCTTGGTTACAAGAATCATATTATTTCCCTCCCTCCCCTGCCCCCACTCATCCCATATATGATGCACAATTTAACTGGGTATTACATGTGTCCTTGATCAAAACCTATTTCCATGTTGTTGATGTTTGCATTAGGATATTCATTTAGAGTCTACATCCCCAACCATATACCCTCGACCCATGTATTCAAGCAGTTGTTTTACTTCTGTGTTTCTACTCCCACAGTTTTTCCTCTGAATGAGGATAGTGTTTTTCCTCGTAGATTCCTCCAAGTTGTTCAGGATCACTACATTGCAACTAATGGTGAAGTCCATTACATTCAATTGTACCACAGTGTATCAGTCTCTGTGTACAGTGTTCTACTGGTTCTGCTCCTCTCACTCTGTATCAATTCCTGGAGGTCATTCCAGTTCACATGGAACTCCCCTGTTCATTATTCCTTTGAGCACAATAGTATTCCATCACCAACATATACCACAATTTGTTCAGCCATTCCCCAAACTATGAATATTCTTGTACAAATCTTTCCTTATTATCTCTTTGGGGTACAAACCCAGCAGTGCTATGGCTGGCTCAAAGGGCAGACAGTCTTTAATGCCCTTTGGGTATAGTTCCAAATTGCCCTCCAGAATGGTTGTATCAGTTCACACTCCACCAGCAATGTATTAATGGTCCAATTTTGCCACATTCCCTCCAACATTCATTACTTTCCTTTGCTATCATGTTGGTCAATCTGCTAGGTGTGAGGTGATACCTTGGAGTTGTTTTGACTTGCATTTCTCTGATTATAAGAGATATAGAACACTTTTTCATGTGCTTATTAATAGTTTTGCTTTCTTTATCTGAAAATTGCCTATTCATGTCTCTTACCCATTTTTCAACTGGGGAATGGATTGATTTTTGGTACAATTGATTTAGTTCCTTATAAATTTCAGTGATTAGACCTTTGTCAGAGGTTTTTGTTGTAAAGATTATTTCCCAATCTGTTGCTTCCCTTCTAATTTTTATTACATTTGGTTTTGTTTGTACAAAAACTTTTTAATTTAATGTAATCAAAATTATTTATTTTACATTTTGTGATTTTTTTCTAACCCTTTCTTGGTCTTTAAAATCTTTCCTTTCCCAAAGATCTGACAAGTATATTATTTGTGTTCACCTAACTAACTTATTTTTTTTCTTTATGTTCAAGTCATTCACCCATTCTGAGTTAACCTTGGTATAGGGTGTGAGATGTTGATCTAAACCTAATCTCTCCCATACTGTTTTCCAATTTTCCCAGCAGTTTTTGTCAAATAATGGATTTTTCTCCCCAAAGCTGGGATATTTGGGCTTATCATAGACTGCCTTACTGAGGTCACTTACCCCAAGTCTATTCCACTGATCCTCCCTTCTGTCTTTTAACCAGTAGCATATTTTTTTGATGATCACTGCTTTGTAGTACAGTTTAAGATCTTGTATTTCTAGTTGTTAAGGTAGGATTTGGGGTAAGGGAAACACAAGAGGAAAACATAAAAAATTCTGCTTCATTCTTTGGGAATGGTAGGAAAGGAATAAATGTTTAGGAATATACTTATTCTACTACTTAATTTAAAACTGACTAAACTATATTAAGTGTGTTACTAAACTAAAACCTTAACTTCCCGAATGTCCCAATCTCACAGCAGGAGTCCAAATTAAATATAGTCAGGATCTTTTGTTGTTAGACTTCCAAGTAAGTCCAGACTGATGCTGCCAGCAGCCAAATCCAGAAAAAAACTCCTTCCTCCATTGGTCACAGGCAAACTCCTCTTCAAGGTCTTCCAGGAGAGCAGAATAGGTCATTCACGAAGAGCAGACACTTAGAAGACAAACTGTTGGGTATAGAATCTTCTCATATCCCCAGACTCAGGCTCCCATGTGACCCTTGGTCACATTCTACTGTCAATCATTACTAAGGTTTGCATTTCTCAGTTTTTGCAATAGTTTTGTAAGTTGCAAACCTTTTCATCCTTTATCGCCTTCCTTAACATTTTTTTCATTATTTCCCTTTATATTCTTGATCTTTTGTTCTTCCAAATAAACTTTGTTATTGTTTTTCCTAATTCTATAAAAAAGTTTTTTGGTAGTGTGGAAAGGAAAACTAAACCAAGTTCTGGACTTTCTCCCACTGGGTTTGAACAAACAATAGTTGGAGTGTTAGAGAGAGAAGATATTAACAAGATTGACCATTGGTGGGAGAAGGGGCAACTGGGAATGGCAGTTAGTCTTGTGAGTTGCACTTCCTTCCTGGCACTGGAAGTGGAAGGAGCTGTCTCCTAGTCTCTGGATAGAAATGCCTCTATTTTCCTGATTTTCCCAACTGTATGCTCTCCTTGGATTCCTGTGATCATGTCATCAACAAAAGGACTTAAGGGAATCAGTTTGAAATGTAAAGTCGGTCTTTAGGGCTGTCAGCCTGAAGAGACAGGCCCAAACAGCTCTGAAAGTCAGAACTTTTCTTCTTCTCACTGTCTACTGCTAAGACTTTTGAAATTAAGAAAACTAGCACAGATATAGCATAAACAGGAATGACAGAAACCGTCCACCAGCCTGTGAGGCCTGGCCTCAGCTCAAAAAACTGAGAGAGACTCCAAAACTTCATCTAGGGAAATCCCTATTCTTTCTTCCCTGATACCTCTCCAAGCCAAACTTTTTATTAAATTTTATCTTTATTTGAATAATGCAGTCAGAGAAGAGAACTAACATTTCAGGGGACATAGAGGGAGCTGAACCTCAGGAGAGCCATTCAACTAGAAATATTCCTTATTGGACCCCTGCTGGGGGCCCTTGGACTGATGGGAGGCTTGCCCCTCAGGAGGGTCCATGCTTACCTGCTCTGCTCTGGGGTATCTACAACATCAATCTACAGAGGACGTCCCCTCAGGATAGCATAAGTGGTCCATTCCTCAGGAACCCCATTTTTCAAAAATAGCCTCTAGGCATAGGACATCACTCTCCTTTTACCTCACCGGCAGCCATATTCCCTCTCTCCCTTCAACTCCTCCATTTCCCTGCTACAAAAGCTTTGTATTCCATGTTCTTCAATCCCACCCATTTTCCTCTAAAAATATTACAGTAGTTTCACAGATATGACCCCAAATAAGTGAATTAGTTCCAGATTGTCATTTTTATTATGTAGTTTGTCTTACCTTTGAGCAATTAATGTTTTTTCCAATTATTTAGATCGAGTTTTAATTGTGTGGAGAGTGTTTTGTAGTTGTGTTCATATAGTTCCTGCATTTGTCTTAGCAGATAGATTCCTGATTGTTTCATACTGTCTGTGGTGATTTTAAAGGGAATTTCTTTTTCAAACTCTTCCTACTGGGATAAGTTGGAAGTAAATAGAAATGCTGATGATTTATGTGGGTTTATTTTGTATCCTGCATATTGGCTAAAGTTGTTGATTATTTCCACCAGATTTGTAGTTGATGCTCTAGGATTCCTTAAATAGAGCATCATATCATCTGCAAAGAGGCTATTGGCTAGTATTCTATTTAAGATTTTTGCATCTATGTTCATTAAGGAGATTGGTCTATAGCTTTTGTTTTCAGTTTTTGATCTATCTGGCTTTGGAATCAATACTATATTTGTGTTGTAAAATAAATTTGGGAGAACTCCTTCTTTGCTTATTATGTCAAGTAGTTTGTATAGTTTTGGGATTAGTTGTTCTTTGAATGTTTGGTAGCATTCACTTGTGAATCCATCAGGACATGGGGATTTTTTCTTAGGGTGTTCTTTGATGGCCTGTTCAATTTCTTTTTCTGATATGGGGTAATTTTAGGATTCTATTTCTTCTGCTAATCTATGCAATTTATATGTTTGTAAATATCCATTGATATCACCTAAATTGCCATGTTTATTGCCCTATATTTGGGCAAAATAGTTTTTAATGATTGCCTTAATTTCCTCTTTATTCGAGGTGAGGTCTCCCTTTTCATTTTGGATACTGTCAATTTGATTTTCTTCTTTCCTTTTTTTATTAGCCTGAGGCATACTTTGTCTATTGTATTTGGGTTTTTTTCAAAGTACCAGCTTATAGACTTGTTTATTAATTCAATAATTGTTTTAATTTCAATTTTATTAATTTCTTTTTAATTTTTAGGATCTTTTATTTAGTTTTCATTTGAGGATTTTTAATTTGTTCACTTTTTAGTTTTTTAAATTGCATGCCCAATTCATTGACCTCTGCCCTCTCTAATTTATTAATATCTCAATGACTCAAAGATATAAATTTCCCCCTAAGTACTGCTTTAGCTGCATCCCATAGAAAGTATGTCTCTTCATTGTCATTTTCTTCAATGAAATTATTAATTGTTTATATGACTTGTTCTTTAACTATCAGATTTTGGAGAATCATATTATTTAATTTCCAATTAATTTTTGATTTGCCTCTCCCTATACCCTTACTAATTATTATTTTTATTTCATTGTGGTCTGAAAAGATTGCATTTATTATTTCTGCTCTTTTGCACTTATTTCCAATGTTTTTATGCCTTAGTACATGTTCAATCTTTGTAAATGTACCATGTGCTGTTGAAAAGAAGGTGTATTCCTTTTTGTCCCTATTTATTTTCCTCCACAAATCTACTAACTCTAATTGTTCTAAGATTTCATTCACTTCTCTTACCTCTTTCTTATTTATTTTTTGGTTTGATTTGTCTAGTTCTGATAGAGGAAGGTTCAGGTCTCTCACTAGTATAGGTTTTCTATCTATTTCATCTTTGAGTTCCACTAGTTTCTCCTTTAAAAATTGGGATGCCATGCCATTTATTGCAAACACATTGAGTACTGATATTTCCTCATTGTCTAAACTGCCTTGTATCAGGATGTAATTACCTTCCCTATCTCTTTTAACTAGATCTATTTTTATTTTGGCTTTGTGATTGTGAGTCCTGCCTTATTTTAATCAATTAATGCCCAATAGATTTTGAGCCATCCCCTTACTTTTACCCTATTTGTTTCTAACTACCTCATGTGTGTTTTTTGTAGACCTAACATATGGTAGGATTTTGGTTTCTGATGGACTCTGCTATTTGCTTTGTCTTTCATCCCATTCACATTCAAAGTCATGATTACTACTTGTGCATTTCACAATTCTTTTTCACATTTTTCATATTCTCTCTTTGTCCTGTTCTTTTCTCTTTCATTATTTCCTTCTATACCAGTATTCTGTTTTTAACCAATCCCCCTAATCCTCACCCTTATTTTACTTTCCTTTCTCCACTTCCTTTCTTATTCCTTTCTTCATTTTCTTTTGGGGTCTTTTTAAGCTACCCCACACTCTCCCTCCCTTGAATTAATTCCCTACTTACCCTCCCTTTCTGCCCCCTCCCTTTTTATTTCCCTTTTGTTTTTTAAAGTCTATTAAATTCTCTTCCCCTTCTTTCCCTCCCCCTTTTTTAACTCTCCTCCCCACTTCCCCTTAGTTTTCCCCTCTCAGCTTCCCTATAGGTTAAGATAGAGTTCAATACCCTCAATGGATCTAGATGTTCTTTCCTCTCGGAATTGATTCCACTTAGAATAAGTGGAATCTTTTAGCAATCTCTTCCTCTCCTTCTTATAGTTATATTCTTCCCCTCCCTCCCTCGTGTGCCTTTTTGTATAGTATAAGTTATCCTAATTTTCTTATTCCTTCAAGTTTCTCTTGATGCCACCCCCCTTTCTTTCTTTTTCTTCTTTTTAATATATGATTTTAAACCCCTTAGTATCCCAATCTCTACCTATGGATAATTCTTCTAAGTACTACAATAGTAAATTCAATTTTTGACAGTTACCAATAACATTTATCCATATTGGAATATAAATGATTTGGCCTTATTTGAGGACTTAGAGTACAAAAAAATGACACCCTTCTTTTTATTATTTACCTTTTCATGTTTCTCTTGGTTATTGGATTTCAATGTCAAATTTTCTGTTTATTTCTGGTCTTTTCTTTACAAATATTTGGAAGTCTTCTATTTTGTTGAATTCCCATACTTTCCCCTGGAAATATATAGTCAATTTTGATGGTTAGGTGATCCTTCATTGGAGACCCAATTCTCTTGCCTTTCTGAATATCATATTCCAAGCCTTATCATGGAGGCTGCCAGATCCTGTGTAATCCTGATTGGTGCTTCTTCATATCTGAGTTGTTTCTTTCTGGCTTCTTGTAATATTTTCTCCTTAATTTGGAAGTTCTTGAATCTGGCAATTACATTCCTGGGGGTTGTCTTTTGAGGATTTAGTGTGGCAGGTGATCTATGGACTCTTTCAATGTCTATTTTGCCCTCTTGTTACAGAACCTCAAAGCAGTTTTCTTGGATAATTTCTTGTAGTATGGTGTCACAGTTTCTGTTTTTTTCCAGGTTTTCAGATAGGCCTATGATTCTCAAATTATCTCTCCAGCTTCTATTTCCAAGGTCAACCACCCTCTCAGTGTGATATTTTGTGTTATTTTCTAATCTGTCATTTTTTTTTGGCTTTGCTTTATTAATTCTTGTTGTCTTGTGAGATCATTGGCTTCTATTTGAGCAATTCTGGTTTTTAATGACTGGTTTTCAGCTAATATCTTTTGATTTTCCATTTTGGTTTGATCTATCCTGCTTTTCATGGCTTCCAGCAGGTCATTTCTCGTCTTCAATTTGCTTATTATTTCATTTGATTTCTGGACTTCAATTTCCAAGTGGGAGATCCTGTCTTTTAAAGTATTATTTTCTTTTTTGACTATTTCCCACTTTTCTTGCCACATCTCTACCATTTTTCTGAAAAGTCTTCAAAAACGTGTGACCAATTTCCATTTTTTCCCAAAGATATGGGTGTGTTTAATTGTTGGTCATCTTCTGCTGTCTTTTTTTTTTAGTCTGGGTTTTTTCTGTATAAGAAATTATCAAGGGTCAACATTTTCTTCCTGTTTTTTTGGTTTTTTGTATTTGTGTATTTTAGTTCCTGAGAGTTGGTGGCCATTGCTTTGTTCATTCCTGGTCATATGTCTAAGTGAGTAATGCGGGTGACCTTTTTATTGGGCTCAGGAAAGGTTTTTGCCCTGAGGATATTTTCCCCCAGTCCTTAGCAGTGTCCAGCTGCTCTAAGTGGCAGGTCTAGCCCCCAAGAATTTAAAGATTATCTTGTAGAGGTTGGGATGTGGAGTGTAGGCAAGTCTCTGTATTGAGCACTGGAGAGGTTTTTGTCCAGAGGCTATTTTTCTGTTTTGCATGGTGTTTTGCTTTGGGCCTCACCTCTCTTCCCAAGCTCTGTGACTTACCTTCACATTTCCTCCACCTCCTGCAGTCCCTAGTCTTGCTGTTCTCATGGGCAGGTCCAGACCCTGAGAATTTAGAGGTTGCCTGGAAGAGGTCTGGGTGTAGAGTGTAGGGAGGTCTCTGTGTTGAGCACTGGAGAGGTTTTAGCCCAATGGCTTTTTACAGTTCCCTGTGGTAATTTTTGCTGTGAGTCTCCCCCTCTCCCCAAGCCCCAACCTCCCCAATACAGCAAAGAAGCAACTCAGCCATTCCAAAACTATGCTGCAAAGTAAAGTTGATGATGCATTTACAAAGGAAGGAAAAGACTCTAAATTTCAGGAGTTATAAGGTACCCCTTGGCTTCATGTTTTTCCTACATGAGTACATGACTACACTTAAACTTTTAGCTTGAAATTTCTCTGCCTATAGAATGTTTCCCTGGTTTGAGAATTTATTTATTTATTTTTATATGTAGGTCATTGTTATACCTTCTCAGTAAAAATATCTATGTAAAGGCTAACTGATATTAACTGGTTGGCCAATATCAGAGGGAGCACACTGTATGGAGTTTGTAATTTATTAGAAATTACAACACTTCAGAGTTACCCTAAGATTCCTGAAAGGAAGAAAAATCAGCTGTTCATTGGGGAACTATCCTGCCAATGTGTATGAGGGTGGTAGAAATATATAAAGTGAGGTTACTATGCACACATTTCATGGAATTTAAGGGCTAAGAGGACAACATATTTTTTGTGGTTGATAGAACTTAGTGGATTTGATAGATGAGATTTTCTTAAAATATTAAACCATCCCTCACTCAGCACAATGCTTTATACAAAATAAATGCAAAACAAATGTTTTTTTTTTCATTCATTATGGGAGCAAGTATTGATACCTCAGCAAAGCAACACTAACAAAAATGAGAAAAAAGATCCTGAGCTTTGGCAACTCAGAATCCAGGAGAGGAGAGCAAAAACCAACAAATTATAAATTTCCATAAAGAAGAGAGAATAGCCAGTGCTTAAGTAAGTAGAGTATAGAAACAATAGACATCCAAATATACATAAGGTCTGACCATCTCTTAGTTTTTTGGTGAATTTGTTGGGTTGGAGGCCCAAATGAAAGAAACACATTTTGGCTCTCCTGGAGCTTGGTCCTCATGTTGTTAATTCTTTGACCTAGTTAATCTGTGTTAAATTTGACTCTATGAAAAAACTCTTGGGTTAAATGTCTTAGTTGTTCTTCTGAGATCTTGACAGACAATATTTGTTGTTAGCAAAAGCTACATTTCTAGGAGTTTCATGTGGGTAGAATGAGCTGCAAATATAGCCCACAATGAATGTTCTGTCACAGGGGTTACTCTGCAGCAGCATCTGTTATCTTCTTTTATGGAGGATCGGCACACAGACAATGCTGCCAGTGAGGGCTTTACTCCATTATAAAACAACAATCTTCAGTAGAATCAGAATCACAAGAAGCAGGCAAACAGCTTGCTTTATGGAGGATGCATCCTTTTCTGTTGCCAAGAAATCACTTGTCTGATGTGAAAGGTTTTCCATTAGTCTTTCTTCAGCCAAGCAGGTGGCAACTGTTCCTTGTTCCAGTTCAGGTCCCCAAGGTTACAGCTGTGAACCTGGGTAATAGTGCTGTTTATTCTCTTCCAGGTTTAAAAGTCTTCAGGTTAATCCCCCTACCCTACTCCATCCTCCTCTCACTCTTTTCCTTGCTCCTTTTTGATCAAACAGTCAGGCAAAGATGTGAATTAATCCCTATTCTGCACTTCCCTTGAGGTTGATTGTACCCTACATTGTTTGCATTTTCCCTTCATAACTGACCAAGGGAAGAGTTGTTTTTAAGAAAAAGTGAAGTGATGGTACCATGCATTAGTGATTTGTGTCTTCATTTCCATAAAAAATACTAATGCCCATCTGGTATCTAGTAATTTACTCCCTGACACTTGTAGATATATTCCTCAAAGCATATACTGCTTGAGTATAAAATTATATGAGGCAGTACAGTCAGTAGTCACAGAACAAACAATATTTATAATGGTGACTCATTTTATAACATTTTCAGTTTTTAAATCTTTTTTTTTTTCCACAGTGACTTTCTGGGTAATACAAAGAAATACTATCAATCCCATTTTAGAGATTGGTAAACTGATGGAAGCTTACTAAGATTCTCATAACCAATAATTTGTGGAACTTGGATCCAAACTCAAGTTTTCTGACTATTAATTTAACCTTCTAAAATATATATCTCAATTTTAACCCAGATATCCTGTGGAGATACAGTTTATTAACTGATTAACATTATGAAAGAAGGGATATTCAGGAACCATTTGTAAACTTTTCTATGTGTAAAACTTCTGCAAAGAGGAAGTGAGAATGTATTCTACTAAAAATATCCTAAATGGCAGTGCCTAAAATTTTCTTTGGTTCTACTAATGGCAATCTATTACATAATTAGTGCTAAATAATTTTATTCATTTATTATAGCAACACATAGCAATATCTTAGCAAAAACAGTATTGAGAAAGTGAGAAAAATACCCTGAGGTTTGGTGATCCAAAATCTAGGGAAAGAGTAAAAACCTGGAAACCATATATTTCCAAAGATAAAAGGGACATAACTAATGCATAAGAATGAACCTTTTGGTTTTACAGAGGATTATTAACTAATCTGCATCCTATCTTCCATACAGTGGGAAAAGCTCAGGATTTAGAATCAGAAGACATAAATTCATACCTCAATATTGTCACTCACTCTTTGTATAAGCTAAGTACTTTTGTCTACTCTGGCCCTCAGTTTTCTCATCTATTTGTGGTGAGTTCTCTGCATCTCTACTTCAGGGTTCTATGAATCCCCCTATAGTTCTATGATATCTTTTTTCTAATGGTTTTGACTCAAATCCCCATTCTAGTGTGATATTCTCCACTGTTAACAGCCAACATGAGTAATGTTCTGGTTCCATTTAATCGCTTAAAATAAATTAACTTTTATATGGTGAAGAGATTGATTAACTTGGGATATTGAGTAAAAATTCTAATATTTATATTTTCAATGTTATGTAGCAAACTAAATATAATGAAAGTAGTTTTTTTTTTCTCTAGACTCCCTATCAACCGTAGTTCTGTAATTTCCCCCCTTTTTGGAACTCACTGTAAACCACCTTTTTGCAATAAGGTATGGCCTCACCCACCCTGTGTAGCATAAGCTGAAGAGAGTGACTCATAGAACATCATCCAAGTAACAGGCCAAAAGGTCATGCCCATTGGGATGAACATTGCCCCTTCCTGGCATGTATACCTATACTGTACTGTGGAAGACAGTACAAGGGAGTTTACTTGGGCAGATGTGACATATATGCCCTTTGAAAATGGAAAGGAAGTTTCTCTTTACCACCTAGGCCTGTTGGCAAAATTATGGCACATGTGACAAAGGGGACTGCTCCCCTCCCCCACTCTACTACACATGAGGACATTTTTCACTCCACCTGCCCCTCTTCCCTAATGAGAGCTGTTCCTCATTCCCCTGTCTAGGTTAAGGGCATTGATCACATGCAGCCTGGTGGTTGCAGTTTGGGCACTCAGTATTAAAAAGGTTCACCATCAATGATCTAGGACATATAGGAACTGGCTAGGGGAGTATCTATAAGAGTATCTTTCCCCTGGGGGACCAGAAAAGACGAAGTAGTATGTACATAACTGATGGAAATAACTCATTCACCTGTCTCAGATTATGAGGAAAATCTGATGATCCAACTTTGCTAGGAGACACCACTGTTTGTTAACAAACTTTTACTGGCTTGAAGCCCTGAAGATTAGCTAAAGTATTCATGATAAAAGAGAAACTTACTTTGAAAATATAGCAACAACTGAAATACATTTTCCCTCAACATTCTAGGAAATATTCTCCCTTGTATCCTAGAGAGAATATAATGGGATGAAGCGTATCAATTTCTGTATAGCATTGATTTCACCAAATATATGTTCAAACATAGTTTGCTATGGGATGAAAACTTGACTCAGTTTACAATGTTCTGTCTTCTTATGATCAAACTTTGCTTTTAAAGCTAAATCGGATGTTGGTAAACCTTGGCACAAAATCAAATCCTAAACCTCTTGATGACTTAATCATCTGTCTTCTGAAGTCACAAAGTTTAGCTTCAAATGTCCTTTATCAAAAATGAAACAAAATGGCAACAATAATAAAACAAATGCAAAGATTCAAAGATTCCTATCCAAGGGCTACATATTGGGCAGGAAGAGCCTAAAGCCTCTCTCCTTGCAACATTGTATATCTTCTTTCACTGAAATACCAGCAATCAGAAAGAACTCAGCTCACAAAAGGGCCAAGTTCTAGACAGTGCCTTTTGGCTACTGATTATGATTCCTTAGCTAATCAAAGAGGTTCCTCCTTAACACATGGTTAGTAGACTGGAACCACACTCATGTAAACTTCAAGTCTCTCTAAACCATTTTCATTATAAATTATCAAAATTCTCACAGAAGAAAACTCCACAATCTGGGCATTCTGATATTGGTTCTTAAGGACTGGGTTCATTGTCCAGATGCTTGTTACAAACTAGGATGAGGAAATTGTATATAATAAGTACTCAGGCATCTCTAAATTCTTGTTCTTCCTGAACCAGTTTCTGACTGCAGGTTGGTTTTGAAGTGCTGGAAACTATTACTATCCCTTCACCAGAGATAACAAAAAGTGAAACTCAGAATCAGATAATTTGAGTATTTAAACCAGATTTTAAAGTTACTATGATTGTACTTACAATTATTAAAAAAAAAAAGATAATTTAACAAGGGACAGCTGTGGGGAGGGAGGTCAGGGAGAGACAGAGGAGAGAATGTAGTGGCCAAAAGCCTTTCTGAAGAATCAAGGGTCAGAAAAAATAAAGGGGTGGAAGACCTACAATGAGGGCCTATGGAAATGAGATCAGAGGCTAAGGGTCCATTATGGAAGGAGACCATGTCCTGTGAGCCTCTTATGTGAAAGGCAATGTGGTACAGAGGGAGCAGCACTGGTTTAGCTTCACAATATCTATCATTCAAATCTTATTCCAGCAATCATTAGTTATATGAACATTGACAAGTCTCTTACTTTTTCTGAGCCTTGATATCATAACCAATAAAATATGTTAATACATAGATAATATGATCAAAGACATGGGACAGTATTGGAGCAAATATATATTTAGAGCTGGAAGAACCTTTAGCTATTATATAGGCTAGCCCTCTCTCTTTAGAAATGAAGAAGTTTAGGTTCAGGGAATACTGGCATGCCTGCAATAATATAGGGATTAAGTTTTAGGAAGGATTTCCTGCTGATTCTAACTAAATGCCCTACTAATTCCATTTAGACCATGCTGAAGTATAATGAATTGTCAGGTTGTCTAGAGGATGGGGTGAATCTAATAGACAAAACTGGACAGATAAGATTCAGATGGGGGAAGTGAAAATCTGAAAGCAAAGAGATGTCTACAAAACTATTATCTTAAACCAACTGTAAGAGAGGAACCTGAGTCTGGGTCTGGCAGAGGAAGAAGACAAGAAGATTCATCATACTGGAAGACAATCTTGAGTTGGGGAAGGGCAGGAAGGAAAGAGAATTCCAAAGGAAGAACAGAGGAACTGAGATGATCCAGACAATTGAACTCACTTCTCTTTGGGAACCTCTACCAGAGAGGTTGATATGAGCAGACCTCTGAGCCTGGAGAGTTCTCCTATGAAAACTGACCCCAGTATCCAGTGAAGAAAAACCAGAGTGAATAGGTCTTTGCCTGAAAGCCATTCACCATAAGAAGAAGATCCTCTAAATCCCTCTAGGCAGTCCTTTGAAATTGATAATAGCCAGACTGCTAGGAGTCAGGACAACTCTCACAATTGACCAAGGGGGTCAGGGTTGGATTTGGGGAGAAGGGGTTCAATTGTTTTTATTAGGGAATTCCTATTTCCCTCCTTCCCAATCACCTTATCCTACAACTGTTCTTTAGAATAAATAGCCATTTCCTAAATCAAGAGTCTGCTGCATAGTGTACAAGAAGGAAGACTGGGAGTTTAGGGAGAAGAAAACTACTTTCTCTTCTCAGAGAGAGAGGAGCTGCTGTCATACTTTGTTTCAATCAAGTCTCTGAGGGAATAGCATCTGTGTTTCTGAAGGAAACTAGAATGGAGTTTACCAGCAAAGGAGAGGAGGAAATCTATCTATGCTCTGTCTTCAACCCTTGGGTACATTCCATCTTTGCCACCCTCTGGTCCTAAAATTAGTGGTGGGAGACTCCATTCCTTCTCCCTCCATTACACAACTGAGATATAAGAGACTGAACAACTGTGGTGCTAATAGGATTGGAAAGAAAGGACCACTGGCCAAATGACTAATGATACTGGGGAGAACAATGAAGAAATGAGAGGAGCAAACATGACATGAATTTTTCAGCCAGGTAAAATCCTGAAAAAATTAGGAAATGAAGCTCGTCAGGTTATATGGGAAAGCTTACCCATTTGCACATGATGAATTTAAAATACTGACAAGACAAAGAAGTGGAAATTAACTGCAGGCACATTTTAAGCCTAGCTTGAGAGAGATGAGCCTAGAGACATTAACTCATAATATGATATTTGAAACTATTTGTTGAAGATCACTATATGAGAGAAGGCAGTCAGGTGGAACAATGTATGGAGTGTCAGGTGTGGAGGAAGGAAGATGAGATCAAATCTAGCCACAGACACTTCCTGCCTGTGTGGCCCTTGGCAACTCACTCAACTCTCTTCCCCTAAGTTTCCTCATTTGTAAAATGAGCTAGAAAAGGGAATGGCAAACTATGATATAACTAATTTGACACTCATATAACTATTTGGGATAATTGTAGGTTCAAGGCCAGTAATCTGGTTTGGGAAGAGTATACCAGCCCAGGGCAGGCAGAACCAGACCCAGAGCTAATAAGCACAGGCACGGTAGAATCACAGGATAGTTTGGCTTTAATAAGTAAGGGAAAGGTGAAAAGGGGTTTGGAATATCTAAACTAAAGAATATAAATAAACTACCCCCAAATCAAGCTGGTAGCTTCAGAGAGATGGCATCTGCCCTGCCAGTTAGCTCTCTTCCTAAGCCCCAGTTCCTATAATAAACTACACTTCACTAACCCTAATCCTCCTTACATAATGATAGAGATACTAAAGTAAGCAGGAACAGGGTTCAAAGGAAAGATCTCACTGACAGATGGCCTCAGGTGTCTCAATCAGCTCTGCAGGAATTTCTCAGTAAGTCCACAGGATACAGGGGTACAGGTAGTTGGTATGATGAATCAACAGGAAAGTCACAGGAGAAAAATAGCTAGTTCACTAGGTCCACCATTAGACAAAACTCAACCTCCCATCTAAATGTCTGTTATAGAAGACAGTCCTGTCACTCTTTGGAATTCCAGAATCTTCCTGTTTCTGCCTTTTCAGCAGCCCTTCCTGCTCATTTCCTTATAACAACTACTCTAGTATTTTGCCAAGAATGCCTGGCAGCTCAGGTCGCGAGGACCTTATCCAATCCTCCTGATCCAGCCCTCTGCTGCAAAATTAAAAGAAATTTAAAGCTAGATACATATATCTCATCTAAAGAGGGCTGCAATCCTGTGACAGTCAAAGCTCTGCCTTAGTAAAAGGAGAAGATGACAGCAATGGTAGACCCTCTCCCTAAACAAACATGAGCTGAATATCCAGAGATCCTTGCTCCCTTTTCAATTATCCATTGCCCCCTCCCACTTAGGCACATGCCCATGGGCCACTCATAAGAGTTTGACCCTGCTGTTTTTGGTGTGTGCTCTCCTCCCCTAAAGAGACTTCTAAATATGTGAAACTACTTGAGGTAGTTTAAGGTTGGGAAAAAACTTTAACCAGAGAACTATGGAATTTGAGAGTGAAAGAGAATCTCACATATAACTAGAATGGGAAAGTTTTGAATCAGGTTCTTTTATTATGGAGACAGATATTTCTTAATCTGTTAGTTTGTAGACATAGCAATTGTCCAGAGTGCTTTTCAAACGTTGTGGGTAAATTGTTGTATATTTACTATCTTTTCAAGACTGTAGAATGTCTTTATTTTCTTAATCTAATGTTAACATTAGGATGAGTTTAGATTTTAAAAGAAGAATGCTGGACCTGGTAATTTTCAAAATTGAAATAGTTGTAACAACAAGAAGAAAGCTATATTTAACCCTAAATATGATTGGGAGATTGTAACATTTAAAATTAAATCTCAGGGAACTGTAATTGCAAGGAATACTATGGAACCAAATGATACATGTTGTCAGCAGCACAGTGGGGTGACATTGGTGAACTGTAGGTGAAATTCCATCTCAAGGGAAAGAGCTAGTGAAGTGACTCTTTGCTTGGACAGAGATAATCCTTTCCTGGTTCTGTTTTCAAAGTATGACATTTTCCCTCTACATGGAAAATTGTCTACCTAATAATTTAACATGGCTATTCATTATTGCCAATTTTCTCTTGAACTTAATACTTCAAGATAGAGAAACACTTCTCCCTTGATATCTGTAGCAGTCCACATCTAGCTATGGACAAGGGAAACAGTTAGAATGTACAGAGTGGCTTAGAAGACAGCATGTTCAGTCTTGCACATGGCCAGTAAAGCCTCTAACCCTTGATCCCAGCTTCCCCCAGGTTAGGTGCGAAATCAGGTTTCCTTGTGTTCACCTGGCTAAGGAAAACCATACCTATACCTCATCGTTAACCAATGATAATCATCCCTATGTATTGTGTATATTTGCATATCAAAGACATTAAAAGGAGCAGCCACAGGCACTTCCCTCTCTCTAGCTCTCTCTCGGTCTCTCTCTCTCTTGGCTCTCACGCCTTGCCTAACTCTGTCTCCCTCTCTCTCTATCTCTCTCTCTCATCTGGGACCTGGCCTCTGGCCAGGCACCTTTCCTTTTCCAATGCTAGCTCTTTCTAACTCATTCCATTATCTGCACCCTATTCTCTCAGCCATGAGGTTCGTGTTTGGCAACTGGCTTAAAGAACCTAGGCTAACTTCTCCGCTAAGTTCTATCCTGTCTCCAACCTGAGTGATGGTAAATTTGGACTACTGGATGGTTCTTGCCTTTGAGATGTCCAGAGTCCGGAGTTCTGCTATGGCTCCATTGAAATCAATATGGCCTGGTTTCTGACTCATTTCTGCCATCTCCTACCTGGCTCTGTCAGCCCCCCCCCCCCTCGGAATCCAATCTACTATCCTTTCTTTCTCTCTTCTTGAGGCATTCACAACTGAGTGTCTCAATATCACTCTATGTCCCTCTTTCTCCTTTTATATCCATTCTTTATAATGTTGAATTATTTAGTCTTTAGATAGGCTAATGCTAAAAAACATCTGAATAGAAATGCAGATATTTAGGACTGAAGCTATTCAACAATCAAATAGGTAAGAACAACTACCTGCTACTAATTATGAGGTCCTTGAAAATATCTGCTAGGTGTTATAAATAAATTAGAACAGGGAACACATTAACTATCAGATTTATGGATAGGAGAAGAAATTATGAGTCAAAAAGTGATACAGATCATTGTGAAATAGAAAATGGATGATTTTGAATAGGTTAAGTTGAAAAGATTAAAAGGATTTGGTAAAAATAAAACAATTATTGCCAAGATTAGAAGAAAATCAGAAAATTAGGGGAAATTTTATTGACAGCCTCTTGGATATAGGTCTCTATATAAAATATATGGAATTTTATCAAATGATAAGAATAAGAACTATATCCCAATTGATAATTGATGTGCAAAAGATGTGATCAGATAATTTCTGGATGAAGAAACCAAAACCTTTGTGAAGATTGGATTTGGCTCTCCCTTGATTGTAACAATGAAAGTACTCTTCCTTGATTATGAAGATTAAATTGTAATCCTCTGTCTATTTTTAGATTTTAATCCCCAAGAATGTAAGCACAGTACTTAAAGTTGAGTATGGAGATCTACCCATTTTGAATTTTAACCACAAAAAGGTGTGAACACCCATTTCATACACTGAGTGGGAGGTCTGTGACTCACATGTGAAAGAGTGGGCAATCCTGGAGTGGAGTGTTGGTTGTGTGATGGTGGGGTGACATGCAATGATTCAGAGACAGAGTGAACTGTGTAATTTAGGGGATAATCAGATTTCTGATACACAAAACAGATGCTGATCAGAGGCAAACAGAAATGCAAACCAAAAACAAATCATGTTACACCCATCAGGCTAGCTAAAATGACAAAAGGGCAAAATGCCAATTGTTGGAGGTGTTGTGGGAAAATAAGGACACTAATACACTATTGGAGTTATGAACTGATCCAACTATTTTGGAGAGCAATTTGGAATGATAACCATAGAGTTAAAACTGTGCATACTCTGGTATTGCTAGGTATGTTTCCAAAGGCGATCATGGAAAAATAAAGAGCCCATGTGTTCCAAAAATTTATAGTAGCTCTCTTTGTGATGGCAAAGAATTAGAAATCAAGGTGATGCCCATCAATTAAGGAATGGTTAAACAAATTGTGGTATATGATTATGATGGAATATTACTGCACCATAAGAAACAATGAGCAGCCCAATTTTTTTTTAATTGCAAGTAACCATACAGGATGATGAACAGTAAATGAGCAAGAACCAAGAGAACATCATACCCAATTCAAGAATTAATGCTTGAAGAATAAATTATGAATGTGTGAACAAGGAATTTGCCAAAAACAAGGGAGACCTGCAAAGGTGGAAGAAAATGTGACTGGAAGGGCAGTGGAACATTCAGGAACTGGCAGGAGAAGGGAGAATTCCATGGAAGATTTAAAAGGAGAAACTGTTGGCCAGAGGGAGATTCTGGGCAGTCTCTTCTCTAAAACTCTGGGAAAGGGCTGGTTAGGAGATTTTTCTTCTAATACCCTTTTGCCTGGCTGATCTGAATGAAAGTGTTCTCCCCTAGCTGAAGATCACCCTGGATTACAATTTCCTAGAAATACAGTTTTGAGCCCATCATCCAAAAGGTGACCATAAGAAATAGTTAGCAGGGAGCTCCCTGTGTCCCTCTACCCTCCAATTTTTCTCTCTCTATTCTTTTTCAAGAAATAAATTAATTTAGATTAAAGAAGAACTGTCTCAAAATTTTATGTAATAGGAGAGAGGATTTTCAAATCAAAGAAGAATCCTGGGAGGGGATTGACTTACCCTCTGGTGAGTCTGGACTGACTCCATTAACAGTTGTCTAGCTTAGTGGAGGAAGAGGGAAGGTGCTACCCAGAAATCAGTCCCCAACAGCAGCTGGTTTTCTGGTCCCAGAATTTTTCAAGTCCTCTCCTTTTCTCTCTCTATTACAATTGCTACTTCCAAAGAATGAACTGAAAGGTGGTCTTAAGTCTCCTGGATAATACCTTCTATGATATAGGGAAGGGAGGAGTGGTTGGAATATTTGTGGATGAATTATATTTTCAAAAGATTTTTCATTACCAATTTTTAAATATTATCTACAAAGTATTTTAAGTATTATCTACAAAGAGTGATAGTTTAATTCCCTCATTGCCTACTTTAAATCCTTCCATTTCCTTTTTTTTCCTCTAATTGTTACTGCTAGAGTTTCTAGTACAATATTGAATGAAAGAGGTGATAATGGGCATCCTTGCTTCACTCCAGATCTTATTGGGAAGGCTTCTAACTTGTTCCCACTGCAGAATCAATACTTAGTACTATCAACCATCCCTAACTGTGTAGTATATCCTTATCCCAAGCCCAGACTGGAAAATTCAAGCCTTTGTTCTTGGTCCCACAGAGATCAGTCCACCTCAGCCCATATTGCCCAGAACTGTAACTGTGCATATATATTCCTAAGTTATTTTTTAGTTTTCAGATAAAGTATATTCAAAGAAGATACTACTGTAATTTATTTCACAATGCAATTTCATAATTGTTGTAAATTAAAGTATATTAAGCATGTTGCTTTTAAAATTTGAAATTATATGATTTCTGACACAGAAACATCTAACATGGGCAGCAAAAAAGGAAAGAAAGGAAGAAAGAAAGGAAGGAAGAAAGAAAGAAAGAAAGAAAGAAAGAAAGAAAGAAAGAAAGAAAGAAAGAAAGAAAGAAAGAAAGAAAGAAAGAAAGAAAGAAAGAAAGAAAGAAAGAAAGAAAGAAAGAAAGAAAGAAAGAAAGAAAGAAAGAAAGAAAGAAAGAAAGAAAGGAAGAAAGGAAGAAAGGAAGGAAGGAAGGAAGAAAGAAAGAAAGAAAGAAAGAAAGAAAGAAAGAAAGAAAGAAAGAAAGAAAGAAAGAAAGAAAGAAAGAAAGAAAGAAAGAAAGAAAGAAAGAAAGAAAGAAAGAAAGAAAGAAAGAAAGAAAGAAAGAAAGAAAGAAAGAAAGAAAGGAAGGAAGGAAGGAAGGAAGGAAGGAAGGAAGGAAGGAAGGAAGGAAGGAAGGAAGGAAGGAAGAAAGAAAGAAAAAGAAAGAAAGAAAGAAAGAAAGAAAGAAAGAAAGAAAGAAAGAAAGAAAGAAAGAAAGAAAGAAAGAAAGAAAGAAAGAAAGAAAGAAAGAAAGAAAGAAAGAAAGAAAGAAAGAAAGAACAAAATTTTTATTAGTTTCATGTGTATGCTTTATGGCATCTGTTTCTATCAGTAATATATTGTAGCTTTCCCATTACCCACAAAATTTGGTCATGAAAAATAGCGTCTGTCCATTTCCCTGGGTATTCTAAAAGCTTTGTGTTCAAATGGATTCACAGCCTAAATAAATTTCACTGTTGCCAGTAATTACTGACTTCATGTCAAGGGCACAGAGAACATCTGCAGGGTTTTAGACTCTACAGCCAAGTTTGACATCTGGGGAGAGAGGAGGAATTGGAAAGACAATTATTTTTTCTCATTGCAACAGATATTTTACTAAGGTTACCAATGATGATAATCCAGTTTTAATCAATGTGGGTGAATTGGTACTTTCATTGCCCTCTAGGAAAATGATTGTTCATCAATATCTGTGCTACAGTTCAACGATTGTATACTTTTTATGAAAGGGTTGTTGTACTTAAATACAGGTATTTTAAACAAAATTTTATTTCTGTACCAACTTCAAGGTCTTACGAAATGGCAAAGAGATCATATGATTTTCCAAATGATCCTCGATGACTTCAGAGTCTTGCCAATTTTTTTTTTCTCTCTCTTGGGAGGAGATAGAAAGAGAAAGGCAAAAAGGGTTTGCATTATTGGGTAATGAAAGGCCAAATTACTTTTTCACAACAGGATCCACCATGGACCATAAATAGAGAAAACAAAATTACACAGTTATTGCAGTACTAGCATCTAACTCATTATTTGGTAAATTGCTTTGAGATTAGGGAGAAGTAGACCAGTTTGTGAAAGACAACCTGGTCTGTGGTCCATCCCTTCAAAATGATCATACCACATCTGTGTTCCATAAAAATGGGACTGTTATGGACATTTTATGCACAGAGCTGGCAGTAAAAATTGATGCAGCATTACTGTATACATTTTTTAAGACTAGCAAAAGAGGGGTACAGAGGAATGTAGTTAAAGTTGATTTAATCACTGGGAAACAGAGGACTTACCCAATAATAGACTACAAAAGTAAGACCCATGTATAGATGCAAGTAGAGGATATTCCCTTTTATCTATCTGATAATAACATGCTGTTTGTAGAATTGATTTGAATGTAATTAAAGATGGGGGACAGACAAAATAGAAGAACTTTAGGGAGAGAGAAATCAACTAAGGGTTTTTAAGTGGTTTTGGTCATATGGATATAACATTGAAATTTGACCTTGAAGGAATGGAAACATAAAGATTGAAAAAGGGTCAGCCATTCCTGGTGTTATGGTTTTGTGAACAAAGGCATAGAAATGAGAGAATATAGGAGAATGAGAAATGACAAGACAGTAAAATCCAATTTGTCATGAAGGGAAATAGTATTAGATAAAACTGACTTTAGTAGCCAAAGTCATGCTTCTCAATATGGGGTCTTGAATCCTATTAATGATTTCTTGAACTTCAAAATTACCAGAATAAAAACTTTTCAAATAGCGCACATTTTCCTTACGAAACTAGAAGTCTTCCTTCTAGTCATTAAATTGCTAATTTTTCACTAATATTTTTATAGGTGAAGAAATAAAGGCAGTCAATGAAGATAAGTGAATTTTCAGCAACACTTAGACTAGTCAGCTAAGTGGCTAATATATCACATGCTACTATAGTTTCGTAACTTGTCTGTCTCCTGAATTCTAAGAATGCAATTTTAAGACAGGAATTGTCTCTTCAGTCATGCTGTTGCCTAGCATTGAATTTGATACCTAGCATGATATAAAGAGTTAGTAAGGCAACAAACCACATGGGAAAGTTAATTGAGAATCCTGTAGTTAGGCAGATACAATTTCCATTCTTGGCTGTACTATACTTTCTAATCAGTCAATCAGCAAACCTTTGTTAAGAGTTAGTCACTGTGCTTGATGCTGGAGGTACAAAGATTTTTAAAAAATGAAACAATCTTGGCTTGACTAAAAAAGCAATATTGCTTAATTCTATGGGTGTAGCCAGTTACATATATAAGCCTATACAGAAGAAATGCAAAATGAATAGATGACAGTTAAATGTAAAGTAGACAGTGACAGAAGGTACTAGCAATAGAAGTCTAGCAAAATCATTATTTAAAGGATTGTGTTGACCTATGTCATAAAGGAAGTTAAAGATTATAGAAGGAGGAGATGCATTCCAGGTATGTTTGTACAGATAGTAATAAAGAATGGAGAACAAAGTTGGAGTGTTGTTTGTGAAGAACAAAGAGAATACCTTGACTGGACCAAAACATTCAGGAAGCGTAGTAACATAGAAGAGACTAGAAGATAGGCTGGAACCAAGTTGTGAAAGGTTCTAAAAGCCAGATAGACTAAAGTAGATTTTATTCTAGAGGCAATAGGGTATCTTTGTAATTCATGATGTGGCCAAATCTGTGCTCAAATAAAATCATGCTGTCTGTATGTGGTGTATAAATCAAAGAGGATGCTATTTCAATAATGCAGACAAGACATAATCAGGACCTTACTTAAGGTGGCAACTATGTAAATGAAGGGTCATATATGAGAGATATTAGGTACATCAATTCCATTCTATAAACAATTTTAATCAAAATGTTTGAGTTAGCAGCAGCAGCCATATCACATTTGGGGACAGATGACTTGTTTGTTTTGGAAATAGTCTAAAATTATTTCTTTATTCCTGAAAAGAATAGAGTTATTACTTAAGAAAATCGGTGTCATTGATAAGGATGCAGTGATTTTTAAAATAATTATAAGAAAGGAAAAAGACATTTGGTTCCAAACTAGCTCATAACTCTGATTGCACATTAATCGCTCCCAAGCACTGGCTACTTATTTTTCTATATATATATATGACATTTCATTTCTAACTTCCATGATTTTTGACAGGCTTTATTTTCTTCTTAATTTCTTAGTTTTGTAGAATCCTTAGTCTCCTTAGTGGTTTAATTAATATTCATTTATATGCAAGGGCTTTCCCAATCACCCAAGTTTTTAATGACTTCTCCATAAATTGCTTTTATATAATTCAAAATAGCTCATTTTGACCCTTATGGAATGAAAGGTCTTTGAAATAAAAGACTCATTTTTGTCTATATATCCCTAGTCCATAGTACTGTGTTCTAAATACTTGTTGTTGTCATGTCTGATTCCTTTTGACTCAAAAGGGGTTTTCTTTCCAGAGATACTGGAATGATTTCCCATTTCCTTCTCCACCTTATTAAAGATGAGGAAACTGAGGCAGTGTTAAGGGTCTTGCCCACAGTCACACATCGAGTCAGTACTGAGGCTGGATTGAATTCAGGTGTTCCTGATTTCAGGACTGAAACTCTGTCCTCTGTGCCACCTACCAGTAGGAGATTAATAAATGTTTGTTGAATACCAAATAAATAAACAGCAAAAAAGAGAACCAGACAACAGGAGCCTGACCAATGGGATCCATACCTTTATGAGCATTTGTAATGGTGTCTTTTTGATGCAATCTCAATATTAACTTCAGAATCTATATAGATATTAGTTCTAGTCTGCTTACTACATGGCTGGCAATTGAATATCAGAATTCATTTTTAACTCCTGGTTAGCATTTTTAAAGTAACACTAGTTTTATTTCCTATATTTCTCTTCCTTTGCTCCTTCCTTCATTATATCCTTACTCCTTCATTCTTCCTTTCGTTCTTTCATTCCTTTCTCCCTCCCCCCTCTTGCTTCTACCCTTTCATCCCTTCATCTATCTCCCTTCCTCATTCACTCCTTTTCTACTTTCCTTCATTACTTCTTTTAATCCCTATTATCTTTTCCATCACTATTCCCTGCTTCCTCTTTAATTCTCTCCTTTCCTTCCTTCTCTCCTCTTTCTTCCACCATTTTTCTAACTTCCATTTGAAACATAACTATGATGCTCTCACATATGCTCATTGTATTCTTTTCTAAAATGAGCATTTTTATTAGCCTGAAGACAGATACATTTATAACTGAAAGGGGACAAAAGGTTATTACAAATGTCTTTTTTTTTACTTTTTTGAGAAAGAAATTTAAATTTGATAGTGTGAAAATTAAATTGTAACCCCTGATTATTTTTATATTTAACCCTCTTAAGAGTAAACATAATACTTAAAGTTGAATATGGAGATCTGCCCATTTTTAGATCTAATCAGCAAAAGTGCAAACATCCCACTTAATCATGAAGTGGGAGGTCTGTGACCCATATATGTGATAGTGGGTGATGAATCAGAATTGACTGACTGCCTCCTGGGCAGCCTAGAGCAGGACTTCAACTGTGATTGGTAGACATGGAATTAGGGGAAGGCATAGGAAGTGACCCAAGAGAAAATGTCTTTAAAATATTACTTCCTCTGAGGGAGAAATTCTTCGTTCTGCTGACTGGACCTGAGACCCAGTTCCTAACTGGAATGACACGTGGTGAGTAAAAAGCTAACTTTTAACTACTGATTTTTCTCTAAAGAGACCAGTCTCAGGAAAGACTTATCCTCTTGAGTTAGGATCCCCATATCCCCAGGTCCTTGGCTACAAAGACCAAGGTCCCTCTGGCTAAAAACTAAATCTCCCTGCCCAGGGGACAAGAGCAAATTAATCAGTGTTTTGGCTAGATATCTTACCTCATTCTCTTTCTGATTTCTTGATTCACTCTTTCTACATTTTTAAAATAAATTGTAAATATAATCTCTTTGGAATTAATTAAATTCTTGGCAACCACACTCATAAGTTATAAGTCCAACCCTTTTAAAAATAAACCCCTTTTCCCTCTTACAATAGGAATCGACACTACAGAACCTTATGTTCAATGAAGAAGAGGGGGAGGGAGTGATATGGAGAAGTGAGGGTGAGAAAGGAGAGAGAGGAAGCCTCATGTGTATTTTTTAAATTTTATTTACTTGATTACATTTTTTCCATGGTTACATGATTCATGTTTTTTCCATCCTTTCCTCCCACCCCATCTTATAGCCAAAAACCACTGGGTTTTACATGTATCTACATGAATATGTATTTACATGAATAAGACCTTTTTCCATATTATTGATATTTGCACTAGGGTGATTGTTTCGAGCCATAATGGTGAACCTATGGCACACATGTCATTACTGACATATGTAGCCATTTTGATGACATGTGACCTCAGAGAAGCATGGGGCTGCATGCCAAGAAGGACATTTTATCCTCCGCCCCTGCACAGCAAGGTGCAGGATCTGAGGATAAAACATTTGGTGTAGTGTAGTGTAGATACTCTGTGCCAGTTGTCTGTAGGCCAAAACAATAGAACTCTAGCATGGAACATCTAGTTCTGGGACTTCTGGTTAGACCATTAGGGGATCTTAGACCTCACTTCAGGTCAGCACAGCATGGAGCAGCAGAATGCAACAGGGGACACATCTCTGGGGGCCCCATAATCGCCATTACCAGGAACCACATAACCACAGCAACCATCATCCAATCTACTATTCTGAGGAATCATGGATTTCTAATTGACCATCATTACTGAGAAAAGTGAGTGGGAGGATGGGAAAGGTGAGGGGCCTATGCTATGTCCTCCATTTCCCACCTTTAGAAATAGAGGCAGCCATCTTAATTTACATAAGGAAAGCCATCTTGCAGCATAGTGCAGACTCCATTTCACTACTATTACTGTTGTGCATCCTTATTAACCCCTATTTCTGCTTATTAAACCTGCCCTTTCCTAAAGAGCAATTATATGAGCCATCTTGTGGTCATTAGGCTAGTTTACTCCTAATTGCCTGCAGGGATAATAGACTATCTATAATTCTATCTTCTGTCACTGCCCCCCTGATGAAGGCCCCTTGGCTAAGGTCTCTGACCTCCCCTTGGCTTAGGCCAGGCCAGAGCAGATCTTCTACCCTTTCCTTCTTCTCCTTCTTCTTAATTTCTTCCTTTTATTGTAAATAAACCACCATAAAATCCCATACTGACTTGAGTATTTCATTGGGATTGAATTTAAATCCCTGGAGACCATCAATATAATATAATTAGTCATAACCCCTAATTTTATACCCAACAAGCCCTTTATGTAGTGCTTTGAAGAAATTAAGGTATTTCTTGAGGATAAGGATCTGGGAAACTTTCTTCAGCTCAATGATGATAAATGGGTCAACACCCTGAGGTTTTTTACAGATCTCTCTGTTCACATTAATGAACTGAACTTAAAGTTACAAGGTTTTGGAAAAAGTATTGATGTTTCATTTGGATACATAAAAGTTTTTGAAAGTAAATTTAAATTTTCAAGCAAGATATAGAAACTAAAACTTATAAATGTTTTCCTCGAGTAACAAAGTATTTTGAGAAGGCCAGTGCTGCTGTACAAAATGAAATGGAATCCTTGCATATAAAGTACCAGCATGTTTTGACTCATTACTTGAATAGTTCAGTGATAGTTTTAATTAATTTAGAAGCCTAGAACAGTCTGTGAAAATAATTAAGTATCCTGATATAGTAGTCTACAGTAGATTGGAATTAAATGGTTTCCAATGGATACAAATTGATGATTTGCAGAATTTCAAGACAGCATATGGGCTCAGGTGTTTGTCGACATGATGTCAAAGCTTGAGAATCTGGAAAGGTGCCACTTGGAGAATCAAGAGGAGTGCCACTACAAACAGAAAAATTGGAGCACCTAGAACCAATGACCAGAAACTTTTAGCACCCTGAAAAATATAGCAATGACTTTTCTCACAATTTTTTCCTTCTATGTACTTTTGTGAGACCTTATTCCCAGTGTTAATCAAAAGAAACAAACAAACAAACAAAAAAACAGATTGACAGATGAAGTTGGTAGTGCTTGCTTGGGATTGAAGTGTATAAAATACTAACTTTCAATTGAAGATTTAGCCAATGAAATTCAGCAACAAAAAGTCTCTAATAAGCAGTTTAGTTAAATAATTCCCCATCCCCTCATTTATCCTAATTCATGGAACCTCACACAAGTTAAATAATATCAAGACCAACAAAAGAAACCAACTGACATATGAACAAAGAAATCACTAAGCAGTTAAGTTAAATACTTAAGTTTTGGTTTATTAAATATAGTTATATATTACAATTATATATTTTTGTTATTCAAACTATTAGTGGTAGTCTCTCTGTGACCGAGAATGACTATTGTCTTTGTGTGTTTTAATCTACGGTGTACCCTCATATGCCTTTGAAGTCCAAAGACTGAGGCACAAAGTTTGTGGCACATGGGGCATGGGCCAGTTGTTATGGGAGGTGCGGTTGTGGCCTGGTGTCGGCGCGCAGTGGCAAGATGTTGACGTCACTCATCTTCAAAGGTGGTGACGTCATGGTTAATGTGGGTTCTCCAGCTGCTTCTGTCAGAGGCAGCAAGTTCTAGTTGCTTTGGTGTCATGCCAGCCCACTTCAAGTTGGACTTTAGCTGATCATTGAATCTTTTCTTTGGTCGACCTTGTTTCCTGAGTCCAGCTGACAGTTCACCACAGAATACCTGTCTTGGTATTCGCTGTGGGTCCATGAGGATGACGTGTCCAGACCATCGTAGCTGGGTTTTGAGGACCATTACTTTGATCCTGGTGGAGTTGGCTCTGTCGAGGACTTCCTGATTGGTGATTCGGTCCTGCCATCAGATCCTCATGATTGACTGGAGGGATCATTGGTGGAATTTCTCCAACTGCTTCATGTGCTTCCTGTACAGTGTCCATGTCTTGCAACCATACAGGAGCAAGCTGAGGACCATTGCTCTATACACTTTGAGCTTCATTGCCGTGCTTACACCGCTGTGTTGGAGGACTTTGCAGTGCAGCAGCCCGAGTGCCTGGCTGGCCTTTTGGATCCTGGCATTGATCTCATTGTCTAGGGACCCATTGTTGGTGATGGTGCTGCCCAGATTCTTGAAAGTGTTGATGTTAGAAAGCTGCATGCCGTCGATTGTAATGCATGGCTGGTTAGTTGGCCTCCCTGGTGCAGGTTGTAACAGCACCTCTGTTTTGCTGAGGCTGATAGGCAGGCCAAACAGGTTTGTTGCAGTGGAGAACCTATCCACAATGGTTTGAAGATGATTTTCTTGGTGGGCCATGAGAGCACAGTCATCTGCAAAGAGAGCTTCCAGGATGAGTTTCTCTGTTGTCTTTGTTTTGCAGTTAGGTGGCGAAGGTTGAATAGTGAGCCATCCAACTGATATTTGATATAGACACCCAGGTCTAGATCCATCACAGCAGGTCATAATACTTCGGTGAAGTATAGGCTGAATAGTACT
This sequence comes from Monodelphis domestica, assembly GCF_027887165.1. Taxonomy (NCBI): domain Eukaryota; kingdom Metazoa; phylum Chordata; class Mammalia; order Didelphimorphia; family Didelphidae; genus Monodelphis; species Monodelphis domestica. The sequence goes on from NC_077233.1 coordinate 254,012,909, forward strand.
GGAGCAAGGACACAGCCTTGTTTCACGCCATTGGAGATGTTGAAGCTATTGTAAGTCTCTCCACCAGATAGGACTTCCCCTGTCATGTTGACATGAAAGAGCTGGATCAGTTTGACGAATTTTGCTGGACAACCAAGCTTGCTGAGGATCACCCACAATGCGTCCCTGTTCACTGTGTCGAATGCCTTTGTCAGGTCTATGAAGACAATATAGAGACTCAGATTCTGCTCAAGGCATTTTTCCTGCATTTACTTCACCATAAAGACCATGTCGATGGTGCTATGATCTGGTCAGAAGCCACATTGTGATTCAGGCAGGTTCTACTCTGAAACAGATGACAGGAGTCTGTTGAGTATAACAAGGGCGAGGATCTTTCTGGCAGTGGAGAGTAGTGAGATGCCTCTGTAGTTGTCACAGGCTGCTCGTGAGCCTTTGTTCTTGTATAGGGCTATGATGGAGGCATCTCTGAGTTCTGGGGGCATGTCTTCCTCTTCCCATATGCTGGTCAGCACTATGTGGAATGCCTGGAGCGCCTTTCCATTTAAGGCCTTGTACACCTTGGTTGGGATCCTGTCTTTAGCGGGTGCCTTGCCTGCACTCATTTGTTTAATGGCTTTTTGGACTTCCTCTATTGAAGGAGGGACGTCAAGTTGTTCAATGGTGTGGTTTTGGGGATCTGGTCAAGGGCGCTTTGGTCGACTGAAGAGGGTCTGTTGAGAAGCTGACTGAAGTGTTCTTTCCACCTGTTGCTGATGCCTTTTTTATCTTTTATGAGAGTGTCACCGTCAGAGGATAGCAAGGGAGTGGTGGTGGGTTTTAATGGCCCATAGACAGTCTTGAGGGCACTGAAAAATTGTTTGTAGTTTTTCGTATCAGCAAAATGCTGGATTTCTTCTGCCTTTTTTTCCACCATCGGTCTTGCATCTTCCTGATCTCACGCTTTGCCGTGGCTTGGAGAAACTTGAATCTGTCCTTTTTAGTAGCAGAGTTTGGGTTATTTTGCCACTCCATAAGGGCTTTGTTCTTTTTGCTCAATAGGTCTTCAATAGCAGTGTTGTTCTCGTCGAACCAGTCCTGGTGGTTGCGTTGTTTGGGGCCTAGGACTGCCTTGGATGTTTCCTTCACTGCGTCTCTGAACTGGTTCCATTTCTCGGTTGAGCTTCCAGTGAGTAGTCCCTTGGCAGACAGCTTGTCTTCCAGGCAGGACTGGAATGTTTGCAAATAAGATGGATCTCTAAGATGACTCACCTTGTAAGATGCACGAACTGTCTGGGCGCGTTTTGAATGGTGAGCGCAATGCACATTTGAAGAGTTGCTCTAACAAATTGGTGGTCTGTCCAGCATTCAGCTCCTCTCATTGCTCTGGTGATCTTTACATCCTGGATGTCTCGCTGGTGTACAATGATGTAGTCAATGAGATGCCACTGTTTTGATTGTGGGTGCATCCACTTTGTTTTATAGTTGTTTGCCATTCTGAACACAGTGTTCGTGATGGTGAGTTCGAACTCTCAGCTCTCTTCAAACTATAAAGATCATGAAATTATGATTTTTTCCTCAAAGTGACACACCATCCAAGTAATGCTCAGTTTTTTGGCAAATTTTGACACACCAAAGTCAAAAGTTTGCCCATCACTGTCTTAGGGAGTTCTCTGATGGCCTGTTCAATTTATTATTCTGATATGGGATTATTTAAGTAATCTATTTCTACTTCTGTTAATCTAGGTAATTTATATTTTTGTAAATATTCATTCATATCACCCATATTGCCTTCTTTTTGCTATATAATTGGGCAAAATAGTTCTTAAAGATTGCCGCAATTTACTCTTCATTAGAAGTGAGGTTTCTATTTTCATCTTTTATACTCTTCATTTGGTTTTCTTCTTTCCTTTTTTTTAGGTTAACCAGTACATTGTCTTTTTTATTTTTTTTTCAAAGTACTAGCTTCTAGTCTTACTTATCAATTAAATAGTTCTTCTACTTCTGATTTTATTAATCTCTCCTTTAATTTTTAGCATTTCTAATTTAGTTTTCATCTGGGGATTCTTAATTTGTTCACTTTCTAGTTTTTTAACTTTCAGGCTCAATTCATTGACCTATGCCCTCACTGATTTGTTAATATATGCACTTAAGATTATAAAATTTCCCCTGAGTACTCCTTTGTCTGCATCCCAGATTTTGGTAGGATTTCTCATCATTGTCATTCTCTTCAATAAATTTATTAATTGTTTCTATGATTTGTTCTTTAACTAACCAATTTTTGGAGAATCATATTATTTAATTTCCAATACATTTTTGATTTGCCTCTCCATGTTCCCTTACTAATTATTATTTTTATTGCATTATGATCTGAGAAGGTTGCATTTATTATTTCTGCTATTTTGCATTTATTGGACATGTTTTTATGTTCTAGTACATGGTCAATCTTTGTGAATGTCCCATGTGCTACTAAAAAAGTGTATTCCTTTTTGTCCCTATTTGTTTTTCTTCACTGGTCTCCTAACTCTAATTTCTCTAAGATTTCATTCACTTCTATTACCTCTTTCTTATTTATTTTTTGGTGTGGATTATCTAGATCTGATAGTGGAAGGTTCAGGTCTCCCACTAGTATAGTTATACTGTCTAGTTATATTATCCATTTTCTCCTTAAACCCCACTAGTTTCTCCTTTATAAATTTGGATGCTATACCATTTGGTGCATACATGTTGCATATTATATTTCCTCATTTTCTATATTACCTTTCATCAGGAGGTAATTACACTCCCAATCTCTTTTAGTCAGAAATATTTTTACTTTGGCTTTTTCAAATATGATTGTGACTCCTGCCTTCTTTTTCTCAGTTGATGCCCAATAGATTTTGCTCCCACCTTTTACCTTTACTCTGTGTGTGTCTATCTGGCTCACATGTGGTTCTTATAGACAAAATATGGTGGGATTTTAATTTCTAATCCACTCCACTATATGCTTTCATTTTATTGGTAAGTTTATGCCATTGACATTCAGAGTCATGATTATCACCTGTGTATTCCCCATCATGTTAATTTCTGCTCCTACTCCTCCCCTTTCTTTTTTGCTATTTCCTTCTACACCAGTGTTTTGATTTTAATCAGACCCTATAATCCTTACCCTTATTTTACTTCCATTTCTACCCCTCCCTTTTTATTACCCTCTTATTTCCCTTTAGAGTATATTAAATTCCCTGCCTCATCTTTTTCCTTCCTTTTTTTTTTGCTCCCTGTCCCCACTACTATACCCCTTGGCTTTTCCCTCTCAAGCTCACTGAAGGGTAAAATAGAATTTGATGCCCCAATGGATCTAGATACTCTTCCCTCTCAGAACTGATTCCACTGAAAGCAAGGTTTGAATATTACTTATTAGCACTCTCTTCTTCTCCTTCTTTTAATAGTATCCTTCCCCTCCTCCTCCCATGTGCCTCTCTGTGTGGTAAAGATTATCCTATTTTTCTTATTCCTTCAGGTTTCTCTTTGTGCCATTTTCTAATCCTGACCACTTTCCTTTTTTTTGTATATCATATTAAACCACTTAGTACCCCAATCTCTAACTATGAATAATACTTTTAACTACTATAATAGTGAATACAATTTTTGAGAGTTATAAAAAACATTTTCCCATATAGGAATATAAATAGTTTGACCTTACTGAAGCCCTTCAATTAAAAAAAAAAAAAACATTTTCCCCTTCTCTTTCTTATTTACTTTTTAATGTTTCTCCTGAGTTTTGTATTTGGACATCAAATTTTCATTTTAGTTCTGGACTTTTCTTTACAAGTACTTGGAAATCTTCTATTTTGTTAAAGGCCCATACTTTCCTTTTTGAGGTATATAACTAATTTTGATGGGTAGGTGATCCTTGGTTGTAGACCTGATTCTCCTGCCTTCTGAATATTATATTCCAAGGCTTATGTTCCTTTAGTGTGGAGGCTGCCAGAATCTATGTAATCCTCCTTGATATCTTAATTGTGTCTTTCTGGCTCCTGGCAACATTTTATCCTTATATTGGAAGCTCTTGAATTTGGCACTTACATTCCTCGGGGTTGTCTTTTGAGGAATGTCAAGGGTGATCTATGGATTCTTTCAATGTGTATTTTGCCCTCTTGTGCAAGAACATCAGGGCAGTTTTCTTGGATAATTTCTTATAATATGATATCAAGTTTTCTGTTTATTTCTAGGTTTTCAGGTAGACTAATGATTCACAAATTGTTTCCTCTAGATCAGTTTTCTGGGTTCATCATTTTCTCAGTGAGATATTTCATGTTTCCTTCTATTTTATCATTGTTTTGATTTTGCTTTATTAATTTTTGCTGACTTGTGAGATCATTAGCATCTACTTGCCTATTTCTGATCTTTAAGGACTGGTTTTCAGTTATGATTTTTTATTTCCCTTTTTGGTTTGGACTATCCTGCTTTTCATGGCTTCCAGCAAGTAATTTATGGTCTTCTATTTGCTAATGATTTCATTTGATTCCTGGGCTTCTTTTTCTAAGTGATAAATTCTGTCTTTTAAATTGTTATTTCCTTCTTTAAATATTCTCCATATTTCTTGCTAACTTTCTCCTATCTTTTTAACTTGATCCTCAAATTCCAATGTGATTTCATAGAGAGCTTTTGACTAATTTGCACTTTTTTTGAAAGTTTGCTTGTTTTTTCTTGTTTGTTGTCCTCTACTGTCTCCTCTGTAGTCTTTTGTTTCTCTAAGTAGAAACTATCCAGAGTTAAATGCTTTTCCTTATTTTTTTGCAGTTATAGTTTGTAATTCTTGGGTGTTGGTGGCCATTGCTTTGTTGGTTTTTACTTCCCTTCCCAGCCAGAAGTCTGAGTGAGGAGGGTAGGCTCTCTGTGTATGGATCTATCGAGTGTGTTTTTTGCCTGAGGCTATTTTTTGAGTTTCTATGGCTTCTTCTATGTGCCACCCCTCTCTTCCCTATCTCTGTGCCCATGATCTCCATTCCTCAGCCTCCTTTGGTCCCAAGTCTAGTTGCTCTCAGGGGTAAGTCTATGGTTTTCTCAGCCAGCTCTTGAGAACCTAGAGATTAACTCACACTCACTCCTCTTCTGGTTTTGCTGGCTCTGACTCTGGTGCTTTAGGTAGAGTGAGGGAGGGGTGATCAGCTCATGCTTTGGTAGGAATTATTTAGCCCCCTCATAGCATGGAAAAGCACAAGTCTTTCCTATCTTCAAGGCTGTGTCCTACAGTGGAGTCCCTTTGCTCATCTGATTTTTTATGTCTTTTTGAGAAACTTTATATAGGTTGGTAGTGGGGAGATAAAGCTTCTTGTTTCTACTCTGAGGTCATTTTAACCCAGAAATCACCCACACACACACATGGGTTTTACAGTGACTGAATTTTACATTATTGTGAAACCTACTCTTCATAAGTATTGGATATAATATGCCAACTTAGAATATTCCTTAGTTGCTTTGTCACAGATTACCTTTTGCATCATAAATACATGAACATCATGTTGGTGAAATTTCCTGAGGGATATGACTGAGGTCTTATAGCAATGGCCAAGGGTATATAAATCCAAGAAGAAGAGGGCATGATCTATTTGGCAAGTGCTTACATAAACCACAGAAATTTTCAGAGAAAAAATGTGTTTTCCCAAGCTGTGAAGTTACTGAATATTTCATGCCAGGCAATAGATAATATAGGAGAGTAAAGTAAAATTTCCTAGTTTCCTTAGAGTGCCTTTAAAAGAAATCAGCGAACTGCATTTCTTTTGAGAGAAAAAAAAAACATATTATATATGTTTTATAAGAAAAATTTAACATCTTAAAGGGAAAATAAAGATCTATCATCTGGAGAATATACACATTTCTCCTACCAAGGGACCACATTAAATGCTAAGTTCCAGGGAAATTAGAAAATACTAGTGAGGTAGCTTTTCTTTACATCTGCTCCATACATATTTAGTTCTTTTGTACATGAAATCAAGTTAGTTCTGAAAGAGGAAAGCAAGAGAGGGGGTAGGGGAACAGTATAAAAACCTACTAAAGGAGGTTGGCATTTTTTAAGATTTATGAACTGCTAAATTTAGATATGTCATTTTGTTATTGCCAGTATACTGTTGGCCTCTTTGTATGAGTCACTAAGAAAAAAATAGCAGTCACTTCTTTTCCAAGAGCAAGTATGAATAACATAAAATGGGTTCAATTAATCATTTTAGCCACTGAATTCACTCTGGATAAACAGAGTATGTATCAGATGATATGCCCTAGAAAGGTAGCCATCCTTACGAAATGCTACTCTTTGCAGCTCTGTTCTTCTCATTATTGTATTGCAAATAGTTTTCTGAAAGGAAAAACTGTTCAAGCAAAATATTAAACAGCATTCATTTGTCATTTTCCTTCAGGGACCGGGCAGAAACCTGCTGTGCCTGAAAATATGTGGTCATTATGAAGCTGGTATTGAATTGTTTGTTTATCTCTAGAGGTGAAGAGAGGCCTTGATGATGTCACTTCATGATTGGCAATTCTTGATATTTTGGCTTTTGGAAGTCATATCTTTTATACAGAATGGAAACTAATAGGTAGTTTTTAAAATATTCAACTTTACTTCTTGATTTAAAAAAAATTCACATTTTTTAAAATTTACAACTTATACCCCTTTAAGATGTAAGTTATTTTAGATTAGAAAGATTCAGGATAATTACTTATTATAAAACCAGGAAAAATCTTCTCAGTTTATAGTCTGAGGGAAAACTGTGAGGATAACATGACTATCTATGATAGCATAGCTTTCCAGTTTTCCAAATTACACTTATAGGAGCAGAGTTTATATACATCAACCAAATGAGCTTTTCTCTATCTGTATCTCTGTCTCTCTGTCTCTGTCTATCTTTGTCTCTCTCTCTCTCTCTTCCCTCTTTCCATTCTTCCTTCCCCCAAGATGCAAAGGTAGTAGCAGTTCCTTTGCAAAACACAAGAAAAAGTGTATTTATTTAATGCATTCATTTGTGTTGGCATGAATTATTACAGGATCACAGGACTAAGAAAGAACTTTGAAAGATAATATGTTTCATCTTTCCATATAAACAACCCAGACAGATGAGAATCTAAGCCCACTTTTATACCTTATAAAGCCACCTCATTGAAAAAAAAAATTAATGTTTGACAACTTTAACTAGGTCACCTTTTCCTATACTTTTATTTCATTTTTGCTTTTTCTGTCCACAGTAGAGATAAAGAACTAGCACCAAGCTCTGAATAATAGCTACTCAAACATTCAGTGACTATTAAATTATTCTTTAGTCTCTTTCTTTAGGCTGAATAATTTTAGTGTTTTTATGCTTTCCTAATAAATACCATTTTATAAATCTTTAATATATTGTTAAAATTTTTTCTCTGATAATATTTCAGAGGCAATAAATTTTCATATCACCTAACTGTAGGTATCAAAGGGTATTACTCTGGCATCTCAAAATTTCTGTCCATTAAAGGTAAGGCATTAAGAATAAATTTAAAAGAAACCTTAGAAGAAAGATTAAGAAGAAAAAATTGCAGAAGTGTGTGCTCTCATGTTAGGCAGAATGTTTATAGTTCAATATAATTCATGGATTTATTTTAAAAAAAAGAAAATTGACTGCCAAGAAAGGATAAAATATTTAGAATGGATATCTCTTCACCACCCTCCACCAACTCAGAAACAATGGAGATTAAAAAACATAAACAATTCTATTCTATGGAAACTATTTTTCAATTTGTTTTATTTTGGAAAATAAAACCATTGTGAGAAACTTAAAGTTGGTTACCAAAACAGTGATGCCTTTTAGATCTTAGCATCCTTTCAAATACCCCTACCCATTGAAAACAAAGTCCTTGTAGTGAATAGAGTGCAGGATTTATTATCTGAAAGATAGGGGGGTCAAATCAAAGCTCTCTTTTGACATGAATTGTTTGGTAGTAAGATACTTTGCAAAGTCAGATTTTCTGAATCTGTTTCCTCATTTATAAAATGGGAAGGATAATATATGTAGTATTATCTTTAGAAATTTGGTGTGAGACAAATGAAAATGCTTATAAAATGCTCTATAAACTTTAAATCAAAGGTTGTTTGTCATTGAAACTAGCAGTAGGTCGTATCATCATCATTATAATCATCAGCAGCATTATCTCATTTCTATCTTTTTTGTGGATTTCAGAAAGGACAATTTTCTCTCTATTATTCTTTTTTTCTTGCCATTTATTTTTATATATAATAGAACAAAATACTATGTAACATAATATTAATATAATGCATATGAGTTTTTATCAATATGTAATACAATATAGTGAACACATGTGTCAAAAAGAAACACATTCTCACATTAGTTGTGTACAAAAGTATTTCATTCTTTACCTCCTCTCTCCCCCATCCCCCCTCCACAAGAACACAAGTAATATAATACAGGCTGTACATATATTATCATATATTACATATTTCCCTATTGCTCATGTTTTGAAACAAAATATATTGCTTACACTAGAGAAAAATTCATCAAGGAAATAAAGGGAAGGCTGGTATGTGTCTATCTGCATTCAGACTCTATCTGTTCATTCTATAATGGTGGATGTCTTTTCTTTTTTTTTGGTAATGAATCCCTTGGTGTTGCCCTGGATCATTACCTTGTGCATAATAGTTAAGTCATTCACAGTTTATCATACATTATTATTTGACTGTACACAATGTTCCTCTGGTTCTACTCACTTCGTTTTGTATCAATTCATATGTCTTTCCAAGTTTATTGTGATCATTTTGTTTGTCATTTCTTATTGCCCAATAATATTCTATTATAATCATATTCTACAACTTGTTCAACCATTCTCCAATTGATGGACATCCTTTAAGTTTCCATGTCTTTGCCACCTCAAGAAGATGCTACAAGTCTTTTAGGACATAAAGATTCTTTTCTATTTACCTGAATTCCCTTAGGAAATAAAACTTAATCATGGTATTATTATACCAAAAGGTATAACCAGGTTTATAACTCTTTGGACATAATTTCAAATTGCTCTCCAAAATGTTTTGATCACTCCACAGTTCTACCAACAATGTATTAGTGTCCCTATTTTTCCACATCCCCTCCAACATTGGTAGTTTTTCTTTTTTAGCCAGACTGATAGGTTTGAGGTGATGTCATGGAATTATTTTGATTTGCCTTGCTCTAATCAATAATGATTTAAAGCATTTTCCCTATAGTGATATGTAAGATTTAAATTTAGGTTTTATACTAAATATGAGAGTTATAAAATAATATTGTGGTTGCTGATTTTATAATATTATAGGTTAAGTCAAAATAACTTTTATCAGCCTTATTTACAAAGAGGTGAAAAGAGTAAAAGTATAAAATGTAGATAAAGAGACAAGATTCCTAACAAGCCTTCCAGTCCTTTCCTGGTGAAGTCTGACTCTGTCCCGGCAAAGGCTTCCCCAACTTCTATCTTCATGTGGATTTCCTAGTAATCCTCAGCCAGAAGTCCCCTTGATATCTTCAGCCAGAGTTCCACCAATGCAGCCTCCTCTAAAGTCAAGGTAACAATCTCAGCCACTTACCCAGCAAGCCAACACAGGATCCAGGGAAAAAAGAGTCCCCCAACCCCAAAGCAGGAATCTTAGCCAATCTCTCAAAATGCCAGGAAAAAATGGTCCCTAGACCATGCTGGTCTCTTCTTTCAGGCTCTTATTTCCATGTTACTTCCTGTCATTCTTCCTCTTCACAGAAACCAGTTGCAGTCTTTTAATTTGGCTAGTACTGCCCAAGGGGAGGAGGTAGTGGCCTTTAGAAGTGTGAGCTTACTCTAGTAAGTGACTCATGAACTCTCATACTTAATGGTAAGTAGGTGTGCTTTGAGTTCTTGATTTGATTAGATAAAAATAGACAGGGGAGAGTTAATATGTAGCTTTGATTTCATCATCCAAAAATTGTGTGTTTAATATCTTTTGATCATCTATTGATTGAGAAATGGCTTACATTCTTATATATTTGACAAAGTTATCCAAATATTTTTATGTGAAACATCTATCAGAGAAACTGCAAAAATCTCTCCCACAAATATTGCTTTTATTCTACTCTTGGCTATATCTGTTTCATTTATTAAAAAAAATAAATTAAGTGTATTCAAAATTATCCATTTTATATTTCACAATGATTTTTCTCAATTGTTTATCTATAAATGCTTTTCCTAACCATAAATCTGATAAGTACTATGTTCTGTATTTTATTTTTTATATCTTTCTTTATACCTGGTTCTTGTATTCACTTTGATTTTATTTTGGTAAATATTGTAATATATAGGTCTCTATATAGTTTCTATTCTCATTCCAAACATTTGCAATTTTACCTTTCTCAAATCCAATGTTACTATAATCTTTTATAAATGTTTGTTGTTTGTCTAATCTGTTTCACTAGTCTCCTTTTTTGTTTTTTAGCCAGTACTGGATAGCTTGAATAAAGCCTCCTGGCCAGCGAGAAGCTTTATGGTAGGAAAATAGAAACAGGATAGAAGTTTTTGAATCCCGCGAAGGGCATGAAAGAGCCAACCTTTGAGATATGAGTAATGAGTCAGTAATCAATTATTATTAATATTCGGGAGCCACAGCCATGCTCCGACCACTGGACGTTACTTTTAAGGCTATTCCCATCCAGTGATCCCAATTCAACACTGCACTGGTCAAAGGATAAAACTAGCTCAGTAGGGAGAGAGATTAGAGACTGAAAGAATTAGACAATGCTAGGTATTAGCATAGGAAAAGAGAGAGACAGAGAGAGAGACCTGACCAAAGGGCCAGGCCTCAGGAAAGAAAAAGAAGAGAGAGAAAGGGGAGAAGTTAGTCTGTTGGGCAAACCTGTGGATGTCCTCGAAGTGGGCGGAGCTGGCTGTGTTCCTTCCGTTTATTCTCTTTGATACGCAAATGAACTCAATACATATTGATAAGTTACATGATGCCTCAATACATATAGATGAGTTACAATGTGTATTGCCATTGGATAATTGCAAATTATGACAAGGTGAAGGTGGGGTTATTATCCTTAGGTGAGTGAGACAAAGGGAAGCAAAGTTTCACGCCCTAACTTCAGCCACGCTGGGAATAGAGTTCATTGCCATGTGCAGAATGGCCATGTGCTCACTCACAATCCTTGTCTCTCCAGAATACCTATGGGCTGGACTGCTACATTTGATAATCACCACTTTATAATATACTTCAATTTCCTTTGATATTCTTGATATTTTGTGTCTCCAAATGAATGTAATTTTTTTCTAGTATAATTAATGGGGGGGGGATTTGTTGAGATAGCATTGAATAAGTACATTAATTTAGGTAGCATTGACCTTTTATTATATTGACTCTTCCCACCCATGAACTATTAATATTTCTCCAGATGTTAATTTATTTGTATAAAGTGTTTTATAGTTATGTGTATATAGTTTCTGGATTTGTTTTGGAAGATATGCTACAAGTATTTTGTCTATATCTGGCTAATTTAAATGGGCTATTTCTTACTATTTTTTCTTTCAGGGCATTGTTAACATTATATAGAAATATTAACAACTTATGTGGTTTTATTTCATATCCTGCTACTTTGCTGAAATTATTATTTTCAATATTTTTAATCTCTAGGATTTTATATATATGTACATATATATCATGTCATCTGTGAAAGAGATAATTTCATTACTTATTTACCCATTTTGATAATTTCTATTTCTTTGTTTTCTCTTATTGATATTCCTAGCATTTCTAGTATAATATTAAATATTACTGGTGATAATGGGCATCTTGGTTTTCCTTCTGATTTTATAGGGGAGGCTTCTATTTATCCTCATTACAGAAAATGTTTGCTGATGGTAGTAAATATATACTTCTTATTCATCTAAGGAAAAATGCATTTATACCTGTGGTTTCAAGGTTTTTTAAAATAGGAATGAATATTTCATCAAAAGTTTTTTCTGTATCTATTGACATAATTATATGATTGTTATTTCTGATGTTGATGTAATGTTATTTTAATAGCTTTCCTTTCATAAGACCATTCTGGCACATCTGTTATGAATCTTATTTGATCATAATGCGTAACCTTTGTGATATATTTTTGCAATCTGGTTAACATTTTATTTAGAATTTCTATGATTATATTAATTAGTAAAATTGGTCTATAATTTTCTTTCTCAGTTTTTGTCCTTCCTGATTTCTGTCATCACCATATTTGTTTCATAAAAAGAGATTGACAGGATTCCTTCTTTACCAATTGTTCTAAATAATTCATTAAATATTGGAACTAGACAATCTTTATGTCCTTGTAAAATTGGCTTATAAATCCATCCCATCCTGATGCTTTTGTCTCAGGAAGTTCTTATACATACTGCTCAATTCATTTTTATTCTATAGGTTTATTTAAACATTCTGTTTTCCCCTGTGTTAGTCTTAGCAGTTATACTTCAAAAAACATTCATCCATTGCAATTAAGTTACTTGTGGTCATATAATTGGGCAAAATAAGTTCTAATAATTATGATTTCACCTTCATTAGTAATAAATTTACTTTTTTCATTTTTGATATTAGTGATTTGGTTATCTTCTCTTTTTTTAAAAAGTAATATTAACTAATGGCTTGTCTATTTTATCCCCCACCCCCATAAAATCAACTTGGCTGTATTTACTAATTCAATGGTTTTCTTACATTCAGTTTTGTTAATCTTGCTTTTAATTTTTAAAACTTTTATATAATTTTCTAATTGAGGATCTTTAATTAATTCTTTTTCTCATTTTAATTGTATGCCCAATTGATTACTCTGTTTTCTACAATTTAATTGATATAATAATTTAAAGGTGTATTTTTCATTTAATTACTATTTTTTGATTCCCATAAATTTTAGACTGTTGTCTCATTATGATTTTCTTTCATAAAATTATTTATTGTCTCTTTGGCATTCTTTAACCCACTCATGATTTAAGACTGTTAATCTCAAATGAATTTTTATTCTACAATCTCATGATCTTTTAATAAATATAATTCATTGCATTATGATCTTAAAAAGATGCATTTAAAATTTCTGCTTTTCTACATTTAATTATAAAGTGTTTGTGTCTTAATATATGGTCAATTTAAAAAGTATCATGTATCACCAAGCAAAAGGTATATTATTTTCTATCCCCATATAATTCTCTCCAGATATCTATCATATCTAGCTTATCTAAGATTTTGTCTCCTTAACTTTCCTCTTATTTATATTTTGGTGATATTAATCCACTTCTGATAGAAAACAAATGTTTAAATCTCCCTTTATTATAGTTTCATTATTGATTTGTTTGCTACATTTTACATTAAAGTATGTATGCTTTAACACTTGGTGCAAATATGGTTTGTACTGATAATGCTTCATTATCTATGGTAACTTTAAAACATAATATGTTGTCTTGCTTCTTTTTTAGGCTTAATCTTGTGTGAAATCATTATTGCTGCCCTTGATTTTTTTAATCACCTAAAGCATAATATATTTTGTTCCATACCTTTCTTTTTATTCTATGTTTCTCCCATTTTTAAACATGTTTCTCATAAATAAGATGTTAGGTATTGTTTTTTAATCCATTTCTGCTATCCATCACCATTTATGGGTGAATTTGACTCATTTGCAATCAAAGGTATAATTCCCATTCTATTTTCTTCACTGTTTTCCTTCTTGGTCTCTGGTTTTTTTTTTTTTATTCCTCCTCAGAAATCTAATTTTGCTCTGAACAATACCTCCTTAATCCCTACCCTTTCTTCAGTTTTATCTTTATTTTCCTCACCCACCCTCCTTAGGTTCTGTCGCTTTTCTCCTCTTACCTTCCTAGTTGTTAATCACACATTCCATGTGAACCTCTCTTATCCCTCCCTTATCATCTTATTTCTTAATCTATTATACCTAAGATTCCTACTTTAATCTTTATTCCTCACTCTCTTCTTAAAATTTATGAAAAATTTTACTCTTTTATAATGCTATTTCTTTCAACACTCTTAACCACAGCAGTTTCTATAGAGGCTGTAATTCATCCTACCCCTCTGTTCTGGAGAAATGAGTCTCTTGGTTCTCCCCAAGTTCACAAACTTGTGTATTCCTTCTTCCTCTCCTGCAACCAATGTTAGATACAGTATCATCAGCCTTCTCTCCCTCTACTACCAACAAAGTCAGTAAGTAGAAGGTTTCAAGGTTGACACTATGGCCTAAACAACTTCCTATAAGTGCTGCCATCTATTTATTTGGTCATTAGACAGCCACCTAGAGGCTGCTAAGCTTCTTCTCAAATTGTTTCCTATCAGACAATTATTTCTCTTCACCTCTTAACCATTTTTGCTGCTTTAAAGTTTACTCAGAGGAACTTCCATACTAAGATGGCCTCAGAGTTGTAGCAAGAGGCTATTTCTCCTCACCACTGACCAATATTAAGAACCTCGAAAGGACAAAATTCAAAATCAGAGGAGTGAAGGAGATTTAATGTAGGACACAGTCTTGAAGATAGTCAGGGTTTGGGCATTCCCATGCTAAAAAGGGGTGAAATTACTCTTACCAAAGCAAGAGCTGATCACCTTTTCCCCACTACACCTACCATGCAAAAATCAGAGCAAGCATGTCAGAGTCAGAGCAAGTGCAGGACAATCATAAGGTTGACGGGGAGGCTGACTGAGGACACCAGAGACCTATCCCTGAGAACATCAAAAATTGGGACCCCACAAGGATGAGGAACACAAAGCATGGGCACAGAGATAGAACAAAGAGGGGTGTCACACAGCAGACTCAAGGAGACTGAAAAATAGTCTCAGGGAAAAACCTTGGAGCACAGTAGTATTCCATCACCAACATATACCACAATTTGTTCAGCCATTCCCCAATTGAAGAGCATCCCCTCATTTTCCAATTTTTTGTCACTACAAAGAGTGCAGTTATGAATATTCTTGTACAAGTTGTTTTCCTTATTATCAATAAGGGGTATAAAGCCAGCAGTGCTATAGCTGGATCAAAGGGCAGACAGACTTTTATCGCCCTTTGGGCATAGTTCCAAATTCCCCTCCAGAATGGTTGGATCAATTCACCACTCCACCAGCAATGAATTAATATCCCAACTTTGGCACATCCCCTTCATCACTCATTACTTTCCTTTGCTGTCATGTTAGCCAATCTGCTAGGTGTGAGGTGGCATCTCAGAGTTGATTTGATTTGTATCTCTCTGATTATCAGAAATTTAGAACACTTTTTCATGTGCTTATTAAAGGTTTTGATTTATTTGACTGAGAATTGCCTATCCATGTCCCTTGCCCATTTATCAATTGTAGAATGCCTTGTTTTTTGTACAATTAATTTAGTTCTTAGTAAATATGATTAATTAGATTTTTGGCTGAGGTTTTTGTTATGAAGATCATTTCCCTGTTTGTTATTTCCCTTCTGATTTTGGTTACATTGGTTTTGTTTGTACAAACCCTTTTTAATTTGATGTAGTCAAATTATTTATTTCACATTTTGTGGCTCTTTCTAAGTCTTGCATGGTTTAAAAATCTTTCCCTTCTAAAAGATCTGATATGTATACTATTTTGTGTTTACCTAATTTACTTATTTTTCATTCTTTGTGTTCAAGTCATTCAGCCATTATGAATTCATCTTGGTATAGGATATATGAGGTATTGAACCAAGCCTAATCTCTCCCACAGTCTTTCAGATTCCCAGCAGTTTTTGTCTAATAGTGGATTTATGTCCTAAAACCTGGGATATTTGGGGTTGTCATAGACTGTCTTGCTGAGGTCACTTACTTCAAGTCTATTCCACCTATCGTCCTTTCTGCCTGTTAGCCAGTACCAAATTGTTTTGATGACCATAGCTTTATAGTATAATTTGAGATCTGGGACTGCAAGGCCAACTTCTTTGCATTTTTTTTTCATTATTTCACTGGATACCCTTGATCGTTTGTTCTTCTAAATGAACTTAGTTATGGTTTTTTTCTAATTCAAAAAAAATTTTTGGAAGTTTGATGGGTATGGCACTAAATAAATAGATAAGTTTGGGTAGGATGGTCATTTTTTTTATGTTAGCTTATCCCACCCATGAGCAGTTAATGTTTTTCAAATTGTTCAGATCTAGTTTTAGTTGTTTGGAACATGTTTTGTAGTTCTGTTCATATAGTTCCAGTGTTTCTCTCAGCAGATAGATTCCTATGTATTTTATATTGTCTAAGGTGATTTTGAAGGGAATTTCTCTTTCAAATTCCTGCTGCGAAGATGTGTTGGAGATATTTGGAAATGCTGATGACTTATGTGGGTTTATTTTGTATCCTGAAAATTTGCTAAAGTTGTTGATTATTTTGACTAGCTTTTTAGTTGATTCTCTAGGGTTCTTTAAGTAGACCATAATATCACCTGCAAAGAGTGATGGCTTGATCTCCTCATTGCCTATTTTAATACATTCAATTTCTTTTTCTTCTCTAATTGTTGCTGCTAGTGTTTCTAGTACAATATTAAATAATAGAGGTGTTAATGGGCATTCTTGTTTCACTCCTGATCTTATTGGGAAGGCTTCTAGTTTATCCCCATTGCAGATGATGTTAGCTGATGGTTTTAGATAGATACTATTTATTATTTTTAGGAAAGACCCATCTATTACTATACTTTCTAGTGTTTTCAATAGGAATGGGTGTTGTATTTTGTCAAAGGCTTTTTCTGTATCTACTCAGATAATATGTGATTTTTGTTGGTTTGCTTGTTGATATGGTAGATTATGTGGATGGTTTTCCTAATATTGAACCATCCTTGCATTCCTGGTATAAATCCTACCTGATCATAGTCAATAACCCTGGTGATCATTGCTGGAGTCTTTTTGCTAGTATCCTATTTGAGATTTTTGCATCTATGTTCATTAGGGAGATTGGTCATTAGATTTCTTTCTCTGTTTTTGACCTTCCTGGCTTTGGAATGAGTACCATATTTGTGTGATGAAAGGAATTTGGTAGAACTCTCTCTTTACTTATTATGTCAAATAATTGTATAGTATTGGGATTAGCTGTTCTTTGAATGTTTGATAGAATTCACTTGTGAATCCATCATGCCCAGGGGATTTTTTCTTAAAGAGTTCTTTGATGGCCTGTTGGATTTCTTTTTCTGATATGGGATTGTTTAAGAATTCTATTTGTTCTTCTGTGAGTCTAGGCAATTTATTTTGGTAAATATTCATCTAAATCACCAAGAATGGCATATTTATTGCCATATAATTGGGCAAAATAATTTTTACTTATTGCCTTAATTTCCTCTTCATTGGAAGCGAGGTACCCCTTTTTGTCCATCACACTGTTAATTTGGTTTTCTTCTTTCCTTTTTTAAATTAGATTGACTAGTACTTTATTTTGTTTGTTTTTCAAAATACCAGCTTCTAGTCTTATTTATTAGTTCAATAATTCTATCACTTTTTATTAATTTCTCATTATTTTAGGATCTCTAATTTGGTTTTCTTCTGGGGATTTTTAATTTGTTGGCTTTCAAGTTTTTTGATTGCATGTCTAATTCATTGATCTCTGTCCTCCATGATTTGTTAATATATGAACTCAAAAAGATATAAATTTTCCCCTGAGTACTGCTTTGGCTGCATTCCTTATTTTTGAAAAGATGTCTCATCATTGTCATTTTCTTCAATGAAATTATTAAATTTTTCTATGATTTGTTCTCTGACTAGATGATTTTGGAGAATCATATTATTTAATTTCCAATTAATTTTTGATTTGTCTCTCCATGTTCCCTTACTGATCAATATCTAATTGCATTATGATCTGAAAAGGTTGTATTTATTTTTTCTGATTTTCTGCATTTGTATGCCATATTTTTGTGAACTAGTATATGGTCAATATTTGTAAATGTACCACGTGCTGCTAAAACAAGGTGTAATCTTTTTTGTCCCCATTTATTTTTCTACATATATCTATTAACTCTATTTTTCTAAGATTTCATTCACCTCTTTTACCTCTTTCTTATATATGTTTTTATTTGATTTATGTAAATTTGATAGTGGTAGGTTTAGGTCTCCCGCTAGTATAGTTTTACTATCTATTTCTTCCTTCAATTCTACTCATTTCTCCATTAGAAATTTGTGTGCTATACCATTTGGTTGCATACATGATGATTAGTGATATTTCCTCATTGTCTATACTCCCTTTTCTCAGAATGTATTTACCTTCCCTATCCCTTTTAATCAGGTCTAGTTTTACTTTGCCTTGTCAGATATCATAATTGCAACTCCTGCCTTCTTTCTATCAGTTGAGGCCAAATATGTTTTGCTCCAACCTTTAATTCTGACCTTGTGAATATCTACCCAACTCAGGTGGGTTTCTTGTAGACAATATATGGTAGGGTTTTGGATTCTAATTCACTCTCTTATTTGCCTACATTTTATGGTTGAGTTCATCCCATTTATGTTCAAAGTTATGATTGTCACTTGTGAATTCCCTAGCATTTTGATATTTTCTCCAAGTTCTGTTCTTTCTTCTTTTGCTATGTCCTTTTAAAACAGTGGTTTACTTTTAGTCTATCCCCCTATTTCCCTCCCTTAATATGCTTCCCTTTCTGGCTCCTCCCTTTTTGTTCCTTTATTGTTGTTTTTTTGTTTTTGTTTTTTAGGGTCTGTTAAGTTCCCACGCCCCTCTGTACCTACCTTTTTGTACTCCCTCTGTCAGATATCATGATTGCGACTCCTGCCTTCTTTATATCAGTTGATGCCCAATAGATTTGGCTCCTCCTCTTACTTTCACCCTATACGTATCTACCTTCCTCATGTGTGTTTCCTGCAGACAGCATATGGTAGGGTTTTGGATTCTAATCCACTCTGATATTTGCTTGCATTTTATGGGTGAGTTCATTCCATTCACATTCAGAGGAATGATTACTAGCTGTGTATTTCCCAGCATTTTGATTTCTACTCCTGATCCTGCTTTTTCCTCTTTCACTATTTCCTTCTACACCAGTGTTTGTTTATAATCATTCCCCCTAGTTCCCACCCTTATTTTACTTCCCTTTCTACCCCCCTCCCTTCTTATTAACCCCTTATTTTCTTCTGTAGCCTTTTTAAAATCCCCCATGCTTTCCCTCCCTTGTACTGCTTCCCTCCTCACCAGTCCATTTTTTACCCTTCTACTCCCCTATGGGGTGCAAATCTATTCTCTGCCCCAATGGATTGTATTGTTCTTCCCTCTTTGGGTCAGTTTCAAAACATGTAAGAGTTGAATATTTCCTATCTCCAACCTCTTTACCCTTCCAGTGTATCAATGTTTTCCCCCCTCCCACCATGAGTTCTTTGTGACATATCAATTTACCGCCATTTGTTTCTTTTCCCATTTCTTTTAGTATTAGCCTCTTTTTTTTAGTTCTGGTTGTGTGTATATATATATACACACATGTATATGTATTTATGCATATATATATATATATATATATATATATATATATATGTCTATATATCTATTTATGTCTTGTCCTTTCATCCTATATAGTTTGTCACTTTTCCCTCTAAGTCTTCTAGCTGCCCAGGTGGTAGCAACAGTTTTTAAGCATTACCAATGACCTGTTTTCTTATAGGGATACGTATTTTAACTTATTGAGTCTCTTAAATTTTTTTGTTGTTGTTTTGTTTTGTTTTTCTTTTCCCCCTCTTTTTCAATCATCTTTTGATGATTCTCTTGAGTTCTGTGCTTGGACATCAAATTTTCTGTTCAAGTCTGGTCTTTTCTTTACAAATGCTTGGAATTCTTCTATTGTGTTGAATGATCATACTTTACCCTGTAAGAATATAGTCAGTTTTTCATGTCTGAGGAGAGACTCTAAATGAACACTCTAATGCAAATACCAACAACACAGAAATGTGTTCGAATCAAGAATACACGTGATACCCAGTGAAATCTTGCATCAGCTATGGGAGAGTTGGGGTGGGGGGAGGAAAAGAAAATTATCTTTGTCTCCAATAAATAATGTTTGGAAATCATCAAATAAAATATTGTTAAAAAAGAATATAGTCAGTATTGATGGGTTTTTTTATTCTTGGTTGTAGACCTAGTTCCCTAGCTTTCTGGAATATCATATCCCATGCCTTTCATTCCTTCAGTGTGGATGCAGCCAGATCCTGAGTTATCCTCACTGTGTTTACATGGTATCTGAATGGCTTCTTCTTGGCAGCTTGTAATATCTTTTCTTTGGTCTGATAGTTTTTGAGTTTGGCTATAACATTCCTGGGTATTGTCAGTTGGGGATTAAATACAGGAGATGATCTGTGGATTCTTTCAATCTCCACTTTCTCCTATTGTTCTAGGATATTGGGACAGTTTTCCTGAATAATTTCCTGTAGTATTATGTCCAGCCTTTTTCTTTTATCATGGTCTTCTGGTAGATGTATGATTCTTAAATTACCTCTTCTCAAATGATTTTCTAAATTGTCTGTTTTGTGAATGAGATGCTTCATATTTTCCTCAATTTTTTACTCTTTTTATTTTGACTTTGCTTTATTCATTCTTGCTGTTTTGCAAGATTATTGTCTTCCAGTTGCCTAATTCTTGTCTTTTAAAACTGGTTTTCCTTTTCGGTTTGGTCTACCCTGCTTTTTGTGGCTTCCAGCTATTTCTCCAATTGGGAGTTTTGTCCCTCAGACTGTTGTTTTTTCTTTGAATTATTCTCATTTTTTCTTGCCAGAAGGCTTCCATCTTTTGGATAAGCTCCAATTTGAATTATTCCAGAGATTGTGGACAATTTTCATTGTTTTTTGGAAGGTTTTGATTTTGTTTGAATTTCATCCTCTTTTTACTCTGTAAAAAATTTTTCCAGTGTCAATGTCTTCTTCCTGTTTTCTTGGAGGGTGTTTGTTGGGCCTGGGCACAATGAGCCATCTCTGTGGTTGTTTTTCCTTCCCTGTTTAATCAGAAATCTGAGTAAGATGTTCAGGTTCTCTGTTTATGGAGTTTACAGAGCAAGGGTTTTGCCTGAGGCAAGCTCTCAAATATCCACAAGCTCTGCTGTTTGCTAGAGGTCCTGCTGTCTGTGTTCCTGATTGCCCATAGGTTTTAGGTGTAACTGCTCTCAGGGGTAGATCCCCATCAGTCCTAGTCAACTCCCCAGGACCTAGAGGTGCTGCTTGTTCACTCTAGAGGTGTCCCTCACTCACTCACTATTTCTGGCATGTGTTGGCTCTGACTCTGGCTCTGTAGGTAGGCTGGGGGAGAATAGATCAGCTCACATTTTGGTGGGAGCATTTTTTCCTTCTTATAGTGTGGAAATGCTCAAACCCCATGTACCTTCAATGTTGTACCCTACTGTAGAGTCTCTCCATCCTTCTAAAGATGGGTTTTATGTTCTTTTGAGCAAGTCTAATTTGTTGAGTACTGGGTAGAGGAATCATCTTGCATCTAGACTGCTGCCATGCTTACCCAGAAGTAGAAAAAAGAAATGATTGAAAAGACAGAATCTCCCATTTTGAAAAAGAAACCCAGAAATCAAATGAAATCATTAGTAAATAGAAGACCAAAAATTTCGTGCTGGAAGCCATGAAAAGCAGCATAGACCAAATCAGAAAGGCAAATTTTAAAAAAATCATAGCTGAACACCAGTCCTTAAAGACCAGAATCCTGCAAGTAGAAGCTAATAATCTCACAAGACAGCAAAAATTAATAAATCAAAATCAAAAGAATGACAAAATAGAAATAAACATGAAATATCTCACTGAGAAAATAATAAACCCAGAAAACTGATCTAGAAGAGACAATTTGAGAATCATTGGTCTACCTGAAAACCAAGAAATAAACAGAAACCCTGACATCATATTATAAGAAGTTATCCAAGAAAACTGCCCTGATGGTCCTGAATAAGAGAGCAAAATAGACATTGAAAGAATCCATAGATTGCCCTTGACATTAGATCCTCAAAAGACAATCCCCAGGAATGTAAGAGCCAAACTCAAGAGCTTCCAGTCTAAGGATAAAATGTTGTCAGAAACCAGAAAGTCACAATCCAGATATCAAGGAGCACCAATCAGGATTATACATATTCTGGAAGCCTCCCCACTAAAGGACCACAAGCTTTGGAATATGATATTCTGAATGCATGAGAATTGGGTATACATCCAAGGGTCACCTACCCATCAGAACTGGCTATATACTTCCAAGGGAAAGTATGGGCATTTAGTAAAATAGAAGATTTCCAGTTATTTGTAAAGAAAAGACCAGAAATAATGGAAAATATGATGTCCAAATACAAAACTCTAGAGAAACATGAAAAGGTAAACAAGATAAAAGAGGGAAAATTTTAAGGGCTTTAGTAAAATCAAAATATTTATATTCCTATATGGAAAATGTTATTTGTAACTGTAAAAAATGTATTTACTATTATAGAAATTAGAAGAATGATCCATAAGTAGAACTGGGGGCAACAAGTTGTTAAGATAGCATGTTAAAAAAAAGAAAGGAAGGGATGGAGGGAGAATTGAAGATAGCACCAAGAGAAACTAAAAGGAATAGGAAAAAAGGATGATTTATATCATATAAAGAGGTGCATGTGAGGGGGAGGGGAAGAATACTTTTATAAGAAGGAGAGGAAGAGAGTGCTAATAGTTAATACTTAAACCTTACTCTCAGTGGAATAAATTCTGAGAGGGAAGAGCATCTATATCCATTGTGGTTAAGAATTCTATCTTACCCTTCATTGAACTTGAGAGGGAAAAAAGGGGAATGGGGTAGGGCAGGGAGTCCAAAAAAGGAATGAAAGAGGGGGGAGGAGGGTATTTAATTGACTCTAAAGGAAAATAAGAAGGTATTAAGAAGGGATGGGGTATAAAGGGAAGTAAAATAATGGTGGGTATTGGGGGACTGATTAAAAGCAAAATGCTGGTGTAGAAGGAAATAATAAAAAAGAAAGGACAGGACTAGGAAAGGAAATCAACATGATGGGGAATACACAGGTGGTAATCATATCTCTGAATGTGAATGGGATGAATTCACTCATAAATGGGAAGCAGAAAGCAGAGTGTTTTAGAAACCAAAATTGCAACATTTTGTCAACAAGAAACAAACATGAGGCAGGTAGACTCACATGGGAAAGTTAAAAGAGCAAAATCCATTGGGATCAACTGAGAAAAAGAAGGTATGAGTCACAATCATGATGTCTGAAAAAGCCAAAATAAAAATGGATCTGATTAAAAGAGATATGGAAGGTAATTACATCTTGATAAAAGGCAGTATAGACAATGAGGAAATATCAATACTCAACATGAATGCACCAAATGGTAGAAATTAAAATTTCTAAAGGAGAAACTAGTGGATCTTAACGAGGAAATAGATAGTAAAACTATACTAGTGAGAGACCTGACCAGTCCTTTATCAGATCTAGATAAATCAAACAAAAAAAAAATAAATCAGAAAGAGTTAAGAGAAATGAATGAATTCTTTTTTAAAAATTAGAGTTAATAGATATATGGAGAAAAATATGTAGGAATAAAAAGGAATATACCTTCTTTTCAGCAGCACATGGTACATTCACAAAGATTGACCATGCACTAGGGCATAAAAACATGGCAAACAAATACAAAAAAAGGAGAAATGATAAATGCAACCTTTTCGGATCATGATGCAATAAAAATAATAGTAAGGTTCATGGAGAGGCAAATAAAAAATTAATTAGAAATCAAATAATATGATTCTCCAAAAGTGGTTGGTTAAGGAACAAATCATAGAAACAATTAATAATTTCATTAAAGACAAGGACAATGAGGAGACATCATGTCAAAATTTGTGTGATGCAACCAAAGCAGTACTCAGGGAAAAATTTATAACCCTGAGTACATATATTATCAAAACAGTAAGGGCAGTGGTCAATGAATTTGCCATGCAAATTAAAAAACTAGGAAGAGAAGAAATTAAAATCCCCAGATAAAACTAAATTAGAAATCCTAACAATTAAAGGAGAAATTAATAAAATTGAACATGAAAGAACAATTGAATTAATAAATAGGACTGAAAGCTTATACTTTGAGAAACCAAATAAAATAAATAAAGTACTGGTTAATCTAATAAATAAAAGGAAAGAAAAAAAACAAATTAAGAATACCAAAGATGAAAAGGGAAACCTCACCTCTAATAGAGAGGAAAATAAGGTAATTATTATGAACTATTTTGCCCAATTATATGGCAATAAATATGGCAATATAGGTGATATGGATGAATAATTACAAAAATATAAATTACCTAAACTAACAGAAGAAACAGAATTTTTAAATAATCCCATATAAGAAAAAGAAATTGAACAAGCCACCAAAGAATTCCCTAAGAAAAGACCCTCAGGGTCAAATGGATTCACAAGTGAATTCTATCAAATATTTAAAGAACAAATAATCCCAGTACTATACAAACTAATAATCAAATAAGGAATTCTACCAAATTCCTTTTATGGCACAAACATGGTACTGATTCCAAAGCCAGGTAGACCTAAGACAGAAAAAGAAAACTATAGACCAAATTCCTTAATCAACATAGACGCATGAATTTTAAATTAAACACTAGCAAAGAGATTATAGCAAGTCATCAAAAGGATTTTTCACTATGAACAGGTGGGATTCATAACAGGAAGGCGAAGAAGCTTAATATTAGGAAAACCACCCACATAATTGACCCTATCAATAATCAAATGAACAGAAGTCACATGATTATCTCAATAGGTGCAGAAAAAGCCTTTGATAAAAATACAACATTCATTCCTATTGAAAACACTCCAAAGTATAGGAATAAAAGCACCTTTCCTAAAAATAAGAAATGGTATATATTTAAAAACATCAGCAAGCATCATCTGCAAAGGGGATAA
Organism: Monodelphis domestica; assembly: GCF_027887165.1. Lineage (NCBI taxonomy): Eukaryota > Metazoa > Chordata > Mammalia > Didelphimorphia > Didelphidae > Monodelphis > Monodelphis domestica. Next base: position 254,037,744 of record NC_077233.1, read on the forward strand.
ATTAGAAGTCTTCTCAGTAAGATCAGGAGTGAAACATGGATACCCATTATCACCTCTATTATTTAACATGGTACTAGAAATACTAGCAGTAGCAATTAGAGGAGAAAAGGAAATTGAAGATATTAAAAAAGAGAATGTAGAGACTACAATTCATTCTTTGCAGATTATATGATGGTCTAATTAAAGAATCCTAGAGAATGAACTAAAAATCTAGTGGAAATAGCAACTTTACCAAAGTTAAAATAAATAAAAATAAGTAAATAAATTAAAATAAGTAAAAATAAACTCATATTAAATCATCAACATTTCTTCATATTTCCAATGCATCCTGGCAATTAGAAAGAGAACTTCCATTCAAAATAACCCTAGACAATATAAAAAACAATCACCTTATTGCAAATATCAAAAATATGGAACTAGATCTTGATCAATGACACATGTAAAACCTAATGGAATTGTGCAACCTTGAGGTACCACCTCATACCTAGCAGATTGGCTAACATGATAGCAAAGGAAAGTAATAAATGTTGGAGGGGGTGCCACAAAATAGGGACATTAATGCATTACTATTAGAGTTGTCAAATAATCCAACCATTCTGCAAGGAAATTTGGAATTATGCCCATGGAGTATATTTTTCAGATTTAAACATTATTTTATTTGGTCATTTTCAAACATTATTCATTGGAAACAATGATCATTTTTTCCTCCCCCCCTCCTGACATCCCTCCCATATCCGACATGCAATTCAACTGGGTATCACATGTGTCCTTGATCCAAACAAATTTCCATGTTGTAAGTATTTGCATTAAGGTCTTCATTTAGAGTCTCTCCTCAATCATATTCCCTCAACCCCTGTAGTCAAGCAGTTTGCTTTCCTCGGTGTTTTTACTCCCACGGTTTGTCCTCTGCCTGTGGATAGTGTTTTTTTTTTCCTCATAGGTCCCTGCAGATTGTTCAGGGACATTGCATTGATACTAGTGGAGAACTCCAGACTGTACCACAGTCTATCAATCTCTGTGTATGATGGTCTCCTGGTTCTACTCCTTTCAATCTAAATCACTTCCTGAAGATTGTTCCAGTCTCCATTGAATTCCTCCAGTTTATTATTCCTTTGAGCACAAGAGTATTCCATCACCAACATATACCACAATTTGTTCAGCCATTTCCCAATTGAAGGGCATCCCCTCATTTTCCAGTTTTTTTCCACCACAAAGAGCGCAGCTATGAATATTTTTGTACATGTCTCTTTCCTTATTATGTCTTTGGGGTACAAACCCAGCAGTTCTATGGCTGGATCAAAGGGCAGACAGACTTTAATCGCCCTTAGGGCATAGTTCCAGATTGCCCTCCAGAATGGTTGGATCAATTCACAACTCCACCAGCAATGAATTAATGTCCCGAATTTGCCACATTCCCTCCACTACTCATTACTTTCCTTTGCTGCCATGTTAGCCAATCTGCTAGGTGTGAGGTGATACCTCAGAGTTGTTTTGATTTGCATCTCTCTAATTATAAGAGATTTAGAACACTTTTTCATGTGATTATGAATAGTTTTGATTTCTTTAAATGCAAACTTCCTATTCATGTCCCTTGCCCATTTATCAATTGGAGAATGGCTTGATTTTTTCGTACAATTGATTTATCTCTTTATAAATTTGAATAATTAGACTTTGTCAGAGGTTTATGTTATGAAGATTGTTTCCCAATTGGTTGCTTCCCTTCTGATTTTATTTACATTGGTTTTGTTTGTACAAAAACTTTTTAATTTAATGTAGTCAAAATTATTTATTTTCCATTTTGTGATTCTTTCTATGTCTTTCTTGGTTTTAAAAACTTTCCCTTCCCAAAGGTCTGACATCTATACTATTCTGTATTCACCTAATTTACTTTTAGTTTCCTTCTTTAGTTTCAAGTCATTTACCCATTCTGAATTTATCTTGGTGTAGGGTGTGAGATGCTGATCTAAACCTAATCTCTCCCACAGTATCATCTAATATTCCCAGAAGTTTGTGTCAAATAGTGGATTTTTGTCCCAAAAGCTGGGATCATTGGGCTTGTCATAGACTGTCTTGCTGAGGTCATTTACCCCAAGTCTATTCCACTTATTGTTTTGATGACCACTGCTTAATAATATAGTTTGAGATCTGTGACTGCAAGGCCACCTTCCTTTGCATTTTTTTCATTATTTCCCTGAATATCCTTGATCTTTTGTTCTTCCAAATGAACTTTGTTATGGTTTTCTCTAATTCAGTAAAAATTTTTTTGGAAGTTCAATGGGTATGGCACTAAATAGATAGATAAGTTTGGGTAGGATAGTCATTTTTATTATGTTAGCTCATCCCACCCATGAGCAATCAATATTTTCCCAATTGTTTAGATCTAGTTTTAATTGTGTGGAGAGTGTTTTGTAGTTGTGTTCATATAGTTTCTGTGTTTGCCTCAGTAAAAAAGATTCCTAAGTATTTTATATTGTCTAAGGTGATTTTGAATGGGATTTCTCTTTCTAGTTTTTGCTGCTGAGCTGTGTTGGAGATATATAGAAATGTTGATGACTTATGTGGGTTTATTTTGTATCTTGCAACTTTATTAAAATTGTTCATTATTTCAACTAGATTTATGGTTGATTTTCTAGGATTTGTTAAGTAGACCATCATATCATATGCAAAGAGTGATGGCTTGGTCTCCTCATTGCCAATTTTAATACCTTCAATTTCTTTTTCTTCTCTAATTGCTACTGCTAGTGTTTCTTGTACAATGTTGAATAATAAAGGTGATAAGGGGCATTGTTGTTTCACTCCTGATCTTATTGGGAATGCATCTAATTTTTTCCCCATTGCGGATGATGTTTGGTGATGGTTTTAGATAGATAATGTTTATTATTTTTAGTAAGGGTCCTTCTATTCCTATACTTTCTAGTGTTTTCAATAATAATGGGTTTTGTATTTTGTCAAAGACTTTTTCTGCATCTATTGAGATAATCATGTGATTTTTGTTGGTTTGCTTGTTGATATGGTAGATTATGTGGATGGTTTTCCTGATATTGAACCATCCTTGCATTCCTGGTATAAATCCTACCTGATCAAAGTGAATAACCCTTGTGATGACTTGCTGAAGTCTTTTTGCTAGTATCATATTTAAGATTTTTGCATCTATGTTCATTAAGGAGATTGGACTGTAGTTTTCTTTCTCTGTTTTTGGCCTGCCTGGCTTTGGGATCAGTACCATGTTTGTGTCATAGAATGAATTTCATAGAACTCCCTCTTTGCTCATTATGTCAAATAGTTTGTATAGTATTGGGATTAGCTGTTCTTTGAATGTTTGATAGAATTCACTTGTGAATCCATCAGACCCTAGGGATTTTTTTCTTTGGGAGTTCTTTGATGGCCTGTTCAATTTCTTTTTTTTTTCTTTCTGATATGGGATTGTTTAAGAATTCTATTTCTTCTTCTGTTAATCTAGCCAATTTATATTTTTGTAAATATGGATCCATATCACCTAGATTGCCATATTTATTGCCATATAATTGGGCAAAATAGTTTTTAATGATTGCCTTAATTTCCTCTTCACTGGAGGTGTGTTCTCCCTTTCCATCCCTAATACTCTTAATTTGATTTTCTTCTTTCCTCTTTTTTATTAAATTGACTACTACTTTGTTTATTTTGTTTTTTTTTTTCAAAAAAAGAGCTTCTAGTCTTATTTATTAGTTCAATAATTCTATCACTTTTGATTTTATTAATTTCTCACTTAATTTTTAGGAACTCTAATTTGGTTTTCTTCTGGTCGTTTTTAATTTGTTTGCTTTCAAGTTTTTTTGATTTGCATGTCCAATTCATTGATCTCTGCCCTCCCTTATTTCTTAATATATGAACTCAAGGATATAAATTTTCCCCTGATTACTGCTTTGGCTGCATCCCATAGAGTTTGAAAGGATTTCTCATCATTGTCATTTTCTTCAATGAAATTATTAATTGTTTCTATAATTTGTTCTCTGACTAGTTGATTTTGGAGAATCATATTATTTAATTTCCAATTAGTTTTTGATTTAGCTCTTCATGTATCTTTACTGATCATTCTTTTTATTGCCTTATGATCTGAAAAATTTGAATTTATTATTTATGCTTTTCTGCAGTTGTTTGTCATGTCTTTATGACCTAGTATATGGTCAATCTTTGTGAATGTGCCATGTGCTGCTGAAAAGAAGCTGTATTCCTTTTTGTCCCCATTTATTTTTCCCCATATATCTACTAATTCTAATTTTTCTAAAATTTCATTCACTTCTTACTTCTTTTGTATTTATTTTTTTATTTGATTCATCTAAATTTGATAGTGGTAGGTTCAGGTCTCCCACTAGTATGGTTTTACTATCTATTTCATCCTTCACTTCTAGTAGTTTCTGAATTAGAAATTTTGGTGCTATATCATTTGGTGCATACATGCTGATTAGTGATATTTCCTCATTACCTATACTCCCTTTTATCAGGATGTATTTACCTTCCCTATCCCTTTTAATCAAGTCTATTTTTATTTTGGCTTTGTCAAATATCATGATTGCAACTCCTGCCTTCTTTCTGTCAGTTGAGGCCCAATAGGTCTTGCTCCACCCTTTAATTCTGACCTTGTGAATATCTACCCAACTCAGGTGTGTCTCTTGTAGACAACACATGTTAGGATTCTGGATTCTATCCACTCTCCTATTCATCTACATTTTATGGGTGAGTTCATCCCATTCACATTCAAAGTTATTATTGTCACTTTTGAATTCCCTAGCATTTTGTTATCCTCTCCTAGTTCTGACCTTTCTTCTTGTGCTATGTCCTTTTAATCCAGTTGTTTACTTTTAGTCAATCCCCCTATTCCCTACCCTCGATATGCTTCCCTTTCTGGCCCCTCCCTTTTTGTTCCCTTCTTGTTGTTTATGGTTTGTTAGGTACCTTATCCCCTCTCCTTCCCTCCCCTTTTTTATTTTTTGAGTTCCATTCCCCCCTACCCTCCTTAGTTTCCCATTTTTTCTTACTCTGTAGGATAAGGTAGACTTTAAGATCCCAGTGGGTCTAGATGTTCTTCCCTCTCATAATTGATTTCACTGAGAGTAATATTTGGGTGTCACCTATTAGCACTCTCTTCCTCTCCCTCTTATAAGAGTATTCTTCCCCTCCCCTTCCCATGTGTGTTTTTGTGTGATAAAGATTATTCTATTTATTTTATTTCTTAAACTGTCTCTTAGTACTGTTGACCCCCCTCACCCTTTTCCTCCTTATTGTTTTATAGCCTTTAATGCCCCAATCTTTCCTTATGAATGATTCTTCTATTTACTATAATAATGAAAACATTTTTGAGAGTTACAAATAACATTTTCCCCATATATTAATATATATATAATTTGATCTAATTGTAACCCTTAAGGAGGAGATTTTGAATAGCAAAAAAAGAAGCATTTTTCTCCTTTTCCCTTTCTTTCATAATTACCTTTTCATGTTTCTCTTGATCTTTGTGTTTGGATGTCAAACTTTCCACTTAGTTCTGGTCTTTTCCTTACAAATACTTGGAAATATTCTATTTTGTTGAATGCCCATACTTTCCCCTGGAAGTCAATTTTGATGGATAGGTGATTCTTGGTTGAAGATCCAGTTCTCTTGCCTTTCTAAATATCATGTTCCAGGCCTTGGGGTCCTTCAGTGTGGAAGCTGCCAGGTTTTGTGTGATCCTGATTGGTGCTCCTTGGTATCTTAATTGTCTCTTTTTGGCTTCTTCCCTGCAAGAAGGGGGGGGGGGATCCACTGCTGTCCAAGTCAGGTCCCAAGGGTTCAGAAGTTCCCTCTCCTCACTTCAGAGGTGTCCCTTGCTCATTTGTCTTGGAGTGTGCTGGCCCTGTCTCTGGCCCTGTAGATGGGGGTGGGGGAGGGTGGATCCACTCACGTTTGAGTGGAAGCCCTTTCACCCTCTTACAGACTGGTAAAGCCCTGATCCTATGCACCTTCACTGCAGCACCCTGCTTTACAGCTCCTTCACTCCTCTGATAAAGATTCTTAAGGTCTTTTGGGGTGATCCTTGTCAGTGTATGTTGGGGAGAGTGAATAAGACACTTTTAGCTGGCCACCATGCTTACCTGGAAGTCCTGCCCATAGAGTTTTAAAAGACTGCCTGCCCTTTGATCAAGTCATACCACTGCTGAGTTTATACCCCAAAAAGACAATGAGGAAAAAGGCTTGTGCAAAAATATTTATAGCCCTGCTCTTTGTAGTGGCAAAAAGTTGGAAAATGAGGAGATGCCCTTTGATTTGAGAATGGCTAAAAAAATTGTGTTATCTATTGGTGATGGAATACTATTCTGCTCAAAGGAATAACAAAGTGGAGGAATTCCATGTGAATTGGAACAACCTCCAGAAATTGATGCAGAGTGAAAGGAGCAGAACCAGGAGGACATTGTACACAGAGATAGATACACAGTGGCACAATTGAATGTAATGGACTTCTCTACTAGCAGCAATGCAATAATCCAGGAAAAACAAAACAAAACAAAACTATCCACATCCAGAGAAAGAACTATGAGAGTACAAACATAGAAGAAAAATAACTGCTTGATCACACATGGTTCAATGGGGATATGATTGCGATGTAGACTCTAAATGATCATCCTAGTGCAAATATTAATAATATAGTAATAGGTCTTGATCAATGATACATGTAAAACCTGGCTCATTGGTTATGAGAGGGAGGTGGAAGGAGGACAGGGGAAGAACATGAATCATGTAACTATGGATAAATATTCTAAATTAATTAAATAGATGAACTTAAAAAGAAAAGAAATATCAATAGGATCATTATCTATTTGGGTGAATGTAAAAAATATATTTAATTATATCTGAGGCATATTCTTCATCTCCAAAATATGAATAAGAACATTTACTCCTTATTACACAGTACTGTTATAAATAAAACTTATTGTAAACTTTTAAAAACTAGGTAAACATGAATTAAGAAAATAAAGTTCACTCAGAGGCACTACTTTTAAATATTTATGGAGTAATTTGAAGAGTGAGTTAATCTTCTGTCCTATTCCTCCATCTTTTCAGAATGTGTCTATTATTATTTTTTATTTAAACCTCTTAAAATTACTGCTTAGTTGCATAAAATGACTGCTTTTCAACCTGTAATGATATTGTAAGACTTTCAGCACTTGATTTACAAAAATAAGTTCAAAAGCTTCCTGGAATCACTAAATAAAATCTTTCCATAACATCTGTAGCAATGACCTCACCATAAATTCACATCACAAATTTCTCTGTGTAAGTATGCATATCTACTGCTTCTCCTGTTGTTAGTTCTTCCTTTTTTTTTTTGGAGGACCAGTAACATCATTGGATGATGCATTTACTTGTAAATGAATTTGATTTAAATGGGGTAGAGATGCATATAGTCAACTTTACTCTTCCAGAGTCTTGGAAGTCTATTGGCAAGACAAGTCAGGATGACTAGTGATGGTCTGCAGCAGTGACTGACAATGGCTTCTTGGTTGTCTGACCAAGTATATGTGATTTCTCAGCACCTGTTTCATCTGCTGTCACAGCCATTGGAACAAACTTTGCATATGCTCCTTCTGGTGGGTGAGTCTATCACATGTTTAGGTTAGACACACTGCTACCACATCATCAGGTTTGTGGTCTGTCAATTACTCTCACCCTGGTTTAGCCCATCTGCCAAGATGCTGTACCTAGATGTGGCCACTGTGTATGATGTAGCTTCTTAGAGCCACAGGTAAGAGTTGATATTGAAGTAGAAACCAAAGGTAATGATCAGTGCTGATGAGGGCCTGATAAGCCCTCTCACCATAGGTGCTAGTCCCTTTAGAAAATCCATATAAATATATATACCTATATATTAAATGATAGCCATTTGACTATTTGTCTATTCATATCTTTTGAGTTTGAATGATCATTACACTTACAAAACTTGTTTTTCCCTTGCATTTTAGCTATTTGGTAGGCGACATCCAGAAATAGATTACTTTCAGTTGCATCTGAAAAATATTGCAATGTATACTCATTGCTAGACATTGCTATTCTTTTGAGAATTTAGGTGTGTTTTTTCTAAAAATAATTCCATCTAATTTAACCTGTTTGCCCGACACTCAGTAAATATTCACCAATCTCCCTTCTATTTGATGAGAATATGCTAATCTGTCTATAACTGCCTTGGAATGATAAGTTCTATGTTCTGTTATTCTGGTTTTAATTTTAATTTGGACAACTTTTAGTTCCATTGTATATAACCTCCAAATTCAAACTCATGGCCTTCTTTCTCTACCTTTCCTAGGCATATATTAACAAGTTCATATTTGCTGAGATAATATTTCATTTTATATTATTAGTAAAATATTCTTTATGATGGGATTCCATGTGATTTTTTTGAAGGGGTTATATGGCTTAATGTCATCCATATATATTGAGATTTCATTTGATTTGAAATTTAGAAGGCATATTTATTTATATTTAGGGATCACAATTTAATGCTAGACAGAAACATTAGTAGCTACACATATTTCCTAGAAAATTGTGTTTCTTATATCAATTGTTCTTTACACAATTTTGTTGATACCATGTTTTAAATATCAAACACTAAAGAAGCATTGCTCAAATGCTTAATAATTGACAGAAACTGTGACAAATGTTGGGGATCAAAAAGAAAAATTAACATATACCAGGTTCACATGGATATCAAGTTCTTAAGAGATTTCATTATACTTCAATCAATTTAACAGATTTGAAGTCCAAAAATAAGCCATGAGTGCAGAACTGTGTGAAATACTTGGTAATAACAAAGACAATATAAATGTCAAGGAGTTTCCCAGAAACTAGATCAATAACTAACAAACTAATAATGTTATTCCATAGCCCAGGAAATGTTTCATAACCCTTTACACTCCTCAAGGTTTTTGTACTCTGAGAATGTTTTGCAGAAAGTATATAATCAAATAATTGAACTTTACATGGAAATATCACTGATGATCTCATCTTTGGTAATACATATGTGATGCCTTCTGTTAAGAAAGGTTTTCTAAATAACTGGAAAAACAATGATGATTCATGGGTAGTATAAAGATGATATTAGAAATTAAGAGTTGTTATATTAGTTTAGAGATAATTAGAGAAGCTGGCTTGAGAAAAAATGGAGTTTGAAACAAATCTAAGACAGAGTTTCAGTTTCAAATGTTGACAATCTAATGGCTTTTCTGTGGCAGTTAGGCTCTCTGGGTGTGGCAGTTATTCTCAGGGAGTTTGCAGTTATTCTCTGGGAGGGTGTGGCAGTAGCTCTCTCCAGATTACATCTTTTCTCTCTCTCCTCACTGTCTGAGGAGGAAGTAAAGGATGGAAAAACCTGAAGGAGCTAAGTGATTTTCCTTTTCCAACTTAGGAAACCAGTGACTGCCTATTGCTTTTACATGAATTGTTTTTATATCTGAGAAGACCAAAGAAAGACTTGGTCTTTGTTTTGGACTCTGAGTCTGTTAAAGCTCAGAGTCCTAACTTGGTTCTTGCTAAGGTTCAGCCAACTAGTCTTTGTTATTTTTATAAGTTGGAGACAAAGTTAAGAAGTATAAGACTAATAGTGTTTAGTTTATTGTAGAATAGTGAAAATGTGGGTTAGTCAGATCAGGAAGGATCAGTGGAACAGAAAAAGTAGAACCAGGGAGTTTTATTTTGGTGTAGTTAGAATCCCTAAGAGTTAGCAATCCTTTTTTTCTAACCTTATATTTTCAATAAATAGTTTATTTTTGCCCATTATTTTTGCTCCTGGGTAGTGCAAACTGTTGTAATAAAAATGACAATCCTACCCAAATCAATCTACTTATTCAGTGTCATACCTAACAAATTACCAAGAAACTGTTTTATAGAATTAAAAAAAATTATAATGAAAGTTCACCTGGAAGAAAAATAGATCAAGAATATCAAGGGAAATAATGAAAAAATGTGAAAAATGGGGTTCTAGTAGTACCAGATCTTAAATTTTACTATAAATCAGGGGATATAAAAAATATTGGACCAGCTAAGAAACAGAAGGGTGGATCAATGGAATGGCAGTAGTCTCTCAGTAGCTAATCAATGGAATAGACTAGGGGTAAATATGACCTCCACAAGCTAGTGTTTGATAAACTCAAAGACCTAAACTTTTGGGACAAGAACTCACTATTTGACAAAAACTGCTGAAAATTGGAAAATAGAATGAGAAAAAATCAGATTATATCAACATCTCACACTCTATATCAAGATAAATCCAAAATGGGAAAATTAACTATAAAGAGTGAAATCATAAATAAATTAGGTAAACATAGAATAGTATATCTGTCAGATCTGCGGGAAATGAAGCAAAGTAAGACCAAGCAAGAGATAGGAAAACATTACAAAATGCAAAATCAATTATTTTGATTATATTAAATTAAAAAGATTTTGTAGAAACAAAACCATGCAACCAAAATGAGAAGAAAAGAAACAAACTGGAAAAACATTTTATAACAAAATACTCTGACAAATATTTAATTTCACAAATATATAAAAAATAATTCAAATTTTAAAAAAATCAAGCCATTCTCCAATCAACAAATGGTCAATAGGCAGTATTCACATGATGAAATCAAAACTATCAATAAGCACATGAAAAAAGAATTCTAAATCCCTCTTAATTAGAGAAATGAAAATAAAAACAACTCTGAGGTACCACCTTACACTTGACTGACTGACCATTAATTCAGCCAAGGAAAGTAATAAATGTTGGAGAGAATGTGTCAAAATTGGGACACTAATACTCTGCTGGTGGAGATGTGAATTGGACTAACCATTCTAGAGGGTAATTTGGAACTATGCCTAAAGGGCTTTAAAAGAATGCTAACCTTTGATTTAGCCCTACCATGCTGGGTTTGTGCCTGAAAGAGATAATACAGAAAAAAAAAAAAAAACTTGTGCAAGAATATTCATAGCAGCACTCTTTGTGGTGGCAAAAAAAAAATGGAAAAGGGGATTGGTATCCATCCATTGGGGAATGGTTGAACAAATTGTGGTATCTGATGGTGACAGAATACTATGGTTCTACAAGGAATAATGAACTAAAGCAATTCCATGTGAACTGTGAAGACCTCCAGGAATTGATGCAGAGTGAAAGGAGCAGAACCAGGGTAACATTATACACAGAGACCGAAACATTATATCACAATTGAATGTAATAGACCATTCTACTAGCAGCGACGCAGTGACCCAGGACAATCTAGAGGAATTTGTGAGAAACAATGCTGTCCACATCCAGAGAAAGAACTGCAGAAACAGAAATGCAGAAGAAAATCATATGATCAATCATGTAGTTCGATAAGGATAAGATTAGGGTTTTAATGTTAAAAGATTGATATACTACAAATATCAATAACATGGAAATAGGTTTTGAACAATGATATATGTATAACCCAGCAGAATTGCTTGTCAGCTTCAGGAAGGAGGAGAAATGGGGGGAAAATCATGAATCATGGAACCATGGAAAAATATTCTAAATTTTAAAAAAAGAAAGGTTTTATTACACGTGAATCTGAATGCAGTTTGTAAAATACTGTAAAATCCATAATTCATGTGCCATTATGAAATATTTGAATAGATAAATATAGATTGTATCTGGATTCACTCCTTTCCAATTTTGCAGAGAAAATAGTGTTTCTGTCATCTCCCTGTGATTGTCATCATGTCACTTATTTTCTATTTCTCATTTTTGGTAATAATGTCAAATTTTCTATTTCTTGCTTTGTCCAATTTGAACTTTAATTGTGTTGTACTTCAAATGACCAGAAATTTTCCACACCAAACTTATTTAGGAATTCTCTCTCAAGACAATTTACTTGTTAATCCTCTGGAGTAAAATTTTTGACCAATGCTAAATTACATATTATTTGTGCTCTTGATGCTTTATATAATGCTATTTTTCCATTTCTCCCTTAATATCTGATTAAAGAAATCCAGAATTTCTGAAACACATTTTTCCAGTTTCTTTGTCTTTTTTGCATTTAATTAGGCAGGATGATATTTAATAATAAATATTATTGCTAGCATTTATATAACCATAGTTTACAAAGCATTCTATAATATTACCTTATTTTATTCTCATAACAAAGCCGGGAGGTAGATGCTATTTACAGCTGAGGAAAAAGAGTCTTTAAGAGGTTAGGGTCACATAGGTAGTATATGTCTGAGACAGAATTTCATCTGATGTTCCTGATACTACATCCATCATACTGTCTACTTTTCAAGTTAGCTCCTATTGTGTGTTGTGTGCATAGCTGGAATAGATTTAACATGTTCTGTCAAATATGATAGTAAAATATGTTTATATATGGTAGTTTTAGTAGATACTAGCTTTTAAAAACATCACCCTGATTTTGCATAATCGACTTGCTAGCTGAACTCAAGATATCAAAAAAAGCTCGTAAATTTAGTTTGCTAGCTTAGTATTTAGTATCTAACTTACTACTTTAGAATTCTAGTTTAAATTTACCTTTATATTCTTTTCAAAGTCATTTGAGATATAATGCTGTTTTGGTAATCTATTGTAAAATTATTTATATATGTATAATTATCTATATGTTACAAATATACGTAATTGTTATTAAATGAAGATTTCCCCTATATTCTCTTAACACTTATGCAAAGTGGAGTTAGGCATTCTAATTACCAAGTCAACTCCCTTTAAATGCATCATTGATTCCATCTAATCTTGTCTTCTCCAATAGGTGTCTCTCTATATATTTTTCCAGTTCTTTCACTAATCTTTAATCTATCTTTCTCCTGGCTACTGCTTTCTAAAATCTCTCATATTTTTCCTCATTCTTAAATAAATATCCTCTCTTAATCCATCTATACTTGCCACAATTTGTTCAGCCATTTCTCAATTGATGGGCAACCCATTAGTTTTCATTTTTAATTTCATAACACAGAGTTGCTACAAATATTTTTTAATATAACACTTTTTTTCTTTTAACATTTTCTTGACATAGGTCTAGTATTGGCATACATAAATCAAAAGACAATCAGAGTTTAGTAATTATGTTTTTAGAATCTCAAATTGTTTTTGAGAATGTATTCATTCATAAGCAGACCAACAGTCCATTGATGTGTATATTTTCCCCATAGCCTTTTTAATATTTGTCATTTTTATATTTTGGTCAATGTTGCCAGTTTAATGCATTTGAGAAGGGATCTTAGATATCCTTTCTCTCTGATTGGTGGTGATTTTGACATTTTTCCAATATGGATATTTATGCCCCTAGCTTCTTCTCTTGAAAATTGATTCAATTTTTCTTTAACTTATTTCTCTGTGGAGTAATGATTCTTCAAATTTATAGGAAAAAGAGCCATTCCTCCACTGATATATAGTCTAAAGTTAAGACTAGGCAATTTTCAGAGGATAGGTAGGTGACTTAGTGGATTGAGAGCCAGGTCCAGGGATGGGAGGTCCTAGGTTCAAATCTGGATCAGAGACTTTCTAGCTGTGTGACCCTCGGCAAGTCACTTGACCCCCATTTCCTAGTCCTTATCACTCTTGTGCCTTAGAATCAATACACAGTACTGATTCTAAGATGGAAGCCAAGGGTTAAAAAAAAAGACTGAAATTTTCAAAAGAAGAGGCAAAGGACATACTTTGCTATATGAGAAATATCTATATCTATATATATATATACATACATATATACTCACATATGGACATGGACACAATTTATACATGTACATATTTACTGTGTGTGTATGCATTTTATCAAAGAAACTTGTTACAAAAAATAAAAATATTCCCAGTTAGCCATTTTCTTTTCATCTTATCTTTATTGGATTTGATTGTATAATAACATTAAAATTTGATTTTATCAAAATTATTCATTTTATTTTCTATCTTTTCTATCCTTTTTCCATCATGAACTTTTATATGTAAGTAAGAAAGGGATTTTTCCATGTTTCTCTAATTTGTGTATAATTTGACCTTTTATATCTATCATGTAGTATCTGTAACTTATCTTGATATATGAAGTGAAGTTTTCACACAAATATCTTCTATACTACTATCCAGTTTTTCCCAATACTTTTTATAAACATTTAGACCTTATACTAGTATCTAACGTCTTTGTGATTATCAAATTTTGGGATCCTACTTGGTTCTAATGACAATCTCACTGTTGAAACAAGGACTACCACTTCATAAACAGTCTATTTTAAGACCTGGTACTCCAATATTCCTTTGTAATCCCATTTGGGGTTTTCTTAGCAAAGACACAATTGAAATGACTCAGTAATAAGATACTTTTCAATTTAGGGACATAGTTCTTCTTGTTCCTTGCACATGATACTCTCTCTCTCTCTCTCTCTCTCTCTCTCTCTCTCTCTCTCTCTCTCTCTCTCTCTCTCTCTCTCTCTCTCAACTTTAGGCATTTCTCTGCATGTCATGCATGCCTAGAAAGCTCATCTTTTTCTATTTTGCCTCCTGGTTTACTTAAACCAAATTGCTTCAAGTCTCAAATTAAATCTCTTGTTCTTTCTCTGATCCTGGTCTTTCTCAAAGTTTATGCCATCCATATAACACCTTCAATGTATACATTTGAAGAGAGAGAGAGAGAGAGAGAGAGAGAGAGAGAGAGAGAGAGAGAGAGAGAGAGAGAGAGAGAGAGAGAGAGAGAGAGAGAGAGAGAGACAGGCAGACAAAAAGACAGACAGACAAACATACAGATAGATAGATCTATAGTTGTCTGAAAATTTTCACCACATTAGGTTGTAAGCTTGTTGAAGGCAATGTCTATACTTATCTTTCTTCAAATTTTCAGAATTTAACATAATGTCTATCAAAAGAGATAATATTTATCTGAATAATTTTTTTTAAATTCAGATTTAAGTGACCTTGGGAAAAGTAGATGTTCTGACATACTTTTATATTCAGTGTTCTTAATAATGTTGCATAGAAAAAAGAATGTTTCAGAGGTAGATACTATAAAGTTTTGTGTAACTAATAAATATCTCAGGACAAACCTGTGGGTTTTAAAATTAACAATCGATAACTAAATGTTATATTTTATAAAGTGTTATTAATAATAACTAAAGCAAAAGAACTGCCTGACTACAGCCCCATTTTCAGGTAAAAAAAAAAGAGAGATAGTGAGAGGGAGAGAGGAGTTACAGCCTCTTAAATACAATCTCACAAAATCTGGGGATGCAGGAAAATGGAATTTTGGGTAATACAAAAGACTTCTGGGGAATGAAGTCCAAATGCTCAAAATCTCCATTTATACATATAACCCTGTGATCCTATTGGGAAACCAGTTTCCCCAAAAGGATGATGGAAACATAATCAAATTAAAGATTGCAATAATTTGTGGATAAAAGGAAAAGAGAACAAAACCAATGATTACTAGGTTGACAAAAAGCCAATTTGGGGGCAGTCCCCTTTGGCATAAGATTATACATTCAAAACAAGTGCATTTCAACCCTCCATAGTTCAATTCACATCCCAAAGTTCACTCTGGATCTTCTGGTGAAGCATGTGGTCTCTGCAGGTGTCTATCTTCATGGGGCATTCTAGATTCTGGGAAGTAGCAAGTTTCTCATTCTAAAATTACTCAAATTTAAATCAAAGTTCACAACAATAACTTGCCCCCCCCTTGAGGTGAATAATAACAAACACAGGGATCACTCAGACATGCTGAGTTATGAGGTATACGAATCAGTTTGCAAAAGAAAATTTAAAAAAAAACATTAAAAACTCAAATAAAAGAGAAAAGTAACTTGTGGATATAATACAAAATGTATAAGTCTTATGTCTAAAAAAATCTAAGTAAAGGAAAAATCAAACCTATAACAGGTCCATGAATCAGGGCCCAATTAAAATCATTTAAGAAATTATGCACTACCCAGTCAGTAGCCACAACTACAGAAATTTTGCCACACCATAAAAGACAGAAAAGGGACTAGATTATAGGAGCCAAGTAGGAGCCGAATTTAAGATACTTGGTAGAATGTGGGACAAGGAAGACCTGCCTTTAACAAATGTTAAACAGTTGCAACCTCAACCCCAAACAAGTTCAAGTTCTCTTGTCTTGGCTCAAAATTTTCATCAATCCCATCAGGATTGGTTGGTCTCTTTGACCTTGCGCTCAATTGGCACTGTACAGTTTAACTTTGTGCTTCTTTGGAACTGTGCAACAGCTCTTTTTGTATTATCTTGTCCTGGAATCAGACAGAATCATTAAGCAAAGTCCCATAAATTTTTTAAACAATCAATGGCATCATTTTTATAGTCTAAAGCTTTTTGGACATGCATTAATATTAGAACAAATGTAGTTAAAACTTATATTACTGCAAAATAAAAAAATTAAAGAAAAATCTTGTCAACACTGTTGACATGTGCTTCAAGTACAAAAAGGAGAAACAAAAATAAAACTCAGATACTATATTGCACATGCCATAAAACTCAAAGTTAAAAAAAGTTTTAAAAATCAAAAATATATAGCATAAAATCAGTGACACATGGTGTCAGCCATTTGTGAGTACAAATGAGTTTCTGAATAAAACAGTAACACAGTAGATAATTTATATTCAAAGAAGGACCAAAGTCCCAAAAATTCACAATAACCTGTTAATTACAGTAGCAAACAAATGCACTATCATATTTCAAATAAGTTGCTGTATGACATAAAAAATTCTATGAACTAATGGATATTAGTCACAATTTTTACAGATGGAGCAAATCTTTCAACCTTAGCAAACATTTTTAAGCAAAGTAGACCTTATTTGGGACTAGAACATCATCAAGAAATATAAATTGTTTTGCTGGAAGTAAATTAAAATGAAGAGTTTTGCAGGAGCTCTTTTTTCCAACTTCCTGATACATATAAAGACCTTGGTAGGAACATTTCTTTGTTTCTCTACCTTTAATACAACATTCTTTATAATATAAATGTAAATATGAAATATCATCCATTCAGGAAATACTAGTTATATAAAATTATTTCTGAAGACCTCTTAAAATTACAATTAAATTCTTGGCTTATTAAATTCTCTAAAGGTTGTATATAATTTAACCAGTTTTGTATGAATCCATCCATCACCATTTATATGAAAATTAACAAAGGCAATGTGATCTTCAATGGATCAAGTGACAAGGGTTTGGGCAAGATGTTCATAGGCTTATGCAGTGATATTTTGTTCTTCAGCAGAGGTAAAGGCACAAAATAAAGATCAACATAGGCAAGATATAGCTTAAATTGATTCAATATAACAGAAATATATTGATTAAATTAAAATAGGTAACTTAAAAAATTTAAACCTTAAAGCAATGAGTAAATACAATGAAATAAACCAATGAGAAGGTGCAGAAAGGCCATGCAGTCAAAAAAATAATTTTCACCAATCCCAATAGACTTGTTCACTATTATAAGACTCAAAATATTTAGCAATAAGCTTCAAGATCTCTTTTAAAGTTTCCTTCACCTACCCCAGTATTTATTATCCATTCAGATATCCTTTGTCGGAGGTCTGAATTTCCTCAAAGAAGCACAGGGCAGAATCTCCACACTGCATGTTGAGAGCAGTTAGGACTTTTAGAACTTTGTCAAAATATTTCAGGTAGGTTTGTAGTGTTAGCAGCCTAACTTGTGCTATATTCTTGAGAAGAAGGAAATAAAGTGAGAAATCTCCAATGAAAATAAAAAAGTCCCAGGAAAAGAATGAAGCTCAAATTGTTGTTTCAGAATTTCAAGCATGCATTGCAATAGCATTTTTCCTGAAACACACTGAATGGGGTTTGTTTAAAGAGTAAACATAAAGAAGCAAAACTTCAAGGGAAACCAATTGCATATTTGCATATGAGAGAAAAATATTTCTCCTTGGTGTTTTGGGTAAAGAGAAAGAAGGGGGAAATGGCCTTATTACCCAAAATTGGCTTTAAATCTACAGATTTGGAACTAACTACCCTTGCTGTGAAAAATCTTTAGTGACAGCCTTCTAAACTAGGAGTACAGAATCAGCTTTAAAAATTCTGCTTGAAAATTAGGTGTGGAGTTCGTTTTTCACACTGAAAAATGGTTAGAACAGGCTAGAAACATACTTGTGATGTGTGGAAAGGGATTGGGGTGGAAAGATTATTATACGTCACCCTCTGGCAGGCTCTTGTGGCAGGTCTGATACCAGCAAGAAGACGCTCCAAGCTGGGTGAAGAGCAGTGATGAATGCTGGACAAGCAGATGGACAGGAGAAACAGCAGGCAATGCAGGTGGCAGGGTGGGGAAGAAGCACAGGCATACTCTGCCACTGGATCTTGTGGTGGGCAGGTACCAGCCAAATTTACTATCTTTTCTGTAAGGTTATCTGCTCAAAATTTTTTTTGAGAATTGGTAATAACTTCGTGGTAAGCCAAAATATGGATTTTAAAATGAATAATAACTAAATATTATATTTAATAATGTTTTATTAATAATAAGTAAAGCAAAATAAGTGCCTGCCTTCAGCCCCATCACAGGTCCAAAAAATAAAGAGAGAGAGAGATAATGAGAGAGAGAGAAAAAGAGAGAGAGAAAAGGAGTTACAGCCACTTAAATACAATCATGCAAAACATGGGGACACAGGAAAATGGAATTTTGGAAAATAAAAAGGACTTCTGGGTACAAACCCATCTTGAAAGATTTTTAATGTTTTTTTCTAGCATAATCCTAGTAACAAGATTACAGAGATTATATAACATATCCTAAAAGCACATTTGCTTCTCCCTCTATTGATTTTCCTTTTTGTTTTCTGTTTAATTTTAAGTTACTTAGTCAATTTAGAACATTATTCCTTGGTTAAAAGAATCACATTCTTTCCCTCCCTTCCCTCCCCCCAACCTTCCTGTACTTGATGCACAATTCCACTGGCTAAAAATGTGTCTTTGATCAAAACCTATTTCCATGTTGTTGGTGTTTGCATTAGGATGTTCATTCAAAGTCTTCATCCCCAATCATATCCCCTCAACCCATGTAATCAAGCAGTTGTTTTTCTTCTGTGTTTCTACTCCCACAGTTTTTCCTCTAAAGGTGGATAGTGTTCCTTCTCATGGATCCCTACAAATTGTTTAGTATCAATCAATTGCCACTAATGGAGAAGTTCGTTATATGTGATTGTACCACAGTGTAACAATCTACGTATACAATGTTCTCCTGGTTCTGCTCCTTTTGCTCTGCATCAATTCCTGGAGGTAATTTAAGTTCCCATGGAATACCTCCACCTTATTATTCCTTTGAGGACAATAGTATTCCATCACCAACATATACCACAATTTATTCAGCCATTCCCCAATTGAAGGGCATCCCTTCATTTTCTAATTTTTTGCCATCACAAAGAGCATAGCAAGGAATATTCTTGTACAAGTCTTCTTCCTTATTATCTCTTTGGGGTACAAACACAGCAGTGCTATGGCTAGATCAAAGGACAGACAGTCTTTTAGCACACTTTGGGCATAGTTCCAAATTGCCCTCCAGAATGGTTGGATCAATTCACAACTCCACCAGAAATGTCCTGACTTTGCCACATCCCCTCCTGCATTCATTACTTTATATTGCTATCATGTTAGCCAGTTTTCTAGGTGTGAGGTGAAACCTCAGAGTTGTTTTGATTTGCATCTCTCTGAATATAAGAGATTTAGAACACTTTTTCCTGTCCATGAATTGCCTATTCATGTCCCTTGCCCATTTATCAATTCTAGACTGGCTTGATATTTTTTGTACAATTGATTTGGCTCTATATAAATTTGAGTAATGAGACCTTTGTCACAGGTTTTTGATGTGATGATTGTTTCCCAATTTGTTGCTTCCCTTCTAATTTTGGTTGCATTGGTTTTGTTTGTACAAAAGTTTTTTAATTTGATGTAATCAAAATTATTGTTTTTACATTTTGTGATTTTTTTCTAGCTCTTGCTTGGTTTTAAAATCTTTCCTTTCCCAAAGATTTCACATGTATACTATTCTGTGTTCACCTAATTGATTTATAGTTTCCTTCTTTATATTCAAGTCAATCACCCATTCTGAGTTTATCTTGGTGTGGGGTGTGAGATATTGATCTAAACCTAATCTTTCCTATACTGTCTTTCAATATTCCCAGCAGTTTTTATCAAACAGTGGATTTTTGTCCACATGAGATAATCATGTCATTTTTGTCAGTTTGCTGGTTGATATGGTCAATTATGTGGATGGTTTTCCTAATATTGAACCATCCTTTCATTCCTGGTATAAATCCTACTGGGTCATAGTGAATAACCCTAGTTATCATTTGCTGCAGTCTTTTTGCTAGTATCCTATTTAAGTTTTTTGCATCTATATTCATTAAGGAGATTGGTCTATAGTTTTATTTCTCTGTTTATGACCTTCCTGGCTTTGGAATCAGTACTATATTTGTGTCATTAAAGAAATTTGGGAGAAATCCTTCTTTGCCTATTCTGTGAAATAGTTTGCATAATATTGGAATTAGTTGTTCTTTGAATGTTTGACAAAATTCATTTGTGAATCCATCTGGACCTGGGGATTTTTTCTTAGGGAGTTCTTTGATGGCTTGTTCAATTTCTTTTTCTGATATGGGGTTGTTTAGGTAGTTTTTTGTAAATATTCATCCATATGACTTAGATTGTCATATTTATTACATATAATTGGGCATAATGATTTTAATGATTGTTTTAATTTCCTGTTCATTAGAGATGAGGTCTCACTTTTCATCATGGTTACTGTCAATTTGGTTTTCTTCATTCTATTTTTAAATTACATTGAACTATAATATATTTTATTTGTTTTTTTCAAAGTACCACCTTCTAGTCTTATTTATTAAATCAATAGTTCTTTGACATTCAATTTAATTAATTTCTCCTTTGAATTTTAGGGTCTCTAATTTAGTTTTCATCTGAGAATTTTTAATCTGTTCACTTTCTAGTGTTTTAATTTGCATGCTCAATTCATTGAATTTTGCCCTTCCTAATTTGTTAATATATGAACTCAAGGATATAAATGTCCCCTTGAGTACATCTTTGGCTGCATCTCATGGATTTTGAAAGGGTGTCTCATCATGTCATTTTCTGCAATGAAAGTATTAATTGGTTCTATAATTTGTCTTTTTTCTAACCAATTTTGGAGAATCATATTGTTTAATATCCAGTTAATTTTTGATTTGCCTCTCCATGTACCCTTATTACTATTTTCATTGCATTGTGATCTGAGATGGTTGCATTTATTATTTCTTCTTTTTTTCACTTATTTGCAATGTTTTTATGCACTAGTACATGGTCAATCTTTGTAAATGTACCATGGGCTGCTGAAAAGGTGTATTTTTTTTGTCCCTATTTATTTTCCTCCACATATCTACTAACTAATTTTTCTAAGATTTCATTCACTTCTCTTACCTTTTTCTTATTTATTTTTGGTTTGATTTATCTAGTTGTGATAGAGGAATGTTCAGGTTTCCTGCTAGTATAGTTTTTCTATCTATTTCATCCTTGAGCTACACTAGTTTCTCCTTTAGAAATTTGGATGTTATGCCATTTGGTGTATACATGTTGAGTACTGATATTTCCTCATTGCTAATACTGCCTTTTATCAGGATGTAATTATCTTCCCTATCTCTTATGACTAGATCTATTTTTACTTTGGCTTTGTCAGATATCATGATTGTGACTCCTGCCTTCTTTTCATCAGTTGTTGCCCAATATATTTGGCTCCATCCTCTTTCTTTTACGCAATGTGTGTCTACCTTCTTCATATGTGTTTCCTGCAGACAGCATAAGGTAGGGTTTTGGATTCTAATCCACTCTGCTATTTGATTGTGTTTTATGGGTGAGTTCATTCCATTCACATTCAGAGTTATGATTACCAGCTGTGCATTTCCCAGCATTTTGATTTCCACTCCTGGTCCTGCCCTTTCTTCCTTCATTATTTCTTCCTACATCGATGTTTTGTTTTTAATCATTCCCCCTAATTCCCACCCTTCTTTTATTTCTCTTTCTACCCACCTCACTTCTTATTCCCCTCTTATTTTCTTTACAGTTTTTTTCAACTACCCCCTCACCTTCTCCTCCCTTGTATTGGTTCCCTCCTCACCAGTTCATTTGTTATCATTCTACTTCCCTGTAGGGCTCAAATCAATTCTCTGCCCCAATGTTTTTGACTGTTATTTCCCTCTTTGGGTCAATTTCAATACACATAAGAATTGAGTATTTCTTATCTCCAAACTATTTACCCTTCCACTGTATTGATGTTCTCCCCCCCCACCATGAGTTTCTTTGTGACATATAAATTTACCACCTTTTGTTTATTTTCCCATTTCTTTTAGTATTAAGCTCTTTTTTTAGCTCTAATGATATATATATATATATTTATAGAGAGAGAGAGAGAGAGAGAGAGACATATATATGTATTTATGCATACATATATCTATATACATATTTATTTCTTGGCATTTCATCCTAAACAGTTTGTCATCGTTCCCTCTAAGTATAATTCTTCTAACTACACAGGTGATAATAACAATTTTTAAGAGTTACTAATGACCTCTTTTCTTATAGGGATACATATCATTTTAACTTATTATATCTCTTTTAAAAAGGGTTTTTTGTTTTGTTTTGTTTTGTTTTCCCTCTTTCTTAATTACATTTTGAGGATTCTTTTGAATTCTGTGTTTGGGCATCACATTTTCTGTTCAGGTCAGGTCTTTTCTTTACAAATGCATGGAATTCTTCAAGCTTGTTAAATGACCATAATTTCCCCTGTAAGAATATAGTCAGTTTTGCTGGGTAGTTGATTATTGATTGTAGACCTATTTCCATTGCTTTCCAGGAATATAATATTCCATGCCTTTCAGTTCTTCAATGTAGATGCAGCAAGATTCCGTGTTATCCTCACTGTTCCTCAGTGGTTACATGGTATCTGAATGACTTCTTAGTAGTTTATAATATTTTTGCCTTGGTATGATATTTCTTGAATTTGGCTATAACAATCTTGGGTGTTGTCAGTTGGGAGATTAAGTATATGTAGGACTTTTCCCTCTTGTTCTAGAATATTGGGACAGTTTTCTTGTATAAGTTCCTGTACTATGATGTCCAGACTTTTTCTTTTGTCATAGTCTTCCAGTAGACCAATGATTCTTAAGTTGTCTCTCTTGGGATGATTTTCTAAATCTTCTGTTTTGTGAATGAGGTACTTCATATTTTTCTCAATTTTTTCATTCTTTTGATTTTGTTTTATAGTGTCCTGCTGCCTTGTGAAGTTCCTTGCTCCTAATTGTTGTGTTCTGGTTTTTAAAGACTGGATTTCATCCCTGGTTTTTTGGTAATCTTTTCTCTTCTGATCTTTCATCTCCTTTGCCTCATTTTCAAGTTAATTAATTTTGGCTTTCAAGAAACTCTTTTCTTTTTCTAGATGACTTATCTTGCTTTTTAAGTTCTTTTCCCAGTTGTCTTAAGTCTCTCTTAATTGTGTTTTGAATTGTATTTTGAGTTCTTCCAAAGCTTGTATCCAATTCTCTGGAGTTTTTCTTTTGTTTTCTTTAGTTTGTTTGTTTTTTTGCTTGCTGTTCCTTCATCCTTCTCTGTTCCATTTGCTCTTTGTTTATTGCCTGAATAGAAATTTTCAATTGTAATTTCTTTTTTCTTTTTGTATTGTTTGCTCATATTTATCCCTTTTTTACTTCCTGTAATTGCTTGTGCTTTTGCTCCTCTCATTTTGTGTTGGATCTCTGATTTTGGGCTTTTCTGTCAACCTTCATCCTTGGAGCTTAGTCAGCAAATTTCTGAGCACAGTCTGTGGGGGAGGGGTGTTGGAGTTTGAGCTTCTCTGCCCTCTGAGGAATAGATGAGATTAAGTCCAGTTGAGTTGACCTTGCAGAGCTGGATGTGCCCTAAGGCCAAAACCTTGGGAAGGGGGGGGGGGATATGGAGTGTCTCCACTGCTGCAAGGAGGCATTTCCGCTCTGCACTTCTTCTCCAACTGCTTCCCCACAGCCTGTGTTCGATGCTCTGAGTCTGGAACAGCTTTGGCTGCAAGGTACTCCCTCCAGACCAGCACCATTGCCAGCCCAGAGGTTCTAGCTACTGCTGGAGACTCAGTGCTCTAGGTGGAGGGGGGTTCCTGGGACCTTCCTTCTTCCTTCCCCTTAAACCTTAGTGTTCTTGAATTAAGGCTTTTGGGGAGCATACCTTTTGAGTCCAGAATTAGGGTTACTTGGCTCTGTCCTGTTGTTAGGTTTGATTTTCAATCCCCTAGGAGCCTTATTTTATAATTGGTAAGGAAGGGTTTTCAGAGGTCTGAACTTTCACTGCCTCTAAGCTGCCATCTTGACTCTGCCTCCTCTTGTCCCTCTATTTTGAAAGCTTTTATCTAGGTAGTTTAGATATTATAGATATACCGAGTTTTGTTTAGCTTCATTGTATTTTGCTTTACAAATATTTAATTATTTTTTAATTGAATGCTTGTAGCATCCTTGCCTGGAACAAATATATCATTGCCATTTCCCCAATAAAATGTGCTCATATCATGTCTCTTTATCACCTTTCAGTAATATTTCAATCTTCATTCTTGCTATATCTATTATATCAATTTATGATCAGTGATCTGGGATGTTGCTATTATAATTGCTTTGGGATTCCACAAACTGTGTCTATACAAGACAAGAAACTTCATTGATAAATGTGTGTGTTCTGGCTGCTGTACCAATTAGCCATTTTCCATCTTTCTCCTTATCCTCAGGCTTCTCTATTTCCCAAAATACAACACTGAAATTAGCTTAATTAGTGAAACTACAATAGTCGCCAAGTGTACAAGTGAAAGGAAGATTCAAATGATGCAACAAAGTTCATTTCTGTTTTACTTTGAGCAATTGCCATAGCCACTCAGCCTTCAGCAAACACTACCTGGATCACTCAGTACACATCAATATCAGGGCAACACTCTTCACCAGACAAAAGATTTTGATTCACTGAAGGCTCAGATGAAGGTTAGCATTTTTAGTAACAAAAATATTTTAATTACAGTATATGTCTTTTTTAAGACAGCACTCTTAATAGATTACAGTATAGTGTAAATAAAACTTTCCCATGTCATTTAAATTATTTAATCATTATTTAATATTTAATTTAATAAATTATTTAATATTTTAATTAATTTTTAAATTTAATTCAAGTTAAAATATTTAGTAAATAAAAATAAAAATAAATTAACTTATTGAAATTATTTAAAATTGCTAATCATTTTACTAAAATATTCACTTTATTGAAGTCAGCTAGACCAGAATCAGCAATATTTCTAAGGCATGCCTATATAATCAAAATCTACCTAATTTTTTTCTTAATTTTGAACAAATTGCTTCAAATGAATATATTTCTTAGTCATAAGGAGTGACAAAACAATTAGAGAAGAAATAAACAATCTTGCTAATGTATGAATAAGAGAATTTCTAAGAAACCTATTGATTGAGAGAATCACAGAAGAAAAAAAATTGCCATATTTGATTATATAAAAATAAACAAGGTTAGCAGAAAATAAATTCAATGCAGTTAAAACTAGAAAAGAAACAGATGACTGGAAAATATTTTCTGAAATTTTTTTCTAGAAAAAATTCAGATTTCCAATATATAATGTACAGTTTCAATTTTTTAGGAAAAAAGAGAAAAATGTTCAAAAAACAGGCTGTTTTCAAAAGAATTCAAAGAACTGCCAAGTTAAAATGTTCTAAGTCACTAATAATTCAAGAAATATAAATAAAAGTAATATTGAGTTGTCCCCTCACATATATCAGATTGGAAAATGTGACCAAAGTGAAAATTACTAATATTAGAAGGGCCATGTTAAAATCATGCTCTGTTGATACCCATTAATGAGCTGTTCATGAAACTATTAAAAGGAAGGAAAGGAGAAGGGGAAGAACGAAGGGAGGGAGGGAAATAGAAAAATGAAGGGAAATGGAGTGAAAGGAAGGGAAGAGAAGAAATACTTGTTAAGTAACTATTGTGTGCCAGATACTGTACAAAACATTTTATGTGTGAGATCTTATTTGAAATAGCCATTCTGGAAAGCATTTTGCATCTATGCCTCAAAAGTTTTTAACTCCACATGCTCTTTTGACAAACAATAACAATGGAAGGTCAATATTCTAAGGAGCTGAAAGGGAAACATCACATAAGTATTTTGTTTGAAAAAACCTCTCACCTTATTTGTTAGATAGAATCAATACTAGGCATTGGTTCCAATGCAGAAGAGAAATAAAGGCAAAGCAGTTATTGTTAAGTGACTTTCCCAGAGTTACACAGATAGGAAGTCTCAGATCAAATTTGACCCCAGTCATCCTATCTCAGTCCTTCTACTGAGCAACCTAACTTTCCTACATAAATATTTATATGAAAAGTACAAAACAACTTTTTAGGAGTCTTTTTGATGGGGGAAAGAAACTAAGGAGGTTCTCAAATATGGTGGAATAACTAAACAATTTATGATAGAAGAACATAATGGAAAATATTGCATGATTAAAATGTTGAAATGGAATATTTGTGAGAAATATGAGACCTTTATCAACTGATTCAGAGTAATGTAAGCAGAGATGAGAAAATAATTTATATAATAACACCATTACATACAAAATCAACTTTAAAAGACTTGAGAATTCTAATGAATGTCATGACCAACCACAATTCCAAAAGAGTAAAGAAAAATGCAGAATAAGACATATATTTTAAAATTCAACCAATGTTTCAATTTTTCCTGGTTTTACATATATATATATATATTTCTCACATGAGAAAACCTTTTATTATGATAGGATTATGATAAGGGTATGTGAAGGGGGATAGAGACAAGAAAAAGAAATACAAAAGAGAAAGAGAAAGAAAATGAAAGTGAATGAGAAAAAATACAAAGTGAGAAAGATGGAAATGTATGTTTTATCTGGTGTTTATATTTAAAATAAAAATCAACATATTTAAAATATGGATCAACATTATAGCTATGCATTTTAGGCATAGTGTATATGTGTGTAGGGAGTGGGTTATAGTAAACCTCTGATGAAAATATAGTTTATTTACTAAATAACAAGAACATATGCATATATATGTATATACTTATTTAATTATATTTATGGTACTATTATTATTGTTGTGTTTTTAATATTTTTAATGAATGATATCATGACATAGTGGATATAAATCTGGCCTTAGAGTCATGAAAATTTGTTCTTAAGTCCAGCCTCTGACATATATTGGCTGTGAGAACCTGTATGCTTCTCTTAATCTTTTATTGTTCAAGGATATGGCATAAATTGCAGAACAGTTGAATATCTTCACTGGTCAAGGAAAACAGTTCTTACACCCTTTTAGCAAAAAAAAAAGAGCATTCACCCCAATATGGGTACATTTATTTATTTATAAATTATATATCTGTATATATATATATGTATATATATATATATATAACTTATTATTCCAACAATAATATATGTTATAAAGATATATTTACATGAAATAAATATATAAATATATGAGAGGTATTTTAAAAAGGTAATATGCAGATGATATAATTTGCTCCATTAGAAGCCGCTGGAGTTTTTCAGTAAAAACTCACATGGTTAGAACTATTTTTAAGGAAAATCACTGGTAGCTTTGTAGAAGATGAATTAGAGAGGGAAGGGACTAGAGTCAGGAAGAAACTTTTTTGTGTTAGTAGCTGTATGAGTAGAGAGAAAGTGGAAGGATAAATGCAAGAGAATTGGAAAAGAGATATATGACAACATTAGACATATAAAAATTAAATTTTAGTCTCTAGTAATAGAAATATATTTTATGAGGTTTATTAAGGATTATTATAAACCAAGGCATAAAGAAAATACAAAATAAGATAAACCACATGCCTAGGACTGATTAGCCCATTCAAAACCCCCGTTCTTAGCTTACTCACTACCTCATTGCAATGTCCAAGAGCCCACATGTGAGGCAGAGAGCCAGTTAAATACTTACAGTGGACTTCCAGGTAAACATGGCTGCAGTCTAGATGCGACTCGCTTCCCCTACCTGGCACTGAACAAAATAGACTACCTCAAAAGAGCATAAAAATCACCTTTGGAGGAAAGGAGGGACTCTCCAGTATCCCACAGAAACGAAGGTATGTGGGGTTTGAACATTTCCACACTATAAGGAGGAGGAAAAGCTCGCACAAAAACGTGAACTGAACCGCCCCCCCCCCCCACCAAACCAGAGTAAGCTATCAGAGCGCTCACTGGGACAGCGAGTGAGTGAGGAGCATCTCTGTCTGGGGGTGCACACCAGGGTCCTTTGGACCTAAAGACTGCAAGGAAATGGCCTCTCAGGGAGTTTCACAGGAGAATCCTGCACTGAGCAAAGGGGGCTGTGGACATGAACTCTGGGCTGAGCACCTGGGCGGAGCTGAACACCTGAGCGGGCTGCACTGATCACTTGGGTGGTTGGGCTGAACACAGGTGCCCCCTCTCTAAGAAACCTCAGAGGCTGGGAAGAACTAGTCTGAGGCAACCTAAATTCACAGAAAACCCGCCCATATCACCCAGATCCCAGACCAAAAAGGAAAGGGGAATAAAACCACGAAAGGGATGGCTCACATGGCCCAAAATCAAGCCTCCAGGAAGAAAGGGGGAAAAGTGACTATTGAAAACTTTTATGGTGGAAGTACCCAAGGAAAGGAGGAGAATGAGGATGAAATCCAAAAAAAATCAGAACATGCCTCCCAAAATGGAAACTATCAACAAGCTCTGGAAGATCTCAAACTGGAGCTTACTGAAAAGATGGAAACCTTTTGGGGGAAAAAATGGGATAAAGAGATCAGCAGTCTGATAGAGAGGACTTCACAATTGGAGAAGGAGATGGAAGCATCTAATAGAAGGGCAGACAAAGCTAAAAAGCAAAACCAGTCCCTAACGACCAGAATTAAGCAAATGGAAGAAAGCAAGATTACAAAACAGCAAGCATCAATAAAGCAAAGCCAAAAAATTAATGAATTAGAAGAAAACATCAAATATCTCACTGAAAAGGTCAGAGACTTGGAAAACAGAGGAAGAAGAGACAACCTCAGAATTATTGGTCTCCCCGAAAAACCAGAGATAAACAAAAATCTCGATGCTATTCTACAGGAGATTATAGAAGAAAATTGCCCACATGGTCTGGAGCAAGGGGCAAAATAGAAATAGAAAGGGTTCATAGAACACCCTCTATACTAAATTCCCAAAAGAAAACCCCCAGGAATGTAATCGCCAGATTCAAGAGCTTCCAAGAAAAGGAGAAAATCCTACAAGAAGCCAAGAAGAGTAGCTTCAGATATAGGGGGCTTCCATAAGGATCACACAGGACTTAGCGGTGAACACACTAAGAAACCTCAAAGCATGGAACAGGATATTTAGAAAAGCAAGAGAGCTGGGTCTCCAACCAAGAATCAACTACCCAGCAAAACTGACTATATACTTCCAGGGGAAAATATGGGCATTCAACAAAATAGAAGATTTCCAAGCATTTGTTAAGAAAAGACCAGGACTTAGTGGAAAATTTGACATCCAATCACAGAAAGCAAGAGAAACATGAAAAGGTAAATATGAAAGAAAGGGAAAAGGAGATAATTCTTATCTTTTTCTTTAAGTCAAACTCTCTTCTATAAAGACTACATTTATATAAAATTGTATATATATTAATATGTGGGGGAAATTTATTGTGTAACTCTCAAAAATTGTATGCATCATAAGAGTAGTTAGAAGAATCATGCATAGGGAAAGATTGGGGCATCAAGAAGATTTGGTGAAAGGGGGGGCAAAGAAAGAAAATGGGGGGAGGGGAGAATCGTCGAGAATACTAACATTTACTTCAAGAAATGGGGGGGGAGGGCTAAATATAATAATCTTTCCCATACAAAGATACACATGGAAAGGGGAGGGGAAGAACTCTCATATGAGAAGGAGACGAAGAGAGCGTGAAGTAGAATTACTTAAACCTTACTCTCAGTGAAATCAAATCTGAGACGGAAGAACATCTAGATGCAGTGGAATCCTGAATTCTATCTTATCCAACAGGGTAAGAAAGAAAGGAAAATCAAGGAGTAGGAGGGAAGTAGGAGTATAAAAAGGGAGGGAAGGAGAGGAGAAGGGAGGGGCTAGAAAGGTAAGCATATCAAGGGAGGGGACAAGGGGGACTGACCTAAAGGAAATCACTGGTTCAAAAGGATATAGCTAAAGAAGAAAAGTCAGAACTAGGAGAAGATATCAAAATGCCAGGGAATCCACAAGTGACAATCATAACTTTGAAAGTAAATGGGATGAACTCACCCATAAAATGTAGACAAATAGCAGATTGGATTAGAACCCCAAACCCTACCATTTGTTCTCTTCAAGAAACACATATGAGGCGGGTTGATACTTACAAGGTTAGAATTAAAGGATGGAGTAAGACCTTTTGGGCCTCAACTGATAGAAAGAAGGCAGGAGTTGCAATCATGATATCTGACAAAGCCAAAGCACAAATACACCTGATCAAAATGGATAGGAAAGGTAAATATATTCTGTTAAAAGGGAGTATAGACAATGTGAAAGTATCACTAATCAACATGGATGAACAAAATGGTATAGCATCCAAAATTTTAATGGAGAAACTAGGAGAATTGAAGGAGGAAATAGACAGTAAAACCATATTAGTGGGAGACCTGAACCAACCACTCTCAAATTTAGATAAATCAAATACAAAAAATAAATAAGACAGAGGTAAAAGATGTGAATGAAATCTTAGAAAAATTAGAGTTAATAGACATATGGAGAAAAATAAATAGGGACAAAAAGGAATACACCTTCTTCTCAGTGCCACATGGCACATTCACAAAAATAGATCATACACTAGGTCAAAGAAACATGGCACTCAAATGCAGAAAAGCAGAAATAATAAATGCAACCTTTTCAGATCATAAATCAATAAAAATATTGATCAGAAAGGATACATGGAGAACCAAATCAAAAATTAATTGGAAATTAAATAATATGATACTCCAAAATCGGTTAGTTAGAGAAGAAATCATAGAAACAATTAATAATTTCATTGAGGAAAATGACAATGGTGAGACATCCTTTCAAATCTTATGGGATGCAGCCAAAGCAGTACTTAAAGGAAAATAATTCATATCCATGAGTGCATATATTAACAAATTAGGGAGGGCAGAGATCAATGAATTGGAAATGCAAATCAAAAAACTTGAGAACTAACAAATTAAAAACCCCAGAAGAAAACCAAACTAGAGATCCTAAAATTTAAGGGAGAAATTAATAAAATGAACAGTGATAGAACTATTGAGGTAATAAACAAGACTAGAAGCTGGTACTTTGAAAAAACAGACAAAATAGACAAAGTACTGGTCAATCTAATTAAAAAAAAAGGAAAGAAGAAAGGCAAATTAACAGCATCAGGATGAAAAGGGGGAACCTCACCTCCAACGAAGAGGAAATTAAGGCAATCATTAAAAACTACTTTACCCAACTATATGGCAATAAATATACCAACCTAGGTGATATGATTGAATATCTACAAAAATATAAATCGCCTAGACTAACAGAAGAAGAAATAGATTTCTTAAATAATCCCATATCAGAAACAGAAATCCAACAGCTCATCAAAGAACTTCCTAAGAAAAAATCCCCAGGGCCTGATGAATTCACCAGTGAATTCTATCAAACATTCAAAGAACAACTAACCCCAATACTATACAAACTATTTGACATAATAAGCAAAGAGGGAGTTCTACCAAATTCCTTTTATGACACAAACATGGTACTAATTCCAAAGCCAGGCAGGCCAAAAACAGAGAAAGAAATTTATAGACCAATCTCCCTAATGAATACAAAGGAAGGGGGCCTTGCAATCCCAGATCTCAGACTATATTATAAAGCAGCTGTCATCAAAACAATTTGTTACTGGCTAAGAGACAGAAAGGAGGATCAGTGGAATAGACTCGGGGTAAGTGACCTCAGCAAGACAGTATATGACAAACCCAAAGATCCCAGTTTTGGGGACAAAACCCACTATTTCATAAAAACTGCTGGGAAAATTGGAGGACAATGTGGGAAAGATTAGGTTTAGATAAACACCTCACACCCTACACCAAGATAATTTCAAAATGGGTGAATGACTTGAACATAAAGAAGAAAACTACAAGAAAATTAGGTGAACACAGAATAGTATACATGTCAGACCTTTTGGAAGGGAGAGGCTTTGAAACCAAGCAAGACTTAGAAAGAGTCACAAAATGCAAAATAAATAATCTGGAATACATCAAATTAAAAAGTTTTTGTACAAACAAAACCAATGTAACCAAAATCAGAAGGGAAGCAACAAATTGGGAAATAATCTTCATAAAAACTTCTGACAAAGTTTTAATTACTCAAATTTACAAAGAGCTACATCAATTGTACAAAAAATCAAGTCATTCTCCACTTGATAAATGGGCCAGGGACATGAACAGGCATTTCTCAGCCAAAGAAATCAAATCTATTAATAAGCACAGGAAAAAGTGTTCTACATCTCTTATAATCAGAGAGATGCAAATCAAAACAACCCTGATGTATCACCTCACATCTAGCAGAATGGCTAACATGATAGCAAAGGAAAGTAATGAATGCTGAAGGGGATGTGGCAAAGTAGGGACATTAATTCATTGCTGGTGGAGTTGTGAATTGATCCAAACATTCTGGAGGGCAATTTGGAACTATGCCCAAAGGGTGATAAAAGAATGTCTGCCCTTTGATCCAGCTATAGCTCTGCTGGGTTTGTACCCCAAAGAGACAATAAGTAAAAAGGCTTGTACAAGAATATTCATAGCTGCACTCTTTATGGTGGCCAAAATTGGAAAATGAGGGGATGCTCTTCAAATGGGGAATGGCTGAACAAATTGTGGTATATGTTGCTGATGGAATACTATTGTGCTAAAAGGAAAAATAAAGTAAAGGAATTCCATGGAGACTGGAATGACCTCCAAGGAGTGATGCAGAGCGAAAGGAGAAGAACCAGTAAAACATTATACACAGAGACTGATACACTGTGGTACAATTGGAGGTAATGGACTTCTCCATTAGTGTCAATGCAGTGTCCCTGAACAATCTGCAGGGATCTAAAAAACACTATCCACAAGCAGAGGATAAACTGTGGGAGTAAAAACACCAATGAAAAGCAACTGCTTGAATAAAGGAGGGAAGTGGATACAACTGAGGAGAGACTAAATGAACACTCTAATGCAAATACCAACAACATGGAAATGGGTTTGAACCAAGAACACATGTGATACCCAGTGGAATCATGCGTCGGCTATGGGAGAGGTGGTGGGAGGGGGGGGGAAGGAAAAGAAAATGATCTTTGTTTCCAATGAATAATGTTTGGAAATGACCAAATAAAATAATGTTTAAAGTGAAAAAAAATAAATGTATTTTTAAAAGAAAAAAAATACTTACTGTGATCTCACCAAGGTGGGGACTGAAGTGAGATTATAGGGAATTCTGGGAAGTACCAAGGACTTCTAGGGATTGAAGTCTAGGGTTCAAATATCCATTTTAGAGGTAATCTATTGTGTATATATAGGGTGATGAAGAGCATCAAGGATCATGACAATGTTGCAAATTTTTGTGACTAAATGATGAGAGATCCATCAGAAAATAATAGAGAAGTTCCAAAATATATAGAAAAGGGGAACTATTGAAGGGGTAGAAGGAAATATGAAGAGGTCAGTAATACATGTTGCAAAATATCCAAAACCTCCTCAGCTTATGCTATTACTTCTCTGTAATTCATAATAATAAAGGAACAGGGGATAGAAAAATAACTCTAATGTCACCATCCTAGAGTAAAGAGAATAACTTCCATGGAGCAAATGTCATTCATGCAGTGATCAAGGGGCAAGATCCTGGATTATATTGAGAGATGTGGACTTTTCCCTTGGCTCATACATGATTGTAAGTGCCTATGTAGTAAAAAGGCTATAACAAACCCAAAGGCTGATGCCTGACTCAGAATTAGGATGCTTGAGAGCTTGTATTTCAGAGACAAGTAGGATAATGTTGGGTAGAAGACAAGTATTATTCATGGAGGAGATAGGATATAACTAATCCCTTTTTACATGCCTTGAATTATATATATATATTGGAGTCATGACTGGGGCCTCTAGGGTTCATGTAAAGGATCCTCAGTCCTATTCAGGAGGCCACTAACTTTTTTTCATTCAGACCACAGCCTTATCATAATAAAATTTTAAGACCATATCAAAATAAAACCATCATCATCAATCATCATTAATTTCTGCAAAGAGCAGTTTCTTCAATTAAAAATCCCATGGAAACTAGATAGACTGAAAAGAAGGAAAAATTTTATAGAGAAGAGTCAGACCAAATCAAGACTTCTCTCAGAAAATTATAAAGTTGTTCTCCTAGCCAGAAAGTAGACAATTTCAGATTTTATTACTATCTGAATGAAAGAGCTTTAATTACTTAGAAATACTGCTAAGTTTCTTTGCCTCATTGAATATATTAACAATCCAACATTGTGATAAAAGAATACTGATATTTTAAAAAATCTTTTTAATAGGCAAAATAATCAAGTTATAGAAACATGCTTTTAAAAAAAGCCCATTCTGAGCAGATGATTTTTAAAAGCTTTTCACCAACATCACTAATACCTTGCTAAATATAGACTTTTGCCAATCTAGTCTGAAAGGTGATTTTCTAAAGCATTATTGGTCTCCTGACCTCCAGAAATTCCAAAATAAAAACAAGAGAGACAAGATATTTCTAACCATAAGTCTACCTTTCAAGACCAAAATGTGGAGAGTCTAAATTGTACGAAAATATAAGCAAATATTTCTTCTCTCCCACAAAAACCCATCTATGGAAATGGAGAAGCCAGAGATGAGCATAAATGAGGATTCTGGATTTTTAATGACCTAGCCCATTATGTGAACAATGGAATCATAGCCTGCGTGAGGTTATCACCCTCATTAAATAATTGTTGCAGTCATTGACTTTAAAATAAAATGCAAAATACCGTCCCTTTAAAGTGTGATTAATGCATTTCATTTTGCTCTCACACTGTATTCTTTTATCCCTAGCATTTTATGTGAACCGCAAAATTATAGGTCTGTGTCTTATTGTACTTTATGGTTCAGTAACTTAAGCCAGGGTGATAACCTGTGGGAATATTAACAATCCTTGTTTTAACAAGCTTGAATTTATGCCAGAGTGAAACGTTAATAACACATTTATGTTTGGTATACAGGATCACTGACTAACAATGTACAGGGGTAGAAACCAAGAGTATATATTTGTGTATGTGCATATATACATGTTTGCATATAAGTATGTATGTATATATATCCTATATAAATTCCTTATGTTCAGTTTCTTGTCTGTGGATGTATGCAAATATTAGTATGCATGCCCACATGTTTATGCATGTTTGTGTATGCATGTATATGTAAGCCTGTATATATGTGTGTATGTATAAAAATGAGTCTTTGTCTTTTGTCAGTAGTTATAATTAATTGTAGGCACTATTCACAGGGCCAATACCATTCTAATGAACATGGATCTTTGATCTGTTTCATTTTTAGCACAAAACAGTTTTTATTAATAGAATTTCTGGATGCTCAGTATATTAATGCAGAACTTCGTGTTTTTTTTTTCACACTGATGCACAGAAATCTGAACTCAAGAGCTCTGCCTCTCTCAGACTCTCAATAAGACATAAAAGATGTTTGTAGAACACTAACTAAATTTCTTTCCTTGAATCCTGATGTGGATGGTGCTATCAAAGACCAATGGGATACCCATATAAATTACATTTTTTCCAGTTATTCTGGTTTATAAAGTTTGGCAAAGGACGATTAGGAGAAGGGGGAAAGGGCCTTTCTTCCCCACCCATCTCCAAAATTATTTCCTGAGATGTAGCTGAAGTTATTCCATCATTTTCATTATGGGACCTAGCAACCTCTCTTTCCAAAGCTGCAGTGCTAATGAGAAGATCATCATTAAATTAATATATCAACCAGTTCTTTTTTATGAAGTTTATTAATAGAAAAGGTAGATAAGCATAGATTTAAATCTTGTCCTAACTCTAAGTTTTCTTATTCACATGTCTCTATTCTACTGGCATCATTTTTCCCTCCCTCGCCTCTCTCTTCCAGACAACTGTCCATGCCAAAAGACCCAGGTATGTTTCACCCACTTTCTTTTATTGACGTTTGGGCATTCATGGATACAACTGTGGTATTTGAGGAATGGTGATCAACAAGTCAGACCTCCAGGAGGGGGAGAGGATGAACTTCCCTTAACACAAACCTTTCTGTGGTCCTTTGGGAGACCAGTCTACCCAATGGGTCATTTAAACATAACTATTTTAAAACTCCTAATGCCTTCTAGCTAAACCAACATACGATATTGCATTTTCTAAGAGGAAGCTACAATAGTTAGAGGTGAGAGTGAAATATGAGAAGAAAAATGTGAAAACTGATTGATAGACCCATTGACAAAATGCCAATTAGGGGGCAGTCCCCTTTGGCATAAGAGTTTACATTCAGAATAAGTATGTTCACTCCCCTTCAGTTCAGTTCATTATATCCCAATGTTCTTTATTGATCTTTTGATGCAGTGTGGTTTCTGCAGTTATCTTTACAGCACCTTCTCCAAAAGGATCAACTTTCTTGATTCAGGATGTTGGCAAGTTTGTTTTCCTGAAATTTCTCCAAAAAAATTAAATTTTGGATTTTTAGATAATTACACATTCCCCCCTGAAGAGGGTGTTGATAAACACCAGAATCACCCTGGGATACATGCCTGAGTTATGGGGTATATGAAATAATTGTTAAAAGAAAAACAACCCACTCAAAATCCCAAATAAAAGAGCAAAAATTAAATTCTGTATTAAAATAATAAGTATAAAATGACCTAAAATAAAAAATCTTACATGTATAAAATTCTGAGTAAAAAAATAAATCTGTAATAGGTCCTTGGATCATAGCAAAGTTCAATTAAAGTGATTTATGCCCCATAAGCCTGTAGGACAATAGCAGCAATATAGCACTTTACCCATTTGAAGCCAGGATGACAGAAAATTGCCAAACTATAGGAGAGAAAGGATAAGGTTTTAGCAGCAAATAAGAAAAATCATTCATTGGTCTGATTTTATTTACAATACCAGGGATAAGGAGAGCCAGGTTAATAGCCAAACTGAGGTACTTGACTGAGAATACTTCACAAGGATTGTGGTACAAGGAGTCCTTCATCTTAACATAAGTCAAGAGCCACAACCTCAAGTCTCACACTAGGTTCAAGTCCTTTTTCATTGGCATAGAAGTTCAAAAGTCCTCCCTGGATTGGTTTTGCTCTGTTTGACCTTGTGCTGACTTGTATATTGGCTCTTTTTTCCCTTCTCCTGGAATCAGACATAATCATTAATCACAGTCCCACAACATTTATTAATTTATGGCAGGTTTCCATAGTCTAAAGCTTTTGGGTATGAATAGTTATTAGAGCTTATATTGTAAACTTATACTGTGAACTTTATCCTTCAAGTCAAAAAACATTAATCCTGATTTTAAGTACTTCAAGTACTACCAAGGATAGGAAAAAATAAAAAAAATCAAATATCCTATTGCAAATATAAAGAAAAAAATCATTAAAAATCATAATTTCATAGTTTACATTACATATGACAATGTGTCAGCCAAGCAGAGGCACAACACAAATCTTTCCTAATCAAAAATGAGAGCTATTTTCCTTTAAGTTGGCCAGGAACTACATGATTTCTTCACCAGGTAAAAACTTTCTAAAAACCCAGTACAACAACTAATACAGATTCTAAGAAGTACCAAAATCTCCAAAATTATACGAGCCCAATTATGACAATAACAAAAAAACCCACTGTCATCAAGATTCATATGACTTTTTATACTTGCTGTATGGCATTTAAAAATACCGATGAAATAATGAATATTTGTCCCATGTTCTACAGATTTAATCAACCCTTCAAAATTTGGTGGGAGAAACCAGAAAACTCCCTATACATTTGATTAAAACCTTTTGGGTCCAAAAATGTCACCAAGAATCTAGATTATTCTGGTGGAAGGATAGAATAAGCTAAAGAGTTACAAATATAATAAACCCATTTCAAAGCTACAAGGCTTCACAGGAAAAACCATTCCCACCTCCCAGATAAGATAACACATCACAGGGTAACTAAGTCAATTGGGAACTTCCCTCACTTTTGGTATGAGATTGTAACAGTGTAACAAAACTGTCTCTAATATGTTCCAACAATTTTCACGTGGAGCTGAGGACTAAAAAGTGAAAATCATTTCAGGTGTGTCATCCATTACATTTTCAATCAAGGCAGAGATGGGAAAATACAACAAAGCCATTGCACTCTACTTAAATATAAATGGACCCTTACCTTTTGTTAAAAACAACTCAGAGGCAGGCAAATGATGAGTTAGAGGTAGGGATGCTCCCAGATATCTAAAAATCACTTTTGAAAACCCATTAAAATCAATTGAGATTATTAGATAATTAAATTCTACAAAACTTTTATACAGATAGAAACCAGTTTGATGGAGCACATACATTTTGGTGAGACAATTAACAAAGGCAAAAAAGAAACTAAAGGTTGCTTATGGGCTTTTTACAATAATATGTTCTTCAGTACAGGCATAGGGAAGGTACAAATAAAGACAGTGCAACAGAATATTTCAATTTTGATAACTTATGAAGTGGTTAACAGTAAATTACATACATCTTGTATTTGGAATTGTGTTACAGAGACAGACTTCTGGGTAAACATGGTGGCAATGTAGACCCAGGACTCTTCTTCTACTCACCAACTACTGATATAGACTACCTCAAAAGGCCAAAATAAATGAATTCATATGAATGAAGGGACTCTACAGTAGGGCACAGCATTGAAGGTATGTGGGAATTGGACATTTCCACACTATAAGGGGGTGAAATAGCTTCCACCAAAATGTGAGCTGATCTGTCCTCCCCCACCAGACCTACAGAGCCAAAGTAATAGCCAGTGGGCTAGAATTAGTGAGTGAGAGAGGGTCACCTCTAGAGAGAGCGAGGGGGCACTTCTAGGTCCTTGGCAGCTGAATAAGACCAACAAAGACCTACCCCTGAGAGCAGCTAGGCCTGAGACCTGGCAGGCTGAAAAGGTCAGAACTTGGGCATCCATGTGGAGATAGCTCTGAGAAAGGCAATAAACAGTAGAAGCTGCAGAAACATGAGAGGTGGCCTAAGGCAAAAACCTCACTCCTTTGCTCCATGCACAGAGAGCCTGCCCTCCTCATTCAGTCTTCTGAATGGAAAGGGAAGTAAAAACCACCATAGTGATGGCAAGCAATGCCCAGGAGAAAAAAAAAACTACCTAAAACCAAGAAAAAAACAAGAAGAAGGCATTGACCCTAAATCATTTTTATGGAGGAAAAATCCAGACTACAGTGGAAAGAGCAGAAGAAGCAATACAAATAAATGCACCCAAACCTTCAGAAAAAAAATAGAAATTGGTCACAAGTTCTTGAAGAATTTTAATTAGAGTTTATCAAAAAGATGGAAGGATTTCGGCAAGAAAGGTGGGAAATAGTTCAAAAAGAAAAATAACAGTTTAATGGAAAGGAAGTTCCAATTGGAGAAACAGCTGGAAGCACCAAAAAGAAGGATAGGCCAAACCAAAAAAGGAAAATCAAAAGATAATAGAGGGCACTAAAAGACTGTCTTCTCTTTGATCCAGCCATAGCACTGCTAGGTTGGTATCACATAGAGATAATAAGGAAAACAGATTCCTAACTGTCTTAATGATGATAAAGTTTTGAGAGTTTATATGTATCATCTTCCTATATAGAAATGTAAATTGTTTAACCTTGTACAGTACCTTATGATATCTCATTCATGTTTATGTTTTTGTTCTTCTCTTGAGTCTGGTATTTGAATGTCCAATTTTTTATTTAATTCCAGTCTTTTCATCAGGAATGATTGAAAGTCCTCTATATGGGCATTTGTTTTCTCTTATCCATATAAAAATATGGAATTTAATAGAAAATATATTGTATTATAAGCAAGTCAATTTGTTAATTACAAAAAAAGCTAAAATTGGAAGACACAAGTAGAAAACATAGTATTCAAAATTGTTGTCAGAGGAACATGAATCAGATTCACAAGATTTTTTCCACCAAAACTGATCAGAGATTAGCTTCTCATAGGCACATAAATATTTTGCTGTAGGAGGACCACAAAGTGAGTTGAATGAAGGTATAACAATCTTAATAGTAGTAGAGTGAGCAAAGGTAGAATTTCCCATTATTTGCGAAGAGGACAATATGCATGAAAGGTTCTAAAAGGAATTGAGATTCATCAAAGCATAGTAATTTTGGCAAAAATACATCTGGAGTACATAACATTAGTCATCCCTAATGGAGAAAAGGATCCTAAAAGGCATGGAAAAAACCCTATCTCTCTTTTTATATCCTCCAGCACCTAGTATATTCATTCATAATGAGTGAAGATAAATGTTTATTGAATGAATATTATTACATGATTGCTGTATAATTTTTTATAACTGGTATTAAGATATCAGGGTCTGAGAAATCAAGTTTCACTCTCTGATTTCAGAGTCCTTTCTCCCCTCACAGAACTTCAAAAAGGTCCTTGGCTATTTCTATGGGGTTCCCCTAATTGAGGGGGATTTACACTCTGAGTATAGTGTGGACTAGCCCCATTATGGGTCTATATTGTGAGTTATCATTTGTCTCATTCAGATTATTATCTCCATAATTGTTTCTATTGTTATTATTTATGTAATTGTTATTAATATAATTTCTGAAATAATTATTATTCATAAATTTTCTATTTCTAATTTTCTGATTCTTCTTCCTACATTTCATCATTATGTGATCTCTTTTTTCCACAAGTGGCACATTAGTGTTTGATTTATGGATTCTTTTTTATCTTTATTTTGTTTATTTTGGATGAATAGTTTTAATTGCATCTTTGCAAAAGAAAAGTTTATTTTTTAAAAAATTTCTCATTAATATTATACTGACAACTTCTTTTTTGTGTAATCCTTTTATTTTTCAATGACATGTAGAAATAGTTTTTGACAATTTTTTTGGAGGATTTCATATGTATTTTTAATTTTTTTTCCCTTTTAAACATAATTTTATTTGGTCATTTTTAAACATTATTCATTAGAAACAAAGATCATTTTCTTCCCCCACACACACAAACACACATCCCAATGGCAATGCGTGCTTCCTCTAGGTATCACATGGGTCCTCGGTCCAAACTCTTTTCCATGTTGTTGGTATTTTCATTAAGGTGTTCATTTAGAGTCTTTCCTCAACCATATCTCCTCCACCCCTGTAGTCAAGCTATTGCTTTTCCTCGGTGTTTTTACTCCCACCATTGTCCTCTGCTTGAGGGTAGTGTTTTTTCTCCTTGATCCCTGCGGATTGTTCATGGACGTTGCATTACCACTAATGGAGAAGTCCATTACATTCGATTGTACCACAGTTTATCAATCTCTGTGTACAATGTTCTCCTAGCTATGCTCCTTTCACTCTGCATCACTTCCTGGAGATTGTTCTGGGCTCCATAGAATTCCTCCACTTTATTTTTCATGTTAGCACAATAGTATTCCATCACCAACATATATCATAATTTGTTCAGCCATTCACCAATTGAAGGGCATCCCCTCATTTTCCAATTTTTTTGCACCACAAAAAGCACAGCTATGAATATTTTTGTATATGTCTT
The DNA here is from genome assembly GCF_027887165.1 of Monodelphis domestica. Taxonomy (NCBI): domain Eukaryota; kingdom Metazoa; phylum Chordata; class Mammalia; order Didelphimorphia; family Didelphidae; genus Monodelphis; species Monodelphis domestica. Next base: position 254,079,579 of record NC_077233.1, read on the forward strand.
TTTCCTTATTGTCTCTTTGGGGTACAAACCCAGCAGTGCTATGGCTGGATCAAAGGGCAGACAGTCTTTTATCACCCTTTGGGCATAGTTACAGATTGCCCTACAGAATGGTTGGATCAATTCATAACTCCACCAGCAATGAATTAATGTCCCAGCTTTGCCACATCCCCTCCAACATTCATTACTTTCCTTTGCTGTCATGTTAGCCAATCTGCTAGGTGTGAGGTGATACCTCAGAATTGTTTTGATTTGCATCTCTTTGATTATCAGAGATTTAAAACACTTTTTCATGTGCTTATTAATAGTTTTGAATTCTTTGGCTGAAAACCACCTATTCATCCCTCTTGCCCATTTATCAAGTGGAGAATGGCTTGATTTTTTGTACAATTGATTTAGCCCTTTATAAATTTTAGTAATTAGACCTTTGTCAGAGGTTTTTGCTACAAAGATTGTTTCCCAATTTTTTGCTTCCCTTCTAATTTTGGTTACATTGGTTTTGTTTGTACGAACACTTTTTAATGTAATGTAATCAAAATTATTTATTTTATATTTTGTGACTCTTCCTAATTCTTCCTTGGTTTTAAAGTCTTTCCCTTCCCACAGGTCTGACATGTATACTATTCTGTGTTCACCCAGTTTACTTATAGTTTCCTTCTTTATGTTCAAGTCATTCACCCATTCTGAGTTTATCTTGGTGTAGGGTATGAGATGTTGATCCAAACCTAATCTCTCCCACACTATCTTCCAGTTTTCCCAACATTTTTTATCAAATACTGAATTTTTGTCCCCAAAACTGAGGTATTTGGGTTTGTCATAGACTGTCTTGCTGAGGTAACTTACCCCAAGTCTATTCCACTGCTCCTGCTTTCTGTCTCCTAGCCAGTACCAAATTGTTTTGATGACCACTGCTTAATAATATAATTTGAGATCTGGGACTACAAGGCCACCTTCCTTTGTATTTTTTTTTCATTATTTCCCTGGATATCATTGATCATTTGTTCTTCCAAATGAACTTTGTTATGTTTTTTTTTCTAATTCAATAAAAAAATTTTGGAAGTTCAATGGGTATGGCACTAAATAGATAGATAAATTTGGGTAGGATGGGCATTTTTCTTATATTGGATCGTCCTACCCATGAGTAGTTAATGCTTTTCCAATTGCTCAAGTCTAGTTTTAGTTATGTGGAGAGTGTTTTGTAGTTGTGTTCATATAGTTCCTGTGTTTGTCTCAGGAGATAGATTCATACGTATTTTATTTTGTCTGAGGTGATTTTGAATGGGATTTCTCTTCCTAATTCTTGCTACTGAGCTGTGTTGGAAACATATAGAAATGCTGATGACTTATGCAGGTTTATTTTGTATCCTGCAACTTTGCTAAAGTTGTTGATTATTTCAACTAGCTTTTTGGTTGATTCTCTAGGGTTTTTTAAGTAGAACATCATATCATCTGCAAAGAGTGATAACTTGGTCGCCTCATTGCCTATTTTAATGCATTCAATTTCTTTTTCTTCTCTAATTGCTACTGCTAGTGTTTATAGTACAATGTTAAATAATAGAGGTGATAATGGACATCCTTGTTTCACTCCTGATGTTATTGGGAATGCATCTAGTTTATCTTCATTACAGATGATGTTAGCTGTTAGATATATATATTGTTTATTATTTTTAGGAAAGACCCTTCTATTCCTATGATTTCTAGTGTTTTTCATAGGAATGGGTGTTGTACTTTATCAAAGGCTTTTTCTCCATCTATTGAGATAATCATATGATTTTTGTTGGTTTGCTTGTTGATATGGGCAATTATGTGGATGGTTTTCCTAATATTGAACCATCACTGAATTCCTGGTATAAATCCTAGTTGGTCATAGTGAATGACCCTCCTGATCACTTGCTGAAGTCTTTCTGCTAGTATCCTATTTAAGATTTTTGCATCTATATTCATTAGGGATATTGGTCTATAGTTTTCTTTCCCCATTTTTTATCTGCCTGGCTTTGGAATCAGTAACATGTTTATGTCATAAAATGAATTTGGTAGAACTCCCTCTTTGCTTATTATGTCAAATAGTTTGTATAGTATTTGGGGTTAGCTGTTCTTTGAATGTTTGATAGAATTCACTTGTGAATCAATCGGGTCCAGGGGATTTTTTCTTAGGGAGTTCTTTGATGGCCTCTTGGATTTCTTTTTCTGATATGTGATTATTAAAGTATTCTATTTCTTCTTCTGTTCGTCTAGGCAATTTCTATTTTTCTAAATGTTTGTCCATATCACTAGTATTGGCAGATTTATTGCTATATAATTGGGCAAAGAAGTTTTTAATGATTGCCTTAATTTCCTCTTCATTGGAGGTAAGGTCCCCCTTTTCATCTATGATACTGTTAATTTGCTTTAATTCTCTCCTTTTTAAAATTAGATTGACAAGTATTTTGTCTATTTTGTTTGTTTTTTCAAAGTACCAGCTTCTTGTCTTATTTAGTACTTCAATAGTTCTATCAATTTTTATTTTATTAATTTCTCCTTTAATTTTTAGGATTTCTAATTTGGTTTGTTTCTGGGGGGTTTTAATTTGTTCGCTTTCAAGTTTTTTGATTTGCATGTCCAATTCATTGCTCTCTGCCCTCCCTAATTTGTTAATATATGCACTCAGGGATATGAAATTACCTCTGAATACTGCTTTGGCTGCATCCCATAAAGTTTGAAAGGCTGTATCACCATTGTCATTTTCCTCAATGAAATTATTAATTGTTTCTCTGATTTGTTCTCTAACTAACTGATTTTGGAGCATAATATTATTTAATTTCCAATTGATTTTTTTGTTTTGCTCTACATGTACCCTTACTGATCATTATTTTTATTGCCTTATCTGAAAAGTTTGCATTAATTAATTCTGCTTTTCTGCATTTGTATGCCATATTTTTATGACCTAGTGTATGGTCAATCTTTGTGAATAAGCCATGTACTGTGGAAAAGAAGGAGCATTCCTTTTTATCCCTATTTATTTTTCTCTATATATCTATTAACTCTAATTATTCTAAGATTTCATTCACCTCTTTTACTTCTTTCTTATTTATTTTTTATTTGATTTATCTAAAATTGATAGTGGTTGGTTCAGATCTCCCACTAGTATAGTTTTATTATCTATTTCCTCCTTCAATTCTAGTAGCTTCTGCATTAGAAATTTGGGTGCTCTACCATTTGGAGCATATATGTTGATTGGTGATATGTCCTCGTTGTCTATACTCCCTTTTATCAGGATGTATTTACCTCCCCTATCCCTTTTAAGAAGGTCTATTTTTGCTCTGGATTTGTCAGATAGCATGATTGCTACTCCTACCTTCTTTCTGTCAGTTGAGGCCAAATAGGTCTTACTCCAACCTTTAATTATGACCTTGTGAGTATCTACTCACCTCGTGTGTGTTTCTTGAAGACAACATATAGTAGGGTTTTTGATTCTAATCCATTCTGCTATTTGTCTACATTTTATGGGTAAGTTCATACCATTCATGTTCAATGTTATGATTTTCATTTGTAAATTCCCCAGCATTTTGATATCCTCCGCTACTTCTGATGTTTCTTCTTTTACTATTACCTTTTAAACCAGTGATTTACTTTAAATCACTCTCCCTAGTCCCCTCCCTTGTTATGCTTCCATTTCTGGCCCCTCCCTTTTTGTTCCCTTCCCCTTCCCCCTCTCCTTCCCTCCTTTTTTGTACTCCCTCCCTACTACCCCCATAAGTTTCCTCTCTCCCTTACCCTGTTGGATAAGATAGAATTCAAGATCTCAATGGATCTAGATGCTCTTCCCTCTTAGAGTTGATTTCACTGAAAGATTTAAGTAATAGCAATTAGTACCCTTTTCCTCTCCTTCTTATAAGAGAATTATTCCCCTCCCTTCCCCTGTATATATTTGTCTGACAAAGATTATTCTATTTAATTTATTTCTCTAGTAGATCTTAATACCCTCATTGGTTCCCCCCTCCCTTTATCTTTCTTTTTTTCCCCTTCCAATCATGTTAATTCCCCAAACTTTCCCAATGAGTGATTCTTCTGGTTACTCTATTATGGCATACAATTTTTGAAAGTTACAAATAACATTTCCCTCATATGTTAGTATATATAATTTGATCTAATTGTAGACCTTATAGAAGAGAGTTTGAATGAAAGAAAAAAAAAACTTTCTTGTTTTTCCCTTTCTTTCATATTTACCTTTTCCTGTTTCTCTTGCTCTATGTGTTTGGATGTCAAACTTTCCACTGAGTTCTGGACTTTTCTTTGCAAATGCTTGGAAATCTTCTATTTTGTTGAATTCCCATACTTTCCTCTGGAAGTATATAGTCAGTTTTGATGGATAGCTGATTCTTGGTTGAAGACCTAGTTCTCTTGCCTTTCTGAATATCGTGTTCCAGGCTTTGCAGTCTCTTAGCGTGTTCACTGCTAGGTCTTGTGTAATCCTTATTAGTGTTTCTCTGTATCTTAAGTTCCTCTTTTTTAGCTTTTTGTAAGATTTTTCCCTTAGCTTGGAAGCTCTTGAATTTGGGGATCACATTCCTGGTGGTTGTCTTTGGGGGATTTAGTATGGAGAGTGTTCTATGAACCCTTTCTATTTCTATTTTACCCCCTTGTTTGAGAATATCAGGGTAATTCTCTTTGATGATTTCTTGTAGTATGTCATTGAGATTTTTGTTAATCTTTGTCTTTTCAGGTAGACCAATGATTCTCAATTTATCTCTCCTTCCTCTGTTTTCCTGGTCTGCCACCTTGTCAGTGAGATATTTTTTCTTCTAATTCATTAATTTTTGACTTGTTTTATTAATTCTTTCTGTTTTGCAAGATCATTGGCTACCAGTTGCTCAATTCTAGTCCTTAAGGCCTGGTTTTCTGCTTTAATCTTTTGGCATCCAGCTGTAATTTTTTGTTTCTCTAATGTAATTTGTTGGTTTACTTTTTGAACCATTTCCCACTTCTCTTTCCAGAGGGCTTCCATCTTTCTGATGATGAGATCCATTTGAGACTCTTCCAGGGCTTGTGGACAATTTTCATTTTTTTTTCGGTTTTGCCTTTGTTTGAGTTTCTTCCAGTATTTCCTCTGTAGCCTGGGTTTTTTCCTCCATAAAAATTTTCGAGGGTGACAGCTTTCTTTTTTAATCTCCTGTTGGGATTTTGTGTCTCCTGTGCACAGTTAGCCATTTTTTCTGGATGTTTTCAGTTCCCTCTTTAGTCAGAAATCAGAGTCTGCTGAGCAGGTTTTTTGTGTATGGAGTTAATGAGCAGGCTCTAGGTTTTCCTCAGTCCTTTGCAGCTTTTCTGGGTACCTTCCTCCAGGGGGCGCTCAGTGTCTGCTCCCTCTTACCCATCTGGTTTTCCAGTTTAGCTACTTTCGGGGGTGGGTCCCCTACATACCTAGTCAGTTCCCAAGGACCCCAAAAATGCTCCCTGTTCATTCCAGAGGGACTCTTTTCTCACTCCCTGGCTCCGGCTGGCATGCTGGCTCTGGACACCTGAGTTCTGTGGTCTCTCACATCTTGATTATTTCTGCCTAGCTGCCTTCCAGGAGGAGGGGGTCCCCCTGCTTTCCTAATCAGCTCCCAAGGGTACAGAAATGCCCTTTCCTCGCTTCAGAGACTCCCCATGCTTGTTTGTCTCAGCATGCACTGGCCCAGGTTCTGGCCCTATAAGTGGGGTTGGGGGAGAGTGGATCCGCACATTTGTGTGGAAACCCTTTCCCCCTCTTATAGGCTGGTAAAGTCTCGATCCCATGCACCTTCGCTGCACCCCACTCTACAGCTCCTCTGCTCCGCTGATAAAGATTCTTAAGGTCCTTATAGGTGTATGTCGGTGTATGTCAGGGAGAGTGAGTAAGCCACATTTATCTGGCTGCCATGCTTACCTGGAAGTCTTCTGATTTGTGGATTCTTGAAAAGGGGTCAAGGCCTCTGCTCTATTTTCTTCATCTTTTTAAATTTTCTCCTTTAAAATTTTAATTTTTTTCCCTTAATGTCTCTATTTAGTGACTGTTCTCCTCATCTTTCTTTTCATGACTGTTAAATATGTAAACTGCTATTATCCTTAATTCTCCAAGGTACAAATTAGCCCAATTTTGGCAATTGTTTTTAAAATAATCTTTTACCAATTTACAACATTTTTTAACAAACTGTCTTCTTATCTGTCTGACATTCCTTTCTCTGGAAAGGTCCAGATCTATATATCTACTTCCCAGCTAAATAAGTCTATCCATAAATTGGGAGGGATTTTCATCAGTTTTGTTTGTTTGTTTGTTTGTTTGTTTGTTTGTTTGTTTGTTTTTGCTTAGGATTCTCAAACTTTGTCCATGTGCTTGATCTGTTAGAACCAGCTCTCCTTGCTGTTAATAATGCCTCTCTAGCCTGGCATAGTTTTGTGTAATCTTCCTGCCTATTGCAGTTCTATTTTGGGTCTTCCTGGGGTCAATTAGTTGTTCTCTTCCCTTGGCCTGATAGACAAGAGAGATGGTTTTATTTTTCTCACTTTCTATCAAAAAAGCTTGGAGTAAATTTTCCACATCAATCCATGAGGGTACATATTTAATTTTATTTCATTTTTCACAAGTTTTGGGAAATGTTAATTAATTAATTTAGATTATTCTTCCATGGTTACAAGTTTCACATTCTTTCCTTCCCCTACCCCCCACATCCCATAGCTGACACGAATTCCACTGAGTTTTACATATATCCTTGATCAAGACCTATTTTCATACTATTGACATTTGCACTAAGGTGATCATTAAAGTCTGTATCCCTGATCATATCCCTATTAACCCATGGGATCAAGCAGTAATTTTTCTTCTTTGTTTCTATTCCCACAGTTCTTCCTCTGAATGTGAATAGTGTTTTCTTATAAGTTTCTCAGAATTGTCCTGGATCATTGCATTGCTGTTAGTAGAGAAGTGCATTATATTAGATTATACCACAGTGTATCCATCTCTGTGTATAATGTTCTCCTAGTTCTGCTCCTTTCAATCTGCATCAATTCCTCAAGGTCAATCCAGTTCAGAATTCCCCCAATTCATTATTCCTTTGAACACATTAGTATTCCATCACTAAGATACCATAATTTTTTCAGCCATTCTGCAATTTAAGGTCAATCTCTAATTTTCCAATTTTTGCCATCACAAAGACTGCAGCTATGAATATTTGGGTAAAACTCTTTTTCCCTATGATCTCTTTGGGGTACAAACCCAGCAGTGGTAAAGCTGGACCAAAGGGAAGGCAGTCTTTTAGAGCCCTTTGGGCATAGTTCCAAATTGCCATAAAGAATGGTTGGATAAATTCACAACTCCACCAGCAATGTATTAATATGTGGGGTTATATTTTAAGATAAATTCTCTCTAGTTTTTTTATAGTCACAATGAATTCACTTCAAAGGAAGGACAGTTTTCTTTTAATCTCTCAATATTCTAAGGAGTGAATGGTGTATGATGCCTATGGGAAACAACTTCTCCACTCTTTTTGTTCCCATTTGAATCCATTTATTTAGTTAATTTAGAACATTAGTCCTTGTTTACAATAATCACATTATTTCCCTCCCTCCCATCCACCCACTCTTCCCCCAACTACATGCGATTTCATTGGGAATTACTTGTGTCCTTGATCAGAACCTATTTCCATGTTGTTGTTTAAACTAGGATGTAAATTTAGAGTCTATATCTCCAACCATATCCCTTCTACTCATGTATTCAAGCAGTTGTTTTTCTTAGATGTTTTTACTCCTGCAGTGGTTCTTCTGGAAGTGGATAGTGGTTTTTCTTGTAGGTTCCTCCAAGTTGTTCAAGATCACTGCATTGCCACTAATGGAGAAGTCCATTATATTCGATTATACCACAGTGTATCAGTCTCTGTGTACAATGTCTTCCTTGTTCTGCTCCACTCACTCTGTATCACTTCCTGGAGGTTGTTCCAGGCTCCATGGAATTCCTCCACTTTATTATTCCATTGAGCATAATAGTATTCCTTCACCAACATATACCACAATTTGTTTAGCCATTCCCCAACTGAAGGGCAGCCCCTCATTTTCCAATTTTTTGCCTCCACAAAGAACACAACTATGAATATTTTCATACATATCTTTTTCCTTATTATCTCATTGGAGTACGAACCCAGCAGTGCTATGGCTGGATCAAATGGCAGACAGTCTTTTATCACCCTTTGGGCATAGTTCCAAATTGCCCAACAGAATGGTTGGATCAATTCACAGCTCCAGCAATTAATTAATGTCCCAACTTTGACACATCTCCTCCAACATTCATTACTTTCCTTTGCTGTCATGTTAGCCAATCTGCTAGGTGTGAGGAGATACCTCAGTGTTGTTTTGATTTCCATTTCTCTGATTATAAGAGATTTAGAGCATTTTTTCATGTGCTTAACAATAGTTTTGATTTCTTTAACTGAATATTGCCTATTCATGTCCCTTGCCCATTTTTCAATTGGAGAATGGCTTGATTTTTTTATACAACTGGTTTAGCTGTTTATAAATTTGAGTAATTAGACCTTTGCCAGAGGTTTTTGTAATGAAGATTGTTTCCCAATTTGTTGCTTCCCCTCTATTTTTGGATGCATTAGTTTTGTTTGTACAAAAACTTTTTAATTGGATATTGTTATTGATTGGATAAAGTTATTGATTTTACATTTTGTGATTTTCTCTAGCTGTTGCTTGGTTTTAGAGTCTTTCCTTTCCCAAAGATCTGACAAGTATACTATTCAATTTTCATCTAATTTGCTTATAGTTTCCTTCTTTATATTAAGGTGATTCACCCATTCTGAGTTTATCTTTGTGTAGGGTGTGAGATACTGATCCAAACCTAATCTCTCCCATACTGTCTTTCAATTTTCCCAGCAGTTTTTATTAAAAAAGTGGAGTTTGGTCCCCAAAACTGAGATCTTTGTGTTTTTCATAGACTCTCCTGCTGTAGTCATTTACCCCAAGTGTATTCACTTATCCTCCTTTCTGTCCCTTCATAAGTACCAAATTGTTTTGATAACCACTGCTTCATAGTATAGTTTGAGATATGGGACTGCAAGTCGTCTTTCCTTTGCATTTTTTTCATGATTTCCCTGGATATCCTTGATCTTTGGTTCTTCCAAATTAACTTTGTTATGTTTTTTTTTTCCTAATTCCATAAAGAAGATTTTTGGTAGTTCAATGGGTATGGTACTAAATAAGTAAATTAATTTGGGTAGGATTGTCATTTTTATTACGTTAGCTCATCCCACCCATGAGCAATCAATGTTTTTCCAATTGTTTAGATCTAGTTTTAATTGTGTGGAGAGTGTTTTGTAGTTGTGTTCATATAGTTCCTGTGTTTGTCTAGGGTGATAGATTCATAAGTATTCTATATAGTCTAGGGTGATTATAAATGGAATTTCTCTTTCTAATTCTTGCTGCTGAGATGGATGGGAGATATATAGAAATGCTGATGGCTTATGCGGGTTTATTTTGTATCCTGCAACTTTGCTAAAGTTGTTGATTTTATCGACTAGCTTTTTGGTTGATTCTCTAGGATTCTTTAAGTAAACCATCATATCATCCACAAAGAGTGATAGCTTGGTCTCCTCATTGCCTATTTTAATAACTTCAATTTCTTTTTCTTCTCTAATTTCTACTGTTAGTGTTTCTAGTACAATGTTAAATAATAGGGGTTATAATGGACATCCTTGTTTCACTCATGATCTTATTGGGAAGGCTTCTAGTTTATCCCTGTTGTAGATGATGTTTACTGATGGTTTCAGATATATACTGTTTATTATTTTTAGGAAAGGACCTTCTATTCCTATACTTTCTAGTGTTTTCAGTAAGAATGGGTGTTGTATTTTATCAAGGGTTTTTTCTGCATCTATTGAGTTAATCATGTGATTTTTGTCAGTTTGCTTGTTGACATGGGCAATTATGTGGATGGTTTTTCTAATATTGAACCATCCTTTTATTCCTGTTATGAATACTACCTGATTATAGTGAATAACCCTTGTGATGGCTTACTGGAGTCTTTTTGCTAGTATCCTATTTAAGATTTTTGCATCTATATTCTTTAAGGAGATTGGTGTATAGTTTTCTTTCTCCATTTTTGACCTGCCTGGCTTTGGGATAAGTACCATGTTTATGTGTAAAATGAATTTTGTAGCACTCCTTCTTGGCTTATTCTGTCAATAGTTTGTTTAATATTGGGATTAGTTGTTCTTTGAGTGTTTGATAGAATTAATTTGTGAATCAATCTGATCCTTGGGGTTTTTTCTTAGGAAGTTCTTTGATGGCTTGTTCAATTTCTTTTCTCTGATATGGGGTTGTTTAGGTAATTTATTTCTTCCTCTGTTAATCTAGGCTATTTATATTTTTGTAAGTATTTATCCATATCACCTAGATTGCCATATTTGTTGCCATATAATTGGACATAGTAGTTTAAAATGATTGCCTTAATTTGTTCTTCATTAGAAGTGAGGTCTCCCTTTTCATCTTGGATACTGTCAATTTGGTTTTTTATTTCCTTTTTTTAATTACACTGACCAGTACTTTGTCTATTCTTTTGTTTTTTTCAAAGTACCAGCTTATAGTCTTATTTATTAAATCAATAGTTCTTTGGCTTTCAATTTTATTAATTTCTCCTTTGATTTTTAGGGTCTCTAATTTAGTCTTCATCTGATGATTTTTAATTTGTTTATTTTCTAGTTTTTAATTTGCATACCCAATTCATTGATCTCTGCCCTTCTTAATTTGTTAATATATGAACTCAAGAATACAAATCTCCCCCTGAGTACTGCTTTGGCTGCATCCGATAGGTTTTGAAAACATGTCTCATCATTGTCATTTTCTTCAATGAAATAATTAATTTCTTCAAGATTTGTTCTTTGACTAATTTTTGAGAATTGTATTGTTTAATTTCATGTTAATTTTTGATTCACTTCTCTATGTACCCATACTAATTATTATTTTCATTGCATTGTGGTCTGAGAAGGTTGAATTCATTATTTCTGCTCTTTTGAACTTGTTTGCAATGATTTTATGCCCTACTACCGGGTCAATCTTTGTGAATGTACCATGTACAGCTGAAAAGAACGTGTATTCCTCTTTGTCCCTATTTATTTTTCTCCACATATCTACTGACTCTAATTTCTCTAACATTTCATTTACTTTTCTTACCTCTTTCTTATTTATTTTTGATTTGATTTATCTAGTTCTGATACAGGAAAGTTCAGGTCTCCCACTAGTATAATTTTTCTATCTATTTCATCCCTGAGCTCCACTAGTTTCTCCTTTAGAAATTTGAATGGCATCCCATTTGGTTCATACATGTTGAGTACTGATATTTCCTCCTTGTCTATACAGCCTTTTATCAGAATGTAATTACCTTCCCTATCTCTTTTGACTAGATCTATTTTTACTTTGGTTTTGTCAGATATCATGATTGTGACTCCTGCCTACTTTTTATCTGTTGATGCCTAATAGTTTTTGCTCCATCCTCTTACTTTTACCCTAAGCATATATACTCTCCTCATGTGTATTTCTTATATACAGCATATGGTAAGGCTTAGATTTCTAATTTACTCTGCTATTTGCTTGCGTTTTATGGGTGATTTCATTCCATTCTTATTCAGTGTTATGATGGTTATCAGCTGTGTATTTCCCAGCATTTTCATTTCCACTTTTTATCCTGCCTTTTCTTATTTCATTATTTCCTTCTATATTAATGTTTTGTTTTTACTCAGTCCCCCTAATTCCTGCCCTTATTTTACTTCCCTTTATATCCCCCTTCTTATTACCCTTTTATTTACTTTACATTTTTTAAAACTCCCCACCCTCTTACTCCCTTGTATTGTTTCCCTCCCCACAAGTCCATTTGTTTCTCTTCTAATTCCCTATAGGGGTCAGTTTTCTTGGATAGTTTTCTTTAGTATGATGTCCAGGCTTTTTCTTTTGTCATGGTCTTCCAATTGACCAATGATTCTTAAGTTGTCTCTCCTGGAATGATTTTCTATATCTTCTGTTTTGTGAATGAGGTGCTTTATATTTTCCTCAATTTTTTCATTCTTTTGTTTGTTTGTTTTTATAGTTTCCTGCTGCCTTGTGAAGTTTCTTGCAGAATTCTAATTGTTCTATTCTGGTTTTTAAAGACTGGATTTCATCCCTGGCTTTTTGGTCATCCTCCTTCTGATCTTTCATCTCCTTTGACTCATTTTCAAGCTAATTAATTTTGACTTTCCAAACACTATTTTCTTGTTTTATTTCAATTGCCACTCTTTCCAGATGACTTATCTTGCTTTTTAAGTTCATTTCCCAGTTGTCTTCAGCCTCTCTTAATTGTGTTTTGAATTGTATTTTGAGTTCTTTCAAAGCTTGTGTCCAATTCACTGGAGTTTCAGTGTTTTTGCTTGGTGTTCCTTCATCCTTCTTTGTTCCATTTGCTTTTTGTTCATTGTCTGGATAGAAGCTGTTGATTGTAATTTCTTTTTTCTTTTTCTGTTGTTTGCTCATATTTGCCCCTTCTTTTCCCCCTGTTGTTGCCTGTACTTTTACTCCTCTCATAATGTTCTCCATCTGGGTTTTTTTACTTTTCTGTTAGTCTTCTGCCTTGGAGTAGTCAGCAAATCTCTCAGTGCAGTCTGTGGTGGAGGGGTGTTAGAGTTTGAGCTTCTCTGCCCTCTGAAGGCTTTAATGAGATTAAGTCCAGATGGTTTGAACTTGTAGAGCTGGATGTCCCCTGAGGCCAAAACCTCTGGAAAGGGGGTAGGGGAGTGGGGGGCAATTTGGAGTCTCTCCACTGCTGCCACTAGGCTTCCCACTCTGTGGTTTTTCTCCAACGGCTTCCCCACTCCTGTGTTCGATGCTCTGAGCTTGGCACAGCTTTGCCCACAAGGTACTCCCTCCAGACCAGAACCATTGTCTGCCCAGAAGTTCCAGCAATTGCTAGAGGCTCAGCTCTCTGGGGGGGGGGGGGTCCTGGTACCCTCCTTTTTCTGATCTCCAAATTCCAAATGAATTTTGTAATGGAATGGCACCTGCAAAAGGTCAGGTTCAAACAATTTTCTAACTCAAACAACTTGGAAGGTCAGCAAGACAGGTCTGTCACCATGAACTAGTGATGAAGTGCAGAACAGGCCAAGCCCTGCCTTGACAAGTTAGCACAGATTTTAGGGTTAGATCAATCAGAAGCAATAGCTTCTAGAGCTCTCAGCTCACAGATGGTTGTGGGGTCAAGTCATTGGTCACAATATGATTACAGGGGTTCCTTTGTTGACAATGGGTGAAGGATTCTATTGCATTGTTACAGAAAGATCAAGGTTACACCCTTGGATCTCAGGACAAAAGACCCAGGTTGATGAAGAGTATTAGAATACATGCTCTTAAAGTCAAAGGGGAGCAGGGACCATGGTTCCAGTTCTTGAGAACTAAAGAGTGCTCATGGTAATCTACAGACCACAGAACAGGACAAGAACTGGTTTAAAAAAGGGAATGGATTCATTCAGATAGACATAGAAAGCTATCTTACCCTAAAGGAAAATAGGAAAGAAAGGGGAAAAGAAAAAGGAGGACATATAGAAAAGAGGGTAGATTAAAGAAGGCAGTAGTCAGAGGCAAAATGCTTTTGAAGATGGACAAGATGAAAGGAAAGGAGGATTAGGATAAATGAAAAAATAGGATGGAGCAAAGTACACAATAAGCAAAACAAAAACATACAGGAAAATTCTCTGATCTCATTTCTCAAATACATAGAGAAATAAATTAACTATAGAGGAATACAAGTAATTCCCCAATCAATAAATGGTCAAAGGATCTGAGCAGTCGGTTTTCAGAAAAGAAATCAAAGCTATCAATAGTCATGTGAAAAAAGCTCTAAATCATTATTGATCAGAAAAATGCAAATTAAAACATTGCTGTGGTACCACTTCACAGTCATCAGATTGGCTATTATAATTGAAAAGGAAAATGACAAATGTTGGTGGTACTGTGGGAAAAGTGAGATACTAATGCACTGTTGGGAGGAGTTGTAAACAGATTCAACTATTCTGGACATAGGTTTTGAATTATGGCCCAAGGACTCTAAAACTGCTCATACCCATTGACACAGCAATACAACTATGACACATGTATACCAAAGATATATAAAAAAAGGAAAAGTATCATGTGAACAAAAACATTTATAGCAGCTCTATTTGTGGTTGGAAAGAATTGGAAATATAGGATGTTCATCAACTGTTGAGTAGGGTGATTTCAGAAAACACTTGGAAAGAATTATAGAAACTTATGCAAAGTGAAATGAACAGAATCCAGGAGAACACTATAAAAAATAACAATATTGTACAATGAACAACTCTGAAGAACTTAGCTATTATCAGCAATAGAATATCAAAAGACACCTGATGAAAAATGCCTCCAGAGAAAAAAATTGAGGGAATCTGAATTAAGACTGATAGATAATGTATTTCACTTTATTTATTTTTGTGTGTTTTCTTTTACAAAATGACTAACATGGAAAAATATTTTACTTGAAATGTGAAATCTATATCAGTTTTTTTGCTGTCTCATACAGGGAGTGGTGAAAGAGGGAGGGAGGAAGAGAATTTAGAATTCATTTTTTTCAAGAATGTTAAAATTGTTTTTCATGTAATTTTGGAAAACTTAAAATATTCTTTAAAAACTTAAAGAAAAAGGTAATTTGAGGTCATGACTAAAGAGGAGATTTGTTTTGTTTGGCTATACATGTTTGTAATGAGAATTTTGTTTTATTTTTATTTTTCCAATGCAAGAGTTGGGAAGGAGACAGTATAGGCTTTGTAATGTTAAAAAATTATTTAAATTAAAATGTCAATAAAACCTGAAAAACTTCAATAGCAGTGCTAGTGATCAAATTTTATTTTTACCTAATTTACTTAGCCTGAAGTCTAATTTTTCTCAGTTCCTAGGTCTATGACTCACATTAATTTGCCTGTCATAGATTATAAGAAATGAATGACAGAGTGTGAAGGTCAGGTAAGCAATGGTAAAATTCACCATTACAGCATTGGAGAGAGAATCAGCTTAGTAAGGCGACTGTCTCCTCATAAATGAGAAAAAGTTAAAGAGAGAGAGAGAGAAATAAGATAGATATAGAAGGTAAGAAACACCTGAATGACTGCGAGGGACCCCGAGTGAGTAAACACAAAGCACACAGAGATTGGGGCTAGATCTACCATTTGTTATGACAAAGAAAAAAATTTATAGAAAGTACAGTATAAACACCACATCATTCATAGAGGTGTGACTTTTTCACAGAAAATTGTTTCCGAAAAAGCTTTACCCAAAATATTTCTAAGGCATTTCTACAAACCCAAGCAATTGAAGAATATTGACAATAACTTGGGGATTTACAGGAATTACAAGAAAAGAGATTCCAAGTCATTTGGTTATGACATTACAGAAGCTTCTTTGATCATCAAAATAATAAACAGCTTCAAGCATTATTACGAAGGAGGCTTTTCAGGAGAACTCTTTATTTGCATTAGAGGTAGACAATACTTTTTGAACTACTATTTTGAGATTTAAGCCTTATCAAAGAAATCTTATGCAAGCTCATAAGCAAAATTTTATGGCTACTTTTCCTCAGTGGATCTAAATTGTCTTTAGGTTCCTTCATATATCCTAGTAGCCTGGATGGTTCCAGCACCCTATTTTCTCTACAACTTCCCTGCAGTCCTCATACCATGTATACTTAGAGAATAGAAAAAATATTTACATGGCCAAAGCTGTAAATTTAGACAACATGAAATAAAACTAGTGCCAGGAATTTGCTAGAAACTTGGTAAGTATAACACTTTTTTCCCTGCTTGTCCCTGAAATTTATATTATGTAGTAAAAAAAATACTTTCTACAACTATGGATACATTCCAGGGTTTTTGTGTTTTTTTGGGGGGGGGGGTGTTTGTTGTTGTTTTGGCAGAGAGATGAATAATTCACATCAATTACCTATTTTCTCCATTTCTGAGAGTGACTATCAGCCCTTCATTAGCTATAAGTTTTTTTTAGTTTTTTCCCAGCACCTTTGATACATTCTAGTTCAGTCAATTATTTTTGACAATCCAGAGTTTTTCTGTGTAATTTAAAATGTGTATTCAGTGGATGATTTTGCCCCTAGCTGCTCCTAACATCTGTGCCAGTATGGCAATCTTTCTGAAAAATCAATCCAAACCACTAGGCAAATCACTTAAATCTCCCAAAGTGGGCTGAGAAATGGAGTTTCCAAAAACAGTATTTTCCTCCATCAAGGCTGAGAAAAGACAGAGGGATGAATACTCGTCTTACTGGGTAATGCTGCAGAGTTCCCAAGCTGTAATTTTCTGCCTGTGAAGAATCTGGAGTCCTATGTAATAGTGGGGGCAAGATGAAAATTTGGCCAAATTAGTTCTTCTTTTATGGTACTTGGCATGTGACTCTTGGAACATGTATATATGTGTACATACCTACATACCTACATATATACATATATGTGAAAAATAATTGGAACAGCCAGAATCCTCAACACTTTGTCATAATCACTAAAGAAATGTATTCAAAATTCCAATGAAACTAGCTGTAAACAACATGATTCTGACATTCCCTGAGGGATTCACAAGTCTTTAAAAATAATCATCTATATTTTTACAGAAAATTATCATAAAAGTATCAATAAAAAGATAATGGCAAAATCTCAAAGGAGGCAGTCATATTGTAGGAGCAAGAGTATTTAGATTTGGCATCAGATGACTTAGTCTACTCTCCTAACTTGACTACTTTAAACACATGTGTCCTTAGAAGAGTCACTCTTTGTCTCAATTTCCTAATCTAGATTTACTATTATAGGTCTAGAATTACTTACCTATCTCTTGGACATCTACTTTCTATTTTGACATGTTGGGGAACATATTGTAGGATGTTTGCTCACAGAACTCCCTTTGTTAACCAGTGGAGATAATACAATTATGGTTGTCTCTTCAATAATTCTACCAGAACAGTTTTGAAATTGCTCAAATAAAGCACTGCCTGGTAGACAAAATATATTGAACCCCCTTGCAGGACATTTAATAGGGTAATAAAATACTAACTCTAATCTTAAGCAAAGCAATAGAAGGTGGAGTTAGGATGGCAGCATCGAGGCAGTGAAAGTTCAGACTTTTGAAAACCCTTCCTTATCAAATCAAAAACACAATGCTTCTAGGGGACTGAAAACCAAATCTAACAACAGGACAGAGCTAAGTATCCCTCCTGCTGGACTCAACTTAAAAGGTACACCCCCCCAAAAATCTGAATGTGAGAACACTTGGGTTTAAGGGGAAGGAAGAAGGAAAGTCCCAGGATACTACCACCACCACCAGTTCTGATTCTCCAGCAGTAGCTGGAAACTCTGGGTGGGCAAGGGCGCTAGTCTGGAGTGAGTACCTTGCAGGCAAAGCTGTGCCAGATTTGAATATAGACAGCAAGGAGGCAGCTGGAGAAGAAGCTCAGATAAAGCAGGGCAATTACAGAGACACTTCATATTCCTCTCCCCCTTCCCAAGGTTTTTGTCTCATGGCACATCCAGATCTGCAAGATCAACTTCACCCTGGCTTAATCTTATCAAGCCTTCATAGGGCAGGGAAGCTCAAGCCCCAACACACCTCCCCCACAGACTTCTCAGAGAGCCTAGCTGACTAAGCTCCAAGGGTGAAGGTCAACAGAAAACCCTAAACCCAAAGATGCAGCACATAATGAGCGGAGCAAGACTACAGCTAACTAGGGCAGGGGGAGGAAATAGGACAAATATGAGCAAACAACAGGAAAAGAAAAAAGAAATTACAATCAACAGCTTCTATCCAGACAATGAACAAAGAACAAAAGGAACAGAGGAGGAGCAAAGAACACCAAGCAAAAACACAGAAACTCCAGTGAATTGGACACAGGCTTTGGAAGAATTCAAAACACAATTCAAAACACAATTAAGAGAGACTGAAGACAACTGGGAACAGAACTTAAAACTCAAGATAAGTTATCTGGAAACAGAGGCACTTGAACTAAAACAAGAAAAGAGTGTCTTAAAAGCCAAAATTAATCAGCTTGAAAATGAGGCAAAGGAGATTAAAGATGAGCTCCAAAGAAAATCAGACTGGAAGGAGAAGGATGACCAAAAAGCCAGGGATGAAATTCAGTCTTTAAAAACTAGAATACAACAATTAGAAGCAAACAACTTCACAAGGCAGCAGTAAACTATAAAACATAATCAAAAGAATGAAAAAAATGAGGAAAATATGAAGTACATCATCCACAAAAGAGAAGAATTAGAAAACAGGTCCAAGAGAGATAACTTAAGAATCATTGATCTACTGGAATACCATGACAAAAGAAAAAGGCTGGACATCATTCTACAGGAAATTATCCAAGAAAAATGCCCCAACATTCTAGAGCAATAGGGAAAATTGGAGATTGAAAGAATCCACAGATGACACCCTGTACTTACTCCCCAATGAACATCCAAGAATGTTATAGCCAAGTTCAAGAACTAACAGATCAAGAAAAAACATATTACAAGCTGCTAAGAAGTCATTCAGATACCATGAAACTACAGTTAGGATAACACAGGATCTGGCTGCATCTACACTGAAGGACTGAGAGAGGACTTCCAGGTAAACATGGTGTCAATTTAGACACAGGACTCTTCCTCTCCCCACCATCTACCGATACAGACTACCTCAAAAAGCCAAAAATAAAATTCATAGGAACAAAGGGACTCTACAGTAGGGTGCAGCATTGAAGATACATGGGATGTGGGCATTTACAAACCATAAGTGGGTGAAAAAGCTCCCACCAAAATGCAAGCTGATGAACCCTCACCTACCCCACCTACAGAGCCAGAGCCAGCACATTCTAGAATCAGTGAGTGTGCAAGGAGCACCTCTGGAGCAAATGAGGGGGCACCTTTGGGTCCATGGCAGCTGACTGCCATAACCTTCCACCAAGGACCTACCCCTGAGAGCAGCTATACCTGAGACCCCAGCAGGCTGAGGAGCTCAGATTGTGGGCACCCACACAGGGAGATAGCACAGAGACGGGCAGCAAACAGTGGAAGCTGAAGAGACTCCAGAACAGGCCTTAGCCAAAATCCTTGCTCCTTAGCTCTATACAGAGATAGCCTGCCCATCTCACTCATATTTCTGACTGAAAAGGAAAGGAAAAACCACCACAGTGATGGGAAATAGTACCCAGGAACAACAACTTCCCAACCTCAATAAAAACAAGAATAAGGGGTTGATCATGGATAATTTTTACAGAGGAAAGACCCAGAGGAAATAGAAGATGAAATCCAAATAAATGCACCAAAACCTTCCAAAAAATGGAAATTTCCCACAAACTCTTGAAGAATTTAAATTTGAGCTTATCAAAAAGAAGGAAATCTTCTCAAAAGAAAAGAGGGAAATAGTTCAAAAAGAAAATGACAGTTTAAAGGACAAGAACTCCCAATTGGAGAAATAGCTGGGAACTACAAAAAGCAGAATAGACCAAACTGAAAAGGAAATTCAAAAGATTATAGCTGAAAATCAAAAGACTATAGAAGAAAACCAAAAGATAATAGCAAAAAGCCAAAATATTATAAGAGAAAACCAGGCCTTAATGACCAGAATTACACAATTGGAAACCAATGATCTTGCAAAACAGCAAGAATTAATAAAGCAAAGTCAAAAGACTGACAAGATAGAAGAAAACCTAAAATATCTCAAAGAAAAGATGAAGAATCAGGAAATCAGAGCATGAAGAGACAATTTGAGTATCATTGGTCTACCTGAAAAGCCAGAAATAACCAGAAATATTGACATCATACTACAAGAAATTATCCAAGAAAACTGTCCTGATATTCTTGAACAAGGAGATGGGGGAGACATTGAAAGATTTCACAGAATACTCTTTACACTAAATCCTCGAAAGATAACTCCGAGGAACGTAACTGCCAAATTCAAGAGCTTCCAGGCTAAGGAGAAAATTTTGCAAGAAGCCAAAAAGAGACAATTCAGATATCAAGGAGCATCAACCAGGATTATCCAACATCTGGCAGCTTCCACACTAAAGCACCTCAAGACATGGAATATGATATTCAGAAAGACAAGAAAATTGAGTCTTCAACCAAGGATCACCTATCTATCAAAACTGACTATATACTTCCAAGGAAAAGTATGGACATTCAACAAAAAAAGATTTCCAAGTATTTATAGAGAAAAGACCAGAAATAAGTGCAAAGTTTGATATCCAAACATTCATATAAAGAGAAACATGAAAAGGTAAATAACAAAGAGAGGAAAAGGGGGGGGGGATGTATTTTTTATACACTGAAGGAGCACAAGGCATGGAATATGATACTCCAGAAATCAAGGGAACTGGGTCTACTACAAATAATCAACTATCAAGCAAAACTGAGTATATTCTTGCAGGGGAAAGTGTGATCATTTAATAGAATACAATACTTCTAAACATTTGTAAAGAAAAGACTAGATGTGAACATAAAATTTGAGGCCCAAACATAGAACTAAAGAGAATACGCAAAAGATAATTAAGAAAGGTGAAAAAACAAAACAAAAGAAGTAAACATCCTTTTAAGGGACCCAATGAGTTAAAATGATATGTATCCCTACAAGAAAAGAGAATATTGGTAACTCTTGAAAATTATTATCAACTGGGGAGGTAGAAGAATTTTACTTAAAGGGAACAGTGACAAACACTATAGGATGAAATGCCAAGACATAAATATGTATATAGATATAGGTATGCATAAATGTATATATAGTAGTAGTAGTCTCTCGGTAACTGAGGATGACAATTGTCTTTGTGCATTTTCATCTATGGTGTATAGATGAGTGTGCACAAAGACACTTGTGCGTGAAGTAGATTTAAGTGGAAAAGTTGATGCACAGAGACAGTCCCACTTTCTCGGCATTGGAAGCCTGGGTCCAGTGGCATGAAAAATCATTACACCTGGAGACTTCCTCAGCTGCATTGGATGGCCGTGTTGTCTTTTGTGCTCTAACATGCCCTAAGCACTCCACAGTGCTTTGCTGCATCACCATCTCAGTCATTGAACCTTCTTACTGGTTTCTTCCATCTGTTAGGCCGCAGCAGTCTTCACATGCTGGGTGAGCAAAGCCTTGGTTCACCAGTATATATATATATATATATATATATATATATATATATATATGTATATACCAGTATGTATATATATATATATATAACACTAAAGTTATATATATATAACACTAAAGTTATATATATATAACTAAAGTTAAAAAGAATAATACTAAGAGAAATGGGAAAAGAAACAAAATGGGTAGATTTTTAAGTCATAAAGAAGCAAATGGTTGGAGTTGGGGAGAACACCAATACACTGGAAGGGTAAATAGGTTGGAGATATATACGTGCATTGAAATTGACTGAAAGAGGGAAGAACAATGAAATTCATTAGGGCAGAGAAATGATTTGTGCCTTATAGGGAATTAGAAGGGTAACGAAAATACTGGTGGGGATGGAAGCAATAAGAAGGAGGGAGAGGTGGGGGTAGTTTAAAAAGATCATTAGGAAAATAAGAGGGGAATAAGAAAGGAGGGAGGTAGAAAGGGTAGTAAAATAAGGGTGGGAATTAGGGGGATTAAAACCAAAGTACTGGTATAGAAGGAAATAGTGAAGGAGTAAAAGGCAGGACTGACTAGGAGTGGAAATCAAAATTCTGGGAAATACACAGTTGGTAACCATAACTCTGAATGTGAATGGAATGAAATAACCCATAAAATAGAAGCAAATAGCAGAGCAGATTAGAATTTAAAAAAACCCTACCATATGCTGTCTATAAGAAACTCACAAGAGGAAGGTAGATACACATAGGGTAAAAGAAAGCAGATGGAGCAAAATCTATTTGGAATCAACTGAGAAAAAGAAAGCAGCAGTCAAAATCATGATATCTGACAAACCAAAGTAAAAATATATCTAATCAAAACAGATAGGGAAGGTAATTACATCCTGATAAAATGCAGCATAGATAATAAGGAAATATCAGTATTAATATGAATGCACCAAATGGCATAGAATCTAAATATCTAAAGAAGAAACTAGTGAAGCTCAAGGATAAAATAGATAGAAAAACTATACTAGTGGGAAGCCTGAACTTTGCTCTATCAGAACTAGATAAATCAAAGCAAAAAATAAATAAGAAGTAAGAAAAGTGAATGAAATTTTAGAAAAATTAGAGTTACTAGATATGTGGAGAAAAATAAATAGGGACAAAAAGGAATAAACATTTTCAGCAGCACATATTACTTTCACAAAGATTACCATGTACTAGGGTATAAAAACATTGCAAACAAGTTCAAAAGAGCAGAAATAATAAATTCAACCTTCTTAGACCAAAATGAAATGAAAATAAAAATTAGTAAGGGCAAATCAAACATTAATTGGAAATTAAACAATATAATTCTCCAAAATTGGTTCGTTAAAGAACAAATAACAGAAACAATCAAGAACTTCATAGAAGAAAATGACAATGATGAGACATCCTTTCAAAATCTAGGGGATGCAGCCAAAGCAGTGTTCAGGAGGAAATTTATATCCTTGATTTAAAATATTAACAAAGTAGGGAGGGCAGAGGTCAATGAATTGGGAATGCAAATTAAAAAAAAATAGAAAGGGAACAAATTAAAAATCCTCAGATGAAAACTAAATATGAAATCCTAAAAATCAAAGGAGAAATTAATAAAGGTGAATGTCAAAGAACTATTTATTTAATACATGAGACTAGATGCTGGTACTTTGAAAAAACAAATAAAATAGACAAAGTACAGTCCAATGTAATTTAATTTAATTGGGGAATAGCTGAACAAATTGTGGTATATGTTGATGATGGAATACTATTGTGCTCAAAGAAGTAATAAAGTGGTATTCCATGGGAACTGGAACAAACTCCAGGAAGTGATACAGAGCAGAAGGAGCAAAACCAGGAGAACATTGTACACAGAGACTGATACACTGTGGTACAATCAAACATAATAGACTTCTCCATTAGTGGCAATGAAGTGTTCTGGAACAACCTGAAGGGATCTATGAGAAAGAACACTATCCACATTTAGAGGGAAAAAAATAGGAGTAGAAATACAGAAGAAAAACAACTGCTTCATTACATGGGTCGAGGGGGCTATGATTGGGGATGTAGACTCTAAATGAACATCCTAGTGCAAACACCAACAACATGGAAATGGGTTCTGATCAAGGACACATATAATACCCAGTGGAATTGCATGTTGGCTATGGGAGGGGTTCGGGGGAGGGGAGGGAGGAATAGAATATGATTTTTGTGACCAAGGAATAATGTTTGAAATTATCCACATAAAAATTAAAAATAAATAACAGCTCCTAGTCTTATTTATTAGTTTAATAGTTCTTTCACTTTTATTTTATTAGTGTCTTCCTTAATTTTTAGGATCTCTAATTTAGTTTTCTTCTGGGGATTTTTAATTTGTTCTCATTTAAGGTTTTTTATTTGCATGTCCAATTCACTGACCTCTGCCCTCCATAATTTGTTAATATGTGAATTCATGGATTAAAATTTTCCACTGAGTACTGCTTTGGTTGCATCCCCTAGATTTTGAAAGGATGTCTCATCATTGTCATATTCTCCAGTGAAATTATTAACTATTTCTATGATTTGTTCTCTAACTAACCAATTTTGGAGAATTGTTATTTAATTTCCAACTAATTTTTGATTTGGCTCTCCATATACACTTACTGGTCATCATTTTAATTGCATTAAGATCTGAAAAGGTCGAATTTATTATTTCTGCTTTTCAGCATTTGTTTGCCATGTTTTTATGACCTAGTTCATGATCAACCTGTGTGAATGTACTATGTGCTGCTGAAAAGAAAGTGTATACCTTTTTTTTTCATATTTATTCTTTTCCATATATCTATTAACTCTAATTATTCTAAGATTTCATTTACATCTTTTACCTCTTTCTTATTTATTTTTTTATTTGATTTATCTAAATTTTATAGTGTTAGGTTCAGGTCTCTCACTAGTATAGTTTTACTATCTATTCTTCCTTCAATTCCACTACTTTCTCCTTTAGAAATTTGGATGCTACATCATTTGGTGCATAGATGTTGATTAGTGATATTTCCTCGTTGTCTATACTCCCTTTTATCAGGCTGTATTTACCTTCCCTATCCCTCTTAATCAACCTATTTTACTTTGGCTTTGTCAGATATAATGATTGCAAATCTTTCTATCAGTTGAGGCCTAATAGGTTTTGCTCCAACCTTTAATTCTAACCTTGTGAGTATCTACCTGCCTCAGGCTATGCTTCTTGTAGAGAACATATGGTAGGATTTTGGATTCTAATCCACTCTCCTATTTGTTTTCACTTTAAGGGTGAGTTCATCCCTTTCACATTCAAAGGAAGAAAATCTATTTAACAAAAATTTTGAGAAAACTGAAAAAAACCATCATGGCAGAAATTAAGCATAGTCATATGCCATATACCAAGGTAAAGTCAAAATGGATATACAATTTAGAAATAAAGGGTAATACCATAAACTAATTAGGGGAGCACAAAATAGTTTCCTTCTAAGATCTATGGGAAAGGTAAGAATTTAGGTTAAAACAATATATAGAGAAAACTGTGAGATGTAAAAGAGTTAATTTTGACTACATTAAATTAAAATTTTCCTTCACAAACAAAAGTAATGCAACCAAGACTAAAAGTCTAACAAACTGAAAAAAATTCTTCATAGGAATTCTCTCTGACAAAGGCTTCATTTCTCAAATATATAAAGAACTGGATCAAATCTAAATGATATTAAGGCACTTTCCAGTTAACAAACAGTCAAAGAATTTGAATAATTCTCAGATGAAAAAATTAAAACCATTTTAGTCATATAAAAATGCTGAAAATAACTATTGACTAGAGAAATGCAAATAAAAACAACTTTGAAGTACCATCTTACTCCCATGAGACTGGTTAATATAAACAAAATTAAAGTGATAAATGTTAGCAAGGATGTGGAAAAAATTTGGACACTAATATACTGATAATAGAATTCTGAATTGATACAACCATTCTGAGAGCAATCTGAAATAATGTCCAAAAGTTCATAAAATTGTTCATAATCTTAATACATAATACACTACTATATCTGATTCCAAAGAGATTAAAGGTAGGGGAAAATAACTTACCTATACAAAAATAAATAATGGTACCTTTTTGTGGTGACAAAGAACTGAAAACCTAAAGGATGTCCATTAATTGGGAAACAATTGAACAAGTTGTGGCATATGCTTTTAATGGCATACTATTGCATTTTAAGAAATTTATAAACAAAAAGACCTGAAAGACATAGGAAGTGAAGCTAAGTGAAGTGAGCCAAACCAGAAGAATGTTGTATACAGTAATTACAATACTGTAAAATGGTCAGTTGTGAATAACAAATATTATCAACAAGGCCAGGATCCAGGACAACTCCAGAGCCTCTTGACAAAAAGGGATATCCACCACCATAGAAGGAGTAGATAGAGCTATGTAAATTTAAATGTATTCTTTATTTCCTTCATGAATTTTTCTCTAGTGTAACAATAAGTATCTTCTTTCACAACATTATGAACATCAAAATATGTTATTTGATAAAATAGGTACAACCTATATCATATTATCTGCCTTCTTAGGGGAAGGAAAAATGGTGTGGAATGGATAGAAATAACATGGTTTGCAAATAACAGAAAACAAAACCTAAGAAATTGTATTGAAATGTAAACTGGAGAAAACATTAAAAATTATAAATAACATGCAATAAAAAATTTTGTGATCCCTAATATAATTTCTTTTGATGTTAGATAAAACAATGAAAGATTAGAAACAGATAGATAAAGATTTCTATAATAAGTGCTTTTCTCCCATCAATGAGATAGGACCCCACAGCATTTGGACTTAACTTCAGTGTTTTGTATGTGAAATTAAAATGATAATAAAGAAAAGGAGGATGAAAAAAAGCAGAGGCACTAGACAAAATGCAAATACTAAAAATACGTGTTGGGGTTCGCAGAATTCTGAGGGAACTGAGGAATACATTCTCAAAATATCAGAAAGATTAAAAGCAAATGCTTGAAAAAAATTTCAGTTCTTGCTAGAATCAGGTATAGTGGTAGTCTCTTGGTGACCGAGAATGACTATTGTCTTTGTGCAGTTTCATCTACAGTGTACCTTCATGTGGCTTTGGAGTCCAAAGGCTGAGGCACAGAGTTTGTGGCACATGGGGCATGGGACTCCAGTTGTTACGGGAGGTGCGGTTGTGGCCTGGTGTCGGCATTCACGCGCAGCGGCAAGACGTCAATGTCACTTATCTTCAAAGATGGTAGCGGCTTGGCTAATGTGGGTTCACCAGCTGCTTCTCTCAGAGGCAGCAAGTTCTAGTTGCTTTGGTGTAATGCCAGCCCACTTCAAGTTTGACTTTAGCTGATCCTTGAATCTTTTCTTTGGTCGGCCTTGTTTCCTGAGTCCAGCTGACAGTTCACCATAGAATACCTGTCTTGGTATTCGCTGTGGGTCCATGCGGATGACGTGTCCAGACCATTGTAACTGGGTTTTGAGAACCATTACTTCGATGCTGGTGGAGTTGGCTGTGTCGAGGACTTTCTGATTGGTGATTTAGTCCTGCCATCGGATCCTCATGATTGACCAGAGAGAGCGTTGGTGGAATTGCTCCAACTGCTTCATGTGCTTCCGGTACAGTGTCCATGTCTCACAACTGTACAGGAGCGAGCTGAGGACCACTGCATTATAAAAGTTGAGCTTCATCACAGTGCTTACACTGCACTGGGGTGTATGGGGTGCTCAGGGAGGGGTAGTATCTCTGGTATGGAGAGCTTGTCGTGCCCTCCTAGGGCAGCTCTCCAGCCTCTGACCGCCCACCTAACACCCAGCTCTCACTTGTGGCTCCCAGTAGCTGCTAGCATGTGGCAGTGGCCACACCCCGGGCAATGGCTTCGACAGGCCGGCTAAACCTTGTGAGGGTAGCCATCAGGTCATCGACCCCTGGTGAACCAGGGCTTTGCTCACCCACCATGTGAAGACTGCTTCGGCAGAACAGGTGGAAGAAACCAATAAGAAAGTTCAACGGCTGAGATGGCGACGCAGCAAAGCACTGTGTAGTGCTTCTGACATGTTGGAGCACAAAAGACAACACGGCCATCCAATGCAGCTGAGGAAGTCTCCAGAATCAGCTATAAACAGCAACTAATAAAGTTCCAATATTCTGACTTACATGCTTATTTTTTTATCCCTTCATTTTGTGTATGCAAAAATCCAAAACTATATCTTTGCTGAAAATATAAAAAATAAATCGGTGATTGTTCAGTAATATTGGTCATTTTGATAGTTAAATAATGCACTTCACTTATTGTTTGTTGACATTAAAATTATTAATTTTAGATAGCAGAACAATAACTTAGAGTTTCTTTTGTCACCAAGTATGTCCCATCAATATTTGAGAATCACAAAACATTTCTTGAAAGATGTGACAACAGAGAAAGCTATGTTTAATAGCCATCTGATTATCAACATAACACAAAACATAAAACTTAGAGACATTTGATCACCATTTATTTTATCACTATCATGGTAAATATTCAGTATATAAAACAAGGTAAAGAGTTATTCCCTATAGATGATAAAGTCTTCTAGATATTTCCATGTATGGATGTCATTATTTTTATTGCATCAAAATCTGAATCATTGCAGATTTTTTGAAACAATATACATAATCATTTAAAGCAGTTTAACTAGCCATACAGAAAAAACATATATATAGACATATATATGTATGCCAAATTAATAAATAGATCAAAATTGTCTATTTTGAAGACACTTCTATGTCACTGGATGGACAACTCACAGTTCTGATTCTTTAGTACATCTTTGGATTTTGGATAGATATTCTTTTTTTGAAACTGATTTGGACATGAATTAAATAGAAAGTGAATAGGATAGATTGTCTTTGTACCTTTACTTTAAAGCAACAATCTTTTTCGGGCAATAATATATGACTTTTAGTCATGAATCATCTTTCAAGAATTAAAATTGATAGCTACTGAAATGATAATAGAAAATTGTGTAGTGAGTATGAGTAATTCAAAATACCTTACTAATGAAGTACATTACTGAGAAGCTATGTAAAAGATATCATAGTAGGAATATAGCAGGTTAAGAAAAATAGTAGATTGTCATGTAATAAGAGTGAAAGATAGCTACTGGACACCCTGAGTGCTCTTTTGGACACTATATGATGTTCTGAGATCCAGTCAGTTGAACAAGCCCCTTACAAAGGATTTATAGATACTGCATGCATAAATTCCATTATTATACAACCTACTAATTTTATGGACTAATATTCATACTTGTAACATGGAATTATTGCAGCTTTATAAAATTATTTTTAAATTCACAAAATCATAACATAATTTTTAAAATTATACATTAACATATTTGCATTTATTGACATTTGAACAAGTTATTTAACTTCACAGATTTTAAAGTACATAATAAAAAACAGTGATAAGTACACACAAATTATCAGCTCTCAATAAAAATCAAATAAAAACAACTATAGGGTAAAGCCCCTGTGTGTTGTCATTTTCAAGATATTCAAAGGTGAAATGGTCATTATTTTAAAATGTACCTGAAATTTACTTGAATTTTAATTTATTTTAATACCTCTACACTAAATGAGAAAAGAGTTTTTCTCATTGTGAAGGGATAATAGGCCTCTTTTTTGGCCATATGCATTTTCTTAA
Source organism: Monodelphis domestica (assembly GCF_027887165.1). Taxonomy (NCBI): domain Eukaryota; kingdom Metazoa; phylum Chordata; class Mammalia; order Didelphimorphia; family Didelphidae; genus Monodelphis; species Monodelphis domestica. The sequence continues at coordinate 254,108,398 of NC_077233.1, forward strand.
CAATATTTTATTTTATTTATTTTTTGTTTTTTAATTAATTTTTATTTTTAAATATTTTCTATGTTTACATGATTCATTTTTTTCTCCCTTCTTCCCTTCCCCCTTCCAGAGCTGACAAGCAATTCCTATGGGTTGTACAAATGTTATCACTTGATAGCTATTTCCATATTATTCATTTTTGCTATACAGCAACCTTTTAAAGCTGAACTCCCAAATCACATACCAATATATACATGTGATAAGGGATGTAATGCTTTTCTTTTGCATTTCTACTCTCATAGTTCTTTCTTTCAATGTGGTTACCATTCTTTGCCATAAGTTCTTCAGGAGTATCCTGGCTTGTTGCATTGCTACTAGTAGCAAAGACCATTATATTCCATTGTTCCACAGTATTTTGCTTTCTGTGTACAATGTTATCCTGGTTCTACTCATTTCACTCTGTGTCAGTTAAATGAGGTTCTCTCAGTTTATATAGAAATCCTCCAGATCATCATTCCTTACCGCACAGTAGTATTCCATCACCATCATATTCCACAATTTGTTCAGCTATTCCCCAATAGAGAGGCAACCCTTTCATGTTCTGATTTTTTGCCACCACAAAGAGTGTGGCTATGAATGTTTCTGTATAATTATTTTTCCTTATTATCTCTTTGGGATATAAATCTTATAGTGAAATTTCTGGATCAAAGAGTATGCACATAATTCCAAAATGCTTTCCAGAATGACTGGATTAATTTACAACCTCAACATCAATGCATTAGTGTACTGATTTTGCCACAACCCCTCCAACATTTATTATTTTCCTTTACTGCCAAATTAGCCAATCTTCTAAGTGTGAGGTGGTACCTCAACATTGTTTTTATTTTCATTTCTCTAATTATGAGAGATTTATAATACTTTTGTGCATATTGATAGTTTTGATTTCTTTATCTGAAAATTGCCTATTCGTGTCCCTTGACCAAATAATCAGCCTCTTAAAAGTCCTCTCCTTTCCATATTCTTAATGAGAATTCTCTTAATCAGAGAATGACTATTCTCTTTGGACTAGTGATGAAAATTACTGTTGATTCTGGTGATTCTCTAACTTATTTTTTAACTTTAAAGAAAAGATAGAAAATGAGACTATGTTGTTAGGAAATTGACAGAAACCCTACCAATACATATTTAATCAGTCTATCATGTACTAGGGAGAGGACCTTTGCAAAAGAACTCGGTAATGCAAACAGAGTGATGGACAGGAGCATGTGACAGAGAGTCACATGGGAGCCTAAGGGTCAAGATCTGGGTAAAGATTCTAAGGTCCCAACTGTCTTGGCACTTCTCTCCTGAAGGACCTTGGGTTGGAGTTTTGAAAACAGGTTTCTGGCTTTTGGTGATACCAGCTGAAGAGAGGAATCTTCTGACTGGCTGCTGGCAGTTAGAACAGAGGACTGAGGACTCACTTCTCCACTGGACCTGTTTTGGACAAGTTTTCATCTGAATATCCTGGCCTATTTGATTGGACTCCACTTGTGAAAATTGCTTATTGGGGAAGTATTGTTTTAGCTTAGAAAAGATAGGTTAAGATAGATTTATAAAAATTATAGTTTAAGATTAATTGTAATAATTCTCCTAACCCATTTTCCTTCCTCTCTTTCCCACAAAAACAAATTTGATTTTTATGTTTCCTTTTTGTTCATTCCCCTACCAAATCCCACTATTACAATAAGTACTTATTATATATATAGTATCTACCTATCAGGAACTTACAAAATAACCATAAGAAATATGGATGCAAATAAACATATGCTGTAAGTACAAGATAATTTGTAGGGGGAAGGCATTAATTAGTAACTGATTGATTCATGAAATACTTCATCCAGAAAATTTAACACGAGTCTTCAAGGAAACTGGACAATCTAAGAGATGGAGATGAGGTAAATATATATTCCAAGAATGAGGGAAAGTCCATGAAAATGTACAAATATAGGACCTAGAGAGTTCATCAATAACCATTTATTAAGGACTTACAATGTGCCAAACACTGTGCTGTCAAGAATAAAAGGAAAAGCAAAGGATAGTTATTGCTCTCAGAGAGCTCATTGGCCAATGTATATAAAATGTATAAACAACTATGCACAATCAATTTATATACAGGAGATGTGAGAAATAATCAACAGAGGGAAGGAGCTAGAGGGATAAGAAAAGGCTTCTTCTACAAGATGAGATTGTAGCTGGGATACAAAGAAATCCAAATTGAGTATTGAGTAACACAGACCTTTACTTTAGAAAATTGCTTTGGCAACATTGTGTAAGATCACTTAGAGTAGAGAGATGCTAGGGGCAGATATACTCATTAGAAAACAATTGCAATAGCCCATGTAAGAGTTAAGAATAATCCTGAATTAGGCTATTGTATTGACTATGCAAGTAGTTGCAGAGGCAGAATTAATGAGATTTGGCAATGAATTACATTTAAGGGAAACAATTAGGAAGGATAGAGTTAAGGATGACTCTGAGTTTATCAACCTGAGTTTCTAGTAAAATAGTGGTATATTGACAGAAAAGAGACCTGGGAGGTTCGGTATCACTCAGATCATTGGTCCTGCTTCCAATCATGTCCTGCAGTCATTATCCACAGTCTTCTAGCTGCCTCTATGGATAGTATAAACACAGTTACTAGAAACACACAAAAAAAGAAAATTATTGTCCCTAAAATACTTGCCAATATCAAATATTTCAACATCAGAAAATAATTATATTATTATATCTGTTGTACTATGTTTATAACTTGAGCTGAAAACTACTATGAATGTTGTCTCCTTCATTTGAATAGGTTTCCTGAAAGCAGAGATAGTTTTATTTTTCCATTTGTATGCCTAGTGCTTAGCTTACTATATTGTATATAAGAAACCATAATATAATCTATTTCATTCATTTATTTATGGGAAAGATAATGAGTTTTCTTCTGGACATTTTGAATTTGAAACATTTAAAGAATATCCAGTTGAAAATACATAATAGGCAATTGGTGATGGGGAAAATGAGACCAAGAGATATTGTGGTTATTGGAAGTCATCATTGTAGTGATGGTAATTCAGTCTTGCAAGTTTGTGAGGTCACCAAGTCAGAAAGAACTAAGAGAGCACTCACAGTTAGGGGGAAGCAGTTAAAGAAGTAGGAAAAACATGAGAGCTTTTCTTTGAAAACCCCAATTAAAAGCTTTTTAATTTTAGTTAATTTTAAAAACCTTCTTCTCTACCTAAAATTTTCTGAATGTTAAAGAATCATAGGAAGGTAGTAATGAAGTGATTGATACTCGATCCTAAGAAAACACTCAAGAAATATTGAAATAAAATAAAATTATCTTCCAAAGTTTAGTCATAGGCAGTTTAATCTATCAGATAATGAAATCAACCTCATATTATTTCATTTAGGGAACTTGGAAAAAAAACTACTTTGATGCTTCATGATGATGTGAAATTGGATCTATGTAGTCAAAGTTTATATAAGTGTTTATATAAAGTTTATATCTCTTAGAGATCACATTGATTTAGAAAAGTTTTGAAGGTAATTCTGGTGACATTCTCTTTTGGGTGAAGGTCAAGATAGCTAAGTACAGAAAGATTCACTATGAATTCTTTGGCAATTTTGATGCCCCCACAAAAGATAAAGATACAAAATAACTCTATGACTTATGGGTCCACCTTCTCTTTCTATTGCAATGGTGGAAAAGAGAAATAAAAGAGAACAAAAAAAAATCCTACACAATATAGTTTGTGAAATTACAGAAAACCATCAAATCATATTTTAGTACAAAGACCTGGATTTGAGTCCAGCCTCTGACACATACTGACTATTTAATCCCTGTGCAAGTCATTAACCTCAGGGAACTTACCTTGTCACCTGGGGAATTCAACCTGTATATACAAAATGATACAATCTAATTTCAAGAGTTTGAATATCAATAATAACTGGAGAATGGAGTCAGTAAAGACTGGGTTCCTAATGTGGCCCCTAAATTTAATTTTTGTATTTATAGGGATTATAAACCTCTCCATGGCCACAACAAGGGATAATTCATTGCCACTGGGACACAGGTGCCAGACCCAGGAGTCCTAATTCTGGGCCTTGTTGGTGGCTCATAGATCTAAGAGACATAATTGGAGGTGAAATCCCTAACACTGAGTCATGAAATTCAGGTGTTCAGCACTTTTTTTGTGTGAAGGCAGAAAGTACTGCCTGTGAAGATTTGGTTACCAAAGGTTCTATTTCCCTTACTGGTCAAAGACTAATAGACCTGGGAGGAAAAAAAAAATTCACCATCACTAGAATGCGGGATTCAGGCTCTCATCCAAAATTGTTCTTTGATGAAAGCAGAGGTTCCTGCCCATAAAGGAGTGGCTGCTGAGGGTCCCAGAACTGGTAAAGGATTTATAGAGCTGAGGAGAGACAGGCGGTGAAGAAAGGGCTTCTCAGTCACTGAAAGATCAGGTTCTGTGACCTGGCAATTGACTTCTATGGAGGAGACAAAGAGTGACAGTAAAGCTGCCTATTTTACCTTATCTTAGAGTTAAAAATTGCCAGAACATTGTCTTTGTTTTGGATGATGGTTCTTGAGTTGAGAGTACTAATTGTCCAGGCTTATGCCCTTACCCATCTGAGAAGTCTTATTAGATTTTGAAAGGAAAGGTTAACAACATGAGTAATTACAAGAGACTTTATTAGTGGTACATTGACACTTACCACTGCCAGATGCTAATGAATGATGTGAACAAGAGGCCAGTGGCACAAGAAGCAAGATGTATAGGAAAGAAGTGAGATGGAGATAGAGAATAACCAGAGGTGATGCTTCCATCCCAGGGAGTTGAGTAATACCATTGAAACAGAACAGTGGCAGCACAACCACACAATCAAGGAACAGTAGTGATTGCTACACTGAGTAGAGATTTGAGTTGGACTTTTAAAGGGACCTTAAAGGACATTTGCATATCTCTCTCACCTCACACTCATATGCATAATGAGGACCTTTCTCCCATAACAAGGTATTTTGACTTTAACCACCTCAGGCACTTTTAAGTCAAAAACATGGTGATGAATAGAATCTGATCTGATACACTGTCAGGAAAAGTCAAAACCAAGGCATGTAAAGAGGGGAGTGAGGGTTCAGCAAGTTAGCAAAATCTCCATCTCAATTCATCATTACAAGATGGACCCACATTATAAACTGGAGTATGACACATACAGCAATGCATATTCTCATTACAATTTTGATGATAGTATATGGGGTCTTATTTGTGCAAAAACCGAGGAGTGGGGGAAGGCATATATTATAGAAGGAGCAACTATAAAGCTTTGACTAAAGTATGGAATCCAGGAAAGAGAATAATAGGGGGGAAACTAGAAAGGTAATAGGAATTATATTGGTGAGGGCTTACATTGTATTATATTCCAATTATATTGGAAAGGTTGTATTCCCTCTGTATTTCTGTTTTTTCTTCTTCTAATATAATCCATAATAATTTAAGTATTATTTTGTTTAACCTGGATTCCCTTATCAGTGCCAGCTCATGTTAAGCTTTAGAATTACAAACACTATTTTTTTTCAGTCTTAGTACCACTGTTATATTCATCTTATGTGAACTTTTTTTTGGTGTTTTTCTTTTACATCCACGAAGGTCTCTAAAAACAATTTTCCCTTCACATTTTAATTATTTCTCTCTGTGTCATTAGAATTTTATTCCTGAATCTCTTTCATCCATTCCTTCCCTTCTTCAATATGTGATCTGACTGTCCCTACAATATTTTGATTCATGTACTCAATCTATTTTTACTATGACTACTTTGAAATAATCTCTCCCAAAATCTAAGGTATATGTTAGATTGTCTCCTTGTGTTCTCTGTCATATATTTTATCACTTTCTTACATGAGTTCTTTCTTATATGAGTTCTATCCCAATAATGAATTTTCTCTCACTGGTTTCCTATACATATTTTATGTACATTTATACACACACATACACACATATGTGTTCATATGTACTACTTCACACCACTTTTACACAATGATTTTCTTTTGAATAAGTTATAAGTATCTAGAGGCATGGCACATTCATAGATTTTATCTTACCCTTCTACCCATTAAGACTTCCCTTTTGTTTATTTATGATATCTTGTCATCCTCAAGCAGATAGAAAGTAAGTGGCCTCAAAAAGGAAAAGCACATTAGAGTCAGTCATTTTGTGAGGAGAGGTCATTGTTTAAGCCAAAGGAAATGTCAATTTTATTAATAGGATAAAGATGATGTTCTCAAAGTATAGTAATCCTAATTCAACCTATTTAAATAAGATATTGACTCCACAAAAATAAAGGACTCCTACAAACATAATTTCTTTAAAAAATATGAAACTAATATGAAGAAGTTCCCCAAACAAAGAACTCATAAATCGTTTTGTTTTTGTTGGATTTTTGGGAAGAAATATTTTAAATGTTTTTATTATGTTAAAATTCATCTTTTGTTGATTTTTAAGCTTATGTTTGTAGTTTGTCATTTTATATTGTATATTGAACCCCTTTTCCTTTTAATATTACATTTCTAGGAGCAGGTAGGTGACTCAGTGGATTGAGATCCAGGCCTAGAGATGGGAGGTTGCGCCTTCAAATCTTGCCACAGGCACTTTTTAGTTGTATGATCCTGGGCAATTCCCTTAACACACATTATCTTGTCTTTAATTCTCTTCTGCCTTGGAACTAATAAACAGTATTTATTCCAAGATGGAAGGTAAGAGTTTTAAAAAATAAGAGGAGATAGCTATATTATTTTCTGACATTTCTTATAGGTAAAGAATAATCTGGTGTTACTCAAATTTCCTTTTTATTTTAATTAACTATTTATCCTGGTCATAGCAGAAGCTAAAGCTTGTCATTGGGATTGGAAAATATAATCACTATAAGTCTTGGAGCTAGAAACATGTTTTTTTTTTTATCATTCCTAGGAATAATCTGTGGATTCTTTCAATCATCGTTCTGTCTCCTGAATTGTTCTACTTTCCACTGAAGAGAACTTTCAGGAAACATATCCAAAATGAAGGAGTACTAGAGATTTTCTCCCATTCTCATGACCATGTAATCCTCTCTAAAATATCAATTTTGTGTAAAAGGTAAAGTATTTTCAGATGCCTGCATGGTTTAGGACAGCTTAAGAAAGCAAGAATGAAAACAAGGTAAAAAAATAAGTGAAAAAATAACAGAAAAGAATTCCTAACCCCTTAACATACTCATTTTGCACAGAATCTCCTACCAACCACTACACTACTGAAGCAGTTTCACCACATGATTCAACCACTTGCAACAATTCTACACCAAACCTCACCCATCTCTTCCCAGTTCCATAGAAATCCAAATTACAGAAATGTATTTGCTCAGGTTGTGAAAACAGCAAGGCAGCTCTCTGTGCCACAGTAGATTTTGACAAGAAAATAGAGGAATGTGGGCAAGAAATATGTGTGTTTTCTGTGTGTGGGGGGGGGGGTATAGCGGTTGGAACTCTAATAAAGTTGAGGGAAATATCCTGGTATCCATTTTCAGTCATTTCTGCCCCCAGAAGTTGCTTGGAGCAAAATATAATGGAATCACAAAAGAATCTTTCTGAATGATTTAAAAAGGAAATAATCATTCAGAAAGATGCTTATATGATTCCATTATATTTTGGGAATCCACAATGTCCTCAGCTTCATCAAGTGTTGATTTATCTTTGCTTACTTAACATTCAAAGATGCCTAAAATCTTTTACTTGATCTGAAAAACACTTTCCTTTATGTTATTAATATTTTATCTGTAAGTTACTTACTGAATCTCAGACTTTAACTAAACTTATTCCTTCTAAGACATTAGGCAATTTCAATATTAATTTTTCTTTCTTTTTCCTCTTGTTCACTTTATTATTCCCTTCCCTATGGTGATGGTTTTCTTAGAGGTTAAATCTCAAATCACTTCACTGTCTTTATGAACTAACCCTTATGAAATCCTGCCTAAAGGTGAATTATTATCAGTTTTCTATGTGAAATTATAGTGTTATAGGGCACATCAAAAGGAGATGAGGAAGAAAATAGTGAAATGTTGTATGAAACCTAATCAATAGAAGCTAAAAATGATGAGAAAATAATTCTATACAGTGAGTTAGGAAACAAATGGAAGGGATTGAAATGGGGTGAAAGAAAGGAGGAAATCTTATCTCAGTAGTGGAAGTACACACCATAGAAGAATACCCCCATGGGAGAAGAGATGTCTTATACAAGTATATAGGAACTTTAAGATAGGTTCCTCCTTCATCAGAAGAGGAATCAAAGCTCTTTGAATAAGAGGAAATGAACCCAGGTAGGATTTTTAAAGCCAAATTGAAGGGTAATAACTGAGAAGGCAATAATCAATAATTAACCACACTATCAAGGATATAAACTGAAGGAACAGAAATTTCCAGGAACCAGTTATTTAAAAATGTATTTATTAAGCACTTTTTACATGTCAGGCATTGTGCTAAAGACTGAAAATAAAAACTAAATAAAATAAAAATCTCAGTCCTTAAGGGACTCCCACTCCAAAGGGGACATAAATATGAGATGTGGGAGAGAAAAGGCACCCAGTTTAAGAATATAATGGAGAAGACAGGAGAAGTATATCCTGGTTATAAATAAAAATCTGACTGGACCCATGGAATTTCTGAAATGGAAGTTTTTGAAGAATCCTTTTACCCTAAAGAGGTGAGTAGAATGGAGACAGAAGATATTCCTGAAGTATGAATTTGAAAACTGAAGTGATACTAAATATGAGTGGGTCAAAGAACAAATTACAAAAAAATTATATCCATGTAAAAGAAAAATATAATGATAAAAATACCAAAAACATCTGAGAAATAGCTGAAGCTATCATCAAGGGAAAAATTATATTCCAAAAAGTGTATGTTTAAAAACAAGAAAAAGAATGATTGACAAACTGGACATTCACTTAAATTTATAAAAGTTAAAAAATAAGCACACTTAAAATGGGCATAAAAGAGATATACAAAACTAGAGGAAAATAAATTTGAAGCAATAAAATATATAGAATATATAAATAAAAGCTATTCCTATAAAATACTAAAAAATAAAAATAATAAAAAATATATAAAATAAACACAACAAAATCAAATTCAAATAATAACAATAACATCATAGTCAGAAGAAATAACAGGAATATTAATATATGCATTTATATGCTGACATAACTGAGTACACAAAAGAATTAAAGGAATACCTTCCAAAATACAAAATGCCAAAACTACAAGATGAAATAGGGATCTTAAATAACCTAATTTCAAAAAAGAAATACTATTTGATAAAAATAAATTACCACTCCTTCAAAAAAAAAGTCTTCCATATCCTGAGAGATTCATATATTTTCATCAAAATCTTGAGGACAAAATAGTAACTATGACATAAAAATTATTTTCATAAATTGAGGAAGAGGGGTGGAGTCAAGATGACTACATTGAGGCAGCAAAAGTTCAGACCTCTGAAAACCCTTCCTTACCAATTACAACCTAAAAGGTCCTAGGGGACTGAATATAAAACCTAACAACAGGACAGAGCCAAGGAGCCTCCTGCGCTACTCAACTTAAAAGGTACACTCCCAGTCAAAATAGTGGCCTAGAAGGAGCAGAAGTTCATACCTCTGAATACCCTTCCTAAATGATCACAAACTGAATGCACCCAGGGGACTGAAAATCAACTTAACAATAAGACAGAGCCAAGGTACACTCCTGCTGGACTTAATTCAAAAGGCATGCCCCCCGAAAAGCTGGAATCCGAGAACACTCAAGTTTAAGGGGAAGACAGAAGGAAGGTCCCAAGACCCATCACCCCTCCCACGAAGAGCGCTGATATTTCAGCAGCAGTGGGAACTTCTGGGTGGGCAAAGGTGCTGGTCTGAAGGGCATACCTTGCGAGCAGGGCTGGCAAAGTTCAGTGTCCATCACAGATGGCAGGGAGGGAGCTAGAGAGGGAGAATAGACCTGGCAGCCTGATCAGAGCTGAGGAGATCCTCCATATTTGCTCCAGCCTTCCAGGAAGTTTTGGATTCAGAGCACATCCAGCCCAACTAAACTGAATTTAATCCCATCAAAAGTCTCCAGAACTCAGGGAAGCCCAGGCTCAACACCCATCCTCAATGACTGCTGGACTTGAATCCAATCAAAAGCCTCCAGAGGACAGGGGAGCTCAAACCTCAACAACCCCCCACCAAAGACTACACTGAGAGATCTCCTGTTAAAGCTCCAAGAGGGGAGACTGACAGAAGCCCCCCCCCAAAAAATGAGAGGAGCAAGAGCACAAACAAATACAGGGAGTAAAGAAGGGGTGAATTTGAGCAAACAACAGAAAAAGAAGAAAGAAACTACAATAGACAGCTTCTACTCAGCAAACGGAACAGGGGGACAGATCAGCAATCAATAAATCAGAAATCCCAGCGAATTAGATAAAGGCTGTGGAAGAATGCAAAACACAAATAAGAGAGGATGAAGATAATTGGAAGAAGAACTTAAAAATTAAGATAAGTAATCTGGAAACAGAGACACTTGAACTAAAATGAGAAAATAGTGTCTTGAAAGCCAAAATCAACCAGCTGGAAAATGAGGCAAAGGAGATGAAAGATGAGGTAAAGAGGATCAAAGACAACCTTCAAAGAAAATCAGACCAGAAGGAAAAGGATGACCAAAAAGTCAGGTATGAAATCCAGTCTTTAAGAACCAGAATACAACAACTGGATTTAAGTGACCTCACAAGGCAGCAGGACACTATAAAACAAAAAAAAAAGAATAAAAAAATGGAGGAAAATATGAAGCATCTCATTCACAAAACAGACGATTTAGAAAATTGTTCGAGAAGAGACAATTTAAGAATCATTGGTCGACCAGAAGACCATGACAAAAGAAAAAGCCTGGACATAATACTACAAGAAATTATTTAGGAAAACTCTCCTGATATCCTAGAACAAGAAGGGAAAGTGGAGATTGAAAGAATCCACAGATTGTAAAGATTAAAATTAGAGAAACTGAGACAGGATAAGAAACACGTGTCTAGGCCACAGAGAAGCCTAGACACAACCTCACCTACATTATGAAAAGAGCCACCTCTGCTCCAAAAAGGAAGTCCAAAAAGAGAACTAGCCTATTCACAATCAGGTTTAAATATCTTCTCGATCTCAGCCCAGAGAATTCAGTGAGATTACAGGGCATTCTGGGAATTGAAGTCCTGGATTTGTGTCTATTTTTTACACTTTCCCGTGTGATCATTTGAAAAAAAATATTTTATTTTCCAAAGGATCATGAAAACATAATCAATTTAAAGATTACAATAATTTGAGGATAAGAGAAAAAGAAAAAAAAAGAATAAAACCAATAATTGCTGAACACATTGACAAAAAGCCAGTTAGGGGGCAGTCCCCTTTGGCATGAAAGTATACATACAAATAAATGTTCAATCAACCACACCCAGAGTTCATTTTGATCTTGTACAGCTTGTGGTCTGGAGGCTTCTTCATGGTGGCTTCTCCAACAGTTCAGTTTCTGGATTCAGAGAGGTAGCATCTTCTTTACCTAAAATTCATCTCAAAAGGAATTTAAACTTTGCAATTTAAATAATAATATTTTTTTACATTTCCCTGTATTGTGGGTGATTGAAAAATACACAATAACTTAAGGATGCTTGGCTGAGGTAAGAGGTCTATGAATCAATTGGCAAGAGATATTAAAAAGATATCAGAAAAATCCAAAAGAAAAGAAAAATTTCTGGATGAAAATATAGACTATCAAATTCTTATGTGTAAAAATTCCAAGTAAAAAGAAAAATAAATCTACAGGTCCTTGAATCAGGGCCCAATCAAAATGATCTAAGAAATGATGCATTTACCCAGTCAGTAGCCAGGACTACAGAAAAGTACCACACTATGAAAGACAGAAAAGGGGACCAGATTATATGAGCCAAGGTTTCAGGGATTCTCATCTGTGAGTATTTTCAGTGTGAGTATGGACACAAGGAAACCTATCTCTAGCATGTTAACCTCGAATCTTCACACTAGGTTCAAGACCTTTGTATTGGCCTACAAGTGCATCAATCCATCCTGGATTGGCTTTTTCTTTGGCCCTGTGAAATGGCTCTTTTGTGTGTACCTTGTCCTGGAATCAGACAGAATCATTAAGCAAAGGTCCCATAATTTATTTAAATAATTATTGGCATCGTTTTTATAGTCACAAGCTTTTTAGGGTATGCATTAGCAAATGTATTTAAAACTTGTAGTACTGAAAAATCAAAAGTCTAAAGAAAATCTTAATACTAGTGACATGTGCTTCAAATTTTAAAAAGGAGAGAAAAAAATTAAAAAAAACTGAAATAGTATATTGTACATGCAAGAAAAATATAAAAATAAAAGAGCTTTAAAAAATTTAAAAATATAGCTTATAATCATTGACACTCTGTGTCAGATAAGAAAATATAGAATACAAGGCTTTCTCACCAAAAATGAGATCCATTTCCTCTTTGTGCCTGGCCATGATCTACTGTGAGTGAATACAAATGAATTGAAAAAGGTAACAATTTTTCATTTTTAAAAATACAGTAGTACAAATATGTAGATATCAATATCCCCAAAATTCTCAATAGCCCAATTAATTACAATAGCAAACAAACACACTTTCATATTTCACATAAGTTGCTGTATGGCATTATTCAAACCTATGAATTGATGGACATTTGTCACAAGTTTTTACACACGTAGCAATCTTTCAACCTTGGTATTTAAACATATTTTTTAAACAAAGTAAAACTCATCTTGGGTTAAGAACATAATCAAGAAATCTATATATCATTCTGGTGTAAGTTAAGTAGTGAGCTGAAGAGTATAAATAAAGGGATGCTCATTTTGGAGGCTTTTTAGGGGTACAATGCCCTGAGATTAACTGCCCCAACTTTCATTCACATATTTAGAAATGTGTGAAGGTTGTGGGTTATAAACTGTATTTCACTTCAGCTACTAGAGTGAGCCTTACACCTCATGGTAGGGACAGGCAAAATAACCTGAGATTGTTAAAAAAATCTAAAAATCATATTTAAAAAACCCTTAAAATCAGTTGAGATATTTAGCACATTAAATTTTCCAAAGGTTGTTATAGCAATTGTAACCAGTTCTGAAGTCCATCTATCCTCTATGTGACAATTTACAAAGGCAAAAATAGAAAGGCTGTTTTTTTCTTTCATATATGGGCTTATTCAATAATATTTGTTTAGCACAGTTATAGGGGGAAAACAACAGAATTTAACAGTAGTTAACCCAGTACATTAAAATGATTCAGTGTAACAGAATAATATTGAATCCAGTAATATATGAACTTAAAATCACAAAGTTATACCTTAAATAAAGCAATTAGGAAAATGCAAAACAGAGATTTTTTTTATAAACCATTGGAGTCTGAAATGCCTTAAAATATAGCCTCTAATCTTTAAAGTTTCTTAGGTGTGTTTGTTTGTTTTTTTATTAATTATCCATTTAAATGTCTATTGTCCAAAGGCAGAGTGTTAAGGGCTAAGCAATGGGGGTTAAGGGACCCATCCAGGGCCCCACAGCTGGGAAGTATCTGAGGCCAGATTTTAACCCAGGACCGCATGTCTTTAGGTCTGGCTCTCAGTTCCCTGAGCCACCCATTTGCCCCTTCAAAGTTGAATCTTTGGGCTGAATCTTTCTTCTGGCATGCAGGTGAAATCAATGAAATTACCAGAACAGTCAAAAGGTATACTTTTAAATAGCCCATTGCTTAAAAGTCTGTTTCTTTTCCTCTCCCTTTCTCTCTCCCCTCCTACACTCTGATCCGCCAACATGGTCAATACCCTGAGTTTGTTACCAGCCGATAGAAATGAGTCCTGAGCAATCTGCTCCAAGAATCTGGGTGATGAGCCGGCTGGGGTCATGCTCCTGGGTCTGGGCTTATAAACAGGCAGGCAGCGGCCAGCAGATGGCTGCAGGCAGGAACACAGGCAGGCAGGGCCAGGAAATTGGGCACCAGGTGAGAGGCCAGGAGCAGGAGCCAGAGGCTGCCAGGATGGGCTGGGCCAGGACCAGGTGAGGACAGAGATGTCAGGAGCAGCAGCAGGAAAAATAGGCAGGCAGAACAAAGCAGCCAGGGGCCAGGTGGGCAGCAAATGCAACAGGTCCAGAGCGAACCTGTGAGCTATCTAATGGCTGGAACTAGCAGCAGCTTTGCAGAGGTAAAAAAAAAAAAAACCTCAGCCAGAGAAATGTGGTTTAAAAAAAATTCTAGGCACTAGCTATTAAGATCAGAAAGGAATCAGAAGATTGAGAGTCTTTAGTTTTCCTGTTAGGTCGCCAAATGTAAAGATTAAAATTAGGGAAACTGAGGCAGGTAGAAATTACTTTCTCTCTGCAAGGAATTTCATATTTTTATGAGGTTTATTAAAGATTAAGAATTAAAGAAAATACAGGATAAGAAATACGTGTCTAGGCCACAGAGAGGCCTAGACACAACCTCACCTACATTATGAAAAGAGTCACCTCTGCTCCAAAAAGGAAGTCCAAAAAGAGAGCGAGCCTATTCACAACCAGGTTTAAATACCTTCTCGATCTTGGCCCATGTGAGAATTCAGTGAGATTACAGGGCATTCTGAGGATTGAAGTCCTGGATTCGTGTCTATTTTTTATAAGATTACCTCCTGTATTTAATCCCCAACTGTCAACACCCAGGAATGTAATAGCCAAATTAAAAAAAAAAACTATCAGACCAAAGAAAAGATATTACAAGCTGCCAAGAAGAAGCCATTCAGATACCATGGAAACACAGTGAGGATAACACAGGATCTGGCTGCATCAATACTGAAGGACGAAAAGGTATGGGATATGATAATCTGGAAAGCAAGGGAACTAGGTCTACAACAAAGAATCAAATACCCATCAAAACTGACTATATTCTTACATGGGAAAGTATAGTCATTTAATACAATAGAAGAATTCCAAGAATTCATAAGGAAAAGACCGGATTTGAACAGAAAATTTGATGTCCAAGCACAGAACTCAAGAAAATCATCAAAAGGTAATTAAAAAAGAGGGGGGAAAGAAAATCAAAACACAACAAACACAAAAAAAAATTTTTAAGAGACTCAATAAGTTAAAATGATATGTATACCTATAAGAAAAGAGGTCATTGGTAACTCTTAAAAACTGTTGCTATCACTTGGGTGGTGAGAAGAATTACACTTAGAGCGAACAGTGACAAAGTGTAAAGGATGAAAGGACAAGACATAAATAGGTATATAGATATATGCATGCATAAATATATATACACGTGTGTGTGTGTGTGTGTGTGTGTGTGTGTGTGTATAACCAGAGGGGGGCAAAGAGGTTAATACTAAAAGAAATGGCAAAAGAAACAAATGGGGTAAATTTATATGTCACAAAGAAGCTCATATTGGGAGAGGGGAGAACATCAATACACTGGAAAGGTAAAGAGGTTGGAGATAGGAAATACTCAACTCTTAATTGCTTGAAACTGACACAAAGAGGGAAGAACAATCCAATCCATTGTGGCAGAGAATAGATTTGCACCCTATAGGGGAGTAGAAGGGTAAAAAACAGACTGGTGGGGAGGGAAGGAGTATAAGGGAGGGAGAGGGTGGGGGGGAAATTTTAAAAAGACTACAGGGGAAAATAAGGGGGGAATAAGAAGGGAGGGGGGTAGAAAGGGAAGTAAAATAAGGGTGGGAACTAGGGGGAATGATTATAAACAAATATTGGAGGAGAAGTAAATAGTGAAAAAATAAAAGTCAGGATGAAGAGTAGAAATAAAAATGCTGGGAAATACACAGCTAGTAATCATAACTCTGAATATGAATGGAATGAACTCACCCATGAAATGCAAGCAAATAGCAGAGCGGATTAGAATCCAAAACCCTACCATATGCTGGCTGCAAGAAACACACATGAGGAAGATAGATACACATAGGGTGAAAGTAAGAGGATGGAGCCAAATCTATTGGGCATAAACTGAGTCACAATCATGATATCTGACAAAGCCAAAGTAAAAATAAAAATAAATCTTGTTAAAAGATAGAGTGATAACCAGTGGAATCATGCGTCGGCTATGGGAGAGGGAAAGGGGGGGGGGTTGGGGGGGATTGGGAGGAAAAGAAAATGATCTTTGTTTCCAGTGAATAATGTATGAAAAAGACCAAATAAAATAATGTTTAAAAAAATAAAATAAAAATAAATAAAAAATAAAAAAAAAGATAGAGTGAACCATTCATGACCTCATTGAATAGAGTTCCTCTTCCAAGGTGTTTGTGACATACCATTCCTGCTGAGTATGCCAAAACATAGAAATCTCAGTTTAAGGTTGCTTAAACAGTTCCAAGAAATCCTGGGAATCGGTTAATTCCCCTGTTCACATTCTGGGGAGTGTTGGGGAGGATAGACTGTTTCTCTCTAGAAGAGCTTTAAATCTAGTGTGCTGCTTGCAATAAAAGTTAATTATTCTTGCTTTGATAATGTTCCAGTCTTTCTTTCTTGCGACTCTGTAGCTGTCCCCAACAAAAGAGATAGGGAAGGTAACTACATCCTGATAAAAGGCAGTATAGACAATGAGGAAATATCTGTACTCAATATGTATGCACCAAATGTCAGAGCATCCAAATTTCTAAAGGAGAAACTAGAGGAGCTCAAGGATGAAATAGATAGAAAAACTATACTAGTGGGAGATCTGAACCTTCCCCTATCCGAACTAAAATGAGCAAAGGAGTTCCACAGTAGGGCACAGCATGGAAGGCAGGCAAAGTTAAGGCATTTATTTGCATGCTAAAATGTGGTGAAATTTACCCCACTAAGGGGTGAGCTCATGACCCCTCTCCCACATCATCTACTTTCCAGACTTACACTTGAATAAATAAATGAAGCTTGTATACAATTAATTTGCAAATATGACAGAAATTATATATATATATATATATATATACATATATATATACATAAACCTGATTATTAATGTCAAATGATATACATATATATGGCTAATGTATGGCTAATGTATGCTTAAAATGGTATTCATAATTATGATAAAGAAAACACAGCAAAAATTCTACAATGAAATTCCCTTATATAGAGAGAATTTTTTGATACTCTTGTTTGCCAATGATATTTTAATGATGGTATCCAGTCCTAAAACATTGCAAAATTCCTTTAATACAACTCATGATACTTTAAGAAAAAAAATTATTCTAACACTCCACATAAAGGAAGCAATGTAGATGAAAAATTCATATGGTCCAGATTAATATGTGCAGTTGAAAGTCTAGTCTGCTAAATTATTAACATTTTTGAATATTAGTTCCATTATCTAATTGCATAAAAATAGATTCCATTTGCCTTTTTTCTCTGAAATTTTAAACTACTTCAACCTATCTTTTTAATACAAAATTTTTGCTAGGTGAGGCTGAAAGTTTTTTGGTCATGGGGCTCTTGAAACTCTGAAAATCAAAATTGCATGTAAACAATACAATGGAGATATGTATGTAAAGACATGTTACATAGTAATTATTTACACACAAAGAGCAACATAAGATGTAACACTGAAGAAACATGCTAATAGAAAAATAAGGTGATTTGATTATTCTGAGTTGAAAGCTTCCAGAATAATAGATGGAGCCTTTGTGGTGGTTCTAGAGAATAAAAATGGTCGATAATTTCACATGATGTAACATATAGGAAGCTTTTAATTTGTTTTAATTAAAATAATAACATGAATAATGTGATGAAAAGTCCATTGAATTTTCAATGAATCAGCTTATGAAATTATAAAAAAATCTACGTAGCACTGGGGAAATAGATGAAAGAAATCTGAACATGATACAAAAATAAGCCAAATCATTTCAAGAACATTTATTAATGCAATTAGTAAGAGGAAAATACAGAAAATGGAACTCATTTGATAGTACTCCTTAATCAATTTAGTCATATCATCCATGCCAGTATAAACTTCATATGTGTATCCTAAAACCTCAGTTCCCAATGTTCTCAATTAAAAAATGGAGATGGAAAACATAAAGTCAGGTAGAAGGGCTATTTCTGATTAAATATGTATTGAAGTACATACTGAGATGATCATAATTTTGAAGGTCATGAAGAAGGAATTTTAGTGGAAAATACCAAAAGATTGTATAAATTTTCTTCTACTACTACAAATTTTAAAAATGGTGAACAAAAACACATCAGAAGATACTGGCCCATGTAGCTATGTCCTCATCCCTATAAAATATTTGTAAGAATTGACTATTTGTATATCAATTCAATTTGGCTAAATTGTTTTGTAAAGGCTATTGCAAATTTAGATGTCCTATGCATTTAAGAACATACAAGAAGACAGATATAAATGTGATAAAAAAATTGGGGGAAAAATCTTAATAACCAAACCCTCTGACAAATGTCTAATTACTCAGATTTATAAAGAGCTAAATCAATTGTACAAAAAATCAAACCATTCTCCAATTGATATGTAACAGTCCACACATGTGTATATATAAGGTATATGTTTGATGTATGGGAATTGTATTAACAACCCTGTGGACAGACCTGCGCATGAGCAGTCTTTCCTGGGCTAGAGTAATCTACCTCTGAAACTTATCATAATTTACATTTAAATTAATATGCATTAAGTTCCTCCCACTCATTACCTTAATAAAGACAGGAGTGGCATGACTCCTCCCTTTTCTCTCTCTCTCTTTCTCTCTCTGTCTCTCTCTCTCTGTCTCTCTGTCTGTCTGTCTCTCTGTCTGTCTGTCTGTCTGTCTGTCTGTCTGTCTGTCTGTCTGTCTCTCTCAACTTGGCTGCTTGCCATAGAAAATGCTCCTTCTCTGGAGCCCCACTGTGATCTCTAAAGATCTTCTTTCTCTGTTCTTTTGTTCCCCTCTCACCTGCCTGCTCCCTGGTGTTCTGGCACCAGGAGCTGCTTAGGCAGCCCATGTTTGCCACCGGTACTCTGTCTTCACCTAATTTCTATCCTCACACCTGATTTCTATTCCTATCTAGGAATTCTTCATTCCACGTATTCTTGGTCATTCATATCTTTCTTCACTGAATACCCTACAAGGGAAGATATCAGGAACCAGCACAGTTCCTTACCATACATTGATCTGTGTGTCTCTCAATTTATTAACCCTTTCTCCCAACTTCTTTTCTCCTCCTCAAGTTATACCCACTAAAAATTCCTTTTATGCAGCTGTTGCTGGCTGGCCCCTGTATGATAAATGAGCAAGGGACATGAATAGGCAATTTTTAGCCAAAGAAATCAAAACTATTAATAAGCACATGAAAAAGTGTTCTAAATCTCTTATAATCAGAGAGATGCAAATCAAAACAACTCTGAGGCACCCCCTCACACCTAGAAGATTGGCTAATATGACAATAAAGGAAAGTAATGAATGCTGGAGGGGATGTGGCAAAGTCAGGACATTAATGCATTATTGGTAGAGTTGTGAATTGATCCAACCATTCTGGAGTACAATTTAGAACTATGCCCAAAGAGCACTAAAATATAGTCTGCCCTTTGATCTAGTCATAGCACTGCTGGGTTTGTACCCCAAAAGAGATAATAAGGAAAAAGACATGTACAAGACTATTCATAGATGCACTCTTTGTGGTAGCAAAAAAATGGAAAATGAGATGTCCTTCAATTGGGGAATGACTGAACAAATTTTGGTATATGTTGGTGATGGAATAGTATTGTGCTCAAAGGACTAATAAAGTAGAGGAATTCCATGGGAATAGGAACAACCTCCAGGAAGTGATGTAGAGCAAAAGGAGGAGAAGCAGGAGAACATTGTACACAGAGACTGATACATTGTGGTACAATCAAATGTAATGGACTTCTCCATTAATGGCTATGTGATGTTCCTGAACATCCCAGAGGGATTTATGAGAAAGAACACTATCCACATTCAGAGGAAAATCTGTGGGAGTATAAACATAGAAGTAAAAGAACCGCTTGATTACATGAGTCAAGGGGATATGTTTGGGGTGGTAGACTCTAAATGAACATCCTAATACAAACACCAACAACATGGAAATGGGTTCTGATCAAGGACACATGTTATACCCAGTGGAATTGCATGTCAGCTACAAGAGGGGTGAGGGGATGGAAGGGAGGAATAGAATATGATTTTTGTAACCAAGGAATAATGTTTGAAATTGGCCAAATAAAATTTAAAAAATAAATTAAAAAGAGTTTGAGACCAGATTCGAACATAGCAAGATGAATCTTCCTGACTTTGTGTCTGGCACTCTATCCATTGAATAAATTGGTGGCCACAAAATATATATGTATATGAATAAGTATATACATATTCTGTGTGCAGTTGATGTATATATATACATATATATATATATATAAAACATTACATGTATATGATACTTTTAAAAAGAATCATAGAATATAATGGTAACTGCCTTTCATGAAATATCTACTTTGGAAGTTATATATATGAAGCCATATTGAGAATAATACAAAATTGTGGTTTCCTCACTAAGAATATTCAATTTACTGATGTAAATCATGCTCTCTTTCCCTTAAAAACAGTCTTTGTGTGTTCCTACTCCCTCTAACTACCATCATGACCAAAAAGAATCTTCAGTTGATATCTGCTAGAAAGGAACATCTACATACATTTAGCCAAGGTGATGCTTGAATGTCAGACTGTCTATGATTTTAATATAAGCCTTTAAAATTGGATAACCCCTTTGGTTCTTCTGGCATAACTTTTGAGAATTCAATATTACCCCCAAATTGTGAAGCATTCAAGGAGGATTTCAGTGAAGTTTGATTATTATTCACTCAATTTGATTATGAAATCTTTGAAGGCAATGGCTATTTTTGTAGTTAATTGTTATTTTGTTAAATTTAAGCAACATATAGCCAAGATCTTTATTTTTTGTTAGCAGAAATTATTGACTGGAGGAAGGGCATCCTTTTTAGTATAACCTCATGGCTTAACATGTATTAGAGACAATTTTTTTTTTCTCAAAAGAGAAATTTTTTATTATTGCCAAGAAATCACTCCATATAATAAGGAAACATATGCAGGTCAGCTGATGATGAGGGGTGCTTCCTACTTCCCAGAAGAACACAGAAAAATGGGAAAAAATCATGAATTGCTAGTCTTTTGGTAGCAGTTGAGGGGAATTTCCATCAAAGACAATAGAAATCATTCATGTATGATGATCACAAGTAAAAAGTGCCACAGCAACAGGGGCACATAGCCCTTCATGGCTCTCAGTTCCCCAGTCCACACCTGCCCACAGGAACAGAAAAGTTCCCCTTCTACCAAGGCCAAAGGAGTTTTTTCTTCAAAATAAAGCCAGGGGTTCTGTCTCCAACCATGTTCCCAGGTTGGTCTTTGCCCCCTCAGTCCCCACCCAGGATCTTACTGTGTTCAGGTGCCAGCCTGACCAGAAGGATAATCCACAGCTGAACCTTTAAGTAGAGCTCAGAACTGAGGATGAAGACACTGAATCTCACTCTCCAGGCAACAGTTCTGGGAAGGGATGTAATCAGCAAAGCAAAACCCCTCACAGGAAGCAAAAGCCATGGAAATGGAGAGCTACCAAGAAAAAGCCAAAGTCACATCTCCTGCACCTCATTCAAAATGAGGGAGGGATTGAACAGAGCAGTGGTTTTCCATTCAGGTCCAGGAAGAAGAAGGAATAAGGAAGCAGGATGGAGAGAATAAGTGTTCACACATCTCATTTGAAGGAGATCATGAGCATGGTTCCTATGTGCTGCTCCCAGGCCCTGGTCAGGACTCCCTCATGTATCTCACATGGGGAGGAATCCAGGAGGTCAGGCTCCCTGCACCCTTACCTGGAAGAGATGAGGCTGAGCAAGAATCCAGGACCTAGGCCGTGTTCATTCATCCATTCATTATGGTGACAGCAGGACTCTGGTGAGAACATTTGTGGCATGTGGGGGTACATTGGTGGGGAGGACCTGCCCTGCTGATTACGGGCCAGAAGCAGCCAGGAGGACTGTCTCTTCACAGTCTCCACGGGCTATGAAGGCTGGGTTGGGTCCAGAGGAAGGCCTTGATGAAATTAGTCTCTGCTACTCTGAACCAGAATCAGAGGCCTAAAGAGGTCAGTCTCGGCTGGGCACAGTCTGCATCTCAGTGTTCAGGGTGAGTGGGGACCATAGAGTCCATACATTACCTACTGTGAAACTGACATCATGGGGATTTGAGGGGAAGGCTCAGGGTCTCTGAGGGCAGCAGCCATTATCCTTTATGGATCTGGGCCAATGTCATCGATTATGAGTTTTTGGGGGAACCCAAGACTGGGGCTTCTCTCTGGACTCCTACTTTGGCCCATTTCTTTTTACCATTGGATGCATTATGCCACATGCTCTGTAGCTGGTGGGGCTGCCTTTGCTCCCGTAGGCCCCTGGGTTCATATTGGGGGCTGGTTGCTCAAACTGTCCACTGAGGGGTTTGTGAAGAAGGAGCAGGAAGACCTGGTAGCCTTCTTAATTGGCAAGGAGTTGGGCATGAGTTTCTGGGACTGCCCCAGGGCCCAGACCTGTGTTCCGGGACTGCTCTACATGATGATGAGTAAATGAATGAGATGGAGGCTGTAGAGCTCTGTCCCTCAAGGGAGATGGAGGTAGAGACAAAATTTTTGACAAAACATTTTATAGTTAAAAATATAAAAGTAATTATTAAACATCTACTTGCATAGGTTAACCCCTCCCCATTAGAATTGGTTATTGTAGTGTGAATGCAATCGGAATGAAAACATTTACTTGAATTTGAAATGGTAATGGGTTGAATTAATGACTTCAGAATGAAGAAATAAAAAAAAATTTCCCTTATTTTAATATTTTAGTGAAATATTTTATATTGACTCCATTTCCAAATAAAGCTCTTTTCTTTGCATTTTTTATCCTTTATAAAAGAGTTAAAAATATTCAGCAAAACTGAACTATCTGGTAACACATGTATTTTACCACAAAGAGGGATTTGTAGTCTCATATTTTGATACCAATATTGAACATTAAAATTTCAAAATACTTAGTTTGGCTTAACTTTCTCATGTTCTTTCAATTGATATTTTTCTAGTCATAGTGTATATTGTTTTCCTGATACATCTATATTACAATAGTTTATATGAGTGCCCCTATATTTTTGGTACTGATATAAAATGCTTACAAACTATTACTAGTTACTTAGATTCATGTGCAATTCATGTACTACAATTTTTAAGCCACCTTTTTACATGATTGCACCATATTTTGTTTTGTTTTTGCTTGGTTGCTTTTAAACATAAAAGAAGGGTCATAGTTTCTCCTGCTCATTAGGTGAAAAACTTCAGATCCTTTTTATATCCTAATTTTATTGGAAACTAGTTAGACTGGTCTTATCTAATATCTGGAGGTTGAACTTTTTCATGTGTTCCTCAGATGATGGCAACTGACTATTAAGTCTTTAAATTTTCTGGAGATTTTACATTATCATGTTACAATAAAGCTGTAAAAAGAAATCCTATTCAAACCATCATTATCTCCCTTTTACAGACGAGGAAACTCAGCCTCAAAAAGTTTAAATGATTGCCTACATTCACACTGAACACACGGGAAAACTTTAAATGGACAAAAACAGCTTTTAAGAAAGCTTGGTACATGTTTAAAGTCTTGGGATACTATATTGTCAGTTCCTAAACTTTTCAGAATGCAAAAGTGGAGAAAAATATCTGGACTTTGATTTAGATACATTCACAAGAGGTGTATTTTTATTTCTCCATTTGCATAATCTGGGAATATTTTCAAGGTTTCTTAAAACAATTTTCCCCAAGAACTGTTACATATTTCATCTTATTCCCTAAATTATTTCAAATGTTGGTGTTTTATTTAATAAAATATTATGATTTGTTTACATATACACATATAATTCTTCTTCACATACTAATTTACATTTGCACATTTGTTTTATGACAAGAGTGCCATTTTAAAAATATATACATCTTATTATTTTCCAGTTTAGAAATATTGTTGCTGTTATTTTTAAATGCATGGAAGTAACACAATGGGAAGCAATGACTATAATTCTAGTAAGTAGGTCTTCTTGCTCTCTTTAAAGGTTTCTTCCATAGAAGATATTTTAGGAAACTATGTAATTCCTTTGTGAAAATGCATTCTTTTTGATTACTAATTTTCTTAAAGTTTTATAGACTAAAAGGAAGCTTGGGATTATGGGAATGAACAATCATCTTTAATTATTTTTAAATATATTTTATTTGATCATTTCCAAGCATTATTCGTTAAAGACATAGATCATTTTCTTTTCCTCCCCCCCATCCCCCATAGCCGATGCGTAAGTTCACTGGGCATTAGATGTTTTCTTGATTTGAACCCATTGCTTTGTTGATAGTATTTGCATTAGAGTGTTCATTTAGAGTCTATCCTCTGTCATGTCCCCTCAACCTCTGTATTCAGGCAGTTGCTTTTTCTCGGTGTTTCCACTCCCATAGTTTATCCTTTGCTTATGAATGGTGTTTTTTTCTCCTGGATCCCTGCAAGTTGTTCAGGGACATTACACCGCCACTAATGGAGAAGTCCATTACGTTCAATTATACCACAGTGTATTAGTCTCTGTGTACAATGTTCTCCTGGTTCTGCTCCTCTCGCTCTGCATCACTTCCTGGAGGTTGTTCCAGTCTCCATGGAACTCCTCCACTTTATTATAACTTTTAGCACAATAGTATTCCATCACCAACATATACCACAGTTTGTTCAGCCATTCCCCAATTGATGGGCATCCCCTCGTTTTCCAATTTTTGGCCACCACAAAGAGCGCAGCTATGAATATTTTTGTACAAGTCTTTTTGTCCATAAACTCTTTGGGGTACAGACCCAGCAGTGCTATGGCTGGGTCAAAGGGTAGATATTCTTTTGTCGCCCATTGGGCATAGTTCCAAATTGCCCTCCAGAATGGTTGGATCAGTTCACAGCTCCACCAGCAATGAATTAATGTCCCTACTTTGCCACATCCCCTCCAGCATTCATTACTTTCCTTTGTGTTATGTTAGCCAATCTGCTAGGTGTGAGGTGATACCTCAGAGTTGTTTTGATTTGCATCTCTCTGATTATAAGAGATGTAGAACACTTCTTCATGTGCTTGTTAATAGTTTTGATTTCTTTATCTGAGAACTGCCTATCCATTTCCCTTGCCCATTTATCAATTGGAGAATGGCTTGATTTTTTGTACAATTGATTTAGCTCATTATAAATATGAGTAATTAAACCTTTGTCAGAGGTTTCTATGAAGATTTTTTCCCAATTTGTTGTTTCCCTTCTGATTTTAGTTATATTGGTTTTGTTTGTACAAAAGCTTTTTAGTTTGATGTAGTCAAAATTATTTATTTTACATTTTGTGATTCTTTCTATATCTTGCTTGGTTTTAAAGCCTTTCCCCTCCCAAAGGTCTGACAAGTATACTATTCTGTGTTTACCCAATTTACTTGTGGTTTCCTTCTTTATGTTTAAGTCACTCACCCATTTTGAATTTATCTTGGTGTAGGGTGTGAGGTGTTGATCTATTCCTAGTTGCTCCCACACTGTCTTCCAATTTTCCAAGCAGTTTTTATCGAATAGTGGATTTTTGTCCCAAAGGCTGGGATCTTTGGGTTTATCGTATACTGTCTTGCTGAGGTCGCTTTCCCCCAGTCTATTCCACTGATCTTCCTTTCTGTTTCTTAGCCAGTACCAAATTATTTTGATGACTGCTGCTTTGTAATATAGTTTTAGGTCAGGGACTGCAAGGCCCCCATCATATGTTTTTTTTTCATTATTTCCCTGGATATCCTTGATCTTTTGTTCTTCCAAATGAACTTTGTTATGGTTTTTTCTAAATCAGTGAAGAAGTATTTTGGTAGTTCAATGGGTATGGCACTAAATAGATAAATAAGTTTGGGTAGGATGGTCATTTGTATTATATTGGCTCGTCCTATCCATGAGCAGTTAATGTTTTTCCATTTGTTCAAGTCTAGTTTTAGTTGTGTGGCGAGTGTTTTGTAGTTGTGTTCATATAGTTCCTGTGTTTGTCTTGGGAGGTAGATTCCTAGGTATTTTATTTTGTCTAAGGTGATTTTGAATGGGATTTCTCTTTCTAGTTCTTGCTGCTGAGCTGTGTTGGAGATATATAGAAAAGCTGATGATTTATGTGGGTTTATTTTGTATCCTGCAACTTTGCTAAAGTTGTTGATTATTTCAATTAGCTTTTTGGTTGAATCTCTAGGATTCTTTAAGTAGACCATCATGTCATCCGCAAAGAGTGATAACTTGATCTCCTCCTTGCCTATTTTGATACCTTCAATTTCTTTATCTTCTCTAATTGCTACTGCTAGTGTTTCTAGTACAATGTCAAATAGTAGAGGTGATAATGGGCATCCTTGTCTCACTCCTGATCTTATTGGGAATGCATCCAGTTTATCCCCATTGCAGATGATATTAGCTGTTGGTTTTAGATATATTTTTTTATTATTTTTATTATTTTTAGGAATGACCCTTCTATTCCTATGCTTTCTAGTGTTTTTAATAGGAATGGGTGTTGTATTTTATCAAAGGCTTTTTCTGCATCTATTGAGATAATCATGTGGTTCTTGCTAGTTTGCTTGTTGATGTGGTCAATTATGTGGATGGTTTTCCTAATGTTGAACCAGCCCTGCATCCCTGGTATGAATCCTACTTGATCATGGTGAATGATCCTTCTGATCACTTGCTGGAGTCTTTTTGCTAGTATCCTATTTAAGATTTTTGCATCTATATTCATTAGGGAGATTGGCCTATAGTTTTCTTTCTCTGTTTTTGACCTGCCTGGTTTTGGAATCAGTACCATGTTTGTGTCGTAAAAGGAGTTTGGTAGAACTCCCTCTTTGCTTATTATGTCAAATAGTTTGTATAGTATTGGGATTAACTGTTCTCTGAATGTTTGATAGAATTCACAGGTGAATCCATCAGGCCCTGGGGATTTTTTCTTAGGAAGTTCTTTGATGGCTTGTTGGATTTCAATTTCTGATATGGGATTATTTAAGAATTCTATTTCCTCTTCTGTTAGTCTAGGCAGTTTGTATTTTTGTATATATTCATCCATTTCTCCTAATTTGGTGTATTTATTGCCATATAATTGGGCAAAGTAATTTCTAATGATTGCCTTAATTTCATCTTCATTGGAGGTGCTGTACCACTTTTCATCTTTAATGCTGTGAATTTGCTTTTCTTCCTTCCTTTTTTTAATTAGATTGACCAGTACTTTGTCTATTTTGTTTGTTTTTTCAAAGTACCAGCTTCTTGTCTTATTTATTAAATCAATAGTTCTATCACTTTCGATTTTATTAATTTCTCCCTTAATTTTTAGGATTTCTAATTTGGTTTTCTGCTGGGAGTTTTTAATTTGATCGCTTTCGAGTTTTATCATTTGCATTTCCAATTGATTGATCTCTGCTCTCCCTTGTTTGTTAATATAAGCATTCAGGGATATGAATTTACCTCTGATTACCACTTTGGCTGCATCCCAAAAGGTTTGAAAGGATGTTTCGCCATTGTCATTTTCCTCGATGAAATTATTAATTGTTTCTATGATTTCTTCTTTAACTAAATGGTTTTGGAGTATCATATTGTTTAATTTCCAATTGGTTTTAGATTTGGTTTTCCAATTACCATTACTAATCATTATTTTTATTGCCTTGTGATCTGAGAAGGCTGCATTCATTATTTCTGCTTTTTTGCATTTGTGTGCTATGTTTCTGTGACCTAATGTATGGTCAATTTTTGTGAATGTTCCATGTGGTGCTGAAAAGAAGGTGTATTCCTTTTTATCCCTATTTATTTTTCTCCATATGTCTATTAATTCTAATTTTTCTAAGATTTCATTCACTTCTTTTACCTCTTTCTTATTTATTTTTTGATTTGATTTATCTAAATTTGATAATGGTTGGTTTAAGTCTCCCACTAGTATGGTTTTATTGTCTATTTCTTCCTTCAATTCTCCTAGTTTCTCCATTAGAAATTTGGGTGCTATATTATTTGGTGCATACATGTTGATTAATGATATTTCCTCATTGTCTAGAGTCCCTTTTAACAAAATATAATTACCTTCCCTATCCCTTTTGATCAGGTCTATTTTTGCATTGGCTTTATCAGATATCATGATTACCACTCCTGCCTTCTTTCTATCAGTTGAGGCCCAGAAGGTCTTACTCCATCCTTTAATTCTGACCTTGTGAGTGTCAACCCGCCTCATGTGTGTTTCTTGAAGACAACATATGGTAGGGTTTTGGATTCTAATCCATTCTGCTATTAGTCTACGTTTTATGGGTGAGTTCATCCCATTCACGTTCAAAGTTATGATTGTCATTTGTGGACTCCCTGGCATTTTGATTGCCTTCCCTAATTCTAACCTTTTCTTCTTCGGCTCTACCTTTTAGTCCAGTGATTTACTTTGAATCAGTCCCCCTTGTCCCCTCCCTTGATGTTTCCCTTTTTAGTCCCTCCCTTTTTCTCCCCCCCCTCTTTCCCTCCCTTTTTGTTCTCCCTCTCCCCCTCCCCACCCTTGGTTTTCCCTTCTCCCTACCCTTGTTGGGTAAGATAGAATTCAAGATCCCAATGGATCTGGATGTTTTTCCCTCTCAGAGTTGATTTCCCTGAGATTGAGGTTTAAGTAACCCCCCCCTCTCTTCCTCTCCTTCTTATAGGAGTTTTCTTCCCCTCCCCTTCCCATGTGAATCTTTGTGTGAGAACCATTATTCTATTTGGTCTTTCTTTACCCCCTATTTATACATTACATTTTCCCCACATATTAGTATACATAGATTGATATAAATGTAGTCCTTATAGAAGAGAGTTTGAGTAAAAGAAGAAGATAACATTTTTCCCTTTTCCTTAATATTTACCTTTTCAGGTATTCCTTGCTCTTTGATTTTCGGTATCAAACTTTCCACAGAGCTCTGGTCTTTTCTTTGCAAAAAGTTGGAAGTCGTCTATTTTGTTGAATGCCCATACTTTCCCTTGGAAGTATATAGTCAGTTTTGCTGGGTAGCTGGTTCTTGGTTGGAGACCCAGCTCTCTTGCCTTTCTGAAGATCATGTTCCATGCCTTACGATCATTCAGAGTAGAACTTGCAAGGTCTTGTGTGATCCTGATTGGCATTCCTTTATATCTAAATTGTCTTTTTCTGGCTTCCTGTAGGATTTTTTCTTTTGTTTGATAGCTTTGGAATTTGGCAATTACATTCCTGGGAGTTGTCTTTTGGGGGTTTAGTGTAGAGGGTGTTCTGTGAGCTCTGTCAGTGGCTGTATTGCCCCCTTGTTCTAGAATCTCTGGGCAATTTTCTTTGATTATATCTTGTATCACCATGTCCAGTTTGGTGTTTATTTCTGGCTTTTCTGGGAGTGCAATTATTCTTAAATTCTCTCTTCTCCCTCTATTTTCCAGATCTATCACCTTGTCGGTGAGATATTTTATGTTCTCTTCTAATTTCTTGGTGTTTTGGCTTTGCTTTATTAGTTCTTGCTTTAAAGCCTGGTTTTCTTTTACAGTTTGGTCAAACTGGTTTTGTAGATGCGTGAATTTCTTTTGCATTATTTCCCACTTTTCCTCCCAGAAGGCTTCCATCTTTTTGGTCATTTCTGATTCAAATTCTTCATGGGTTTGTGGAGAGTTTCCATTTCCTTTGGAAGATTTTGGAGCATTTTCTTGTATATCTTCTTCTATCTGCTCTGTATTTTGTATTTTGGCTCCATAGAATGTGTCCAAAGTCGCCCCTTTCTTCTTATTTTTTTGGTATTTTGGGGCTTCTGTGCTTCTGTGGAGTTTGCCATCTCTGAGTGTGGAGGATTAGCTTTTCTTATCTCTGTCTGGTGTTCAGAGGCTTTAGTCCTGGGCAGATTGTCGGTTCTATGAGCTTTCCCTGGGTTAAACTGAATATGCCTCACTGGAACTGGAATGGAAGGGTCGGACCACGAGGCCACACTCTCCCCCCAGCTCGCTTTCCAGAAGTTGCCTTCAGAATCGCTGGCCGTGAGGCTGTTTTGTCGGCCTGCGGGGGGATGGGCTGCAGCTTCCCCAAGCTCCGAGGGCAGGGACTTTCACTGAGACTTGGATAACAGGATCCAGTCTGTGAGGCTGTCTTGCCTGCCCTGAGGGTTGACGCTGCTCTCTGCAGCTCCAGGCAGTGACTTTCACTGGGACTCAGATAGAAGGCCCTGAGGGTTGTTGTTCCGAGGACCCTGCTCTCTGAGCTGGGGGCCGGGCTGCGGCTTCCCGGAGCCTTGGACTCTGCACTCCTACCCCTTAGGTCCAAGTGATCTCGGGTTCTGGCTTTTGAGGGCAGCCGTACCTTTTGATCCGGGTCCAGGTCCAGGAGGAGGGTTCCCAGGGTCTATGCTGTTGATCGTTTTGAATTTCGGCGCCTTAGGAGCTTATAGTTTGAGATCGGTCGGGAAGGGTTTTCCGGAGATCTGAACTTTATCTTTCTCTAAGCCGCCATCTTAACCGGAAGTCCGGGCACAGCTTTTGTTAGAAATTATATATCTAAACAAAAATTACCCCATGATAATGTTTTGGGTTTAGATTTATGAGTCTAATCTTTTGGCAATATTTTGGGGAAATAGTGTGCACGTATTTTGCTCTTATATTATTCCTTCTGAGACTAGGGGGAGAACAAAAATCATATCATTTCCATTAGTAAGGGATATTGATGAAAGAAGTCACACAGAGGGGGGTGAGCAGATGATTCCATCCTGTCAAGGAGTCACTTTGTGACTTCTTGGCCTCCACATGTGACTATGTCAAGATATTGAGGTCTCACAGCTCCCCACATATTGATATTGATAAGTAAACCTGATTCTGAATGTGATTCCTTTGTCTCTCTAAATTTAGTAGGGGTATCAGGGTCACCCCTAAAGGTCCCAAAGCTTTCTCATTGAATTGTGTCTGTGGGACCCCTATAAGTAGTTCATTCTTTCCTTCTAATGCCTAGCTCCCCTACAGAAGAGGGGAGAGATCTTTTATGCAACCTTAGGGCCACAATAACATGCTCTCTAGATGGCTCTATGACACTGTAATTGCCTGAGGAATCTTTAAATTTGCTCCCTGTACTTCTGTCAGACAGTCTGGAGGTGAAGGAACCTCCCACCTTTAAAGTTCCAGCTGATATAACAGTCACTCTGGGCCACATTGTCTTTTGATATTGACCTACTTAGATCAGCTGTTCCTGTTCAAATTAAGATAAAAGGTGGCCAACCTCTTTCCACTCCTCAGTATCCTCTATCAAAAGAGGCAATTGAGGGAATTACTCCACATATAGATTCATTAATTGAGCAAGGAATAATAATTCCATGCAAATCTGAATATAATATAACTATCCTACCTGTAAAAAAGCAGAAATTAGGCCCAGGTGGTAAAACTATCAATTTAAATAGGACTTAAGGCCTATAAATAAGCATGCCATTAAGAGACATCCTGTGGTTCCCAACTCAACCACAATTATCTCTTCTATTCCTAGCACATACACATATTTTACTGTGGTTTATCTGTGCTCAGCATTCTTCTCAATCCCCATTCTTGAAAATTCAAGAAATATATTTGCCTTCACCTGAAAAGGTTCCCAGTGGACTTGGTGTTGGCTATCATAGGGGTTTATGGAAAGTTCCATGTTGTTCTCACAGGTTTTAAGACAGGATTTAGAAAACATTAGGGTTCAGGATAGCTGTTTGATATAGTTTGTATATGATTTGCTCTTGGCCTCACCAAATGTCACATTATACCAGGAAGATAGCAAACATCTCCTTTTAGAACTACATTAGAGAGGCCACGAGATCTCTAAGGCAAATATTTCAGTGGTATCTCCCCAAAGTGTAATATTTAGGGTTAATTTTAACCTCTGATGCTTGCTTCATTTCCCCTAAGCTCATTGAAGACATTCAGAAATTGAGAGCCCCCTTCACTAAGAAACAGTTGATGGCAATTCTAGGAGCAACAGGATTTTGTAGACAGTGGATCCCTTGCTATAGGGAACTTGCCAAGGCTCTTTTAGCTCTGACAAAAGAATTCGATCCCTAAACCTCTTTAATTAGAGGAAGAATACCTGTCAGTTCCTTCAAAATAAAAACAGGCTGTCCTGTCTGGCCCTGCTCTAAGCATTCCAGATTACAAAAAGCCATGTTCTTTGTCTGTACATGAACATAAACCACTTCAGGTGCTTTAACTTGAATTTTGGGACCTGTTCACCATCCAGTTGCTTATTATTTGGCCCAGGTGGACCCAGTAGCTTCAAGAGCAACACCATGTCTTAGAAGCATAGCTGTCACAGCTTTGTTAGTAACTAAATCTGTTAATTTAGTTTTGGGATGTCCATTAACCGTAATGTGCCCACATGAAGTTGAAGCATTGTTGCTAAGACATAGAACAAAGGCATTTTCTGATCAAAGACTCACTAGGCATGAGGTAATCTTGTTAAGTAATGAAAATATTACACTAAAACACTGTAGAATTTGTAACCCTTAAACCTTGCTTCCTGATTTACCAGTTTCAGGAGAACCTTTGCACATTTGTGAATCTTTAGCGTCCATGACTGAAAAAGCTCAAGATAATCTCCTGGACATTCCTTTAGACAACCCAGACTTAGTCTTATTCACTGATGGTTCTTCTTTCATGAGTGATGGAATACCCTACACTGGAGCTGCAATAGTCACAGAATTTGCCTGTGTGGTCAGCTTTTCTGCCCTCAAATATAAGTGCTCAATGTGCCAAAGTTATAGATCTAAAACATGACTATATAATTGCCAAAGGTAAGAAGACAATTTATACAGACCCTAGATAGGCATTTGGAATATGTCATGCAATGGGAATTCTATGGCTTCAAAGGAAATTTTTAACCTCAGCTGGAAAATGTATTACAAATGCAGAAATCATTAAAGAAGTACTTTCTGCTCTTCAGCTCCCTGAAGCCCTAGCTGTGGTTCATTGCTCTGCCCTGTTATGACTATTATTGATCTGAATGGTGTTATTGATTATATATAGCTGGTTGGTAATGCCTAGCTGTTATAAGTAAGTAAAGATATTATGGGACCAAGCTATTGTAGATATAATTAATTTGAACTAGTATTAAAAATTAATAACAAAATTGTATTGACCAGTTATTATAATCAGCTAAAAGTATCAGAGGTTAAACTGAATTTCAGGTGGTGGATAGATAGCCAGGAGCAGTTTAATCCAACTATAATTTATTATTGGTTGAAGTTGGAAAAGGAAGGAAGAGAGAAATTAGGAATTAATAATAAATGAAATCTATTAATTTTATTCTAAGTATCTAAATAAACCCCCCAAATCTAACTCCTCAAGGAGTTTCTTCTTGTCCACTGAGGTATACTAGATTGAACTATACTCACTGAGTAAATAAAAGATAATGCCTCTATCTTATTCTAAGCTAAAATTGAATCTATATTCTTACAATACTTTATGAAACTCACAATTGTTAAATTGTTAAATTTACTTTTGCTAAATTTGTTTAATTGTTAAATACTATGGTATTTTGACTAATAATTGTGTCTGACTTCAGAAAAAGGCATCACAAAAGAGCCATTGTTCAGTGCCAAGAAGCACAATGTCAAGGAAACCAATCAATTCCAATGGGATTGATGAGAATCTTCACCAAGATAGAGTATTTATTTTTTGGGTTCAAGAAAACAGCAGTTTGACAACTTCAGATGCAGGATTTCCTTATGCTAGATTCAGACAAAGTACCTCGGTTTGGCTGCCAATTTGGATACCCTATCTCTGAGTGAAGGTAAAATCAGACCATGGAATGCTATTTCCCTTTTGCTTCAAAGTCTAGTCCCTTTTCTCTCTTTCATAGTATGGCAATTTTCTCTAATCCTGGATGTTGATTTGACAAGTGCATAATTGCTGCAAATGCCCTACAGGTGTGTGGGACATAAATCACATTATTGGGCCCTGATTCTAGGATCTGTTATGGGCTTATTCTTGCTTACTCAGAATTTTTGTACACAATTATATTTTGATTTTTTCTCTTCTATTTGTTTTCTTAGGGGGGTATTTTTAAATTTTCTTTTGGAAATTGATTCATATATATCATAACTCAGCCATGGGATGACCTCTCCCCTGCCTACTTTTAGATTTAATCACCAGAAGCGTATATATACCCTCTTTACACTTAAGTGAGGTGAGTTCCACAATCCACATGCTAAAGTGCGTGACAACTTAGGAACAACTGACTGCCCCCTGGGCAGTCCTAAGAAAATTTATAAACTACAATTGTTCCACATAAAGTGGAAGGAAGGCACAGGAAGTAGCACAAAGAAGGATCTTTAATTTTTAGTTGCAACTTCCTGTGAGAGGGAGTTTTTGTGAGAAGTTTTTCAGAGTTGCTGTTGGAGCTCTTTGCTTTGGACTACCACATGGGTGAGTGAAAAAGACTGATTCCTTTCTTAGCTTCTGAAGATACTAGCTTCCAGAGAGGCTCCCTGTCTTGGAGGAGGCCTTGTGACTGGAGTCCTTGCTTTATTTACCACTGGCCCCTTTCATCCATGGTCATCTGGGGGAGAGTTAATGAGCCCTGCCTGATTCAAACCAGGCCTGAGTAATTATCTAGTGTGATAGAATAGATACCTTCTCTACTTTCTTTCTAATTTCTGAATTTTCACACTTTCTATTTTATAAATATTTCTAAAAAGTCATTTGATTTGAGATATATTAATTTTGGCAACCACATTATTATATATTTAGTCCAACCTTTATTTTTAACCCTTACAGGTGATCCATGTGTTGGTCAACACCCTCCTCAGTGGGGATTATATTATTATCCTATGATTCAAGGTTTAAAATCTTTTAGAGAAATTTCAGGAAAAGAAACTTACTAACTCTCCAAATCAAGAATGTGAACTGTTTGGAGATGCCTGGGGAAACAACACACTGCATCAAAAGATCCAGAATGAACTTTCAGATATAGTGAATTAAACTGTGGGGGTCGAACACATTTAATCTGAATATAAACTCTTATGCCAAAGGTAATTGCCCCCTAATTGGATTTTTGTCAATGCACCCACCTAACATTGGTTTTTGCTCTCTTTTATTTCCATCTTATACCCAAATTATTGTAATTTCCCCTTAGAAAGTACAATGATATATGCACCTTTAGTAAGAGATCTTTAGAGATATAAACTGATTATACATAATGATTAACTGGGGAGTCTAGGCATATAAATCTGGGAGATTCCAACATGTTTGCCTCCTAATGGAATCACAGTGGTGATTGTGTTGATAGAATTTGCTTCCCAGGGTTCTTACCCAGCATTCCATTTGCATGCTTACACTGAATGTGAACAAAGGGAGGACAAATTTTTGGTGTGACCCCGCCTCTCACTCTCTGTTTCCTGGAATGTAACTGAGGAGCTGGGAGGAGATTCAGGAAGTGGTTAGTTAGGTTAGATTAGGCTTTACACTTCTATCTTTTTAAAATGTTTTCTACTTCATGTGATTATTAATAAACTTTATAAAAATAATACTTGTAGTTATTGATACTGTGTCCTGTGGGAGAGACCCTTTACTTGTACAGTTTATATTTCTGTCCTTTTGAGATACTTTGTAATGATCAGTTGGAAGAGAATTCAGAAGGTTCTTGCTACTACACTGCCATCTTGCCTCTGCCTACTCTGTATATATGTTAAATATTGATAGTTCATCATTGTCTAATCTATCTTATATCAATATACAATTACCTGGAGGAAATTGGATGGCTCAGCGGATTGAGAGTTAGGCCCAGATATGGGAGGTCCTGGGTTCAAATCGTTCCTCATATACTTCTTAGATGTATGACCCTGGGCAAGTCACTTAACCCCCATTGCTTCCCCCTTACCACTCTTCTGCCTTCTAAGACAGAAGGAAATGATTTTTAAAAAGATAATTACCTCCCTTTTCTGTTTTAATCAAATCTATTTTTGTTTCAGTTTTGTGTTAGACCATAATTATCACTCCAAGTTTTTTTTTTTGTCTCAGTTGAAGCCCAATAGATTCTGCTTCAGTCTATCACTGTTACTATGTGTGTCTACCTGCCTCAAATGTCTTACTTTTAAATAATATATGGTACCATGCTGGTTTTTAATCTACTCTACTATCTGCTTCCTTTCTATGGGTATGTTACATTCACAATTATGA
Organism: Monodelphis domestica; assembly: GCF_027887165.1. NCBI lineage: Eukaryota > Metazoa > Chordata > Mammalia > Didelphimorphia > Didelphidae > Monodelphis > Monodelphis domestica. Next base: position 254,144,675 of record NC_077233.1, read on the forward strand.
TTACCATCTGGTGTATTCCCCTCCATCTTGATTTTCTCTTTTATTCCTGCCCTTTCTCTTTTTTCTTTTTTCTTCCACACCAATGTCTTCCTTTTAATCACCTCTGCCTTTCCCCTCCCTTATTTTACTCCTCTTTCCACCACCTCCACTCTTATTCCTCTATTACCTCTCTTTAGGGTCTTTTAATCACCTCCTCCTTTCCCTCCCTTATATCATTTCCCCATACATCACTTCCTTATTGTCCTTCTACTTCTCTATAGAGTAAGATAGGACTCTATATGATTCTGAGTGTTCTTCCCTCTCTGAACTGATTTCAATGAGAGTAAGGTTTAAGTATTACTTGTCATCACCCTCATCTTCCCATGCTTGTAATAGTATTCTCCCCCACCCCTGTACCTCTTTATTTTACTTCTTCTTTTGCATTTCTCTTAGTACAATCCTTTTTCATTATAGTTTTTTCCTATCTTTTTCCTATCATCCTAAACAGCTTAATATTATACCATCTATTTATGTATATTTCTTCTAACAACTTTGATAATGATAAAAAAATTTTAAGAGTTACAGATATAATTTTTCCATACAGGAATATAATCAATTTGATCTTGTTGAAGCCCTTAAATTTTTTCTCTTTCTTATTTACCTTTTTTTTTGATCTCTTGAATTTTGTATTTAGCCATTAATTTTTCTGTTTTAGTCTGGTCTTTTCTTCAGAAATGTTTGGAAATCTTCTATTATTTTATTAAATGACCATTGTTTTCCCTGAAAGTATTTAATCAGTTTTGACGGGTAGGTGCCTCCTGGAATACCATATTCTCAATATTGTGGTTCCTCATTGTGGAAGCTTCCAGAACCTACATAATCCTGATTGTGGCTCCATGATATCTGAATTGTTTCTTTCTGGACAGTTATAGTATTTTTTTGTTTATCACATTTCTGGGAATTGTCATTTGGGATTTATTACAGGAAATGATCTTTGGATTCTTTAAATGTCTATTTTAACCTTTTATTTAAGAACATCAGGGCAGTTTTCTTGGATAAATCCTTGTAACATGATGTTTAGAGTTGTTGGTTGTTTTTTTTTTTTTGGGGGGGGGTCATGACTTTCAGATAGTCCAATAATTTTTTACTTGTCTCTCTCTTGGATCTATTTTCCTGGCCAGTGGTTTTTCAATAAGATATTTCATATTTTCTTCTATTATTTTCTTTTGCTTTCATTAATGTCTGGTGAAGTCATTATGTTCTATTCTCCAAATTCTAATTTATAAAGAATGAATTTCTTACATTACCTTTTGAAGCTCCTTTCCCCATTGGTCCATTCTACCTTTCATGGAACATTTTTTCCCTATTTAATTTTTTTTGCCTCTTTTGCCAGTAGGTTAATTCTACTTTTTAAAAAAACTCTTTTCTTCGTTGTATTTTTTGCTTCTTTTTCCAGTTGACCAATTTTGCATTTTAAACTGTTATAACTGTTATTTTCTTTTTTTTTGCATTACTTTCATTTCTTTTTCCCGTTTTGTCTGCCCTGTCTTATTTGATTTTTAAATTCCTTTTTTAATTATTCCAATGTTTGAGTCCTTTTTCCATTTTCTTTGAAGTTTTGATTCTGTGCTTTGCCCTTTGTTGCTATAGAAATTTTCTAGGGTTAGGATTTTCTTTTGCTGTTTTCTAACTTTCCTAAGCTTTTTTTTTTGCCTGTTGATTGGGAATTCTGAGAGTTGATGATTCTGTCTCTTATGCTGCTTGCTTGCAGGGCTCAGTACTTTGAGCTATTTTACACTGGGGATAGGTCTTCACTGTAGCAATGAAAGCTTGAAATAAACGAATGCTATTAACTTCCAGACCTGACTGACAGTGGTGCCAGGTCCTGGGGCTTAAAAGAGTGGGTTTGAATTGTTCTTTTGTTGTTGTGGCCTGGGACCTAGAATCCCAAAGTTGGTCTATGCCCAGTCACAGAACTTGGTGCAGTAGGAGGGTGGGTGGTTGGCCAGCACTCCACTTTGTACAGTTTTGCTTCTAATTCTCCCCTGTCCCATATACTCTATTTTTGAAGTTGTATTCAGTGGGAGAGCTTCTTCACTCTATCTAGCTGATGATTTTTTATTCCTGTCATTTTGAGGTACTTTTTAAAAAACTGAATTTCAAGGATTATAAGACTGGTTTGGGCTTTTGCTGTGACTAAGCCACTGTCTTGGCTCTGCCCTTCCTGTATATGAAATATTGGCCTTCAATAATCTGGGGTTGTGAGGAAAGGAGTAAGATAGTTTGAAACTCAAAATGTAATAAACTTATAAAAATTATTTTTAAAAATAAAAAATAAATTAAATTCCTGAAAAAATCTCATTAAAAAAAGAGCCAAGGTGACTTTCTTTGGCTTCATGGAGTCACAAAATCACAGGATATGTGAAAAAGAGTATAGAGAAGCTCTTTGGAAAGAATTCATGAAGGGATAAATTAAGATAATGAGGAAAGGTTGATATGTGATTGGTGAATCTGAGACTCTTCTGAAAATCATCAACTTTCTATTATATATCAATTATATGTTCTGTAGTTATTGCAAACCACAAATGTCCAAAGTATAAACTGCTGTTCAACATTCCATCTTTCTTAGAATGAATAACTGAAACTATTAGTAACAGCTGGCCAAATATTGTGAACATACTGTTGAATGAGTGGTAATACACAAGTCAATCTAATAGTTCTGTGAATAATATTGATTTGCCAATGCCATGCAGAGTGTGGAACTACAACATCAAAGATAAGGGATGGTTGTAATCTAGATGCATAAATTCCAGAGAAAATCACATGGAGCAATCATGTAAAATGTGAGACTTGGATGTTTTCACCAAATTCCATAACACCTCTAATGTTCCTGGGTCTTTGAAAAGTATTGTTATAAGTTTGTTCCCAAAACATCAGGAATTGTGCCTCTAACACTATAGGAGGACAAAAAAATTACTATTAAACAGAAAACTTTAAGATTAAACATAGTCTACTTATCATGCAAAAGAGACGAGAGAGCCTCATTGGTACATTGGTTCACTGTTATATTCTTAGGCATCCAGGATCCCTTTAAAAATATAGTAATGTAGGAAATGCAGATCTAAGACATCTGTGAATACAACAATCATAATTAAGATATATCGGGGTGAAGACACAGTCAACTTCCTTTGATCCTCAGTCAGTATTTCATAAGTCACTCTAGCTGTTTGTACCTATATGCTGTCTATTTCTCCCCCAAAGAAGAGTCCCTTCTAACTCTGAGGTACTATAATAATAATGTTATAATAATAAAAGACTTTTAAAGTTAATATTTCCTATAACTACTTAGCAAGGTGAGTTGTATGTTATAATCCATGATTTACAATGAGATATTGAAAACTCAGGTAAAGTCAATTGACTGAGTCAGGAAGACTGTGTTCAAATCTGATCTCAAATGCTTCCTAACTGTATCAGTATCCTCTGTAAAATTACTTGAAGAAGGAAATGCTAAATTACTCAAGTTCTTTGCCAAGTCCCAAATGGAGTCACAAAGAGTCAGACATAAATGAAATTAATAAACAAAATATGCCAGGTACTATTCTAGAAACAAAGACAAAAATATAACAGTCTATGAACTAAGGAATCTACATTCTATCTTGGGGAAAAGAAAGTAATCTGGCAAGGGTGGATGAAGGCACTAAAATCTGAAAGGAACCAAAAAAGATCTCATATAGAAAGAAGCAATAACCTTGAATTTTTAAGGACATTGGACATTTTAACAGGCAGTGGTAATGAGGTTATAAGAGTCTATGCATAGGCATGTAGAGAGAAGATTGACCATCAAGACTGGGAAATACCAAGAAGGTCATTTTGGCCATGCCATACAGCACAGAATTTCAAAAAAAATTTACTTATCTTTAACATTCATTTAAATCAAGTTATGATTTTTTCTTCCCTCCTGCCCCTTCCCTAACCACTGAAAAGACAAGTAATATGATATCACTTATGTATGTGAAATCATTCAAAACATTATTTCTGTCTTAGACATGATGCAAACAAAAAAAGCAAGAAGAATTGATAAATTTTTAGAAAATATTTCAGTTTGTACTCAGAATTCATCAGTTCTGTATCTGGAGCCAAATAATGATTTTTTTTATCATAAGTACTTTGGGACTATGTCAGATCATTTTATTTATCAGAGTAGCTAAGTCTTTTGTAGTTAATAATCCTTAATAATATTGCTATATTACTGAGTATGCTTTAATAATTCTGCTTACTTCATTTTGCATTAGTTCATCTAAGCCTTTCCAGGTGGTTTTACCAAATCATCACTTTCATATTTTCTCACAGTTCAAAAGTATTCTATCAAAATCATATACCATGATTTGTTAAGTCATTTCCCAATTGATGGACATCCCTTTTGTTTCCATTTCTTAGCCACTGCAAAACTGTTATAAATATTTTTTCATACCTATAGGCACTTTTCCTTTTTTTAAAAATCTCTTTTGGATATAAGCCTAGTGCTGGTATTTTCAGGTCAGGGGTATGTGCTATTTTGTAGTCCTTTGGGAAAGATCCAAAGTGCTCTCCAAAATGGTTGGATCAGTCCATAATTTCAGTTTTTAGTTTCTCAATTCTTCTGCACATCCCTAACACAAGTCATTTTCAGTTTTTAAATATTAGCCAATTTGATAGGTATGAGACTGTACCTTGTTTTTTTTAATGTGCATTTCTCTAATGAAAAATGATTTAGAATATTTTTCATATGACTAAAAATACTTCTGATTTCATCTAAAAACTTACTGCTCATAGGCTTTGATCATTTGTCATTTAGATAATGGCTCTTATTTTTATAAATTTGACTCAAATCCCTATATAGTTGAGAAATGAGACATGTAGTTTTAGGCTATAACTTCAGCGATCTTCAAAAAAGTTTACATCTAAGTCTTCTTACTTCAACACTAATACCCTATTATATCTTTTTTACTTTCCAGGTCTTAGGATGAGGAAAGTGACAATCTGTGTAGTCAGTCCTAAAGATAATTGGGTGCCTTTTAAGAAGAATTGCAATATGTTTAGATTTTAGAAGTATCTATTTGTCAGCTATTTGGGAAATGGTTTATAAGATAAAAGAGAATAGATACAGGAAAATAAAATAAGATGCTATAGAAACATTCCAAGTCAAAGTTAATAAGGGCTTAGGCAAGAGTGGTTGTAATATGAATAATAAAGAGAGGGCTTTGGAAAAAATGAATATGGAAAATGAAGGGAAATTGGGTATGATTCCTAAATTCCTAATATTAGGTGATTGGGAGAATACTGGTACTCGGAGAGAAATACAGATATGTGGAGGAGGAATTCCTTTAGTGGGAAAGATAACAGGGATTGTTTTGAATATTGAGTTTGAGAATCTTTGAGGGGATGTACAGCAGGCAGTTGACTACATGATGATGAAGCCTGAGGGTCTAGGACAGAACTCTTGTGTACACTAATGCATAGGGAGTAGAACATGGATAGTGTAACCTACATAGAAGAGAAACCTATAATAGTATAATAAATAAGAAGAAAACCATTAAAGAGCTCTACCATGAAAGCTAAAGGAAGAAAGATAATTCAGGATGGAGATTTAGTCAAATCATTTCAATATATATGAGTAGTCAAATAAATACTTGATGAAACAAGGACATTCAGAATCTTTTAAAAATTTCATTGTATACTCTCTTACAAATTCTACTTCAATTACAGTGGATTGCAAACAGGTATATATATTCTGAGGAAGGGAAATTTCCCATAGTGGTGCTAATTTTAATAAAGAATATTTTATCATATTAATAACAATACACTACAATCATTTGAAAATCAGATTCCCAAGCCTTAGAAAGATAAATGTAGTTTATAGAAACTGTACCTAATTGTTGCTCAATTAGTATCACATTCTCCTTTTCTTTCTTTTTTGGTTACAAAAATCATTTTATTTCCCTCCCTCCCGCCCCTCCCCCTTCCATAGTCAATGCACAGTTTGCCTGGGTATTGCCTGTGTTCTTGATCAGAACCTCTTTCCATGTTGTTGGTATTTGCAATAGGATGCTCATTTGGAGTCTATTTCCCCATTCAAATTCCCTTCAGCCCATGTCATTAAGCAGTAGTTTTTCTTTTGTGTTTTTACTCCCACAATTTTTCCTCTGGATGTGGACAGTGTTTTTTCTCCTGTACCAGTCTAGGTTGTTCAGGGTCATTGTATTACCACCATTGGAGGAGTCTGTATCAGTCTCTGTATACAATGTTCTCCTGGTTTTGCTCCTCTCACTCTGCATCACTTCCTGGAGGTTGTTCGTCTCCATGGAATTCCTCCACTTCATAATTCCTTTGAGCACAATACTATTCCATCACCAACATATACCACAATTTGTTCAGCTTTTCCCCAATTGAAGGGCATCCTTTCATTTTCCAATTTTTGGCCATCACAAAAAGCACAGCTATGAAGAATTTTGTAAGCGTCTTTTTCCTTATTATCTCTTTGGGGTACAAACCCAGCAGTGCCATGGCTGGATCACAGGGCAGATAGTCTTTTAGCGCCCTTTGGGCATAGTTCCAAATTGCCCTCCAAAATGGTTGGATCAATTCACAACTCCACCAGCAATGAATTAATATCCCAACTTTACCACATCCCCTCCAGCATTCATTACTTTCCTGTTTAATAGATCATAGAATTAAAATTTAGCCTGATCTGAATTTTAGAATTTTTTATATCAGGTGTTTAAATTCGATTCATCAGGTGTTCATGGATATACAGTCTTCCTCCAAAAAAGTAGCCTTTTAATTATATCACATGACATGCTTTGTTTTTGAAGAATGAGTTATGGTGTTATGCTTGAATTTAATTAGTGTTCTGTTGGATTAACAAAATATTTTTATGATTATTTTTAAATGCTCAATTTAAATGTTTTAATCCCCTACATATGTATCCTAATGAAATATGCTACACACCCAAAAGTTTTCCTAGATAATCTTGTGATTTTGTGGTGTTATTTTGTATTCTTTTATTACCTGCCATTGATTTCATCTTTTGTATGGGGTTTCTTAAATCAAGGTTGGTTGATGAGTTCCTAGTACACACTGTATTAGGGGATTAGTTAAGTGAGAGATGATATTTTCAAGATCAGATCTATCAATCTCCTCCCTCTTCCTTGTTCCTCCCTTCACCCTCCTTGTTTTACCGCCCTCTTCCCTTCCTACCCTCCCCCTCAGTTGATTCTTCAGCTCCAAGTGAGTATCTTGGTATACCAAACAAAGTACTCTCTCTGTTCTAAGTTTAAGTAAGGGGTTTATTTGGGAGAAGGGGAAATATAAGAAGATGAAGGGAAAGAGGGTTAGTGGTTTCCCTAATACTAAACAATTCCCAAGTTGGAGGATGGTGGAATATATTTCAGATTTGGGAGAATGGTCAACAGATCTTGAAGATTCAGTCACTGTAGTATATCAGAGAGAAACAAGAGAGCAGAACTTTTGTCCTTCCTCCTTTCTGTCCCAAGGCAAAGAGAACAAGTTTTTCAGTTTGCCTCCTCGTTTTTCAATGGTCCTTCCTGGTACCCATTCTAAATAGAATGGCCATCTTGATTGACATATCTGGAGTCCTTGCTTTTCTAACCTTTGCTGCAGACTTTTCCCCATATCTCCTTCACACATTACAATATATATTGATCACAAAAGGAAAATCCTTGCTTTTGTGTTTTTATCTTCAGATCTTGTATTAATACAGCTTTTTATGGTTTTTACAACTCACTTTACACATATTATCTAAGTTCATCCTCACAGCTTTTTGAGATAGATACTACTTGTTCACTGAATTAGCAAATTATTATCCTAATTTTATACTAAATGAAACTTAGATCTAGAGATTAAATTACTGGTCCAACTAAGTCACAAAGCTATTACGTATTTGAGGCAGGATGCTTTTTTCCTGATTCAATGTCTGGCTTTATATCCACTTCACTATTAATATACCTCTTTTTGAAAACATTTCATCGATACAATTTTCTCCCTATATTTTAGGAATCAGAATTCTTCTTGCCTAAAATACAATATTTTTTCAAATTAATTTCCTAATATCTAAAGGGAATTTCTGATCATGAATGATTTTTCACTTCATATGTGGAAGTTGGGATAAGAGCCCATCAAAATGATCAAATATCATTCGCTCTGTTCTTTCTGTGTGTATCCCAATACTGTGGATAGCTATTGTTTTGTTCTAGCAAGAGAAAATTCTTCTTGGTTCTTGACCACATTTCTGAATTTCAAATTATCTTGTATGATATCCATTTGAGGGTAACTTTATTTCTGGTCATATGTCTCCAGAATGGCTTAATTTATTATCTATGCTGGCCCTGCTAACTATTTATTGACTCTTAAATGTGATGCAATTCATATGAATATGGGCACAAATCTTGGGCTATCCAACTTTTCCATTTCTAACTTGTTCAGATAGGATCTCAATCATGGTTCCCTAGATGCTTCTGCCTTGATTATTAGAGAATTTATTGCTGAAACCTTACAATGAATGTAGTGAAGCAAACTCCTTTACTTGGTTTTAAAAGCCCTTCAAAACTTATCCACAGTTTAACTTTCTGTCCATAATGGTCATATCCAGTTAAATGGATCTCCTTGATGTTCTTCACATATGACATTCCATATTCTTTTTCCATGCTCTTGTGCCCTGATCAGAATCTACTTGTTTCTCACTCCCGTCTTTTAAAATCTATACATCCCTTCAAAACTCAGCTCAAGTGCTGATTCCTACATTATAAGGCCTCATCTAATATTATCAAGATACTAATATCAACTCCCCCCAAATTACTAAAATATTCTTTTATTTACTTTGTGTATGTGTGTATGCATCACCTTAGATGTCTAAAACACAGATAAGTTAAATGACATCCACAATTACATAACTAGTTCATGTCAGAGGTAGTACTTGAAATTGGGTCTTCATTTATCCAAAGCTAGCTTTTTATCAATACACCTATGCTTCTGGCAAGTTAGGCCTGATTATCTGTTCTATAGTAGTCTAAGTACAATATTAGAATGAAGAGAGACCCTTATAGAAGGTCTGACAATGATAGGCAGAATACTAAGCACTGACAATATAAAGAAAGGCAAAATATTGTCCCTAATTTCCAGGTGGTCACAATCTAATGTGGGAAAGAACATGCAAAGAACTACATGAAAAACAAGATAGATAATAGAATAACTTGGAGGTAGTGTTAAAAAGAAAAGATGTTATGATGAAGCAGGATTACAAAGGTTTCTTGCAGAAAATGCAACTTTATTACTGAGACCTGAAGGAAGCCTAGAGAGCCAGAAGGCAGCAATGAAGAGATAAAGTGCTCCACACATGAGGGAGAACTTGTGAAAATGCATTGAATAAGGATGTGCAATGTTTTATTTAAGGAACAGAAAGGAAGCCAGTGCCACCAGGTCACAGATTATGTTGAGAGGAATAAAGTGTAAGATAATTGGAGTCAGGCTATGAAAGGATTTAAAAAACCAAACGGATGCTTTTATATTTGATCCTCCAAGCAAAAGGGAGACAATGAAGTTTTTTGAATAGGAGATTGACATGATCAGACTTGTGAATTGGGAAGATAGATTACACATCTGAGTGGAGGATATACTTGTTATGATAAAAATATGAGACTGACCATGAATTCTATTATTTTGTTAATCAGAAAGAAAAGGATGAACCTCTATTTTGCAGACTAAGGCCTAAACCTCCTTACCCCAGCAAGCATCTCCTCCATGTATTCTCTGTCCCAAAGTCAACAGCCCTCCTCCTTTCATGGATAGACTATTAAGTTCAACTAGCTTGTTCCTCTATAGCAACATTGTACACTGATGTTCAGAGTGATGTCAGGGAATGATAGGTCATGGTGGATAGGAAAAAGGTGGGTGGATCTATTTTTCCTCACACATACTGGAGATTTAAATATACAATTTAACTGCAGTAGATTTGTTGTTTTTTATCCTTCATCTTCAAAGACCAATGATATCATGATGAGTAGATTAGATTAGTTTATCAGAGTTGCACAAAATTGTCAGTCTTATTCCCTCTTCCAGAGTCACCAAAGACCAGTGGTAAGACAAAAGTAAAGACAACTGTTGATAGCCCAGGGTATGATGAATAACCTTGGTGGCTTTAGTATCTTACCAAGCTCCACAAACTTGCTTCAACTGCCTTGTTGGCCATTGAAACAAATTGTTTTTTTTTTCTTCCATTCCACCAGAAGAAGTCTTCCTCTGTTTTAGGTAGACATCATTCCTAGATGACCAAAAGGTTTAAATCCTGTCAGTTACCCTCAATATGGGTTAGTCTATCTGTTGACAGGGTGTTAGCATGTTGTGGACCCTGCACATTCTACAGCTCTTTTAAGTCACAGGTAGGCGTTGGATATATGAGTAATCAGGGAGGACACTTCTGGTGAAAGGGCTTGCTGCAGCAAATCCTTTTCAGGATTTCTCACCCACTTTTATGTCTATCTATCAACCAACTGTCTGCTGTGGCTCTATGGCAGAGCAGGGATATCCAGTAAGGACATTGTATTCAGATGAATAAAGGTCATCTGTTTTTCTGTTTCCCATAGTGGTCTACTGGTCAAACCTCAGGGCCCAGTTTGAGATTCTTATGGGCCTTTTCTATTCAGTTACCATCAACAATCTGAACCTTAGTCCTCTGAGCTAATTACATTTGGAAAACAGTTTTTCCTCTTATGGAAACACTATCTTAACATAGGTGGGTGTTCAGTCTTCATCTATCAGCATATGTATGCTTCTACTGACTTGTTTTTTGTTTTCATTCTCTCTGGTATAGCTCTGAATTGTAGCCTTTTAAATATAAGTATGCTACTCATTTCATACATTTGCAGTCTACCCGTTTTAGTCTATGTGATTTTTGTCTTTTTCCCCCTTATATCTTTCAGTTGTAAGGGGTAAGTTTAGGGGATTTTGACTGAATATAAATTTAGTTGGTCCGCAGGGATTTAATTCAATCTCAAATAAAAATACTCAAGTCAGTTTAGGAAATTTATGGTGGTTTAATTAATATAGAGGGAAGGAATTAAGAAGAAGAGAGAGGGAAAGGGGGATAAGATTTCTCTAGCCTAGCCTAAGACAAGGAAGTTCAGAGAACTCAGTCACAAGGTCTCCTCCAAGATTTAATCTAGCTCAGCTTCTGGCCACCAGGCCTCCTCCGAGATGAGGGACCTCCTAGGAGGATAGTGTTTTAGGAAAGATAAAGGGAAAAAAAGGAATCAGCCTAAACTCTGAGAGAGCTCAGGGAAGACACTTTATCTGACCCACGCTAAGATGCCAAGATGCCAAGATGCCAAGATGCCCAGAACTCTGGCTCCAGCCACATCTCCACCTCGAAAAAAAGCCACAGCCACCTCTCTGCAAAAAAAAAAGACTGGAGAGAGGAAGTGACGCAAAATATGTACACCATTTTTATATCACTTCTTGTGCCTCACATGTACCAATGGTAGCTTAAGCTTGACTTAAGATAGCCCAGGGGGTTTGTCAGTTGTTCATTATTTGTCATTTGCTAACACATGTCTGTCATAGGCCATCCTTCTCAACACTAAATCCTTAAGTAGGGGTGTAGACATTCCTGTTTGTTAGACTAAGCAGATTGGAGTAAATCTAAAATTCACAATCCCCCTTGATGATGATTGAGTGACTAGTCTTCCCAATTGATCACTAAATATAATCATCCTGCACCTCTAAATTCTTCTAACTGCAGGTGCATATAAAATTTCACCTTCTAAGAGGAAACAACAATAATTATATAGAAGAGGGGAATAGAATAGAGAGATAGCAAAACCAATGTTTTCTGGGCACATTGACAAAAATCAATTAGGGGGCAGTTCCCTTTTGGCATAAGAGTATACATTCAAATAAATGTTCCATAAAACTTCAGTTCAATCAACTACACCCAAAGTTCATTCTGGATCTTCTTGATGTAGTTTATGTTTTCTGGAATCTTTCTGCAACAGTTCATTCTCTGGATTTAGGAGTTAGCAAACTTCTTTCCTTGAAGATCTTTCTCAAACAAAAATTTTCAAATATTGAATTTTAATTAAAATACAATCCCCCCCCACTGAAGTAGGTGTTAAGAAACATCCAGGTCAGCTCAGGATGCATAATTGAGTTAAAGGGGTGTATGAGTCAATTATAAAAAAAGAGAAAAAAATAAAGAAAAAATGGAAGAAAGTTAAACTTTGGGGAGAAAGAAAAAATTTAAAATATCAAAATCTATGTATGTAAAATGTTGAATAAATTCATAATAGGCCTTTGTATTAGGGTCCAATAAATTTCTAAAAGGCCCTTTTATCAGGGTCCAATTTAAAGTAATTTCTATCTCACTAGTCTGTGGGATAAAATGCAATAATATTTCACTTACCCATTTGCAGCCAAGACTACAGAAAGTTGCCATGTTATAAGAGAGAAAAAGTACGAGAATTTTATTTTGATAGGGAATTGTCATTCCCTGGTCTGATATTTTGTCATTCTCAGAGATATGGGAGCCAGGATGATAGCCAAACTTTGGTACTTGTCTGAATATTTCACAAAGAGTATGGATACAAGGAAGTCCTACGACTTAACATATGTCAAGTGTCATAACCTCGAGTCTCACACTAGGTTCAAGTCTTTTTGTAATGGCTTAGAAGTGCATCAGTCCTACTTGGATTGGTTTCTTTCTTTTTCCCCGTGTGCTCTTTTTGGCACTACTCAAGTTAAATCTGTGCTCCTTTTTAATCCTGTTTCCTAGAATCAGACACAAACATTTATCACAGTCCCATAACATTTTTCTATAAATGGCAGGTTCCCACAGTTTAAAGCTTTTGGGTATGCATTAATATTATAGCAAGCATATATGTATTTAAAACATATTACTGGAGAATAAAAAATTAATATTGATTGTATGTACCTTAAGTACAAGAAATGAGAAAAATGAAAAAATAAAATATTCTAATCAAAATAAAAGAAAAGCAATAATAAAAATGAGGAAAAAAATTAGGGATTCTATGTGTCCCCCCCCCCCAAAATAACAGTATCCACTTGCCTATGGATTATTATCTCTGACACATGTGATAAGATATGGTCAATCAGTCTCAATAGAAGATGTTCTCTTAACATATGAGCAATGAATCCAAGAGTCCTTCTCTCCAATCTTTATAGATGTTGGAGTAGTTAACATTATTTGAAATGGCTCTTCCCAGGAAGGCTGAGTTGCCCCAGTATGCTGAAAATTCTTTATATACACCTTGTGTCCTAGGATCAGGTCATGAAGTGAAAAGTCTAGTGGTCCAGCTTGTACTGCAGCTCAGGATTCATGGAGTTCATGCAATTTGTGCCATAATTCCTGAATATAGGAAGCAATAGTAGTATCCCCCCCTAATAGTGATGTATATGCAGGGGAGAAAGACAGCCTGTATAGGTCGATGTCCAAAAAGCATCTCAAATGGTGAGATGTGTAGGTCTCCTCTGGGCCTGCTTCTAAGATAAAATAGGGTAGAGGGATAATTTCATGTCATTTTAAATGTGTCTCAGTGCATAATTTGCCAATCATAGTTTTAAGTTCTCTGTTCATTCTTTCAACTTGGCCTGAGCTCTGGGGATGATATGGTACATGAAATTTGGGAGTTATCCCCAAGCAAGAATATATCTGATTTTGGACAGAATCAGTAAAATGACTTCCTCTATCTGAATCAATACGTGCTGGCAAGACAAAGCAAGGAATAATCTCTTTTTAAAAGCACCTTAGGAACAAAAGCCTCTGTGGCTTGACAGCAGGAAATGCTCCCGGCCATCTGGTCAGTTGATCTACTCTGACAAGACAAAATTTATAATGTCCAGCCTTTGGTACTGTTATGAAATCTATTTGTAGTTGCTTAAAAGGCATGTAAGCCAGAGGACACCACCAAAGGCTTTGCCATGAAAGGCATGTTGGTTATATGCTTGGCAGGTAGAACAGACTGTACACACTTTAGAGGCTATAGTAGTTATGCCAGGGGCTATCCATGATCTTTTAACAGAGTCCACAATACCCTGGGTGCCAAAATGATGATTTTTATTGGCAAATTTGGTGATAGAAACTTCTAGGGAACAGGGGTTTTCCTTCAGATAATACCCATACTCCATTAATCTGTTTTTCTTTAAATTTTTCCTTTTGTTTTTCCATTTCCTTTTCATTATAGGGAAGTGATAAATTTGAGTCATCAGTGGTTGTTAATGTTAAAATTAATTCAGGCTCTTCTATGGCTACTAGCTTTGCAGGGGTATCTTCTCGGTCATTTACCCTAGAGACAGGGTCAGTGCCACCTGTATGGGCAGAGCAATGAACTACAGCTAGGGCTTCAGGCAGCTGGAGAGCAGAAAGAGCTTCATTAATAATTTCTGCATTAGCTATACATTTTCCAGCTGAGGTTAAAAATCCTCTCTGGAGCCATAGCATCCCGAATAAGTGACAAATACCAAAAGCACATCTAGAATCTGTAAAAATTGTTGCCTTTTTATCCTTGAAAATTATACAGGCATGTTTCAGGGTTATGAGTTCTAACACTTGAGCACTAATATTAGAGGGCAGTGAATCTGACCACTCTGTGGCAAATTCTGTGACTATAGCAGATCCAGTGAAGTGTATTCCATCCCTCATAAAAGAGGAACTGTCAGTAAATAAGACCAGATCTGGATTCTCTAAGGGAGTGTCCAAGAGATTATCTTGAGGCTTTTTCTGCCACAGACACTAGTGTTTCACAACAGTGTAATGGTTCTGATGTTGGTAAATCTGGAAGCAAGTTGGCAGGGTTAAGTGTTGTACCGCATTTCAGAGTAATATTTTCATTGTTTAACAAGATTATTTCATACCATGTAATTCGCTGATCAGAGAATGCCTGTGTTCTATGCCTTCGCAACAATTCTTCTATCTCATGTGGGAACATCATTGTTAATGGGCATGGCATCCCAATACTAGATCAACAGTTTTTTTCAGTATTAAGACTGTAGCAGCTTCTCCTCTAAGACATGATGGTGCTCCTGATGATACTGGGTGCAGTTGGACTGAATAATAAGATGCTGGGCACTGAGAAGGTCCCAAAGACTGAGTTAAAACACCTGAAGCTACCCCTCTTTGCTCATGTACATACAAAGTAAATAGCTTATTGTAATCTGGGATGCCTAGAGCAGGAGCAGAAAGGATAGCCTGCTTTAGATCTGATAGAGCTGACAGGTGTTCTGGCTCTAATTTCAGAGGTTCAGGGATCAAAAGCTTTGTTAATGCTACAGGGGATTTAGTAATTTCCCCGTAGCAAGGAATGCATTGTCTACACAACCCTGTTGCTCCTAAAATTGCTCTCAACAGTTTCTTAGTGGTAAGAGTTCTTTCCACATAACTCTGGGGCAGATGACTCCATGTAAACTTGAAGTCCTCCAGGTGAAAGTAAAGATATGCCTGTAATCCTCACAAATGGGTATTGAAAAGAAGGCTGAGTGCAAGTCCACTACTGTGAAGTATGTAGCTGTGCTAGGAATAGAAGAAATAATAGTATCGATATTGGGAACTACAGAGTGTCTCCTTATAAAGGAATTGTTCACAGCCCTCAAATCCTGTATGAATCTATATAGGTGCTTGCCATCGGGCCTTATTTTTGTTTTTTTAACAAGCAGGATGGGCAAATTGTATTCCAATTTACAAGGTTCAATTTCATGATCAATTAATGAGTTTATTACTGGGGTAATACCCCAATTGCCTCTTTTGAGAGGGGATACTGAGGAATGGAAGGAGGTGGGCTAGATTTGTTTTTTATCTGCACAGGAAAAGCCGACATAAGTAAGCCTACATCAGAAGAAGATGTGGCCCAAAGAGACACCAGTATATCTGCAGGTATTACAAAGGCAGGATGCTCTTTCCCCTCCTGGCTCTCTGAGGGAAATACAGGGAGTAATTTTAAAGATTCCTCAGGTACTTCCAATGATAAGGAACCATCTGGGGAGAAAGTTATTGTGGCACTGAGTTTTCATAGAAAGTCCCTCCCCAGAAAATTTAAAGGGGTCTCAGGCATCAAGAGGAAAGCATGTTGTACTTCTATGGGTTCCTAGACACCATCCTAGGGGAAATCTTTTTAACTCTTTGGGGGTATCCCTGACATACCCATTACACTCTCTGAGCCAATGGAATAGAAATGTAAATCATATGCACTCTTTAATACAGACCTGGAAGCTCCAGTGTCCAAAAGACAATCATAAGAGGTGTTACCCACCTTTAAGGTAACATGGGGCTCATCAGTTTGGGGGGACAGTGGATAGGGACAATGGGTAGTAGAACATAAGGGTCTGGAAAATCAAAGGTTGTATCCCCTGATTCCTGTGCCCCAGCCCTCCCCCCCAGACACCTTCATAGTATTTGGGAAGTTCTTTGGGCACCCTCCTGAGGGACATTAACACCCTGAGTATTTTTTGGATGAGCACCACTTAAGTTATATTGTTGTAGAATCATTTTGTTTGAGTTATCATTTTCCCAATATTTATTCCTATAGTTATCATGCCTAAAGTTGTGGTTTCCATGATCATTATTATAATTATTTCTATAATTATATTTCTGTAGTTGTCATTAAACTGCATATTCTTTCTGATTTCCTTGAATAAAGTTCTACACTCTATCATTCTGTGGCCCTTTTCACAGATTGGCAGGTAATGGATTGATAATTAGATTCTTGGAGAGGGGCAAGTGCCATTGGTTGAGTAGCATGCCCTTTTTCCAGTTTAGCAATCTTATCTGTTAAATATGTAAATCATTTCTCAATTTTCTTGGAGATCATTAATCTCTTCCTCCTTTTCTTTGTTTCCCTTTGAAACATATAGAGCGTTTTTTTTGTTGTTGTTGTTTTGTTTTGTTTTTTGTAATTCTTCAAGATCCATTTGTGGCTACCCTGGGTAATGAGTTCTAAAATAATCCCTGATCACTTTGCAAGAGTTATTGACAAAGCAACTTCTAATTTGTCTTACGCAATTTTCTTTAGAAAGATCAAAATCTAGGTATCAACCCCCAAACTCAATTATTCTGTCCATGAATCTGGAGGGTGTCTCTTCCTCGTTTTGCTTAATTCTTTCAAATTCTGTCCACTTATCTGTACTGTCAACACACTCTCTCATGGCAGTTAAGATGATCTCCCTACAACAATATAGTTGTAAATAATCTTCAGAGTTGTTATAGTCCCATTTGGGATCCTGAGATGGCCAGTGTGCTGCATTGATCCCCCAGGCTTTATTGACATAAGAAATTATTTTATTTTTCTCACATTCAGTTAAAAAAGCCTGGAGCAAGTTTTCAATGTCTTTGTAAGATGGATTTTACTAAAAAAATGTCTGTCATCTTTTTCATTACCAGAAAGGGACCTTGTCCATATGTGGGAACATTTTGTGTGAATTCATTTATTTCTTGGGGAGTAAATGATATATTGTGCCTTAGAGTCACCATGTCCCCATTGAATTCTATTTCAGGTACTTCTCTTAGAGGAAAAATGCCTCTAGTTGAATTTGGTACCTTTGAGTCAGTTTGACTAGAAAGAGTTTCTTTAGAAGGATGAGATTTCCTTGGGGCTGGAATTGGTTTTTAGGTAGGAGAAGGAAGAGAAGAAACTGGGATTTCAGAAGTTGGGGTATCAGGAGAAAGGTCTTGGGAAGTAAGTTCAGCCAAGATTTGCAGACCATGAGAGAAGCAGTCTGGCAGCTGAGCTATAGGAGAGGTATTTTCCATTTCCATTTCAGGGGAAAGAATTTCCTCATTTAGAGGTGCAGAAGCAGGTTTGTAAGAATCAGACATGTTTTGGGTGGGGTCAGTATTTGCCAATTAATCCTGTAAGAAGCATTTTAAATTATACAATTGGTTTTGCATGTTTTCCTGCATTTTAACTTCAAATTTTTTCAAGGTAGCATTTCTCATCACAGTATTTAGGAGTATAAAAATGAAATTACCAAAGAGCATAAGAAATGGGAGGTATTCTGAAATCTTTAATGTCCCTAATTTATCAAACATCATACAAATTTCATAGAATGCTGTATTCATTTTTATATTTTTTTAATTATTTACAATTTTGGTTTTAGTCAGTAGACGTTGCTACTGGCTAGGGGTTAAAGTCAGGAAGTGAAAACAAAAGATTTGAGTGTCCTGTACTTTTTTAAAAGCCTTTTAATCCAATCAAGTCCCCTAAACCAAAAGGAGAAAGAAAACAAAGACTTTTTCCTGAGGCTAAGGCTAAGTTTTTGTTTGACTTGGGAGGGATCACAAGCCTATGCTATTTCTCTTTCAGGGTAAAACTGTTTCTCTCTTTGAGAAAACCCTCAAAGGCTTTTTCTAGCTGGCCTCACCAGGCTTTTTCTACTTCTCACTAAAATTTAAAACTAGAGAGAAACCTGTGGGGAGCAGGACAAAGCCAAAATATCCTCCAGGTTTTTGTCACCACTAGTTAAGAGTAATCTAGGCAGTATTGTCAGTGAGGGTTGACTAAATGGGTTGTTTGTTGCCTAAGGGAAGGGAGATTCTTAAACAGCTTCCCCAGCTAAGGCTGCTTAAGGTCCTGCTGATTTTAGGTTTTAAAAAAATAAAGGCTGTGTTCAATTCAAATTAAAGAGAAAAGAGGGGGGGGGGAAGGTTTTATACTCACCTGATCTTGCAGCTGTGTTTTGAACTGCTGAGTTAGATGCTTAAAGACTGACTTGAGGAGGTAGTAAAGAGAGAAAGGAAAGAAAGGTTTCACAGAAATTTGAGGGTCCTGGTCACATCCCTTCATGGTCACCAGATTGTAAGGGGTAAATTTAGGGGTTTTTGCCTGATTATAAATTAAGTTCGTCCCCAGGGATCTAATTCAATCACAAATAAAAATACTCAAGTCAGTTTAGGAAATTTATGGTGGTGTAATTAATATAGAGGGAAGGAATTAAGAAAACAGAGGGAAAGGGGGATAAGATTTCTCTGGTCTAGCCTAAGACAAGGAAGTTCAGAGAACTTGGCCATGAGTCCTCCTCCACGATTTAATCTAGCTCAGCTTCTGGCCACGAGATCTCCTCCAAGATGAGGGGATTCCTAGGAGGATAGCATTTTAGGAAAGGTAAAGAAAAAAAAAAGGAATCAGCCTAAACTCTGTGAGAGCTCAGGGAAGATGCCTCACCTGACCCATGCCAAGATGCAAAGATACCAAGACACCAAGATGCCCAGCATGCTGCCACCAGCCATGTGTCCTCTGCAAAAAAAAAATGCAGAGCCACATCTATGCACAAAAAGACCAGTGAGAAGAAATGACACGAAATATATAGACCATTTTTACATCACTTCCTGCATCTCACATGCACCAATGGTAGCTTAAGTTTGACTTAAGACAGCTCATGGCATCTGTCAGTCATTTCTTATTTGTCATTTGCTAGAACGTATCTGTCATAGGCCATCCTTCTCAACACTTAATCTTTAAGTAGGGGTGTAGACATTCCTGTTTGTTAGCCTAAGCAGGGCGGAGTAAATCTAAAATTCACACAGTCAATAGAATCAATCTATCCAATATGCTGGAGAGCTTCCTCTTATTCATCTAATATTTTGTATATAGATCTCCCAAATTATCATCACTTAAACTGGAAGATATTTTAGTTAAAAATAAACATCTTTAATTCCATTGGAATATGTGTTGGATTTAGGGTCAAAAATATCAGATCAACTTCTATCACTCTCATGTTTTACATGTGTGAACTTAGGCATGTCACTTAACTTATCTTGCTCTATTTCTTCATTCATAAAGAAGGGTTTGGAACAAATGACTTCTAAATTTCTTTCCTAAGCTAAGCCTATGATCCTACTTAAACAGAATCATAAGTTACAAAAACAAAATCATCAATATATTCATAGAGTGTTGATATCCTTATATGGCCCATTTTTACAAGAAAATGTTGACTGTGTGTGGTAATATATCTATATCCACCATGCATTTTTCTATTCAAAATCATGTTTGAAACTCTTTGCTGTATCCCTTATATAATGAAGAGAAGACAATTCTCAAAGGCTGAAGTTTTGTGTTCCACCCACCTATCCCCAGTAAATTCATTCTAAATGAAAAGAAAAGATTACATTTCAAGCCTATGACTGTCTTTAAGTGACTATGATGCAAACTAGAATTGTCTTTGTATTTACTAAGACTATTCAATGATTGAACATCATTTGAAAAGAGCATCCCAAATTCAATGATTTATTTACAATTGTTTCAGGAACTTTCATTTTCATCTGTTTCTTCAGTAGAGAATAAAGTAATCACTGGACAAAGGAGTATCCAGCATTCTCCCCATCAAAATGCAAACAGCACTAACTTGGAAGTTCAGGTTATGCCAGGCTCCTGGAAATGCATTTTATAATAGTTTTGGTTTACAAAGAGAGTTGCTGTTAATCCAACAGCAGATTAGTTTTCTCAAAACAAGCTTTAAATCAAGAATCTGTAACATAATGAAGAGTGAGGTGAAAAAGTCAAGGAACATTAAGAGATTTTGATCTTAAACAAGGTTTACAGAGCCGTAATTGAAGAGGTGATTGATGTGAATTTAGGATCCTATGAGGTGTCTATTGAATTTACAAGAACTAGAGCAAGTGGAAAGTAATCATGAACCTACTCAAAATTGTTTTCTGAACAAATATAGTCAATGGGGGTAGGAGAGAATTGTATTTGAAGTGGTGGTACAGTGGAAGTAAATGATCTAATCGGTTCGATCATTTGAGAGAAACTCATCCACTGATAAAAACCAACAGTCTTCATGCTTCCAGTAACATATTGGCATGATGAGATACCTTCAATAATTTTTTCCTTTCCATTTCATCCTTTTATTTTTTGCTTTTTAGTGTTTCCAGTTCTGGTGGGTATGGTCATGCCCCACCCCCCACACACACATTATAGATAGCCCTAAGAGAGCAACATATACGCATTATTTCCACTTGATATCAACTTAGGCTGCTTTACATTCTTATCTCTCCTTTTCTCCAATGGTTGCTAAACCCTTTTAAGGTTCCTTCCCCTACTACTTCCCTCCTCCTCTACTATTTTTTAAAATTATTAAATATTTATCAAAACAAGTAATTGCATATATTAAATATTTCAAATCATCACCATTATAAACTTACTATTGTGTATAAACTTAAAAAAATAAGATAATGGCAACCGAGAAGTACTATGGAAAAGATTGTTCTTAGGAAACTGCCTCATCACCATTCCATAGAAGCTAGAGAAGATGATGGCATGCCAGCTGCTTGGTATGGAATACTTAATCTTTATGGGCTCCCAGAAGTTTCCATGTAGCATGGAGAAATTCATATTTTTATTGCATCTTATTCTCTCAGCATGAAGAAGAATTTACATTTCTTAATTGGATTTCCTTCTCTCAGCATGAGGAAATGCAACTATTTCACTGGACCCCACTGCTCTGCAATCACATATTGAGCAGCAAGAGCTGCATGGCATATTTATGGAGCAGTAAGGAAGGGAAAAATTCTGTGCTCAGAATAAACTGCTATGAAGAGACCAATTTGCTCTGCATCAGGTAAAGATGGAAGGAAGCTGATGACAATGAAAATCCCATTCTGCCCTTGTGTCTTATCATCTTCTCTCCTAAGTCACTAGAACATCAAACAATTAGGGGAAAGATAACATGAATCAGGTGCATTCAATTAGTGGAAACTGGAATCTAAATCTATAAAAAATATAGCTCATGACCTTCAATCTTTATTCTTCAAAAACTTCCTGAAATATAATCTGTGTTATTTCCATTTTTGTTAGAGGTGGGAGGATAACAAGGAAATCTTACATTCATATCCCAGAGTTGCAGAAGGATAAAGCAAGGTCACCTACTAGAGCAAGGGATAATGAGATAAAATATTGGGGAAGATAGCAGTAGCAATCAACATTTGGAGGTCCAAATGAGTTGGTAGTTGACATTAGGAAGATCCATTGGAAGGTATACAGTTGATGAATGTCACAGTTCTCAGAGGAATTTGGAAGCAGTTAATAGAAGGAGTTCTAAGCCTAAAGGCAGTAACTTAATATTAAGGAGTTCTAGGAGTTGGTAGCTGGGATACAATCATAGGAATCAGGAATGGGATGAAATTCTCTGTTAAAAAGGAATGAATTGGGGCAGCTAAGTGAATAAAGATCCAGGCCTAGAGACAGGGAGGTTATGGGTTAAATTCTGACCTCAGGCAATAACCCCAGCTGCCTCACCCTTACTTCTTTTCTGTCTTTGAAACAATATTAGGATTGATTCTAAGAGGAAAAGTAAGGGAAATGGGTAAAATAAGGCATCATAGAACTGGACTATTAACCAAAAGTCAAATACCTGGAACCAGAGCAACACATTAAAAAGGGATCAGCAGCACGAATGATTTGAGTCTGAGTTAGTAAGTCAAATATTTATGTTTCCTCTGCCTAAGGGTAAGAGTACTAGCTCAGGCTAAGGAGATGCTCAGTCCATAAGAAGAGATTAATTAACCAGGGCTACAGAAAGTAGAAAAGAGTAGAAAATCAGAACAATTACTGTTTGGAATTTGGAGTCCTGTTGCATCTTTCTTAATCCGTCTTTGGTCTTTGACACAGTAGATGATCATTTTTTTTTGGATATTGTATTCTCTTTAGGTTTTTATGACACTGCTCTGTCACAGTTCTCTGTCACAAATGTGTTCTTATCTGATTATTTGCTGGCTCTTCATTAGCAAGTTCAGTCTCACAAATACCAGATTTTCCTAAAGTTCTGTCCTTGGTCTACTTCAGTTCTCCTTCCATATTACATCATTTGTTGATCTAACCAGTTCCCATAGTTTCAGTTATACACAGAAATATAATTCATTGATATATATGTATACATACTAAATTCAATGTCTCACAAGTTGAATGATTGAAATTCTTGAAAGGCAGTATTTCTTAATTTTAAAATATTTTGTTAATTTATTCATCAATGAATCTTAATCCTATCAATTGGTTGTTTTGTAAATCAAAGATCTCTACTCTTCTGGCCAGGATATCTATTTTGGGGGAGTTCATTATTCAGTTTTTTCCTTGAACATCCCAAGACATCTCTAACTGGTCATTATAGAATTATGAGGTGAGTCATCAAACTTTCAACCCATTCTTAAACCATAGCTGTTGAAAGTAACATGGTCTGAAAGAGAATCCTTGTTTTACTTTTCTATTAATCAAATTTTGTTAAGATTACTTGGGATTCAAGAGAATAAAAAAGTAAAAAGCAAAGTCCCTGACACAGAAACCAGTTGCAGAAATAAATATTAATTCTCTCTAATCCAAAGTCCTTATAAATTAATATAGCATATGAAAAATAAATCTTCATACAGGTATTTCAATGTCTAAAACAACTCATCTCTTCCAATTACCTCTTCTCCTTCCTAATTTTCTATTATTACTGAAGACATGAATATCCTCTCACAAGACTTTGATGTCATCTTAACTCCTCACTTTCATTCTTCCCACATATCTAATATATCACTGGATTTGCATTAGTGTTTTTGCAACATCTCTTGTTCATATCCCCTCATCTCCACTCACATAGCTGACATTGTGGCATAAGTCTTTATCCTCCTAAATCTGGAAAGCATGTAATAACCATCCAGTTGATTTTCATAACTCAAGTTTTTTCCCCCACTCCAATACATACTTAAATTCATCTTCTTAAGGTGAAAATCTGATCCTAAACTTCTTTATTCTTCAAGCTCTAGTGGTTCCCTAATACCTCCAAGATAAACTATAAAATACTCTGTTTAATATCCTTCATAACTATACCCTTTCCTATCATACCTAAATCTTCTTGAATTTTTTTCATCTCTGCACACTCTATTATCCAGCTACACTTTTTTACTTTCTATTCCTAACAAATGATATTCCATATTCTGACTGTACATTTACACTGACTATCCCCCATCCCTGCATTAATTTCATGCCTTTCCTCCAATTCCTAGAACCTCTGGTTTCCTCCAATACACAACTCAAATATATTTTAAAATGTATATAGTAAGTAATGTGTGTATAGATATGTCATATTACATAGATACAATATAAATTATTATTTGCATGTTATTTCCCCTATTAGAATATGAAGTCCTTAAGAGTAATTTTGTCTTTCTTTGTACATCAGTACTATGCACAGAGGCTAGCATGTTGTTCTTAATGTTCAAGTCTTTTATTCATATCTGACTCTTTGTGACCCCTTTTGGGGGCTTTCTTAGCAAAAATATGGAGTAGTTTAAGACAAATGGGGGTTAAGTGATTTGCCCGGTGTTACAAAACTAGTTATTATCTATGGCCAGATTTGAATTTAAGTTTTTCTGGCTGCAGGCTTAGTGCCTTATCGACTGAGCTACTTAGCAAACAGCAACACAAGCACAAAGTTAATAAACACTTGCTAACTATTATCTTTACTCCAAAGAAATTCCAGTAAGAAAAGAAAAGGTAAGAGCCTAAAAAATTGTTATAACTAAAAAGAAACAACATATAACAATTTATAAAAGAAATACAAACTAAAATCTCAGTTATCCATAATATCTAATAGCTGTATCAATGGAAAGTGTTAGAAAAAAGAAAGAGAAAATGAAGGTAAAATTGAAAGGAGAGAAGGAATAGTAGAGGTAAAGAGGCATAAAAGAAAATAACAAATGTAAGAGGGAAAGCAAAAAGAAGACAAATAGAAATAGAGAGAAATAGAGGAAAAAAAGGAAGGCAGGGAAGTAGAGAAGTAAAGAAGAGGCAATATTTTGGTTAAAATAAAAATATTTTCATTAAATGCATTTAGTTCAAAATGACTAAGAATAATGATAGGGTGTATTCATAATTTAAATTTCCATGGAAATGCAACTTCTTGTGTAGTTTTAATAATTTAAAAAAATAAAACTTCATTATTTATATCTCTTGTTCTTTACATCAGGACTCAGAATCCATTGTACATTTCCTTAAATTTCAATAAGAACCTTTGTGTTGTTGAGTTGCCTTTGTCCACATTCAAAGACAGATTTGAATATATCTCTTTCAGATTTCTAGCCCAGGACTGGCACCAGGCTGTCATGATATCTCTTAAATCACAAATGAAGATAGCAATTAAGTTATATCAAAAGGCTGTTTCTTAACAAGTTCCATTAATAATTAGTCTTTGCAAGAAAAGAGCAAATATTTATTTGGCAAAAGTATAGATTCAGGATATAGGAATATGAAATCACTATTTGGTAAAAATTGTTGGGATATCTGGAAAGTAGTATGGTAGAAATTAGGTAAAGACAAATATCTTATATCATTCACTAGTATATATATATATATATTTGGGATCAAAGTCATATATATCATTACATAAAAATGCACTAATACTTTTGGTCCTATTTACAAATATTTCCTTATGTGTGTGTATATGTGCATGTCTATACCCTGAAGATATTTCTCTATCTCTGTCTCTCTCTCTAACACAGACAAACACACCTATAGAAATGGGATAATTTATCCCACTGGTTACTCTTTGCCTAAGAATTATAAGTACATTTCTTACAAGTATCCTTTTATCATTACAATTTTTGAAGAGAAGTTATGCTCAGGATGCAGAATATGTCATTTTGCTTTACAATTCAAACTAATCAAGTCTCCATTTCAGAAGTCTTAATTTGTGTTGCCATTCCATATCTAACATATAAGAGGATTCTCAAAGAGACAGGGATCACCATTATCCCCCTCTAATTCATTGCTGATCCAAAGTGATCTATTATGGTATGTGCTCTTTACTCCCTCAATCAATTGATAACTACTCATACTCATAATAGAATTACCCTTAGAAAAAGGAGATTAAAAAAGAGGAAGGATCTAACCCTAATTTTTGCCACACTATTTTCAAATTTTCCCAGGATGTGTTTTTTTGTTTTTGTTTTTGTTTTTGTTAAGTAATGAGTTCTTATGCAAAAATCTGGGCTCTTTGGGCTTATTGAACACAACTTGCTGAGGTCACCCCCCCCAACCTATTACATTGATCCAACTTTTTGTCTCTTAGTCAGTACCAGATTTTTGATGATCCCTGCTTTATAGTACATTTTAATATCTGGTACTGCGAGGCAACCATCTTTCACATTTTTTTCCCATTAGTTCCCTTGATATTCTTGATCTTTTGTTCTTCCAAATAAATTTTGTTATTATTTTTCCTAATTATATAAAATACTTTTTTTGTAGTTTGACAGGTATTACACAGAATAATTAAATTCATTCAGGTAGGGTTGTAATTTTTATGATATTAATTCATACTACCATGAGCAATTATATGTCTTTCCAAAAGTTTAGATCTAGTTTTATTTCTGTGAAAGGTGTTTTGTAGCTGTGTTCATGTAATTCATGTGTTTTTCTTGGCAGATAGATTACCAAATATTATACATTGTCTAGAGTGATTTTTAACAATATTTTATTTTATCATTTCCAAGCATTATTCATTAAGACAAAGATCATTTTCTTTTCCACCCCCCTAACCCCCATAGCTGATGTGTGATTCTACTGGGTATCACATGTGTTCCTCATTCGAACCCATTGTCATGTTGTTAGTATTTGCATTAGGGTGTTCGATTAGAGTCTCTCCTCTGTCATGTCCCCTCAACTGCTAAAGTTGGGCAGTTGCTTTTCCTTGGTGTTTCTACTCCCACAGTTTGTCCTCTGCTTATGAATAGTGTTTTTTCTCCTAGATTCCTGCAGATTGTTCAGGGACATTACACTGCCACTAATGGAAAAGTCCATTACGTTCGATTATAACACAGTGTATTAGTCTCTGTGTACAATGTTCTCCTGGTTCTGCTCCTCTCGCTCTGCATCACTTCCTGGAGGTCATTCGAGTCTCCATGGAATTCCTCCATTTTATTATTCCTCTTAGCACAATAGTATTCCATCACCAACATATACCACAATTTGTTCAGCCATTCCCCAATTGAAAGGCATCCCCTCGTTTTCCAATTTTGGCCACCACAAAGAGCGCAGCTATGAATATTTTTGTACAAGTCTTTTTGTCCATTATCTCTTTGGGGTACAAACCCAGCAGTGCTATGGATGGATCAAAGGGTGGACATTCTTTTATTGTCCTTTGGGTATAGTTCCAAATTGCCCTCCAGAATGGATGGATCAGTTCACAACTCCACCAGCAATGAATTAGTGTCCCTACTTTACCACATCCCCTCCAGCATTCATTACTTTCCTTTGCTATCATGTTAGCCAATCTGCTAGGTATGAGGTGATACCTCAGAGTTGTTTTGATTTGTATCTCTATGATTATAAGAGATTTAGAACACTTCTTCATGTGCTTATTAATAGTTTTGATTTCTTTATCTGAAAACTGCCTATCCATGTCCCTTGCCCATTTATCAATTAGAGAATGGCTTGGATTTTTGTACAATAGATTTAGCTCTTTATAAATTTGAGTAATTAAACCTTTGTCAGAGGTTTTTATGAAGATTTTTTCCCAAATTGTTGTTTCCCTTCTGATTTTAGTTACATTGGTTTTGTTTGTACAAAAGCTTTTTAATTTGATGTAGTTGAAATTATTTATTTTACATTTTGTGACTCTTTCTATGTCTTGCTTGGTTTTAAAGTCTTTCCCTTCCCAAAGGTCTGACATGTATACTATTCTGTGTTTACCCTATTTACTTATGGTTTCCTTCTTTATGTTTAAGTCATTCACCCATTTTGAATTTATCTTGGTGTAGGGTGTGAGGGGTTGATCAATTCCTAATCTCTCCCACACTGTCTTCCAATTTTCCCAGCAGTTTTTATCGAATAGTGGATTTTTGTCCCAAAAGCTAGGATCTTTGGGTTTATCGTATACTGTCTTGCTGAGGTATCTTGCCCCCAGTCTATTCCACTGATCCTCCTTTCTGTCTCTTAGCCAGGACCAAATTGTTTTGATGACTGCTGCTTTGTAATATACTTTAAGGCCTGGGACTGCAAGGCCCCCTCATTTGTGTTTTGTTTTTCATTATTTCCCTGGATATCCTTGATCTTTTGTTATTCCAAATGAACTTTGTTATGTTTTTTTCTAAATCAGTAAAGAAATATTTTGGGAGTTCCATGGGTATGGCACTAAATAGATAAATAAGTTTGGGTAGGATGGTCATTTTTATTATATTGGCTCATCCTATCGATGAGCAGTTAATGTTTTTCCAATTGCTCAAGTCTAGTTTTAGTTGTGTGGCGAGTGTTTTGTAGTTGTGTTCATATACTTCCTGTGTTTGTCTTGGGAAATAGATTCCTAGGTATTTTGTTTTATCTAAGGTGATTTTTAATGGGATTTCTCTTTCTAGTTTTTGCTGCTGAGCTGTGTTGGAGATATATAGAAATGCTGATGACTTATGTGGGTTTATTTTGTATCCTGCAACTTTGCTAAAATTGTTGATTATTTCAATTAGCTTTTTGGTTGAATCTCTAGGATTCTTTAAGTAGACCATCATGTCATCTGCAAAGGGCGATAACTTGGTCTCCTCCTTGCCTATTTTGATGCCTTCAATTTCTTTTTCTTCTCTAATTGCTACTGCTAGTGTTTCTAGTACAATGTCTATTAGTAGAGGTAATAATGGGCATCTTTGTTTCACTCCTGATCTTATTGGGAATGCATCTAGTTTATGCCCATTGCAGATGAAAATAGCTGATGGTTTTAGATATATACTGTTTATTCTTCTTAGGAACGACCCTTCTATTCCTATGCTTTCTAGTGTTTTTAATAGGAATGGGTGTTGTATTTTATCAAGTGCTTTTTCTGCATCTATTGAGATAATCATGTGGTTCTTGTTGGTTTGTTTGTTGATGTGGTCAATTATGTGGATGGTTTTCCTAATATTGAACCAGCCCTGCATCCCTGGTATAAATCCTACTTGATCATGTTGGATGATCCTTCTGATCACTTGCTGGAGTCTTTTTGCTAGTGTCCTATTTAAGACTTTTGCATCTATATTCATTAGGGAGATCGGTCAATAGTTTTCATTCTCTGTTTTTGACCTGCCTGGTTTTGGAATCAGTACCATGTTTCTGTCATAAAAGGAGTTTGGTAGAACTCCCTCTTTGCTTATTATGTCAAATAGTTTGTATAGTATTGGGATTAACTGTTCTCTGAATGTTTGATAGAATTCACTGGTGAATCCATCAGGCCCTGGGGATTTTTTCTTAGGAAGTTCTTTAATGGCTTGTTGGATTTCATTTTCTGATATGGGATTATTTAAGAATTCTATTTCTTCTTCTGTTAGTCTAGGCAGTTTGTATTTTTGTATATATTCATCCATATCACCTAAATTGCTGTATTTATTGCCATATAATTGGGCAAAGTAATTTTTAATGATTGCCTTAATTTCTTCTTCATCGGAGGTGCTGGTCCCCCTTTTCATCTTTGATGCTATTAATTTGCTTTTCTTCCTTCCTTTTTTAAATTAGATTGACCAGTACTTTGTCTATTTTGTTTGTTTTTTTTCAAAGTACCAGCTTCTTGTCTTATTTATTAAATCAATAGTTCTATCACTTTCGTTTTTATGAATTTCTCCCTTAATTTTTAGGATTTCTAGTTTGGTTTTCTGCTGGGGGGTTTTAATTTGATAGCTTTTGAGTTTTTTTATTTGCATTTCCAATTGATTGATCTCTTCTCTCCCTAGTTTGTTGATATAAGCATTCAGGGATATGAATTTACCTCTGATTACTGCTTTGGCTGCATCCCAAAAGGTTTGAAATAATGTCTCGCCATTGTCATTTTCCTCAGTGAAATTATTAATTGTTTCTATGATTTCTTCTCTAACTAAACAATTTTGGAGTATCATATTGTTTAATTTACAATTAGTTTTTTATTTGGTTTTCCATGTACCATTACTTATCATTATTTTTATTGCCTTGTGATCTGAAAGGGCTGCATTTATTATTTCTGCTTTTCTGCATTTGTGTGCCATGTTTCTGTGACCTATGTGCCATGTGGTGCTGAGAAGAAGGTGTATTCCTTTTTATCCCTATTTATTTTTCTCCATATGTCTATTAATTCTAATTTTTCTAAGATTTAATTCACTTCTTTTACCT
This sequence comes from Monodelphis domestica, assembly GCF_027887165.1. Lineage (NCBI taxonomy): Eukaryota > Metazoa > Chordata > Mammalia > Didelphimorphia > Didelphidae > Monodelphis > Monodelphis domestica. Next base: position 254,174,782 of record NC_077233.1, read on the forward strand.
CTTTCTTATTTATTTTTTTTTATTTGATTTATCTAAATTTGATAATGGTTGGTTTAAGTCTCCCACTAATATGTTTTTACTGTCTATTTCTTCCTTCAATTCTCCTAGTTTCTCCATTAAAAATATGGGTGCTATATTATTTGGTGCATACATGTTGATTAGTGATATTTCCTCATTATCTAAAGTCCCTTTTAACAAAATATAATTACCTTCCCTATCCCTTTTGATCAAGTCTATTTTTGCTTTGGCTTTATCAGATATCATGATTGCCACTCCTGCCTTCTTTCTGTCAGTTGAGGCCCAGAAAGTCTTACTCCATTCTTTAATTCTGACCTTGTGGGTATCTACCCACCTCATGTATGTTTCTTGAAGACAACATATGGTAGGGTTTTGGATTCTAATCCATTCTGCTATTCATCTACATTTTATGGGTGAGTTCATCCCATTTACATTCAAAGTTATGACTGGCACTGGTGGACTCCCTGGCATTTTGATATCCTTCCCTAATTCTAACCTTTCTTCTTCAGCTCTACCTTTTAGTCCAGTGATTTACTTTGAATCAGTCCCCCTTGTCCCCTTCCTTGATATGTTTCCCTTTCTAGCCCCTCCCTTTTTGTTCCCTCCCCCTCCCCGCTCTTCTTCCCTTCCTTTTTTGTGTTCCCTCCCCCCTCCCCCCTTGGTTTTCCCTTCTCCATTCCCTTGTTGGGTAAGATAGAATTCAAGATCCCAATGGATCTGGATGTTCTTCCCTCTCAAAGTTGAATTCCCTGAGAGTAAGGTTTAAGTAAAAACTCTCTTCCTCTCCTTCTTATAGGAGTTTTCTTCCCCTCCCCTTCCCGTGTGAATCTTTGTGTGAGAAAGATTATTCTATTTGATTTTTCTTATCCCCCTATTTACACATTACATTTTCCATATATTAATAGCTCTGAGGGCTGGTGATAGGATTAACCTCAGACTGAGTGTGCCCTGAGGCAGGGACCTTCGGTGAGACTCAGATGGAAGGATCTGGTCAGGGGGCTACAGGCTCCTCCTGTCTCCCTCTGTTTCCCTGCTGTCTGAGTGCCCCCGAGACTGGGTCAGGTTGTTTTCAGGATGCGGCCTTCAGCTCTGAGGCCCTTTTGCCAGCCCTGAGGGTTACTGTTGTTTCAGAGGACCCTGCCCTCTGAGGGGGGGAGGAGGGGGCATGGCTTCCTGGAGCTCTGAGGGCTCCTGATAGGATTAACCTCGGCCTGAGTATGCCCTGAAGCAGGGACCTTCGGTGAGACTTAGATGGAAGGATCTGGTCAAGGGGTTACAGGCTCCCCAGTCTCTCTCTGTTTCCCTGCTGTCTGGGTGCCCCCTCGACTGGGTCAGGTTGTTTTCAGGAAGCGGCCTTTAGGATAGCCGGCCCTGAGGCTCTGAGGTTCCCTCTGCTGCCTTGGACTCAGTGCTCTGGGTTGGGGGGATGGGTCCTGGGACCTTCCTTCTGCCTACCCCTTAGGTCTGAGTGATCTCATGTTCTGGCTTTTGGGGGGACCTTACCTTTTGATCCAGGTCCAGGTCCAGGAGGAGGATTCCCTGGGTCTATGTTGTTGTTTGTTTTGAATTTCGGTGGCTTAGGAGCATATAGTTTGAGTTTGGTAGGGAAGGGTTTCTGGAGATCTGAACTTTAGCTTTCTCTAAGCTGCCATCTTGATGGGAAGTCCCCTAGAGTGATTTTTAAATGGAGTTTCTCTTCCTACCACTGGCTGCTGATTTTTGTTGGAAATATATAAAAATGCTGTTATTTGTGTTGGTTTATTTTTTATCCAGCAACTTTGCTAAAGTTATTAACTATTTCCACTATTTTTTAGATGATTGTCTAGTATTCTCTAAGTATATCATTGGATGATATACAAAGAGTGAAAGTTTAGTATCTTCATTGCCTATTTTAATTCCTTCAGTTTCTTTTTCTTCCCTAATTATTATTGCTAGCATTTCTAGAAGAATATTAAATAATAGAGGTGATAATGGGCAACCTTGATTAACTCCTGATCTTATTGGGAAGGCTTTTAACTTATCTCCATTGCAGATGATACTTCCTGATGGTTTTACATAGATATTACTTATTATTTTGAGGAAAGGTTCCTTTATTTCTATAGTTTCTGGTGTTATCAATAGGAATGACTGTTGTATTTTGTCAAAGGATTTTTCTGCATCTATTAAGGTAAACATATGATTTCTTTGAGTTTGATTACTGATATGGTCAATTATATTGATGGTTTTCCTAAAATTAAAGTAGCTTTGCATTTCTGGTATGAATCCCAACTGGAAATAGTGAAGAATCCTTATGATATATTGCTGTAATCTCCTTGCCTGTGTTTCGTGTGAGATTTATACAACTATGTTCAATAAGGAGATTGGTATATAATTTCCTTTCTCTGTTTTTGGTCTTCCTGGCTTAGGTGTCAACAACATATCTGTGTCATAGAAAGAATTTGGTAATACTTTTTTATCATTTTGTCAAATAATTTGTATAGTATTGTCATTAATTGTTTTTTAAATGTTTCTTTAAGAATATTCTTAAAAATAAGTGATGCTGACAACCCCCCCCCCAAAAAAAAGAATATCAAGGGAAATAATTAAAAAATGTGAAAGATGGGGACTTAGCAGTACCAGATCTTAAACTGTACTATAAATCAGTGCTCATCAAAACAATATTGTACTGACTAAGCAAGAATGATGGATCAATGGAATAGACTAGGGATAAATGACCTCAGAAAGTTTAGTGTTCAATAAACAGAAAGACCCCATCTTTTGGAATAAGAACTCAGTATTTGACAAAAACTATTAGAAAAGTTGGAAAGCAGTATAAGAAAAAATAGGTTTAGAACAACACCTATACCCTATACCCTATACCAAGATAAATTCAAAATGGGTAAATGATTTAAATATAAAGAGTTAAATCATAAATAATTTAGGTAAACAGAGAATAGTATACTTGTAAGATCATTGGCAAAGGAAGGAATTTAAGACCAAGCAAGAGATAGAGAGCATTGCAAAATGTAAAATGAATGACTTTGAATATATCAAATTTAAAAGGTTTTGTACAAACAAAGCCAATGTAACCAAAATTAAAAGGAAAGCAATAAACTGGGAAAACATTTTTATAAGAAAACTTTCTGACAAAGGTTTAATTTCTCAAATTTATAAGAAACTAAGTCAAATTTACAAAAAAACCCAAGCCATTCCCCAATTGACAAATGATTAAGGGACATGAATAGGCAGTTTTCAGAGTATGAAATCAAAACTATCAATAAACACATGAAAAAGTGTTCTAAACCCCTCCTGATTAGAGAAATGCAAATGAAAACAATTCAGAAGTAGAACCTAACATATAGTCAACTAGCCAATATGGCAGCAAATGAAAATGATAAATGTTGGAGGGGATGTGGCAAAATTGGGACACTTCTGGTGGAATTGTAAATTGTTCCAACCATTCTGGAAGTCAATTTGGAAATATGTGCAAAGGGCTTTAAATGAAAGCCTACCCTTTGACTCAACCATACCACTGATGGGTTTGTACTCCAAAGAGATAATAAGGAAAAGAGTTGTACAAAAATATTTATAGCCGCATTCTTTGTGATAACAAAAAATTGGCAAATGGGGGATGTCTGTTGATATGGGAATGGTTCAATAAATTGGGGTATATATTTGTGATGGAATTTTATTGTGCTACTCAAGGAATGAAGAACTGTAAGAATTCCATGTGAACTGAAATGACCTCCAGGAATTGATGCAGAGCAAAAGGAGAAGCAGGAGAACATTGTACATAGAGACTGATATAATATGGCACAATTGAATGGCATAGACTTTTCTACTAGCAACAATGCAATGACCCAGGACTATCCAGGGGAACTTAGGAGAAAGAATACAGTCCACACCCAGACAAAGAACAGTGGGAAGGGAAATGCATAAGAAAAAATGTGTGATCAATTACGTAGTGTAAAATGGACACGATTAGGGTTTTGATGTTAAAATATCACTCTTCTGCGGATATGAATAACATGGAAATAGGTTTTGAACAATTATGTATGTATATAACCAGGAAAGGTCTCAGTTCCAGTCAACAGATTCTTCACAAATCTCTACCTTGAACTCAGAACTCCAGAAGAAGTCAGAAGTTGAAAACTCCATAGGACATTGTAACTCCCCTTTAAAGACACTTTCTTTTGTGCACTTCCTGTGCCTTCCTCCACTTTCATGTCTACGAATTATAGCTGAAGCTTTGCTTAGGACTGCCCAGGGACAGTCAGTTTGATTCTGTTTTGTCACCCACTATCACACACCTGGGTCGCAGACCTCCCCCACTCAATTATGAATGAGGTGTTTACACTTTTGGTGATTAAATCTAAAAAATGGGCAGGGGAGTTAATTTAATCTTCAAAATCAGGGGAGAGATTTAATTTAATCTTCACAATACCGAAACAGAAAGGAAAGCAGAGCTTGGTTTGTTATTCTCTTAAATATTGAGCATACTACTTAAGTGTACTAAATTGAGTCATAAAAGGGAGACATCCAGATCATGAATGGGGAAGAGACCATAGACCACTTGCATGGTAAAATGTTTATTGAAAAATTAATTGGTCAGGTATAAATTGGATGAATAGCCTCTATAGGCACATTCAGTTTCAATTTTCTATTGACATGTCATAAACAACCAATGTTTAATAATGGGACTATTTATGGATGATGAGATAAAAAAAAGCAAAACATCTTGTATAAAGTCTTTTTGTAATTATGAATGGAAGTTCTTGGGATTATTGATTGAGCATTGGCAGACTTTTGTAAGTCCCAATACATAGTTTGTTTTGTGCAAGTAGACTACATGAATATAAGGATTGAATATGCAACCTCCACTTTTCTTTATTAGAAGTATGTTTATGATATTTGTGGTAAAAAAAATTCAACACTGCCAAGATAATTCTCTATGAGCCTCTCTAATCTTAGTTAGATTGGTGTTAAAATGCTAAATGAAATAGAACTTAAAATCTTTCCAATAGGTTAGAACCAACCAAAGCTTGCATAAAAATGTCATAATCTTCTAGAATCCAGTTTCATTTTTTATGATATGATTAGGCTACTTAGTAAGACTTACACTAAGTACAACATTAACAGAATGTACTTTATTTTATTGTTAATTTCTAAACAAAAGGGCTGTCATTTTATCAGACTTTTTTGTCTTCAAATGAAATACAGTAGAAACATAGAACATTTTAAGAAAGGAAAATTAAGAATTAGAGTCAACACCAACCATTCAATAAGCATTCAAGAACCTACCATGTACTGGATACTCTGAAAGAATGCAATAACCCCTATTCTCTGGGAGCATACATCCTATGTATTTTTTCAAAGGAAGAGGGATTGCAATATTAATCATGAGATAATTAGCAAGAAATTATTAGATCATAGCAATATTTCCAAATATGCTTTTCAAATATGAAATTTCTCTCATCCAGATATATAATATTTATATGAAAACATCATCTTATAGATGACCATCTTGTCAGAACGACACTATGATATCTTGAACTGTGCATTACATTTATTCAATTATTACATTGAATTTTTAAGTAAAATAAATATAAGATGGTGTCTAATTTCACAGAAATAGGATTTTAGAGAGAAGGAACTAATTGGAGAAATACATAATTCAGGAAAGGAAAGTCTTTAAAACACAATTTTAATAAAGAGATAGGGTACTACAAAACTTATATCTTATAGTGGGCATATTCCATTTATTTGTATCTTTTCCCTTTATTTTTCCTTTATTTCTTCAAAACTTATTAAAATTGGATATACATTGAGCAATCTTCAGGACTTAAATTACACAGTCTCACTTTAAAAGTAGTATAAGGAGATAAACCGCAAGTCATTAAAGGAATAAAGATATCATTAGATAGATAGTCCATTGATATACAAGGCCATCCTCATTCTTTTTTTAATGCACTTGTATCCTCTGTTCTTTGATTTCCTATCACAAGATCAGTGGAACCTTTCCTCACAAAAATATATGAAAATAAAAGAGCTGGCATAATTAACTGGCAAATTGACAATAATGAAAAGAGCATTTGTTTCCAGGTCATAAAATATGACATTAAATTCTATCTCTGAGTTCTATGACCTTGGACAAGTCATTTAAGATTCTTGTATTAATGATCTTATACCTTTTATCCTTTTTCTTCTTAACTCCTATAATCTGGCTTCTGATTTATTTACTCATTGAAATTGTTCTCTTCAAAGTTACCAATGATATCCTATTGCCAAATAAAATGGCCTCTTCTTACTATACCTTGATCTCTTTGAATTAAAATTTTTGACCACTCTTTCCTCTAAGATTATCTTTCCTCACTGTGTATTATAGATGTTATTTCCTAACTTTCCTCCTACATGTATGACTGTTAGTTCTTATACTCTTTACTGACTCATCATGGAAAGAACTTTTAGAGAGAGAGAGTATGAATAACTTTACCAAGGAGTATGGCTAAAAAAGGAAAAGAGATAGAAGATAATACTTATCAAGGATTATGTAATTTTGTGATTTTTTTTTAAAACAGAAAAAAATTGGATGTGTTTTTGTGGGGTTTTCCTTAATGGACTTCCCTGACCAGCAGGGTCTCACAAGGGAAGGGGCTCACTTTTGTGATGGGACCGAGGAGAGATAGGAACCGAGAACCAGGGTGGAAAATGAAAGACAGGGACAAGTCAGTGTTTGAATAGGGCAGGCAACCCCTATGATACTCCCTTTGATAGGAAAGTATGAGTACAAAGGAACACGAGGTGGATGAGGAGATTAAGATAGGGAATGCAGGCCGAGATGGTTACAGCCTCAGGGAAGGAGAAGGTTAAGAGGAGAGAGAGACATAGTCATTAAGGAGCCGAGTGGAACTCCATGAAAGGGGAGAGAAAGCCAAGAGAGATATTCAAGGTCACCACCTCTATATTTATTGCCTTCCTCTGATTAGGGAAGTATTCTCAAGCACGTAGTAACCACATCACAAAGTATAGACAATTAAGATTGGGTGGCAAGGTAGAGGGAACACTTTTGGGCGTGTAGATTGCAAACCGTGCTTTCCCGGGGAATTGAGTCGGAGCATGTTAATGAGTTTGTCTTAGCCAAGGGCCGCATGGCCAGTTCAAGGTTACATTCACAAGCCTCATTGGTATAACCTTATGCTTGGAGACACAGTAACCATACAGTCATTTATATTTCATAGATATGAATATTCTTGGAATGCTACAGTTTTATATATTTCTTTAGAAATTAGTAGAGAGAGAAGATTGAGTAATAGAAGGGGGTCATAACAGTGAGGGAAATCTGCTGGAGAAAACTAAAAAGGATAGGGAGAAATGCCCCTTTTAAGATGGAGTAAAAGTTATATGTACTGTACTGTCAAGATTTTGTGAGATATGGAAAAAGAATTGTCACATGAGAAGAGAAGAGGGAGTTCACAGCAAAATGTCTTTGTTTTCTCAGGACATTATGAGTGAGATTTTCAGCTGAGTGGTTGAGTGTAGTGGGTGCCAGCAGAAATTTAAGGAGAAAAGAGACTTAAGAGTTGGATCAGAGAAAAGGAGAGAGAATTGTAGAGAAGTAGATGTAAAGGGTTTGGTTTGCTTCAGTGAGAACCCATTTGAGAAAATCAATATCCTCTCCAGCTCTATTAAGTAATTCATGAGTAATAAAGGATGAAAAGGCTCATGGGAATCAAAGGAGTCTGAAGTTTGGCAAGACATGACTGATGATAAAGCAAGGGTCTGAGGAATTCAAGAGCAGATTATAATGTAGAATTATGTTAGTTCACTATGGAGATGAGAGTGGGAAAGAAAAAGTATAACCAAACAAGGTATAATGGCCTGAAAAAAATCTTGAGGGGTGAAGGAATCAAATATCATCATGAGGACTAAAACAAATTTAAGAGAAGTGAAGTATAGGAAGAGATGGAATAGAAGGATATTGTTGTCTGATGAAGGATTTTAAAACTTTTTTATAGGAGTGGAACACATTTTCAAATAAGTGTTCATACAGATTCTATCAGAACATTAGCCTGGCAAAATGGCTGGTATATTGTTGCTGCTAGTCATTTGTGTCTGATTCTTTGTAATCTCAGGAACTTTCTTGACACAGAAACCCAAATGGTTTGTCTTGTCTTTCTCCAATGGATTAAGGCAAACAAGGATTAAATAACTTGCCCTGTATCATGAAGCTAGTAAGTGTCTTGGGCCAGTTTTGAACTTAAGTCTTCCTGACAACAGACCCAGCATTCTTTCCACTAAGCCACCTAGGAAGCATATAAGTCAGTGCTTAATAAATTCTAATTGACTGACTAGCTGATGATAAACAAACTCTTGAGATAATTCATTCTTTTATGTTGGTGAATTAGATTGATTCAAGTAAAAGAATTAAAATACAAAGTGGCAAATATGTAATTAATTTATCACCCTTTCCTTTATCCAGGGATGATTTTTGAGGTTAAATGAGTCTTGAATTAAAAATAGTGGAATATGAACAACTTGTCACCATTTTAAAATGTGGGGAAAGAAGATGAGGAATCAAATATCCTCATCTCCTAAACCCTCAATATATCTCCAGTCATAGAAAAGTTTCTTTAGAATGACTTTACTTCCTTTCTATGAGACCCAGATATTTCAAAGCTTCCAACAGTCTCTAACTTGAGATATATCTCTGTGTGTTTCTTCCCTGCAACAATATCAACTGATAAATTTGGAAGAAATAATTATAATCAGTTAGACTCTCTGACTGCAATTTTCTAATATTAGTAGCTTTATCCATAATACCACTTAAATCTTTAGATATACCTAGTTACCCATTAAAACTAAAACAAAATTATACATTACATCAGTAAGAAGCAATGTCACCAAGTATTCTTTCTTGGGTATATATTCTTCCATCTAGAATCTTATTCTTGTATCATATTTCTCATGTATTATTCCCTACTACCTACTCTCAGACTCTATGACTATGGTCCTTTTACTTTCCCTATTACAACTTTAGTTTTCTCATTTATAAAATGAGTGAGGTACATAAATGAAAAAAAAGTAGTAAAAGGTAAGGGGAAAGGAGTATAGTTTTCAAATAATCAGATTTCTCTCAGCTCTAATGACTTTTTAATGATGACCACATTTGCCTAGGTCTCATAATCTGCTGCTGGAATCCATTACAATGGCTTATCCTTATACAAAGTGCCTTTTCCCCCTATCCCATGTATTCATTTTTCTTTCCTGTACAAAAAAAAAAAAAAAAACAACTATCCCTAATAATGACACTGTAGTGGAATTTTTACCCACTCAGAAAGACAACCAGAAGTTAGTGGAAAAATACTAGAACACCCATTTGCCTTATTCCAATGTACCTCAAGTGCCAGTAATTGCATTGTTATCCCCTTAAGTTCAGTGCACACTGAATTATATTTTCTTTAACAATTGGAATGGCATAATGATGAGATTATAAGATGGCCTGGCACATAAGGATAGACAGGCAAATAATTGTCTGACCACTGATCAGAAAAGGATGTTCCTTTATATCATTTTAAATTCTATGAAATTATGCATTACACCTCTTCTCACTGTTTCATCAAAGTGTGAAATAACCTTACTGAGAAAGAATATCTAACAATAATCAGGCACTGAGAGCACCTGCACAGCAGTGAAGTTAGTGTGAGGTTTGTTGATAATGAGTTGGAGCACTGGTACTGCACAAATTAATACTGAAAAACTTCTGTAGTCAAAGATAGTGGAGTACTCTTTTTCAGGCTGTTTTAACATACTACATGAGGAATGCTTTAAAATAATGGTTATCAGCTCTCCTATAGATAGGTATTTTCTATTCTATTGCTACTGTTATTATTGTTGTTCAGTCATTTTCAATCATGTCTGATTTTTGATGACCCCATTTGGTGTTTTCTTGGCAAAAATACTGGAATAATTTTTAATTTCCTTCTCCATCTTATTTTACAGATAAGGAAACTGAAGCAACAAGGGCTAAGTTAATTGCCCATGAACACAGAGTTAGTGTCTAAGGACAGTTAGGAAGTTAGGCAGTAAGGAACATGAGTCTACCTGAAACCATGTCCACCAGTGTGCCACCTAGCTTATTTCATTCTTTCCTTTCTTTCCCTTAATAGTTAATGGATAACAAACTATAGTTCTATGAATATTACATTATTGGAAAGATTAAAAAAGATAATTTTTATCAATGTATCCTGACAAAAGACATATCAAAAAGAGCCAATGGAACTTGTATAAGAATTACTACTGTTCCTTAAAGACATGAAACTATATCATAGCAAAATGAATTCTAATATCTGAACTACAAGAAACAATTCTGGAATCTTTCCCTTTTCTTCCTTCTCTCCACTTTCTTGCTATTATTCCTCAAATCTCTTTTTTATTTAAGCAGTACAATCTAAGATATTCTTGATTCACCTAAAGTGGGTAATGAACTGTTTATTTTATTAATTAATTCACCAATTTATCAATTTGTTTTTCTCTTCATTTATTCTTGATGCTGGGTTTTCTTATCTTTTTCAGGTTGGCAGTTTTTTCAGTTGGTTCTCATTACTGATTGGATAAAAAGCTTTGACTTTCTCCATTTCTTACAATTGATAAGGATCACTTCCATTTCCTATTATTTGCCAATGCAAAGGGAGCTGCTATAAAATTTTTGCATATATTGGTCCATTTCCTTCTTTGATCTCTTTGGGTTGCAGCCATAACAGAAGTATTGTTAGGTCAAAGTATGAATGCAGTTTTATAGTCCTTTGTTCACAGGAATTCACAGCTTCACTAAGCAGTTCATTAGTATAGCTATTTTTGGCATTCCCTCTAAAATTTCTTATTTTCCTTTTCTGTTACCTTAACCAATCTTATGGTTATGAGACAGTACATCAGAGTTGTTTTCATTTGCATTTCACTATTTTTTAGTGATTTGCGCACTTTTGAGATCAATGTCAATAACTCAAATTTCTGCTGAAAGCTGCCTATTTATATCCTTTGGTCTTTTATTAATTGGTGAATGGTTATTTTTGTACACTTGAATCAGTTCCAAATATATTTGATAAAGGAGACTTTTGTCAGAGAAACTTCTTGTAAAATTTTCACCAAGTTTCCAGTTTTCTTTATACTTTTGGCTGAATTGGTATAGTTTGTCCAAAAGGTGTTAAATTATATGTAATCAAGTTGATCTATTGTAAATTCTCATGATCCTCTCTATCTTTTGTTTTATCACAAACACTTTACCTTTCCATACTTTTACAGTTAATTTTTTTCTGTGTTTCCCTAATTTGTTTGTGATATCATCTCTTATATCACAATTAATTTATTTTGGTATTTTATCTTTTTAAATTTATCTTGGAATGAGATATGAGATTTTGAGCTAAGCTTTAGTTTCTGAAAAACTGCTTTCCAATTTTCTCAGCAATTTTTACCCAAATAACTGCCCCAAAACTGGAATCCCTATGTTTATCAATACTAGATTACTCTGCCTGAATATGCTGTGCCTTGTCTACTCCATTGATAAAGCTTCCTATTTCCTTTCCAATACCAGATTGGTTTAATGATTTCTATTTTGTAGTATAGTTTGAGATTTGGTAACTTTACACCCATTTTGGTCATTTTTGTTTTTATTGATTTCCTTTATATCTTGACCATTTTTTCCCACATGAATTTTGTAACTATTTTTCTATGCTTTTAAAGTAATTCTTTAATATTTTGATTGGCATGGCACTGAACAAGTAAACTAATTTAGTTAATTTTTCAGCTCAGACTTCTCAGAACAACGAATATTTACTCAATTGTTTAGATCTGTCTTTATTGATGAGTCTGTTTTGTGATTGTATTTATATAGTTCTTGTATGTGTTTTGGCATGTTGACTCTAAAGTGTTTTATTCTAAAGGCAACTATTAATTTCGAATTTTGCTTCTTTTTTTACTACATTTTGTTGGTAATGTGAAGAAGTACTGATGACATGTATAGTTCTATTTTCTTTTCTGAAATTTTGCTGAAGTTATTATTTCAACTAGATATTTAGTTGGGTCTTTAAAGTTCTTCACCTGCAGAGTGAGACTTCGGTTTCCTGATTATCTATACATATTCTATGAGATTTTTTTCTTTTCTAATCTATATAACTAGTATTTTTCATATAAATTTGTTGGTGGTGTTTATTTGTTCAATCATGTCTGACTTTTTATGACTCTGTTTACCATAACACCCTATTCTTCCCTCTACTATCTCCCAAAGTTGATCAAAGTTTATGTTCATTACTTTCATAACACTATCTACCATTTCATCCTCTACTGTCTCCTCTTTCTTTTTATAAGAATTTTTAGAATGTGATTTTCCACCAATAATACATGAAAACAATTTTTATTACTTTCTTCTTAAAAATTTTTGAGCATTAACTTCTCACATCCTATCACACTGAAATGAAAAGTATCCTGATAGAAATTATACATATGCAATCTTGTAAAACATTTTTTTCCATATCAATCCTTTTCTAAAGGGAAACTAAAAAAGTTTTAAAAAGAAAGTGAAAAAGCATGATTTGTCTGAATTCAAACTCCATCAGTTCTATCTCTAGAACATGATGGAATTTTTCATGATGAGTCTCTTAGGATTATTTTGGTTCATTATATTGCTGAAAACACCTAATTCCTTCATAGTTGTTCATTGCTATTATTGTGTATAATATTCTCCTGCATCTGCTTACTTGACTCTGCATCAGTTTGTATAAAACTGATCAGGTTTATTTTTTAAAATCTTTCTGTTCAGGAGGTAGAGTCAAGATGGCAGCATAGAGGCAGCAAAAGTTCAGACCTCTGAAAACCATTCCTTACCAATTATAAACTAAATGCTCCTAGGGGACTGAAAATCAAATCTAACAAAAAGACAAAGCCAAGGAACCTGCCTGCTGGAATTAATTCAAAAGGTAAGCCCCCAAAAGCTGGAATTCAAGAACACTCAGATTTAAGGTGAAGGAAGAAGGAAGATCCCAGGACCCCTACCCCACCTAGAGCGCTAAGCCTCCAGCAGCAGCAGGAACCTCTGGACGGGTAAAGGGTCTGATCTGGAGGGAATATCTTGTGGGCAGGGATGTTCCAGGCTCAGAGCATCAAAAATAGGCTGTGGGGAAGGAGCTGGAGAGGGAAAGCAGAGAGGGAAGCCTAGTCACAGTGACAGAGACCCTCCATATTGCTCCAGCCATCCAGGAGATTTTGGCTTCAGGGCATATCCAGCCCAACTCAGCTGGACTGAATCCCATCAAAAGTCTTCAGAGGTCATGGAAGCTCAAGTTACAACACCCCTCTCACACAGACTATACTGAAAGATATCCTGACAAAGCTCCAAGAGGGGAGACTGACAGAAAACCCAAAAACCAAAAAAAAAATTATAGAATCAAGAGCACAGACAACAGCAGGGAGTGAAGGAAGGGTAAATATGAGCAACCAATGGAAAAAGAAAAAAGAAATTACAATCAACAGCTTCTATATTGGCAATGAAGAAAGAGCAAATGGAACAGAGTAGAAGGAGGAACATCAAGCAATAAAACAGAAAATCCAGTAAATTGGATACAGGCTTTGTAAGAACTCAAAATACAATTCAAAACACAATTAAGAGAGGCTGAAGATAATTGGGAAAAGAATTTAAAAACTAAGATAAGTCATCTGGAAACAGAAAATAGTGTCTTGAAAGCCAAAATCAACCAGCTTGAAAATGAGGCAAAGGAGATGAAAAGATGAGACAAAGAAGACTAAAGATGAGGCAAAGGAGATGAAAGAAGAGGTAAAGAGGATAAAAATGAGTCAAAGGAGATGAGAGATGAAGTAAAGAGAATGAAAGATAACCTCCAAAGAAAATCTGATCAGAAGAAGAAGGATGACTAAAAAGCCAGGGATGAAATACAGACATTAAGAACTAGAATACAATTAGAAATACATGATGTCACAAGGCAGCAGGACACTATAAAACAAAATCAAAAGAATGAAAAAACTGAGGAAAATATGAAGCATCTCATTCACAAAACAGAAGATTTAGAAAATTGTTCCAGGAGAACCAGCATAAGAATAATTGGTCTACCAAAAGACCATGACAAAAAAAAAAAAAACAAAAAAAAAACCCTGGACGTCATACTACAGGAAATTATCCAAAAAAATACCCCAATATTCTAGAAGAAGAGGGAAAAGAAGAGATTAAAATAATCCACAGATCACTTCCTGTACTTAATCCCCAACTGACCACACCCAGGAATGGTATAGCCAAATTCAAGAACTATCAGACCAAGGAAAATATATTACAAGCTGCTAAGAAGAAGTCATTCAGATGACATGGAACCACAGTGAGGATAACACAGTCTGGTTGCATCTACACTGAAGGACCAAAAGGCATGGAATATGATATTATGGAAATCAAGGAAAATAGGTCTACAACCAAGAATCAACTTGGTCATTCAACAAAATAAAAGAATTCCAAGCATTTGTAAATAAAAGACCAGACCTGAACAGAAAATTTGATGCCCAAGCACAGAACTCAAAAGAATCATCAAAAAGAAATTTAAAAAGAGGGAAGAAAGAAAAACAAAACAAACAAACAAAAACTTTTTTTAAGAGACCCAATGAGTTAAAATGATATGTATCCCTGTAAGAAAAAATTGTTATTATCACCTGGGCAGCTAGAAAAATTACACTTTGAGGGAATAATGACAAACTATATAGGATGAAATGCCAAGACATAAATATGTATATAGATATATGTATGCATAAATACATATACATGTGGTACATATATATATATATATATATATATATATAACTAGAGCTAAAAAAAGATGTGAATACTAATAGAAATGGGAAAAGAAACAAAAGGGGATAAATTTATATGTCACAAAGAAGCTCATGGTGGGAGGGAGGAGGACATCAATATACTGCATGGGGAAAGAGGTTGGAAATAGGAAATACTCAAGTCTTATATGCATTGAAATTGACCCAAAGAGGGAAGAACAACCCAGTCCATTGGGGCAGAGAATACATTTGTCCCCTATAAGGAAGTAGAAGGGTAATAAATGGACTGGTAGGGAGAGAAGCAGTACAAGGGAGGGAGAGGGTGGGGGTAATTTTAAAAAGATTACAGGGAAAATAAAGGGGGGAATAAAAAGAGGGGGGAGAAAGGGAAGTAAAATAAGGGTGGGAACTAGGGGGACTGATTAAAAACAAACATTGCTGTAAAAGGAAATAGTGAAAGAAGAAAAGGCAGGACTAGGAGAAGAAATCAAAATGCTGGTAAATACACAACTGGGAATCATAACTCTGAAAGTGAATTGAATGAATTCACCTATATAATGCAAGCAAATACCACAGTGGATTAGAATTCAAAACCCTATCATATGCTGTCTACAAGAAACACACATGAGAAAGGTAGATACGCATAGGGTGAAAGTAGGAGGACAGAGCCAAATCTATTGGTTATCTACTGATCAAAAGAAGGTGGGTGTCCCAATCATGATATCTGACAAAGCCAGAATCAAAATAAATCTAATTAAAAGAGATAGGGAAGGTAATTATATCCTGATAAAAGGCAGTATAGACAATGAAGAAATATCAGTACTCAACATGTATGCAACTAATGGCATGGCATACAAATTTCTAAAGCAGAAACTAGTGAAAATCAAGGATAAAATAGATTGAAAAACTATACTAGTTGGAGACCTGAACCATCCTCTATCCAAACTAGATAAATCAAACCAAAAAAAGAAAATAATAAATAATAAGAAATAGGTAAGAGAAGTGAATGAAATCTTAGAAAAAATAGTTAGTAGATATGAGGAGAAAAATAAATAGGGACAAAAAGGAATACACTGTCTTTTCAGCAGCACATAGTACATTCACAAAAATTGACCATATGCTAGAGCATAAAAAACATTGCAAACAAGTACAAAAGAGAAGAAAAATAAATTCAACCTTCTCAGACCACAATGCAATGAAAATACAAATTAGTAAGGGTACATGGAGAGGTAAATCAAAATTATATAGAAATTAAACAATACAATTCTCCAAGACTGGTTAGTTGAAGAATAAATCATAGAAACAATCATTTCATTGAAGAAAATGACAATGATGAGACATTCTTTCAAAACCTATGGGATTCAGCCAAGGCAGTACTCAAGGAGAAATTTATATCCTTGAGTTCATATATTAACAAGCTGTAGAGGGCAGAATTCAATGAATTGGTCAAGCAAATTAAAAAACTAGAAAGTGAACATATTAAAAATCCTCAGATGAAGACTAAATTAGAGATCCTTAAAAATCAAAGGAGAAATTAATAAAATTGAAAGTCAAATAAGTATCCATTTAATAAATAAGACTAGAAGCTGGTACTTTGAAAAAACAAATAAAATAGACAAAGTACTGATCAATCTTATTTTAAAAAGGAAAGAAGAAAAAAAAAACAAATTGACAGTATCCAAGATGAAAAGGGAGACCTCACAACTAATGAAGAGGAAATTAAGGATCTTTAAATACTATTATGCCCAATTATATGGCAACAAATATGGCAATCTAGGTGATATGGATGAATATTTACAAAAATATAAATTGCCTAGACTAACAGAGGAAGAAATAGATTACCTGAACAACCCCATAACAGAAAAAGCAATTAAACAAGCCATCAAAGAAATCCCTAAGAAAAAATCCCCAGGTCCGGATGGATTCTCAAATGAATTCTATCAAACATTCAAAGAACAACTAATCCCAAGATTATACAAACTATTTGACAGAATAAGCCAAGGAAGAGTTCTAAAAAATTCATTTTATAAAAGAAATATTGTACTGATTCCAAAGCCAGGCAGGTCAAAACAGAGAAAGAAAACTATTGACCAAACTCCTTAATTAATATAGATGCAAAAATCTTAAATAAGATAGAAGCAAAAAGACTCCAGCAAGTCATCACAAAGGTTATTCCCTATGGCCAGGCAGGATTCATACCAGGAATGCAAGGATGGCTCCAAATTAGGAAAACCATCCTCATAATTGACCATATTAACAAGCAAATTGACAAAAATCACAAGATTATCTCAATAGATGCAGAAAAAACCTTTGACAAAACACAACACCCATTCCCATTGAAAACACTAGAAAGTATAGGAATAGAAGGGCCTTCCCTAAAAATACCCAACAGTATGTATCCAAAACCATCATCAAACATCATCTGCAATGAGGATAAACCAGAAGACGTCCCAATAAGATCAGAAGTGAAACAAGGATGCCCATTATCACCTCTATTATTTAACATTGTACTATAAACACTAGCTGTAGCGATTAGAGAAGAATAAGAAATTGAAGGTATTAAAATAGGCAATGAGGAAAACAAGCTATCATTCTTTGCAGATGATATGATGGTCTACTTAAAGAATCCAAGAGAATCAACCAAAAATCTGGTCCAGTTTCCACCTTCTCCTTCCTGGCTCCCTTTCCCTCCCCTTTCTTAGTCAGCCAACTTCTAAGTAACTCAAGGTGAACTATCAAGTTTAGAGAAGATAATCTTTTTTCTCTTTTATCAAGAAAGGAGGCTTATTGGGGAAGGCAGGACAAGGATAGAGAATGAGATAAGACGGAGGGGGATTTCCCTAAGAGTTATGAGGGTACTGGGAGTATGGCAATCAATCACTATCAGAGACAGTCAGAAAGCTATGAGGACAGTTGTTTTCTTCTGTCTTTTTCTTCAAACTCAAATCTCAGATATACAATTAGTTCTTCAGGTTCAGCCACCACCTTCACCCATGCAAAACTTTTCCTTCACTCTTCTCTCAGAAGCCAAGAGAGGTCTCTCTCAACTTAGGTCAGAAGTAGATCTCCTAGTTCAACTGCTGGCTTGGCTCCAACTATTTTTCCTGGGATATTCCAAATGGAATATTACCTTTTGATTGACAGATGATGTCCTTTACATGCATTGCAGATTCTCTCTTTTACATTGGTCAAAATAATCAACAACTTTAGCAAAGTTACAGGATACAAAATAAACCCACATAAGTCAACAGCATTTCTATATATCTCCAACACATCTCAGTAGCAAGAATTAGAAAGAGAAATTCCATTTAAAATCACCCTAGACAATATATAAAATACTTAGGAATCTATCTGCCAAGACAAACACAGGAACTATATGAACGCAACTACAAAACACTCTCCACACAATTAAAACTAGATCAAAACATTTGGAAAACCATTGACTACTCATGGGAAGGATGAGCTAATAATAAAATGACAACATACATAGGGAAAGATTGGGGAATTAAGAAGACTTGGGGAAAGTGGGGGCAAAGAAAGGAAAAAGGGGGGGAATCGTCGATAGTACTAAGATTTACTTAAAGAAACGGGGGGGACTTAATAGAATAATCTTTCCCATATAAAGATACACATGGGAAGGGGAGGGGAAGAACTCTCATATGAGAAGGAGAGGAAGAGAGCATGGAGTGGAATTACTTAAACCTTACTCTCAGTGAAATCAAATCTGAGAGGGAAGAACATCTAAATCCAGTGGGATCCTGAATTCTATCTTATCCAACAAGGCAAGAAAGAAAGGAAAATTAAGGAGGGGGTGGGGGAGGAAGTATAAAAAGGAAGGGAAGGTGAGAAGGGAGGGGAAGGGAGCATAAAAAGGGAGGGGCTAGAAAGGGATGCATATCAAGGGAGGGGACAGGACTCGGGGGACTGACCTAAAGTAAATCACTGGTTCAAAAGGATATAGCTAAAGAAGAAAGGTCAGAACTAGGGGAAGATATCAAAATGCCAGCGAATCCACAAGTGACAATCATAACTTTGAACATGAATGGGATGAATTCACCCATAAAACGTAGACAAATAGCAGATTGGATTAGAACCCAAAACCCTACCATCTGTTGTCTTCAAGAAACACATATGAGGCAGGTTGATACTCACAAGTTGGGCCTCAACTGATAGAAAGAAGACAGGAGTTGCAATCATGATATCTGACAAGGTCAAAGCAAAAATAGACCTGATCAAAAGGGATAGGGAAGGTAAATATATTTTGTTAAAAGGGACTTTAGAAAATAATGAAATATCACTAAACAACATGTATGCACCAAATGGTATAGCATCCAAATTTTTAATAGAGAAACTAGGAGAATTGAAGAAGGAAATAGACAGTAAAACCATATTAGTGAAAGACTTTGTAAACCTTGAAATTTCTCAGACTTATGAATGTTATAAATTTCCCCATTGGACTGGGAACATTCCCCATTTGATGAGAAAAATCCTTGCTATGGGAAGGACCTCTACTCCACCCGTACTTAAGACTGCTTTAAGGGAGAAAATTCCTTGCTAAACAAAGAAAGTACTTGGACCCATGCTCATAATAAGGCAAGGAGTTCTTTGAGCCATGCCTGTTTTTTAGAATTGATACAATGAGATGCTAGGTACCTAAAAGGGTCGGGCAAGTTTTCTCTTAATGAGATTAGTTTACTCAGCTTTGTTTTCACTGATTCAGATTTACTGAGGAGATTAGTTGACAGAGCAGCATTTTTTCTGGTTCAGATTTACTGAGGAGATTTGTTGAATTAGCAGGAATTCAGATGGGCAGTCCTTTGGAAAACCTCTACAGTGATTGGGAGATGTAAGGACTTAGGGGAGGTGACATAGGAGAAAAACCCCTATATAAGAAAAAGCAGAATCTCTTGAGAGAATCCTTTTGGAAGGGGCCTTTTGGAGGATCTCTGATGAGGATCACTTGAAAAGAATCTCTTGAGAGAGCCTCTGGAGAAGGGAAGTTCTTGGAGGACAATCTCTAAGGAGATCTCCCTGGAGCTCCTCTGAGGGGACTCTGTCCCTCTGGAGGCTCTGGAGAGAGGCCCTTTGGAACTCTCTCTGGTGAAGTCAGCTGAGATGGAGCTGGCCTGGTGTCACTAGAATCCTTGCTCAGACAGACCTTGTGGTGAGTATTAAAATACTGACTGACTGATCACTCTCTCTTAAGATTCAGGTCTAGGCCATGTTGGCTTAAGGCCCTTCATACTTATTTCCTTTTTCTCTCTTTCTCACTTTCTTTAATTCTACATTTGTATTAATTAAAATCTCTATAAACCCAGTTGATTTGAGTAATTGAATAATTGGGACTATTTCCCTGGTGACCACCTTATTTTTGATTTAAAAACCAAGACATTGTAGTGAAACATATTTTCTGTGGTCAAATTTACTCACAATCTCTTATATCTATCACAATTTATATCTTCCACTATCTTATCACTACAGTTTAAGACCTCAACCATTTAAAATCTAACAACTTGAACCAACCACTATCAAATTTAGATAAATCAAACCAAAAAATGAACAAGAAAGAGGTAAAAGAGTTCAATGAAATCTTAGAAAAAATTAGAGTTAATAGCCATATGGAGAGAAATAAATAGGGACAAAAGGGAATACACTTTCTTTTCAGCACCACATGGCACATTCACAAAAATAGATCATACACTAGGTCACAGAAACATGGCATTCAAATGCAGAAAAGAAGAAATAATAAATGCAGCCTTTTCAGAATACAAGGCAATAAAAATATTGATAGATAAGGGTACGTGGAGAGCCAAATCAAAAATTAATTGGAAATTAAATAATATGATACTCCAAAATTGGATAGTTAGAGAAGAAATCATAGAAACAATTAATAATTTCATTGAGGAAAATGACAATGGTGAGACATCCATTCAAACCTTATGGGATGCAGTCAATGCAGTACTTAGAGGAAAATTCATATCCCTGAGTGCATATATTAACAAACTAGGGAGAGCAAAGATCAACCAATTGGAAATGCAAATCAAAAAACTTGAGAACAAATTAAAACCCCCCAGAAGAAAACCAAACTAGAGATCCTAAAAATTAAGGGAGAAATTAATAAAATCGAAAGTGACAGAACTATTGAGCTAATAAACAAGACTAGAAGCTGGTTCTTTGAAAAAACAGACAAAATAGACAAAGTACTGGTCAATCTAATTTAAAAAAGGAAAGAAGAAATGCAAATTATCAGCATTAAGGATTAAAAGGGGGATCTCACCTCCAACGAAAATGAAATTAAGGCAATCATTAAAAATTACTCTGCCCAACTATATGGCAATAAATATACCAATCTAGGTGATATGGATGAATGTCTACAAAAATATAAATTGACTAGACTAACAGAAGAAGAAATAGATTTCTTAAATAATCCCATATCAGAAAAAGAAATCCAACAGGCCACCAAAGAACCTCCAAAGAAAAATTCCCCAGGGCCTGACAGATTCACCAGTGAATTCTATCAAACATTCAGAGAACAGTTAATCCCAATACTATACAAAATATTTGACATAATAAGCAAAGAGGGAGTTCTACCAAACTCCTTTTATGACACAAACATGGTACTAATTCCAAAACCAGGCAGGTCAAAAACAGAGAATGAAAATTATAGACCAATCTCCCTAATGATTATAGATGCAAAAAACTTAAACAGGATACTAGTAAAAAGACTCCAGCAAGTGATCAGAAGGGTCATCCACCATGATCAAGTAGGATTTATACCAGGGATGCAGGGCTGGTTCAATATTAGGAAAACCATCCACATAATTGACCATATCAACAAGGAAACCAACAAGAACCACATGATTATCTCAATAAGATGCAGAAAAAGCCTTTGATAAAATACAACACCCATTCCTATTAAAAACACTAGAAAGCATAGGAATAGAAGGGTCGTTCCTAAAAATAATAAACACTATATATCTAAAACCATCAGCTAATATCATCTGCAATGGGGATAAACTAAATCCATTCCCAATAAGATCAGGAGTGAAACAAGGATGGCCATTATCACCTCTATTATTTGACATTGTATTAGAAACACTAGCCATAGCAATTAGAGAAGAAAAAGAAAGTGAAGGCATTAAAATAGGCAGGGAGGAGACCAAGTTATCGCTCTTTGTGAAGACATGATGGCCTACTTAAAGAATCCTAGAGATTCAACCAAAAAGCTAATTGAAATAATCAACAACTTTAGCAAAGTTGCAGGATACAAAATAAACCCACATAAGTCATCAGCATTTCTATATAATTCCAATACAGCTCAGCAGCAAGAACTAGAAAGAGAAATCCCATTCAAAATTACCTTAGACAAAATAAAATACTTAGGAATCTATCTCCCAAGACAAACACAGGAACTATATGAACACAACTACAAAACACTCACCACACAACTAAAACTAGACTTGAGCAATTGGAAGAACATTAACTGCTCAAGGGTAGGAAGAGCCAATATAATAAAAATGACCATACTACCCAAACTCATCTATCTTTTTAGTGCCATACCCATGGAACTTCCAAAAATTTTTTCACTGATTTAGAAAAAACCATAACAAAGTTCATTTGGAAGAACAAAAGATCAAGGATATCCAGGGAAATAATGAAAAAAAAAATACAAAGGAAGGGGGCTTTGCAGTCCAAGATCTCAGACTATATTATAAAACAGCATTCATCAAAACAATTTGGTACTGGCTAAGAGACAGAAAGGAGGATCAGTGGAATAGACTGGGGGCAAGCGACCTCAGCAAGACAGTATATGACAACCCCAAAGATCCCAGCTTTTGGGAAAAAAATCCACTATTTCATAAAAACTGCTGGGAAAATTGGGGGACAGTGTGTGAAAGATTAGGTTTAGATCAACACCTCACACCCTACACCAAGATAAATTCAAAATGGGTGAATGACTTGAACATAAAGAAGGAAACTATAAGAAAATTAGGCGAACACAGAATAGCATACATGTCAGACCTTTCGGAAGGGAAAGACTTCAAAACCAAGCAAGACTGAGAAAGAGTTACAAAATGCAAAATAAATAATCTGGAATACATCAAATTAAAAAGGTTTTGTACAAACAAAACCAATGTAACCAAAATCAGAAGGGTAGCAACAAATAGGGAAACAATCTTCATAAAAACCTCTGACAAAGGTGTAATTACTCAAATTTACAAAGAACTAAATCAATTGTACAAAAAATCAATCCATTTTCCAATTGATAAATGGGCAAGGGACATGAACAGGCAGTTCTCAGCCAAAGAAATCAAAACTATTAATAAGCACATGAAAAAGTGCTCTACATCTCTTATAATCAGAGAGAAGCAAATCAAAACAACTCTGAGGTATCACCTCACACCTAGGAGATAGGCTAACATGACAGGAAAGGAAAGTAATGAATACTGGAGGGGATGTGGCAAAGTAGGGACATTAATTCACTGCTGGTGGAGTTGTGAATTGATCCAACCATTCTGGAGGGCAATTTGGAACTATGCCCAAAGGACAATAAAAGACTGTCTGCCCTTTGATCCAGCTATAGCACTGCTGGGTTTGTACCCCAAAGAGATAATAAGGAAAAAAGACTTGTACAAGAATATTCAAAGCTACACTCTTTGTGGTGGCCAAAAATTGGAAAACGAGGGGATGCCCATCAATTGGGGAATGGCTGAACAAATTGTGGTATATGTTGGTGATGGAATACTATTCTGCTAAAAGGAATAATAAAGTAGAGGAATTCCATGGAGACTGGAACAACCTTCAGGAAGTGATGCAAAGCAAAATGAGCAGAACCAGGAAAACATTGTACACAGAGACTGATAAATTGTGGTACAATCGAAGGTGATGGACTTCTCCATTAGTGGCAATGCAATGTCCCTGAACAATCTACAGGGATCTAAAAAATACTATCCACAAGCAGAGGATAAACTGTGGGAGTAAAAACACCGATGAAAAGCAACTACTTGACTACAGGGTGGAGGGGATATGACTGAGGAGAGACTCTAAATGAACACTCTAATGCAAATACCAACAACAGGGAAATGGGTTCTAGTCAAGAACACATGTGATAACCAGTGGAATCATGCGTCGGCTATGGGAGCGAGAAAGGTGGTGGGAGGGGTGCGGGGAGGAAAAGAAAATGATTTTTGTTTCCAGGGAATAATGTTTGGAAATGACCAAATAAAATAATGTTTAAAATTTAAAAAAAAGAATTTCTGATGAAGTATTTCTTTTTATTAAAAGTAATAAGTAAATTTCTTTGATTGTCTGTAAGCGTAGACTCACAGGTTAATGAGAAAATTAAGCCACCTATGATGAAATTATTTATCTTGTATAGCACTTTTATACACTTTGTCAGAACAATAATTACAATATGGAATATGGAATGATCTTAGAATGTTAATCAAGTGATTTTTTAAAAGTTAATGTATCACTTTTCCAATTATCTCTATTTAGATATATGTGTTAATTAATGACTCTATGTGCCAAAAATGAGTATAAAAACAAACACCAGACCTGGGAATGGCAGAGCAGCTATCAGATGCAAAGCATGCCCATGACTGATTGATTAACAACTGTCTTCCATTTGTTATTTTCTTGACTGATGGTTCACCACTTGTTGGGAACCTCTGGAATCGTGAGTGAGGCTGAACCTTGCCTGTGACCCTTTGGACATAGATCTAAATTGCTCTCCAGAATAGTTGAATTGAAGTTCAGAACTCTTACAACATTGCATTAATGTTTCAATTTTCCCACATTCCTTCAAGTTCTGTCATTTTCCTTTATGTTATAATAGCCAATCTGACAGGAATAGTGTGGTACCTCAGAGTGGCTTTAAATTGCATTTCTCTTTTTAATAGTGATTTAGAGCATTTAAAATTTTTATATCCAAAGATAGGTTTAACTATTTTGTCTGGCAAAAAAACTTGAGCTTATGTCTGAGGCTAAATTTGATCAGCCCCTGACCTGATCAAGTTCAGAATGAGATCAAAAGCTTACACCCACAGCTAAAGAAAGTTGTTAAGTTATCAGCATCTCAAGGGTCAATTGAATCAGCACAGGGAGGGTGCTCTCAAAGCTCTCAATCCTCAAATCATTTGATAAACTAGTAAAAATCCAGCAAATAACCAAAAACATCAAAGAATGATTTGAGATTTAAGAGGACACCCTAACTTCCCAGAAAACAGAGCCAACTTATAATTAAATAGGAAAAATGAGCAAACAACAACAAAAAAGCACCTACCTCTAAATAATTTTTTTGGAGACAAAGAGCAAGGTACAGAAACAGAAGAGGAGAACATAAAAAGGAAACACATGCAAAATCCAAAAGAAAAATATGAATTGGACACAGTGTTTTGAAAATCTCCAAAAAGACTACAAAAAACAATTAAGAAAGGCAGGAGGAGAAATGAAAGAGATGCAAGAAGAAAGGAAAGGGATGCAATAAGAAATGGGCCAAATGAAAAAGGAGAACCAAAAATTGACAGAGAAAAGGCAGGTCTTAAAATCAGAATTGGTCATCTAGAAACTAATGAATTTTATGAGAAACCAAGAAACAATAAAGCAGAATCAAAGGAATGAAAAAACTGGGTAATACATGAAATTTCTTTTTGAAAAAAATATTGACCTAGAAATAGATCTAGGAGAAACAATTTGAGAATTACTGGGCTACCTGAAGGCTACAATGAAGAGGAACCCTTGGATATCATACTACAAGAAATTTTCAAAGATAACTGCTCAGATATCCTTGAACAAGAAAATAAAAATGAAATTGAAATAATTCACAGATCTCCTCCAGAAAGAAATTCTCTATTGACAACTTCCAGGAATGTAATAGATAAATTAAAGAGCTACCAAGCCAAAGAAAAATACTTTAAGCAGACAGAAAGAAATCATTCAAATACCATGGAGCTACCATCAAGATTACACAGGAACTAATGGCTCTACATTAAAGGACTGAAATGCATGGAGTATGGTATTCAGGAAGGCAAAAGATTTGGGTTTACAACCCAGGGTCACCTATCTAGCAAGACTGAGTACATTCTTTCATAGGGAAAAATGGTCATTCAATAAAATAGAGGATTTCCAAGCATTCCTGAAGAATAAGCCAGACATAAACAAAAAATGTGAAGTCCAAACATGAGGCACAAGATAAGTTCAAAAAGGTAAATAAAAAAGAGAAAATTTAAGAAACTCATTAAGGTTAAAATGTTTATATGTCTACATAGAAAAAGGATTTCTGTAATTATCAAAAATTACCCTTAGTTGTAGAGAATTTAGAAGGAATTTACTTAGAAAGAAGGTAGAAAAGTAAATTAATCATGATGATATGATGTATATAATATTATATGATGATATGATGTATATATTAATGTGATGATATTGAATGCTATGTATGTATAATATGATATGTATGCATATGAATGACATGTAAAAATCAATCAAGGACTAAGAGAGAGGGTTTCACTGAGAGAAAAAGGAAAGGGAACGATAGAATGGAATAAATTATATAACATAAAGAGGGAAGAAAAATCAATACAGAGAGGGGAGGATAAGGGTGGTGATGGGCAATGCTTAAACTTTACTCTCATTGTAACTGGCTGAGAGAGGAAAAACGAGTATACTTAGTGGAGTACAGAATTTTTTCACCCTACAAAGAAGTAGAAAGGGAAGAAGAAAAAGAAAAGGACTGGTAATTGAATGGAGGAGGTGGGGAGGGTCACAAAAAGCAAAATATTGATTAGGAGGAACAAAGTTAAAGAGACTAGAGAAAGGATCTAAAGTGTATAATACAATGGAGTTAGCAATCATAAAGACGAATATGAATGGGATGAACTCACCCATTAAAAGGAAGTGGATAGCAGAGTGGATTTAAAAATGGAATCTTACTATATGTAATTTACAAGAAACTCATTTGAGGCAGGGTTAGATGCACAGATTCAAAGTTAAAGGCTGGAGCAGAATTTATTATGAGTCATCTAAATTTAAAAATAAAGCAAAACAAAACAGGAGTATTAATCATGATACCAGACAAAGCCAAAGTAGAAATTGATCTGATCAAAAGAGATAAGGAATGAAATTACATTGTACTACCAGGTACTATAAATAATGAAGTAACACCATTACTAATGTTATGTCTAAAATTAATATATCTAGCAGTTATTGTTTTTCATAAAATTTATTAATAGAAAAAATAGATAAGAATAAAGTTAAATCTTGCTGTCTTACTCTAAGATCTCAATACATGTGTTCCTAGCCTCCCAGTATCTTCATCTCCTCTGTTACCTGTCTCTCCCCAGCAATATGCAGAAAAAAGCCCCCCCCAAAACCTGCCCCCTTTCTTTTATTGAATTTCCCAGACTCTGAGCTGGCATTTGAGGAATGTTGACAGACCAAGCCAGCAACCCAGGAAGGGGAGGGAATAAGATCTCCTCAGCACAATCCACCCACTGTGATCCTTTGGGTGACCAGTGTGAATTTTAAAACTATTCCACCCTAATCAGACCATTCTTTAGAAGATCTGATTTAGCTACTTCCTGATCAATAACAATGGAGATGCTTGGAATAATAGAATCAGGTTTTGGAAAACCCACATTCTCCACCCTACTAAGTTTAACAAGATTTTGAAAGGTCTGCATCAAACTCAAGATTTAATTATCTGAGGAGATGGCCTTCAACAGACATGTACAAAAAAAGGACAGACATCTGGGCTGTCCTAAGTCAAGCTAAGGCTTCATTGGTACAGATGAGATGCAAAAAAGTGATGTAAAAACGTCTATATAAGGCACGTCAATTTTCGGCCTCTCTCTCTTTCCCTGGAGAGACAACTCTGGCTGGCAGCGTGCTAAGCATTCTGACATCTTGGAGTGTTGGATGGTGAGTTTTGCCCTGAAGCTGATTTCAGGTTTGGGCATCTTAGCTAAGACTCTTTGGAGGTCCCTCCTTCACACTCAAAACCTTACTTTCTAGATCTAATATCTTCCTGCCTTCTTTCCTCCTTCTTCTTAAAATCTTCTCTACTATATCAATTAAATCACCATAAAATTTGGCAGCTGACTTGAGTATTCTATTATGTGGGATTCACCCTTTACACCAGTCTCCCTAATGGATCATTTAAATATAACTATTTTAAACCTCTAAATACCTCCTACCTAAAAGTACATACAACATTGCATTTTCTAAGAGGAAGGTAGAATAGTTAGAGATGAGAGGGAAATATAAGAAGAAAAATAAGAAAAAAACTGATTGATAGACACATTGACAAAATGCCAATTGGGGGCAATTACCTTTGGCATGAGAGTTTACATTCAGAATAAGTATGTTCAACCCCCTTTAATTCAGTTCATTATATCCCAAAGCTCATTCTGGATCTTGTAATGCAGTGTGTGGCTTCTTCAGGAATCTTTACAGCACCTTCTCCAAAAGGTTCTGCTTTCTTGATTTGGGATGTTGGCAAGTTTCTTTTCCTGAAATTTCTCCAAAAATTTTTTAATTTTTAATTTTTGGATAATTACACAATTCCCCCTGAGTAGGATGTTGATAAACACCAGAATCACCCTGGGATACATGACTGAAATATGAGGCATATGAAACAATTGTCAAAAGAAAAACAAACCACCCAAAAAATCCCAAATAAAAGAGCAAAATTAAATTTGTATATAAAATTCTGAGTAAAAACTGAATCTGTAAAAGGCTCTTGAATCACAGGCAAGATCCAATTAGAGTGACTTATGTCTCACAAACCTGTAGGACAGTGGCAGCAAATCAGCACTTTACCCATTTGGAGCTAGGACTACAGAAATTTGCCAAACTATAAGAGAGTAGGGACTAGGTTTCAGCAGCAAATGGGAAAATTCATTCCTCTTCTGATTTTACCTTCACTGTCAGGGATAGTGGGAGCCAGTATGATAGCCAAACTGAGGTACTTGACTCAGAATATTTCACAAAGAGTATGGCACAAGATGTCCTATGTCTTAACATATGTCAAGCATTGCAACTTCAAGTCTCACACTAGGTTCAAGTCCTTTTTTTTTTTTTGCTTAGAAGTTCTACAATCCTCCCTGGATTTGTTTGGTACTTTTTGACCTTGTGCTACTTGGCACTGTAGATTGGCTCTGTTGTTCCCTTCTCCTGGAATCAGACACAATCATTAAACAAAGTCCCATAGCATTTACCAATAAATGACAGGTTTCCATAGTCTAAAGCTTTGGGCTATGCATAGTTACTAGGGATAATAGATACTGTAGACTTATACTGTAAACTGTATCCTTCAAGTTCAAAATCATTAAGACTGATTCTTTGTACTTCAAATATTGCAAAGGATAGGAAAAAAGAAGGAAAAAATCAAATGTTCTATTGTAAATATAAAAAAAATCATGATTCCATAGTGCACATCCCATGTGCCAATGTGTTATCCAAGCAGGGGCACAACACAAAAGTTGCACACTCAAAAATGAGATTTATATCCCTCTTGACTTGGCCAGGATCCAGTGTACATAATGAGTGTACATAATTTTTTTCACCAAGTAAAAGCCTTTTAAAAAGAGTAATACAACAAATAATATGGATTATAAGAAGTACCAAAATTCCCAAAATTATAAGAGCCCCTTTTAGGACAATTGCAAACAAACCCACGATCATTAGGATTCACATGACTTGCTGTGTGACTTTTAAAAAACCTTTGAAGTCATGAATATTTTGCACAAGTTCTACAGATTTAGGCAATCTTTCAAACTTCTCTAAGACAGTTTTAACAAAGTCTTTTACCATCATTCCAAAATTTGGCAGGACAGAAACCAGAAAAACTTCTGTAATACTGATGAAAACCTTGTGAGTCCAAAAATGTCACCAAGAATATAGATTATCCTGATAGAAGAGTGGGTTAAGCTAAATAAACCCATTTCAAAGCTACTAGGCTTCACAGGAAAAATCATTCCCACCTCCCAGATGAGAACACATCATAGGGTAACTAAACCACTTGGGCCCTTCCCTCCTTCTTGGTATGAGACTGTAACTGTGTAACAGAACTGTTTCCAATATGTCCCAACCCTTTTCACATGGAGCCAAGGACTAAAATCACTTCAGAGTGTCACCCATTATATTTTAAATAAAGGCAGAGATGTAAAAATACAATAATACCATTACACTGTACTTCAACTACAAATGGACCCTTACCTTTTGTTACAAACAATTCAGAGGCAGGCAAATGATCAGTCAGAGGCAGTGGTTCTCCCAGATATCTAAAAATCTCTTTTGAAGACCTGTTAAAATCAAATTAAGGTATTAAATAATTAAATTCTCCAAAACTTGTATGGAGGTTGAAAACAATTTGATGGAGTCCATCCGTCACCTCTGTGTGACAATTCACAAAGGCATAAAAAGGAATTAAAGACTTTTCATGGGCTTTGTACAATGATATGTTCTTCAGTGCAGTCATAAGGGAGATACAAATAAAGACAATGTAATCAAATATTTCAATCTTGATAACTTATGAAGCAATTAATAGTAAGTTATATACATCTTGTATTTAGAATTGTGTTACAGAGACTTCTTCATTCTGGGGTGGGAAAAAACTGAAACAGTTAACATCATTAAGGCAAAGGGGTCTGAAAAGGCTTAAAATTCATCTCCAGATTCTTTGAGGTTCCTTCCCTTCCAAAGTACCATCATTCATCTAAATTCCTTTTTCCACACCCCTGGTGTCCCCCATACTGAGGGGAGTTCCTGCACTGTATACAGATGTTTGGGTATGAGTTTTGATTTGCCTCATTTGAATAATTATTCCTCCTATCACTATTATTATTCCTGAAGTTTCTATTCTATTTTCCTGATTTCTCCTTTTATAATTCATATATTATTTTATTATATATTTTTATTTATTATTATTTATTATATATTTTTTATATTTTTTATTTTATATATATATAAATATATAAACATATAAAATAAAATATATATTATAAAATATATTTTTATATAAAATATGTATATTTTATATATTTTATATATTATATAATTATAATATAATAATAATTACATTACCCACCATTCCACAAAAATAACATGTTAGTAGTTGTTTTGTGGATTCTTGTAAGGGATCTTTGACCTCTCCTTTCTTTGCCTTTCCAACTGTTTAGGTAAATTTTTTATTTCCTTCCTCACTGTCTCCAGTAAAGAAGTGTTCTCTTTATCCTTCTTTCCCTGATTAGCACTTAATTCCTTTATTTCTTTCCTTAATGTTTCCACCAGATCAGTGTTCTCCTTCTCCTTTTCCTTATGTCCCTCAAAAGCATAAACTACCACTCTTTTTAAGTCTTCGAGGTCCATAGTAAGCCAGTTTGGACAGCAGGTCATAAAATAGATTTTATCTACCTTACAACTATTTTTCACAAATTGTATTCTGATTTGTCTACCATCCCTTTCCCTATCAAGATCCAATTCTACGTGTCTACATCTTAGCTCAAGAAACCTATCAATGAACTGAAAGGGATTTTCATCATCTTCCTGTTTCAGATTATCAAAATTAATCCATGTACCAGGGCTATCAGAACAAGCTCTCACACCTTTTAGTAATCCATTTTTAGCCTGGCATAGTTGTAAGTAATCTTGATATGAATTTGAGTCCCATTTGGGATTTTCAATTGGCCAATGAGATGTTCCCTCTCCCTGGGCCTGATTAATAAGAGAAAGAATCTTATTTCTTTCCCTTTCTGTTATCAAGGCCTGGAGAAAATCTTACACATCAATCCATGAGGGATTATATGTGTGGAAAATGTTTTCAACCTTATTTATCACTACCACAGGCTCAAATTCAAAAGAAGATGCTTTTTTTCCCTTTGAATCTCTCAATGTCCTGTGGAGAGAAAGGTGTATGATGTCTAATGTTTACTAAGTCTCTGCATCTGTTAAAAGAAGGAACATCCCTTAGAGGAAAAAGGTCTTTATTTGAATTATCTATGGTAATTGCTGCTTGGCCTGTTTTCTGTAGTTCAATGGAGTGAGTTATAGTGAGACTAGTATGAGAAGGGGGAAATGGGCAAGTGGAGAAGGAAGGGTTGGTCAAGAGATGGGGAGGCAATGTGAAAAAAGATCAGGGGTGGGGCTTGTGACTGAGTGAAGAGCAATGGGTGTGGGGATGAGGCATCCTGGAAAGGAATAAGTGTGGGGTTTGAGGTGGGGTGGAGAGGAAGGGGTGGCACTGGGGATGGGGTGGAGAGGAGTAGGATGGGTGAGGTCTGGAGGAGGAGTCATAGTAAAGTGGGCGGGATTGTCCAGGGGAAGGAGTGTCTGGAAAAGAATAAGATGTGTAGGGATGGTATAGGTGGGGATAGGGGAGATGGGCAGGCACTGTGTAGTGAGAAGAAGGAAACTCTCAAGGGTATGAGTAGTGGGATAGTAAGGGAGGGTAGAGAGATAGATTGGGAGGAAAGGGGATGGGAGGAGTAGGAGATGAGCGATGTCTGACAGGGAGAGAAGCTGAAGGGTTCAAGACCTGGTTTGGGTCAGTATGAGGAGAAACCTCTTCACAGACCAGGTGGAATAATGGAGTGTGTTTCTTCCTAGAGCTAATGTAAGGGTCCATGAGGAGGAACTGAAGGAGTTAAGCTAGAATGGTTTGGTTCCAAAAAAAGAATGGTTTCCTTACTGGAGGAAATGGTTGATTTATCAACATGATATTCCCACAAGAGCCAGTATTTATAATCTTGCAATCTTTGTTTTTTTTTTTAAACCCTTACCTTCTGTCTTGGAGTCAATACAGTGTATTGGCTCCAAGGCAGAAGAGTGGTAAGGGCTAGGCAATGGGGGTCAAGTGACTTGCCCAGGGTCACACAGCTGGGAAGTGTCTGAGGCCAGATTTGAACCTAGGACGTCCCGTCTCTGGGGCTGGTTCTCAATCCACTGAGCTACCCAGCTGCCCCCTGCAATCTTTGTTTTTAATGGCTAACTTTAAATCTTTTAAGATCTTCAAGTCAAAAGAGTCATATTTTGGCCAGGTAAAAGATTTTCCATACTGGTCTTACACAATTTTCTAGCTTCCTTATTTGTCATTGAATTCTCCTTAGGAAGTTTAGAATCACCACAAGAATTAAAAAAGAGTATGCAGGGGTGAATCTGGAGGAATATATCCTTTTTCCCCTTGATTTGTTGCAGTATTTCCCATAGTTTCTAGTCTGTATGTTTTAATCTGCTTATGTAAGATAATCTGAGTATTGCTAAATGGTCAGCTTAAACAACAAAAGGTTCCTAAAACTTAAAAAAATGGAGACACAAATTTCTTCAATGTTATTGTGGAAGGCAATGAAAGTAGGTTTAAAAAATAAGCTAATATGAGGAACTAAATTAATTTAGTTCCTAAGCAAAAAAAAAAAAAACTAATAAAGAATGTGTATTTAGTATCATTATTGATGATATTAATAATTAATAATAGTAAATAATCATCAATTGTCAATATTAATTATTGTCAATAATTAATAATACTTGGTAGGCACTAATAATTGTTTTGGGAAATTAGTAATTCTTGTTATTGATAGTATTATTAATACTATTGTGTGCTACAATTATTCCTTAATATTGCATTTAATTAATTTGATTTAATTTTGACTTCATTAAATTTTAGAAATTGCATTTTAATTTTAATTTTATATTATTAATAATAATAGTAAATAATTTTATTTTAATATATTCAATTTAATGTTATTATTTTAGATCACTAGGTGTAGCATGGAAGGTATTTTCTTTTAAATTTCCTGCAGCTTTAATTATTGACATTAGATGTCACGTTTGGAGTGTAAGGAACTAGTGGGTAGGGTTTTATCTAAAAGCAGTTAGAAAGATGATAAGCCCCAGAAGGAATGTTTGAGACAGGGGAAGAGAGAAGAGAAAGGAATCTCAAAAAAAAAAGGCACTTCCTCTTAGCTCAGTTCTAAGGAATGTTTTAGGCAGGAGAAAGGAGAGAGAAAAGAATATTTGAGGGGGGAAGGGATAATGGAATGAAAAACCAAGTTAAGTCCCTCCCCCTCCCCCAGAGGTATAAGCCACATGTTTTTAATGTAGGAGGTGCTGGGTCTTGGGCAGGGAGCTCCTAACTCTAATCCATAGCCTGGAAGTATCCCTAAGATTAATTTAAGGGGTGTCTCCACACTGCGATCATAGCCCCCCCCCCACACACACACACTGGGCTCACAGCAGATAGGCATTCTCTCAGTTTCTCATAAACAGGGGAAGTCAGGGGCTGGGTTCCCCTTTGTGAAGAAGGCTTGGACTTCTTACTCCAATCCACTCAAAAAAAGTATTGGGCTCTGTTTTCCCCTGCCCCACCCTCATGCAAGCTAGGAGCCTGAGTCAGTGTCCTGCCTGGTGTGGTTTGCCGGGAATCAGGCAGACATGGGGCTGGGAAGCACCAGGAGTTCAAAAAAAACCCCTAATTCCATATGTGCAAAAAGTTGGGACTTCTTTCTTTACTGTTCAACTTGTATCTTTGCTAAAGGAATGGGAGGGGGGCTAAACACTACATGGGTAGGTCTCACCAATCCAATCCAGGAAAAACATGCACATAAAGGAAAACAGCTGTTTCTCTATCTCAGCCAAGGTGATCAAAGCAAATGAGCAGCTGAAACCACTTCTATTCTCCTCTGCTTACCTAAGCACTTACTCAAAACTTCTCTCAGAACAAAATTAAAATTCCTAAAACCCAAAGTGTTTCACCAACTGTTATATCTAAAATTTATATATCTAACATTTATTTTTCATATTGTTTATTAATAGAAAAGGTAGATAAACATAAAGTTAAATCTTGCTGCCTTACTCTAAGATCTCAAATCTTGTGTGCCTAGCCTCCAAGTATCTTCCTCTCTCCCATTACACATTTCTCTCCACCCATCCACAAAAAAGCTCTCCAAAAACCTGCCCCTTTTCTTTTATTGACCTTTGCAGACACTGTGATGGTATTTGAAGAATGTTGATGGACCAGGTCAGGAACCCAGGAGGGAGAGGAGATAAGATACCCTTGGCACACTAAACATTTATGCATCAAATGGTATAGCATCTAGATTTCTAAAGGAAAAATTAAAGGAGCTAAAGGAGGAAATATATAGTAAGACCATACTATTGGGGGATGTCAATGTTCCCCTTTCAGAACTAAATAAATGGAACTAGAAAAATTAGAGTTAATAGATATCTGGGAAAAACTGAACAAGGATAAAAGAGGAATAAAACTTTTTCTCAGCAGTACATGATACATATACAAAGATCAACTATGTACCAAGACAGGGAAATATTGAACACATTCAAAAAGGTGGAACTAATAAATGCCTCATTTCCAGCACTAAAAATTATAATTAACAAAAGTCCATGGAAAGGCAAATTTAAAGTTAATTGGATACTAAATAATCTAACTTTTCAAAACTGGTGGGTCAAAGAAGAAGTCATAGAAATAATGACAGACTTCATTAAATATAATGAAAATGAGGAGACATCATATCAAAACCTATGGGATACAGCCAAAGCAGTACTCAAGGGGAAATTTTTATCTCTATGTGGCTATACTAACAAAACAGAAAGGGAGGAGTACAATAAATAGGGTTTACAACTTAAAAAATTAGAAGTACAAATTAAAAACTCCAATTGGAAATCCTAAAAATTAAAGGAGAGATTAATAAAATTGAGAGTAAAAAATATTGAAACAATAAATAAGACTAGGAGCTGCTATTTTTTAAAAACAAATGAAACAGATAAAGTGCTAGTCAATCTAATAAAAAAGAAAGAAATACATTAATTGTATCAAAAATGAAAAGTACAATCTCACTTATAATGAAGTGGAAATTAAGGGAATTTTAAAGAAATATTTTGCTCAATTATATGGCAATAAATATGACAATCTAGGTGAAGTGGGTGAATATTTACAAAAATATAAATTGCCGTGATTAACAAAAGAGGAATAGAATACTTAGATAAACCTATCGCTGAAAAAGAAATTGAACAAGTATGAACCTTAAAAATTCTCAGACCCTACTTCATAAGGTTAAATTGTAAACCTTAAAAAATTCCCATACCCTACTTCATAAGGTTGGGTTAAGACCATTCCCCATTGGGACCAATTCCCCATTTGGGCAGTGAAGGTACTTGATCAGGAATGTGAGAACTCTACTTCACCATACTTAAGCATGCCTTAGGGGAAGATAAAGTTGTAAACTCTTTGCTGAACAATGAAAAGTACTTAAACCCATACTTATAGTTAGACAAAAAGTTCTTAAGTTGTGCCTATTTTTAGATATAATAGAAAAGGGTGCTAAGTACCGATAAAGGTCAGGCAATTTGTGAACTTACAAGTTGCAAAGAGGTGAGAACTTACTCAGAGATTCTAGTCTACTCAGGTGTGAATTACTCAAAAGATTAGTTTTCTTAGGTGTAAACTAAGAATGGTCTGTCCTTTGAAAAACGCCTACTGTGATTGGTAGATGGGAGAACTTAGGGGAGGTGACATAGGAGAAAATTCCCTTTATAAGGAGATGACAGTCTCTTGGGACAGGCTCTTGAGGACAGTCTCTTGAAGGAGGGGAGGCTTACTCTGGCTGGAACTCCCTCTGAGGAAACTCTGTCCCTCTGAAACCTTGCTTGAACAGATCTTGTGGTGAGTGATAAAAGACTGACTGATCCCTCTCTTCCTAGGCTGGCTCATGCCGGCCTAGGCTGGTATAGCCTTTTTCTCATTATTTCCTTTTTTCTCTCTTTCTTAAATCCTCATTTGTATTAATTAAAATCTCTATAAAACCCAGCTTACTTGGGTATATTTGATTTAAAACAAGACACTGTCTTGAAACCATGTTTTCTGCAGTCACAATTTACTCATCCACTTTTATATCTACTACAATTTATATCTTCCACTATTTTAACTCATTACACAAGCCATCAAGGAGCTTCCTATTTAAAAAATCCCCAGGGGCATATAGATTCACAAATGAATTCTATCAAAAATTTAATGAACAATTAATTCCAATACTATAACAAGTATTTGACAAAATTAACAAATTCCTTTTTTGACACAAACATGGTACTGATTCTCAAATCAGGCAGAATAAAAAAGAGAAAGAAAACTACAGACCAATCTCCTTAATGAATATAGATGCAAAAATCTTAAATAAAATACCAGCAAAAAGACTCCAGCATTTTATCACAAGGATTATTCACTGTGATCAGGTGGGATTTATACCAAGAATGCAAGAATGGTTTAATATTAGGAAAATCATCCACATAATTGACTATATCAACAGTCAAACCAACAGAAATTACATGGTTAACTCAAGAGATGCAGAAAAAGCCTTTGGAAAAATATAACATCCATTCCTACTGAAATTATTAAAAAGTATAGGAAGTGAAGGGCCATTCCTAAAAATTATAAGCAGTATATATTTAAAACCATTATCAAGTATCATCTGAAATGGGGACAAGTTAGAAGCCTTCCCAATAAGATAATGAGTGAAGCAAGGAAGCCCATTATCACCTCTATTATATAAATGCTAGTGATGGCAGTTAGAGAAGAAAAAGAAATTGAAGGGATTAAAGGAGTCAATGAGGAGCCTAAACTATTGCTCTTTGCAGATGATATGATGATATACTTAAAGAATCATAGAGAATCAACTAAAAAGCTAGTAGAAATAATTAACAACTTTAGCAAAGCTGTAGGAAACAAAATAAAACCACATAAATCATCAGCATTTCTATATATTTCCAACAAAAATCCCAGAAGAAAGAGTTAGAAAGAGAAACTCCATTTAAAATCACTGTAGACAATATAAAATATTTAGGAATATATCTACCAAGGCAAACACAAGAATTATATTAACAAAACTACAAAACACTTTTCACACCATTAAAACTAGATCTAAAAAATTGGAAAAATATTCATTGCTCCTGGGTAGGACAAGCTAATATAATAAAAAATTATGATTCTATCCAAATTAGTCTACTTATTCACTGCTATACCTATCAAGCTGTCAAAAAACTTTTTTATAGAATTAGAAAATTATAATTGAAAGAATAAAAGATCAAGGTTATCAAGGAAAATAATGAAAAAAAAATGTGGAGAATGGAGGCCTAGGAGTACTAGATCTTAAACTGTACTATAAATCAGTGGTCATCAAAACAATTTGGTATTGGCTAAGAGAGGGTGGATCAGTGGAACAGACTAGGGATAAATGACCTCAGCAAGATAGTGTTTGATAGACCCTGGCTTTTGGAAAAAGAACTCACTTTTTGAAAAAATTTTCTGGGAAAATTAGAAAATGATATGGAAAAGATTAGGTTTAGATCAACATCTCACACCGTATACAAAAATGAATTCAGAATGGGTAAATGACTTAAATATAAAAATGAAAATTATAAGTAAATTAGGTCAACAGAGAATAGTATGCTTTTAAGATCTACAGGAAAAGAAAGTATTCAAGACCAAGCAAGAGATAGAGAGAGAATATACAAAATGTATCATTTTGATTACATTAAATTAAAAAGGTTTTGTACAAACACAACCAATGCAATCAAAATTAGAAGGGAAGTAAGAAATTGGAAGAACATTTTTATAACAAAATTCTCCAACAAAGATTTTATTTCCCAAATATATATGTAACAAAGTCAAATTTACAAAAATTCAAGCCATTCCCCAATAGACAAATGGTCAAGGGACATGAATAGACAGTTTTAACACAATGGAATGAAAACTATCAATAAGCACATGAAAATGTGTTCTCAATCTCTCCTGATGCAAATTAAATAAAACAAATAAAATAACTCTGTGGTACCACCTTACACCTAGCAGACTGGCCAATATGACAGCAAAGGTAATTGATAAATGTTGGAGGGGATGTGGCAAAATTGGGACACTCACACACTGCTGGTGGAATTGTGAATTGATCCAACCATTCTGGAGAGCAATTTGTATCTATGTGCAAAAACTTATAAGACACTCTACCCTTTGACCCAGTCATACCACTGTTGGATTTGTACCCTAAAGAGATAATAAGGAAAAAGATGTACAAAAATATTTATAGCCTTACTCTTTGTGGTGATAAAAATTTGGTGAATATGAGAATGCCCTTCAATTGGGGAATGGCTAAACAAATTGTGGTTTCTGTTGGTGATGGAATACTCTTGTGCTCAAAGGAATAATGAACTGGAGGAATTCCATGTGAACAGGAATGACCTCAAGTAATTGATGTAGAGCAAAGGGAGAAGAACCAGGAGAACATCATATACAGATATATTGCCGCATACTAATGTAATAGACTTTTATACTAGCAGCAATGCAAAGACTCAGGACAATCCAGAAGTCCTAATGAAAAAAGAATTCCATCTGCATCCAGAGAAAGAACTGTGGGAACAGAAACGCAGAAGAAAATCACATGATTAGTCACATAGTTCAATGGGGATTTGATTGGGGTTTTGGCATTTAAAGATCATTCTACTGCAAATGTGAATGACATGGAAATAGGTTTTAAACAAGATTCATATATAACCCAATGAAATCACTTGTCAGCTCTGGGAGATGGGAGGGAATAAAAGGGGGGGCTGGATCATAAATCCTGTAGACATGAAAAAAATGTTCTAAATAAAAAATTAAAAAAATAAATTATTTTGTCTGGGAACTGTATATTCATATTCTTTGAATATTTATCAATTGGATAATGACATTTTTATACAATGGGCTCATTTCTCTATATAATTGAGAAATTAGGCCTTTATTAGAGAATGAATTAAATTAGAATAAGTAAAATATTTTTCACCATCATGATTAATTTGTATTAGTCTTCATCCTATTCCCTCATACATATCCATCTAATTCTCCTTTAACTCTGACTATCCTTAAAAGTGTTTTGCTTTTGACCACTATCTCCCCTCATTTGACTCTATCAGCCCCACTTTTCTCATGTTCTCTTCCCTTCATATTTTCTGTAGGGTAAAATAGAATTTTATACACAAATGAATGTGTATGTTTTTCCCTCTTTCAGAAAATTCTGATAAGAGTAAAGTTCAATCATCCCTCCATTTCCCCCTTCTTTCCTTCCACTGTAAATGTTCTTTTTTCCCATTTGAATAAGTTTATTTAGTCAATTTAGAACATTATTCCTTGGTTACAATAGTCACATTATTTCCCTCCTTGCCCTGCACCCACTCTGCCTGAAGCCAACATGCAATTTCATTGAGAATTATATGTGTCTTTGATCAGAACCCATTTCCATGTTGTTGTTTACACTAGGATGTTCATTTAGACTCAACATGCCTAATAATATGCCTTCAACCCATGTATTCAAGCAATTGTTTTTCTTTGGTGTTTTTACTCCCACAGTGTTTCCTCTGGATGTGGATAGTGGTTTTTCTCATAGGTTCCTCCAAGTTGTTCAGGATCATTGCATTGCCACTAATGGAGAAGTCAAGTATGTTCGATTGTACCACAGTGTATCAGTTTCTGTGTACAATGTTTTCCTGGTTCTGCTCCTCTCACTCTGCATCAATTCCTGGAGGTTGTTCCAGTCCCCATGGAATTCCTCCACTTTATTAATCCTTTGAGCACAATAGTATTCCATCACCAACATATACCACAATTTATTCAGCCATTTCTCAATTGAAGGGCATCCCCTCATTTTCCAATTTTTAGCCACCACAAAGAGCACAACTATGAATATTTTTGTATATGTCTTTTTCCTTATTGTCTCTTTGGGGTACAAACCCAGCAGTGCTATGGCTGGATTAAATGGAAGACAATCTTTTATTGCCCCTTGGGCATAGTTCCAAATTGCCCTCCAGAATGGTTGGATCAATTCACAATTCCACCAGCAAAACATTAATGTCCCAACTTTGCCACATCCCCTCCAGCATTCATTACTTTCAATAGCTGTCATGTTAGCCAATCTGCTAGATGTGAGGTGATACCTCAGAGTTGTTTTGATTTGCAATTCTCTGATTATAAGGGATTTAGAGCACTTTTTCATGTGCTTATTAATACTTTTGATTTCTTTAACTTAAAATTGCCTATTCATGTGCCTTGCTTATTTTTCAATTGGAGAATGGCTTGACCTTTTGTACAATGGGTTGAGCTCTTTATAAATTTTAATAATTAGACCTTTGTCAGACATTTTTGTAATGAAGATTGTTTCCCAATTTGTTGCTTCCCTTCTAATTTTGGATGCATTAGTTTTGTTTGTACAAAACCTTTTTAATTTGATGTAATCAAAATTATTGATTTTGTATTTTGTAGTTTTTTCTAGCTCTTGCTTGGTTTTAAAGTCTTTCCTTTCCCAAAGATCTGACAAGTATACTATTCTATGTTCACCTAATTTACTTATCCTTCTTTATATTCAGGTCATTCACCCATTCTGAGTTTATCTTGGTGTAGGGTGTGAGATGTTGATCCAAACCTAATCTCTCCCATACTGTCTTCCAATTTTCCCAGCTTTTTTTTTTATAAAAAAGTGGGTTTTGGTCCCAAACTGGGATCTTTGGGTTCATCATAGACTGTCCTGCTGAAGTAATTTACCCCAAGTCTATTCCACTGATCATCCTTTCTGTCTTTTAGCCAGTACCAAATTGTTTTAATAAGCACTGCTTTGTGGTATAGTTTGAGATCTGGGACTGGAAGTCCTCCTTCCTTTGCATTTTTTTTTCATGATTTCCCTGGATATTGTGAATCTTAAAATTTCTCACACTTGTGAATGTTAAAAATTCTCAGACTCTACCTTAGAACATTTGGTTAAGACCATTCCCCATTTTAAACAATGAAGGTACTTGATCAGGAATGTGAGAACTCTAAAGCATAATTTAGGGGAAGATAAAGTTGTAAACTCCTTACTGAACAATGAAAAAGTACTTAACCCATACTTATAGAAAGGCCAAAGCCCTTAAGCTGGGTCTATTTTTAGATCTAATACAAAAAGGTGCTAAGTACCTATGAAAGTCAGGTAACTTGCAAACTTGCAAGGGGCAAGCTTAAAAAAAGAGGTGTGAAGTTTTAGTCTACCCAGAGAAGTTGAGAACTAAAGAAAGTGTGAATTAAGAATGGTCAGTCTTGTGAAAACATCTACTGTGATTGGTATTTGTGAAAACTTAGGGGAGGTGACATAGGAGAAAATTCTCTTTAAAAGGAGACCAGAGGGCCTCTGAACGGGAGATTAGCTATGGAGCTGAATTGAAGGCTGGACTCTGTCTCCGTGACTGAAAGAATGCAGCCTTGGAAGCTAAAGTGGAGCTTCTTGAGCTAAACTGGAGGCTCTCTCTGAACACTAGAGTTTTGCTTGGAAAAATCTTGTGGTGAGTGATTAAAAACTGACTGGTCTCTTGTAAGGCTTAAAGCCTAGGCTTTTTCCTACTATTCCCCCTTACTCTGTTTCTCTCCTTTTCCTTAATTCCTTTATTTGTATTAATTAAGATCTCCATAAAACCCAGCTGACTTGGGTATTTCACATTTGGGAATTTTTCCCATTGCGACCACTTTATTTTTGATTTAACACAAGACACTGTCTTGAAACCATATTTTCGTGGTCACAGTTTAAGGCAAACACTCTTTTTATCTGTAACAATATCCTTGATCTTTTGTTCTTCCAAATGAACTTTGTTATGTTTTTTTTTTTTCCTAATTCGGTAAAGAAGTTTTTTGGTAGTTTAATGGGTATGGCACTAAATAAGTAAATTAATTTGGGTAGCATTGTCATTTTTATTATGTTAGCTCATCCCACCCATGAGCAATTAATGTTTTTCCAATTGTTTAGATTTAGTTTTAATTGTGTGGAGAGTGTTTCGTAGTTGTGTTCATATAGTTCCTTCTTTGTCCCGTCAGATAGATTCCTAAGTATTTTTTTAAACATTATTTTATTTGGTCATTTTCAGATGTTATTCATTAGAAACAAAAATTACCTTTTTTTTCTTCCTCCCCCCCACTCCTCCCATTGGCAATGTATGATTCCTCTGGGTATCACATGAGTCCTCAACCCAAACCCATTTCCATGATTATGGTTTCCCTCTTAGAGTGTTCATTCAGAGTCTCTCCTCAATCATATCCCCTTCACCCCTATAGTCAAGCTGTTGTCCTTCCCAGTATTTTTACTCCCATCATTTGTCCTCTGCTTGTGGGTAGTGTTTTTATTTTCTCCTTGATCCCTACAGGTTGTTCAGGGACATTGCATTGATACTAATGGAGAAGTCCATTACTTTCGATTGTACCACAGTGTATCAATCTCTGTGTACAATATTCTCCTGGCTCTGTTCCTCTCACTTTGCCATCACTTCCTGGAGGTCGTTCCACTCTCCATGGAATTCCTCCACTTTATTATTCCTTTTATCTCAATAGTATTCCATCAACAACATATACCATAATTTGTTCATTCATTCCCCAATTGAGGGGCATCCCATCATTTTCCAGTTTTTTGCCACCACAAAGAGCATAGCTATGAATATTCTTGTACACGTCTTTTTCCTTATTGTCAGTTTGGGGTACAAACCCAGCAGTGCTAAGGCTGGATCAAAGGGCAGACAGTCTTTTATCACCCTTTGGGCATAGTTCCAAATTGCCCTCCAGAATGGTTGGATCAATTCACAACTCCACCAGCAAAACATTAATGTCCCAACTTTGCCCCATCCCCTCCAACATTCATTACTTTCCTTTACTGTCATGTTAGCCAATCTGCAAGGTGTGAGGTGATACCTCAGAGTTGTTTTGATTTGCATCTCTCTG
This sequence comes from Monodelphis domestica, assembly GCF_027887165.1. Lineage (NCBI taxonomy): Eukaryota > Metazoa > Chordata > Mammalia > Didelphimorphia > Didelphidae > Monodelphis > Monodelphis domestica. Next base: position 254,218,352 of record NC_077233.1, read on the forward strand.
ATTATCAGAGATATAGAACACTTTTTCATATGCTTATTAATAGTTTTGATTTCTTTGACTGAAAATTGCCTATTCATGTCCCTTGCTCAATAATTAATTGGAGAATGGCTTTTATTTTTACAATTGCTTTAGCTCTTTATAAATTTTAGTAATTAGACCTTTGTCAGAGGTTTTTGTTATGAAGATTGTTTCCCAATTTGTTGCCTCCCTTCTAATTTTAGTTACGTTGGTTTTGTTTGTACAAAACCTTTTTAATTTGATGTATTCTAAATGATTTATTTTGCATTTTGTGTGTTTTTTTTTTTAGGTCGTCCTTGGTTTTAAAGTCTTTCCCTTCCCAAAGGTCTGACATGTATACGATTCTGTGTTCACCTAATTTACTTATAGTTTCTTTCTTTATATTCAGGTCATTCACCCATTCTGAGTTTATTTTGGTGTAGGGTGTGAGGTGTTGATCCAGACTTAATCTCTCCCACACTGACTTCCAGTTTTCCCAGCAGATTTTGTCAAATAGTGGATTATTGTCCCCAAAGCTGGGGTCTTTGGGTTTGTCATAGACTGTCTTGCTGAGGTCACTTACCCTAAGTCTATTCCACTGATCCTCCTTTCTGTCTCTTAGCCAGTACCAAATTGTTTTGATGAACACTGCTTTATAGTATAGTTTGAGATCTAGACCTGCAAGGCCAACTTCCTTTGTATTATTTTTATTATTTCCCTGGATATCCTTGATCCTTTGTCCTTCCAAATGAACTTTGTTATTTTTTTCTAATTCTATAAAAAAATTTTTTTTGGAAGTTCAATGGGTTTGGCACTAAATAGATAGATAAGTTTGGGTAGAATGGTCATTTTGATTATATTGGCTCGTCCTACCCATGAACTGTTCATGTTTTTACAATTGCTCAGGTCTAGTTTTACTTGTGTGGAGAGTGTTTTGTAGTTGTGTTCATACACTTCCTGTGTTTGTCTAAGGAGATAGATTCCTAAGTATTTTATTTTGTCTAAGGTGATTTTGAATGGGATTTATCTTTCTAATTCTTGCTACTGAGATGTCTTGGAAATATATAGGAATGCTGGTGGCTTATGTGGGTTTATTTTGTATCATGCAACTTTGCTAAAGCTGTTGATTATTTTGATTAGCTTTTTTGTTGATTCTCTAGGATTCTTTAAGTAGACCATCATATCATCCACAAAGAGTAATAACTTAGTCACATCATTGCATATTTTAATGCTTTCAATTCCTTTTTTCTTTTCTAATTGGTACTGCTAGTGTTTTTAGTACAATGTTAAATAATAGAGGTGATAATGGGCATCCTTGTTTCACTCCTGATCTTATTGGCAATGCATCTAGTTTATCCCCATTGCAGATGATGTTAGTTGGTGGTTTTATATATATATATATATATATATATATATATATATATATATATATATACTGTTTATTATTTTTTTGGAAAGACCCTTCTATTCCTATACTTTCTAGTGTTTTTAATAGGAATGGGTGTTGTATATTATCAAAGGCTTCTTCTCCGTCTATTGAGACAATCATGTGTTTTTTGTTGGTTTTCTTGTTGATATGGTCAATTATGTAGATGGTTTTCCTAATATTTAACCAGCCCTGCATTCCTGGTATGAATCCTACTTGATCACAGTGAATGACCCTCCTTATCACTTGCTGGAGTCTTTTTGCTAGTATCCTGTTTAAGTTTTTTGCATCTATGTTCCTTAGGGAGATTGGTCTGTAGTTTTCTTTCTCCGTTTTTGATCTACCTGGCTTTGGAATCAGTACCATATTTGTGTCATGAAAGGAGTTTGGTAGCACTCCTTCCTTGCTTATTCTGTCAAATAGTTTGTATAATATTGGGATTAGTTGTTCTTTGAATGTTTGACAGAATTCATTTGTGAATCAACCTGGTGCTGGGGATTTTTTCCTTAGGGCATTGTTTGATGGCTTATTCAAATTTTTTCTCTGATATGTGATTATTTAATAATTCTATTTCTTCTTCTGTTATTCTAGGCAATTTATATTTTTATAAATATTCATCTATATCACCTATATTGGCATATTTATTGCCATATAATTGGGCAAAGAAGTTTTCAATGATTGCCATCATATCCTCTTCAATGGAGGTAAGGTCCCCCTTTTCATCTATGATACTGTTAATTTGCTTTTCTTCTCTCTTTTTTTTAATTAGGTTGACCAGCAACTTGTCTATTTTGTTTGTTTTTTTTCAAAGTACCAGCTTCTTGTCTTATTTATTAGTTCAATAGTTCTATCACTTTCAATTTTATTAATTTCTCCCTTAATTTTTAGGGTTCCTAATTCTGTTTTCTTCTGGGGAGTTTTCATTGGTTCGCCTTCAATTATTTTGATTTTCATGTCCAATTCATTGATCTCTGCCCTCCCTAATTTGTTAATATATGCAATCAGGGATATCGATTTTCCTCTGAGTACTGCTTTGGCTGTATCACATGGGTTTTGAAGGGATGTCTTATCATTGTCATTTTTTTCAATGAAGTTATTGTTTCTATGATTTGTTCTTTAACTAACCTGATTTGGAGAATTGTATTGTTTAATTTCCAATTAATTTTTGATTTACCTCTGCATGTACCCTTACTAATTATTATTTTCATTGCATTATGATCTAAGAAGTTTGCATTTATTATTTCTGCCCTTTTGTACTCATTTGCAATATTTTTATGCCCTAATACACTGCCAATCTTAGTGAATGTACCATGTGCTACTGAAAGGAAGGTGTATTCCTTTTTGTCCCTATTTATTTTTCTCCACATGTCTTCTAACTCTAATTTTTCTAAGCTTTCAGTCACTTCTCTTACCTCTTTCTTATTTATTTTTTGTTTTGATTTATCTAGTTCTGATAGAGGAAGGTTCAGGTCTCCCATTAGTATAGTTTTTCTGTCTATTTTATCCTTGAGCTCCTCTAGTTTCTCCTTTAGAAATTTGGATGCTCTGCCATTTGGTGCATACATGTTGAGTACTGATATTTTCTCATTGTCTATGTAGCCTTTTATCCGGATGTAATTAACTTCCCTATCTCTTTTAATAGATTTATTTTTACTTTGGCTTTGTCAGTTATCATGATTGTGACTCCCGCCTTATTCTTATCAGTGATGCCCAGTAGATTTGGCTCCACCCTCTTACTTTCACCCTATGCTTATCTATCTTCCTTGTGTGTGTTTCTTATAAACAGTATATGGCAGAGTTTTTTATTCTAATCCACTCTGCTATTGGCTTGTGTTTTATGGGTGAGTTCATTCCATTCACATTCAGAGTTATGATTACTAGCCTTGTATTTCCCAGCATTTTGATTTCTACTCCTGGTCCTGCCTTTTCTTCTTTCAGTATTTCCTTCTACACCAATGTTTGTTTATAATCAGTCCCTCTAGTTCCCACCCTTATATTACTTCCCTTTTTTACCACCTCCCTTCTTATTTCCCCCCTTATTTTCCCTGTAGTATTTCTAAAATTGCCCCCCCTTTCCCTCCCTTATACTGCTTCCCTCCCCACCAGTCCATTTGTTACCCTTTTACTCCCCTATGTGGTCCAAATCTATTCTCTGGCTCAATGGATTGGTTTGTTTTTCCCTCTTTGGGTCAGTTTCAAAGCACGTAAGAGTTGAGTATTTCCTATCTCCAACCTCTTTACCGTTCTGGGGTATTGATATTCTTCCCCCACCCTCCATGAACTTCTTTGTGACATAAATTAACCCCTATTGTTTCTTTTCCCATTTCTTTTAGTATTAACCTCTTTTTTTTGCTCTAGTTGCACACATGTATATGTATTTATGCATGCATATATCTATATACCTATTTATGTCTTGTCTTTTCATCCTATACAGTTTGTCACCGTTCCCTCTAAATGTAATTTTTCTAGCTGCCCAGGTAATAGCAACCATTTTTAAATTTTACCAATGACCTCTTTTCTTATAGGGATACATATCATTTTAAATCATTGAGTCTCTTAAAACATTTTTTTTAAAAACCCTTACCTTCCTTCTTGGAGTCAATACTTGTATTGGCTTCAAGGCAGAAGAGTGGTAAGGGCTAGGCAATGGGGGTCAAGTGACTTGCCCAGGGTCACACAGCTGGGAAGTGTCTGAAGCCAGATTTGAACCTAGGACCTCCTGTCTCTAGGGCTGGCTCTCAACCCACTGAGCTACCCAGCTGCCCCCACTTTAAACATTTTTTCTAGTTTTGTTATGTTTTTATTTTTCCCCTCTTTTTTAATTACCTTTTGATGATTCTCTTGAGTTCTGTGCTTGGACATCAGACTTTCTGTTCAGGTCTGGTCTTTTCCTTAAGAATACTTGTAATTCTTCTATTGTGTTTAATGACCATATTTTCCCCTGTAAGAATATAGTCAGTTTTGATCGGTATTTGATTCTTGGTTGTAGACCTAGTTCTCTTGTTTTCTGGCATATCAGATTCCATGCCTTTTGGTCCTTCAGTGTGGATGCAGCCAGATCCTGTGTTATTCTCACTGTGTTTCTGTGATATCTGAATGGTTTCTTCCTGGCAGCTTGTAACATCTTTTCTTTGGTCTGATAGTTTTTGAATTTGGTTATAACAATCCTGGGTGTTGTCAGTTGGGTATTAAATACTGGAAGTGATCTGTGGATTCTTTCAGTCTCCACTTTCCCTTCTTGTTCTAGGATATTGGGACAGTTTTCCTGAATAATTTCCTGTAGTATTTTTTCCAGGCTTTTTCTTTTGCCATGGTCTTCTGGTAGACCAATGATTCTTAAAATGTCTCTTCTTGAATGATTTTCTAAATCATCTGTTTTGTGAATGAGATGCTTCATATTTTCCTCAATTTTTTCATTCTTTTTGTTTTGTTTTATAGTATCCTGCTGCCTTGTGAGATCACTTAATTCCCATTGTTGTAGTCTGATTCTTAAAGACAGGATTTAATCCCTGACTTTTTGGTCATCCTTTTCCTTCTGGTCTGATTTTCTTTGAAGGTCATCTTTCATCCTCTTTACCTTGTCTTTTATCTCCTTTGCCTCATCTTTCATCTCCTTTGCCTCATTTTCCAGCTGGTTGATTTTGGCTTTCAAGACACTATTTTATTTTCTCATTTTAGTTTAAGTACCTCTATTTCCAGATTACTTATCTTAATTTTTAAGTTCTTCCCCCAATTGTCTTCAGCCTCTCTTAATTGTGTTTTGAGTTCTTCCACAGTCTGTATCCAATTCACTGGGATTTCTGGTGTATCTTTTTCTGATCTCTCCCACTGTCCTGTTTGCTGAGTAGAAGCTGTCTATTGTAGTTTCTTTCTTCTTTTTCTGTTGTTTGCTTAATTCCCCCCTTCTTTACTCCCCATATTTGTCTGTGCTCTTGCTCCTCTCATTTTTTTTGTTTTGGGGGTTTCTGTCAGTCTCCCCTCAAGGGAGCTTTAACAGAAGATCCCCTCATTGTGGTCACTGGGGGAAGGTTGTTGGGGGTTTGAGCTTCCTTGTCCTCTGGAGGCTTTTGATTGGATTAAAGTCCAGCAGTAAATGAGGGAGGGGTGTGGAACCTGGGCTTCCCTGAGTTCTGGAGACTTTTAATGGCATTAAGTTCAGCTTAGTTATTCTGGGTGTGCTCTGAGTCCAAAACCTCCTGGAAGGCTGGAGTAAATATGGAGGATCTCCTGAGCTCTGGCCAGGCTGCCAGGTCTATGCTCTCTCTCTAGATCCTTCCCCATTGTCTATGTTGGATGCTCTGAACTTTGCACAGCCCTGCCCACAAGGTACACCCTCCAGACCAGCACCTTTGCCTGCCCAGATGTTCCTGCTGCGGCTGGAGTCTCAGCACTCTGGGTGGGAGGGGGGATGGGTCCTGGGATCTTCCTTCTGTCTTCCCCTTTAACCCAAGTGTTCTCAGATTCTGGCTTTTCTGGGGGCATACCTTTTGAATTAAGTCCAGCAGGAGGGTTCCTTGGCTCTGTCTTGTTGTTAAGTTTGATTTTCAGTCCCCTAGGAGTATTCTGTTTGTCATCAGTTTGGAAGGGTATTCAGAGGTCTGAACTTCTCCTCCTTCTAGTCCACTATCTTAACTCTGCCTGTGTAAATGTTCTTTTGTGACTTTTTTATGAGAAAATATGTTCTATTTTATTTCTCTATTTCCCCTTAATTTAATCTTTCCATTTAACATTAGCATAGTCAACGTATCTAGTTTTTTCCCCTGAAAGTCTTCTGACTTCTCTATAATCTCATGAATTTTTGACAATTTGGTTTCCAGTTCCTTTACCTCTTCAAAAATGCTTTTCTGGTGATTTTCAGTTCACATATTGCTGAATCCCAGGTTGAATAATATTAAACTTAACAATGGTGATGCGAAATGAGTACAACTTTGGAATCATTTAAAATTTTTTTGTATTATGAACTGTAGGCTGTTGTTATGGTGTGTTGAAGAGTAGTGTGATCTACTTATTTATATGGGTATATGGTTTGGGATTTTGGTTTTAAACGATTGCTCAATTGCAAAAATTAATTATATGGAAATAGGTAGCAAATGATAACATTTGTATAACCCAGTGGAATTGCTTGTTGACTTTAAGAGTAAGGAAGGAAGAGGGGAGGCAAAGAAAATTAATCATGTAAACATGTAAATATTTTTAAAATTACAAAAAAAGAGTAGTGTGATCTAGAGAAAGGTTTAGTTACTGTCCTTCTTGGGTGTGCTCTTTATCTAGGTTCAATGCCATTTTCTATGTAACTCAGATAACTCCTTTCCATTCTGTAAATGTGTCCTGAAGCTGGGTGGTAGATGAATGAAGTGCTAAGTGATTCTTGACATGGACTTTCGTGCTATAATATAGGTCCCCTCTGTTCTCTTTCTGACCAAGTATATAGTCCATTCATGTCATTGTACACTTATGCCACCACTATCATCTCCTACAGCTTCCTGGAACAGCCATTACTTATTGCCACTTCTGCTTTACCATGCTCTGGACCAGTCCCCATCTTGGTGTCTTCAGACCTTTCATTATGTCTTCCTAAAATGCCCTGTGCAAGGAAAATAATTCAATGTGAATTTTTTCTTGGCTTTATTTCTCAGAATTCTGTGGTTCATTTTGTAGGATAAGTTTGTGGCAAGATTTGCCAGTCGTGACCTCTTCCTCTTAACTCTTCCCCTGAGTAGAAACTTCTAAATGCCTTATGATATATAGAAAAAAAGGGGGATAGGAAGCATAAATGTCCTAGGAGATGAGATGGTAAACATTCATTTATTAAACACCAACTATGTGTTAGGCAGTTCAATTTATACTGGCAATTGTTTTGGCAGAAGCCAAATATATCAATACATTTACTTTTTTGGGATATATTCATGTATTTCTGATATCAAAAATAAGACTCAAATCTTCCTAGAAATCTTCAAAAAGTGTGTCCAATGTGAAAGGAGCTTATTATCATGCTCTTCAGATGTTATATATAAGCCATTGGAGCATATGGGATATCTACAGACTATTCCTTATTTGTGTTATATTTCTAAGTACCTCCTTTTCCACATCATATATTACTCTAACAGCTTCTTTTCCATAATTCTTGACATGTAACATACTGCAATCTATTCTTTCCTACTATGCAAATCTTCACTGTACTTCGAGTATCTTTCAGACTTAATTTTTGCAGACAATAATATTCCATAAATCATATATATATATACATATATAATTGTAAGATTACTAAGTTATGAGATAATAGTTTGCTATAGTCATCATTAGGATATTTGTTATAAATTTTAAATAACAAAATAAATAAATAAATAAGATTATTTATATATTGAATTTTGAATTGAATTTAAAAAATTGAATTATAAATTGAATATATTGAAATATTATAAATTGAAAACCCTAGGATTAAAACATATCCTTCTTTATTTTTCTGTATCTCCTCCCTTACTTTCAAAAGATGGTTTAATTTAACTCCTATTTCCCCCTAAGGATTTTTGGGGGGATTATAGGAATTGAATGTCTTCTTTTCCAGAATTACCATTTATTTGTGACTTATAATTTTATGAATAGATATGTATGAAGATAGGACTAGATTGCTATTCTCTAGTTATCAATTTGTATTCAAAGTAAGTTTTAAGAAACTAGTACCACGGGGGACAAAATATTTAAATTTTATGCGTTATTATTAGCTTGTCATTTTGATATGCCTTACTTGCTACTTTTGAAAGGGAAAAAATTGAAATGATATGAAAAACTTATGCAGTCAAATTCCTCAAAGAAAAGTGTATTCTACTAGCAAATAAAATGGTGTTTCTATCAAGTCTAATCACAAATTCTCTTCCAGCCAGACCTCAGGGCTAGGACTTTAAAATGTAATGGCTGAAGAAGGGGAATTTACAAAGAAGTATCCAGTTATTTTTATTCCTTTACATTCTTCTGTCTAGTGGATTTATTTCTAGCTATTCATTTTTCTGCTGTGAATAATGTAATTGCAAGGCCTTGAATTTCCTCTTCATGTCTAATATGTTATTCTAGGTAAAATCTTTTCCCAAAGGAGATTTCTGTGAGATATAAAGAAACCATCAAAATAGAGAATGCATTTGTGTGTGATGACCAAATGAAAAGCATATATTTTTAAAAGTGTGTGTGTGTGTGTGTGTGTGTGTAGGGAATAAGGATTTGGAACAGACTTACCCAAATTGGCATGGGAAAAAAGGGTAGTCATTTCAGGCTAATCACAGAAATGGAGCTAGAGCTCTAAACTAATACTGTATTCATTGAACTAAGTACTTTTTCACAACATTCTGACTGTCTATCAATGTACCTCTAAGAAATTATTTTAATATATTTGAATTTTAAAATATATTTTTATTGACAACTTTTATTTTGATATCACAATTGTTTGGGGATGTATCCATATCCAGTAAATTTATGCCTTATGAGCAGAAATGTGCTAGTAAATGTTTAACAAATATTACTAAAATAATGTACCCATAACATACTTTTTAAGTTTGATCCAAATTATTAGCATTTTCTCTATCACCTTATTAAATCTAATCAACAAAGCAATAAATCATGTCCTGATTTTTAGACCTTAAGAATTTCTGAAATACAAATATTCACACTGAAATTTTAGCAATCAGATTTTGTGAGTAAGAATGAGATAATTTTAGCATAACCCTCCAAGTAACTTTTCTTTAAAAAACAAACAAACAAACAAGCAGTTCTGAAAAACAAATCAAGACATTAGCTATATCTGAGAGTATATACAACATTCTACATTGATCATCATCCACCTTTGTAATGGAAGTAAGCAGGTATATTAGGTCATTACAAATTATGAAGAGTTGTTTTCTTTTGTTGTTTTTTTCATCCAATATTTCCTGGTTCTATTTGCTTTGCTAATCAGTGGTTAATATATCTTCCCATACTACTCTGAATTCATCATATTTTTCATTTCTTATATTGCATAATAGGCCATTATATTCACTTGTCAAAATTTGTTGGCCATTCCTATTTCCATGAGGAAATTTGATTATATTTCTATGCTACCAAAAAGTGCATTATATACAATATAAAGGAAATTGACATTGCAGAGCTCTGAATAACTATATGAGAGATAAGCTTCATTAATAGAAAAAGATGAAATCCTTTAAAAATTCAAATCTAGGCTATGGGAATTTGGTATTAAAGATTATTTTTAAAAAGATTTGTTACTACTGTCTTTTGAACCTTATAAAAGAGTTCCTAACATTTTATGAATCAGTTATTTAATACATTCATTTTCCTTCAATTTAATCAGTCAATCAACTAGCATTTATTCAGAATAAGACACTGACTATTCATGTAATCCCAGGCCAGTCGGCAAGTCACTTCCCTTCTCTGTGCATTAATTTGTCCATCTGAAAAATGGTGATAATAATAGTGTCTGATTCTCTATGTTTTGAGTATGAAATGAGTTAAAAAAATTTAAAGCACTATGTAAATGTTATTATCATTAGGAAGAAGAGAACCAGAAAAAAAAAGGAGAATGGAATGTCAACTTGGAAAAACTCAGAACCACCAAAGTACTTACAAAAGAACAAGTCTTTAAGTAGTACAAGAAAAACTGTGCTCTTGTGGCCTCACGTAGTCATGAACAAAGACAACAGCATGACAACGAGTTAAGTTTTGAGACTCTAGAAACAATGTCTTTGGGAAAATGCATCAAAATTGGGAATTTTCATCAAACTAAAGAACTTGGGGTCTCATAATCACTTTAGGGAATATAGGACAAGAAGGAGGATTCTGGTCAGGGACTGTAACATCTGGGAGAGCTTTAGATACAACTTAAAAAAACTAATGAAACAAAGGATAGTTTAGATTTGACCACATCTGCCAATCCTATATAAAGTAATCAACAGGTGCTTCAGGGTTTATGGATCAAGCTGGGACAAAGTGTCAGTAAAGGGGTTCCCAGCCAAAACAGTACATAAGGGAAAATTTCTATCCCTAAACACTTACATAAATAAAATAACAAAAAAGAAGATAAGTGAATTGGCATGCAAATTTAAAAAATATAAAAATATTAAAAATCTCCAATTAAAGACTGAATTAGAAATCCTACAAATTAAAGGGAAATTAATAAAACTGATAGTAAAATAACTATTAAACTAATAAATAAGACAAGGAGCTGCTTCTTTGAAAAGAACAAATAAAATGGATGAAGTGTTGATTAATCTAATTTTAAAAAGAAAGAAGAGTATCAAGTTATCAATATCAAAAATGAGCAGAGGGATTTCACCTGTAAGAAAGAGGAAATTAAGGCAATTATTAGAAACTATTAGAAGGTATAATTTTGCCTAATTATATAATAATAAATATGACAATTTAGGTGAAATGGAAGATTATTTACAAAATATAAATTGCCTAGATCAACAAAAGAGGAAATAGAATACCTAAATTATCCCATCTCAGAAAAAGACATTGAACAAGCCATCAAGGAACTCATCTAGAAAGCAATATTCATAGGTTAGGTCAACTAGGAAAGATACCTTATATGATGAAAGAAACCTTTTGACCATGACTTAAGAATCACTTGATGAAAAGCGGGGTGGGGGTGGGAGAGACAGAGATGCATTGGCTAAGAGTGGGTGGAGATGAATGGTACCAGGTTCTGAACTAAAGGAGAGGCATCCTGATGTATAATGGATCACAAGTTAGGCTGCCTGATATAGCAACATTGAAGGGTGAGTCTGGCACTAAAGCCTTGCAAAAGCAGTTATTTCTTTAAGCCAAAACTTTAATATTATTCTAAAATATTCACAAAAGCTTGATAAAATCATGATTTATGCTAACTATCTTAGAATTACAATTATGATTATCTCAAGACTATTGATAACATTAAGGGAAGTTTTCTCTCACAAGATGCAGAAAAAACCTTTGACGAAGTACAACCATTTCTTTTGAAAACACTAGAAAGTAGGAATAGATGAGTCATTCCTCTAATTAATAAACAGTATATATTTAAAACCATTAGCAAGTATCATATGCAATGGGGATAAGTTAGAAGCCTTCCCAATAAGATCAGGAGTGAAACAAGGATGCCCATTATCACCTTTGTTATTTAATTTTGGTCTAGAAATGCTAGTGATGGCATTTAGAGAAGAATAATAAATTGAAGTGATTAAAGTAGGCAAAGAGGAAACTAAACTATCATTCTTTGCAGATGATGTAATGTTATACTCAGAAAATCCTAGAAAATTAACGAAAAAGCTAGTGAAATAATAAATAACTTTAGCAAAGTTTCAGGATACAAAATAAACCCATATAAATCATCAGCATTTCTATATATATTTCCAACAAAAATAAGTAGTTAGAGTGAGAAAATGAAACTCTTTTTTAAAATCACTCTAAATAATACACAATATTTGGCAATCTATCTTCCAAGACAAACACAGGAGTTACATGAATACAACCCTAAATTTGTGTCAAAATTGGGACACTATTATATTGCTGGTGTTGTTGTGAATTGATTCAACCATTCTGGAAGGCAACTTGGAATTATGACCAAAGTGCTTTGAATGTATACCCTTTGATACAGCAATACCACTAATAAATTTGTATCCCAAAGAGATTCTTAAAAATGGAAAAGTATCTGTTTGTATAAAAATGTTTATAGCTACACTCTTGTAGTGACAAAAATTGGAAACTGAGGAGCTATCCTTCAACTGAAGAATAACTGAACAAATTGTAGCAAATGATGGTGATGAAATATTATTGTACTATAAGGAATGATGAACTTCCTGATTTCTATAAGAACTGGAAAGACCTACATGAACTGATGAGGAGTAAAATAAGTAGAACCAAGAGAACATTATACTCTGTCCAACAGGGACAATCAAATGTAATTTTCTTTGTAAATAAAAGCAATGCAATGATCCAGGACAACTCTGAGACTTATAAGAATGCTTTCCATATCTAGAGAAAGAACTGTGGGAGTAGAAATTGTTAAATTTATTTGTGGTTGGACTCTGACTATTATTTATATACATGTTCACCAGGGATTTAATTTCTAAATCCCAAAAGGAATTATTAAAGTAAATGGAATTTATGGTAATTTATTTACAATATTTACACTAGAAGGAAGATATTAAGATATTAAGAAATGAGAGAGAGAGAGAGAGAGAGAGAGAAACACTTTGGCTTCTTCTGATACCAGTTAGAATCTCTAAGCCCCAGTCAGGGGAAGAGAATTTCAAGAATATGGGCATTACCTGGAGGTTTCACACCTCCAGAAAGGTGGGGTCACTAAGTCAGGTTTTCACTCACCAAAGGTGACAGTCTAAAGGAAGAATGGGTGTCTATCTTCCAGTCACTCCTCAAGGGTCTGTTACCACTCATAATTAGTGCCTGAATCTCCGAACAACTGTCTGAATGTCTGAATCTGAATGTTTGATCAGAATCCGAATGATCCGAATGATCCCCTTCTGCCTTTTGGCCCTCTTTTTAAAGATCTTTTTCTCTTGTGTCACCTCCCCTAAATTTCAGGTATACCAATGACAGCAGGCACTTTTCTCCAGGACTGCCCACTCTTTAGTTCTCACCTTCTTTGGTTAGATTAAATCTTTTTGTGTTACTTAACACCTCTTTTGGTAAATTCACCTTTTGTAGGTACTTAAAAACTTTTTGTAGTTAAAATGGGTAGATGTACATAAAATACTATTATCACTTTTTTTGTAGATTAAAATCTAAAGATAGATTGTGGATTACAATTCTAGTTTCACTATAAAGGAAAAGCTAAGTACCTTCATTGTTACATTCAGGAGATAACAATTTTATCTTTACAATAAAGGAAGAACTAAGTATCTTCATTGTTATAATCAGAAGATAGCTAAATCCAATCTTCACATTATCCAGAAGAAAACACATGATATATCTCGTTTATATGGGTTTATGAATTGGAATTTTGGTTTTAAAAGAATACTTTATTACAAAAATGGATAATGTGAAAAAACAAATATAAATAAATATAATAGCAAAAATTTTAAATAAAATATTAGCATGAAGACTATACCAATATAGCACAAATATCATTAACTATGGCCAGGAGGAATTTATACCAGAAATGTAGGACTGTTTTATTATTAGGAAAACTATCACAATACTTTATCATATCAATAACCAAATTCTAACATAAATCACATGATTATCTCAATAGATGAAGAAAAAGCCTTTGACAAAATATAGTTAGCAATACTAGAAAGTATAATAATCTAAATGGTCCATGCCTTAAAATGATAACTAGTATCTACCTAAAATGATTAGCAAGTATATTCTGTAATGGAGATAAGTTAGAAACCTTCTTAATAGACTCAGAAGTGAAGCAAGATGCCCATTATCACCATTATTATTTCATATTGTACTAGAAATGCTAGTTTTAGCAATAAGAAAAAAATCAAAGGAATTAAAGTTGGCAATGAGGAAACTAAAATATCACTCTTTGAATATGATATGATGGTATGCTTAGAGAACCCTAATGAATCAACTAAAATAATTCCAGTAATTCATAACTAATGAAGACACAGGATACAAAATAAATCCACATAAATAATTATCATTTCTTCATCTTATCAACAAAGTTCAGCATCAAGAGATAGAGATATTCCAATTTAAATAATTTTAGACCATATAAAATACTTGCAAATCTACTTGCCAAGATAAACACAATAGTTATACAAACACAATTACCAAACATATCACACAAATTGAGTCAAATCTAAATAAATGGAAAAATATTAATTTTTCATGGGTAATCTGAGCTAATATAATGAAAATGACAAATTTACCAAAAAATATTTATTCAGTTCCATGACAATTGAACTACCAAATAATTATTTTATAAAGCAATAAAAAGGTAAAATATATCAAGGGAATTAATGAAAAAAAAGATGTGAAGGAAGGTGACCCAGAAGTACAAGATATCAAACTGTATTATAAACCAATGATCATCAAAATAGTCTGTTACTGGGTAAGAAATAGAATGATAAATCAATGGAATAAATTATATATATATATATATATATATATATATATATATATATATATATATATATATATATATATAATATACTGGGGTAAAGAATTGTAGCAACCTAGTGTTTGATAATACCAAAGACCACAGCTTGTGGGGTAAGAACTCACTAAAACTGCTGGGAAAATTGGAAAATAGTATGGCAGAAACCAGGTATAGACTAGTAATGGCAAACCTTTTAGAGTGCATTTGCCCATGTTCAGTCTCCCCTGAAACCAAGAGGGACTCTTTCCCCCACATTGATCCTGTATGGAGGATAGTCTACTTTTCAGTATGTTGCTGACTACCTTAGGGAGTTCTCTTCAGGAAGTCAGGTGGAAGAGGTTCCTGGACCAGCGAGTTCTGCCACCAATTGATTGGACGGAGGAAAGGCAGCTTAAATAGTGTTCTAAAATACGACAACTTACCTTTTTTTAAAAAAACAAAATCATCCTTTGGGGCAGCGAATAATTATCTGTGTTCAGGTCTATTCCGGACTTGCAAGCATTGTTTTACCAATGATTCTGGTCTGGCTGCAGTCCACCTGACCTGAAGTATATCAGGTGAGGGCCTCCTGCTGGACCTCATTTTTTTGGTTTTGTTTTGTTTGTTTGTTTGTTTGTTTTCCACCTAGTTTTGAAGGGTGTGAAATCTTGGAGTTTCCTTCCCAGGAAGGAGCTAGCCAGAGCATGTTGTCACTAAAACTCTCTGATAGAGGTGGGGGTTGTGGCAGGCTGGTCTTTATGGCCCTCTGGGAGGGAAGGGTGACCTTTGTGCAGCAGGGGGGCCCTTCCTTGGACTCAGAGCAGACTCTGCTAGTGGAGGTTTGGATCTTTTTTCTTTATGGTAAAAATATTATATTCTATTTGGTATAATTGCTACAATTGTCTGATAGAATAACTTTGTTACCTTCAGGTAAAGGCATGTTTCTAAAATGTTTCTGCTGCTTTACACCAATTATTAAATTGTAAAACAAACATCAAAAAAACATTTATCCACTCAAAGAAATGTGTATGTCTTTGAAAGCTCATGGCTTTACAGTTCCAATGGTTTTGTGTAAATGTTTATATTCTACCCAACTTGTTCTTTTCTTAATGGAGATAGGCAGGAAATGGGGGAGGGACACATTTGATTCACTTGCACATTCTAGAGTTTAACATTACCAAAATTGATGGACTCATGAAACATAAAATCCTTTAGGCAGAGATCATGGACCAAGTCCTACAGATAACACATCCAAGAAATTTCAAAACATCATTCTCTAGCTTTGAGATGAGTTGTTTGTTTGTTTTTAACCAAAGGTATTGTTTCTGATGCCAAGTGTAACTTAATAGAATTAAATTTATAACTGACCCCAAAATTACATAGCTAATTTTTTTTCACTCAACAAATAAGTGATAAAGAAAATATTCCCTTATCAGTTCACTAAAAAATTCTCACAACAGAGGCCCAATTTGACTTTTTTTATGTCTTTTGGAACTAGAAATAGTAAATGCCAATAAGTCTTTACTGAGCCTTGATGTCACAAGAACATGGATAACCCATTACTTTCTTGTATCCAAGTTCATTGTATTCTTGCCTTGTTTTTTTGTTTTGTTTTTGTCCAGATATCTGATTTTATCAGTGATGGGAATTCCTGACATAGAAACTCAACAAACACAGAGTGGCAATTTTTCCTATAACTTAGAATTTCTCCATGACATTTCTTTTCCCTTCAATGTGTAAATGTTCAGCTCCGCTCTACATTTTCTGTGATGCCCCATTTCTTCCAAAGATGCACTTTGCAATTTCCTCCTCTTAGCCCTCAATAGAAACCTTCTCCTAATTATCTGCAGTCTATTTACAATATTAGTTCTTTAATATACTCAGAGTTGCTCCATAAAAGCTTTACTCTATTGGCACCCTTTACAACTTGCCCCCAAGAGGTTTAGGATAACCCTCCTATCACTCCTCTGTTTGAGGCCTCTCCTAGACTAGATCTTCTGTGGTGCCAGGGCAATTATTTCCTGTGGGAGGAGGATACTGAGGCTTATCTTCCCAGCACTGTCAGGGTGGGAAGGAAATCCTTGACAGGTTGAGAAGCCCTGCTTTTCCCTCCTGGCATCCCACTAAAACTGCATTTGGGGCCCCTGCAGTCTGAGACTCAAGGGAAGAGGAGAACTGCTATGAAATGTCCATGGGTATTCTGTCCCCCTGAGTGGTAACCTTGAGTTCTTTTTTGTACTCAGAACTTTTATTTGAGTTGTTTATGCAAACATTGCTGTCCCTTCACAACAAATAGACTGTACTATACTAAAAATTAGTTTTCAAAGCAAAAAAAAAAAAACTCAAGCCTCAAACCTCAAAGGAAGTGGAGTGGGGCTCTTCAGTAACCCCAGGGAAAGGGAAGGGAATAATGTAGGTCAGAAGTCATATGGGGGAAGGGGCATTCTGCTGTGGTTTCCTTCCTGCCTGCCACCCATGGTGGCTGCAGTGGTGAAGGGGTGGTCAGTGTTCTCCTCCATGGAGGCTCAGGCACCAAGTCTCCCCCTAAGCATTGATATCCTCTCCCAAAGGAGAAGGGTCAAAGGAGCACATGGCCAGATAGGAAAAGGACAAAAGGAGGGGGGTGGCCTGAGCCCTCTACTCAGGAGAGGGAGTAAGTGTGGAGGGGTGGAAGACACAATGGAGAGAGGGAAGGGAGCAACACTGCCAGGTGCAGTAAGTCTCTGTGTGCCATCTTTGGCACACATGCTATCATTGGCACATGTGCCATAGGTTTGCCATCACTGGTATAGATTTATATCTCACCCCCCACACACCAAGATAAGGTCAGAATGAGTGGGGCTCATATAGATATAAAGAGTGATACTACAACTAAATTGGGGGAACACGGAATCGGTTAACTTGCAGATCTTTAGAGAAGGAAAGAATTTATGACCAAACAAAAGACAGAGAGTATTATAAGGTGTAAAATGAATAATTTTGATTATATTAAGTTAACAAGCTTTTGTACAAACAAAACAAATTTAATATTAGAGGGAAAATAAACTGGGAAAATTAATAAAGTTCTAATTTCTCAAGTCTATAGAGAAATAAATAAAATTTATAATAATGCAAGCCATTCCCAACTTGACAAATAAAGGATTTGAACAGCATTTTTCAGATGAAGAAATCAATAACCATATGAAAAATTGTTCTAAATCACTCTTGGTTAGGGAAATGAAAATTTAAAAAATGAGGTTCCACCTCAGTGGAATTGGCCAATTGAACAATATTACAGAAAAGAAGTGATAAATGTTGAAGGGAATGTGGCAAAATTGGGATACTAATCCACTGTAAGTGGAATTGTGAACTGATCCAAACATTTAGGAGGGCAATTTGGAACTATGCTCAAAGAGCCATAAAATTGAGAATATCCTTTTAACCTGTAATATCACTACTACTTTGATCCTATAATACCACTAATAATTTGCCACTATTGTAGACCAAAATTTTTTTAAAAGGGAAAGGAACTACTTGTACAAAAATATTTATAGCAGCTCTATTTATCATGGCAAAGAATTGGAAATTGAGGGGATGTCCATTAACTGGGGAAATGCTTGAGAAAAATGTGGTATATGCTGGTGATAGATTACTATTGTGTTATAAGCAGTCTGATTTCAGAAAAAATGGCAAGATCTGCATGAATTGATGCAGAACAAAATAAGCATAACCAGAAGAATATTGTACACAGTCACAACAATATTGTATTATCATTAACTCTGAACTTGGATACCATGGACAATTCTGAAAGACTTATGATGGGGAATGCCATCTACCTCCAGAGCAATCAATATTGAAGTTAGTTAGTATCAAAGCATACTATCTTTCTTATCCATATATTTATTATTTTATTTTGGCATTTTGGTTTTGAGTAAATGGACTCTTACAACAATGACCAATATGGAAGTGTGCTTTGAAGGATAACACATGTATGACCAAATCAAATTGTTCACTTCTCCATCTAGGGTGAGTGAAGAAGATGGTATGGATCTTAAAATTTGGGGAAACATATGTTTAAAATTATTATTATATGTAATTGGGAGAAAAAACCTTTGAACTAAAAAAAAAGGGAAATATTCAAGGATGAATAACTCCTGAGTTAAACCAGTTTACATTGAGAGAGAATTAATTAATAAAGGTTCTGGGTATTTTTAGTTTACTTTGTCAAAAGATACTTTTCAAGAACTTCTATACATTCTCCCATTTCTTTTTTTTAGAGGCTAAACAAAATGATTTTGATGACTCCCAAGACATTCCTTAATAAGTTTGAAGTCAAGTGTCATATATTACATAAGTCTTTTCATCTTTTGTTTAAATGTCCCCAGGTACTTCAGGCAATCTTCAATTGTGATTGGGGTGTCAGTTGCTAAATATGATTCAAAGAACCTAGGATCATTTCCTTTTAAAGGGAAAATGATTTGGTTAGTCTGAAGAACTAATATTTGAACCAGTAGTGTGTATTCCTTGTAGCCTGTCTAAAGGCCAGGCCAGTTGTAAACAGAACATTAAAGGTTTACCAGAAATTTTGCTATCTTGTTGGATGTTTTTGTAAAGCAACATTGCTGTGCTAGTGAATGTAGAGAGAGGGGAGAACAGAATCTCTTTTAATTAGTAAATTGTATCCTTTTTTAATACCTTTCAATGGTTGAGTAAAATCATTTTTGTTAACTGTTTTATAATCCATTATGCTTGATAGCATTTCAGTTCTAAGGCTAAATAATATTGCTAACCTGAGTCAAACTGGCCCATTTGGTCTCCATTTTCCTGACCAATTTAATTGTTCACTTTAGAATACATTCTAGTTTGTACATGCTGGTTCTAAAATGTGGTAATTAGAAAATAGCTCTTTAGGAAGATAAGTTCCATGGTAGATAGGGCCCTGGTCCTAGAGTTGTGAAGAACTGAACTCAAATCTGGCCTCAGATACTTAGAAACCATGTGACCTTATGAAAATTAGCCAACTTTTATCTACTTATGTTTCCCAAACTGAAAAATTAGGAAAATACTTGCACCTGTCTTCCAAGATAGACTCAAAATGAGTTAACACTTATAAAACACAAAACTGTATCTGTCATTTATTGGATGATAATAAATCCTTGTTTCCTTCCATCTTTTAGGATTTCAATAATTTGTTGTTTTAGTCATTGTAGGTAATATTGGTATCAATGTAATTTGTAAGCAATTTAGGACTTCGTAGACAAAAGCAAGAGTTTCTATGATAAAAATTCCATCACCCTATAGATAGACTAAAGGTGAGCCTTTTCAAATTTAGCTAAGCTAATTCTGGAAATATAGTCCATAAATAATTCTACATTTGAAGTCTTTTCTTCTTTCTGGAATTTGTTATATAAGCTTTCATGGTTTCCTCTCCACAACTGTAAGATAGTAAAGTAAGACAATTAGTTCACAGTTATCTATTAAGTTTCTTTGTATTTGAGTACATCAGTCTATCTTGTTTTGGTCTATTTGAATATTGGCTCTGCCATTTTATATGTTAGTAGCTGTTTCTTTGAATTTTTGTGTCATCTCCAAATTTAAGAAATATTGTCAATAATATTTTTGTCCAATCATTGATGAAAAATAAAAAAAACAGGGTCAAAGAGAGCTCCTTGGGAAGCTCCATTGGAAAGCTCTTTTCCACTTAATGGTAAGTATTATTTTTTTACTATGCTCATTCAAGCAATTCAAGTTTAACTAATTTCATGGGGGGGAATACTGTTCAGTGAAGAGACACTGGATAATTTGAATTAAAAATCTAATACCTGATGTCTGCTTTGGTACTTCCTACTTATGTGATCCTGGACAATTTACATCATCTCTAGGCTACCATTTCTTCATTTTTGAAATGAAGCTTTTGTACTAGATGACATTCCAGATTAAATCCATGGTCAATGTGGAAGCATAATATAAGTCTTGTTGAAAATGTTCAGAAATATATTTCTACAGCTAAAATTCACATAATATATACACACATAAATACATTTATTATACATGCATGTATATATACATATGTATATTTATACACATACACAAATCTGTATGTGTGAATGTAAATAAACATAATCACATGTGTGTATACATTAAGTTATATGTTTGTTGTTCAATACTGTTCACTTATGACCAACTCTTTGCAACACTATTTTAGGTCTTGGCAAAGATACTGGAATGGTTTCTTATTTCCTTCTATAGCATATTTTTACAGATGAAGAAACTGAAGCAAACAGCATTAAAGGACTTGCCAAGGATTCCACAGAAAAGTGTCTGATACCAGATCTGAACTCAGGAAGATGAGACTTCCTAATTCCAAGTCCAGCAATCTATCCACTACCTGTATGCAATGTGTAGAGAGAACTAGCACTTCTGGTATGAGTACTCGCTGAGGCCTTTTCAGGGTGATCACCCACTTTTGGTGTCTGTCACTCAACTCTTACCTATGGCTCCAATAAGCTGTAGCATTTACAGTGGTAAAATCATATTGGCAGATGAGCTAAACCAGGTTGAGAGCAACTGACAGGCCTCAAACTCATCAGGAACACAGAAGACAACACAGAGGATTGGATAGATGAGAACAGTTTTATTCCAAAGACCATGAAGGTGGCTATAGAATACCTACTATAGAATACCTACCATATAATGAGATATCAAAGATACCAAGGCCATTCACTGTATCCTAGGACATTAACAGTTGTCTTGATTTTTGTTTTTGCTATTAGACTTAGATGGTTTTGGAAGGGAGAATGAGACTGACCACTTTGTGTTCTGCCATACTTAAATCCAATTCATGCACCAGTCAAGACATCACCTCATAATGTCATTGTACTTCTTCAAAATGATGTATGAACAAGTTATCTACTATGACATTAAACTGCCCAGATATAAACATAAATGCATATATGTTTACATACATTTATTTTATATATGTATTGATTTGACAGCTTTCTCCTTCCATCTGCTCTATGAAATTATCCTAAAGCACCATATCAAATACTTTGCTGATACCTAAATCCAATTAACAATAGAATAGGAGTTTAATCAGGCATCCACCATTTTGTCAGGAAGCCATCCTATCTCATAATATTGATTTGCAATTTAATAAATTTAGGAATTTTGCTAGAATCACAATCAAGTTTAATGGCCTAGTCTTTGCAATATCTCTGACACTAGGTCCTCTATTATTTTGTCTTTTATCAGCACCAATTCTTACCCATGCTTTACCTTGGAACAATTGTACAATTCCAGCTACTCAACTCTCCAACAGAAGACCAGCCACCAAGTTGATATTTACAAGTAAGCTAACATTTCCAGTGCCTGCATATCATCAGAGGGAATGCAGAAAGTGTAGGAGGAGTTAGACAGATCAATTCAGATCACTGAGGTGATAGTCAGTAAAAGGCATAAGACCTTGATAGGCTTTGAAGTATTGCACTTTTTGTCACAGAACAAGTCAGGTTTTCATAAGTGCTCATGGCCTACATTATCATGAAGTAGAAAGGGTTTTCTTTACAACTAGAGGACATAATGTTGAAACCTAGCCTTATCATTTCCAACCTATGTAACCTGGAAGGAAGCCTCAGTTTCCTTATTTGCAAAATGAGTGGTTTGGACTAGCTTCTTTATAAAGATCCTTTCAGTCCTAACTCTGTGATTCTATTATTCTGAAGCACCAAGGATTAGAGTTGTGTAAGATTCTTTTATTTCAAAGGGACTATTTTCCATCTTCCTTCTTGCTGTTCATGTAGCCACAATTAAGGCACCTCATTCCTGCAAGTCAATATTCTGTTATTACCATCAAGGTAATAGACATAGAACAGTGAGAGTGAAGAGGCAGCAACTGCCATAAATAGCTCTAATGAGGACATTGGCCTCATTCCATTTTTAAGAGTTCCTGTAAGGAAGTGTATAAAAGCAAAGAAATCCCAGTCCTCTATATCCCTAAATTGCCCCATAATGTGACTGTGTAGTTAAGTGTTTTGACAATTGGGAAAACAAGAGATGCAAGTGAAATCTCATGGTTTGCAAAGTAGTATACCTAAGTATACTTATTATTATTATCATTAGTATACCTAAGTAGACTTCCCCACATTTATGTTTATGTTCCTGTTCATCTTGTGAATGTCTCTGGGTTGGTTGGTTGCTTGAAATCTTAGGAACAGAATGTGTTTACTGAATGGAAAGTGATACAGGGGTCTGCTAGAAATAATGATTGACAACTGATTGAAGAAAAATGTATGCACAAAACCTTTTGAAGTTTTATCTGCTTTAACATTTTCTTTTAATTTCTTAAATTTAGACAATGAAAAAATCAAGATTGATTTGTGGTATTTACCAATTTCTAAGGTATAAATATTCATGTTGATGTCTAACAATTTATTACCACAAGCTAGTAGAAGCTAGCTAGGATTTTCAAGTTGAGCAATGTTACCACTTCCATGATTAACATAAAGTTATCTTTTTTCTAAAAATATTCAAAGTACTCTAACATAAACCAGATTTCTCCAATACATAAGTTATTCCCTTGAAATAAATTACATACTTTGGGCTTATCATTTGGGCCTACACACACACACACACATATATATATATGTGTATATATATATATATATGTATGTATATATATATATATAAGAAATTCCACTTAGTAAATTACTAAATATATTTTGATTTGCTAAATGATACTCTACATATCTAAAAGTGTTAATCACTCTTTCAAAAGTGTTAACTTAAACCCTTGAAAATGTGTTATTCCATTTTATTCCATCCAAGTCCCAATTAAAGAGAGGCAGTACTGGCTCCATTTTATAAATATTGAAATGAAATCAGAAAACAGTTAGGGGATTAGCCAGACTTTACACAGATATAGATTGAAGTTTGAATCAGACATCCAGACCATCCAACAAACTGTAAATACTTTAGTACATGCGAACATAACTTTGGACTATTTAATTAAACTCAAAAATAGTTTTGCTCAATTTACCAAATGACAGCTAATATTAGATAAGTTATAATAAGAAAATATATGTTCATAAAACCTCTATTTTACAGTATGCATTTTCCCATCATATTTGAGATAATTATTGCTTTTATAATAAAAACAATAGCTAGAATTTCTATATTATCTTAAGGTTTGCAAACTGTTTTATAAGATATTATTTCATGATCTTTATAACATTGTGAGATTAATGACATCCTCATTTTAAAGATAAGGAGACTGAAAATGAGAGAAATTAATTGAGTATTTTGGAGTTATATTTCTGGTAAGTCTTGATTTACTAACCATCCTTTTTAACAGTGTAGTCATTTTTCCATAAACAAAAGTAAAGCATAGTAGCCCATAGTTTACAATTATCCTTCTCTTCCTTATATTTTGAAAATGTGAACATTTTTAGTTCCCCATTACTTCATTATTTTCTTGTGTTCCATAGTTTATAAAAGAGCTCTGGTATGACACCAGAAATATTTGCTCATTTTTTAAAGAATATAAGCACATAGGACAGTTGACCTAGAGACATGAACACAACAAAAAGAGTTAGATGCTCTCTTCTTCTATTCTATTACTTAGATACCAACTCTTGAATAGTTTTATGACACTGTCCAATCATTTTATTCTTTGTAGTATAAAAATCAATTTCTTTGAGAAAAAAAGTAAATAAAATAAGTTGAGCATCTCTACCTTCTCTCTTTTATTCAATACCAACATCTTATCCACCATGAGCTATGATTTTTTCCCCTTTTTTGATGCTCCTTGGTTCTTCAATGTGACTAACAGCATTATCTTTTTAGTTTGTTTGTTTTTGACAGTCACAGATAATTCTGAGCTCTTTATACAGTTCATAGTGGACCATTCCACTTTGTCATTTATCCTCTGATATTTGCCCTTGCTTTTGCTACCATCTTCCAAATGTCACTTTCAAATATGTTGGCTAATTATATTCTCACATATTTGTATGAGTTTCTTTAAATGGTTAATTTTTTTCCCTTTTTCCTTGAAATCACATTTTCTCTTTTGGATATATTTTTATTTTTGCCTAAAAAGTCTAATGAATAATAACAGAAAAGAAAAATTTCATACACAAAATAGAACAGAAAAACATTTTGAAATAAAAAAAATTCTGATAATGTTGAAGCTTATTTTAAAATATGTGACATATTCAACATATAACCTTCAAAGCAAAAATTTCTACTGAACTTTGTTCTTTTCTATATATGTTAAAATATTTTAGTGGTTCTTTTTCCCCTTTATTTTCTTTTTCTGGCAACATTATTTCTAGTTTTGTTCTGGTACTAACAACAACCAAATCTTTGAATTTGTTGCAGTCAAATTAAGAAAAGCATAGTTTTGTAGAAATTAAATATAAAGTAAAATATATAAATTATCCATTTCCAAGGATAGATTACATTCTTTTTCAGTACTCCATCTGCTTTCTGTTAAGGGATAAGTAACATGCTTCATTGTTAGTATTCTTTAATGCTCATTTATCCTTTTATTAATGATAGTTTTTAAAGGTTTTTTTTCTTTTCTTACTTTGTAAAATTGTTATTACCAAATAATTTTTTCTTAGAGTTTTGCTTGCTTCTTTATGCATCAATTTATACAAATATTCACAATTTTCTCTGAAAATGTCTTTTTCATTATTTCTTACAATATATGATTCCATGACATTTATGTATCATAATTTTTAGAAATCTTCCTCAACTGATAGGCATTCAGTTACTTTCCAGTTCTTTGTTGTAACAAAAGGAGATAGATACTACAAATATTTTCATAGATATGAATCTATTTCTTCTTTCTTTCACCTCTTTGAGATGTTGGATAAGGAATAATTTACTTGTATGAAGAAAAGTGCATGGTTTAATTTTTAATTACTTTGTTGACTTTTCAAATCAATTTACAATTAACCCTGCATACACAGAATAAATTCTAACTGGTCATAATTTAGAATTTTTATATATGTTTTTGGAGTCTCTATGTTATTGTTTTATTTAAATTTTTATCCTTAATTGTTAAGGATATTGCTCTTTTTTCTTCCACTAACTTGTCTCTGATAAACATTTTTCCAATGATATTCTATGTAATGATTTTAATAATTTTAATTGTCTTCAGGATTTCATTTAGAATTCATTTGTAAATTCATTTTTATTTTAAGAGTTTACTTTAGGGTTGAAAGTTTATTCTAATTTCATCCAGGTTGCTTTTCTGATGTTGAGTAGTATAAATATATTTTTTCTTTCTGTATTAGTCTGCATATTTCATATTTTTATAGTTCTTTTCATTTTAAGTTCTCAACTTTTTATCATATACCTTTCAGAGTAGTCTACGTTAATATAGTTTTTATATTTAATTTTTTTCTTTGACAAAGTATAACATTTATTTTTTGCTTTAAAAAAGCCTATGAATCCTAAGCATAAAATAATCAATTTTTTTTATTTTATTCACTTGATTAATTTAGAGTATTTTCCCAGGATTACAAAAATAATGTTCTTTCCCTTCCCTTCCTCAAACACTTTCCCATACCAATGTAAAATTCCAATGGGGTTTACATGTGTCATTGGTCAAGACCTATTTCCATATTATTGATAGTTGCACAGGTTATCATTTAGGGTCTATAACCTCAATCATATCCACATTGACCCATGTGATTCAGCAGTTGTTTTTCTTCTCTGTTTCTATTTCCACAGATCTTCCTTTGAATATGGATATCATTCTTTCTCATAAGTCCTTCAGAATTGTGCTGAATCATTCCATTGCTACTCTTAGAGAAGTCCATTACGTTCAACTGTACCACAGTGTATCAGTCTCTGTGTACAATGTTCTCCAGGTTCTCCTCCTTTCATTCCGCATCAATTCCTGGAGGTCATTCTAGTTAATTATTCCTTTGAGCACAATACTATTCCACATCAACATATACCACAATTTATTCAGGCATTCCCCAATTGAAGGACATCCCCTCATTTTCCAATTTTTTGCCACCACAAACAGCATGGTTATGAATAATCTTGTACATGTCTTTTTCCTTATGATCTCTTTAGGGTACAAGTACAGCAGTGCTATGGCTGGATCAAAGGGTAGGCAATCTTTTAGTGCCCTTTGGACATAGTCAGAAATTTCCTTCCAGAATGGTTGGATCAATTCACAACTCCACAAGCAATGCACTAATGTCCCAATTGTGCCACATCCCCTCCAAGATTGATTACTTTCCTTTGCTTTCATGTTAGCTAATCTGCTAAGTGTGCGGTGGTACCTCAGAGTTGTTTTGATTTCCATTTCTCTGATTATAAGAAAGTTAGAACATTTTTCATGTTTTATTGATAGTTTTGATTTCTTTATTTGAAAATTGCCTATTCGTGTACCTCCCTTGTTTATCAATTGGGGAATGGATAGATTTTTCATACAATTTATTTAGTTCTTTATAAATTTGAGTAATTATAACTTCATCAGTGTTTTTCATTATGAATATTTTTCCCAATAGGTTGCTTCCCTTATAATTTTAGTTGTTTGTACAAAATATTTTAATTTAATGTAATCAAAATTATTTATTTTACATTTTGTAATTTTTTCTAATTCTTGCTTGTTATTAAAATCTTTCCTTTCCCAAAGATATGGAGTACACAATTCTGTGTTCACTTAATTAGGTTCCTTTTTTTATATTCAAGTCATTGACCCATTCTTAGTTTATCTTGGTATAGTATGTTAGATGTTGGTCTAAACCTAATCTCTCCCATACGGTTTTCCAATTTTCCCAGCAGTTTTTGCCAGTACCATATTGTTTTGATGCCCACTACTTTATAGTATAGTTTGAGATCTGTGACTGCAAGGCTACCTTCCTTCATATTTTTTTTCAATATTTCCCTTGATATTCTTGATTTTTGATATTCTAAATGAACTTTTTAATAATTTTTTTCTAATTCAGTGAAAAAGTATCTTGGTAGTTTAATGGATATGGCACTAAATAAGTGAATTAATTTCAGTAGGATTGTCATTTTTATTATGTTAGCTCATCCTACCCATGAGCAATTAATGTTTTTCCAATTATTTAGATCTAGTTTTTATTCTGTGGATAGTGTTTTGTTGTTGTGTTCAAATAGTGCCTGTGTTTGCTTTGGCAAACAGATTCCTAAGTATTTTACACTGTCTAGGGTGATTTTAAATGGAATTTCTCTTCTAACTTTTGATGGTGAAATGTGTTGGGAATATCTAGAAATCCTGATGACTTTTGTGAGTTTATTTTGTATCCCACAATTTTGCTAAAGGCATTGATTATTTCCACTGGATTTTGAACTGATTCTCTATAATTCTTTTAGTAGAACACCATATCATCTGCAAAGAGTGATAGTTTGGTATCCCCATTCCCTATTTATATACCTTCAATTTCTTTTTCTTCTCTAATTGCTACTGCTAGTGTTTCTAGTACAATGTCAAATAATAGAGCTGATAATGGGCATCCTTGTTTCACTCCTGATCTTATTGGGAAGGCTTTTAGTTTATCCCCATTGCAGATGATGTTTGCCAATAGTTTTAGATATATACTGTTTCTTATTTTTAGTAAAGGCCCTTCGATTTCTATACTTTATAGTGTTTTAAATAGGAATGAGTATTGTATTTTGTCAAAGGCTATTGAGATAATCATGTAATTTTTGTTGGTTTGCTCATTGATATGGTCAATTATGTGGATAGTTTTCCTAATATTAAACCATCCTTGAATTCCTGGTATAAAACAACTGGATCATAATGAATAACCTACATGATCACTTGCTGGTGTCTTTTTGCTAGTATTCTATTTAAGATTTTTGCATTTACGTTTATTTAGGAGCTTGGTCTATAGTTTTCTTTTTCTTTTTTTTTACCTGCCTGGCTTTGGAATCAGCAAACTATTTGTATCATAAGAGGAATTTGGTAGAATTCATTCTTTGCAAATTATGTTAAATAGTTTGTATAATATTAAGATTAGTTGTTCTTTGAATGTTTGATAAAATTTACTTTTGGATCCATTAGGCCCTGGGGATTTTTTCTTAGGGAGTTCTTTGATGACTTGTTCAATTTCTTTTTCTGATAAGGGATCATTTAAGTATTCTATTTCTTCTCCTGTTAATCTTGGCAATTTATATTTTTTTTTGTAAATATTCATCCATAGCACCTAAATTGCTACATTTATTGCCATATAATTGGGGGAAATAGTTTTGAATGATTGCCTTAATTTCTTTGTCATTAGAGGTGAGCCTTACCTTTTCATTTTTGATACTGTTAATTTGTTTTTCTTCTTTCCTTATTTTTTTATTAAATTGACGAGTACTTTGTCATTTTATTTGTTTTTTTTCCAAAATACTGGCTTCTGTTTTATTTATTATTCAATAGTTCTTTCACTTTTGATTTTATTAATTTGCTCACTTTCTAGTTTTTATAATTTGCATGCCCAATTCATTGACCTCTACCCTCTATAATTTGTTAATATATGAACTCAAGGATATAAATTTCCCCTGGAGTACTGCTTTGGCTGCATCCCATAGATTTTGATAAGATGTCTCATCATTGTCATTTTCTTCAATAAAATTATTAAATGTTTCTATGATTTGTTCCTTAGCTAACCGATTTTGGAGAATCATATTTTAAATTTACAATTAATTTTTGACTTGGCTCTCCATGTCCTATTACTAATTATTATTTTATTACATTATTATCTGAAAAGGTTACATTTATTATTTCTACTTTTTGCATTGATTTGCCATGATTTTATGCCCTTGTACATGATCAGTCTTTGTGAATGTACCATGTGCTGCTGAAAAGAAAGTGTTTTCCATTTTTGTCACACATATCTATTAACTCTCATTTTTCTAAGATTTCATTCACATCTCTTACCTCTTTCTTATTTATTTTTTTGGTTTGATTTCTTTAGATCTGATAGAGGAAGGTTTGGGTCTCCCACTAGTATAGCTTTACTCTCTATTTCCTCCTTTAACTCCAATAGTTTCTTCTTTAGAGATTTGGATACTATACCATTTGGTGCACACAAGTTGATTACTGTCTACACTCTCTTTTATCAGGATGTAATTACCTTCCCTATCTCTTTTTATCAGATCTATTTTTACTTTGTCTTTGCCAGATATCATGATTGCAACTCCTGCCTTCTTTTTCTTAGTTGAGGTCCAATAGATTTTGCTCTAGCCTTTTATCCTTATTTTGTGAGTGTCCATCTGCCTCATGTGTGTTTCTTGTAGACAATATAAGGTAGAATTTTGGTTTCTAATCCACTCTGTTATTTGCTTTTGTTTTATGGATGAGTTCCTTCCATTCACATTCAGAGTTATGATAACCACTTCTGTATTCCTCAACATTTTGATATCTTCTCCTAGTTCTGCCCTTTCTTCTTTCACTATATCTTTTTAAACCAGTGGTTTGCTTTTAATCAGTTCCCCTAATCCCAACCCTTATTATACTTCCCTTTCTGCCCCCTCCCTTTTCACTTCTTAGTGTCTATTAATTTTAGTGTCTATTAATTTACCACTCCCCCTTTCCTGCCTTTTTTGTACTCCCTGCCCCACTCACACCCTTAGTTTTTCCCTTCTCACTTTCCCTGTAGGGTAAGTTAGAATTCAATTCCTCAATGGATCTAAATGCTCTTCCCTCTCAGAATTGATTTCACTGTGAGTAAGGTTTAAGTAGTTGCTATTAGTACTCTTTTCCTCTCCTTCTTATAATTGTATTCTTCCCCTTCCCTTCCCATGTGCCTCTTTGTGTGATATTGATTATCCTATTTGTCTTATTCCTTCAAGTTTCTCTTGGTGCCATCTTCTTTTCCACCCTTCCTTTTTCTTTTTTCTTTTTTTTTTGTATGTCATCTTAGATCACTTATTACCCCAGTATTTACCTATGAATGATTCTTCTAATTAATATAATACTGAATATAATTTTTGAGAGTAACAAATTATATTTTCTATATATTAATATAAACAAATTAATCTTATTGAAGCCCTTAAAGAAAATTTAAATAAAAATCATTACCCCTCTTTCCTCTCTCTTTCTTACTTACCTTTTTGTGTTTCTCTTAACCTTTGTGTTTGGATATCAAACTTTCCACTTAGTTCTGGTCTTTTCTTTAAAAATACTTGGAAATCTTCTGTTTTGTTTTTTTTTAAGCCCATAATTTCCCCTGAAAGTATATAGTCATTTTTGATGGGTAGATGATCTTTAGTTGAAGACCCAAATCTCTTGCCATTCTGAATATCATATTCCAAGCTCTGTGGTCCTTTAGTGCCAAATCTTGTGAGATCCTGAGAGGTGCTCCTTGACACCTAAATTGTTGCTTTCTGACTTCTTGTACAAATTTTTTCTTAGCTTGGAATCTCTGAAATTTGGCAGTTACATCCAGGTGGTTGTCTTTTTAGGATTTTTTGTACAGGTTGTTCTATGAAATCTTTCAATGCCTATTTTGCCCTCTTGTTCAAGGTCATAAGGGCAGTTTTCTTGGATAATTTCTTGTAGTACGATGTCAAGGTTTCTTTTTATTTCTGGATTTTCAGGTGGACAATTGATTTTAAATTTGTCTCTTCTAGACCTGTTTTCTTGGTCAGTCATCTTCTCAGTGAGCTAGTTTAATTTTACTTCTATTTCATCAATCTTTTGATTTTGCTTCATTAATTCTTTCAGTTTTGGGAGATCATTGTCTTCTGATTACCCAATTCTGATCTTTAAAGACTTGTTTTCTGCTTTTCACCTTTTCATTTTCTGCTATGATCTTTTGGTTTTCCTTTTCAGTTTGGTCTATTCTGCTTTTCATGGCTTTCAGCTTTTTAATTTTGATCTCTAATTTATTTTTCATTTTATTTGATTTCTGGGCTTCTTTATCCAATTGGGAGTTCTTGTTTTTTAACCTGTTATTTTCTTTTTGAACTATTTCCCACTTTTCTTGCTAATATTCTTCCATCTTTTTCATAAGCTCTGATTAAAATGCTTCAAGAACTTGTGGCCAATTTCCATTTTTTGAAGGGTTGGGTTCATTTATTTGTTCATCCTCTTCTGCTATTTCCTCTGTATAATGGATTTTTCCTCTGTAAAAATTATCCAGGGTCAAAGCCTTCTTCTTGTCCTTCTTGGTGTTGGGAAGTTATTTTTCCTGGGCATTGTTTGCAATCACTGTGCTGGTTTTTCCTTCCCTTTGCAGTCAGAAGTCTGAATGAAGAGAGAAGACTTTATGTGTGTGTAGCTAAGGAGTGAGGTTTTTGCCTGAGGCCATCTCTCCAGTCTTTGGAGCTTCTACTATTTGAAACCCGTCTCTGTGCTATCTCCTGGCCCAAGGTGTGCACTCTTCCACCTCTTGGGAGTCTCAAGTCTAGCCACTCTCGGGGGTAGGTCTTTGGTGGTCTTAGTCAGCTGCCAAGAACCTAGAGGTATCCCTAGTTTGCTCACTGATGCTGGCTATGAGTCTAGCACATTGGTTCCATAGGTGGGGTAGGGGAGAGTAGCTCAGCTCGCATTTTTGTAGAAGCTATTTCACTCTGTTATAGTGTGGAAATGCCCAGATCCCACATACCTTCAATTCTGTGACCTACTGTGGAGTCCCTTCATTAATATGAAAACCTTTTTTTGCCCTTTTGAGGTAGTTTATATTGGTAGGCGATGAGGAGAGGTAGATTCCTGCTTCTAAACTGCAGCCATGTTTACCCAGATTATATATTTTATTATTAAATTTAATTTAAATCATTTAATTAATACTATTTATTTAAACATATCTCACATTTTAATAATAAGTTATAGCTTTGTAGTTTTTCCTGCATTTTTTGATTTCTTAACTATTGTATTATAAGCTCTCCTCTCCCTGTAGTTGTGTAAGTCTCTTCAGTTTTTTAATCTTTCTGGTGACTTAGGGTTTCTTTTTTTTTAACTTGACCTAAAAGCTCAGGATTTTGGTTATGATAATATTGGGAATTTTCTTTGGGTGATTTTCCTTCAGAATATGACTAATAGATTCTTTCAATTTTTCTTTTAATTCTAGTTCTAATATATCTAGAAGATTTATTAATAATTTCTTGAGAAATGTAATATTGTCTTTTTTAATGAAATTCTCAGATAACCCAATGATACTTTTTTTTAAATATTAGCATGTGATTTTCTTTTTCTTTTAAATTTAATTCAGTCAGTTTAGAATATTATTCCTTGGTTACAAGAATCATTTTCTTTCCTCCCCTATGCTTCCCATACCCCTCCCATAGCTGACACACAATTCCATTAGGCATTGCATGTGTCCTTGATCAGAACCTATTTCCATGTTGTTGATGTTTACAGGAGGATGTTCAGAATCTATATCCCCAATTATATCCCCCTCGACCCATGTAATCAAGTAGTTGTTTTTCTTCTCTGAATGTGAATACTGTTCTTACTCATGGATCATTCTAGGTTATTCCAGATCATGGCATTGCCACTAATACAGAAGTCCATTACATTCATTTATACCGCAGCATATCAGTCTCTGTGTACAATGTTCTCCCCGTTCTGTTTCTCTCACTCTGCATCAATTCCTGGAGGTTCTTCCAGTTACCCTGGAATTCCTCCACTTTATTATTCCTTTAAGCATAATAGTATTCCACACCAACATATACCACAATTTATTCAGCCATTCCCCAATGGAAGGGCATCCCCTCATTTTCCAATTTTTTGCCACCACAAACAGCATAGCTATGAATATTCTTGTATATGTCTTTTTCCTTATTATCTCTTTGGGGTACAAACCCAGCAGTGCTATGGCTGGATGAAAGGGCAGACAGTCTTTTATTGCCCTTTGGACATATTTCCAAATTGCCCTACAGAATGGTTGGATCAATTCACAACTACACCAGCAATGCATTAATGTCCCGACATTGCCTCATTCCCTCCAGCATTCATTATTTTCCATTGGTGTCATGTTTGTCAATCTACTAAGTGTGAGGAGATACCTCGGAGTTGTTTTGATTTGCATCTCTCTGATTATAAGAGATTTAGAACACTTTTTCATGTTCTTATTGAGAGTTTTGATTTCTTTGACTGAAAATTGTTGATTGATATCTTTTGCCCGTTTATAAATTGGAGATTGGCTCTATTATTTTGTACAATTTATTCAGCTCGTTATAAATTTGAGTAATTAAATCTTTGTCAGCAGTTATTGTTATGAAGATTTTTCCCAATTTGTTGCTTCCCTTCTAATTTTGGTTGCATTGGTTATTATGTATAAAAACTTTTTAATTTGATGTAATCAAAATTATTTATTTTACATTCTGATTTTTTTCTAACTCTTGTTGGATTTAAAAAATTTCCTTTCCCAAAGATCTGAAATGTATACTATTCTGTGTTCTCCTAATTTGCTTATAGTTTCCTTCTTTAAGTTCAAATCATTCACCCATTCTGAATTTATCTTGGTTTAGGATGTGAGATATTGATCCAAACATAATCTCTCCCACACTGTCTTCTAATTTTCCCAGAAGTTTTAATCAAATATTGGATTTTTGTCCCCAAAGCTAGGATTTTTGGACTTATCATAGACTGTCTTGCTGAGGTCACATACCCCAAGAACATTCCACTGATCCTCATTTCTGTCTCGTAGGCAGTATCATATTATTTTGATGACCACTTCTTTATAATATAGTTTGAGATCTGCAACTGCAAGGCCACCTTCCTTCACATTTTTTTCATTATTTCCCTGGATATCCTTGATCTTTTGTTCTTCCAAATGATCTTTATTATAGCTTTTTCTAATTCAGTAAAAAATGTTTTTGGTAATTCAATGGGTATGGCAATAAATAAGTAAATTAATTTGGATAGCATTGTCATTTTTATTATGTTACCTCATCCTGCACATGAACAATTGAGTTTTTTAATTGTTTAGATCTTGTTTAAATTATGTGGAGAGTGTTTTGTGGTTGTGTTCATATAATCTCCATGTTTTTCTCAGTATATAGATTCCTAAGTATTTTATATTGTCCAGGGTGATTTTAAATGGAATTTCTCTTTCTAATTCTTGTTGCTAAGATGTGTTGGAAATATATAGAAATGCTGATGAGTTATGTGGGTTTATTTTGTATCCTGAAACTTTGGTAAAGTTGTTGTTTGTTTCTACCAGTTTTTTAGTTAATTCCCTAGGATTCTTTTTTTATAATTAATTTATTGAGTCAATTTAGAACACTATTCCTTGGTTACAATAATCACATTACTTCTCTTCCCCCCTTCCTTCAGCCAATGTGCAATTTCATTGGGTATTACTTGTGTCCTTGATCAGAAACTATTTCCATATTGTTGGTGTTTGCATTAGGATGGTCACTTAGAGTCTAGATCCCCAGTCATATACCCTCGACTCATGTATTCAAGCAGCTGGTTTTCTTCTGTGTTTCTCCTCCCACAGTTTTTCCTCTGAATGTGAATAGTGGTTTTTCCTCATAGATTTTCCAAGTTGTTCAGGATCACTGTATTACCACTAATGGAGAACTCCATTACATTCAATTGTACCATAGTGTATCAGTCTATGTGTACAATGTTCTCCTGGTTCTTTTCCTCTCACTCTGCATCAATTCCTTGAGGTTCTTCCAGATCCCATGGAATTCCACCACTTTATTATTCCTTTGAGCAAAATAGTATTCCACATCAACATATACCACAATTTGTTCAACCATTTCCCAATTGAAGGGCATCCCCACATTTTCCAATTTTTTTTGCCATCACAAAGAGCACCACTGAATATTTTTGTACATGTCTTTTTCCTTATTATCTCTTTGGATGTCCTAGGATTCTTGAAGTAGATAATGATATCATCTGCAAGGAGTGATATCTTGATCACCTCTTTGCCTATTTTAATATCTTCAGTTTCTTTTTCTTCTCTAATTGCTACTGCTAGTGTTTCTAGTATAATGTTAAATAATAAAGGTGATAATGGGAATCCTTGTTTCACTCATGATCTTATTGGGAAGGCTTCTAATTTGTCTCCATTGCAGATGATGTTTGCTGATGGTTTTATATATATATACTGTTTCTTATTTTTAGGAAAGGCCCTTCAATTTTTTTCTTTCTAGTGTTCTCAATAGGAATAGATACTGCATTTTGTCAAAGGCTTTTTCTGAATCTATTGAGATAATCAGGTGATTTTTCTTGGTTTGCTTGTTAATATGGTCAATTATATTGATGGTTTTCCTAATATTGAACCATCCTTTAATTCCTGGTATAAATCCTACCTGGTCATACTGAATAACCCTTGTGATCATTTGCTGGAGTCTTTTTGCTAGTGTTCTATTTAAGATTTTTGCATCTATGTTCATTAAGGAAATTAGTCTATAGTTTTCTTTGTTTTCTGAGTTTTGACCTTCATGGCTTTGGAATCAGTACCATGTTTGTGTCATAAAAAGAATTTGGTAGAACTCCTTATTTGCTTATTCTGTCAAATAATTTGTATAATATTGGAATTAGTTTTTCTTTGAATGTTTGATAGAATTCATTTGTGAATCAACCTGGTGCTGGGGATTTTTTTCCTTAGGGCTTTGTTTGATGGCTTATTCAATTTTTTTCTCTGATATGAGGTTGTTTAGGAATTATATTTCTTCTGTTAATCTAGGCAATTTATATTTTTTTGTAAATATTCATCCATATCACCTAGATTGCCATATATTTATTGCCATATAATTGGGGGAAATAGTTTTTAATGATTGCCTTAATTTCCCCTTTATTAGAGGTCTGGTCTCCTTTTCATTTTGGATACTGTCAGTTTCATTTTCTTCTTTCCTTTTTTTAATTAGATTGTGTGATATGGAAATCACTTTAAAAGAATGATATATATTAATTTAAGGTCGCCAAGGAATTCAGCTATGTAATTCCTAAATGAAAACTCAAGTCAGCAGTCAACCTTTTATGGAGTTTTTAATTACAAACAGGAGGAAGAAAGGCATTAGAGAGAGAGAGAGAGAGAGAGAGAGAGAGAGAGAGAGAGAGAGAGACAGAGAGAGAGAGAGAGAGACAGAGAGACAGAGAGAGAAAGGGGAGAGAAGGGAATAGGGCTTAAATACCCCCTCTGCTTAGGCTGGGCCAAAGGCCCAAGCCCTTAGATAGCTGAGACAAAGAAAAGAGATCAGTCCCTATCACTCACATGACCAAAATGGAGAAACAGTCTCAGGGGCCTCCACCTCCAGCCTCCTTCAGAGCAAGTCCTCCTCTCAGATCTCTCCAGGAGCTCTCCCTCCAGGACCTTTCTCCTCTCAGACTCCTTCAGAGCAAAACCTCTCAGAGCAAAATCTCCTCCTCTCCTCAGACCCCGCTATCTTTAAGGAAACCACCCAAGTCCCCTCCCCTCAGTTCTCACATCTACCAATCACTGTCGATGTCTCCCCTGTGCCAATGGTGGCTCTAGCTTAACCCAGGACCACCCAGAGGTCTATGGCCTTTGCACATGTCTGTTGAAGGTCATATTTTCAAATAATTAAATATTGATCCTTTGCTGCAGCCCTTCCTAAATCCTGTTACTCTGAGTAGGGTGGAGATTGTAAGTTCCAAGACCTGGTTCTGTCATTCCAAGTATCTCTATTGTATCAATTCTAAAATCAATCATGACTCAAAGAACTTCCTGTTCTATGCTTAAGCATAGGTCGAAGCCCTTTCCATTGTTTAGCAAAAGGTTTCTGTCCTAAAGTAGTCTTAAGTAGGGAGGAGAAGGATCCTCCCATGCCAAGGAGTTTCACATTCCAATAGAGTTCTTACTATCAGTAGGAAATTTTTTCAAGTATGAAATTTCCCAATGAGGAAATTTTCAACATTCATAAGTCTAAGAAATTTTAAGGTTTACAATTGACCAGTACTTTGTCTATTTTATTTGTTTTTTTCAAAGTACCAGCTTCTAGTCTTAATTATTTAATCAAAAGTTCTTTCACTTTCAATTTTGTTAATTTCTCCTTTGATTTTTAGGATCTCTAATGTAGTCTTCATCTGAGGATTTTTCATTTATTTACTTTCTAGTTTTTATTTTTTAATTCTGCTCTCAATGATTTGTTAATATATGAACTCAAAGATATAAATTTCCCTCCTGAGTACTGCTTTGTCTGCATCCCATAGATTTTGAAAAGGTGTCCTGTCATTGTCATTTTCTTCAATGAAGTTATTAATTATTTCTGATTTGTTCTTTAATCAATTTTGGAGAACATATTGTTTAATTTCCAATTAATTTTTGATTTGCCTCTCCATGTACCCTTAGTAATTATTAATTTCATTGCATTGTGGTCTCAGAATGTTGCATTTATTATTTCTGCTCTTTTGCACTTGTTTAAAATGTTTTTATGCCCTAGTACATGATCAATCTTTGTGAATGTACTCTGTGCTGCTGAAAAGACAGTGTATTCCTTTTTGTCCCAATTTATTTTTCTCCATCTATCTACTAACTAATTTTTCTAAGATTTCATTCACTTATCTTACTTTTTTTTTTTTTTTGGTTTGATTTATCTAGTTTGGATAAAGGAAGGTTCGTGTCTCCCACTAGTATAGTTTTTCTATTTATGTCATCCTTGATCTCCACTAGTTTCTCCTTTAGAAATGTGGATGATATGCTATTTTGTGCATACATGTTGAATACTGATATTTTCTCATTGTTTATACTGCCTTTTATCAGGATGTAATTATCTTCCCTATCTCTTTTGACTAGATCTATTTTTACTTCGGCTTTGTCAGATATCCTCATTGTGACTCTTGCCTTCTTTTTATCAGTTGATGACCAATAGATTTGGCTCCATCCTCTTACTTTTACCCTATTTGTGTCTACCTTCCTCATGTTTGTTTAATGTAGTCAGCATATGGGTTTTGGTTTCTAATCCACT
This sequence comes from Monodelphis domestica, assembly GCF_027887165.1. Taxonomy (NCBI): domain Eukaryota; kingdom Metazoa; phylum Chordata; class Mammalia; order Didelphimorphia; family Didelphidae; genus Monodelphis; species Monodelphis domestica. Next base: position 254,256,685 of record NC_077233.1, read on the forward strand.
CTGATATTCACTTGCATTTTATGGGTGAGTTCATTCCATTCACATTCAGCATTGTAATTACCAACTGTGTATTTCCTAGCATTTTGATTTCTACTCCTAGTCCTGCCCTTTCTTCTTTCACTATTTCCTTCTACCCCATTGGTTTGTTTTTAATCAGTTCTCCTAATTCCCACCCTTATTTTACTTCTGTTTCTATCCCACTCCCTTCTTATTCCCCTCTCATTTCCTTTACAGTCTTTTTAAACTACCCCCTACCCTAACCCTCCTTTGTATTTCTTTCTTCACCACCAATCTTTTTGTTACCCTTCTATTTCCCTAAAGGGGGGAAATAAATTTTCTATCCCATTTTATTGGATTGTTCTTTCTCTTTGAGTCAATTTCAATGCAAATAAAAATTTAGTGTTTCCTATCTCTAACCACTTTACCCTTCCAGTGTATTGATGTTCTCACTCCCTCCCAACATGAGCTTCTTTGTGACATGTATATTTACAACATTTTGTTTCTTTTCCTTTTCCCTCTTAGTATTAACCTCTTTTTAAAAATCTAGTTGTATATATAGTATAGGGATACATATCATGTTAACTTATTTGGTCCCTTAAAAATGTTTTATTTTGTCTTGTTTTGTTTTTCTTCATTCCTCCTTTCTTAATTACCTTTTGATGATTCTCTTGGGGTCTGTGATTTGGCATTAAATTTTCTGTTCATGTCTGGTCTTTTCTTTACAAATTCTTGGAATTCTTTTATTTTATTAAATGACCAACCTTTCCCCTGTAAGAATATATTCAGTCTTGCTGGGTAGTTGATTCTTGATTGCAAATCTAGTTCCCTTGCTTTCCAGAATATCATATTCCATGTCTTTTGGTCTTTCAATGTAGATGCAGATAGATCCTGTGTTAGCCTCATTGTAGTTCCATCATATCTGAATTACTTCTTCTTTGCAGCTTGTAATATTTTTTCCTTGGTCTGGTAGTTCTTGAATTTGGCTATAACTTTCCTGGTTGTTATCAGTTGGGGATTAAGTACAGGAAGTGATCTATGGATTCTTTCAATCTCTACTTTTCCCTCTTGTTCTATAATGTAGAGGCAGTTTTCTTGGATAATTTTCTGTAGGATGATGTCCAGTCTTTTTCTTTTGTTATGGTCTTCTGATAGACCAATGACTCTTAAGTTGACTCTCCTGGAACAATTTTCTATAACCCAATGATTCTTAAGTGATTTATCTACCTGTTTTCTATATCTGCTGTTTAGAATTTTAAAATGACACTTTCTATGATTTTCTTTGGCTTTCTTTTTTTTGCTTTATATTTTTTATATCTTATGGAACCATGAATGTTAGTCTCATCCAATCTATTTTCTTTCAATAATATTACTTCAGGTATTTCATCTCCTATCACAAGCTATTTGTTCTTCTTCTAAATATTTCCTTTGGACCTCATTAATTTCCTCATTGTTTCCTCTAAATCAGTATTGTCAACTCAAATAAAAAGAGGTTCTTATACCATACATAAGGATATCTGTAGATGAATATTGACTAGGAAACTGTATATTAATATTTATATTTTATTGTATCTATTATTTTGTAAAATATTTTCAAATTAAATTTTAGTTTGCTTTAGACCATAGATAATATGGAATTACTCTCCTCTGGATTTCCACTTTGACTGTGCCTAACCTCATGCTCTTTTTTATTATTGATGTATTCTTATGTTTACTTATCTACAGCCTTATTTTCTGAATTTGTGACATTGTGTCAGTGCCAAGCTCTATATATTTTTGGAAGGAAATGTGAGAGCTACTTTGTCTTGCATTATTTGTAGTCTGGCCAACCACTATACAAACAGGGAAAATGTGGGCATGTTTTTGTTTGGTCATGCTAATTTGCTTTTCTTGTATTGTATTTAATTTCTATTTGGGAGATACATGTGATCTAGTAATAGTATCACAAAAATAGGAGAAAAAAGATAAGAGGTTTTGTTTGATTTGTTTCAATTTGTTTGATGAATTTGTTTGAAAAAAGTTATCTGTTTATTGCACATAAGAGATAACTTTTTTTCAAACACATTCATTGTAGTTAGTCTCCATGTTCCCACTAATCATCACCACCCTGGAATCCAGATTAAAAGTTCTTTTCGATAAAGTCCTATCTCAACAGGTGTAGAACCAATATGGTAGAGAAGATACTGGGACCCTCCAGATCACTATTATCTTACCATACAAATGAATTTAAAATAACACCTCAAATCAATTTTCAGTGTGCTAGACAACACAAAAGAAGAGAGTGCAACAAGACTTCATCCCAAAATAATTTTGGAGATTGGCACAAAGTCCTATCACACCAAAGTAGGAATGGAGTACAGAACAGTATGCCAAAGCAGAACAGAGTTTTTTGGTAAGCACAGCATAGTCCTTTGGGGTCAAATAAAACATCAGCAATGGCTTCCAGAGCTCTCACCCACAGATGGTAAGGAGTCAAACAACTTGTGAGAAGGAAATTAGAGGGGTCATATTGCTGGCTTTAGTATCAGGATTCTATTATATTGCCCATACACAGCCCCAGGTTACATTTCTTGGTCTTAGTCCAGGAGGGTGGAGGAGCACTAGCACACAATAGTAACTTGGTCATTGTTTCAAGATGGAAAAGAGTTCTAGTTGTTATTCACAGAAGAGAGCACAGGCCAGGTGAATATTAAACACACTTCTCCTTAGATCATACCACATTGAAATAACTGAAAACTTATAGATCCCCACAGCTGGGTAGGAAGGCAGATGTGTAAAGAAACTGAAGCTTGGAACAGTGCCCTCTTCACTACACGAATGAAACACAACTTTAAAAGATTTTTTAATTAAAAGACAAGAAAAACTCAGAGAAATATAGAAAGTAAAGATAAAGAGCTGGAGCCTAATCAATTCTGCGTTGGCTAAAATAAAAAATAAAGTAGGAGTAGTAATAATGGTCTCAGATAAAACTAAAGCAAAAATAAGATAGATCTAAATAGAGGGGATAAGGAAGAAAATTACATCTTCCTTAAGGTATATAGACAATGAAGCAATATCAATACTAAACATATATGCACAAAATGATATAATATCTGATTTTTTAAAGAACTAGTTACTTATAGGAGGAAATGAGTAGTAAAACTATACTAATTGGAGATCTCAACTTTCCCCTCACATAATTAGATAAGTCTAAGAAAAAATAAATAAGAAAGAAGTTAAGGAGGTGAATAGAGTTTTTGAAAAATTAGATATGATATCCCTCTGTAGAAAATGAAAGGGAATAGGAAAGAATATACATTTTTGTCAGTAGTATATGGTTCCTATACAAAAACCATCCATGGATTAGAACATTAAACCTCACAAACAAATGCAGAAAAGCAGAACTATTGAGTACCTTTTTAGATAATAATGCAATAAAAATTACATTCAAAAAAGAGTAAAAGATTGTTCTTCCCTCTTTGGGTCAATTTTAAAGCACATTAGAGTTGAGTGTTTCCTATCTTCACTCTTTACCCTTCCAGTGTATTGATGTTCTCCCCCCTCCTGCCATGAGCTTCTTTGTGACATATAAATTTACCCTCATTTGTTTCTTTTCCCATTTCTTTTAGTATTAATCTCTTTTATTTTAGCTCTAATTGTATATATTTATATATATATATACACACATGTATATGTATTTATGCATGCATATATCTATATACCTATTTTTGTCTTGTCCTTTCATCCTATACAGTCTGTCACTGTTCCCTCTAAGTGTAATTCTTCTAGCTGCCCAGGTGATAGCAAGTTTTTAAGAGTTACCAATGACCTCTTTTCTTATAGGGATACATATCATTTTAACTTAGTAAGTCTCTTAAAATTTTTTATTTTGTTTTGTTTTTCTTTTTTCCCTCTTTTTTAATTAACTTTTGATGTTCTCTTGAGTTCTGTGCTTGGATGTCAAATTTTCTGTTCAGGTCTGGTCTTTTCTTTGCAAATTCTTGGAATTCTTCTATTTTGTTGAATGACCATACTTTACCCTGTTGGAATATAGTCAGTTTTTTCTGGGTAGTTGATTCTTGATTGTAGATCTAGTTCCCTTGCTTTACGGAATATCATATTCCATGCCTTTCAGGCCTTCAGTGTAGATACAGCCAGATCCTATGTTATCCTCACTGTAGTTCCATGGTATCTGAATGACTTCTTCTTGGCAGCTTGTAATACCTTTTCTTTGGTCTGATAGCATTTCATTCACAAAACAGAAGATTTAGAAAATCAATCGAGGAGAGACAGTTTAAGTATCATTGGTCTACCAGAAGATCATGACAAAAGAAAAATCCTGGACACAATACTACAGGAAATTATTCAATAAAACTGCCCCGATACTCTAGAACAAGAGGGAAAAGTGGACTTTGAAAGAATCCACAGATCACCTCCTGTACTTAATCCCCAATTGACAATACCCAGGAATGTTATAACCAAATTCAAGAACTATCAGATATCAGCAGTCTTTGAGGCAGCAAAAAAATAAAAGAAAGAACAGACATATCTGCAAATCATCTGGGAACCCATCAGCTGGAAATAGCTAAATAAATCATTGCATATAAATATAACAGAATATTTTTGCATGACAAAATTATAAAAATGAATATTTCAAAGAAATTATTGAATGCATGTAAACTAAGTAAAGTGAAGTAAGCAGAACTAAGAAAACAATGTACACACAAATACAACTCATAGTCATAGAAATTAAAACATCACTAAAAGATATTAGAATTCAGTTTAATGCAATGACTATTTTTACTATAGTAGACTAATAACTGCAAAAGACTATTATGTTGGTAGAGAGGTGGTAGGCTACAGATATAGATGATACATATATTTCTAATATTAATATTTCAAGTTATTTCAGTTATGTATGCTGATTTGTTGCAAGGGTGAGTTCTTTTTAATATGGTTTTGAAAAGAGCAAGAGATATCTATGGTATAATAGAGTATGGGTCTCTGAATTAAGAAAGCCTGAGTTCAAAACTTATCTCTGATATGTACTGACAAGTTCACATTAGACAAATCAGTTTACTTTTCAATTCCCCTCTCAGTGCTTTAAAACTTAAAGTCGAAAAAATAGTTATTTATCTATATTGGTAGAAATAATTCCCTAAGAGGTGTTCTCTAAACTAATAAAATTACAGGTTCAGTTAAAAATATACATATTTTTAAAAACAGGAAACAACTAATGTAAAAGTATAATGACTAATGAAACATTAAAAGACAAATGGAGACAACTAGAAGAATATCTCTTGCATTCTCAATAAGTTCCCTAAGAAGCCCTTACAAGAAGAATTAGAATATGGGTGAATAGAGGACAGATAGGTGGTTCAGAGGATAGGGGGCCAGACCTGGAGTTTGGAGGTCTTGAATTAAAATCTGGGCTCATGTTACTCCCAAGCTGTATGACCCTGAACAAACCCCAAATGCCTAACACTTACCACTCCTCTGTCTTGGGACCAATATGAAAATCAATTCAAAGAGAATGTAAAGGCTTTAAAAAAAGAAAGAAAAAGATTGAACTAGATGAGAAAGTGTAAACTGAAATCTGCACCACTGGAATTAGCACCCATAGTGACAGAATCATGTTTGAAATTAGGCTCTATATGACTCCACAAGCAGAGCTTTATATTTGGCTGCCAAAATAGAGAAAGAAAACATCTGAGGAGACTGAATATGCAACTATTCCTTTCTCTAGAACACACCATGGCCAGTCATCATTTAGGAGCAGAGAGACTCAGTTGAATTAGAGGTGAAACAGCCTCACAAAGAAAAGGCTAATCACTTTATCAAAACATAATTTCCCCAAGTTGCCTCCTTCTTGCTTCCTTCACAGAAAAATGTTAGTGGTATGGCAATAGAAATTTAAATGTTTCTTGAGTGGTGGACAAGGTGACCATCATTTTCTAATTTTAAAAAATGGCCTACGTGGTCCAGCAAAAGATATTCTTTTTTTCAATTCCTTGTTAATAGTGCACTTTGCTTTATAAGCTTATAGTATGCTTATCCTAGAAAAAAGTAGTCATATAGTCATCATTATAAGTTTTATCCAAGACCAAATGTGAGATAACAGTACTACATAGTACAAAATTAATTCTAATGTAAAGATAATAAGAAATAAAGAAGAAGAACTAAGGGGAACGAAAAGGACAAGACTGAGATTTGAGATTCTTAAGTTATATTTAGCAATCTTAGAAGCATGAGATATCCCTTATTCTTTTTGAGCTTCTGGTAGAACACATTATTTACTATGCCATCAGAAAGAACTGACCTAACAGTGCCAGATCTTAAACTGTATTATAAAGCAGTGGTCATCAAAATAATATGATACCGGTTAAGAGACAGAAGGGAGGATCAGTGGAATAGACTTGAGGTAAATGACTTGAGCAAGACAGTGCATGATAAACCCAAAGTTCCCAGCTTTGGTGGCAAAAATTCACAATGATAAAAACTGCTGGGAAAATCTGAAAACAGTATGGGAGAGATTGGGTTTAGATCATCATCTCACACCCTATACCAAGATAAACTCAGAATGGGTGAATGACTTGAATATAACAAAGGAAACCATAAGTAAATTAGGTAAACACAGAATAGTATACCTGTCAGATCTTTGGGAAAGGAAAGATTTTAAAACCAAGCAAGACTTAGAAAAAATCACAAAATATAAAAAAATAATTTTGATTACATTAAATTAAAAAGATTTTGTACTACAACAACAACAAAAAAATAACAAAACTAATACAACCAAAATTAGAAGGGGAGTAACAAAGCAGGGGAAAATATTTATAACAAAAATCCCTGGCAAAGATCTAATTACTCAAATATATAAGGAGCTAAATCTATTGTACAAAAAAATCAAGCCATTCCAGAATTGATAAATGGGTAAGGGACATGAATAGGCAATTTTCAGATGAAGAAATCAAAACTATCAATAAGCACATAAAATTGTTCTAAATATCTTATAATTAGAGAAATGTAAATCAAAACAACTCTGAGGTACCACTTCATACCTAGTATATTGGCTAGCATGATAGCAAAGGAAGATAATAAATGTTGTAGGGGATATGGCAAAATAGAGACATTAATGCATTGTTGGTGGAGTTGTGAACTGATCCAACCATTCTGGATGGCAATTTGGAACTATACCCAAAGGGTGCTAAAAGACTGCCTGTCCTTTGATCTAGCCATACCACTGCTGGGTTTATAACCGAAGGAGATAATAAGATAATAAAGACTTATACAAAAATATTTATAGCCATGATCTTTGTGATGGAAAAAAATTGCAAAATGAAGGGATGTTCTTCAATTGGGGAATGGTTGAACAAATTGTGATTGTTGTTGTTGGTGGTGATGTTCTGTTATGTTGGTGATGGAATACTATTGCGCTACAAGTAATAAAGAAATAGAGGAATTCCATGCTAACTGGAATGACCTCCAGGAAGTGATGCAGAGTGAAAGGAGAAGAACCAGGAGAACCTTATACCCAGAGATGGATACACTGTGGCACAATCGAATGTAGTGGACTTCTCTACTAGCAGCAATGCAATGATCCAGGACAATTCTGAGGGACTTACGAGAGTGAATGCTATCCACATACAGAGAAAGAACTGTGGGAGTAGAAACAGATAAGAAAAACAACTGCTTGATCACATGAGTTAATGAAGATATTATTGGGGATGGATACTAGTCTAAACAATCACCCTAGTGCAAATATCAATAATATGTAAATAGGTCTTGATCAATGATACATGTAAAACCCAGTGGAATTGTGTGTTGCCTATGGAAGCGGGGTGGGAAAAGGAGAGGGGAAAAACATGAATTATATAACCATGGAAAATTTTTCTTAATCATTTAAGTAAAAATGTAAAATAATAATAATAATTAATATTTTTAAAAGGAAGAACTGAGACATCTTGAAGAAAAAAAAATGATTGACACCAAACAGTTTACAACCTCTTTAGATTTAACATAGACTGACCTCTTGTACTGCGACTTGGAATAGAGGATATTAAGCATACTTGGCCCTGAGCTGCTGGTTACAATAATATCAATAGAGTATACAATAGGATACATGGATTAGACTTGTGATTTCACAAGAAAAGGAATAGCTGTTATGAGAACACAATCTCTTCTGGTGCAGGTCAATACCTCCTTGGTAATGTATAGTCTTAGAAAATAAGTTTTTAACTACTTTTGTGTGATAGAATCTTTTGAAGTCTCTATGCTTTTTCTCAGAATGATTTTTTAAATACATAAGAATAAAAAATAAGAAAGAAATGTAATTATGTAGATACACATTTTTTAAAACTGTTTTTTTTTTAAGTTCATGGACTCAAACTCAAGAATTTTTTCCTTAGTTGCCTAGAAAACTGAGAGGTCAATTAATTTGCCTAGGATGACAACCAACATTTGTCAGAGGTAGGTATTAAAACCATATTGTCATGACTCAGAGGGCTAGTTTTAATAGGCCACACTGCCTCTTCATACTGACATGGGCTCGAATTAACCATTGTTTCTGAAACTCTTGGAAGATTAGGCAAAGGATATAATATTTGTATCCATTTATATGTTTATATAGGAGTCTTCTAAGCACAATTACCTTATCATATCCTAACAAACAAAAAAATGTACAATACTGAACTTTTAACACTTAGATTCTTGTAGTAAATTTAGCGTAGCAACATGCAGCCTGCTTATTTTCAAGCTAGTGTGCATTTAATATTTTTTCTTTACAAATGACATGCCCTGAATTTACTTGTGCCTTCCTGCTGTTTGGAATAGCCTGTTTCTTGGGCTGAAACATTAATATAAATGTTTTCCAAAGCACTTAAAACACAGTTTCAGAACAATATACAGGCAGTTAAAGCAAGTGCCTATCAGAACTGGGTTCATGAATGATAAAAGGGACTGAAGGAAAAGTGCACACATCATTCATCATGCTTCTACCCAAATCTCAAAATGGGGAGACTTTGTCACCTTCACTGCTCCTGAGAGTGCTGAGCCTATCAATCTAACCATTTCACCAGTGTCCTAGATGCCTTCTGCTCTCCACCAGAGTCTGAGATTCAGAGCATTTTTGCAGATGATCCCTACCCCTCCATCTGCTTTGGCATCTGTGCTAGGAGCAGAACCAAAGATTCACAGCTGTGGCTTCTCTTGCTGGAGCCTCTAGGACCGACTCTGCAGATGCTCTAAGAATGATATAATTGGGAAAGTCTTCCAATTGCTGCTCACGTTTTCATTGTGAAATATGGAGAGAGAGAAATTGAGTTCATTTTTTTAAGTGTAGAAAAAAGAAAAGTTTCTCATGTTTACATAGAAGGAAGCTGCAATGTGCTAGAGTGAGCACTTCTGTTGAAGTTGATTCAATTCACTGATGTCAGCTTAAAAGACAGGAAGGATAAAATATAGTTCTTTGGGATTTGAAGATTAAAAATGTTAGTAGCAAATTTGTGCTTCCTAATCTAGCCATTACTTTATAAAGGCACATATCTTATAAACCAGGCTTTGGCCAAAAATATCTAATTCAATCAAATTCTCTTATTTATTCTATTTTTAATTCATTATAATTTATTCCAACCTTATATGGAGGAAATTGAAGTTTATAATCTCTCTATATTCACATCAATAATAGGTGAGAAAGTGAAATTTGTAGCAACATGCAAATCTATAAATGTTCTTTAGGGATGGAGGTAAAACAGAATTAACCAGATAAGAAGATAAAAGAACACTTAGATATGCCAGGTTGGCAATAAGACAGTCAATAAACTTATAAAATAGTAAGGTAATAAGAATCAAGATTTCTAGGTCCTATACTGGAATCTTTCACTCATCATAGGTTAGAAAAATTATCTGTGTTTGTTATTTGCTTTAAAAAAACATGGGCATAAAGGAATTACTTTTCAAAATTCGGAATGAAATTTCAGAAATCCTTCTAGTCTACCAGATTTGGAACCTTGACATTGGGACTCCTCATTCTTATCCACCCCAGGTATTCAATCAGTTGCCAGGTCTTCTCATTTCTTTACACATAATCTGTCCCCTTCTCAGTAGTCTCACTGATACTACCTTAGTTCACATCCCTATTAATTCTCACCTAGACTATTTCAATGGTCTTCTAATTGATCTCCCTGTCGCAAGTCTTTCCCCAAACTAATCTATCACCCATGTAACTTCCAAACAGTTTTTTTTCAGAGCAGGTTTGATCATGTTCTTCCTTAATCAATGAACTTCTTGTTTTCTAATGGCTCCTGAGATGAAATTAAACATATCTGCATTTCAAAACTTCACAATCTAACTAGAATCTATATTTCTAATTTCATTATATGTTAGTTCCCTTTCTATACTCTATGGTTTAGTCAAACTGATCTTGCTTTTACTCACTCATGGACCTCCATTGCTCCACTCCGTGCCTTTGCACTGTATGTTTCCTATGCCTGGAAGGCAGCTCTTCCACACTTCCAACTTGTGGAATTTCTGGCTTCTTTCAAGATTTATTTCAAATACTACCTTCTACATGAAGCCTTAATATCCCCAAATGCAAGTACCCTGAGTTCCTAAATTTAAAAAAAATTGCATCATGTGGGATAAATGCCTATACTGTAAACATCAAAAGCTAAAATACAAATGTAGATTTTTTTCTTGTTCAGAAAGGTCCCCTTTATCCCCTACTTCCCCACTAGAAGAAAAACACTTGAGTTCCTGGATTCACACAAGGTACTGTAGGTAGTCTAAATTCCTAAAATACTTTGCATTCATTTTTCTGTGTATATGTGTGTGTGATTTGCATAAATAAATCATAATGAAATATACTGAATTTATTAAGCATTCATAGAACAAGTGTTATACTGAGGATATAAATACAGTAGTAAGATAATTCCTTGAAGCATTTATAGCCCAATAGGAGGACACATCATATAAGATAGCACAATTGCAAGAAATGTTTGGTGAAGTTCATTGCTTAAATTGTATAATCTCTCCAACCTCCTTACCACAGGGACCTAGTACAATGACGTAAAAGAGGCACAGTAAATATTTGACCTCAAATCTTCACATATCCACTCCTATTCTCACTGCCAATAGGATAGATACTGTAGGAAAGAACTATTCTGCCATCTTGTTCCTGTTGCCTTCTTTAATAAAATATAAGCTCCATGATAGCAGGAAAATTTTTTCTTTTTAATTCCCAACAGCTATGGTTGGCATAGAGCAATAATTTAAATGTTTTGAGAATTATTAACCCTAGCTGCCCCTTCCTTAGAGAAGTTTCTTTTTTATTTTCCTCTATAAAATATGGAATCATTAAAAACCATATTTACGTATGGCTAAATTAAGGAGATGACAGAAGAACATTTAACCTCAGTTATTGGAACCAAAATTCTCATTATCTAGTTAGCTGCCAAATTGCACTGTTAATTTATATACTAGATCTCCTAGTCCACCAAAACCCTTATTTTTCTCCATATGAACAGCTGACTAGTCATATTTCATCTATCTTATATTCATGAATTTTACTTTATTTAAGCTAGAAATATAGCTATATTTATTTCTATTAAGTTTCATCTTATATAATTTGATCCAATATTTTGGCCTGTTAAAAATCTGCTCCAATCCTGACTCCTTGAGGAAAGGATTTACTCTTGCTTCTGGCTTTATATGACCTAAAAAAAAATTATAAGCATGCCTTTAACAAAGTAACTAATTATTATGTTAAAACAGCCTAGGGCCAAATGCAATCTCCTAGGGCTGTACAATAGAATCCTTCTCCATGTTGACTTTAATCCATTTGTGACTGGTCTTTTGGGCTTGCTATTCAGTCAATTCTAAATCCACCTAACACCTGTTATAAGTAAATATAATTTGGATCTGGGGAAGGAAAGTAATACAGAGGGATAAACATAAAAAATATTGAATTTATTAACAGATAAGGGTAAGGGTTTGGGAACTATGGGGAAAGGTTAGCATCTGACAATTAACTCACTTATTAAACCCACTATCTAAATAGTAGTAGTAGTCTCTCGGTAACTGAGGATGACAATTGTCTTTGTGTGCTTTCATCTGTGATGTAGATGAGTGTGCATAAAAACGCTTGTGCGTGAAGGAGATTTAAGTGGAAAAGTCGATGCACAGAGACAGTCCCACTCTCTCAGCATTGGAAGTCTGGGTCCATTGCCACGAAAAATCATTACACCTGGAGACTTCCTCAACTTGGATGGCTGTGTTGTCTTTTGTGCTCCAACACGCCCTAAGCACTCCACAGTGCTTTGCTGCGTTGCCCTCTCAGCCGTTGAAACTTCTTATTGGTTTCTTCCGTCTGTTTGGCCGAAGCAGTCTTCACATGCTGGGTGAGCAAAGCCTTAGTTCACCAGGGGTCTACGACAGGCTAGCCTGTCGAAACCATTGCCTTGGGAGTGGCCGCTGCCACATGCTAGCAGCTACTAGGAGCCACAAGTAAGAGCTGGGTGTCAGGTGAAGGTCAGAGGTTGGACAGCTGCCCTAGGAAGGCACGACAAGCCCCTCATACCAGAGATACTACTCCTCCCTGAGTACCCCATGCACCCCACTATCTAAATACTCTAATCTAAATACCTATGTTTCCTAAGGGTAGTCCAACAGAGAACCAGATTTCTCATACATGGAGAGTCCTTGGTGGTTTAGGTACAGAGATTCAGCTGAGTTCTCAATTGTCCCAGGGAAAATAGGGTTTCTCCAAGTTTCACTCTGTCCACCAGAGTGTATGAATATGTCATTTCAACATTGTATGGTGGAATTGAAAGAGGCTGCTTGCTAGCTATCCAGGGGAGTCCAGGAGAGATCAGATCTTCACCTTCCAGGTTTCACCTTCACATCCAGCGTGTCAGTTGTCTCTTCAACAGTTTAGAATCCTGACAGCCCTGGGAGATTTCTGATCCTCAAGCCCTGTCAATCATTCCTTGCATAAGTTTTATTTTCCTTTGCTACACACCCATTTTCTGGCCCACATCTCTGTTTTGTCAATTCAAGTCAGAAAATAGTTACTTAACCCCTACTATGAGAAAATCTATGAATATGTACAAGATATAGTGACTAAGGAAAATTACATTACTTGCCCTCAAAGAGCTAGATAATATATATATGTACATATGTATGCAGATAAGTAAATTTAATATACTGTTCTTTGGTAAGGAAGAAAATACTAATTTTGTTGAAGAGTTAGAGAGAACAAGGTAGGATTTACTTGAAGGTAACATCTGATTTGAGCCTAGAAAGATTCTAAGAGTTAGAAGTAAGGAGAGAATGAATTCTAAACATGTAGGTCAGGCTGTGTTCATTTCCACAGCATTAAATAGGTCTCCCCATTTCTGGAATAGTTTACTCCATTTTTGGCCCCACATTTTAAGTTGATAAACTAGACATGAAGAAATGATTACTGTGATAATGGAAGAACTTGACATGTAATGTTATATCATAGGTTTATTTTTTTTTAAGAATAAGGAGAAAATGTGTGGGAGAAGAGATAATGTGAAGGGCTGGATATATCACAGTGACCAAACATCTGAAAAGCTGTCACATGGATGAGGGAGTAGACTTGTTCTGAGTATTTCCAGAGGGCTAAATTAAAACCAATTGGATGGAGTTATGAGTCAAATATCAGCTCAAAGTGAGAACTTGATGACAATATGAAGGAACTGAATATTTCATGGATTCCCTAGGTTCCTAATCTCTGTGGATTTCTAGAGAATTATAAATCCCTATCTGCTAGTGATATGAATGTATAAACCTTCATATTCCTTGAAGGAATCAGAGTCAATAATCTTTGAGCATATAGGATCAGAAGATCTCATTTCTAAAACTGAAAGGCAGCTTGGAAATCATCTAGTTGAATCCTGTCATGTTTCAGATGAGGAACTTCAGCTCTTACTAGGTGAAGTCATTTTTCTTGAGGCCATCCAGTTAGTATGTACAATTGCTCCAGTCAAGTCCCAAGCATTCTGCCTTTCTCCAATACTGCAATTCTTTAAAAATGAGTGACCCATTTCAAAAGAGAAAAGTGTTTACTATTTGTCATGTGTTTTGTTGATGTGTATATTTTCCCCCAGGAAATGCATTATATGCAGGGATTCCCTAAATCATCTAACACATCCAGTTTACACAAACATAGTGACAGAAAAGTAGTCTCTCTCTTCCCATTAAAAAGCATCTAGAAAACTTGTATTTTTCAATGTTTTACTCACTTAGTGAACAATAATTATACCATGTTGACAAAGGGATGATTTATTGCAGTCAGGATAGAATGTGTTATATGCAGCAATAGCATGATAGATTGTTTTGCTGCTGTCCACATTAAACATTTCTGTGATAATATGCATAGTATTCTATAAAAGTATTCGAGAGTTGTCCAGGAGTTCAGGTGCCCATGGTCACATAAGCAATTTTTATTTTTATATTCCTGCTGTCTAGTAAAGTTTCTGGCATGTAATAGACACTTAATAAATGATTATTGATTGATTGACTTCTCAAAAAAAGACATTCAGAGTTTAGAATCTTAGTAATATTTTCAACTTATACTCATTCATTCTACATATCTAGTTGATTGCCAAATCTGATCATTTCCATCTCACCAGCATTGCTCACATCTGCCTTCTTTCTTCTTACTTGCACAGCTTTGTTTAGATCTCGATCAGCTTTTTCCTAGATTATGATCTCTGTCCCAACCTTCTCACACTCAAATCTATATTCCATACATACAGAAAAATTTTTGTCTTACATGGTAGAGTTTTTCATGTCACTCCCTTACTCAATAAGTTCCAGTAGCTCTCTATTATCTCTAGAATCAGATACAAATTCCTTTGTTGAATATTTAAGGCTATTCCCAGGATGACCACATTCTATCTTTTAAACTTTCTTACATATTATGCTCCTCTATATTCATTCAACATTCTAGCCATACCGGCCTAGTTGCTATTAGTCATAAAATTGAATTTTATTTCCCATTTCTGTATCTTTATACTTGATTTCTATCACCAATCCGTGAATCTTGCTCCTCAATATCTTTCACTTTTAGAATTTTTACTTACTTCCATGACAACTTAAATGACTTCTTTTTTTTATTATTTTCTAATCTTCTTGGCTTCTACTGCTTCTCTTTCAGCACTCTTACATATGCTTTGTATGTCTATCATACACCCATTTTTGGTATAGCTATGTTAAATTCACATGTGTCTTTCATTAGAATGAAAGTTTCTTGAAAGTAGTGATTGTTTCATTTTTATCTTTATATTTGCCTGGCAAATAGTAAATACTTAATAAATGATTCATTGACTGACTGACCTAAAGTTTGAAGGAATCAATAGACATTAGACATAATGACATCCAGAACTAAAAATAGATTCCTGTCTCCCCACAGTGAATACACACATACTCTCAGATGGAGTATTCTTCTGTTTCATTTAATCAATGCTTGATCATTTTTTTTTGGCAGCCATTTGTAGGCTCTGGAAAACCCATGTTCTATTGACTATTATTTAGGAATGAGAGGGATATGGGGCAAGAGAGCAGGATGCAGACAGAGAGAAAAAAGAAAGAGGAGAAGGGAGAAAAAAATTTCTGGAAGCCATCAAAGACCACACTGTTTGACACAGTCCACATGGAAACCAGGGACTGCAAAACAGCCACCAGGAAGGATGGAAACATCCACTAAAACCGCCGTACGTGACTTTCATTATTAACATCCCCTTATTATTGGAATTGCCAAAATTATTATTCTTACTTAGCTCCAGGAAAAATAGATGAGAGCAACATGCTTGCAGGGTTAATACAGATGTCCCACTCTGCCCCCCCCCCCCCCAGGATATCACCAAGGGAACCAACTTACAAAATTAAAACTAAGGATTCTTATATACCCACTTAAATAGGACCCTCTTTTCTAGGCATAAAAGTTTCTGGCAAATCTGTGCTCTGAATTCCCTAACCTATATCTGGGTCATGTTGATTCTACCTACTGATCCTGCCCTTAGCAACAATGTTTCATTGACTATCTCCCTAGGCTTCCTGTCTGTTGTTAGGTTCCATGGAAACATGTCTGTTGAAAATGAAACTATGTGACAAGTAGATGTGTGATCATGAGGGCATAAAATAAAGCCAGGCCTCAGCCACAGCAGAGCAGTTTATCTTGTGAAACCTGTGCTGTGGGTTGAATGCAAAAGCTATATCCCATTCATCACTTTGCCAACACCATCCCATCTCCAAGACCCCATCCCCTGTGGGAGGCTGGCCTAGGCCACAGTAAAAGATAGAGAAAGGTATAAAGGAGGAGGGAGAAAAAGAGAAGGGGGAGGAGAAAAGAGAGGGGAAGAAAGAGGGAGACAGAAAATGAGAGTGGGTTGAGGTGATTCTTCCTTGAAAGTGAGCTCTTTATTGTCTATCCTGAATTAACACTAACTTTCAGTACCTCACTATTGTGAAGACAGGATTAACTCTCATTTGTCTACCTTCTGACTGAATCAAAACAAGCTTGAACTAGATGGAGGGCTTCACAAACCACTCAGTGGTTAGTGAGAAGCCAGCAAGACACTTGGAGAGCTCCACCCTTTTATTTAACTCAATCAGTCAGAAACTTGTTAATTCTTTTAAGAGTTCACACAAGAATTCAGAAAACTGTGAACCTTTTTAATGAGAACTTGACCTTCAGAAGGTGATAAGTTGATTCCAAAGACGCTGCCCCTAGGGCAGTGCTCAACAATTTGATAACTGTGATTGGCCCCTGTGAAGGAGGAGACAAGAAGCCACCATAAAAGCAAGCCTGAACTCCCTCAGAGCAGATGGTCTTTGAGAAGACAGTCTGAAGAGATTGTCTGCCAGAGATAGTCTTCTGACTGGGGAAAGTCTTTGAGGAAACTTCACTGGAGACTTCAGTTTGGATCATGGGCTTAGAGCTCAGCTTCAACTTAGATTCTGACTCCTGGACTTCTTGGTTGGGTGAATGAAAGGCTGACTCCCTTTCTAGTTTCCCAAGAGGCTATCTTCCATCTTGAAGGAGGCCTGCTGGTTGCTCATTACTAGCCCTCCTGGCTGAGGACTAGTATAAATATTTTCTCTAACTTCTTTCACATTTCTCTATTGTTTTACCTCTATGTTGGTAAATAAACTTCTGACTTGAGATAAAATAATTTTGGTGACCCAGTTATTTCATATAATTTAAGTCCAAACATTAAATTTAACTTTCACATTTCTCACATCTTCATAGCACTTTGGATCTTTCCTTTATGCTTATTTCACTCTCTTATATAATAGTTATTTGTGAACCTATCCCTAAAATAGGAATAGGGACTAGAAGGTGATTTTAATGGTGTACAGAAGTCAAGATGAATAAACTTCCTTTATCTATAGTGGTCAGCATCTTCAATGAAATTTATCATTTTAGAGAGTTGCTTCAGTACTAAGAATCTGACTTGTCCATCATCATTTAGGCAGTGTGAATCACAAGTAAAATTTTAATACAGACCTTCTTGGCTCTAAAACTGGCTCTTTATCTATTGTACTAGTACTGTTAAACTCAAAAAAGAAAGGGGAACACTAAGCCCTACATAATAATACCCAGAGACATCATATTTACTTAGAAAACCACATATTGACATTATTAATGTACTAGAATATTTTTAATTTTTAAAATATTCTCCACTATATTTTTTTAATTTTTTAAAATTTTATTTATTTAATTTAGATCATTTTCTCATGGCTACATGATTCATGTTCTTTCCTTCACCTCTGCACTCCCCCCTCCCATAAGCAACAAGCAATTCAACTGGGCTTTATAAATATCATTGATCAAGACCTATTTCCATATTATTCATATTTGCAACAGAGTAATCATTTAGAGTCTACATCCCCAGTCATGTCCCCATCAAAACATGTTATCAAGCACTTGTTTTTCTTCAGTGTTTCTAATGTCACAGTTCTTTGTCTGGATGTGGATAGCATTCTTTCTCATAAATCCCTCAGGATTGTCCTGTATTATTGCACTGCTGCTAGTAGAAAAGTTCATTGCAATTAATTGTACCACAGAGTATACATCTCTGTGTATAAGGTTCTCCTAGTTTTGCTCCTTTCCCTCTGCATAAATTTCTGGAGGTCATTCCTTGTAGCACAATAGTATTCCATCAGCAACAGATACCACAATTTGTTCAGCTATTCCTCAATTGAAGGGCATTCCTTCATTTTCCAATTTTTTGCTATAACAAAAAGTTTGGCTATAAATATTTTTGTATAAACCTTTTCTCTTATTATCTACTTGGGGTACAAATGCAGCAGTGGTATGGCTGGATCAAAGGGCAGATAATCTTTTAAGCCCTTCCAGCACAATTCCAAATTGCCCTCCAGAATTATTGGACCAATTCACAATGCCACCAGCAGTATATTAGTGTCCCAATTTTGCCAAATCCACTCCAATATTTATTACTTTCCTTTACTGTCATATTGGTCAATCTGCTATGTGTGAGGTGGTGCCTCAGAATTGTTTTGATTTGCATTTTTCTGATTAAAAGAGATTTAGAACACTTTTTCATGTGCTTATTAATAGTTTTGACTTCTTTCTCTGAAAACTGGCTATTCATGCCCCTTGCCCATTTATCAATTGGGGAATGGCTTGATTTTTTTGTACGATTGACTGAGCTCCTAATAAATTTGAGAAATTAGACCATTGTCAGAGGTTTTTGCTATACAAAATTTTCCCCAATTTATTGTTTCCCTTCTAATTTTGGTTGCACTGGTTTTATTTGTACAAAACCTTTTTAACTTAATGTAATCAAAATAATTCATTTTACATTTTGTAATATTCTCTATCTCTTGCTTGGTATTAAGTTCTTTTCTTTCTCATATATTTGAGAGGTATACTATTCTATGTTCACCAAATATACTTATAGTTTACTTCTTTATATTTAAGTCATTTACCCCTTCTGAATTTAGCTTGTAGGGTGTGAGATGTTGATCTAATCCTAATCTCTCTCATATTGTTTTCCAATTTTCCCAGCAGCTTTTGTCAATTACTGGGGTTTTATCCCAAAAGCGGGAATCTTTGGAATTATTGTACACTATCTTCCTGAGGACATTTACCTCAAGTCTATTCCATTGATCCTCCCTTCTGTCTCTTAGTCAGTACCATGAAGTTTTGATGACCACTGCTTTATAGTACAGTTTAAGATCTGGTACTACTGGACCCCCACCCTTCCCATTTTATTTTCATTATTTCTCTTCATATTCTTAATCTTTTATTTTTCCAAATGAACATTGTAATATTTTTTTTTAATTTAGTAAAAAAGTTTCTTGAAAATTGATAGGTATGGCACTAAATAAGTAAGTGAATTTAGGTAGTGTTGTCATTTTTATTATATTAGCTCATCCTGCCCATGAGCAATTAATAGTTTTCTAATTATTTAGATCTAGTTTTAATTATGTGAAAAGTATTTTGCAGTTGTGTTCATATAATTCATGTGTTTGTCTTGGCAAATAGATTCCTAAATATTTTACATTGTCTAGTATTATTTTAAATGGAATTTCTCTTTCTAACTCTTACTTCTGTGTTGTGTTGGAAATTCAGAGACAAGCTGATGATTTATGTGTGTGGTTGTTGATTATTTCCACCAAAGTTTTAGTTGACTCTCTAGTATTCTTTAGGTAGACCATCATATCATCTGCAAAGAGTGATAGTTTAGGTTCCTCATTACCTATTTTAATGCCTTCAATTCCTTTTTCTTCTCCAGTTGCTACTCCTAAAGTTTATAGTACAGTATTAAATAATAGTGGTGATAATGAGCATTCTTGCTTCACTCCTGATCTTATTGGGAAAGCTTCTAATTTTTCCCCATTGCAGATGAAGCTTGCTGATGGTTTTAAGAATATACTGTTTATTATTTTTAGGAAAGGCCCCTATATTCCTATACTTTCTAGCATTTTCAATAGGAATGAGTGTTGTATTTTGTCAAAGGCTTTTTCAGCATCTTTTGAGATAACCATGTTATTTCTGTTGGTTTGGTTGTTGATGTGGTCAATTACATGTATAGTTTTCCTAATATTAAACAATCCTTTCATTTTTGGTATAAATCCCAGATGAGCATAGTGAATAATCCTTGTGATAACTTGGTGGAGTCTTTTTTTTCATTATATTTTAAATCTGTTTGAAGCCGTCAAATATGATTCCTACTCATTACCCTATGATGCATCTCTTGTATTTCATCATATCTTCATTAAATAGCAAAATCCAAAAGTATAAGGTCTATTAAATAATTATATATATACATATGTATGTATATATATATATATAATACCTAGTACAGTGTCATCTTTGACCATTATAAATGTCCATTAAAATCATTGAAATTAATATAAAATGACAGGAAAATAATTGCTAATATTACATTAATACCTTCATTAATGAAGATCATGCAATTAAGCAACACATTTAGTTATTGGAAACTTCATTACCAGGGTTTAAAAAAGCATAAGGAAGTTTTCCTTCCCCACCAAACTTGTTTTTGAACACTGCCTCCCAACACCTTTGGTAAAGCACACTGTCCTTCTATTGTTCTATCAGATCTCTCAGATGTTTATTCCTGAAACTACCACAGTATCATCTGCTTAGCCACCAATACCTCTCAAAACAGCTCAGTTCTTAAGGAGAACTTTGTTAAAATATTTTGTTTCTAGTGGATTGAATAATTGAGTTATCACCTTAAGAAACAGCCAAAAATAACCTTTTTTAGTGAATCCCTTAGCCAATTACATAATTTTATTGTTATTTTTGAAATTTTGTTATAATTTTATCAAATTCTTGAATTAACAGATTTTATTTTGAATTACAATTTTTCTTTGTATCACAATGCCACTG
Source organism: Monodelphis domestica (assembly GCF_027887165.1). Classification (NCBI taxonomy): domain Eukaryota; kingdom Metazoa; phylum Chordata; class Mammalia; order Didelphimorphia; family Didelphidae; genus Monodelphis; species Monodelphis domestica. The sequence continues at coordinate 254,277,569 of NC_077233.1, forward strand.
CTTTCTATTACTAGAAATAATTACTAGAAAAAAAACTGCTTAAATTTTAGAAAATCAGAACTGATTTCCACCAATAAAGTTATATTATCTCTTTTCTGCATTTAGTTTCCTTTGAGCCAGTATCAAAAATTTCTTGACATGCTGCTTAATCAATGAGAAGCTATATATGTGACCATATCAAATAGATACATCCTTCTCTCTATTCTTAATCATAATTTTTATTATAAATAAATTCCATCTTTTAACATCTGCTGTATAATATGAACTATACTCAATGACTAACAGCTTTCTGAGACTTAAGGTTATTCATTTGACAACTTGCTAAGACTGTTTAAAACAGTGGTTCACAAAGTGTGGTCTAGGGATTCTTGAAGGGGGGGAGACTCTTTTAGGGGGCAGACATGGTCAATGGTATTTTTTAATAATAATGCAAAAATGTTTTCATTTTAAATATGATGTTAAAAATAACACATGAACAAAAGTTCTTGTTTTAGTAAGGGAGAATCTTTACTAATTTCTAAGGATTCATAAAAGAATATTAAGATGAAGTTTGAGGACCACAGCTTTAGTATACTCCTAAATTTGGAAAATGGTTTATGGACAGGCAGCTAAGAAGCACAGAACATAGAGCTCCAGGCATGGAGTTGTCAACTAGAAAAAACACAGAACTATTAAATAGTCAAAATCACTCTTTAATCTAGGGAAAAGGGGTTAGCACTACTAAATATGACAACAGAACTGCTTCCCAAGACTGCACAGAGTCTAGACACCCTGGTCACTGACCCCTGGGAGTACCACTGACTCAGGATGGACTCTGAGGAACAAAAGAACTTGGGGAACCTATATACCACTCTAGGTGACCGGGGGGCTTGGAATGAGCAGGACAGTTGACTGACTTTACAATGGTAAGAAAGGAAAATGAGGAGTTCCAGACAGGAATAACAGTGAGGGGCTGATGCCCTACAATGGACACAAAAGGGAAAAAACTCAGCCCAGGGCTGGGTCACCCTTGGTAATGGACCTCAGCCTAGGAAGAGAAACCATTGGGACAAAAGGGATGCTTAATACTGGATGGGATTAGCTGTTCCCACCCAAACTACTAGGAAATTCACTGTCTGGTGAAGAGGGACCTTCCCTCAGGGGGAAACCTCTCCTGTGATAAGGTCAAAACCTGGGGTTTCTACACTCAAACTAAATAAACTGGGGATCTCTAGATTTCCATGTTGACACACCCCCTTTTGGTCAAGACTAAACGTTGCTGACCAAACATATGGACAAATTAGTAATGCTACATGGGATTGGACTCCATCGCCTACTAGTGGAAAGTTCAGGGATACAGATTTGGTGATTTTGGCATTTGGGGGCATTCCCCAATGCCACCGGCACATTGACAATTGAGCCAGAAAGGCAGGCAGTCTGCCTTTGGCCAAAAACTAACTAACAATCAAAACACTATCCCATTTCCCAAAGTCTTAAGTCGTTCACATCTGGTGGGTCCTGATGATGCCGTCAGCCTCCTCTCTTGTAGACTTCTGTCCTCTGGCAGACTCCTCCTTTGGTATCAGCCAGGTTCCTCGATGCTGCAAGAGAAAACTAAGAGAAATCCATAAACACATTCTTTAATAGGACTTGATCAATTCCATATATGCTTACTTACTACAAGGATTATCCCATCTCTTTATGTTCTAGCAATATCTTTTCCACACAAATTATAAAATTATGTAATTTACATGCTTAATCAGAAAGATTGCCTTACTTTACCAAAATATAAAAACCCTACAAACTGTTGAAGTATAAAAGCAGAAACAAAATCCATATCACAGGTTACTCAGTACTTGGTAAATCTGGAAATGGCCCTACCTCCTGTTTGTGATGTGAATTTCAAAACTACTCAACCCTATTCAGACCATTCTTTAGAAGATGGGATTTAGCTATTTCCTGATCAATAACAATAGAGATACTTGGAATAACAGAATCAGGTCTGGAAACTACAATCTCCACCCTACTCAGGGTAACAAGGTTAGGAAGGGCTGCAGCAAAACTCAAGATTTAATTATTTGAGAATATGGCCTTCAAAAGACATGTGCAAAAAGGACAGACCTCTGGGCGGTCCTAGGTCAAGCTAGAGCCACCATTGGCACATGTGAGAGACAGGAAGTGAGGTAGAGGAGAGCTCAGGAGTTCTCGGGGCTTCTTGTGAGGAGGGGAAAGGGGGTTGGAGCCTGGTGCTTGGAGTTGGAGGAGCCCACAGACTGTTTTCTCCATTTTGGTCACATGAGTGACAGGGACTGTACTCTTTCTTTGCCTTGGCTATCCAGGGCCTTGGGCCCCCCTGGCTCAGCCTTAGCAGAGTGGGTATTTAAGCCCTATTTCCTTCTCTCCCCTTTCCCTCTCTCTTCCTCTAATACTTTCTTCCTCCTGTTTGTAATTAAAACACCATGAAAAAGGTTGGCAGCTGACTTGAGTTTTCATTTAGGAATGACATAGCTGAATTCCTTGGTGACCTTAAATTAATATATATCAGTCCATTAAAGTGATTTCACTATCACAGTGGCCAAAAATTAAAATATTGTTTAGCACCAAGTAAGTTTCTAACTAGACATTCTATAACCCCAAAATATAAAACCACATTAGAATGACTGCATGGCAACTTCAGCTTCAAAAGTATTTTTAAAGTCAAATTTAAGTTTCAATATTGAAACAAACTCCAAAAATTCTCACAATTAAAATGCTTCTAAATTTTCCTAAATTTAAAACCTCATACACACCTCACACACACCCCTTTAGGGAAGTTGAGATGCTAGGGATTTTGAAACTGTTTTCATTCACCTTTAACTTCTTAACAACCATAACCATGCTTAAATAGCTTAGGCTTTTTACTTCTATTAACTATTACCTATTATGGAAAAAATGTTGCAACTAAGTCAGCTAATGTAAAGTCTGTAGATAAAAATTTGTTAAAATAATTTTCCTGATTTGACTGAGTTGTAGCCTTAGTTTTGGGTACACAATTCATTTTCCTGAGTATTTATTCATTGGCAATAAGGACTCATTTACTATTGAACTTCTGACTAAATCTATAGGTGAATGGATTAGCTTTCCTAGTCCCAAAGGTTCTCTTCTTATCTCCCTGTTTCCTGCCTTGAGGCTTCAAAATGTATAAACTTTACTGGTACTGGGGAGCAATTCAATGTTCTATCAGAATCTTGTTTATTAAAAATGCTTAGAATCTACTATTTATGTTCCTATATGTGACTATTTTTGGGTCATTGGGTGTTTCTAGGTTCAGTCAGGAGGATGCAACAGCAAGGGAGTTTCCCTGATAATAGTTCGCCTGGGTTTCTGGGGGTACAGTGCCCATGTCAATAGCACTTTCCTTTCAACAGTACAAGAATAAAATGTAATATTTTAAATTGTTTTACAAACCTGCAATTAATATATAAATACTACATTTTATAATTATACATTCGCTTAATGTTTAGACATCATTCATGATTTTATACCTTTAAAAATTTTCTATTTTAAAAAGCAATAATTTATCTACTTGGATATCTGTTATCTAAATTTCAGCTGTGCTTTTCATCACAACTATACTGGTCTGATTGGAAGAAATCACTAACTTTAGCCAGAAAACTAGAATTCTAGTTCCAGTTTAAGCATTTACTACCTATGTTACCTTCTCTAAGAGTCTTTATACCTCTAACATTCCATGAGTCTGTTTGTGTTTGAAAAGAAAACTCACTTTGAAAATGACTAAACTAAACACTGGAGTCATTTCTCCATTATGGTCTGAGGCTTAGATTGACTTTATGTCACTTTTGCACTTCATAGCATCATGCTCAGATATCACATGGATAAAAGAAAACAATGGTGAAGTAAGAGAGGACATAAACATAACCACTTACTCTAAGTATTCCTTTGACTTAGACTTGTACATTAGTTTCAATAAATATCATTACTGAGAAAAAAGAAATAAAATACAAAGATTAAACACTTTGGGGCAGATAGAATAATGTGAGTCTCTTAAGAACATTGTCTCAGAACACTATTTCTTTCAGACTAGTGGAAAGTGACAGCTTCTTCTTAATCCCTAAGACCTCTTTCAAATTCTGAGTATGGAGATCTAACTTTTATAACCTAGATCATCCTTGATCCAAAAGACAAGAGTGTATATGAAAACAATGTAAACCTTAAAATTTCCCAGACCCTACTTTATAAGATTGGATTAAGACCATTCCCTATTTGGGCAGTGAACTCTACTTAAAGCAGGAATGTGAGAATTCTACTTTACCTATTTGGGTCTGCCCTAGGGGAAGATAACATTGTAAACTCTTTTCTGAACAATGAAAAGTACTTAAACCCATACTTTTCTTAAGCTAAGTACCTATAAAGGTCAAGCAACTTGTGAATTTACAAGGAGCAAAGAACTGGAAAACTTACTCAGAGCTTTCCTGGTGTGAATTACTCAAAAATCCACACCTTCTTAGGTGTAGACTAAGAATGGGCGATCCTTTAGAAACATCTACAGTGATTGGTAGATGTAAGGACTTAGGGGAGGTGACAGAGGAGATTTTGCCCTTAAAAATAAGAGCTCAGGGAAGAGCTGGGAAAGTCATTCTGAAACATTCAGATTAGAGAGACTCATTCTGATGGAGACTGATTCTGGAAGACTCTTTGAGAATGAACGATGGCCTAGTGTTACTAGAATCCTTGTTTAGTCAGACCTTGTGGTGAGTGTTAAAAAACTGATTCTTTTCATACTCTCTCTCTCTCCTTTGATTACTCATTGAATTTGTTAATTAAAAATCTCTATAAAACCCAATTGACTTGGGTATTTGAATAATTGGGAATATTTCCCTGGTGACCACCTTATATTTGATTTTAAAACCCAAGACACTGTAGTGAAGCATATTTCTGCGGTCAAATTTACTCACCCTCTCTTATATCTATCACAATTTATATCTTCCACTATTTTAATCACTACAGTTTAAGACCTCAACCATTTTAAATCTCACAACAATCAGCCTACTTACTCAATACCCCTTTCATCTAGGAAGAGAGAAAACTCTTTTATCAGAATTGATTTGCTGTGTTCATAAAAAAACACAAAAACACACCCCAACATTTGCCAAAGAGGTGTTGGAGAAGGAGAGAGCAAAGCCAGTACTTTCTGTCTACCTTAATTGTCATTTGTCAAATAATCAGAATGAAATTTTTTCTGCTTTAGTCAAATGACACACTTTTGAGCATCTGAAGTAGTCAGCCAGCCAATAACATCTGCTTTGTAAGAGGCAATAGGGACATAGAAGGAAGAACAGTGAACCAGGACTCAAGAAATAAAATCTAGTTTTGATTCTGATGCCTATTGCTTGCATGATCTTGAGTAAATCTCTGACCTTCACTTTCTTCAACTCTAAAATGAGATTGTTAGACCAGATAACATCAAAGTCATGGGATCTTAACCTGTTTATATCCCTTTGGCAGTCTGGTAAAATCAAAGTACTATTCAAAATGATGTTCTTAAGTACATAAAATAAAAGGGGATTACAAAGGAAACCATTACAGTGAACTTCAGGCAAAGTTTTAATAAATTATAATTTGAAATATTAACTTAAAAAAATAACTTCACATATGCCATGTTAAGAACTCCACTAAGTTTTCTTCTGGATTTAAATATATATCACAGTAACAATGATGATGATGATGGTGATAAACACTATATTGTGCCATACAATGTACTAAAGACTTTAAAAATATTAATTCATTTCATACCCGAAAATCATGGAATATAGACTCTATATTTATCCCCATTTTAGAGATGAGGAAACTAAAGTAAATGGAGATTAAATTACTTAAGCAGAGTCAAACAGTGAGTAAATAAATGTTTGAGACAGAATTTGAATTCATGTCTTCCTGATGCTGGACTTAAGTACTCTATTCATTATGCCACCTAGCTTAATTTTTATATAATAACAATAAAATAGTTTCAGGTATACATATTATATATATATATATATTATTACTCAGAATTCCTTTACTTTCATAAATTCATAATCTCTGTATTCTACAGATGCACAATTTTTATTTGTCAAGTCCTCTTCCCTTGTATTTATAATATAGCATCTCTTACTTTCTTGCTGTTTCCTATACTTGTCCCTACATTCTCAGTTCAAGTTTCTTTTCCTTTGCTGTCCTCTGTGCCTGGAATGTTATTGTTCTTCCTTGCCATGTCTTAGTTTCTCTAAATGCCTTCAACACTAACATCAAAATCCAACTTCTGAAAGAAGCCTTTCCTGATGTCCCCCACTGTTAGTCCCTTCCCTCTTGCATCTATTCTGTATAATCTTGAATCTAGATAGTTATTTACATATTGTAGCTCCCATTAGAACATGAGTTTCTTATAGGCAGAGACAACACTTTTGGGTTTCTTTTTATCCCTGGGCTGGAACATTCCAGTTCCTGGAAAAAGGTAAGCAATTAATAAATGCATGTTGAATTACTAATTGACTGAGTAGAGTTATATAAACTCAGGGAAGAGAAAGTATCCAAGAAGAGAAGATAGTCAACAGTGCCAAGTAAGACAAAAAGGCTAAGAAGGATGAGAATTAGGGGAAAAATCATCACATTCAGCACATAAAGTTCAATACCTATCCCCTTTCCAACTGTGGGAAAGGGATGGGGATTGATCAATTAATATGCATTTAATAAGCATATGTTAAATTCCAGACACTTTCCTAGGGACTGAAAAGAATGAATCTCTTTGTAAGAGGCTTGCATTCTAATGAGATCATCAGTCAATAATTAGCATTTCTTGAACCAGTTATATGTCAGGCAAGGTGCTAAGCTCTGGAAAGGTACTGAACTTGTGATCTCATTGACATCTGAAGCTACTGAGTGAAAAGAAAAAAAAAACAAACTCCCTTTATCAGTGTAGGTCACCTCCTTAGCAAAACTCCTAAAATGCTCTTTTTTTCCCACTGCTTTCTCCAGGCAAGTATTGTGGTGCTTCTTCCCCATGTCAGAATTGCTAGTTATAGCTCAAAGGGAAAAGGTCTGATTTTAGTGGCCTGGGAAGAGTGGTTTTATTTTGTCATTTTCACACTCCCTTTGATCTGTGGAACTGAAAAAACTTTGCACCATTAACTCCTGCACTCAAGAAATTCCAGTTAGTGAGGTGATGAGGCTGATTTTGCAGCACTTTCTGGAGCTGAACATTTAAAGCTCATCTCTCTCCAAGTTTTTCAGTGATTGCAGAAATTGTTCTCAAATCACCTTGTGTTCCCATCATCCGCTTTTAATGAATTGCTTATGAAACACCACAAAACATTAGCTTTAAAGTGGCTGGAAATTCTGTGGTGATTCATGCATTGGGCCATAAGAGTACAGAGGCAGAGTAAGGCAGCTGATGAATTTTAGTTATTGGCTTCAAGAAAAAGGGGGGAAAGTATTGCTTAATTTATAAGACCCTCTCTAGTTAAATCCCCCAAGAGCCACGTTCCTACTTGAGAATGCACATCAGAGTCTCCAAATTCTATTAAAGTGATTTTCCAAGACATAACTGCAGCTCCCAGTAAAGGGTCCAACCACTGGAAACACAATCAATCACATTTCTGTGCACAGAGTGCTTAATGTAAGTACCTTGAGTGGTTCTCAGCAGTGACTGCATGAGTGAGAACAAGAGGCAGAAAGAAATACATGAAAACGAAGTAAAAATATAACTAAATAAACACAATTCTTGTTTGGAGTAAAAGCTATCTCAGGCCACAACCCTTGTCATACCCAGAAGCAGGTTGTGCCTCATGCAGTCAATAATAAGTGGAAATCTCAGCAGTTGGTACCTAAGCAAACCTTCACAAGTGAGATAAGTTTTGTTAAAAGAATCAAGGGCTTTGCCAGCCCCACATAAAAGTGGAAAATAATGTGTTTCCCTCTCCTCTTCACAGAAATATGAGATTGTAGGTATGGAATATTGCATATATTGAGCAAAACCTTTAATATGTTGGTTAGCTTAATTGAACCAGTTTTTTTAAATTCCTTCTTTTTTAAATCTTGTTATAAGGCATGGATCACTAGTAGGGGGTAGGGGGATAACATTAAAAAATTAAAGGAGATGTAGAAACAAAAGATTTCAATAAAATTACCAGAAGAATAAAAAATATTTCAGTAAAAGATATTTGGCTCTTAAAAATCAAGTGACATTTTTTACATCAGTAGAGGAATTCTACAATCAACAAAAAATGTAATAGTGAAGAGGATTGTTGGAGTCATCTACATTTAATTTTTATTTTACATGAAAGGAAACTGAAAACCAAAGACAATGCCTGATTTGAGCAAAGTCACACAGTAAGCAAATCAGAAACAAGGTTTCTTGGCTACCAGAGAAATGGTTTCTTTATCATAGAAAATCAGGAAATCAGAAATATTACTTTGACACTTGATAATTGTATGTAGTTGAACAACTTATTCTTACCTGTTTGAGCCAATTTATTTATATGTAAAGCAGCAATGGTATTTGTAACCTCCCAAGAAAAGGTAGGACTGTAGGGGTCAAGTGAGGTTGCATATCATGAAACTGCTCCATGAGTATAAAATAATTATATAAACGTATTTTCACTTTCGTTTTTATTTATACCGCAGGCAAAGAAATCATTCTAAACCACTGATTTCCAACCTTTTTTAGACCTGGGGCACATTATTTTTTCCCTCAATTTCCTGCTGCATATGCCTATGCAAAAAGAACTATATGGTGTATAACTTAAAAAAATAAAAGGAAGGCAAATTGCTTAACCCCTTGAGGGCTTACTGCCATTATAGTGGTGAGGGGTAATACTAAAAACTGATAGTTCTATGACAAAGTAGCATAGGAATCCTTATAATAATCATACATTTGTCTTCAGTTCCTCCCAGTGGTCATAAAGAGAAAAATTAATGCTGCATAATCAGTTCAATTTATTCCTTGCTTCCCTATAGCATGGTCATCTTTGGAAATTACTTTCTGGACCAGAAGTATAATTCTAGTTAGCTGATTGAAACAATGTTTTACCACTGAGCATTTTTAGCCTGACTTACTTTTTTTCAAAAGGAAAAAGAGAAAAGATGTTCACTTTAGAAATATCCATTTATGTGAGAAATTTATTTTTCTGTTAAAGAGCTGTACTAAAAATAAAACAAGGGAATTCTTCTTCATATCAGATACTAATTTTATTTCAATTCCTTAGGGTTCTTAATTTTTTATATAAGGCAGTGTGAAATTTTTAAATTCAAAAATCCACTGATCAAGAGTTTTGGCAAACCATACCAGCACTTTATTGCTCTCTAGTCTGCTTTAGAAATGGACAAGGAAATAAAAGTTTGTTTGAATCTGGATGGCTGGACATTTCCACTTGTTTGATAACCAAGGATATGGTTCTAATATGTAGAACAGATGATTAGACTTGGCACTTCTATAATTGATGATGAACTGATGAAAACCAAGCATTTGGCTTTTCATATCAGTCTATTTTTTTTCTAGTTTATTAATGTAAGTTATGTGCTGTCAAGTGGCTCAAATGGAAACAGGAATCTCTGAAATCTTTCCCACTCTATTCCAAGGGAGACTATTAACTGAGCCTTAGAGTAGGAGGGAGCAAAAAATAGATGCCACAAGCCTGGTTGCCTTATTCTCCCCTGAGAAAGCAAATATAAGACTACAATGAAATCAGTTTACCCCTAAATATTCTTTTTTTTTAAACATTATTTTATTTGGTCATTTCCAAACATTATTCATTGGAATCAAAAATCATTTTCTTTTCCTCCCCCTGCCACCCTCTCCCATAGCTGACGCATGAATGATTCCACTGGGTATCACATGTGTTCTTGACTCGAACCCATTTCCGTGTTGTTGGTATTTGCTCTAGAGTGTTCATTTAGAGTCTCTTCTCAGTCATATCCCCTTCACCCCTGTAGTCAAGTAGTTACTTTTCTTTGGTATTTTTACTCTCACAGTTTATCCTCTGCTTATGGATAGTGTTTTTAGATGCCAGCAGATTGCTCAGGGACACTGCATTGTCCCTAATGGAGAAGTCCATTACCTTCGATTGTACCACAGTGTATCAGTCTCTGTGTATAATGATTTCCTGGTTCTGCTCCTTTCGCTCTGCATCACTTCCTGGAAGTTGTTCCAGTTCCCATGGAATTCCTCCACTTTATTATTCCTTTTAGCACAATAGTATTCCATCACCAACATATACCACAATTTGTTCAGCCATTCCCCAATTGAAGGGCATCCCCTCATTTTCCAATTTTTGGCCACCACAAAGAGTGCAGCTATGAATATTCTTGTACAAGTCTTTTTCCTTATTATCTCTTTGGGGTACAAACCCAGCAGTGCTATGGATGGATCAAAGGGCAGACAGTCTTTTAGCGCCCTTTGGGCATAGTTCCAAATTGCCTTCCAGAATGGTTGGATTAATTCACAACTCCACCAGCAATGAATTAGTGTCCCTACTTTGCCGCATCCCCTCCAGCATTCATTACTTTGCAAAGCTGTCATGTTAGCCAATCTGCTAGGTGTGAGGTGATATCTCAGAGTTGCTTTGATTTGCATATCTCTGATTATAAGAGATGTAGAGCACTTTTTCATGTGCTTATTAATAGTTTTGATTTCTTTGGTTGAGAACTGCCTATACATGTCCCTTGCCCATTTATCAATTGGAGAATGCCCTGATTTTTTGTACAATTGATTTAGCTTTTTGTAAATTTGAGTAATTAATCCTTTGTCAGAGGTTTTTATGGAGATTGCTTCCTAATTTGTTGCTTCCCTTCTGATTTTAGTTACATTGGTTTTGTTTGTACAAAAACTTTTTAATTTGATGTATTCTAAATTATTTATTTTGCATTTTGTGACTCTTTCTAAGTCTTGCTTAGTTTTAAAATCTTTCCTTTCCCAAAGGTCTGACATGTATACTATTCAGTGTTCGCCTAATTTTCTTATAGTTTCCTTCTTTATGTTCAAGTCAATCACCCATTTTGAATTTATCTTGGTGTACGGTGTGAGGTGTTGATCTAAACCTAATCTTTCCCACACTGTCCTCCAATTTTCCCAGCAGTTTTTATGAAATAGTGTATTTTTATCCCAAAAGTTGGGTTCTCTGGGTTTGTCGTATACTATCTTGCTAAGGTCACTTACCCCAAGTCTATTCCACTGATCCTCCTTTCCGTCTCTTAGCCAGTACCAAATTGTTTTGATGACCACTGTTTTATAATATAGTCTGAGATCTGGGACTGCAAGGCCCCCTTCCTTTGTATTTTTTTTTCATTATTTCCCTGGATATCCTTGATCCTTTGTTCTTCCAAGTGAACTTTGTTATGTTTTTTTCTAAATCAGTAAAAAAAAATTTTGGAAGTTCAATGGGTATGGCACTAAATGGATAAATGAGTCTGGGTAGGATGGTCATTTTTATTATATTGACTTGTCCTACCCATGAGCAGTTAATGTTCTTCTAATTGTTCAAGTCTAGTTTTAGTTGTGTGGAGAGTGTTTTGTAGTTGTGTTCATATAATTCCTATGTTTGTTTTGGGAGATAGATTCCTAAGTATTTTATTTTGTCTAAGGTGATTTTGAATGGGATTTCTCTTTCTAGTTCTTGCTGCTGAGCTGTGTTGGAAATATATAGAAATGCTGATGACTTATGTGGGTTTATTTTGTATCCTGCAACTTTGCTAAAGTTGTTGATTATTTTGATTAGCTTTTTGGTTGAATCTCTAGAATTCTTTAAGTAGACCATCATGTCATCTGCAAAGAGTGATAACTTGGTCTCCTCCTTGCCTATTTTAATGCCTTCAATTTCTTTTTCTTCTCTAATTGCTACTGCTAGTGTTTCTAGTACAATGTCAAATAATAGAGGTGATAATGGGCATCCTTGTTTCACTCCTGATCTTATTGGGAATGCATCTAGTTCATCCCCATTGCAGATGATATTAGTTGATGGTTTTAGATATATACTGTTTATTATTTTTAGGAATGACCCTCCTATTCCTATGCTTTCTAGTGTTTTTAATAGGAATGGCTGTTGTATTTTTTCAAAGGCTTTTTCTGAGTCTATTGAAATAATCATGTGATTTTTGTGATTTTTGTTGGTTTGCTTGTTGATGTGGTCAATTATGTGGATGGTTTTCCTAATATTGATCCAGCCCTGCATCCCTGGTATAAATCCTACTTGATCATGGTGAATGACCCTTCTGATCACTTGCTGGAGTCTTTTTGCTAGTATCCTATTTAAGATTTTTGTATCTATATTCATTAGGGAGATTGGTCTATAATTTTCTTTCTCTGTTTTTAGCCTGCCTGGCTTTGGGATCAGAACCATATTTGTGTCATAAAAGGAATTTGGTAGAACTCCCTCTTTGCTTATTAACCCCTAAATATTCTAAATAAATGGCACAGTCAATTCAGAAAAATGATCAACTTTCCTGCTTCTATTTCTTTTTTAAAAAACCCTTACATTCTCAATATTATGTATTGGTTTTAAGGCAGAAGAGTTGTAAGGGCTAGGCAATGGGGGTTAAGCCCAAGATCACACAGCTAGGAAATATCTGAAGCCAGATTTGAACCTAAGACATCCTGTCTCTAGGTCTGGCTCTCAGTCTGCTGAGCTACTCAGCTGCCCCCATCTAGCACTTTCTTAATATCTAATTAATCTTTTTGGATTCCTCCTTAAGGATTTCCTTCCTTAAGGAGGGGAAGGAGAATAGCTCCACCCAGAATACCTCTGGCTTTCTAGAAACAAATTCTAGTGGATGACTGCAGCCATGCCTACTAAGAGGGCTCTACATGCCTTTTCTGAAACACGTGCCACAGATTCACCATCACAGGTCTACTTTGATAATATCCTTACTAAACTCTAATGCCCAGATTTGAATTAAATCTGAGGTCTGAATACTACAGAGAGTTCAGTGTTACTGCCACTATCACTATGTTTAACTTAATATTGTCCAAAGTTTTATGACTTGAATATCAAACTATTGACACATTGAACTTGAAGTCCACCACACCTTCTTCTCCAAATGAATTTCAGAACAAATGCTCTCTTAAGCATGCCTCCTTTCATGGACTTGTGAAGTTGATTTTTTCTGTTATTTTTCAGGTTAAAAACTTCATCAAATATTTAAGGATGTGAGTTATTCTTCAATTAATAAATGGTTAAAATATATGAACAGGCTGTTTTTGGACAAATAATTCAAATTTTTATATAAGTATATGAAAAAATTCTCTAAATTATTATTGAATAGAGAAGTGCAAATCAAAACATTTCTGAGATATCTAAATATGTCCAATTGGATAAAATGACAAAAGAACAAAATGACAAATGTTGGAGAGGATGGGAAAAATGGGACACTAATCCACTTTGGTGATTTTGTGAACTGACACAATCATTGAGGAGAACAGTCTGGAATTGTACTCAAAGATTCATAACACTGTATATTTTTGATCCAGTAATACCCCTATTAGGTTTATTTCCTAAAGTGACCAAAGAAAAAAGAAAAGGAAACCATATGTTCTAAAATATTTATAGCTGCTTTTAAAGTGGTAGCAAAGAACTGGAAACTAAAGGGATGTACATCAATTTGGAAATGACTAACTAAATTGTAGTATATGATTATAATGGAATGCCATTGTGCTATAAGAAATGACAAACATGATGGTCAAAAAACAAACATGGAAAGACATCTATGAAGTGATACAAAGTAAAATCAGCAGAATGAGGAAAATATAGCATACAGTAACAACAACAATGTATGATGATAAACTGTGAATTATTATCAACAAAGCAAGGATACAGGACAACACAAGGGTACTTGTGAAGAAAAAAGGATATATACTGCCATAGAAGAAACAGATGAAGTCCAAATGCAGATTGAAACATACTGTTCTTCATTCATTTACTCTATTAATTTTTTCTAGTGTAAGCAATATGTCTTTTTTCATAAAATGATGTACAGGGAAATCTGTATTATATAAAAATATATGTACAACCTATATAAGCACTGGCAAAGATTGTAAAGGTTGAGTGCCCAAACTGCAACTTCAAGCTGCCTGTGAGCCCCACACATTAGCCCAGTGAGTGAAAGGAAAAACTGCTGGCTTTGGGTGTCTGGACAGAGGGGCAGGGAATGCAAAAAATGTCCCCAGGCACTGAGAAGAGGGAAAACATAGCTGCTCCCCATGCCGGCTGGGGCACATGTGTCAATACTTTGCCACAGCTGACCTATATCATATTACCTGCTTTTTGGGGAAGGAAAAGTAGGGAGGAGGTAGGTGAAAAAAAGATGTATTTTTAGACATGGTTAATGTGAAAAAATATTATAATTTATTAAATATTTATAAGAAATCATATGTATTATATTACCATTGTGTTATATATAAAAATAAATAGTAACAAAAATCATTAAAAGAAAACAAAAAGAAATTACTTCTCCTTGTCAGTTATCATTATCTCATCTACCAAAATTCCTTTTTCTTTAATTGTTTCACACACATATATGTATAAATATGCATGTACACACACACATATATAAATCTTTGTATATATTACATGCATGCATATATATATATATATATATATTCTAGATATTAGGCTCCATAAAGAGAGCTTTACCAGATATTTGAATAATTAAAGTCCTCCATCAGTGTCTTCTTTCTGCCCAAGCGGCCTGTAGTATACACAGCAATATCTTCCCCAAAACTTTTTTATTTTCCTCTCTATTGACCTTCACTCAAAAACTCTATGTTGTTCTCCCCTCATGTGTTTCCTGGATGTCCTCACAATTTGTAGTGTGTATTCTTTGCATTTCTTTTTATATTTGTATTTTTTATTAATATAGTTCATCCACAGATGTCTCAGCCCCTCTCTACCCTCTTCACATCACAAAAGGTATTAACCAGGAGACTTAAATCTTTCATATTTCCATTTTTCAGTTCACTCTCTGGAAGTAAAATTCACAATTTATTCCTCCAGTGTTGATTCTGTAGCTCTGTGTGATGTTCTCTTGGTTCTACTCATTTTGTACTTTATTATCCAATGTAGTCCTTTCCCAGTTTTTTTATTAGCCTGCTTATAATTTCTCAAGGTACAGTAGTATTCCATAACAGTCATATACCAAAATTTGTTTAGCAATTCTGCAATTTCTGGGCATCCCCTCAATTTCCAATTATTTGTCACCATAAAGAGAGCTGCTATAAATATTTTGAAACAAAGAGTTCTTTTTCTTCTCCCCTGATCAACTTGAGAAACTACCCCAGCAATGGCATTGTCAGGTCAAAAGGCAAACACAGTTTTAAAACTCTCTGGATATAATTCCAAATTGCTCTCCAAAATGGTTGGATCAGTTTACGGTTCTACCAGTACATTTTAGTATCCCCATTTATCCCCATCCCCTGCAACATTTGAGATTTTGTCTTTTGTCCTTTTAACCATTCTGATTTCCGTGTGATGATATCTCAGAATTCTTTTGGTTTTCATTTATCCAACCAGTAAGGGTTCAGAGCATTTTTTTTCATATACCTTTATATTGCTTTGCTGTCTCCCTCTGAAAACTGTCTATTCATATATTTTGTCCATTCTTCAATTAGGGGATGGTTCTTATTCTTATAATTTAATATTTGATACAATTCCCTATGTATTTTAGATATGAGATTTTTATCTGAGAGATTGTCTATACACTTTTTATCCAATTTTCTGCTTTCCTAATCTGGGAATATTGGTTTTATTTGTACAAAACTTTTTCAATTTAATGTACTCAACATTATCCATTTTATATTACACAATACTTTTCATTTCTTTTTGACTCATGAATTTTTCTCTTATGCATAAATCTGATAGACAATCTGTTCATATTTCTATAATATTCACAAAATATCTTCTTTTAGGTCTAGATCATCTATATATTTTGAAACATCTGAAGTAAATTTGAACAGGGAATAAATAATCTATCAATAATTTTATCAAAATAACAAGTTATAAAATAAATCCTAATAAATCATCAGCTTTTTTATGAATTACCAACAAAGTCCCACAAGAGATAGAAAGAAATACCCCCATTTAAACTACCAGACATCTGCCAAAACAAACCCAGGAACTACATGAATAAAATTATAAAACACTCTTTATACAAATAAAGTTAGAGTTAAATAAATGGAGACTTACTAATTGTTCATGGATGGACAGAGCCAATATAATCAAAATGCCAATTCCACCTAAATTAAACTACTCATTCAATTCCACCAAAATCAAATTATCAAAATTTATTTTATTGAGATAGAAAAAATAAATTTGAAAGAATAAAAAGATGAAGACTATCAAGAGAATGGATAAAAAAAACAAATGCAAAAGAAGAAGGCTTAGTTCCTAATTCAATAATTTGTGTGTTCTTCTTGATGGTTATATGAATTTACTCACATAATCTCCAAAATTTGCTTTTAATAAATGCTTATTGGTTAGTTGGTTGGTTTATTAATTGATAAACATGTATACAGAACATATGGGAAATTCTTTAAAGAAGAATCCAAAAAGATTAACTAGACATTAAGAAATCTCTAGATGGGGACAGCTGGGTAGCTCAGTGGCTTGAGAGCCAGACCTAGAGAAATCAGTTCCTAGGTTCAAATCTAGCCTCAGACATGTCCTACTTGTGTGACTCGGGGCAAGTTACTTAACCCCCATTGCCTAGTCCTTACCACTCTTTTGCCTTGGAACCAGTACATATTCTAAGGCAGTACAGATTCTAGGGCAGAAGTTAATAGTTTTAAAAAATTGCTAGAGGATGAACAGTCACTCATATTAAACCACAGTTTGACAAAAGATGAAATCTCCTAATTCCTACCTAAATATTGGACTGAGAATACTCAGGACCATGGATTTGCTAATATATGTCAATTGCATTATAAACTGAGTTATGAACAACATCTGAGACTGATGTTTTTATAACATATAGGAAGAATCAAGGAATCAGTAATATCTTTAATCATAATATGAGGAAATGTACATGCAAAACAAGATGCCCATATACTTTAGATATTTGAGGACAATGAAATATTTAAATAAAAACAGTTTTCTTCTAAGTCTGGAGAACATGTGCAACACTGTCAAAAATATTTTACAGGGTAGATTAGGGGATATGATTCATGTGGTGACAGGCAAAGAGAAAAAATGTCAAAAATAGATGGTGTCATCTCTGGAAGAGTGAAAAGCCTGTCTCCCAGGGAAGTTTTTCCTTATCCTTCAAGGTTGAGGGGTGGGGCATGCTGCAGAGAGACCAATGAAAAAGGCTCAACCACAATGGGATATTTGTGGTGTTGGCATATGGAAACTATACACACTATGTACTAGGGGAAAGGAAATAGTGATTCTGATGGGGAAGAAACTCACTCAACTGCTCTCCTGGGTTGTGAGGGAGGGAGGGAAGGAAAGGAGGAAGGAAGGAAGGAAGGAAGGAAGGAAGGAAGGAAGGAAGGAAGGAAGGAAGGAAGGAAGGAAGGAAGGAAGGAAGGAAGGAAGGAAGGAAGGAAGGAAGGAAGGAAGGAAGGAAGGAAGGAAGGAAGGAAGGAAGGAAGGAAGGAAGGAAGAAAAGATTTATTAAGTGCTTCCTATGTGCTTGATGATATACTAAGCAGTTTATAATTTTTCTCACTTAGACTTCACAACTTTTAGGAGGCATGTGCTACTATTACCACCATTTGAAAGATGAGGAAACTGAAGAAGGCAGTGGTTAAATGAACTTGCCTGGAATCCCATAGCTAGTAGGTGTCTGAGACTAAATTTTAGGAAGTTCCATTTTCCCTCAAATTTAACTCCCATGGGCTAAAGGTCAGCTAATTCTAGTTATGCCTTTCTTCTGCATTAGTCCAGGAAATATGGGAACCAATAATTAAAGGGAATATGGAGGAGTACTATAGCCAATAATTCATTTTATCCTAAATGATCCTCAAAAGAACTTTCAGGATGGGTGGTGCCATCATTATAGGTGGGTTCCATTCATTAATAAAGATGATTATATATCTACACATTAGTAAAAGATGTTTAGGGGTCACTCTAGCTGAAAAATTCACCACTTTACAGGAACATTAATCATGATTCTTGTCTGTTAGGCTTTCCTTTGGATGACAGACATACAGTATCAAAGGTCTAATCTTCAAAGACTTTCTAGTACAATAGATCCTACAAGAGTTTGAAGTCTGTTGGCAAAACTTCAAGAATCTCGGTTTATTTCAATGTCACAATGAGGCATTATAATAGCATTTAAATGAAAGCACATGCATCCATAAAACAGATCTCTGTTTAAAAATACCTACTAGGTGATCAGGGAAGTTCCAAAAGAGAAAAAGATATCTGAATTAATCTTATCAACAGGCATCCAGTCAATAGGCATTAATTTTTAAGGACTTAATATATGACAGGTATTCTATGAAGTACAGACATACATAACAAAACAAAACATAAAAACCACTATGGTCTCTGCCTTCAAAGTGTTCAGATTTAAAGGAAGTAGGTGACATGTGGAAAATGTACATACAAATACTTACAGTGTAAATGGACTGTTATCTCAGAGGGGAAGCATTAGCAATGACTAAAATATATGGAAAAGCATAAAAAAGTGGAGAAAATGAAAGGGACAGAGAGTTAAAAAGAAATAAATTGCTGAGAAAAAGAAAGTTTAGGATAATGGTTCTTGAATTGCAAAGATATCAAGAACAGTAAAATAAATAAATGCCAAGAGTCAGTGCCATGAATATTCAAGGTATAATTATCTTCATTTGCTATTAATAGTCAATAAAATGTAAAACTATAATTTTGATAATATTAAAAAGTAAAATGTTTTGCTTTATTACAGCATTTCTCAATCGTCTTATATTACTGTGTAATATTCTCCTGTGTCTAAGATTAAGAAATAATAGCTAAGACTAATGAAGCTATATATTGCTTATTACATTTCAGTCCTTTTGTAAAATATGGATCAAATGTATTGCTATTTAATGAACCAAATAGCAAGAGCACTTTTGTTAATGTGAATTAAACATGTTTATAACTCTCACTGTTAACTTCTGATGCATCAATATAAATAAGCATTGCTCTCAGGTGGTGTTCTGAATTAACCACTGGCAAGACTCTTCTTTACTTCCAAGAATATGTATTATTTTCTTTCTTCCTTCCTGCCACCCTATCTTTTTCTTTATTTCTTTCTTCCTTACTTCTTCTTAAAGAAAGTTTATATTTAATAGACATCAAACAATATATATATTATGCAAAAAGATTACATAAGTAGTATTTCTTCTAGTACTTCTAGTACATTCAATCTGACTTTTAAAAATATATGTTAAATTTAACTGAATAGAAATGAAATCACATACTTTTTCCCTCTCTGAATTTCCTACTGCTCTCTTATAAGTGTTTTTTTAACATTTTATCTATACTTTTATCTTTATTTGAATAAATATTACCAACTACTAAGTCCCCCCCATAAATCTCCTATTCTAAATAGAAACCTTCTCTTCTACCACATAAATATAGAAAAGTAAAAAAAAAAACTGCCCATTGTCCATTTGCAAAAATGTAGAGAGCCTTTAGTACCTCTAAAACACTGAATCACTGTCAAGAATTGGGAGGCATATATCCTATCAGTCTTCTGAAGTAATGGCTGGTATTTGAATTGGTCAGAATTTTTAAGTCTCAAAATATTTTTTCCTTTGCATTATTCTCTTCTGGTATGCTCACTTCACTGTAATCAATTCATAAAAAATTTGTGCTAGTTTCTCTGAATATATAATTTTCCATTATATCATGTACTATATTGTACTCAATTCCCCAATTGTTGCTATGATATTCTGGGAAAGAAAGAGAACTAGGTCTATATCCAAGAATCAAATACTGATCAAAACTGACTATATTCTTACAGGGGAAAGTATGGTCATTCAACAAAATAGAAGAATCTCAAGCATTTGTAAAGAAAAGACCAGACATGAACAGAAAATTTGATGCCCAAGCACATAACTCAAGAGAATCATCAAAAGGTAATTAAAAAGAGGGGAGTAAAAGAAAAACAAAACAAAACAAGTAAAAAAAACTATTTTAAGAGACCCAATAAGTTAAAATGATATGTAACCCTATAAGAAAAGAGGTCATTGGTAACTCTTAAAAATTGTTATTATCACCTGGGCAGCTAGAAGAATTACACTTAAAGGGAACTGTGACAAACTTTATAGGATGAAATAACAAGACAAAAATATGAATATAGATATGTGTATGCATAAATACATAGACATGTGTATATAGATATATAGATATAATTAGAACTAAAAAAGAGGTGAATATTAAAATAAATGGGGAAAGAAACAAACAGGTGTAAATTTATATGTCTCAAAGGAGCTCATGGCGAGAGGGGGGAGAACATCAATACACTGGAAGGGTAAAGAAGTTGGAGGTAGGAAATACACAATTCTTACATGCAATGAAATTGACCCAAACAGGGAAGAACAATCCAATCCATTGGAGCAGAGAACAGATTTGTGCCCTATAGGGAAGTAGAAGGGTCACAAACAGACAGGTGGGGAGGTAAGCAGTACAAGGGAGGGAGAGGGTGGAGGGGTAGTTTTAAAAAGACTGCAAAGAAAATAAGGGGGGAATAAGAAGGGGTAGAAAGGGAAGTAAAACAAGGGTGGGAACTAAGGGAACTGATTAAAAACAAACATTGGTGTAAAGGAAATAGTGAAAGAAGAAAAGGCAAGACTAGGAGTAGAAATCAAATGCTGGGAAATACACAGATGGTAATCATAACTCTGAATTTGAATTGAATGAACTCACTCATAAAATGCAAGCAAAGAGCAGAGTAGATTAGAATCTGAAACCCTATCATAAGCTGTCTACAAGAAACATACATGAGGAAGGTAGATACGCAAAGGGTGAAAGTAAGAGGATAGAGCCAAATCTATTGGGCATCAACTGTTAAAAAGGAGGCAGGAGTCACAATCATGATACCTAAGAAAGCCAAAGTAAAAATAATCTGGTTAAAAGAGATAGGGAAAGTAATTACATCCTGATAAAAGGCAGTATCGAAAATGAGGAAATATCTCTACTCAACATATATGCACAAAATGGCATAGCATCCAAATTTCTAAAGGAGAAACTAGTGGATGTCAAGGATGAAATAGAAAAACTATACCAGTGGGAGATATGAACCTTCCTCTATCAGAACTAGATTAATTAAACCAAAAAATAAATAAGAAAGAGGTAAGAGAAGTGAATGAAATCTTAGAAAAAATAGAATTAATAGTTATGTGGAGAAAAATAGAGACAAAAAGGAATACACCTTCTTTTCAATAGCACATGGTACATTCAAAAAGATTGACCATGTATTAGGGCACAAAAACATTGCAAAGAAGTGCACAAGAGCAGAAATAATAAATGCAACCTTCTCAGATCACAACACAATGAAAATAATAATTAGTAAGGGTACATGATGAGGTAAATAGTATACTATATAGTATACTATATATATTATATAGTATACTTTTCAGATCTTTGGGAAAGACTTTAAAACCAAGCAAGAGCTAGAAAAAAATCACAAAATATAAAATCAATAATTTTGATTACATCAAATTTAAAAGTTTTTGTACAAACAAAACTAATGCATCCAAAATTAGAAGGGAAGTAACAAATTGGGAAACAATCTTCATAACAAAAACCTCTGACAAAGGTCTAATTACTCAGATTTACAAAGAACTAAACCAATTGTACAAGAAATCAAGCCATTCTCCAATTGATAAATGGGCAAGGGACATGAGTAGGGAATTTTCAGTTAAAGAAATAAAAACTACCAATAAGCACATGAAAAATTGTTCTAAATCTCTTATAATCAGAGAGATGCAAATCAATCAAAACAACTCTGAGGTATCACCTCACACCCAGAAGATTGGCTAACATGACAGCAAATGAGAGTAATGAATGCTGGAGGGGATGTGGCAAAGTTGGTGGGACATTAATGCATTGCTAGTGGAGTTGTGAATTGATCCAACCATTCTGGAGGGCAATTTGGAACTATGCCCAAAGGGCACTAAAAGAGTGTCTGCCATTTGACCCAGCCATAGCACTGCTGGATTTGTACCCCAAAGAGATAATAAGGAAAAACACATGTACAAAATTCTTCATAGCTGTGCTCTTTGTGATGGCCAAAAATTGGAAAATGAGAGGATGCCCTTCAATTGGGGAAAAGCTGAACAAATTGTGGTATTTGTTGGTGATGGAATACTATTGTGCTCAAAGGAATAACAAGGTGAAGGAATTCCATGGGAACTGGAATAACCTCCAGAAATTGATGCAGAGTAAGAGGAGCAGAACCAGTAGAACATTATACATAGAGATTGATACCCTGTGGTACAACTGAATGTAATGAACTTCTTCATTAGTGGTAATACAGTGATCCTGAACAACTTGGAGGAATCTACGAGAAAAACCACTATCCACATTCAGAGGAAAAACTGTGAGAGTAGAAACACAGAAGAAAAGCAATTGCTTGAATACATGGCTTGAGGGGATATGGCTGGGGATGTAGACTCTAAATGAACATCATAATTCAGACACCAGCAACATGGAAATAGGTTCTGATCTAGGACACAAGTAATAACCAATGAAATTGCACGTCAGCTACAGGAAGGGTGGATGGAAGGGAGGGAGGGAAATAATGTCATTATTGTACCCAAGGAATAATGTTCTAAATTGACTAAACAAATAAATTCCAATAAATAAATAAAATTCTACATATGCTGAATTTGCTTTAGTAGAAGCTTTATTATCTTAGGCAATTAAAATTATCCATTTTCCTCAGTATCATCTCTATCTCTTGTTTGTTCAAGAACTCTCCCATTATCTATAGTTGTAAAAAATATATCCTATTTTGTCTTATTTGTTTATGATTTGACCTCATATAGTTAGACCACAAATTTCATTTTAACAGAATTTCTTTTATCCTCATTTCTTGCTATAACATGCTAGTTATATAAAGAAAGCCTGAGAGTTTTGGGGATTTATATCCTGACACCTTTCAAATATTATTAATTATTTCAATTATTTATTTTTCTTGAATCTCTGGAGTTCTCTAAGTAAATCACTAAATCATCTGTAAAGATCAAAAGGTTTATTTCTTTTTTGCCAGTCTTTATTCCCTCGATCTCATTCTTTTTATCACTGCAATAGCTTATATTTCTAGAACTATACAAAATAAAATATATTGATGGCAATGGTCATCTTTGTTTTAATCCAGTGTCATTCAAAGCTTCCTAGTGTTTATCACAGATAATGCTAGCTCTTGGATAATGTTTGTCATAAGTAGAGATCAATTCTTTGCTTTTTAGCACTTTAATAAAATATGAATAATGAGTAATAAAAATGAGTAATGGAGGTACAAAATGTTTCTATATCTATTGATATAATCATATGACTCAATTTTTTTATTGAGATTAGGTTTATAAGTTTCTTTAATGATGAACCATCTCTGAATACCTATTAAAAATTCAATCTGATCATCATGAATATGCTTTTTATCTTTTCTGGTAATCCTTTTCATAATATTTCATTCAATATCTGACATTTATTTTCTTCAGAGATATGAGTCTATATTTTTCTTTCTTCTTATTATCAACTTGCAAAGTATCAGCAAAATAAAAAAAATTCCTCATAAAAAGAATAATAGAAAAAGTACATGTGAAGCCATAAATACATCATAAATAATATAGCTTATTTTAAGATATATATCAAATTTAACATGGTAGTAAAAATATCATCCTGCTTGTCTTTTTATTTCTGGCTTTCTGAACTCTTCCATGTATGTTTCAAACTTTCATTAACACTTGGTTTTCTTTTCCTTTATAAATTTGTCACCACCCTCTATTCTTTGGTGGAGATTCTACCATGAAAATGAAACCCCTTCCTAGTAATAAATAAGTAGAGTCATTACATATATGGAGATTGTAATATTTCACACCTGAATGCCACATAGCTTCACTAAAAGAATATTATGTTTAGTATTAATTAAAATAATAATTTCAATTAATGTGCATCTAAAATATGCAGTTCTTTATCTCCCTATATAATATTATATGACACATTAAATAGAAAAAGAATAACAACCAGATAGAAACTTGTAATAAGACTGAAGTATATGAAAAAATATGAGAATTAGACATAATGATTATTGTGCTTGATAATTATAAAGCCTTTTAAGATATGTGAATGATCTCATTATCTCATTTAGATCTCAATGGTATTTTGAGGAACCCCCCTATATATGTTAGAGATGAGGAAACTGAGACTGGAAAGTTTAAAGGACATCAAGAAGAAAAGTGGATCATTAATGGCTTTGCCTGTTTTCCAAAAATCCATTCAGTTGCCTCCACTTTCCTGCTTCCAATGTAATCACTCAGTAGAAGCTACTCTTTACAAAATGATCTCTTAGCTGTCAAATAAAAAATATTCTCTCACTTCTCATCCTTCTTGAGTTTTCTGCAACACTTAACACTCATGACTAGCCTCTCTTTCTAGTCCCTTTTTTATCCCTGGATTTCTATGGTACTGTTATTCTCTTTTGCCTTTCCTTTGTTTAGCAATCACTACAGTTCAGATCCTCATCTTTCTCCCATGAGATCTTCATCTTGGGTCTTCTTTTCTCAAGAGTCTTTTAATAATCACATCAACCTGCATAAATTCAGTTATCAACTCTAGTCCTCTACTACATTTCCAGACCTTTCACACCTTTCTCCCTAACACATACTCTTCACACCAAATGACACTTTCTTCCTGACTCTCCCATGAACAAGATATCTCAGCTCTGGGCATTTTCTCTGACTCTCCCCCCAACCATAGAAAACCCTTCCTTTTCTGTGTTGACTATTTACCTTCCTGACTTCCTTTAAGATCTAACTAAAATCCAGTCTTCTAAAGGAAGTCATCACTAACCTGTATTTATTCAAATTCTTTCCATTTTTTAATTATTTCCAATTTATCCTGTATACAATTTGCTTTATATATCATCTCCTCCATTAGACTGTAAGGTTCTTGTGGTCAGGAACTATCTCTTCTCTCTTTTTTGTATCCTCAGTGCTTAGCACAGTATCTGACATATTAGGTTTTTAATAATTGTTTATTAAATAATTGAATGATTCTTGGGTTCCAGTCATTTATCATTAACTGATCATGTAATGTTTCACATCAAATTTGATATAGACTTCTTGATATAAATACTTCTAAAAAAGAATTCATTATTTATTCCCAAAACCCTCCTTTCTTTCAACTCTCCTATTTCTCTTGAGGGTATATTAATACTTCCAGTTAACTAAGTTCATAAACATCTATTTCTCCCAGTCCCTCAACTACAATATCTATAAAGCTCTTGTATCTTACCTAGTTTTCCCCACATCTTTATATGAGTCTTTTTTCTCTCTTCTCACATGGCCACCACCCTAGTTCAACAATTCTTGTCTAAGCTATTGCAATAGCTTCCTTTACATATGCCCAATCTTTACTACTCCAACCAACTCTCCAAACTAATATTTCCAAAACACAATAATGGCAACATGACTCCTCTAAATAAGGAGCTACATTGACTTCCTCATGCTTCTAAGACAAAATAAAAATTCCTCTTTTTGCTTTTTAAAGCTCAAAACTCTTCACTATCTGGCTTCAGTCTCTCTTTCCAATTATATTGAACACTGCACTTCTCCACTCATTCAATGTTCCAGTCAAGTGGACTTATTTTTATTCCTTTTGCATAATATATCACTTCAGTGCCTCTGCACAAGCTGAACCCAGAATTCTGAAAAAATACTCCTTTCTCACTTATGACTATTACAATCCCAAGCATTCTTCAAAAATACTTTGTGACAACTCCTCTGGAAAGGCTATTCTCATACCCAGTTATGAGTGAAATTAGTTTACATCTACTGTGTGTGAATGGTATGTAAGTATATATATATATATATATATATATTTTTGCAGACAGAGGTTAAGTAAGCCCCTGACCTATATATAGTAAGCCCCTTTAGGTCAGGGGCTTACTTAACCTCTGTCTGCATCAGTTTCCTCCTCTGAAAAATGGAGACAATAACAGCACCTTACTCCCAAGGAATTGTGAAGACAAAATGAGATATTGTTTGCAAAGTATCTTGGAAACTTTAAAGCATTATCTAAATGTTGGCTATTTCTCCCTTTTTGCCTTCCTTTCTTTCTTTTTGTCTTTGTGTCCACAGAATCTACCATAATAAATGACAGACTTTAGGCAAGCTTGTTGAATCAATTAATAAATATTAATAAACCCAATTGTTCAAATGGAATGTAGGGCATCCTATATTCCTTAAAATCTTTAACTAGATGAGAAAACTTTTGTTCGTTTAAAGTATAGTTCTGCTATGAAGAGGACCAACTTAGATGAATATCCTACAAGGACAGCCTCCCATTCTCTTTGATGATATGTCACTCTTAGCCCAATATGCTTTATTAATTCTGTAGGGTTTTCCCAGAGTGAGAGGCTTGTTATGGGAATGACCAAAGAGCTACCATTCACTCCTAAGGATTATTAGAGTAACTTTATGGTAAGGAGTGGAGACACTTCTATTCTTACAACTATAGATCCTGATAATCCATAGTTAGGCATCTCATTTATACAGTCCCAGAGACACCACTAACATGAAACATTCACTAATGATAAGGCAAAGGCAATAATTAGGATCACATAATATTTATGTGTAGAAGGCAAAAGTAAGAATAATAAAATTACAGTCACTCACAAACCTTTGTTATCTTCTCTAACACACTCAGTGATTATTTTGGAGAATGGGTACATGTTCACATAAATTTCTTAGTGGGACACATGAGTCAACAAACCCACATGTCCAGGACAACTCATGTCTTTATACCCAAGTCTGGGTTTTGGTGGTCTCTGTTAAGAAACAATTTGCATCACAAAACACTGAGTCCTCTTTTGTGCTTCTCTACCAGATAAACCCCTTTTCTAAGGGTCTCAGGTGACTGAAGCAGGGTTCATTTCATTCACTTAAATATCAGCATTAAATTCTTCCACAAAAACAACAATTTTAACTCCGAGGTCTCTAGCTTTATATAGGGAAGTTATCCTTGATAAGTGCCAAAGCAATAGGTCAATAGCAAGTGGTTGCCTGAAATTGAAGAACTGCAAAGTTATTCATATCTACTCTTGGTGCTCTTAGGAAATATACCTTCTCAATCTAGAGAGGGCAGTAGATGGCAATGTAGTCCAGCCCTTTAAGAATTTTTCCTTTCTTGGGGTAGAGACACCTCTTCACATATTAACAGGATCTGGCTTCCTCTGACTGACTCCCAGAACATTTTCAAAAGTTATCTTCCTTCATCCAGCTCTGTAGATTTAAAAGCAACAAATTTAGCCATATCTTCACACAATGAGATGAAATTTCTGCTTCCTCCAATGGACTCTAATGAGTTGTAAACCCCGAAATTGCCTTTAGTTATCTTTTTCACCTGAATCAGGCCCAAGTAGCAACTGTTACCTTAATTATCCTCAACTTTGAGCAGCAAGGTGTGGGGAAAGGTGGGCAGGGTTTTGCAGTCAGCATCTCACTTCAAACTCTGCTATATTTTTTCATATACGTGGCCTCAGCCCAGTTAATGAAATTATAGAAGATACATGCAAAGTAATGAAAGATTGGCATGCAAATAATTATAGCACCTAGCTTCCAAGGTAGTTTTGAGGATCAAATGAGATCATTGTTGAAAAACACTTTCTATAATGCCTAACACATAGTGAATATTACTGCTAGTGCTATGGGTACTACTACTGTTATTGCTGCTACTACTATTACTAATTCTGCTACTATTACTACTGCTACTACTACTACTACTACTAATGGTTTCATTATTATTTATTTAATAATTACAAATGCTATCTACATCTCTATAATATCTATAATATATTTTATTATTACATTTATATTTGTTTATATTATATATTATTAATCATCATATGATTATATCTATAGTAAATATAATTATTTACATTGTTTTAAAAGAAATATCTATACTTTGTTATCTCTTTTTGAGATATGAAGTTCTCCAGCCATGTTATTTGAAATTAGGAGATAGGTAGCCACTGACTTGATTAAGCCCTGATCATTCTTTTGATGATCCTTTAAAAAGATATATCCAAGAACATCTAAGTGACTCAGTGGATAGAGAGCCTGACCTGGGAGTGAGAGATTCTGAGCTTAAATCCTGCCTCAAACACTTCTTAGTTACATGAACCTGGCCAAGTACTTAAGCCTTAAGCCCAATTATCTAGCCCTGAATGCTTTTCTGCCTTTGAACTAATATCTAGTATTGATTCTAAGACAGAGTTTTATGTGTGTGTGTGTGTGTGTGTGTGTGTGTGTGTGTGTGTGTGGTGTGTGTATTTATCTACTATCAAGGAAGTGAATTTGGGTAATAAACATATGTGAGTAATGTGACCTCAGGTAACAGGAAAGAGAATCAGCTATGGAAGAGCAACTTTGCTATTGCAAGGGAATTTTTCCTGAATTAGGGATGGGAGTGAAAGAGTAGGTAGGTATGTATCTAATAGGAGTATCTAATAACTCATGAGCCCAGTTAGTCATGTCAAGGGACAGATCACAGGAGTCTGTATTTTTTTAGCAGATAAGAGAGTCAATTATGACTACCAGGAATTGAATTGTGGAACAGAACAGACTCAGTGATTGCAGTTGAACAATTTCCTTTATAGTGATCTTGTATTCATTGAAGGCAACATGAGAACACCATGATAAGTATAAGGATTATTGGGACCCTAGATTTTTTTGTGGCAGATCCTATCTTATTTTTTTAAAGAATATTTTGCACTTATCATTCTTATGATATCATCATATTAAAAGTCTTTACATTTTGGCTTCTTATTGAATAGGATGTTTTAAAAAAGAAGTAGAGTTAATGATAATCATATCAAAAAAGAACAAAAAGAATTTTGGTAAATCACTTAAAAATATAAATATGAAACCAAAAGAAAATACAGAATGGGACCAAGACAAACAAAGTAGAATTAGAACTTCCATGTTAAATTTGAAATGTATATTTTAAAAGCTGTAAAAAACCCCTTTGATATGTATATATGCATATATGTATACATACATAAACAACTAAATTACTACCAAAAAAGTCTTTGCTTTGACCTAATTGTATTCTTTGGTTGACTATTAAAACATTCTGGTGAGAGTTCATGAGTTATCATTGTAGAAACATGAACCCAAGGAAAACCTTGAAATTAGAAGTAGGAACTCTCCTGGGAACCCAATATGTAATTTAGATAAGGAGGACATGGTACCCAGAGGAAGTTCTGCAATTTCCAAAGGAATATAGTAAGATTCTTCCTATATGTAAATGAGAGGTAGGGGTGGGGATACACTTTTAATGTTAGCACAAACTAGATACATTCTATCTATAAGAAAACTCTTCATTATAAAAAGGAGGAAACAGCAAAATTAATTTAATAATAAAGTGTTATATTTCATATAAACCAGACCTATAATTTATGAAGCCAAAATACATCAAAAAATTGTCAATGATCTTTCTTTAATTCTTTTTAAAATTTTGTTTATAACTTCAAAAACTTGAAAATGACATCTGTTTCAAAAGCTTCAAAGTGACTTTCCTCCCTCAACCTTATAAATACAGACATTGACAGTATTAGAAAATGTGAAAAGTGACTAAGTATTGTACAGATATTCAATTAGTTACAGAATAATTGTCATGACCTACAAATATAGACATTTTAGTGACTAACAAATATGGATATACAACAGGTTAAAGGGTTTATCTCTTGCCCACATACCCCCTTTTCAATTTCCATTTTTGTAAATTTGGTAAGGAAAGCAACTGCCATGCATATAAGGTGAGAGAAAAGGGGAACATATTGTTAACTCAACCAACCATTGGGGAAGATACTCTTGGGTATATAAGTCTTTTTGAGGGGAATACCTTTAGGTTTCTGTCTTCATCATTAACAGACATCTTTAAAAGACTTGACAATGAATTCATCTTTTCCTTTGAAAGGGGAATTTGTCTGGTATGATAGGTTTGTTTAAGTTAATACTGTCATAATAAGATGAGAATAAATATTGGCTACTTAAGCATAACTAAAAAAGAAAAAAAGACATGATGTAAAAATAGAAAATACCAAGAGTATAAGCTAAAAAAATGTATTTCCACTATCCCTTTCATTCCTGTATTTGTAACTAAAAATTAGAATGCATTTTGTGGTGTTCCAAGCCTTATGTAGTCTTAATCTTCCAAAAGCAAGAACCAGTGAAAAGTAGGAAAGGGAAGAAATGAGTAGAGCAGGCCAGATATTTTCAAATTTTGTGGGATAACTTTTTTAAATCATTAATCCAGGTTTAAAAATCTTCAGGACTTATGTGGCAGAGCCATGTTTGCAAGTAGAAACAGGGAAAGCTTAAACCACCACGAGAATTCTCTCCAATCAACTTTAAAATAGCAATTCAAAATGAATACTAGAGTGAAAGAATCAACAAGGAGATGGAGTGAGGGAACATTCATGCAGAGAACAACTGGAGAGGCAGAGAGGATCTGGTTTATTGGGATAAAAGGGTTACACAGCTTTCAGGAGGCAACACCAATAAAAACTAGGGCAAGCCAATAGCAAACCTCTGCTACCTCAGAGCTACTGTCCCAGGTTCTGACCATGGGCCCAGCCAACTTTGAAACCCTGAAACCCTGCCCCAGGCAACAGCAGTGCAAACCCACTCATATCCCTTAAAGTCCCAAGCCACAGTCCAAGCCTGCAGTGAGGATGTGAACTCTAGTATAAGGAAGTATGTGTCAAGACTGGTTTCTGTAAGCCCAAAATAATGTTGGGAGCCCCAGTCCAAGCTTGTAGTGAGAACTTAAATGCCAGTGCAAGTCAGTATGTGATATAAGTGGTCTGTTTAAGCACAAAGTGAAGCCCCAAATCCCAACACCAGACAGTTTGAAGTCTGCTTGGCCTGTTTAAGTTCAGGGTAAGGCAAGGAACCCCAGCCCAAGCCTGAAGTGAGGACCTGAATCTCGGATGAAGACAGTCAGCAGTACACCTGGCCTTTGAAAGCCCAAACCTACTCCCAAAGGCAGCACCCACACAGGCTCAAGGTGAAGTTAAAAGGCCCAGTACAAGACAGTCCACATTCTGTCTGATCTGATCAAACCCAAAGCAATACCAAAATTCCTCAATGAAGCTTGAAGTCCCAGCACAGGATAGGTTATAGGGCTCTGATCTCTGAAATTCAACAGTCCCATGAGGTGGCTGAATCAGTAATGGAAGATGACTCTCAGAACTCTGAGTCCACTGGCCATCATACCACATTGGAAGAACTGAAATTTTCAGAAACCCAGAAATAGAGTAGCAAGGAAAAAACCAAAGTTTAAGAGAATGCCCTCTCTACCCTAAGAACAAAGCCCTTAAGATAAAAATGAAAGTCGCTTCCTGGTAAGCATAGTGGCAGTCTAGACGTGGGATGCTTCCTCTCCCCAGCACCCACTGATATAGACTACCTCAAAAGACCAAAAAAGACCAAAAAAAAAAACATTCTCACAAGAACAGAGGGACTCTACAATAGGGCACAGCATTGAAGGTACGTGGGATTTGGGCATTTCCACACTATGAGAGGGTGAAAAAGCTCCCACATAAGTGTGAGCTGATCTAACTTCCCCCACCCAACCTATGGAGCCAGAGTCAGAGCCAGCACACGCCAGAATCAGCAAGTGAGAGTGGGGCACCTCTAGGTCCTTGGGAACTAACTAAGACCACCAAAGACCTACCTCCGAGAGCAACTACACCTGAAATCTGGGCAGGCGGGGAAGTGCAGACAGTGGATACTCCCACACAGAAAAGAGCTGCAAACAGCAGCAACGGTGGAGATTCAAGAGCTTGCCTCAGGCAAAATACTTTCTCCTTAACTCCATACACAGAGAGCCTGCCCATCTTACTCAGATTTCTGACTTAAAAGGGAAGGAAAAACCTCCACAGTGATGGCAAATTGTGCCCAGGAACAACAAATGCCCTCCAAGAAAAACAAAAAGAAGGCATTGACCCTGGAAAATTTGGGGGGCGGGGGACCCAGGTTACAGAGGAAATACAGGAGGAAATTCAAATAAAACAAAAACCTTCAAAAATGGTAATTGTCCACAAGCTCTTGAAGAAATTAAATTGGAACTCATCAAAAAGATGGAAGCCTTCTGGCAAGGAAAGTGGGAAATAATTCAAAGAGAAAATAACAGTTTAAAGGAAAAGAAAGAGAAAGGAAGAAAGAAAGAAAGAAAGAAAGAAAGAAAGAAAGAAAGAAAGAAAGAAAGAAAGAAAGAAAGAAAGAAAGAAAGAAAGAAAGAAAGAAAGAAAGAAAGAAAGAAAGAAAGAAAGAAAGAAAGAAAGAAAGAAAGAAAGAAAGAAAGAAAGAAAGAAAGAAAGAAAGAAAGAAAGAAAGAAAGAAAGAAAGAAAGAAAGAAAGAAAGAAAGAAAGAAAGAAAGAAAGAAAGAAAGAAAGAAAGAAAGAAAGAAAGAAAGAAAGAAAGAAAGAAAGAAAGAAAGAAAGAAAGAAAGAAAGAAAGAAAGAAAGAAAGAAAGAAAGAAAGAAAGAAAGAAAGAAAGAAAGAAAGAAAGAAAGAAAGAAAGGAAGGAAGGAAGGAAGGAAGGAAGGAAGGAAGGAAGGAAGGAAGGAAGGAAGGAAGGAAGGAAGGAAGGAAGGAAGGAAGGAAGGAAGGAAGGAAGGAAGGAAGAAACAAAGAAACAAAGAAAGAAACAAACAAACAAACAAAGAAAGAAAAAAAGAAAGAAAGAAAGAAAGAAAGAAAGAAAGAAAGAAAGAAAGAAAGAAAGAAAGAAAGAAAGAAAGAAAGAAAGAAAGAAAGAAAGAAAGAAAGAAAGAAAAAAATTGTGGGGGGAATGAAAGATAGTTACAAGAGATACTTAAAGAAATAAAACAAATAGGATAATCTGTTTCACACAAAGATACACATGGGAAGGGGAGGGGAAGAATATTCTTATAAGAAGGAGAGGAAGAGAGTACTAATAAGTAATACTTAAACCTTACTCTCAGTGAAATCAGTTCTGAGAGGGAAGAGCATCTAGATCCATTGGGATCTTGAATTCTATCTTCTGCTACAGGGTAAGGGAGAAGGAAAAACTAAGGGGGGTAACTGGGAGGGAGTACTAAAAGAGAGGGAAGGAGAGGGGGAAGGGAACTTAACCTAAATTTAAAAAAAAACAAGAAGGTAACAAAAAGGGAGGGACTAGAAAGGGAAGCATATCAAGGGTGGGGATTAGGGGGATTGATTAAAAGCAAACCCATGTTTTAAAAGGATATAGCAAAAAGAAGGAAGGACAGAACTAGGAGAAGATAACAAAATGCTAGAGAATTCACAAGTGACAATCAAAACTTTGAACTTGAATGGGATGAACTCACCCATAAAATGAAAACAAATAGGAGAGTTGATTAGAATCCAAAATCCCACCATATATTGTCTACAAGAAACACACCTGTGGTGAATAGATATTCACAAGGTCAGAATTAAAGGTTGGAGCAAGACCTATTGGGCTTCAACTGATAAAAAGAAGGCAGGAGTTGCAATCATGATATCAGACAAAGCCAAAGTAAAAAATAAACATGATTAAAAGGGATAGGGAAGTTAAATACATCCTGATAAAAGGGAGTATAGAAAATGAGGAAATATCAGTAATCAACATGTATGCACCAAATGGTATAGCATCCAAATTTCTAAAGGAGAAACTAGTGGAACTGATGGAGGAAATAGATATTAAAACTATACTAGTGGGAAACCTGAACCTACCACTATGAAATTTAGATAAATCAAAAATAAATAAATAAATAAGAAAGAGGTAAAAGATGTGAATGAAATCTTAGAAAAATCATAGTTAATAGATATATAGAGAAAAATAAATAGGGACAAAAAGGAATACACCTTCTTTTCAGCAGTACATGGTACATTCACAAAGATTGACCATATACTAAGTCATAAAAACATGGCATACAAATGCAAAAAGCAGAAATAATAAATGCTACCTTTTCAGATCATAATGTAATACAAATAAAGATCAGTAAAGGTACATGGAGAACCAAATAAAAAATAATTGGAAATTAAATAATATGATTCTCCAAAATTACTTAGTTTGAGAACAAATCATGGAAACAATTAATAACTTCATTAAAGAAAATGACAAGGATGAGAAATCCTTTCAAACTATATAGGATGCAGGCAAAGCAGTACTTAGGGGAAAATTTATATACTTGGCTTCATATATTAAAAAATTAGGGAGGGCAGAGGTCAATGAATTGGTCATGCAAATCAAAAATTTGAAAGCGAACAAATTAAATCCCCCCAGAAGAAAACCAAATTAGAAATCCTAAAAATTAAGGGAGAAATTGATAAAATCTAAAGTGATAGAACTATTGAACTAATAAATAAGACTAGAAGCTGGTATGTTGAAAAAACAAGCAAAATAGACAAAATACTGCTCAATCTAATAAAAAAGGAAAGAAGAAAGCCAAATAAATACTATCATGGATGGAAAGGGAGAACTCAACTCCAATGAAGAGGAAATTATGGAAATAACTAAAAACTATTTTGCCCAATTATATGGCAATAAATATGGCTATCTAGTTGATGTGGATGAATATTTACAAAAAAATGTAAACTACCTAGATTAACAGAAGAAGAAATAGAATTCTTAAATAATCCCATATCAGAAAAAGAAATTGAACAGGCCATCAACAAACTCCATAAGTAAAAAATCCCCAGGGCCTGATGGATTCACAAATGAATTCTATCAAACATTCAAAGAACAGCTAATCCCAATACTATGCAAACTATTTGGCATAATAAGCAAAGAGAGAGTTCTACCAAATTCATTTTATGACACAAATATGGTACTGATTCCAAAGACAGGCAGGACAAAAATGGAGAAAGAAAGCAACATACCAATCGCTTTAATGAACATTAATGGAAAAACCTTAAATAGAATACTAGCAAAAAGATTCCAGCAAGTGATCAGGAGGGTTATTCACTATGATCAGATGGGATTCATACCAGGAATTCAAGGATGGTTCAATATCAGGACAACCATCCACATAATTGACCATATCAACAAGCAAACCAACAAAAATCACATGATTATCTCAATAGACACAGAAAAAGCCTTTGCCAAAATACAACACTCATTCCTATCAAAAACACCAGAAAGTTTAGGAATAAAAGGGTTCTTCCTAAAAATAATAAACAGTATCTATCTAAAACCATCAGCCAACATCATCTGCAATGGGGATAAACTAGATGCATTCCCAATAAGATCAGGAGTGAAACAAGGATGCCCATTATAACCTCTATTATTTAACATTGTACTAGAAACACTAGCAGTAGCAATTAGAGAAGAAAAAGAAATGGAAGGTATTAAAATTGGCAATGAAGAGACCAAGCTATCACCCTTTGTGGATGATATGATGGTCTACTTAAAGAATACTAGAGAATCCACTAAAAAGCTAGTGGAAATAATCAACAACTTTAGCAAAGTTGCAGGATACAAAACAAATCTACATAAGTCATCAGCATTTCTATATATCTACAACATAATCTCAGCTGCAGGAATTAGAAAGAGAAAGTCCATTCAAAATCACCCTAGACAATATAAAATACTAAGGAATCTGTCTGCCCAGACAAACACAGGCACTATATGAACACAAGTACAAACCACTTTCCACACAACTAAAACTAGATCTGAGTATCTGGAAAAGCATTAACTTCTCATGGATAGGATGAGCAAAAATAATAAAAATGACAATCCTGACCAAATTAATTTACTTATTTAGTGCCATACCAATCGAACTTCCAAAAAACTTTTTTACTGAATTGGAAAAAACATAACAAAGTTCATTTGGAAAAACAAAGGATAAAGGATATCCAGGGAAATAATGAAAAAAAAATGCAAAGAAAGGGGGCCTTGCAGTGCCAGATCTCAAACTATACTATAAAGCAGTGGTCATCAAAATAATTTTGTACTGGCTACGAGACAGAAAGGACAATCAGTGGAATAGACATGAGGTAAGTGACCACAGCAAGGCAGTCTATGACAAGCTCAAAGATCCCAGCTTTTGGGACCCAAACCCATTCATTGATAAAACCTGCTGTGAAAATTGGAAGTCAGTGTGGGAGATATTAGGATTGGATCAACACCTCACACCCTACACCAAGATAAATTCAGAGTGGGTGAATGACCTGAACATAAAGAAAGATACTATAAGTAAATTATGTGAACACAGAAAAGTATACATGGCGAAAACTTTTGGAAGGAAAAGATTTCAAAACCAAGCAAGACTTAGAAAGAGTCACAAAATGTGAAATAAATAATTTTTACTACATCAAATTAAAATGTTTTTGAACAAACAAAAACAATGTAAACAAAATTAGAAGGGAAATAAGAAACTGGGAAGCAATCTTCATAACAAAAAATCTCTGACAAAGGTATAATTACTCATATTCAATGAGATAAACCAATTGTACAAAAAATCAAGTGATTCTCCAATTGATAAATGGACAAGGGACCTGAATAGGCAATTTTCAGTTAAAGAAATCAAAACCATTAATAAGCACATGAAAAAGTGTCCTAAATCTCTTATAATAAGAGAGATAAAATAAAAATAATTCTGAGGTATCACCTCACACCTAGCAGATTAGCTAACATGGCAGCAAAGGAAAGTAATGAATGATGGAGGAGAAGTGGCAAAGTTGGGGCATTAATTCATTGTTGGTGGAGTTGTGAATTCATCCAACCATTCTGTAAGGCAATTTAGAACTATGCCCAAAGGGCACTAAAAGTCTGTCTGCCCTTTGACCCAGTCATAGCACTGCTGGGTTTGTAGCTCAAAGAGACAATAAGGAAAAAAAAACATGTACAAAAATAGTCATAGCTGCGCTCTTTGTGTTGGCCAAAAAATTGGAAAATGAGAGGATGCCCTTCAATTTGGGAATGGCTGAACAAATTGTGGTATATGTTGGTGATGGAATACTATTTTGCTCAAAGGATTAATATAGTGGAATATAGTAATTCCATGGGAACCGGAACAACCATATGATTGGGTATGTAGACTCTAAATGAACATCCTAGTGCAAACACCAACAACATGGAAATGGGTTCTGATCAAGGACACACATAATACCCAGTGGATTTTCACATCAGCCATGGGAGGGATGGGAGGAATAGAAAATTATTTTTGTAACCAAGGAATAATGTTTAAAATTGACCCAATTAAAAATAATATTAAAAAAATGAAAGTCAAGAAAGTCTGGGAAAATGAACAAACAAAAAATAACACCTAACCAGAGAAAAATTTTATGGGAAAAAAGATTAAGGTACAGACACACAAGTTACCTTAAAAGCAAAACAAAAATATAAGAAAATCAAAGAAAAATCTGAATTGGTCTCAGGCTCTGGAAGAGCTCAAGAAGGGTTACAAAAGTCAGTTAATAGCAGCAGGAAAAATGAGGGAGAGAAATTAAAAGGATCTAAGAAGAGAATAACAGCAGAATTGGCCAAATGAAAAGAATTTTCAATAGTTTACAGAAATAAAATAATACTTTAAAATTTAGAATTGAATATTGGGTTGTATAAACGGAGATTTTGAGCCTTTGGACTTCATTACCCAGAAGTCCCTTAGTATTTTCCAAAATTCCCTTTTCCTGCATCCCCGTGTTTTGCCTGATTGTATTTAAGTGGCTCTAACTCCTCCATCCCTCTCTTTTTGGACCTGAGACCACGGTGAATTCAGGCAGTTCTTTTGCCCCACAAGAGCCTGACAATCCCAAACATTTTTTTTCCACATAGGGTGGCATATAAAAATCTTTCTACCCCAATCCCTTTCAACACTCCATGTGTGTGTTTCTAACTTGCCAAAACCATTTTTCAGTGTGAAAAAAGAACACCACACCTTCTAATTTTCAAGTAGATTTTTTAAAGTTGATCCTGGACTCCTAGTTTAGAAGGCTGTTACTAAAGGTTGTTCACAGGGAGGGCAGTTAGTTCCAAATCAGTATATTGAAAGTCACTTTGGGGAATAAATCTGTTTTTTTCCTTCTTTCTCTTAACCCAAAACACTAAGGAGAAGTATTTTTCTCTCATATGCAAATATGATATTGATTTCCCACCAAGTTTTGCTTCTTTCTGTTTACTCTGTAAACAACCCCATTCAACATCTTTCAGGAAAAATGCTATTGCAAAGCATGCTTGAAACTCTGAAACAACAGTTTGAGTTGGTAGAGCTAAAAAGTGTGGTTTGGATCTGCTTAATTCTTTTCCTGGGACGTTTTATTTTCATTGAAGATTTCCCAATTTATTTCCCTCACCTCAAGAATATGCCACAAGCTAGCCTGCTTAAACTATAATCCAACCTGAAATATTTTGACAAAGTTCTAAAAGTCTTAAATGATCTCAACATGCAGAGTGGGGATTCTGCCCTGTGCTTCTTTGAGGAAATTCAGACCTGTGACAAATGAAACCTAAATAGATAATAAATATAGGGGGAGGGGAAGGAAACTTTAAAAGACATCTGGAAGCTTATTGCTAACTATTTTGTTTGTTCTCCTCCTATAACATAGAACAATTCAATTAGGATTGTTGAAAAGATTTTTTACTGCACTGCCTGTCTGCACCTTCTAATTGGTTTATATTATTGTATTTACTGATGCTTTAAGGTTTAATTTTTTAAAATGTATCTGCATTAATCTAGTCAATACCTTTCTGTAATACTGAATCATTTTAAGCTACTATCTTTTGCCTATATTGATCTTTAATTTGTATTTTTATCTCTTAACATCTTGCCTAAAACCCTTATCAAAAGATCCATTGAAGATCACATGTTGCCTTTGTTAATTGTCAAATAGATGATGATGTATGAATTTCAACAAAACTGGTTAAATTGTGTGCAACCTTTGGAGAATTTAGTGAGCTAAGAATTTAAATGGTAATTCTAAGGGCTCTTCAGAAATAATTTTAGTAACTAGTAGCTTCTGAATGGATGATTTAAAAAATATATTTATATATGTATATATATATATATTATATATAATAAAGAATGTTGTATTAAAGGTAGTAAAACAAAGAAAAGTTGCTACCAAGGTGTTTATATGAATCAGGAAGTCGAAAAAAGAGCTCCTGTAAAACTCTTCATTTTAATTTACTTCCACCAGAACAATCTAGATTTATTGATGATGTTCTAGATGCACATAAGTTTTACTCTGTTTAAAATTATATTTACCAAGAATTAAAGAATTGCTATATCGGTACAAATTGTGACAAATATCCATCAGTTCATGGGTTTTTTATGTCATACAACAACTTATGTGAAATATGATAATGGGTTTGTTTACTATTTTAATTAACTGGGTCTTTGTGAATTTTGGGGACTTTGGTACTTCTTTGAATGTGCATTATCTACTGTATTACTGCTTTATTCTGAAAATCATTTGTACTCTCACATAGCTGTCACAGTGTGTCACTGATTTTAAGATATGTATTTTTGATTTTTGAAACTTTTTTTATTATTGTTTTTCCTTGCATGTACAATATCGTATCTGTGTTTTATTTTTTCTCTCTTTTTTGTATTTGAGGAACATGTCAACATTATTGAGAAGATTTTTCTTTAATTTTTTAGCAGTAATATATTTTAAATACATTTGTTCTAATATTAATGCCTACCCAAAAGCTTTAGACTATAAAAATGATGCCCTTGATTGTTTACAAGAATTATGGGACTTTGCTTCATGATTCTGATTCCAGAAGAATGTAATATGCAAAAGAGCCACTTTACAGTGCTAAATAAGCACAGAGCACCTGCATAGTGCCTATGGAGTACAAGGTCAGAGACTAGATCCCAGTAGGATTGATGCAATTTTGAGACAAGGCAAGAGGACTTGAATTTGTTTGGATTCAAGGTTGTGGCTCTTTAACATGTATTAAAGGCAAGTCTTCCTTGTCCCACATTCTACAAAGTATCTCAAATTTGGCTCCTACATAACTCCTATAATCTAGTCACTTTTCTGTCTTGGGTAAATGCATAATTGCTTAAATCATTTTAATTGGCTCCTGATTCAATAACCTATTATAGATTTGTTTTCCCTTTACTTTGGGTTTTTTGGCCTTAAAACTTTTACATTTTCTATTTCATCCACAAGTTATTTTTCTCTTTTATTTGTATTTTTTCATGTTTTTTATTTTCTTTTGCAAATTGATTCATATACCTCATAACTCAGCCATGCATTCCTGAGTGATACCCGTGTTTGTTATTATTCACCTCAGGGGAACCAAGTTATTGTTGTAAACTTTGATTTAAATTTGAGCAATTTTAGGATAAAAACTTGTTACCTCCAAGAATCCAGAATGCCCCATGAAGATAGATACCTGCAGAAATCACATTCTTTACCGGAAAATCCAGAGTGAACTTTGGGATGTGAATTGATATATGGGGGGATTAAAATGCCTTTGTTTTGAATGTATACTCTTACTCCAGAGGGGACTGCCCCCAAATTGGCTTTTTGTCAACCTAGTTATCATTGGTTTTGTTCTCTTTTCATTTTATCCACTAATTATTGCAGTGTTTAAGTTGATTATCTTTCAATGATCCTTTTGGAGAAAATGGCTTTCCAATACAATTATGGGGGGGTTGGGTATGTATAAATGGAGATATTGAGCCTTTGGACTTCATCCTGTGAATTTTAGTTTCATTCCACCCCATGAAGATTAGATTTAGCTATCTCCTTATTTGTAACAATGACAATGCTTAGCCTAACAAAATTGGGAATGTCTGTAACCATGCTTGAAGATTGAGTGTTTAGGAGGATAGCCTTTGATAGAGAAATTGACAAATCAGAAACAACTGACAGACCCCTGGGGTGTCCTAAGTCAAGTTTAGGCTATGATTGGTGCAGAGAAGACAGAGAAAAGGGAGGTAGAATTGTCTAGGGTTTTTTATTGGTCTTCCTGTCTTCTGTCTCTTTCCCCAGAAAGGTGCCTCTGTCTGGCAGTGTACTAAGCATTTTGACATCTTGCCATGGTGGCAGCTATTTGTCTTGGTTTTGGCAGTGAGTTTGCCCTTGAGCTAATTCAGGTTCAGTCATCTTGGCTGAGCCCCTCTTGGAGTTCAGGCTGATTCCTTCCAACTTTACTCTCCAAAA
This sequence comes from Monodelphis domestica, assembly GCF_027887165.1. Classification (NCBI taxonomy): domain Eukaryota; kingdom Metazoa; phylum Chordata; class Mammalia; order Didelphimorphia; family Didelphidae; genus Monodelphis; species Monodelphis domestica. The sequence goes on from NC_077233.1 coordinate 254,318,854, forward strand.
CCTTATCTTCCTAGAGCCTTGAATCTTCCCTCTGGCACAAGCCAGGTGGGAGAAATCCTACACCTTTTTTCCCTTCTTAATTCCTTTCCACTATATTAATTAAATCACCATAAATTTCCAGCTGACTTGGGTATTTTTTTTTAATTTGGGATATCAATGGCAACCAATAATTAATATAGTTTAGGTCACAATGCTAAAATTATCCTTTACAACCCTGCTTAGTCTTTAGAATTCTAGCAACCAGGAATGTATACACCCCCACATAAGTATTAACTGTGAGGAGGATGGCCTTTGACCAACATGTGCTAGTAAGTGACCAAGTAGAAATAATTGACAGGCCCTCTGGGCTGTCCTAAGCCAAACTTAAGCTACCATTGGTACATGTGAGATGCAGGAAATGATGTAAATAATTGCCTATTTAATTCACATCACTTCTTCTCTCAGGCTTTCTCTTGGCAAGATTGGCCTTGCTTGGCATTGTTGGGAGCTCACTTGGTGATGTTGGGTTCTCTGGGCAGCATTTTGGCATGCTTATGGGTTTGGGTTTTGTAGTATGGTTTAAGTGAGGTGTCTTCCCTGAGCAATCTTGGTGAGTGGTAAGGCTTCTGATTCCTCCTTTCCTTGACTTCCTGGAAAGGCACTATCTTCTAAGGAAGTCCCTCATCTCAGAGGAGACCTTGTGGCTGGAAGCCAAGCTAGATTTAATCTTCCCACAAGGCCCCTTGGCTGAGGCCTCTGAACTCTCTTTGACTTATCTCCTACCATTACTCTCTTCTCCTTTTTATTTCTTCCTACTATTGTAATTAGACCACCATAAAAAGCCCAAACTGACTTGAGTATTTTATTGGGATTGAATTTAAATCCCTGGCAACCACTGTAGCCACGAAAATGTGGGTTTCAAGACTGTGAATTTCCAAAACTGTAAAGATAATTTTAGTGTCTTGATTTAAATAAAAAATAAGTGGTCGCCATGGGAAAAATTCCTAAATATGAACATACCCAAGTCAGCTGAGTTTTATGGAGATTTTAATTAATACGAATGAAGGAATTAAGGAAAGGGAGAGAGAGAGTCGAGAGTAAATAGTATGAAGGGCCTAGGCCATTAGGCCTGAGCCTTAAAAGAAACATGTCAGTCTTTTATCACTCACCACAAGATTTGCCCCAAGCAAATGCCAGTCCTTCACTGAAATCCTCAACTCTTGAACTGAGTTCAGAGACCCAGCTCCTCCAACTAACTCCAAACTCCAACTAAGTTCAGAGAGCCAGCTCCTTTTAAAGAGAAATTTCTCTTATGTCACCTCTCCTAAATTTTCATATCTACCAATCACAGTAGACATTTTCCCCAGGACTGACCATTCTTAGTTCACATCTTCTTTTGTTATCACCTTCTCTGAGTAGACTAAAACTTCACACTTCTTGCCATTTTGTAAGTTGTTTGACCTTTTTAGTGATTAATTTAACCTGTATAGGTACTTAGTACCCTTTTGTATTAGATCTAAAAATAGACCTACCTTAGGGTTCTAGCTTTAATATAAGTATGAGTTAGGGACTTTTTCATTGTTCCATCAGGAGTTGACAACTTTATCTTCCTCTAAGACACTGTATGAGCAGGGTGGAGTAATTTTAAAAGTTCCCAATACATTCCTGATCAAGTACCTCCATTTGTTACAATAGGAGAATAGCTTAACCAAATTTTCTAAGGTATAGTCTGAGAAATTTTTAAGATTCACATCAATAAAACAATATATTCAGTCAACAACCCTAATTTTACCCTTAACCCCTAGCAGTTCTTTAATATTTCCCACAATTCCCTTTTCCTGCATCCCTACATTTTGCATGATTGTATTTAAGTGGCTGTATCTCCTCCATCTCTCTCTTTGTGGACCTGCAACCAGACTGAATTCAGGCAGTTCTTTTGCCCTAGTTATTATTAATAAAACTTTTAAAATATAATACTTACTTATTGAATATTAATTTTAAAACCCACAGGGTAGAGGTGGCTAGATGGCTCAGTGGAGTGAGAAGCAGGCCTAGAGATGGGGGTCCTAGGTTCAAGTTTGGCATCAAACACTTCATAGGTGTGTGATCCTGGGAAAGTCACTTAAATCCCATTGCCTAACCCTTACTATTCTTCTGTTTTGGAATGAATACACAGTACTAATTCTAAAACAGAAGGTAAGGGTTTTATTTTTTATGTCATATATTTTGCTTTTGCATTTCTACTCCTATAGTTCTTTCTCTCATTGTGGATAGCATACTTTTACATGAGTCAGAAGGTAATGGATTAAAAAAATTAGAATTGAACAACTAGAAAGCAATGACTTCATGAGACACCAAGAAACAATAAAAATGAAAAAAATGGAAAAAAGCAGAATAAAATGTGACATATCTCATTGAAAATACAACTGACATGAAAAATACATTTGGGAGAGACAATTATAGAATTATCATACTACCTGAAAACCATGATATAAAAAGTTTGGACAACATAATAAAAGAAATTATCAAATAAAACTGCTCTGATAATCTTGAACAAGAGAGTAAAATAGATTAAAGAATCCACAGATTATCTCTGGAAATAAATCCCTAAAGGATCACTGCCAGAAATATTATAGCTAAATTAAAGAGCCCCTAAGACAAGGAGAAAATACTATAAGGAAGTAGAAAGAAACAATTCAGATACAATGGAGCTATACTTAGGATTATGCAGGACTTTACTTGTCTCCATATTAAAGGATCAGTAGGTTTCGACTATAGAAGGCAACAGATCTAGGTTTACAACACAGAATCACCTGTCCAGAAAAACTGAGCATATTCTTCTTTTTTTTGGGGGGGAGGGAATGATAATTAAATAAAATTGAACATTTCCAAGCATTCCAGTTGAAAAGAAAAGACCTAAACAGAACCTTTAATGTCCAAACACAAAACTTAAGAGAAACATAAAAGGGCAATAAAAAAGAAAAAATTTAAGAGATTCAGTAAAATCAAACTGTATGTATCCCTTCATGGAAAAATGATATAATTCTTTTAAAATATTTTATCAGCATTAGAGCTATTAGAATTATGCATGGGAGTATGCTGATTAGGATAATATGATATGCAAAAACATGTGGTGAAAAATAGTATTGCACTGAGAGAGAAGGAAAGGGAGAAGTGGAATGGGTTAAATTAATTCACTTAAATAGCAGTAGAAAACTGTTATAGTAGAGAGGAGGATGAGAGTGGTGATGGGCAAATCATAACCTTAATCTAATCATAATTGGCTCAGAGAGGGAATAATGACCAAACTCATTCAGGTTTATAACCTTATCATACAATATAGAGAAGTAGGAAGGTAATAAGACATCAGAAGTGGGGGGATGGGGGGAAATAAAAGAAAGGGAGAAGTAAGGATTGGTGACTAAAAATGAAACACTTGGGAGGAGGGACAGAATGAAAGGAGATCAAAAAGGGAAAATAATATGTAGGGGAATACACAGTTGGTAATCATAACTGTCAATGTGAATGGTATGAGCTGACCCATAAAATAGAATCAGATAACAGAGTGGAGTAAAAACAAAAACCCAAAGTTAAGTTGATTACAAGAAACACATTTGAGGAAAGGAGACATATGTAAAGGTAAGGGGCTGGAGCAGTATTTATTGTGTATCACCTGAAGTGATAAAAACAAGAATAGCACTAATGATCTAAGATAAAGCTAAAGCCTGAAAAAAAGATCTGCTTAAAAGAGCTAAGGAAGGAAATTACAACTTGTTAAAAGGGAATATAGGCAATGAAGTAATAACAATACTAAATATATGTGCACCAAGTAGCATAATTTTTATGCTCCTCCAGTTTTTTAAAACCCTTACCTTCCATATTAGAATGAATACTGGGTATTGGTTCTAAGACAGAGAGTGGTAAGGGATAGGCAATGGGGGCTAAATGACTTGCCCAGGGTCACATAGCTAGCAAGTATCTGAGGTCAGAGTTGAACCCAGGAACTTCCATCTCTGGGTCTCAAACTCAAATCACTGAGCCACCCAGCTGCCCCTTCCTCCAAATTTTTAAAGTACAAATTAAATGAGCTCTGTAGTAAAACTAAAAGAGAACTTCAACTTCCCCCTTTCAAATCTAGATAAACCAAACAAAAAATTAAATAAACAAGATAGAAGTGAAAAAATTAAATGAAATTTTAGAAAAATTAGAACTAATAAGTTGCTTGAGAAAATTTAAAGTCAATGGAAAGGAATATATCTTACTTATATACATAGAATCAACAAAAAAACTGATGATATATTAAGGCATAAAAAATTCACAAACAAATGCAGAAAAGCAAAATGGATCCCTTTTTAAAATAATGCAATAAAAATGAGGTCAAAATGATGCAGGAAGAAAGGAGACATTAATAATTCTCACAGAGGCACTTCATCACACTGCCAAAGGCCAAGGCAGTTTATTTTTGTTGTTGTTTTTGAAAATTTTATTTAATTAGTCAATTTATAACATTATTCCTTGGTTACAAGCTGACACGAAATTCTACTGGGTTTTACATGTGTCCTTGATCAGAACCTATTTCCATGTTGTTGATGTTTGCACTAGGATAATCATTTAGATTCTACATCTCCAATCATATCCCCTTTGACCCATATAATCAAACAGTTGTTTTTCTTCTGTGTTTCTACTCCCACAGATCTTCCTCTGAATGTGGATAGCGTTCTTTCTCATAAGTCCTTCAGAATTGTCCTGGATCATTGCATTGCCATTAATGGAGAAGTTGGATTACATTTGATTGTACCACATTGTATCAGTCTCTGTGTATAATGTTTTTCTGGTTCTGCTCCATTCACTCTGCATCAGTTCCTGGAGGTCATTCCAGTTCACATGGAATTCCTCCAATTTATTATTCCTTTGAGCACAATAGTATTCCATCACCAACATATACCACAATTTGTCCAGGCATTCCACAATTGAAGGGCATCCCCTCATTTTCCAATTTTTTGCCACCACAAAAAGCTCAGCTATGAATATTCTTGTACAAGGCTTTTTTCTTTATTATCTCTTTGGGGTATAATCCCAGCGGTGTTATGGCTGGATCAAAGGGCAGGAAGTCTTTTAGTGCCCTTTGAGAAGAGCAAAACAAACAGGTAAGGATATTTCTAAAGACTACGTAAGTTGTGGCATAAACCATAGATTTTGCAAAACATACAAGGCACTTACCAGTGTTCTGGGTAGTTTGATAAATGGAAAAACTAGCTAGAGAGATTTCCTGAGAAGTTTTTGAAAATTGTAATTAGGTCTGTCAGATCAAAGACTAGGATTCCAATTACACTTCACTTAAATATACTTTCATCAACCTTTATTATTAAAAGTCCTGTCCTAGCTAAGAGTCCATCAGGTGTACATGTTGCCAGAATCAAAAAGACAGTTTCAGACACTATTTGAGCAGCTAGGTTGCTCAGTGGATGGAGACCAAGACCTAGAAATGGGAGATGTCAGCTTCAAATCTGGCCTCAGACCCTCCATAGCTGTGTAACTCTGAGGAAATTACTTGACCCCAATTGCCTATCCCTTACCATTCTTCTGCCTTGGACCCAATATTTGGTATGTATTCTAAGATGTTGTCCACTTCTGAAATATACTTTTTACTTTTGATGCTCTGGCATAGGAGGCATTTTTATTGGTTAATGATGATCAGAGGATCCACTTGAATCTAAATTTAATAAAGTTAGGATGATTATTACCTACTTTGATGTATTTTTAAAAGTTTTTTGTCGGATTTTTTTGTTATTTCTAGGTCTCCATAAATAAAGGTCTTAATAAAGGTTCATAATTAAATAAATCATTTGTGATTCTCAATGTTGAGAAGAAAAAGTAACATAAATCATTCAGCCTCTTTTTGTCTCAACTATACACATTTATATACATGTAATGATGATAACTTATATACATGTAAATCACCAAAACCTCAAATCTAATTATTGAAAAATAAACAGTCCAAAGGTTGTACTTAATGCATGTAATGCATATATACAATGCACATCCTAAGTAAGAGGCAAAGCAATGGGAAAAGAAATCATAGTCAAAAGTACAACCAAATCACCCACCCAAGTCATATATAATATAATCCCAAATATAATGTGATCCCAAGTATATTGAAGGATAACTCAGAAAGGGGAACCATTATAGTTGCTTCTGAACACTGTACTTCTTTGAAGCTTGAATACTGTTTGTATTTTCTGCCTCCTGAGCCATGAGTATTTTAAAGTTCATATCTTAACTTTGTTGGGATTCCTTTATTAACTTGGGTTTTGGAAGAAGTCTTTTCTTCAATATGGTCACTGTTATTTTCTCTACCATAATCAAGGAAATAATGGATAAATGTTCAGAAATTATAAATACAAGAGCCTTGGCATAAGAACTACCCAAACCAAAAACAATGGCCTTAGATCTATCACCACCACAACACAATGGATGTGTGAAAGATGATTCCAATGAGACACTATGTACATGAAGTTGCAACAATTTAGCCTAAATCCATTTTCAGTGTTCTCCTCAAAACACTTCCAGTACATTTGAACAATGTTGTATTGTAACATGAATTCTTGATTCATTTACAATGTAGTGATTATAAATAGATGTGCTAAAATGCATGCTGAGGCACACAATACACAATTTATGGTTTCAAGCGGGAAGTGCTCCAATATAGTGGGAATGTGACTTTCAAAGGTACATATTGGGGAAAAAACATCACTCTATATTCAGAATAATATGGTATCACTAAGATTATAAATCAATCTGAGGGTCAGAATGGAACAAGAAACCAAAAGAAGATGCTGCCAGAAGAATAGCCACAAAGAATAGAAAATGAGCTACCAAAAAACAGTACAACTTAAATTTCTATTCCAAAACAACAGCAAAATGGTAACTAGAAACAGGAACAAAGTTTGTATTTCTTTGGTTTGCAGCATGTCCCTCAGCTTGAGATGACAGCTTCTTTCACTGTTCTCTATCTCTAATTCCTTAATTCCTAATCAACTGGCTACTACTTCTCCATAACAGAGAAAACACCCATATGCAAGTAAAACAAATACCCTAGCTCAAAATCCCCAATATGACATCTAGTGCTCACAACATAATTTTTACTATGGACGAGACTGAAAGACTATTTTAATATCTTTCTCCATATCTCATCCAACATTTCTCCAATCAAGTTATACAGTACCATATATAATTCTTTTATGGGTTCAGGGCCCAAAACCATTCTCTCTTACACCATTATTTTCTTGACCTTCAAGGAGATGCTTTTCTTTTTTATTGTCATGCAAAACACAATTCCATATTGGTCATTGTTGTAAGAGCAAACTCATACATAACCAAAACCCCAAAATAAAACCAAAAATATACTTAAAGACCACTCCAGAAGTTCTTTCTCTGGAGGTGGAAAGTTTCCCCCATCATGAGCCTTTCAGGATTATCCAAGATCAGTGCATTGCCAACTTTTCATAGATAACTATCATCCAATATTGCTGTTACTGTATACAATGTTCTCCTAGTTCTGCTAATTTCAGTCTGCATCAGTTCTTGCAGATCTTTCCAGCTTTTTCTTGCTTATCATTTCTCATGGCACAATAGTATTCCCTTAACAACATGTATCACACTTTATTCATCCATTGCCCAATTGAAGGACATCCCCTCAATTTCCAATTCTTTGCTACCATGAAAAGAGCAGTTAGAAATATTTTTGTAGAAGTAGATCCTATCCCCTTTTTTATTATGTCTTTGGGAAACAGACCCAGAAGTGGTATTACTGGATCAAAACAGAGGCACAATTCTATAGCCCTTTGAGTATAGTTTCAAATTGCCCTCCAGAAAGGTTGGATCAGTTCACAATTCCACCAAAAATGCATTAGTGTCCCAATTTTGCCACATCCCCTCCAACACTTACCACTTTCCTTTACTGCCATATTGGCCAATCTAATAGGTGTGAGGTGGTACCTCAGCACTGTTTTAATTTGCATTTCTCTAATCAAGAGTGATTTAGAACATTTTTTCATAACATTATTGGTGGATTTGATTTCTTCATCTGAAAATTGCTTGTTCATATTCTTTCACCATTTGTCATTTGGGGAATGGCTTGTGTTCTTATAAATTTGACTTAGTTCTTTATGAATTTGAAAAATTAGAATTTTATCTGAGACATTTCTTATAAAAAAAATTCCCCAACTTGTTGTTTCCCTTCTAATCTTGGTTGGCTTAGTTTTGTTTGTACAGATGCTTTTTAATTTAATATAATAAAAATTATGCATTTTACATCTTATAATGATCTATCTCTTGTCTGTTCATAAATTCTTCCCTTCTCCAAAGATCTGACAGGTAAACTACCCTGTGTTCCCCTAAACTGGTTATGGTATCACACTTTATTTCTAAATTCTATATCCATTTTGAGCTTATCTTGTTAAACGGTGTGAGATACTATACCTATTGTCTGCCATACTGTTTTCCAATTTTCCCAGTATTTTTGTTTAAAAGTGAGTTCTTATTCCAAAAGCTGGGATCTTTGGGTTTATCAAACACTTGGTTGTTACTGTCATTTACCTCTGTACATTGTGCATCTAATCTGCTCCAATGATCTACCATTCTATTCCTTAAGCAGAACCAGATTGTTTTATCATTGTTCCTTTATAGTATAGTTTGAGATCTGATACTACTAGGTCTCCTTCCTTTACATGCTTCTATTGTCTGAGACAGCTTTGAATTTAGGCATTTATGGCACCAGATTCAGCACTAACTCTATTGTGACACATAGCTGTCCAATTTTAAAATGGGCAAATTAAGGGGCTCTCCCCAATCTAATGGACTAAGTTGATGAAATAAAAGTCAAAATTAGAAAGACCCTCCACAAACCTAACAAATTCACCCGTACTATAGATTAATGGTGATTTATACATTTGATAGTGTCATATGCTACCAGTCATCCCCACCATTTTTTATCTGGAGTGGCCTTTCTGCCCCACAGGTTGTAGCTCCTGCCCCAAAATCTCTTTTCTCTATAAACTTTCCATTTATAACCCAAGTGTCAAACAAAAAATGGTGGCCATCTGATTTCCTATGTCCACCAAACTTACATTGATCCAAATTCTATTTCCTACCTAACAAACTATCATTTAGGTATAGAACTAACTTTGAATCCTTTTCTAGGTAGCTGGAAGGACACAGTTACTTCTAAAGAGATCCTGAGGCTATGGATATGAGAAATTGGAGTAGCCAAGAGTCTTGAGAAAAATATAAAAGAACATTTTTTGTGGTCTTATGGATAAGGTTTTATTTTATTCTAAAAAGCCCGGGTAAAAACCTTAAGTATGGGTTCTTCCTTTAAAAACAAAAAGCATGGGAGCATGGATCTTCCTTTAAAAAACAGAGTGCCAAGGATTGAAGCTGAGAAAGAAGCTAAGCAAGCAACAGACATTTAATAAATGCATTCATTGATTGATGTTCAGCAAAATAACTAAAATCAAAAGTCCATGATACAAACATACAAAATTTCTTTTAAATTACTAAAAGGAAGTAATTGAAAAGCAAAACCAGTGATGGTCATGAAGGATAGAAATGATCAACTTAACCTTCTTGATGCAATTTTTTATACATCATCAGCTAACATCACTAATGAATGATTTATTGTTATAAGGGATTATGGGAACAGATTTTTATTACTAAGAAATTATTTAATTTCTCCATCTAAAATGTCTATTCATTTGTTTACATTTATTTGAACAGTTAGTTTTGAGATGAAGAAATCAAAGCAATATATAACTATATTAAAATATTATAAATAATTATTGATTAGAGAAACACAAATAAAACCAACTGAGAAATTGTCTCACACCTATCAGATTTGCTAAAATGATAAAAGGGAAAAAATAAAAATATTGGAGGTGATGTGGAAAAATGGGGACACATACATTGCTGGTGGAACTGTGTACTAATCTAAACACTTTGGAGAGAAATCTGGAATTATACTCACAAAATTATAAAACTGAGTATTTCTTTTGATCCAATAATATCACTATTAGGTTCATTTCCTAATGTGATAAAGGAAAAGGGAAAAGAAAATATGTGTTCTAAAATATAGCAACTCTTTGTGGTGGCAAAGAACTAGATACTGAAGGGATGTCTATCAGTTGAGGAATGGGTAAATAAATTGTGATATATGATTATAATTGAATACTATTGTTCCATAAGAAACTATAATCAAGATGATAAAAAATGCTGAAATAATTTATATGAATTGGTGCAAAGAGAACAGAACCAGAATATTGTACATGGTAACAATAATAATATATGATGATCAAATATGAATGACTTAACTATGACCACAAGTTAAGGATCCAAGAGAACTCCAAAAGATTCATAATGAAAAAAAGATATTTTCTGCCATAGAAGGTTCAGACAGAATCTGAATGCAGATTAAAACATACCATTCTTCACTTTCATTTCCTTAATGAATTTTTCTTTGGTGTAAGCAATATGTATCTTCTTTCAAACATGAGGATCAGGGAAATGAATATGACACAATTTATATCATATTACCTGCTTGGTTAGGGAGAGGGGAAGGTGAAGGGGAAAATTATTTCTACATGTAATGATATTAAAATTGATTTTTAAAAGAAAGACATTATTTATGTGACATAATACACCTTTAAAAGATAGCAAAGTTCATAAGTATGTTGAAACATTATGAATAATATTACAATGAAACAGAGAATAATGGGAAAAGTTCAGTATGTGTCTCAACTAAGTCAGACCATATCAAGAACTTTTCTTGATGTAACTGTAAGAGTCATAACAAATTTATAAAAATTGACTCAATGGTTCATAGATTTTAGAGCCAGAAGGGACCTTCCAGACCCCATTTTTAGAGAAGAGATACAGAAATATTAAGTAATTTATCCAAGGTAGTAAGTTGCAGTCACCAAATTTTTTTGGCATTATCATATTTTAACATCAGAAGATGAAATTATTTTACAAATGGAAATAATATGAAAGGGGAGAGTTATTATCATTTGTTTTGCTGCTGCATTCTAGGACCAAGGGATTTTATATCAGGCTTGCTGCTGAAATGACTGTCTTAATGTCTATTTGAATCCCCATTACTTTGTATGTCATAAATAATAATCAAATGCTTCCTTCCTGACTTCTTTTTTCTTCTTCTTTATTTTCTTCCTTCTTTCATACTTGTATTTTGAATTCAGGTCCTATAATTCCAAATTCAGAATTATTTTTGCTCTCCTCCAAATGGAATAGATTTGTTGAGTTTTTCTATAATAATGTATTTTCAACATTTGTGATAGTGGAACTTTAACAGTTTTATTGTAATGATATATATGAAGGAATGGAAATAAAATTCAAGGCAATGAGATTATGTGGAACAGATAATCAGCATCAAGTAAACAATGAAAAATTTCAAGCTGGAGAAACATGAATATATTTAGGCAAAATTTTCAAGGTATCTGAAAGAATAGAAGAAGTTAGATTATCAGGAAGACATTCCAAATAATATTAATACCAAATATGTTAATTTTAAAGAAATCAATAACCACCTACGTGCCAATAATGAGTTTCAATAAATTATTTATGAGAATGATCCAAATATATATTGATGTTTCCCTTTAAATGAGATGAGAACTAACCTTCTTTACATTTGGCTAGAAGACATATAGCATATAAGGGTTCATTGTATTTGTATCATGTTGATTTTTTTTAAATAATAAACTAGATATGTCACCCTGGACACCACAACTGTCTTTCCCTACCACTCATCCGCTTGTAATCATTAACTACCATCACTTATAAGACAGAATGTAAAGATTTTAAAAATATTAGTTAGAAAAAAGTAGTGTATTAAAGGCTTCCCCCCACATAGTGTTATTCATTAAAAATATACAAAATGGATTTATAGATAAAGCCATATGAATAAAATCTTCCAATGATTTTTAAATGATCAACATTGAGCAAAACAAAAATAACAGTAATATTTGATCACCAGAAGTGTCATAAAGAATCCAAATTCCCTATAGATGATGAACTCCTCATCTTCTTATTTTAGATGATATTTTCTTTTTGAATGACATAAAATACTGTAGAACTTCTTTCAATGAAATCCATGATTGCAAAAAAAGGCTTCTCTAAGGGATCTTAGTTCTATCTATTGCATTGAGGTTTTTTTTTCTTCTCATAGCTTAAAGTATTGAACTAACCATGAAGACATCATAATATATTGAAAAAGAAGTCAGAAATTTAAGCTCAACCAACTACTCAACCAACAGTAATATTCAAACAAACTAATAGGAAGAATTATTTTAGTTTTTTTGAACTTCATATCTAGTTTCAGTTTATTATTTAGCATTTATTGAAAATATGAACATAAAGGAGATAGTAAGTAGTAAAATTCATTATCTCATGAACTTATTAGGGAGAAAAAATCATTATATCTCTTAGCTGAAATATTACAAACAACTAGTTAGTCTTTCCATTGAGTTAGTTAATCAGAATACATATCTTAGGGAGACTATGCTATTAACAGTGTCTTTGCTCCAGAATTGAAGAGGAAAATAGCATATTGGTTTGCATTTCAGAATTTTGCAGTGATATTAACCAGCTTATCTTTGACATATCTTTTATACCTGTTTTGTACTGATTATGTTATGCTGTTGAAAGTCAGAGAACACCATGATCTCTAAGAATCAAAATTATGGAAATCCCAATGAAAATGAAGAGTTATATTTAACTAGGCTTTTGTATGTTACCAATAATGACTTGTCTCAAAACTTGGCAAAAAAATTACATAGGTAGTATTTGATCAGAAAAGGAGGTAGGTTGGTAATAGTAACTGACAGTGTTAGTTCTACTATTTTTCACACAAAATATTAAAAGATTTAAAGGGAGACCTCAAATGCATTTTGGTAGCTCAGGTATCTAAGAGTCAGAAGAGTTATGAAGAAAGGTGAATACACTTAATAATGATTATAGGTTATCATTAGTAGTACTTCCTACAATAATAAGCACACAGATCCACTGGAGTATTAATACATCTCTTTTGAGTCTCCTCATGATAAGTACTTCTTTACATTTTTCTTAGTTTATTTAATATTATAGACAACTTCATGACAAGGAGGGCATTTGTTGCTCCAAGAAAAACAAATTAGTCATTTTAACAAATAGAAATTGAGTAACTATCATGGGCAAGGCAATGTTCACAACATTTCAGATGTCATAAAGCTATATAAAACCCATGTTTTCTACTATCAAAAAACTTAGTCTAACTCCATAGATAAAACATATAGAAAATAACTGTAGACTTTGGTTAAGTGACCTATTGAATAGGTAGAAAGTGCTTTATGACAATGATATATAATAATATTGTCTACTCAAAACAGAGCATGAAGTACTTAATTAATTTCATTTGCTCAAAAAATAAAGACCAGTATTAATTTTCTGTCTCACAAAATATGAAAGAAAAAATCAAATAACTTCTAGAATTGGAATTTCCAAACAGCTAAAAGAGGGCCTTAAACTTACTGTTGAAGTTTAGATATTTTATTTCTTTTCTTTGAACTGATTATAAAGTCTCCATTTTAGTGAATTTCTTTGGTTCTGCTGCTCTTTTCTTTGTAACAAAAGGATAGTTATTTCGAGTCAATCCCTTGATGCCAAATGAAGAGAACACTCTTGTCTAGGAGAATTAGACACATTTAGGAGCTAAATATGGCACTCCTGTTAAGCAGTCTTGGAAATTTGAAGAGCAAAAGTATTCATGAGGAAATTACAGTTGGGAAGAGAATAATAAACATCTGAAAGTCAGAGAATAGAATACAGGAATTAATCAAATGTACATGTATAGAAACAGATAATTGAGGCAAATGTGTGAAGTGCTCTGAGCTCCTCAGGGGAAAAATGGCAATACAGTACATAAATTAAACATATTATTAGATGTACCTCTAAGCCTTTCAAATATAATTAGCAATTGAGAAGTAGCATAAGGATCAAAGTTACAGCAACATTTAGTTTAATCTTGTGCTCATGCATAGCAAAGCAAATATTTTTTAAATCCTTCAAAATATCCAATAGTCAGTAATAAATATGCACCATACTTCACAACTTTCTACTATTCCAAGTTGGACTTTACTAAAAATATATGCAAACTAATTGATAAGGTCTATTCAGAGCTGTAACTAAATATTTTCCCACCTAGAGCAAGGGGCATGAAATACTTTCTTTTATCAATTTTTTGATAAAAATTCACTGGGGCAAGGTTAAAGAACATAGTCTAGAATACCATGAGGCCTTTGCTACAGAAGTCTCCATGGGGACTTCCGGTGAAGATGGCGGCTTAGAGAAAGCTGAAGCTCAGATCTCCGGAAAACCCTTCCCGACCGATCTCAAACGATAAGCTCCTAAGGCGCCGAAACTCAAAACGATCAACAGCACAGACCCTGGGAACCCTCCTCCTGGACCTGGACCCAGTTCAAAAGGTACGGCTCCCCTCAAAAGCCAGAACCCGAGATCACTCGGACCTCAGGGGTAGGAGCGCAGAGTCCAAGGCTCCCGGAAGCCGCAGCCCAGCCGGGCTCAGAGAGCAGAACCCTCAGGGCCTTCTACCCGAGTCGTTGGAGTCCGGGTGAAAGTTACTGCCTGGGGCTTCCGCTGCAGAGAGCTGGTCTAAACAACAGCAACCCTCAGGGCGGGCAAAACAGCCTCACGGGCTGGATCCTGCTTTCCAAGTCTCAGTGAAAGTCCTTGCGCTCCGAGCTTGGGGAAGCTGCAGCCCATCCCCCCGCAGGCCGACGAAACAGCCTCACGGCCAGCGATTCTGAAGGCAACTTCCGGAAAGCGAGCCAGGGCGAGAGTGTGGCCTCGTGGTCCGACCCTTCCACTCCAGTTCCAGTGAGGCATATTCAGTTTAACCCAGGGAAAGCTCATAGAACTATCTGCCCAGGACTAAAGCCTCGGATCACCAGAAAGAGACAAGAAAAACTAATCCTCCACATTCAGAAATGGCAAACTCCACAGAACCACAGAAGCCCCAAAATACCAAGAAAAATAAGAAGAAAGGGGCGACTTTGGACACATTCTACGGAGCCAAAATACAAAATACAGAGGAGATAGAATACGATGCACAAGAAAATGCTCCAAAACCTTCCAAAGGAAATGGAAATTCTCCACAAACCCATGAAGAATTTGAATCAGAAATGACCAAAAAGATGGAAGCCTTCTGGGAGGAAAAGTGGGAAATAATGCCAAAGAAATTCACGCATCTACAAAACCAGTTTGACCAAACTGTAAAAGAAAACCAGGCTTTAAAGGCCAGAATCAGGCAGCTGGAAGACAACGATCGTGTAAAAGAGCAAGAATCAATAAAGCAAAGCCAAAATACCAAGAAATTAGAAGAGAACATAAAATATCTCACCGACAAGGTGATAAATCTGGAAAATAGGGGGAGAAGGGATAATTTAAGAATAATTGGACTCCCAGAAAAGCCAGAAATAAACACCAAACTGGACATGGTGATACAAGATATAATCAAAGAAAATTGCCCAGAGATTCTAGAACAAGGGGGCAATACAGCCACTGACAGAGCTCACAGAACACCTTCTACACTAAACCCCCAAAAGACAACTCCCAGGAATGTAATTGCCAAATTCCAAAGCTATCAAACAAAAGAAAAAATCCTACAGGAAGCCAGAAAAAGACAATTTAGATATAAAGGAATGCCAATCAGGGTCACCCAAGACCTTGCAAGTTCTACTCTGAATGATCGTAAGGCATGGAACATGATCTTCAGAAAGGCAAGAGAGCTGGGTCTCCAACCAAGAATCAGCTACCCAGCAAAACTGACTATATACTTCCAAGGGAAAGTATGGGCATTCAACAAAATAGAAGACTTCCAACTTTTTGCAAAGAAAAGACCAGAGCTCTGTGGAAAGTTTGATACCGAAAATCAAAGAGCAAGGAATACCTGAAAAGGTAAATATTAAGGAAAGGGGAAAAATGTTATCTTCTCCTTTTACTCAAACTCTCTTCTATAAGGACTGCATTTATATCAATCTATGTATACTAACATGTGGGGAAAATGTAATGTATAAATAGGGGGTAAAGAAAGACCAAATAGAATAATGGTTCTCACACAAAGATTCACATGGGAAGGGGAGGGGAAGAAAACTCCTAAAAGAAGGAGAGGAAGAGAGGGGGGGGGGGGTTTACTTAAACCTCAATCTCAGGGAAATCAACTCTGAGAGGGAAAAACATCCAGATCCATTGGGATCTTGAATTCTATCTTACCCAACAAGGGTAAGGAGAAGGGAAAACCAAGGGGGGGAGGGGGAGAGGGAGAACAAAAAGGGAGGGAAAGAGAGGGGGGAGGGGGAGGGAACAAAAAGGGAGGGACTAAAAAGGGAAACATCAAGGGAGGGGACAAGGGGGACTGATTCAAAGTAAATCACTGGACTAAAAGGTAGAGCCGAAGAAGAAAAGGTTAGAATTAGGGAAGGCAATCAAAATGCCAGGGAGTCCACAAATGACAATCATAACTTTGAACGTGAATGGGATGAACTCACCCATAAAACGTAGACGAATAGCAGAATGGATTAGAATCCAAAACCCTACCATATGTTGTCTTCAAGAAACACACATGAGGCGGGTTGACACCCACAAGGTCAGAATTAAAGGATGGAGTAAGACCTTCTGGGCCTCAACTGATAGAAAGAAGGCAGGAGTGGTAATCATGATATCTGATAAAGCCAATGCAAAAATAGACCTGATCAAAAGGGATAGGGAAGGTAATTATATTTTGTTAAAAGGGACTCTAGACAATGAGGAAATATCATTAATCAACATGTATGCACAAAATAATATAGCACCCAAATTTCTAATGGAGAAACTAGGAGAATTGAAGGAAGAAATAGACAATAAAACCATACTAGTGGGAGACTTAAACCAACCATTATCAAATTTAGATAAATCAAATCAAAAAATAAATAACAAAGAGGTAAAAGAAGTGAATGAAATCTTAGAAAAATTAGAATTAATAGACATATGGAGAAAAATAAATAGGGATAAAAAGGAATACACCTTCTTCTCAGCACCACATGGCACATTCACAAAAATTGACCATACATTAGGTCACAGACACATAGCACACAAATTCAAAAAAGCAGAAATAATGAATGCAGCCTTCTCAGATCACAAGGCAATAAAAATAATGATTAGTAATGGTACATGGAAAACCAAATCTAAAACCAATTGGAAATTAAACAATATGATACTCCAAAACCATTTAGTTAAAGAAGAAATCATAGAAACAATTAATAATTTCATCAAGGAAAATGACAATGGCGAAACATCCTTTCAAACCTTTTGGGATACAGCCAAAGCGGTAATCAGAGGCAAATTCATATCCCTGAAAGCTTATATTAACAAACAAGGGAAAGCAGAGATCAATCAATTGGAAATGCAATTGAAAAAACTCGAAAGCGATCAAATTAAAACCCCCCAGCAGAAAACCAAATTAGAAATCCTAAAAATTAAGGGGGAAATTAATAAAATCGAAAGTGATAGAACTATTGATTTAATAAATAAGACAAGAAGCTGGTACTTTGAAAAAACAAACAAAATAGACAAGGTACTGGTCAATCTAATTAAAAAAAGGAAGGAAGAAAAGCAAATTCACAGCATTAAAGATGAAAAGGGGGACAGCACCTCCAATGAGGAGGAAATTAAGGCAATCATTAGAAATTACTTTGCCCAATTATATGGCAATAAATACACCAATTTAGGAGAAATGGATGAATATATACAAAAATACAAACTGCCTAGACTAACAGAAGAGGAAATAGAATTCTTAAATAATCCCATATCAGAAATTGAAATCCATCAAGCCATCAAAGAACTTCCTAAGAAAAAATCCCCAGGGCCTGATGGATTCACCTGTGAATTCTATCAAACATTCAGAGAACAGTTAATCCCAATACTATACAAACTATTTGACATAATAAGCAAAGAGGGAGTTCTACCAAACTCCTTTTATGACACAAACATGGTACTGATTCCAAAACCAGGCAGGTCAAAAACAGAGAAAGAAAACTATAGGCCAATCTCCCTAATGAATATAGATGCAAAAATCTTAAATAGGATACTAGCAAAAAGACTCCAGCAAGTGATCAGAAGGATCATTCACCATGATCAAGTAGGATTCATACCAGGGATGCAGGGCTGGTTCAACATTAGGAAAACCATCCACATAATTGACCACATCAACAAGCAAACTAGCAAGAACCACATGATTATCTCAATAGATGCAGAAAAAGCCTTTGATAAAATACAACACCCATTCCTATTAAAAACACTAGAAAGCATAGGAATAGAAGGGTCATTCCTAAAAATAATAAACAGTATATATCTAAAACCAACAGCTAATATCATCTGCAATGGGGATAAACTAGATGCATTCCCAATAAGATCAGGAGTGAAACAAGGATGCCCATTATCACCTCTACTATTTGACATTGTACTAGAAACACTAGCAGTAGCAATTAGAGAAGATAAAGGAATTGAAGGCATCAAAATAGGCAAGGAGGAGACCAAGTTATCACTCTTTGCGGATGACATGATGGTCTACTTAAAGAATCCTAGAGATTCAACCAAAAAGCTAATTGAAATAATCAACAACTTTAGCAAAGTTGCAGGATACAAAATAAACCCACATAAATCATCAGCTTTTCTATTTATCTCCAACACAGCTCAGCAGCAAGAACTAGAAAGAGAAATCCCATTCAAAATCACCTTAGACAAAATAAAATACCTAGGAATCTATCTCCCAAGACAAACACAGGAACTATATGAACACAACTACAAAACACTCGCCACACAACTAAAACTAGACCTGAACAAATGGAAAAACATTAACTGCTCATGGATAGGACGAGCCAATATAATAAAAATGACCATCCTACCCAAACTTATTTATCTATTTAGTGCCATACCCATTGAACTACCAAAATACTTCTTCACTGATTTAGAAAAAACCATAACAAAGTTCATTTGGAAGAACAAAAGATCAAGGATATCCAGGGAAATAATGAAAAAAAAACACATATGATGGGGGCCTTGCAGTCCCTGACCTAAAACTATATTACAAAGCAGCAGTCATCAAAACAATTTGGTACTGGTTAAGAAACAGAAAGGAAGATCAGTGGAATAGACTGGGGGAAAGCGACCTCAGCAAGACAGTATACGATAAACCCAAAGATCCCAGCTTTTGGGACAAAAATCCACTATTCGATAAAAACTGCTGGGAAAATTGGAAGACAGTGTGGGAGAGACTAGGAATAGATCAACACCTCACACCCTACACCAAGATAAATTCAAAATGGCTGAGTGACTTAAACATAAAGAAGGAAACCATAAGTAAATTGGGTAAACACAGAATAGTATACATGTCAGACCTCTGGGAGGGGAAAGGCTTTAAAACCAAGCAAGATATAGAAAGAATCACAAAATGTAAAATAAATAATTTTGACTATATCAAACTAAAAAGCTTTTGTACAAACAAAACCAATATAACTAAAATCAGAAGGAAAACAACAAATTGGGAAAAAATCTTCATAGAAACCTCTGACAAAGGTTTAATTACTCATATTTATAATGAGCTAAATCAATTGTACAAAAAATCAAGCCATTCTCCAATTGATAAATGGGCAAGGGAAATGGATAGGCAGTTCTCAGATAAAGAAATCAAAACTATTAACAAGCACATGAAGAAGTGCTCTACATCTCTTATAATCAGAGAGATGCAAATCAAAACAACTCTGAGGTATCACCTCACACCTAGCAGATTGGCTAACATTACAGCAAAGGAAAGTAATGAATGCTGGAGGGGATGTGGCAAAGTAGGGACATTAATTCATTGTTGGTGGAGTTGTGAACTGATCCAACCATTCTGGAGGGCAATTTGGAACTATGCCCAAAGGGCGACAAAAGAATATCTACCCTTTGACCCAGCCATAGCACTGCTGGGTCTGTACCCCAAAGAGATAATGGACACAAAGACTTGTACAAAAATATTCATAGCTGCGCTCTTTGTGGTGGCCCAAAACTGGAAGACGAGGGGATGCCCATCAATTGGGGAATGGCTGAACAAACTGTGGTATATGTTGGTGATGGAATACTATTGTGCTAAAAGGAATAATAAAGTGGAGGAGTTCCATGGAGACTGGAACAACCTCCAGGAAGTGATGCAGAGCGAGAGGAGCAGAACCAGGAGAACATTGTACACAGAGACTAATACACTGTGGTATAATCGAACGTAATGGACTTCTCCATTAGTGGCGGTGTAATGTCCCTGAACAACTTGCAGGGATCCAGGAGAAAAAAACACCATTCATAAGCAAAGGATAAACTATGGGAGTGGAAACACCGAGAAAAAGCAACTGCCTGAATACAGAGGTTGAGGGGACATGACAGAGGATAGACTCTAAATGAACACTCTAATGCAAATACTATCAACAAAGCAATGGGTTTAAATCAAGAAAACATCTAATGCCCAGTGGATTTACGCGTCGGCTATGGGGGGTGGGGGGGAGGAAAAGAAAATGATCTATGTCTTTAACGAATAATGCTTGGAAATGATCAAATAAAATATATTTAAAAAAAAAAAAAGAAGTCTCCATGGGGTAGTAGTAGAACAGATTTGTTATCTGCTAGCTTCTTATTTTAACCAATTATTTTTTTATTAACATTGTACTAAACTCTTTCATTTCTGTGCTGCTGAAAAACTATCAGTACCATCATCACCCTTTAAATTTTTGTGTTCAGGGGGAAGTGCCATGTTGCTCAACCCTAGTTATAATTCTATATTAAATCTCTATTAAAATGTAGTAACCACATTTTTTCAAAGTTAATGGTGAATCACATCTCATATACCTGAGAAATATCTAATTTTGCACATAAAATTATATATTTATGACATTGGCCTCATTATGAGAGTATCATGCATTTATCTCAGAATTACATGCATATAAGATTTTTGAAATTTCTTATGTTGTGTCTCTGTCATTAGAAATGTATATACTCATCTTGAATATATGCAGATATAATCTAGTCATATAGCTACCTAGAAAGAGGACTATGAAAGAGTAGCTACTTCAATGATGTATCCTAATGTTTACAGTCTTTAGTGCTATCATTTCAATTTCTATTCTTCATGTAAAAATGCAAGCCCATTTTGCCTTGTTTCTTTCTTCCCAAAGGTGAAAAGCCATGACAGAATAGATTACTTTAACATAGTTTCCAAAGCACTTCACTCACAGATTTCTGAAATCCATAGAGTATTATTAATTCCCTTTTACTAATGAAGAAAGTGAGGTTCAGGGAAGGGAACTGACTTGCCCATAGTTACATGTCTGACACATGAAACCAGAATTCAAATCCAAGTGTTTCCTAACTCCAAGACCAATGTTCTTTCTAATACATTTTATAATCTACAATATGGTTCCTACCTAAACTTTTAAGTTCTGTTATAACATTCCTTTTAAAGACCATATTATCTCAGTACCAACTCCATAAAATTTACCTAATTTCCCATCACTATGCTTTACATCTGGAATATACTCTCCAATAATTTAATCTAGGGAAGCAACCTTTGCTTTCCTGATCTCCATTGCTCATTATTAACTTTCCTCTTCCTTTCTTGAGCTCACACAATACTTTGTTTACTTTACCTATTTCTCACTCTGTAGAGAATTGAGGTAATTAGGAGGCACAGGGAAAGGAGTGCAGAACTGAGTCATGGAGACCTAAGTTTAAATTCTTCCTCAGACCCTTACTAATTCAGCAGTCCAAAGCAACTCAATAACATCTCAAAGACTCAGTTTCCTCATATATAAAGTGAGTTTCAGTTCACTCTGCTTTGCATCTGCTTCTTTCCTTGGTTTCAACTATATAGAATAAGATGCTCTTGAGTCTGGTACTGCCCAATTTTCCACTCAGTTTCCTGCCTCCTTTTGAATTCTATTTTCATTTTTAGATTTTTAGTGGCTGGAGGGTAAGGAAAACATTTATTTTTATTAATCATATCCCCAGTGTTTAACACATCATAAGTACTCAATTAAATGTTTTTTCTGAGTGGGATAAAATGTTAAAAATGCAAACTAAATGGAAAAGTATGTCATGCCTACATTATAAAGGGGGATGGGATGTTAAACATTTACCACTTGAGGGCACCATGCAATATTTTCATAAATACAATGTTATATATGAATAGGAACATAAGAATATTTAATTGATAGGAAAACTCTTTTTTGAATTTTGTTCAATGCAGCCTTTAAAACACTGGCAAATCTCTTAGGTTAGTATTTTGTTTTTATTTTATGCCTCTCATAATTATACAAATTGGATTATCAAATAAATGTTTCTGTGGCCATACCTTTCATGAAATCAGAGAAAGAATGTAGGTTTTCAAATCAAATCAAAGTTTACATTCTAACTGTATCCTTTTACCTGTATGACTTTTCCACTTTTGTATTATTTTTGCCTCAGTTTCCTCCTCTGAAAAATTAGGGCATTGAACTTTACATAATGTGGAAGTCATCTTTATTGAGAAAAGTCTTTAAAGCTTCATTTTACTCTACCAAGCTGAATGTCTTCTTGTAATCAACAATGGACCTTGTATTCTCTTTACTGCTTTAGTAACTATTACTGTAAGGATATAATATGCCTTTAAAAATTGCATGAGGTCAAACAGGATATAGAATGATTAAACATTGACAACTCAGATGTCAGTGAATGTAAATGGACAGTAAAAGAGGATTTAAATCATGTGTCCATTATGTATACCACAGTAGGCATGAATTCATTAGTAGAAAGGGAGTAACCTTCATAATCAATAAAATAGTGAAAAAAAGCAGAATCAATGTTTTTCAGTTTCAGTATGGGGGATAACTTTTATGAATTCTTTGAACATTAAGAGGATTAAATCATTCAATTTATAATCAGAATTATAAGTTAATTAATATCATTCATTGGTAGGTTAAATACTGAAGCTAAAGCTTAACTACAACAGGACTGATTAGAAAAGATCCTCTTTTGGGGAAATAATGAAAGCAAAAGGAGACAACCAATGATGAGATAGATAGTGTCTATGGACATGAGTTTGGATAGGTTTCAGAATATGGTGAAGAATAAAAGGACCTGGTATGCTATAGCCCATGGAGTCACAAAGAGTTTCAAATCATGATAGTATCAACAATATGATTTCTCTTTCATTTTTACCTTTTTATGTTTCTTGTGATGTGTTAAATATCAAATTTTCTATTCAGCTCTTAAAGTTTCTTGAGGAATGCTTTTTAAGGTTCTCTATATCATGAAATATTAATTTTCTCCTGAAGAAGTATACTCAGTTTGACTTATTAGACTATTCTTGATTGTAATCCTAACTTCTTTGCCTTCTGGAATTTCATATTCCAAGCCCTTAACTCCTTTAACATGGAAGCTAGTATATCTCATGTAATTCTGATTCCATGTGTCTCCATGATATTTGGATTGTTTCTTTCTGGCTGATTACAATAATTTCCCCATGATCTTGGAGCTCTAAAATTTGATTCTAATAATTCTAGGAGTCTTCATTTGGAGATCTCTGTAAGAAGGATCAGTGGATTCTTTCTATCTCTATTCTGCATCTGAGATATCAGGGTAGTTTTCATTCAGAATTTCTTGAAATATGATGCTGAGGCTCTTTTAAAAAAACGTATCTTTCACTTAATTTGATAATTCTCAAATTATCTCTCCTCCATCTATTCCCTAGGTCAGCTGTTCTTCCAATAATATAATTCACTTTTTCCTATTTTTTTATTCTTTTGACTGTTTATTGATATTTCATAGCTTCCACATGTCCAATTATAATGTTTAAGGAATCATTTTCCTCAATGAGCTTTGGCCTATTAGTTTTTTCCATTTGGCCTCTTCTGTTTTTTTAAGAAGTTTGTTTTCCTCAGTACTTTTTTTTTATTTTATGAACCTATTAATTTCATTTTTGTTATTTACTTGCAAATCACTCTCCTCCTTTCTCTTCCATTTTCCCCTTTACTATTTTTATCTCTTTTCTTAACTCTTTAACAAATTCTTGTTAGGTTTCTTACCAATAAGAATTTTTCCTTAAGCATTTTTATTTCTTTTGGTTATAGAAATTTTCATATTATTTGTCTTGGTTATCCCTGTCAACCTAGTAGCCTTTTATAACCAAGTTTTTTATGTGTTTATTCATTTCCCCAGATCATTTATTTTTATTTAATGTTAAGATTTTATGTTTTATCATATTTCCCCATTTACATGTAAAAGCAATTTTTAAGATTTGTTTTCTGACATTTTGTGGTTCATATTCTCTGCTTCCATATTATCTCTCTTCTCTTTCCCGTCTCCCAGATAAGGGAAGCATGTGTTATCATGCAATGCATATTTATATATCTGTTAGATTGCAAAAGAAAATATATCACACATATAAGAAAAATTCACAAAAGAAATAAAAGGAACCATTATATGTTTGAATCTGCATTCAAACTCCATCAGCTCCTTCTGTGGCAGTGGATAGCATTTTTCACCAGAAGATCCTTGGAGTTGTCTTGGATTCTTACATTGATGATAATAAAATCATCTACAGTTGATTATATGATTTTGCTGTAATTGTGGATTATGTTCTACTAATTCCACTCATTTCAGTTTGCTTTAGTTCTTATACTCTTTTGAGATTTTTCCGCTCTTCCTAATCATCATTTCTTTTTTATTTTTTTATTTTATATAATTATCCAATTTAAAACATTTTTCCTTGGTTACAAGAATCATATTCTTTCCCTCCCCTCACCACAGCCCTTTCTTTAGCTGATGCCCATTTCCATGGATTTTACTTGTGTCCTTGATCAAAACCTTGTTGTTGATGTTTGGACTAGAGTTATCATTTAGGGTCTACATCCCCAATCATATCCCCATCGATTCATGTGATCAAGCAGTTGTTTTTCTTCTGTGTTTCTACTCCCATAGTTTTTCCTCTGAATGTGGATAGTGTTCTTTCTCATATATCCCTCTGAATTTTTCTGGATCACTACATTGCTACTAATGGAGAAGCCCATTACATTCAATTGTATCACAGTGTATCAGTCTCTCTATTGTGAATCCTGAAATTTCTCAGACTTGTGAATGTTAAAAAATTCCCCATTGGGGAATTCTCCATTGGGACAATTCCCTATTGGGACTATTCTCCATTTTAAACAGTGAAGGTACTTGATCAGGAATGTGAGAACTCTGACCTTATTCCACACATACTTAAACATACTTTAGGGGAAGATAAAGTTGCAAACTCTTTTCTGAACAATGAAAAGTACTTAAACCCATACTTATAATAAGGGAAAAAGTTCTTAAGCTAAGTACCTATAAAGGTCAAGCAACTTGTGAATTTACAAGGAACAAAGAGCTGAGAAACTTACTCAGAGCTTTTCTGGTGTGAATTACTCAAAAATCCACACCTTTTTAGGTGTGGACTAAGAATGGTCTGTCCTTTGAAAAACGTCTACTGTGATTGGTAGATGTAAGAACTTAGGGGAGGTGACATAGGAGAAAATGTCCTTTAAAAGGAGACAAAAAGCTCTCTCAGGGAAGTCAGCTGGGAAAGGCTGCCTTGAAGGGTCTCTCTTGAGACTCTCTTGGGGACATTCAGATTGAGTTTTGAGCTGGTAAAGGCAGCTGAGATGGAGCTGGCTGGTGTCACTAGAATCTCTTGCTTGGACAGATCTTGTGGTGAGTGATTAAGATATAAGGACTGACTGATCTTTCTTTTAGGGCTTAGGCCTGTGTTGGCCAGGGCTGCCTGGGCCGGCCTATTTTTTCTCATTTATTTCCTTTCTCTCTCTCTCTCTTTCTTTAATTCCTCATTGTATTATTAATTAAATTCTCTATAAAACCCTTTTGACTTGGGTATATTCATTATTGGGAATATTTCCCTGGCAACCACCTTATATTTGATTTAAAACAAGACACTGTAGTGAAAACATATTTTCTGCCATCACAATTTACTCATCCACTCTTTATCTACTACAATTTAAGTCTTCCACTATTTTAATCACTACAGTTTATAGCCTTCAACCATTTTAACTTTTTCAGTTTTGTCTCCCACTCTTTTAAATGCCACACTATATAAAGTTCTCCAGTTTCTGCTCCTTTCACTCTGCATCAATTCCTGGAGGTCATTTCAGTTCACATGGAATTCCTCTGGTTCATTATTCCTTTGAGCACAATAGTATGCCATCACCAACATATAGCACAATTTGTTCAGCCATTCCCCAATTGAAGGGCAGCCCCTCATTTTCCAATTTTTTGCCACCACAAAGAGCACAGTTATGAATATTCTTGTACAAATCTTTTTCCTTATTATCTCTTTGGGGTACAAACCCAGTAGTGCTATGGCTGGATCAAAGAGGAGGCAGTCTTTTAGCTCCCTTTGAGCATAGGTTCCAAATTGCCCTCCAGAATGGTGGGATTAATTCACAACTCCACCAGCAATGCATTAATGTCCCAATTTTGCCACATCCCCTCCAACATTCATTACTTTCCTTTGCTGTAATGTTAGTCAATCTGCTAGGTGTGAGGTGTTATCTCAGAGTTGTTTTGCTAATCATCATTTCATTTGGCACAACATTATTTCATTACAACCAATTACCACAAGCTGTTCAAACATTCCTCAAGTGATGGACATCCCCTCATCTCAAATTCCATGCCACCACCAAAAGAACTAATATAATTTTTATGTACAAATAGGTTATTTTCTACTTTCTTTGATCTCTTTGGGATAGAGACCCCAAAGCTTGTACTTGTTCCCTTTTCCCATGGGAATCTACACCGAAGGGAATCTCAGGCTAGTAGTTTCAGACTGAGTGGGGGACCCTCTGGGGAATGACAGTCCACATCAGATGGGAGCTAAGCCCAATCCAAAGTCAAGTGACTCTTTGGTGCAGTAGGCAGCATGTCAGTCTCGCAAGCTAAAGGTCCCAAATCTGATCCTCGGAAGGAGGTTGTGATATACTGGGAAAAGCTTCTGGAGACAAGGAGAGCACAAGCTTTAGGGTCTCCAACCTATAAGTTAGTCCTGAAAATTGGGGTTCATCAGATATCACTAGGCCACAAGTTTAGTATTCCTAGATTCCATGTTGAAAAGACTTAGTCATGATACTGCTCAGTAAAAGAGTATGCATAGTTTTATACCCTTTTGGTATGTTCAAAATCGCTCTTCAGAATGGTTGATCATTTCACAGGTCCACCAGTAGTATGTTAGTGTCACAAATTTACCAAATCTCCTCCAACACTTGTCATTTTTTGTCTTACTAATCAATCTGATATGTATGAGATAGTGCTTCAGAGTTGTTTTCATTTGTATTTCTCTAATCAGTAGTGATTTGGAGTATTTTTTCATATGACAATAGATAGTATTAATTTTGTCATCTAAGTATTTCCTATTTAGATCGGTTGACATGGAATCCAGAAACCCCAAACTTACAACCTGTAAGATCTTATGAACCCCAAGTTTTAAGCTGAATGACTCTTCTTGTCTCCAGAAGCGTCACCCGGGATATCACACCCTCCTTCTGAGGATCAAACTTGTGACCTTTAGCTTTTGAGACTGATTCAATGCCTACTGCACTAGAGTCACTGGCTTGAGCTTAGCCTTCAACTCAAGTGGATTTTCTTTTATCTTAGGGTCCATTATTCAGTCTGAAAGTGCTACCCTGAGATTCCCTTCAGGGTGAATTCTCATGGGAACAGAGAACTACAAGCTTTGGTCTCCAATTTACAAGCTAGTACTAAAATTTGGGGTTCATCAGATTTTACTAGGCTACAAGTTTAGGATTTCTAGATTCCATAGATTCCATGTTGACATATGCTTTGACCATTTAACAATTAGGGAATGATTTTTATCCTCTTCAATTTGATTTAGTTCTTCATATATTTGGGAAATTGGGCCTTTGTCAGAGACACTATAATTTCCCCCCAGTTTGTTGCTTCCTTTGTTTTTGGTTGCATTCCTTTCTTTTGTTCAAAACTTTTTAATATAATGTGACCAACATTAGCCATTTGACATCTTATAATTCTTTTTTTTGTCTTGTTTGATCATAAATTCTTTCCTTATCCACAAAATTGACAGGAAGACTATTCCACTATCCTCTAATATGTACATAATATCACTCTTTATGTCTAAGTCTTGCATCAATTTTTACTTTATCTTGGTATGTGGTATGACATGTTGGTCTATGTCTTCTTTCTACCATTCTGTTTTCCAGTCCAGCAGTTTTGGTCAAATAATTAATTTTTCTAAAAGTTTAAATCTTTTGTATTATGAAACACTAGGTTACTATGGTCATTTACTACTGTGTGTTGAGTACCTAATCAGTTCCTTTGTTCCACTACTCTATTTCTTAACCAGCACCAGATTGTTTTAATGATTACTAGTTTATAATACATTTTGAAATCTGGTATTGCTAGGCCCTCTTCCTTCGTATTATTTCTTTGATTCCCTTGCTGTTCTTGCCTTTTTTTCTTCCAGATGAATTTTGTTGGGATTTTTCCTACTTCTATGAGATAGTTTTGTGTAATCTGATTGATATAATCTGAATGGGTAAATTAATTTAGGCAAAATTGTCATTTTTATTCCTTTGACTAGGTCTACACATCTGCAAAATTAGTGTTATTCCAATTGTTTAGATCTGACTTTATTTGGGTGAAAAGTGTTTTGTAATTGAGTTTTTGTAGTTCCTGTGTTTGTCTTGGCAGGAAGTCTCCCAAGTATTTTATGTTGTCCACAGTTATTTTAAGTGGATTTCTCTTTCTAATTCCTGCTAATGAATTTTGTTGGCAGAGTACAGAAAAGCTAATTATTTGTGTGAATTTATTTTATAGCTTGCAACTTTGCTATAGTTATTCATTGTTTTAATTAGCTTTTTTGGTGTATTCCCTAGGATTCTCTAACTATACCATCACATCATCTGCAAAGAATGATAGCTTTGTTTCTTCATTACCTATTCTAATTCCTTCAAGTTTTTTCCCTTTCTTTTTGCTGTATTTGGTATTTTAGTACAATATTATATAAAAATGATAATAATAAGCATCTATGCTTCAGTCATTATCTTAATGAGAAGACTTCTAGCTTATCCCAATTACAAATAAATCTTAAAAATTATTTTAGATAGACACTACTTACCATTTTAAGGAGACACTTTCATTTATTCTAATGTTCTCTAGTGGTGTTGTATTTTGTCATAAAGCTTTTTCTGCATCTATTGAGATGAAGATCATTTCTCTTGGTTTTGTTATTGATATGGTCAATTATGATGATTTCCTGAATCTCTGAATTTCTGGTATAAAACCCACCTGATTTTAGTATACGATCCTTGTAATATATTGCCATAATCTTCTTGTTAAAGTTATATTTTTTAAGTTCTGCATCAATATTCCTTAGAGAAATCAGTTGGTGATTTTCTTTTTCTGTTTTTTTTTTCTATTATTGGTTTAGTTTTCAAAACTATATCTGTATCATAAAATACATTTGGTAGAATTCCTTCTTCAACTATTTTTCCACATAGTTTCTATTGTATTGGAAATAATTATTCTTTACATGTTTCATGGAATTCACTTGTGAATCCATCTGGGCCTTGGGGTTTTTCCTTAGGGAAAAAATAAAAGGTTTGTTCAATTTAATTTTTCTGAGATGAAGTTCTTTAAGTATTCTTTTTCCTCTTCTCTTAATAGAGACAATTTATTTTTTAAAATATTCATATATTTCATCTAGATTGTCAAATTTATTGGTATATAATTGGGAAAGATAATTCCTAATAGTTGTTTTAATTTCCTCATCATTGATTATGAATTTATGCTTTTCATTTTTGATACTGATAATTTAATTTTCCTTTCTTTTTTTATCAAATTAACCAATAGTTCAGTTCTTTTTTCATGTAAAATAAGCCCCTTGTCTTATTTATTATTTCAATTATTTTACTAATTTCAGTTGTTATTAATCACTCCTTTGTTGTTATTTATTATTTATATCATTTCTTCTTCAACTCATTCATTCTTTAGGAAAATATTATTTACTTTCCAGTTAATTTTCAGTTTTTATACAGTCATTTGTTAAATGTAATTTTAAAAATGTAATTATTGAATTATAATCTGAGAAGGATGCATCTAATATCCCTGTTTTTCTGCATTTGGTTTTGATGCTTTAATAAATTATTATATGGCCAATTTTGTGAAGAAGCTATTTGCTCTTAAAAAAAGTTATATTCCTTTCTATTCTGATTTAGTGTTCTCCAGAAATTTATAATATCTAAATTCTATAAAATGCTATTCACCTCCTGAACTTCATTTATCTTTTGATTTGATTCATCTAGTACTGAAAGGGGAAGGTTGAGATTCCCCACTAGTATAGTTTTACTATTAATTTCTATAACTCATATAAATTCTCTTTTAGGAAAGGGTATGCTATTCCATTTGTTATATATGTATTTAGTACTGATGTTACTTCATCATCTAAGCCAATGATGGCGAACCTATGGCATGGGACCAAAGATGGTACATAAAGACCTCTCTGTGGGCACCCTCCCTATGCCTCCCAGACTTCATTACTAGAAAGGCAGAGGGACTTGGGCAGAGATGCTCCTTTCCCCTTCTCCACAATATCTGACAACATTTTTTTCACATCACCTGCCTTTCTGCCCAGAAGCCAAATAGGAACACACAGTGGGTAAGGTGGGTAGCTCATAGGAAGCAGAGCTGGAATGGAGTAGAGTGCTTGGGCTACTCCCCTTCCTCTCTTAACACTTACTGAAAACAGTCCTCACTTCAAATGCCTCTCTGTCCAGCAGTCCAGTGATAGTGTTTTCTCCCTCCCCTATGTGAGGAAAAGAGGAGGTAGGCATGGCACTTGATCTGAAGGGTGGGGTGGGGATATAAGAATAAAAGTTAGGGGTGGTCTGGTTTTCTAGGGTTAGTGAAAGAAGGGGAATTGGAGATAAGCCCTGGGAAAGGATTCTGGGAAGGAAGGAATTGTGGGAGTCTAAAACTGAAAATAATTGAACTTCACTTCCTTCTTGGATTGCATGTAAGCTGGGAGTGGGTTTTGTCTCTGCCTATAATTCCAAGCTGAAGGAGGAGTTTTGCTCTAAGAGATTCTCCCTGGACCATAAGAATTTTCATGGAGAAAATCTTTGGCATCCTGGTTGAGGGTTTACTTGGAGAGAACCTAATTTCTCTGAGTCCAGTCATCATCTGACAGTGGTCCATCTACCAGGATTCCTACTGGTTAAGGTAATTCAAAGCTTTCCACCTATAACTTTGAGTTACTTAGAACAGCAGCCAAACCCAGAGGTTTTTCCTCTTTCTTTCTTTATTAATTACTGGTGGGAAGATTAGGGTTAAGTCAGATAGCCTGGGAAAGGGTTTTAGATAGCATAAGGGGGTGTAGGTAAGGACTAAAGAAGAACAAAAGGCTCTCCTTAAGCAGGAGACTTTGGAGCCAGATGGAGGTAGCTTGAAGAGTGTCAGGATCATACCTACTAGTTCCTCTTATCCCTTTTTGTTAAAATAAACTTTGCTTCATAATCAAAGGGTTTGGTGCTTAATTGACCTCGAGAAGTTCCTAGGTGGGTTAAAACATCTTATGTATCTATAGCACATTGCCACATTACAGGGGCAGGGTCTGGCACTCCATCTCTAAAAGGTTCACCATCACTGATGTATGCTAACTTTTATCAAGATGTATTTTCCTTACTCATCTCTTTCATTTAGATCATGTTTACTTGAGCTTCCTTGCCCTCTGAATGCTTGATAAGATTAAGTCCAGTGGAGCTGAACTTACAGAGCTGAATGTGCCCTGAGACCAAAACCTCAGGATGATGTGGGGGGGGGGGGGGGATATGGAGCATCTCAATTGTGATTGGGCTTCCTTTTTTGAGGTTCTCCTCCAGCTGCCTCCCCACAACCTATGATCATGGCCCTGAACTTGGCATAGATTTGCCTGCAAGGTACTCCCTCTAGACTAGTGCCCTTGCCTGCCCAGAGATTTCAGCCACTACTAGAGGGTCAGCACTGTAGGTGGGGGAAGGGTTCTGGAACCTTCTTCTTCCTTCCCCTTAAACCAAAGTGTTTTCAAACTCAGGCTTTTGGGGGGTGTACCTTTTAAGTTGAGTTCAGCAAGTGTGAATCTTGAAATTTCTCAGACTTGTGAATGTTAAAAAATTCCCCATTGGGGAATTTTTCATTGGGACAATTCCCTATTGGGATTATTCCCCATTTGGTCAGTGAGAACTCTACTTAGATAAAAAATATGAAGACCTCTACTCTACCCATACTTAAACCTGCTTTAGGGAAGAAAACTCCTTGTTGAACAATGAAAAGTCCTTAAGCCATGCCTATTTTTAGAATTAATAGAAAAGGATGCTAAGTACCTATAAAGGTCAAGCAACTTGTAAACTTACATGTGACAAAGAGGTGAGAAACTTACTCAGAGCTTTCCTGGTGTGAATTACTCAAAAGTTCACACCTTCCTAGGTGTGAACTAAGAATGGTCTGACCTTTGAAAAATGTCTACTGTGATTGGTAGATGTAAGAATTTAGGGGAGGTGACAAAGGAGAAAATGCCCTTTAAAAGGAGACAAAAAGCTCTCTCTACAGTCAGCTGGGAAAGGCTGCCTTGAAGGGTCTCTCTCGGGACTCTCTCAGGGACATTCGGATTCTGAGACATTCAGATTGAGGATTGAGCTGGTGAAGGCAGCTGAGATGGAGCTGGCCTGGTATCACTAGAATCCTTGCTTGGACAGATCTTGTGGTGAGTGATTAAGGACTGACTGATCTTTTCTCTTAGGGCTTAGGCCTGGGTTGGCCAGTACTGGCCAGGGCCAGCTTATCCTTTTTTCATTATTCCCCTTTTTCTCTCTTTCTCTCCTTTTCTTTAATTCCTCATTTGTATTAATTAAAATCTCTATAAAACCCAGCTGACTTGGGAACATATTTTAATAATTGGGAATATATTCCCTGGAGACCACCTTATATTTGATTTAAAAACAAAACACTGTAGTGAAAACATATTTCCTGCAGTCTCAACTTACTCATCCACTCATATCTACTACAATTTAAGTCTTCAATTATTTTTACTCATTACAGTTTATAACCTCAACCATTTTAACTCTTACAGTTTATGGCTGCCACTCTTTTAATTATAACACAAGAGGGTTCCTTAGCTCTGTCCTGTTGTTAAATTTGGTTTTCATTCCCCTAGGAGCATTTGTTTTTTAATTGGTAAGGAAGGGTTTTCAGAGGTCTGAACTTTTGCTTCCTCTAAGCCTCCATCTTGACTCTGCCCCCCATATTGTAAATTCTTAAATACTGCTCATGATAAGATACAATATGGTAAAATATTTAAAAGAAATATTAATTTTTAAAGAAGAAATTTGAAGTTATATGTTTAAATCTCCTTGTTTACTTAAAATAAATAACATCATCTAAAATTCTTATTTTTCCACTTTTCCCACATAACCACTCCGTGAGGAAAATGTGAAGATTGAATTTAGCTTTTCCCTGATTGTAACAACAAGGTTATTTTGCTCTTCCTTGGTTGTGAAGATTGAACTATAATCCTCTGCCTATTTGTTGATTTAATCCCCAGAAATTTAAGCACAGTACTTGAAGTTAAGTGGGAAGATCTGTCCATGTTATATCTGATCACCAAGGGTGTAAATCTCCCACTTAATCATGAGGTGGGAGGTCTGTGACCCATGTGTGTGATAGTGGGTAACGAAATAAAATTGACTAATTGCCTTCTGGGCAGTCCTAGAGAAGAGCATCTGTTGTGATTGGTAAACTTGAAATTTAGGGGAGGTGACACAGGAGAAAATGATCTTTAAAAAAAAAGGACCATCGGAAGGATTCAGGATGGAAGAACTCTGACTCGGAATTTGACTGGATGACATACACTTGAGAGAGTGGAAGAGGAAGTAGACCCTGGAGGGGAAGACCTCAAACTGTTTTGCTTTTACATGGTCTCCATTAGTGAGTGAAAGGTTGATTTAGTGACCTCACCTTTCTGGAGGTGTAAAGCCTCCAGGAAAGGCCCATTGTCTTGAGACATTTCCCCCCCAGCTGGAGCTTAGAATTTCTACTCTCTCTTTCTCTCTCTCTCTCTCTCTCTCTCTCTCTCTCTCTCTCTCTCTCTCTCTCTCTCTCTCTCTCTCTCTCTCTCTCTCTCCCACTCTCTCTCTCTCTCTCTCTCTCCCACTCTCTCTCTCTCTCTCTCTCTCTCTCTCTCTCTCTCTCTCTCTCTCTCTCTCTCTCTCTTCTCTCTCTTTCTCTCTCTCTCTCATTTTCTCTCTTCCTTAACATCTTCCCCCTATTGTAAATAAATTACCATAAATTCCATTTATTTTAATACTTCATTTTGGGATTTAGAAATTAATTCCCTGGTGACCACCTATATAAATATTCAAAGTCCAACCACAATTAAATTTAACAAGAAGGAGAGTAAGTATCAGAGGGGGAAAGTAATGAAGAATTTGTTTATCTTATCAAACTGTTTGTGAAACCTCTGTATTCAGTTTTGAAACACTATTGGATATGCTTGGTAAAATGCCAAAGTATATTGAGAAATATTTTCTCATTGAATTATTGTTACTTAATTAAACATACATTTCATGTTTTAAATGTGGGATACTTAGTATGTTAAAAGTTTCTCTTATATTCAAGTATTTGAGGGGATGTTAAGTACGTTTTTAAAAGGCATAGTATATTCCTTTCAGATCTTTGTTTGTTAGACCTACTTTTCAGATATTTTTAGGCCTTCTACCAATATTTTGAAACCATTTTGTCATAAAGAACTGAGTTTTTTCTCTATTACAATACGGAAATGTATGAGTTAAATATTTTGTGATACATCATTTTTATTTTTTATCATGTTAATAATTTGAATATTGTCAAGCTGCATTTTAATCTATTGTTCACTATGATAGTTTAGACTGTAATTATTCTTATGACAGATAAGATCAGTTATATACCCTTATTGATATTGAGTCATGAAGAAAAGAGCAATAATCTGATCCTATGCAGTAAATGATGATAATTTTGCTTTAGAAGAAAAGGTTGGGGACTTTTCATATTCTCCTATTTTAAGTTTTTTTTTTTTTAGATTTGAGAATCTGGCCCGCCATCAATGACACCATTTCTTTTTCAAAGGATATATATATCAACTTTGTTCCTTTTAATTTGTTATTTACAATCAGGTCTTCCAAAGCAGGTATCTGGTTCAGTCAAAAGTAAAAAACAATTATAAGAAATGCAGATTATTTCATGTAGAAGTTAATAACTTAGTATCTTTTATATTAATAAAATTAGAATCCTAAGGTTTGAGTTATCTCTCACCATCTTTAATGCAAAATTTTATTGAATGTGCTAAATTGTATAAAGATCTATTTTTCAAGCAATGTTAAGGAAAGAGGTTATCAGTGACCCTGGGTCAAGGGAAAGCAAATCTGCCAGTTAAGCTGCTCTGAAAACCAGCAATACTTGATAGCCAGCCTTAACAGATGACCCATAAATCAGACTGCTGTTTTATGAAACTTTGTGTCTTTGGAAACAGTGAACTTCAGGCATTCTATCCCTTCTATGTCTCTCCCTCATGCTATTATTTTGTTTATTTGTGAGATCAAACTTGATAGCTACTTAATAGCTTTGTGAAACCCCCTTAATAGCTACTTGTCAACACAACTATACTTCATTTTGACCTTATGTTATAAACACTCAAGGATCACAGTTAGGACCCCTATTTAATGTATAGTCATCATATTTAGGGTGATTCATTGAGTTAACTGAGGCCCATTTTCCCCAAGAGGCAGAGGAGTATATTGTAAGAATTTATTTTTCATATTCTCTATTAAATCCTACATGCTAGGGAGAGAATTACTGTGTATCCTTGTATCTGCAATCTGTGGGATTTTTTTACACTCTGCTGCTTTTTCCATTGTGTTTGTACTTGAGAATCCCAAGAAATATCTTCTTTTTTAACTCAATTTGGTTAAAAAATAAAGGGGACATAGGTTATTTCCCTATGTAAGTGACCTGTACACCAGTGGGAATAGGGAGGGGCATATAAGTTTATGTAACATATTTTAATTAGTTATCACCAATTAGAGATGTCTTCAGATGGTCAAGAAAAGGGCTGAGTAATGAGATCCTAAAAATATATTTGCAAAGCTGCTTGAACCAGCTTAGTTCATCCCTGGTACCAAGAGAGCCATGGAGAGCTATAGCACTTTTATCAGATATGATTCTGGCCTAAAGAAAAACCTGATATACTAAAACATATTGCTATCTAAATTTTTTTTAATTCCTGTATTTCCTTTTTTTCATTAAATGTCTACTTTGCCTCTGGAGTAGTAGTAGTAGTAGTCTCTTCGTAACCAAGGATGACAATTGTCTTTGTGCATTATGCACAAAGACACTTGTGTGTGAAGATTTAAGTGGAAAAGTCGATGCACAGAGACAGTCCCAAGCTCTCGGCATTGGAAGCCTGGGTCCAGTGGCATGAAAAGTCATTATACCTGGAGACTTCCTCAGCTGCATTGGATAGCCGTGTTGTCTTTTGTGCTCCAACATGCCCTAAGCACTCCACAGTGCCTTGTTGTATCGCCATCTCAGCCATTGAAACTTCTTGTTGGTTTCTTCTGCCTGTTACACCGAAACAGTCTTCACATGCTGGGTGAGCAAAGCCCTGGTTCACCAGGGGTCAATGACCCAATGGCTACCCTCACAAGGTTTAGCTGGCCTGTAGAAGTCGTTGCCCGGGGTGTGGCCGCTGCCACATGCTAGCAGCTACGAGGAGCCACAAGTGAGAGCTGGGTGTCAGGTGAGGGTCAGAGGCTGGAGAGCTGCCCTAGTAGGGCACAACAAGCCCTCCATACCAAAGATATTACTCCTCCCTGAGCACCCCATACACCCCTCCCCTCTGGAGTATTATGCTCAGTTTCACTGGATGAATGATTCTTGGTTGTAATTCTAGATCCTGTGCTGTGGAGAAAAATCATATTCCAGCCCATCTAGTTTCTTTAATGCAGAAACTTCTAGGTCTTGTATAATTCTCGTTGTGGCTCTACCACATTTGAACTTTTTCTTTCTGTCTGCTTGCTGTATTTTTTCCTTAGTCTTGGAATTTGTGGATTTTATATAATCTGGGAGTTTTTTATCTGGAAAATCTCTTTCTGGAGATGATCAGTAGTTTCTTCCAATTTCTATTTTTCTTTCTTTTTCAAAAACATCAAGGCAGTTATCTTTGATGATTTCTTATAATATGGTGTCAATGATTTTTTTAATCATGGTTTTCATGTGGTCTAATTATTCTCAAAGTATCTCTCATGGACCTGTTTTCCAAGTTAATTGTTTTTACAGTGACATATTTTAGATTGTCTTCTATTTTCATTATTTTCAATTTGTTTTATTGTTTCCCAATGTCTTATGGAGTCATTAGCTTCCATTTCCCCAATTATAATTTTTAGGTCATTGTTTCTTCATTAAACTTTTGTACTTCCTTTTTCATTTGGTCAATTTTACTTTTAAAGAAATTGTTTTCTTCCATAGATTTTTGTGTTTTTTTTTTCCATTTGTCCAGTTCTAGTTTGAAGGACTTTTGTATGTCAACTATTAATGTTCTCTCATCTGTTCCCAATATCTCTTCTATCTCTCTTATTACTTGGTTAACTTCTAATTGAGCTCTTCCAAATGTGTTGTTGTTGTTGTTGTTAATGTTTGTTGTTGTTGTTGTTGTTTTGGCAGACCTGATACTCTTTCACATTTTCCTTTGATATTTCACATATTTCCATTCTGTCATTGTCATCCTCTTTTGAGTTTGTATTTTAATTTTCCTGTTTTTTTTAAATAATTTCATCTTTTCCTCAATTGTCAGCCTTTTTATGACTTTACCCATATGTTGAAATTTAACTCTGTTCTTGGGGTAGATGGAGTGCTGTCTTAACCCAGTATTATGCTTAGGGGCAGCCTGGCTCTCTTGGGACCTGCAGTATGCATTTTATACCTATATAGTTTGTTGTAGGGAGGCTTCTAGTTGTTTTATCCAGTTTTTGCCTAATCAGTTGGATTCTGCTGGGTGCAAAGTATGCTGAGCTGGTTCTCCCATTCAGATGCTGTAATCACTGAACTGTTCTTCCTCTTAATCCAGTGAAATGGACTTTTTCCTGCTGCCCTTCTACACTACCTTGGGTAAAACACTGTTTTACCCTCTCTTTTGTTGGTTTTACCTCTCTAGAATTTGTTGAGTTGTTTTTTGGATCTTTGGAGGTGGGTTTGGGTGAGCTTGGGTTATTCCTTATTTTATCCATCTTCCTAGAAGCTTGAAAGACTGTTTCTTGACTTTAAACTTTATGCTAAAATTTGGCTTTGCTTACCTGGAGGTGAAGAGGCACTCTCCTGTGCTTTAGGCATTTTTGTGCGGATATTTTCAGGGCTAGTTTTGCACCTACATACAGTTTTTGGTGCTTTCCCAGTTCATGCTCTAATCTTTACAAGGAGGTTCTTCCCTGTTCCCTTGCAACCACAAGCACTAGATTTCCTCTTAGCCCTTAAACAATGGTCAGTTCTATTGGCCTCTGTCCTCAAGTGTGAGGACTACTCCCTCCCCTGCAACTGATATTAGGGCTTCAATACTTTTGCAATTGATCACAAGAACTCCTGTCTGCTTTAAAACTTTGATCTAGAACTTCCTATAGACAATAGAGTTACTAGTCAGCACTAGTCAGGTACACCCAGTGCAAACAATGGATTCTCTGTAATCTCTTTCTGACCAGTTGTCCAATGTTCTTAAACCTTCTCGGTTGAGAGCTTCTAAAGTTTCTGTTGACAATGTTGTACCTGCCTCCAAGATGCACTGCTAGTGTTTCAGCTGTATGCACTTCAGGCTAGACATAATCTTGGCTCACAAACCTCACCTGTCAATCTCCTAAGCGTTTTTGGGGAGGGAGGAAAAAATTGTCTTACTAACTTTATGCTGCCTTTGCCAGACCAAAAGTTGATTTGTTGCATTATTTTAAAGTTTTTGGGTGGAAATTTTGGGAAAGTTCAACTTCCTCTCCTCCTCTATCTTGGCTCAACCTCCCTAAAAATAGCTTTTAAAAGGCTTTTGGCTTCTAGTTTTTTATATAAAATGCCCATTTTATATGCATTTGCTATTTTCAAAAATATTTTTCAGAGAAAAGAGTTTAGGTGTATGAGTTGATAATAGCTAATTACTTCTTGACAGACTTTGTGTTTTTCTAATCTTTTCGCACCATTGTTGTTGCATCTGTTTCCATTGCTTAAATTCTTAAATAAGCCAATCTATTAAGATTAAATTTTTCTACAATAATCAACATACTGTATATGATACAGATACAAACATACAATAAACTTATATCTACACATACGTGCATGTGTTAGATGTATATTAAGATATCATCCTTTCCTATTTAGATTACTTAGTACAAAATAATATATGGAAAAAGTTTATTTGAAAGTTCTTGGCATAATCTGAACCAGAAATCTTTATAATTACTTCTTTAACTATTAATTATAAAACAGTATCCACCATTGGAATCTTTTTTACATCATTCTATTAGAAGACCAAATCTTTCCTAAAAGTAAAGGATTTTTTTGGCCCAGGAAAGACTCCCCATAAAGTGATCAGGATAATGATAAGAATAAGAGAAGGAAAAAGCCTCAGGTTATGAAAATTAAGAGAAGGATCTCTTGAATTATACCTGGAAATAAGCAGATTCCTTGAAAAGAGTAACCTTTGACTTGAAACCTTGACTTTGTCTCCCATGTAACTTTCATTATGGAATTGTGCCTTTGTTCATGAACCTATTAAATTATAAGGCAAAAATGCCTTAGATGAAGAAATCTTCGAAGGTAGGATGGCTTTCTCAATATTTCTTTGAATTTTTTCTCATTCTAAACTGAGGAGCTTAGAATTGCTTCATTGAAAAAAACTTGTAATATTGCACCTAAAATACAAAGAACATAATTTTTCTCCTGCTGAATATGATATGTGAATGTGTTCATATGATATGTGAATGTGAACATATACACACAACATAGGTGGTATAGTTTCTAAACAATAATTTAAGTTGGGATGGCCAATATTAATTATTAACTCGAGTAAAAACCAAAGGATTTCCTTATTTACCATATTCTCTTTCTTCTCTTTTTCTCTTTCTCTCTTGGTCTCTCTCTAATTCTGTCTCTGTCTCCATCCTCATCTCCATTCACCTCTCTATTTCTCTCTACATCATTCTGTCTACTGCATACAAATAACCCCGAATAACATTTTCCCTATTTTTCATAATAGATATTGGAGATTTATGCTCAGTTTCTATTTTACTGTCTATTCTGATCTTTAAATCACATGACATCTTAGACTTTGAGATAAAAGAGAGTTTTAGAAAGTCTCAAAAATATACCACTAATTTTACAAATAAGGAAATTAAGGACCATGAAAGGAATCTAATGACAAAGAAACTCAATGACATAAACAGATCTTGAATTTCAGACTGATTACTAATAGGTAAGTAAAGATAGAACTTGTTTGCTTTTGTTTACTAAGTGAATATCCCTGTTGATCATAATCATTTTATAATCTTCATCTATTGCTCTTTTCAATATAATATTCCAAATTTAATTCTTCTTTATTTAAATGAGATAGTAAAGCCTTTGGAGATATATAAGGAATTTCCTGAGCTTCAATAAAAAAGGAAAAATAAAGAGCAAGTGGATAATTATATCTAACTAGCCTTGTTAATAAACAAATTTCTTATTTCTAACTTAATATATAAGATAAACTTTAAATATTCTTTAGGACTTTTAATGCATATGTGGATTGTCTCTCAAAAGTAGCTGTGTGAGTTAGCATGGAAATATGTAATTAAATGGTAGAAACATCATCATCAATAAATTATAACTAGCTTGACAGAGTTAAAGAGTACCTTAGAGAACATCTAGCCAAATTTTATAAAGGAGGAAATGGATGCCTAGAAAAGTTAAGTAAGTCCCTAAAGGTCACACAGGTAGCAGCAAATCTATGTTTAAATTCAAGTGTTCTAAGTCCAAAACATGGATCTCTCCACTGCTTGAAAACTGTCTTATATTAAGAAGAATAATATTAAAGTCACTGGATAAAGACAAATATGTGAGTTTCAGTAGAAAGAGTAGAAAAAATAGGGAATCACATTAATTGGAAAGATTCTTACTGGTAAATGACCTAATCCTTTATTCCCTAACAAAGAGGAGAGGCCAGAGCTCCAAAATTTTCTTTTTTCTCCCTTAAAGCATGTCTGGAATATGCTATCTGACAAAATGGGCTAGTAAGGGAGAACAGGAAAAGTTAATAAGCTACCATAAAAAGTATCCATTATGAATTACTTTTCCCCAGCACAGCAAAAAATAGAACTATCTTAATTGAATTTTTTCAATTAACAAAAATAAAATGATGTTTCTCTTCCTGTCCCCATTTGAAAAGGAAAAAAGAAAATCCTTTTTTAACAAATATGCAGTTAAAAAAGAAAAAAATTCCTGCAATAAAAATATTCATGAAATTATCCAATTCAGCTTTTTAATTTGTCTCATCTAGGTCAGGAGGTGAGTAGTACAGTTAATCATCAGCCCTCTGGAATCATGGTTAGTCATTGCATTGATCAGAGTTAATTTTGTCATTTAACAAATCATTTTCCAGGTTCTACTCACTTTCATTTCATATAAGTTCATGTAAGGTTACTCAGTTTTCACTAAATATACATCTTGCATATTTTCTTATAGAAAAATAAGATTCTGTTACTTTCGTATAGCATATTGCATTTAGTCTTTCATTCTCCATTTGATATGTGCCCCTTTATTTGCTATTTCTAGGCTATAAAAGAGGTGTCATAAAAATTTTGCATGTATGTATTATTCTCTTTTTTTAGCTCTTTTCGATGTATACCTAGAAATGGTATTGCTAGATTAAAAGATATGCACAATATAATCAAGTCATGCCATCCTAGTTGGTTTGGTGGACAAAGCATGAGATCTAAAGACAGGCAAGTTGAGGTCATATTTGCTCTAAAATACTTAGTAGCATGAGTCCCTAGAAAAATTACTGAACCTTTGTCTATTTCCCTACATATAAAGCATTTCACTATTCCCAGGCATGGACTTCTAGAAATGGAGCAAAAATGGTAGAAAATAGGAAGCAGACTAGCTCACCCAACATTCACCCCCTAATAGCTTTAAAATAATGGATGAAATAAAATTGGAATGTAACAGAGCCATCAAAAGCCCAGGAAAAGAGATTTTTCCTGCCCAAGACAACTTATAAGAGCAGTGTGTGAAGAAAAAGAATTCCACCGACCTTCCCAGCATCCTCCATGGCCTGGGGTTCCCTCACCGTAGCCTAAACAGCTGTTGTCAACATAGCCAAGGCATCTGGTATCATCCTAAATTTCTGCAGGACACTGACATCAGCCTAGACAACAGTTTGTAACATTGCTATGGTGGGAGGATCTAGTTGAACTTAAAAGGCTACACTCAAAGGGAGGAGGGGTCACTGGCTTCCCAGAGAGAGATAGAGAGCAGATGTAGGAAGCACTTGCTGGGGTAAGGATGTTTAGGCATGAGTAAGAAAAAATGGAGGATTATCCTTTCTTTTCTGATTAATAAAACCCAATGACTGTCTCATATTTTTAATCATGACATCAAGAAAAAATGTCTGTTATGAGAAGGGGTAATAGGAAGCCTGAAGCTGTGGGCCTAAGAGGGAACAGGGGATCATGCAGATGGTCAGAAAAATATTGCACAAGAACCCTGTGCAAGTACTAGGCACAGGCTTGGGTGCTATTTGGCAATTTCTTTGCAGTACACACTTTTAGGTGGATTCCAAGAAGAAATAAGGGATTGCAGTCAAAATAGGTCAGAGGCCCAAAAGTCCAAACTGTCTTGTGGTCACAAGGTATCAGAGTTCTTTCTTAAGCAAATAGGAGTACAGACCAGGAAAAAATCCATTCTACCTCTTCCAAGACTGAAGTATTTTGGAAGCACCAAAAACTTTCAAATCCCATAAATAACTGAAAACAGCAGTGTGAAAAAGACTGAAGCTTTGGATAGCACCACCCATCACCAAAGACAAAGAATAACTTTAACATACAGTTCAAGATCATGAATTAGCTTGGAAAAATAGGCACATGACAATAAAAGGACTATAAAACATTACTATTGTGACAGAAAAGATGAAGACAGAAACCCAGAAGAAGACAATGTCAAAGAAGCAACAAACAATGATTCAAAGGAAAATGTGAATTAAACACAAGTCCAACAAAAAGTCCTAGAAGAGCTAAAATATTTTTGAAATCAAATCAGAGTAGTAGAGGAAAATTGGTGGAAGAACTCAAGTATATGCCATAAATTATGAAAATAATAAAAATTTCATAAAAGAGGCACAAAAATATGGAAGAAAATGACAACCTAAAAAAGTAAAATTGTGTAAATGATAAAAGACGTATAAAACATCTCTGATTAAAAAACAACAACAACATTTTCAAAAAGCAGAACTAGCCAAAAGGGAAAAGGCTTACAAAAGCTCACTGAAGAAAGTAATTCCTTAAAAATTACAGTTGGGCAAATGAAAGAAAATGACTCCAAGAGCATTAAGAAACCAAAATGTGGCCAGCAGGAGCTTTCTAAATCTCCTTCTTACCAATCAATTCAAAGCATCTCAAAAGTACAGAAATCAAAATCAAAAGACTAATGGGGCCCTCTGATGGGAAGCAGCTTTAAAGGAAGGCAGTTTTTGGAGATTTCCACTCTATAAAGGGGTAAAACTACACTTATTAAAACATGACCAGATCAACCCTTCCCCACACCAGCTACTGCACAAGAGTTAGAGTAAAGGCCAGGCAATATCTAAATTCTCTGGGACTGGCTGAGATTTACCTCTTGGGCAGTGCAAGGCCTTAGAAGCAAGACTTGTTACCTGAGGCTTAAAAATGCTGAGCCTGGGCAGCAGAGCACAGAGACTGGGCAGAAGTGGGGCTGGCCAGAGCAGAGGAAGCAGGAACTGAAACAATAACTTCAGGAAAAATTCTTTAAAATATGCTACATAAAAAACTGCCTGGAAGATACTACCAAGAAAAAGGCCTATGAGAT
Organism: Monodelphis domestica; assembly: GCF_027887165.1. Classification (NCBI taxonomy): domain Eukaryota; kingdom Metazoa; phylum Chordata; class Mammalia; order Didelphimorphia; family Didelphidae; genus Monodelphis; species Monodelphis domestica. Next base: position 254,363,119 of record NC_077233.1, read on the forward strand.
AGAAGCTAAGAAAGCAATGGGCACCAACATACAGGAACACAAATTCATTAGTAGCAAAAGGAATAAGCAGCAACAAAAACAAAAACTTTTAACCCTGGACAATTTATATGGAGAAAGGGAACAAAATACAGAAGCAACAGCAGAGAGTGACAAACAAGCAAACACATCCAAAAATAAAAATTGGTCACAAGCTCTCAAGGAACTAAAAAAGGAATTCAAGAACAAAGTAAGAAAAATAGAAGAAAGTGGGAAGAAGTGAGGGAAAAGAAAATGAAAGAAATTTTAAAAGAAAATAACAGATTAAAAGACAAAATTTCCCACATGGAAAAAGGTACAGAAATCAAATGAAGTATTAAACAAATTGTAGACCATAATTGAGCTGCTGGAAACCATGAAAAGCAGGAAAGATTAACTGAAAATAAAAACCAAAAGATATAGCTGGATACCAGTCTTTAAAGACTAGAAGTGGGCAAGTAGAAACTAATGACCCCACAAGACAGCAAGAATTAATAAAGCAGGAGGGTAGAGACAAGATGGTGGCCTAGAAGGAGAAGAAGTTCAGACCTCTGAATACCCTTCCTTACTGATCACAAACTGAATGCTCCCAGGTGACTGAAAATCAAACCTAACAAGAAGACAGAGCCAAGAAACTCTCCTGCTGGACTCATTTCAGAAGTTACGACCCCCCCCCCAAAAGCCAGAATCCAAGAACACTCAGGGTTAAGGGGAAGGCAGAAGAAAGGTCCCAAGACCCCTCCCCCTTCCCACCTAAAGAGCTGATACCCTAGGGGCAGTGGGAACCTCTGGGCAGGCAAAGGTGCTGGTCTGGAGGGTGTAACCTGCAGGCAGAGCTGTGCCAGACTCAGAGCGCTGAACACAGATGGTGGGGAAGGAGCTAGAGAGGGTGCATAGAGCTGGAAGCCTGGTCTAAGTTGTGGAGATCCTCCATATTTGCTCCAGCCTTCCAGGAGATATTGGCCTCAGAGCACACCTAGCCCAACCCAGCTAAACTTAATCACATTAAAAGTCTTCAGAACTCAGCGAAGTCTAGGCTCCACACCCCTCCATCATTGACTGCTGGACTTTAATCCAATGGAAAGCCTACAGAGGACAGGGAAGCTCAAATCCCCAACAACCCTCTCCTAGAGACTGCACTGAGAGAGCTTCTGTTAAAGCTCCAGAGGGGAGAGTGAGAGAAGCCCCCAAAACCAAAAAAATGAGAGGAGGGAAAGCACAGACAAATACAGGGAGAAAAGAAGGGGTGAATATGAGCAAACAACAGAAAAAGAAGAAAGAAATTACAATTGACAGCTTCTATACAGCAAACAGAACAGAGGGGGAGGGATCAGCAAATGATGAATCAGAAATCCCAGTGAATTGGATTCAGGCTGTGGAAGAACTAAAAATGAAATTCAAAACAAAAAATTAAGGGAGGCTGAAGACAATTGGGAAAAGAACTTAAAAACTAAGATAAGTCATCTGAGAAAGAGAGACACCTGAACTAAAATGAGAAAATAGTGTCATGAAAGCCAAAATCAACCAACTGGAAAATGAGGCAAAGGAGATGAAAGATGAGGCAAAGGAGTTGAGAGATGAGGTCAAGAGGATGAAAGGTGACATCCAAAGAAAATGAGAACAGAAGGAGAAGGTGACCAAAAAGTCAGGGATGAAATCCAGTCTTTAAGAACCATAATATAACAACTAGAATTAAGTGACCTCACAAGGCAGCAGGACACTATAAAACAAAACCAAAAGAATGAAAAAAATTGAGGAAAATATAAAGCATCTCATTCACAAAAGAGGCTTTAGAAAATCATTCGAGGAGAAACAATTTAAGAATCATTGGTCTACCAGAAGACCAAGACAAAAGAAAAATCCTGGACATAATACTATAGGAAATTATTCAAGAAAACTGCCCCAATATTCTAGAACAAGAGGGAAAAGTGGAGATTGAAAGAATCCACAGATCCCTTCCTGTACTTAATACCCAGAAATATTATAGCCAAATTCAAAAACTATCAGACCAAAGGAAAGATATTACCAGCTGCCAAGAAGAAGTCATTCAGATACCATGGAACCACAGTGAGCATAATGCAGGATCTGGCTGCATCTAAACTGAAGGACTGAAAGGCATGGAATATGATATTCTGAAAAGCAAGGGAACTAGGAATCAACTACACAGCAAAACTGACTATATTCTTACTGAGGAAAGTATGGTCATTAAACAAAATAGAAGATTCCAAGAATTTGCAAAGAAAAGATTTGATGCAAAGAAAGAATTTGATGTCCAAGCACAGAATTCAAGGGAATCATGAAAAGTTAATTAAAAAGGAGGAAAAACAAAACAAAACAACGCAACAACAACAACAAAAATTTTAAGAGAGTCAATATGTTAAAATTATATGTATCCCTATAAGAAAAGAGGTCATTGGCAACTCTTAAAAACTGTTCTTATCACCTGGGCAGCTAGAAGAATTACACTTAGGGGGAACAGTGACAAACTGTATAGGATGAAAGGGCAAGACATAAATATGTATATAGATATATGCATGCAGAAATACATATACATGTGTGTGTGTATATATATATATATATACAACTAAAGCTTAAAAGAGGTTAATACTAAAAGAAAAGGGAAAAGAAACAAATGGAAGTAAATATATATGTCATAAAGAGGATCATGGCGGGAGGGGGGAAGACATCAATACACTGGAAGGGTAAAGAGGTTGGAGATAGGAAATCGGCAACTCTTACATGATTTGAAACTGACCCAAAGAGGTAAGAACAATCCAATCCATTGGGGCAGAGAATAAATTTGCACCCTATAGGGGAGTAGAAGGGTAATAAATGGACTAGTGGGGAGGGAAACAGTATAAGGGAGGGAGAGGGTGAGGAGATATTTTTATAAAGACTACAGGAAAAATGAGGAGGTAATAAAAGTAGAAAAGGACGTAAAATAAGGGTGGGAAGTAGGGGAACTGATTAATAATAAACATTGGTGTAGAAAGAAATAGTGAAAGAAGAAAAGACAGGACCAGAAGTGGAAATCAAAATACTTGGAAATACACAGATGGTAACCATAACTCTGAATGTGAATGGAATGAATTCACCCATAAAATGAAAGTGAATAGCAGAGTGAATTAGAATCCAATACCCTACCATATGCTGTCTGCAAGAAACACACATGAGGAAGGTAGATACTCACAGGGTGAAAGTAAGAGGATGGAGACAAATCTATTGGGCATCAATTGATAAAAAGAAGGCAGGAGTCGCAATCATGATATCTGATGAAGCCAAAGAAAAAATGAATCTGGTTAAAAGAGATAGGGAAGTGTGAACCTTAAAAATTCTCAGACCCTACTTCATAAGGTTGGATTGTGAACCTTAAAATTTCTCAGGCCCTACTTCATAAGGTTTGGTTAAGACCATTCCCCATTTTAAACACTGAAGGAACTTAGATCAGGAATATGAGACCTCTACTTAGATCAGGAATATGAGATCTCTACTCCACCCCTACTTAAGCCTGCTTTAGGGGAAGAAACTCCTTGCTGAACAATGAAAAAGACTTAAACCCATACTTATAGTAAGGCAAAAGTTCTTAAACTGTGCCTATTTTTTAGATCTAATACAAAAGGGTGCTAAGTACCTATAAAGGTCAGGCAACTTGTGAATTTACAAGGAGCAAAGAGGTGAGAACTTACTCAGAGGTTTTCTGGTGTGAACTTAATAAAAAATTTAAGCCTTCTTAGGTATGAATTAAGAATGGTCTGTCCTTTGGAAAATGTCTACTGTGATTGGTAGATGTGAGAACTTAGGGGAGGTGACATAGAAGAAAATTCCCTTTAAATAGGAGCTCAGATAGAGCTGGAGATCATTCAGCTGGGAAACAGCTGAGGGAATTCAGCTGGTGGAGTCAGCTGAGATGGAGCTGGCCTGGTGCCTCTCTGAACACTAGAATCTTGCTTGGGACAAATCTTGTCGTGAGTGGATAAAAAAACTGACTGATCTCTCAAGGCTGGCCTAAGCTGGTTTAGTCCTTTTCCTATTATTTTCTCTTACTCTCTCTCTCTTTCATTAATTCCTAATTTTGTATTAATTAAAATCTCTATAAAACCCAGCTGACTTGGGTATATTTTCATATTTGGGAATTTTTCCCTGGCGACCACTTTATATTATTTGATTTAAAACAAGACATTGTCTTGAAACCATATTTTCTGCGGTCACAATTTAAGCCAAACACTCTTTTAATTACCACAGTTTATGGTCTTCCACTATTTTAATTATTACAGAAGGTAATTACAGCCTGATAAAAGGCAGTATAGAAAATGAGGAAATATCCATACTCAAATGTAAGCACCAAATGGCATAGCATCCAGATTTCTAAAGGAAATAGATAGAAAAACTATACAAAACTCCTGGAAGGCTGGAGCCAAATGAAAGGTCTTAGTCACCCAGGCTCTCTCCAGTTCTCTCCAGCTGCTGCCCCACCACCTGTATTCGATACTCTGAGCTTGGCATATCCCTGCCTGCCTGTTCACCCTCTAGTCCAGTGCCTTTGCCTGCTCAGAGGTTGCTGTCCTTGCTGGGTGCACTGCACACCAGGGGGGGGAGTTTGGGGGGGGTCTTGGCCTCCCTGATCTCTGAGGACTCCTAATGGGATTAAGTTCAGCTGGGTTGGGCTAGATGTGCCCTGAGGCAAAAACCTCTGGTAAGTCTGGAGCCAAATGGAAGGACCCAGCCACCTGGGTGGGTGGTTTAACCTCAGCTGGAAAATGTATAAGTAATGCAGAAATTATGAATGAAGTTCTTTCTGCTCTCAAACTGCCAGAAGCCCTATCTATAGGTCATCACTCTGCCCATGTAGGTGACTCTGACCCTGTCTCTAGGGAAAATGATCGAACAGATACTGTTACAAAGCTAGCAGCCATGGAAGAGCATGAATTAATTCTAACATTAACAACCACTGATGATTTATATTTACCACTTTCCTATAATGAAAAGGAAATGAAAAAAATGGAAATAAAAAACAATCAAAGCAAAACAGATTAATGGAGTATGGGTGTTATCTGAACTGCTCCCTAGAAGTTTCTATCACCAAATTTGCCAATCTGTTCATTAAAATGGTCACTTTGGTACCAAGGGCATCGTGGCCTCCATTAAGAGAGTGTGGATAGCCCCTGGTATAACTACCATAGCTTCTGAAGTGTGTTCAGCCTGCTCTACCTGCCAGGAATAATACTAACATGCCTTTCGTGTCAAAGCTTTTGGTGGGCATCCTCTGGCTTACATACCTTTTGAGCACCTACAGATAGATTTCATAACAATGCCAAAGGCCGGGCATTATAAATTTTGTCTAGTCATAGTAGATCAACTGACCAGATGGCTGGAAGCATTTCCTGCGACCTGAGCCATAACAGCTTTTATTGCTAAGGTGCTTTTAAAAGAAAGTATTCCTCGTTTTGGCCTGCTGGCACATATTGATTCAGATAGAGGAAGTCATTTTACTGATTCTGTCTTAAACCAAATATATTCTTCCTTGGGGGTAACTCCCAAATTACATGTTCCATATAATCCCCAGAGCTTAGACCAAGGTGAAAGAATGAATAAAGACCTTAAAACTATGATCGGGAAATTATGCCCTGAAACCCATTTAAAATGGCCTGAAATTCTCCCTCTGGCCCTATTTTATCTTAGAAGCAGACCTAGAGGAGACTTACATATCTCACAATTTGAGATGCTTTTTGGACATGTGCCTATACAGGCTAAGCCTTTCTCCCTGGCATATACATCACTATTAGGGGGAGATACTACTATTGCTTCCTATATACAGGAATTACAGCATAAACTGCGTGAACTCCATGAATCCAGAACTTCAGCACAAGCCAGACACTAGACTTTCCACTTCACGACATGAACCCAGGAAACAAGGTGTATATTAAGAATTTCCAGTGTACTGGAGCAACTCAGCCTTCCTGGGAGGGACAATTTCAAATATTGCTAACTACTCCAATATCTATAAAGGTTGGAGAAAAGGACTTTTGGGATTCATTGTTCATATGTAAAGAGAGCATCTTCTGTTAAGACAATCTTTCTGATTGACTGTATCCTATCACATGCAATGAAGATAATAATCCATTGACAAATGGATGCTGTTTTTAAAAAACACATTGAATTCCTGATTTTTTTCTTCTCTTTCCCTTATTTTTTATTATTGTTTTCTTTTGAATATTTTATTTTTCCCCTCTCCCCATTTCTTGTACTAAAGGTACATTAAATTAAATTTTTTTCTCTCTCTGCAGTAATATAACTTTAATATATATACTTGCTATAATATCAATACATACCCCAAAGATTTAAACTGTGGAAACCTGCCATTAATTGATAAAATGTTATTGGACTATGATTAATGTCTGTGCCTGATTCCAGGAAATGGGATAAAAACAAGGAGCACAGACTTAACCTGAATAGTGCCAAAAGAGCACACGGGAAATACTAATGTGGACTCAAGGTTGTGATGGTTGACATACATTAAGTCTTAGGACTTCCTTATATCTACACTCTTTATGACGTTTTCATTTAAGTACCAAAAGTTGACTCTCATGCTGGCTCCCTATATCCCTGAGAATGACTAAAAATCAGACCAGGGAATGACGCTTCCCTATCAAAATAGAAATCTAGTTCCATTCCTTCTTATGGAATGGCAACTTCCTGTAGTCTTGACTACAAATGGGTAAGTGAAATATTACTGCATTCTGTCCTACAGACTTGTGGAATAGAAATTATTTTAAATTGGACCTTTACAAGGGCTCATTATGAATTTATTCTTGTTTACTCAATGTTTTATATACATAAATTTTGGTATTTTGATTCTGATTTTTGATTTTTTTCTTTTTTCTTCCCTTTCTCCCAAAAGTTTAACATTCTTCCATATTTTCCCCTTTACAATTTTTTTGTTTTCTTGTTTTCTTTGTTTTGTTTTGATTGTTTTGAATTTTTTAATAACTAACTCATACACCACCAAAACTCAACAATGCATCCTGAGCTGAACTGGATTTTTTTAACATCCACTTTAGGGAGGGATTATATTTTCATAAAATCCAAGATTAAATTTATGTTCGAGAAAGATCTCAAGGAAGAATCTTGCTAACTCCTAAATCCAGAGAATGAACTGTTGCAGAAAGAAGCCAAGAAACCTATATTACATCAACATCAAGAATGAATCTGGGGGTGTGGTTGATTGAACTGAAGGTTGATTGAATTTATTTTGAATGTACACTCTTCTGTCAGAGGGGACTGCCCCCTAATTGTTTTTTTCAATGCGCCCAGCAAAACATTGGTTTTGTTGTCTCTCTCTCTGTCTCTCCAAATTTTCCCTTATCTATAACTATTGTAATCTCATAGCTGGTATGTTTATAAGACCCATTGGAGAGATTAGTCTTCCTTGGGCATCAGGGGGATTTGTGAATTTCAAAACTATTCCACCCTAATCAGACCATTCTTTAGAAGATCTGATTTAGCTATTTCCTGATCAATAACAATAGAGATACTTGGAATAACAGAATCAGGTCTTGGAAACCCATATTCTCCAATCTCCTAACAAGATTAGGAAGGGCTTCATCAAATTCAAGATTTAATTATTTGAGAAAATAAGCCTTCAACATATATGTGCAAGAAAAGGACAGACCTCTGGGTGGTCCTAAGTCAAGCTTGAGCCACCATTGGCACATGTGAGATGCAGGAAGTGAGATAGAGAACAGCCTCTGGAGTTCTGGGAATTTCCTGTGAGGAGGGCTAGAGTTCAGTTGGGTCCTGAAGCTTGAGCATGGAGGAGACCTGCAGACAGCTTACCTTCAGACTGGTCACATGAGTGATAAAGACAGACCCATTTCTCTGCCTTGGCATTCCAAGGCCTTAAGGCCCACTTTGGCTCAGTCTGAGCCAGAGTGGTTCTGACTTAAACTTCTTTCCTTCTCTCCCTCTTTCCTACTCTCCCTTTTCCTTCTCTCTCTCTCTCTCTCTCTCTCTCTCTCTCTCTCTCTCTCTCTCTCTCTCTCTCCCTCTAATATTTTCTTCCTCCTGTTGTAATTAAAACACCATAAAAATTTGGCAGCTGACTTGGGTATTTTATTATTTGGGATGTCCCTTGGTGACCATTTAAACATTTAAATTTAGATTTTTTTTCAGTTTCAACCATAATATTCACCCTTTTTCACACATGAAAAAGTGTTCTAAATCTCATATTCAGAGAAATGCAAAGCAAAACAACTCTGAGGTATCACCTCACACCTAGCAGATTGGCTAACATGACAGCAATGGAAAGTAATGAGTGCTGGAGGGGATGTGGCAACATTGAGACATTAATTCATTGCTTGTGGAGTTGTGAACTGATCCATCCATTCTGTAGGGCAATTTGGAATTATGCCCAAAGGGCAATAAAAGACTCTCTTCCCTTTGATCCAGCCATAGCACTGCTGAGTTTGTACCCCAAAAAGATAATAAAGAAAAAGACGTGTACAAGAATATTTATATCTATGCTCTTTGTGGTGGCAAAAAATTGGAAAATGAGGTGATGCCCTTCAATTGGGGAATGGCTAAACAAATTGTGGTATATGTTGCTGATGGAATACTATTGTGCTCAACAGAATAATAAAGTTGAGTAATTCCATGGGGACTGGAACAACCTCCAGGAATTGATGCAGAGTGAGAGGAACAGAACCAGAAAAAATTGTACACAGAGACTTATAAACTTTGGTATAATTGAATGTAATGGACTTCTCCGTTAGTGACAATGCAATGACCCTGAACAACTTGGAAGAACCTAAGAGAAAAACCACTATTCACAGTCACAGGAAACACGGTGGGAGCAGAAACACTGAAGAAATACAACTGCTTGAATACATGGGCCAAAGGGAAATGGTTGGGGATATAGACTCTAAATGAACATCCCAGTGTAAACAACATGGAAATAGGTCCTGATCAAGGACAAAAGTAATACCCAATGAAATTGCGCATTGGCTGTAGGAAGTGTGGGTGGAGTGGAGGGAGGAAAATAATGTGATTATTGTAACCAAGGAATAATGTTCTAAATTGACTAAATAAACTTATTCAAGTGGGAAAAAAGATACTGAACGTTATGCTACTAGGTTCAATTGCTTCTGAATATTGATAACCTAATTTACTTCTTTGCTCAACTTTTCTATTTTTTAAATGAGGAATTTTTTTGATACTATATTTTAATATAGCTTCAGATCAGACTACTTTTCTCTCTAATTTTTGCCTTTTGTTTTCCCTTAAGATTCTAGAACTCTTGTTCCTCCAAATAAATTTTTCAATACTTAGAAAAAACAAATTAATAAAGCAAAGTAAAAACAATGATAAAATAGAAGGAAACATAAGACATTTTATAGAAAAGACAATTGACCTAGAAAACAGATAAAGGAGAGACAATTTGAGAATCATTTATCTACCTGAAAACCTGAGGGGAAAGAAAGCTTTGACATCATATTTTTATTTATTTTTTTAATTCATTTATTTAATAAATTTAGAACATTATTCCTTGGTTACTAGAAATACATTATTTCCCTCCTTTCCCTCACCCCACCTTTCCAGCAGCCAGTGCACAATTTCATTGGGTATTACATGTGTCCTTGATCAGAACCTATTTCCATGATGTTGGAGTTTGCATTAGGATGTTCATTTAGAGCCTACATGCCTAGCCATATCCCCTCGAACCATGTATTAAAGCAGTTTTTTTTTTCCTTCGGTGTTTCTACTCCCAGTCTTTCTTCTGAATGTGGATAATATTTTCTGTCATAGATTCCTCTAAATTGTTCAGGATCACTGCATTGCTACTAATAGAGAAGCCCATTACATTCAATTGTACCACAGTATATTGATCTCTGTGTACAATGTTATCCTGGTTCTGCTCCTTTCACTGTGAATCAATTCCTGGATGTCATTCCAGTACCCATGGAATTCCTCCACTTTATTATTCCTATGAACACAATAGTATTCCATCACAGGCATATACCACAATTTGTTCAGTCATTCCCTAATTGAAGGGCATCCCTCATTTTAATATTTTTTGCCACCACAAAGAGGACAGACAGGAATATTTTTGTATGTGTATTTTTCATTATTATCTCTTTGGAGTAAAAACCAAGAAGTCCTTTGGCTGGATCAAAGGGCAGACAGTCTTTTATCACCATTTGGGTATGGTTCCAAATTTCACTAAAGAATGGTTTGAACAATTCACAACTCCATCAGCAATGCATTAATGTCCCAACTTTGCCACATCCCCTCTAGCATTCATTACTTTCCATTGCTATGATGTTAGCCACTTTGCTAGGTGTGAGTTGTTTTGATTTGCATTTCTGATTAGAAGAGATTTAGAACACTTTTTCATGATCTTATTATTAGTTTTTATTTCTTTAACTGAAATTTGCCTATTCTGGTCCCTTACTCATTCATCAATTAGAGAATGGCTTGGTTTTTTTTTTTTGTTTTGTTTTGTATAATTGGTTTCTAGTACAATGTTAAATAATAGAGGTGATAATGGGCATCCTTACATCACTCCTGATTTTATTGGGAAAGCTTCTTGTTTGTCCCCATTGCAGATCATGTTTGCTGATGGTTTTAGATATATAGTATTTATTATTTTTAGGAAAGGCCCTTCTATTCATATGATTTCTAGTGTTTTCAATAGGAATGAGTCCTGTATTTTGTCAAAGTCTTTTTCTGCATCTATTGAGATAATCATGCGATTTTTGTTGGTTTGCTTGTTAATATGGTCAATTATGTGGATGGTTTTCCTAATATTGAACCATCCTTTCATTCCTGGTATGAATCCTACCTGGTCATAGTGAATAAACCTAATGATCAATTATTAGAGTCTTTTTGCTAGTATCCTATTTATGATTTTAGCATCTATATTCATTAAGGAGATTGGATTTTAGTTTTATTTCTCTGTTTTTTACCTGCTTGGCTTTGGAATCAGTACCATATTTGTGCCATAAAATGAATTTGATAGAACTCTTACTTTGCTTATTCTGTCAAATAGGTTGTATAATATTGGGATTAGTTGTTCTTTGAATGTTTGACAGAATTCATTTGTGAATCCATCTGGACCTGGAGATTTTTTCTTATGGAGTTCTTTGATGGCTTTTTCAATTTCTTTTTCTGATATGGGTTAGATTTGCTCGTCTATTTATTCCTCTGTTAGTCTAGGCAATTTATATTTTGCAAATACTCATCCATATCACATAGATTGCCATATTTATTGCTATATAATTGGGCATAATAATTTTTAAGGATTGCCTTAATTCTTCATCATTAGAGGTGAGGTCTCCTTTTTCATCTTGGACACTGTCGATTTCGTTTTCTTCTTTCCTTTTTTAATTAGATTGTCCAGTACTTTGTCTATTTTATTTGTTTTTTTCAAAGTACCAGCCTCTAGTCTTATTTATTAAATCAATAGTTCTTTGATTTTCAATGTTATTAATTTCTCCTTTGATTTGAAGGATCTCTAATTTAGTCTTCACCCGAGGATTTTTAATTTGTTCACTTTCTAGTATTTTAATTTGCATGCCCAATTCATTGACCTCTGCCCTCTCTAAATTTTTAATATAGGAACTCAAGGATATGAATTTCCCCCGAGTACTGCTTTGGCTGCATCCCATAGATTTTTTAAAAGGTGTCTCATCATTGTTTTTTCTTCAATGAAGATATTAATTGTTTCTATGATTTGTTTCTTTAACTAACCAATTTTGGAGAATCATATTGTTTAATTTCCAATTAATTTTTCATTTGCCTCTCCATGTACCTTTATTAATTATTATTGTCATTGCATTAAGATCTGAGAAAATTGTATTTATTATTTCTGCTCTTTTGCACTTGCTTGTAATGTTTTTATGTGGTCAACCCTAATATGTGGTCAATCTTTGTGAATGTACCATGTGCTGCTGAAAAGAATGTGTATTCCTTTTTATCCCTATTTATTTTTTCTCCACATGTCTACTAACTCTAAATTTTCTATGATTTCATTCACTTCTCTTACCTCTTTCTCATTTAATTTTTGGTTTGGTTTATCTAGTTCTGATGGAGGATGGTTCAGGTCTCCCACTAGTATAGTTTTTCTCTCTATTTTCTATCACAAGTTTCTCCTTCAGAAATTGAATGCTTTGCCTTTTGGTGCATACAATTTGCATACTGATATTTCCTCATTGTCTATACTGCTTTTTATCAGGATGTAATTACCTTCCCTATCTCTTTTGACTAGATCTATTTTTGCTTTGACTTTGTCAGATATCATGATTGCAACTCCTGCCTTCTCTTCATCAGTTGCTGCTCAATAGATTTGGCTCCATCCTCTTACTTATAGCCTATGCATATCTACCTTCCCCATGTGTGTTTGTTGTAGACAGTATATGGTAGGGTTTTGGATTCTAATCAACCCTGCTATTCACTTGCATTTTATGAGTGAGTTTATTCCATTCACATACAGCATTATGATTACTAGCTTTGTATTTCCCAGCATTTTGATTTCCATTCCTAGTCCCACCTTTTCTGCTTTCACAATTTCCTTCTACACCAATGTTTTGTTTTTAATAATTCCCCTTAATTCCCACTCTTATTTTACTTTCCTTTCTACCCCCCTCTTTCTTATTCCCCCATTATTTTCTTTACAGTCTTTTTCAACTACCCACTACCTTCTCTTTCCCTTATACTGCTTCCCTCCCCACCAGGCCATTTGTTACACTTCTACTTCCCTATAGGAAAAAAATCAATCTTCTGCCCAAATGTATTGGATTGTTCTTCCCTCTTTGAGTCAATTTAAATGCACATAAGAGTCGAGTATTTCCTATCTCCAATCTCTTTACCCTCCTGGTGAATAGATGTTCTCCCTCCTCCTGCCATGAGCTTCTTTGTGAAAAATAAACTTACCACCTTTTGTTTATTTTCCCATTTCTTTTAGTATTAACCTTTTTATATATACATATATATACATACATATATTTATGTGTGTATTTATTCATACATATACATATATGTATATACACACTCATATATAATATATATATATACATATATATATATATATATATATATATATATATATTTGTGTCTTGGCATTTCATCCTATACAGTTTCTCACTGTTCACTCTATGTGTAATTCATCTAGCTGCCCAGGTGATAATAACAATTTTTAAGAGTTACCAATGACTTCTTATAGGGATACATATCATTTTAACTTATTGGGTCTCTTTAAAAATGTTTTTGTTTTGTTTTTCTTTCTTCCCTCTTTTTAATTAACTTTTGGTGATTCTTTTGAGTTCTGTGTTTGTGCATCAAATTTTCTGTTTAGGTCTGGTCTTTTCTTTGCAAATTCTTGGAATTCTCCTATTTTGGTGAATGACCATACTTTCCCCTGTAAGAATATAGTCAGTTTTTATGGGTAGTTGATTCTTGGTTGTAAACCTAGTTCCCTTGATTTTTGGAATATCTTATCCCATGCCTTTTGGTCCTTCAGTGTAGATGCAGCCAGATCCTGTTTTATACTTACTGTGGTTCCATGGTATCTGAATGACATTTTCTTGGCATCTTGTAATATTTTTTCCTTGGTCTGATAGTTCTTGAATTTGACTATAACCTTCCTGGGTGTTGTCAGTTGGGGATTAAGTGCAGGAGGTAATCTGTGGATTCTTTCAATCTCCACTTTTCCCTCTTGTTCTAGAATATTGGGGCAGTTTTCTTGAATAATTTCCTGTAGTATTGTGTCCAGGTTTTTTCTTTTGTCATGGTCTTCTGGTAGACCAATGATTCTTAAATTGTTTCTCCTCAAATGATTTTCTAAAGCCTCTCTTTTGTGAATGAGATGCTTCATATTTTCCTCAATTTTTTCATTCTTTTGTTTTTTTTTTAGTGTCCTTCTGCCTTGTGAGGTCATTTAATTTTAGTTGTATTCTGGTTCTTAAAGATTGGATTTCATCTCTGGCTTTTTGGTCATCCTTCTCCTTCTGGTCTGATTTTCTTTGTAGGTTATCTGTCATTCTCTTTACCTCATCTCTCATCTCCTTTGCCTCATCTTTCATCCCCTTTACCTCATCTTTCATCTTTTTTGCCTCGTGATTTTTTTCTTCTTTGAGTCATCTTTCATCTCCTTTGTCTCATTTTCAAACTGGTTGATTTTGGCTTTCACGACACTATTTTCTGTTTCCAGGTGACTTATCTTAGTTTTTAAGTTCTTTTCCCAATTGCCATCAGTCTCTCTTAATTGTCTTTTGAATTGCATTTTGAGTTCTTCCATAGCCTGTATCAAATTCGCTGGGATTTCTGTTTTATTGTTTGATGTTCCCTCCTCCTTCTCTGTTCAATTTGCTCTTTGTTTATTGCCTGTATAGAAGCTGTCGATTGTAATTTCTTTTTTCTTTTTCTGTTGTTTGCTCATATTTACCCATTCTTTGCTCCTGCAGTTGCCTGTGCTCTTGCTCCTCTCATTTTTTTTTTTGGTTCTGGTGTTTTCTGTCAGTCTCCCCATTTGAAGCTTTGTGGGGACATCTCTCAGTGCAGTCTGTGGGAGAGTGGTGTTGGAGTTTGAGCTTCCCTGTCCTCTGGAAGCTTTGATTCTATTAAAGTACAGCAATCTGTGGGGGTTGCTTCTCTTGTCACCATAAAATTCAAGTGGTGACAATGATCATCCTTATTTCACTATTGGAAAGGATTCTAGTTTTTCTCTATTACTCATAATATTAGTCCTTTGTTTTAGATAGATATTATTTAGAGGCTGAGTAAAGATGGCAGCATATAGGCAGCAAAACTTCAGACCTCTGAAAACCCTTCCTTACCAATTACAAACTAAATGCTCCTAGGGAACTGAAAATCAAACTTAACAACAAGACAGAGCAAAGGAAACCTCCTGCTGGGCTCAATTCAAAAGCCATAATTTGAGAACACTAGGGTTTAAGGGGAAGGAAGAAGGAAGGTCCCAGGATCCCTCCCCCACCTAGAGCCCTAAGCTTCCAGAAGCAGCTGTAACCTCTGGGTCACAAAGATGCTGGTCTCTAGGGAGTACCTTGTGGTCAGTGCTGTGCCAGGCTCAGAGTGTCAAACACAGGTGGTGGGGAAGGAGTTAGAGAGGGAGCACAGAGTGGGCAGCCTGGCCACAGTGGCAGAGACCCTCCATATTGCTCCAGCTTTCCAGGGGGGTTTGACCTCAGGGCACATCCCACTCAACCCAGGTGAACTTAATACAATCAAATCTTCAGAGGTCAAGGAAGCTCAAGCTCCAACACCTTAAGATAGAATTCTATACTTCAATAAATCTGGCTACTCTTCCCTCTATGAACTGATTCCACAAAGAATAAGGTTTTAATATTTCCTATTAACACTCTCTTCCTCTCCTTCTCATAAGAATATTCTTACCCCCTTCCCATGCACATATTTCGGTGGTATAATTTATCCTATTTATCTTTTTCATTTACATTTCTATTAGTGCCTTCCTCAATTCCCCCTTTTTATTTTATATCATTTCAAACTACGTAGTACCACAATCTCTGCCTACAAATAACTCTTCTATCTACTATGATAATCAAAACAATTTTAATAGTTACAGATATCATTTTCCATATGGTAATTTAACCAATTTAAGCTTAATTAAGCAATTTAAAATTTTCCCCTATTTATTGTTTACCTTTTTATGGCTCTCTTGAACTTTGTATTTGAACATCAAATTTTCTCTTTACTTCTGGTCTTTTCTTTAGAAGTTTTTGGAAATCTACTGTTTTGTTAGATGCTCATACTTTTCCATGAAGGTATATGGTCAGTTTTGATGGGTAGGTGATTCTTGGTTGTAGACCAAATTATCTAGCCTTTCTGAATATCATATTCCAAGCCTTGATTTTATTTAGTGCAGAGGCTGCCAGATCCTGTGTAATCCTGACTGGGACTCCTTGATATCTGAATTTTCTCTTTCTGGCATCTTGCAATATTTTCTTCTTAGTTTAGGAGCTCTTGGATTTGTCAATTACATTTCTAGGGGTTGTCTTTTGAGGATTTAATGTAGAGGGTGATCTATGGATTCTTTCAAAGTATATTTGCCCTCTTGTTTAAGAATAACAGGGCAGTTTTATTGGATAATTTCTTTTAATATGTTGTCAAGGGAAGCTGAGTCAAGATGGATATGTAAAGGTAGTGGAAGTTTAGACCTCTGAAAACCTTTCCTTACCAATTACAAACTAAATGCTCCTAGGGGACTGAAAATCAAACCTAAAAACAAAACAGAGCCAAGGAACCCTCCTGCTGGACTCAATTCAAAAGGTATGCCCCCCAAAAGCCAGAATTTGAGAACACTCAGGTTTAAGGGGAAGGAAGAAGGTAGGTCCCAGGATCCCTCCCCCACCTAGAGCCCTAAGCCTCCAGTGACTGCGGGAACCTCTGGGCAGGCAAAGGTGCTGGTCTCTAGGGAGTACCTTGTGGGCAGGGCTGTGCCAGGCTCAGAGTGTCAAATATAGGCAGTGGGGAAGCAGATAGAGGAGAAATGCAGAGCCCAGAGTGGGATGCATAGTTGCAGCAGGGGAAACACTCCATACTGTCCCCAGCTTCCCGAGGTTTTGGTCTCAGGGCACAAACAGCAACCCAGGCGAAACAAAAAGAAATGGTTTTATTTTTAAGATACCCAATAATTTAAAATTATATATATATATATGCATATATATACATATACATATACAACTAGAGCTAAAAAAATAGGTTAATACTAAAAGAATATTTACAAAAATATGTTTCCTAGACTAACAGAGGAAGAAATAGATTATCCAAACAACACCATATCAGAAAAAGAAATTGAACAAGCCATCAAAGAACTCCATAAGAAAAAATCCCCAGGTCCAGATGGATTCACAAATGAATTCTATTAAACATTCAAAGAACAACTAATCCCAATATTATACAAACTATTTGACAGAATAAGCAAAGTAGGAGTTCTACCAAATTCATTTTATGACACAAATATGGTACTGATTCCAAAGCCAAGCAGGTCAAAAAAAGAGAAATAAAACTACAGACCAATCTCCTTAATGAATATATATGCAAAAATTTTAAATAGGATACTAGCAAAAAGACTCCAGCAAGTCATCACAAGGGTTATTCACTATGACCAGGTAGGATTCATACCAGGAATGCAAGGAAAACAATTAAAGCTCCTTATAGTCCTGTATAATCTTAAATCTCCTAGCATATTTCTCTTAAATAAATTTATCATGGCTTTCATATTAAAGAGGGAGGAAGACAAAGATATTTTATTAATATCTTGTTATTAATAGGTAACAAGCTATATATAGATAAAATGATGGTTTACTTAGATTTTCCCTGAGATAAAAAATTGAAACCACATCCTTAATAAAATAGCATAATTCAAAATGAAACCACAAAATACTAAGTCTTTATGTATATTATTAAGAAAATGGAGCAGTAAGATAGAAAAATAAATCTGATCTTAAATAAACACATAATACTCTAAAATATTTTAGAATTCACTATCAAAAAATGCTCAGAACATGTGAATTCAGCCATGAAACACTTCTAACAGTAATTAAGTTGGAACTACATGATTGGAGAGATAGTACTTGCTGATAGGTTCAGTTGTGCCAACATAATAAAAATGGCTATTCTAATTAAATTTGTAGATGGAAATCAAATATCCAAGGGTAATTTTTTTTAGATCTAGGAAAAAAAAAACATCCAGAGTAACAACAAACCAAATACCTCAAGGGAAATAATTTTTAAAGTTAGGACTATAGGCATTAGCAATTCTGGATATAAAACTATAGTATTATGCAATAATTATCTATTTAATTATCATTTTTATTAGATAAAAAAATAGAAAAGTGATTGACTGGAAGAGATGAGGTAAGTAAGTAACTGGAAACAACCAGTTAACGGTGTATACTAACATGATAAGTGCAAAGGCTGAGTCCTATTTTCCTATGCTTATTTCCTCAATTTATTTTTTCTTGCCTTTGTTATATAGCATGCACAGAGGTCACATCTTCATAACACCGTCTCAGAAGATGGGCTAAATCAGGATGAGTATAACCTCAAATTCTTCAGGGAATTAGGGTAATGTTTAACCCAAGTAAGTTATGACTTCCGCCATCACAATGAGCAAATAAGAACAATATATTCCAAGGGTCTTGAAAGTGACTGAAGCATAATCTGTGGAGTAGAGGACAGGGTCACCCACTATATCCCAAGCCATTGCCAGTCATCCTGACTTTTGTATTGCTTTGAGGCTGATGATTTTGTGAAGTTTTGCCACACTTAAATCAGATCCACATTCAAGTGAAGACATCACCTAATCCTCTTCAAAATCAAAGGAAAAATAATGCCAACCATACATTTCTAGAAATATATTGGATGTATTAGAACTCTTATTTAACTTGATCTTATTACAAAGGTCTTTATTATTTCTCTGTCATGGATAATATTGGCTTTGTTTCGCTACTCTTTATCAAACTAAGGAAAATTTTAATCTTATACTTTTCAATTTTTTTAACCATAAATGAGTATTGTATGTTGCCCCAAAGTGTTTTCAATATCTAAGAAAATAATTTGGTCTTATTGATTTTGTTATTGATATATTGTGTCTATTTCCCCCCTAATATTGAATCAACCCTCTAGTCCTGATATAAATCTGGCTTGATCTCAGTAGGGGAAAAACAAACAAACAAACAAAAAGCCCTGTTTAATATGTTGCTGGCTTTTTTGTTTAGTGTGTCCAACTCTTTATGACATAACCAGGGTTTACTTGGCAAAGAACCTAGAGAGGATTGATATTTCCTTCTCCAACTCATTTTACAGATGAAGAGACTAAGATAAACAAGGTTAAATGACTTGTCCAGGGTAACATACTTAGTAGTTAATTATGGAAATTTAGTGAACCCACACTGATTCTATCTTTTGATTCAATTCTGGGGCTAGTTAATTTCCTTTTCATTCAATTATGGAGGACCTAGTAAAAATTATGTCTTGTGAGAACATTTTATTCAATTGTGGGAAATGGAAGAAAGCCTTATTGCATCATTTGAACCTAAGCCTGTGTGGCTGAGAAACTGAACTTGCTATTTAGAGACCCTTAACCAAGAACCTAATTTATGTAGACTAGAAACACAGTTTGATCCTTAGATTAATGTAAGAAGTTTTCTTATGATTGTACATCTCAAGCAACCTATATGTCTCATTTGAAAACTAGCCCTCTACTAACAATGATAGTTATTGTTTCCATATTCCTTTGATTGTTCTCAGGAACTTGAGGAGATTTGAGATACCTTTTTTTGAATTCAGGGAATGGTACCTGTTCACTCTCCCCATCCCATAATGGAAAATCTCTAATCTATCATGGAATTAGAAATCACATCACCTAATATTATACTGTTTTATATTAATTAATTGTTCTTAATTGATTATTTATTTTTAATGCATAAAAGTCCATCTCCCCCCCCCCCATATTCAGGGCTCAGTTTTAAAGAAAAGTAGGTGCTTGGTTCTGACTTATTGGGCAACTGGCACATATTGCTTAATAAATCAATATACTCAGAAGATCAAAATTTTGTTTCCCCAGTCATTTCATCTTTTGTTAACTACAGCTGAGGTCTAGTAGATTCTATTCCAGTTCTTCATTTTAAATATGTATGAATCTTTATGTTTACATTTTCCTTATAAAATATATTTTAGTTTATACTTTCTAGTTTTTTTCTGACACTTTTATTTGTTTTGTGGGTGAGTTTATCCTATTCATATTCATCACTAGGATTATTAGTTATGTGATTTCCCCCCTTAATAAAAGTCTATGATGTATTTTTTAAAATTTGCTTTTCACACACTCCCACCTTTTACAATGAAAAATAAGTTGATGAAAAACAGGGGATTGGGTAATTCTTTGGAACAATCTTAAGTTAACTTTGAAACTCCATGGAAATACAAAATTGACCATTCAGTCACTCTCTAGACTAGGGACCAGCTCCAAAGCCAGTCTAAAATCCCAGAGAAGTCTCTAAGATCTCTTTATTCTGTATGCACATGATCAAAAACACACATGGTTTTGATTTGGACTTTGGGGGTTGGCAATCATAGTAAAAGGATATTAGGGTTAGGATGAAGTAGTATGGTGGGAAAGACAGAAATGAAAAGCTGAAATAAAGATTAAAATGTTTCAGAAAGAAAATATGAAGGGGAAAATCAGAATGGCAAAAATGTTTTTATGAATTTTGAATAGCATAGCTATATGAAAGTATTTAATAACTTTAAAGTAGATTAGTTAATTTTAAATTATGAAATGAAATGAGCTGTCTACCAATACTCAAAGTCAATGAATCATTAACTGCTCACTAACTCTGTGACTAGAGGAATGGGAATAAAAAGTTTAGGTATTATTAAATGGACATGAATAGAAATAAAAAGCATTGACTTTTAAGTATTTGCTTGTGACTTCACTGTTGAAAGATATCCTTTGCACTTCTGTTACTTTCTCAAGAACTTCTAGGGAATGCCACTAAACAGCTGTGTTGGTATTATTTTCTAAAGGGAAATATCTGAGGGCTGTCTCTTTAGCACTATGTTAATTGTGTTCTGCTCAAAACTGCATGGATGTTAGTCTTGTGCTCATACTCTTAATTAGGATAATGTTTAGACTCAGACTCAAATTGGACTTGATAATCATTTCTATTAACATGTATTTGGTAGAAAGAGTCAAGTTTATGCCAATCTTATTGGGAAATCTATCTTATTAGTGTTCTTTTTTCTATTTTGCTTGCTACTTAGTTTCCTTTGATTTTTCAGGGTCCTAAAATTATCTTTGTTTAATAAAGCAGCTTTGTTTAATAAGCAGCAAGTTCATCTTGTTAGTGCATCGAGTTTGGACTGGGAGGGGGGAAGACAAAGAGAAAACAGTATTGTTATTGTCATCTTTTTTTTGAGTGAAGTTCCACTCTATATTAGACATGCAATGATTTTATTAAAGATATTTTCTTCTAATGAAAATAGTATCTGAAAACAGAATTTCTGTTACAATTATATTCAAATATTGATGTCTTTTCTTGAATCACTGAAATATTGTACATATAGATATCTGATATAGTTAGGCAATAGATAATTGCTTCTTCTTTTAGAAGATATGGAGGTTTGCAGCATAAAATGTGTTGCTGAATGTTTTCCTAGCTTCAACTTCAAATACAACTAAAAATTATCCTTCCTTTTTTCAGTTTCTCTCTCTCTATTTATCTTTTTCTCTCCCCCTTTTAAGTGGAATAAGAGATAAGTTTCTGAATATTTTGGATTTGTTTTTCCCCTGCATGGATGACTAATATAGTAGAAGAAAAGTCCAGGAATGCCTCTCTGTGGTAAAAACATGTCATAGCAGAATTTTATTTGATAGCTTGAAGAAGAAAATCAGATAATCAGCTACTCTGTTCTCTATTAAAAACATACCATTGAAAACAAAGCTCAAAATGAAAAAAAAAAAGGAAGACCACAAAATCCTTAAACTAAGCAAGTGTCAGAAATGATTAACTGGGTATTATATTTCTGTAGCTTTCATTGCAAACCCAGTTACCTGTTCAGAAGAAACCATATTAGATGCTGAACACAGCAGTTCACCAGCAAAAACTTCTAATGAAAATTAAAATTGACTGACCTCATCTTGCAAATTTAAAAAATCCATCCTCTTGATAAAACAAAAATAATTAAGGATGGACTATAAATGCATGTATTAAGATATAATGAAATTTCTTTTTCTCCATCTTATTCTTAGATAGTTGGGCATTTTTGAGAAAATGAGTATTAGGGAGAAATTATAAAGGAATATGAGTTTTTATTTTATCAGCAAGGAAAGTCTCAGTATGGAAAATCCCTCCACAGATATGTAGATGTAATTATGACTCCTATGATCACACAACTGGTGTATGTCATATTGGATTTGTTCCCAAGTCTTCTTTACATTCAATATTTTACACTACCTTGGAAATGCAGGCATTGAATTGACATTAAATTCATAGGAGTTTGATTATAAGATGGCACATCTAAATCTCCTATTCATTTATGGTAAAGATGTTAGTCAGGCCAACTGTATCTCATATTATGATAATATAGCCTCCATATTTTTGCTTCCAGGGCACAAAAGAAGTATACAACAACACTTAATCTTTTCCTTAAATTTCTAATGTGCCATCTAGCAGAATGCTTTGCACATAGTAGTACATGCTGATAAATCTCAATGATAACAATGTTTCTAGTCACTTTTAATCTTCTTTCCTACACGTGAATTCTGTTAACTTTGGCAACTGAATAAGTGTCTTATTTAGAATTTTGAGTTCTAGACCAAGATCTGATTTCCTCTCTCTGGCAGAATGATTTTAATTCAACAAATATTCATTATTGTGTGGAAAATACCATGTTAGGGAAAGTTAAGATGAGAAGTAGTCCTTTATGGTTCTTACAGTTTAGTGAAAGAATAGAACATATATGTAGAAGAGAAAACAGGAAATATGAATACAGTTGTTCACTGTACAAAGTAAAATTGCATGTGAATTCACAAGACAAAGGTAATTGCTGATAGGAGTATCAGAAGAGGTTGGACTTTAAAAAATAATTGTGATCTTTCTATCAATTGTGGCAGAGGAGTATACATATCACTAGGCTAGGAGTCAGGAAGATATGGGTTTATATCTTGCCTTAGACACTAAATAGCTATATGATCCTGGGCAAGTCACCTAAATTCTCTATTTATCAATTTCCTCATCTGTAAAATGACTGATAGTAGCCCCCCCCCCAACTCTGAGTCTATGATCCTATGAAATAACCGATATTAAAAAGAGATATGGAAGTATCAGAAATATATGGGACCATTAACATATCTCCAATAGAAGTTCTTCATAGAATATAGTTTTCCAACAAGAATTGGAAACTATCAGCAACCAGTCATTTAAAAATTACCTAATAAAGTAATAATAAAAAACAATACAAAATAATACTATAGCTCATTTTACCTCTAAGAAACTGGCAGAGGCAATAAGACATGAAAATAATCATCTAGATCTTCAAGAATTAGTAAAGTAATATAAATAAGGTAAGACAATGTCATTAACAAATACAAGCTAAACTGCATAGTCATTATGTACTCACTCAACTTCTACCTCTTGGAATCCCTACTGTCCTTTGAAGTACACCTCCCATTTCACATTCTACATGAGAGGTTTTTTAATTTTCCAAATCCTTTTGCTGATTGGTCCTCTATCCTCCATCCATGAAACTCAAAGAAACATTATGTTTATTTTCTTGATATGTATTTATAATTACATTAATAATACCCCATCGAGACTAATTTATAATATACAGTATCTCACAATATCGGCTCTCCCTGGGAAAATTATACAATGTTTAAATGAGGTTGTATGTCTGCACCCCAAAAACATTGCTTAGAAGCCCCCATATGTGGTATTCTTTTCAATACTATTAGAAAGCAATTTGTTCAAAGCATTTACTAAAAATTAAATAGTAAGAAATATAATCTATCCCTTTTACAACTGAGACAAACTGTCCCATAGAAACCCACAGTGTCAGTAGGGAGAATAGATGTGTACAAAGATCTTGAATAGTGAATTATCAACATTAGAAAAAATAAACAGAGGATATAGCTAAGATGGAGACAGAGTTGCAGGAGCTTTCTGAATCTCCTTCTAACTGATCATTAAGAAGTGTCTCAAGAGGACAGAAATCAAAATTAGATGAGTAAAGTGGTTCTGCCACTGGATAAAGACATAAAGACAGTCAGTTTTGGAGGATTTACATGCTATAAGGGGGTAAAATTATACTTATTTAAGGGTAAGATGATCACCCCTCCCACACATCACCTATTGCATCCGAATCATACTAAGGCCCAGGGCAATCTCTAAATTCTCAAGGGTTTGCTAAGGGCACCACAGACTTACCCCCAAGGGCAGTGCAAGGCCTTGGCAGTGTAAGGTAAGGAAAGAGATGCCAGCTTGATTGACAAATTGGCCAGAGAAGCAACAGGGGAAGGGGAGAGAATGCCGTGAGTTCTGAGAGCTGGCTGGAATGTTGAAGCCAACTGACAGGAGGAGTTACTTCCAGTCTGGGAAGTAAAGAGGGAAGATGGTTTTCAGGGAGTGGGAGCCAAGAGCCCATCCAGCTGTGACCTGTCTTCTTACTGGGAACCCAAAAAATACCTCCACTGAGATTCTGCCATGATAACTACACCTCTTCTAAAAAAGGATTTAGTTTGGACTCTTTCTTGCCAGAGCCAACTAAATTCTCCCCTTTGGTTCTCTCCCTTACTGTGTTTCTCAAGCTATACCACAAGATTTAGTTAACTTTAAGAATAAGATTAAGAAGCAGTTGGTAATAGGAGAGGTCAGGACACAACGTCCTCTGGCCTCCAGACTATGAAAAGCCAATATACTAGGGGGGCAAATTTTAGGGCTCCCCTTGACCCACATTCCTTTTCCCCCTCACTCCTTTTCTATCACCTACCCCAAATAATTTCAATAAACCATTTGGAAATATTTAGACTTGGGTTTGTGGTATGTCTTGGGATTGAGCAAGGAGGGGTTTGATTTCAATACCTGAGACTCAATTTCTCTGACCAAGGAAGTCATCACTCTTTCCTTGGCAGTTGGTCATATCTAAACCCCAAGGGGGCTGGCAGTTGATGGTCCCCTAGGAGGTGGGATTTTTAAAAAATATTATTTTATTTAGTTATTTCCGAACATTATTCATTGGAGACAAAGATCATTTTCTTTTCCTCCCCCCCCCCAACCTATCCCATAGCCAACACACGATTCCACTGGGTATCACATGTGTTCTTGATTCAAACCCATTTCCACTTGTTGGTATTTGCATTAGAGTGTTCATTTAGAGTCTCTCCTCAGACATGTCCCCTCAACCCCTGTAGTCAACCAGTCCCTTTTCCTCAGTGTTTTTACTCCCACAGTTTGTCCTCTGCTTGTGGATAGTGTTTTTTCTCCTAGATCCCGGCAGATTCTTCAGGGACATTGCATTGAAACTAATGTAGAATTCCAATATGTTCGATTGTACAACAGTGTATCAGTCTCTGTGTACAACGTTTTCCTGGTTCATCTCCTTTCTCTCTGCATCACTTGCTGGAGGTTGTTCCAGTCTCCATGGAATTCCTCCATGTTATTATTCCTTTTAGTACAATAGTATTCCATCACCAACATATACCACAATTTGTTCAGCCATTCTCCAACTGAAGGGCATCCCCTCATTTTCCAATTTTTGGCCACCACAAAGAGCATGGCTATAAATATTCTTGTACAAGACTTTTTCCTTATTATCTCTTTGGCATACAAACCCAGCAGTACTTTGGCTGGATAAAAGGGCAGTCTTTTATCACCTTTGGGTGGTGTTCCAAATTGCCCTCCAGATTGGTTGGATCAATTCACAGCTCCACCAGCTGTGAATTAATGTACCTACTTTGCCACATCCCCTCCAGCATTCATTACTTTCCTTTCCTGTCATGTTAGCCTATCTCCTAGGTGTGAGGTGATACCTCAGAGTTGTTTTGATTTGCATCTCTCTGATTATAAGAGATTTAGAACACTTTTTCATGTGTCTATTAATAGTTTGGATTTCTTTATCTGAAAACTGCCTATTCATGTCCCTTGCCCATTTATCAATTGGAGAATGGCTTGATTTTTTTTGTATAATTGATTTAGCTCTTTGTAAATTTGAGTACTTAAACCTTTGTCAGAGGTTTTTATGAAGATTGTTTTGCAATTTGTTCCTTCCCTTTTGATTTTGGTTACATTGGTTTTGTTTGTACAAAAACTTTTTAGTTTGATGTAATCAAAATTATTTATTTTATATTTTGTGACTCTTTCTAAGTCTTGCTTTGTTTTGAAATCTTTCCCTTCCCAAAGGTCTGACATGTATACTATTCTGTATTTGCCTAATTTACTTATAGTTTCCTTCTTTATATACAAGTCATTCACCCATTTTGAATTTATCTTGGTGTAGGGTATGAGGTGTTGATCCAAACCTAATCTCTCCCACACTGTCTTCCAATTTTCCCAGCAATTTTTATCAAATAGTGGATTTTTGTCCCAAAAGCTGGGATCTTTGGGTTTGTCATATACTGTCTTGCTGAGGTCACTTACCCCGAGTCTATTCCACTGATCCTCCTTTCTGTCTTTTAGCCAGTACCAAATTGTTTTGATGACTGCTGCCTTATAATATATTTTGAGATCTGGACTGCAAGGCCCCCTTCCTTTGTATTTCTTTTTTCATTATTTCCCTGGATATCCTTGATCCTTTGTTCTTCCAAATGAACTTTGTTATGTTTTTTTCTAAATCAGTGAAACATATTTTTGGAAGTTCAATGGGTATGGCACTAAATATATAAATAAGTTTGGGTAGGATGGTCATTTTTATTATATTGGCTCGTCCTACCCATGAGCAGTTAATGTTTTTCCAATTGCTCAAATCTAGTTTTAGTTGTGTATTGCGTGTTTTGTATTTGTGTTCATATAGTTCCTGTGTTTGTTTTGGGAGATAGATTCCCAAGTATTTTATTTTTTCTAAGGTGATTTTGAATGGGATTTCTCTTTCTAGTTCTTGCTGCTGAACTGTGTTGGAAATATATAGAAATGCTGATGACTTATGCGGGTTTATTTTGTATCCTGCAACTTTGCTAAAGTTGTTGATTATTTCGATTAGCTTTTTGGTTGAATCTCTAGGATTCTTTAAGTAGACCATCATATCATCTACAAAGAGTGATAACTTGGTCTCCTCCTTGCCTATTTTATTGCCTTCAATTTCTTTTTATTCTCTAATTGCTACTGCTAGTGTTTCTAGTACAATGCCAAATAATAGAGGTGATAATGGGCATCCTTGTTTCACTCCTGATATTATTGGGAATGTATCTAGTTTATAGGAGGTAGGATTTTATAAGGGGTTATCTTGTCTCACAGGGACAGTTCTGTCCTCAAGGGCCATAACTTCTGAGAGAGACACAGTGCCACCTCATTGATCAACCCCTCTCCTGTCTCCTTCCATCCATATCCCACATAACATCATTACAGAATCATACCCTTTTCAATGAGATAGGATCTGGCTTACTTTTCCCCATAAGTAATGGAGGAGAAAACCCAATCCCTTCGGCCTCCTTTCCCCTCTCTCCTCTCCTTCATTCCACTCTTCTGCTCCATTACATCAGTGAGACTTGAGACCCGAGGATAAAGGACAAGGAGCTTGGGCAGCAGAGCATACCATATATTGTATACAAGAAACACACATGAGACAGGTAGACACACACAAGGTAAAGGTAAGAGAGTGGAGCAAAATTTATTGGGCATGAACTCAGAAAAAGAAGGCAGAAGTAGCAATCATGATATCTGACAAAGCCAAAGGAAAAATAGATCTGATCAAAAGAGATAATGAAGGCAATTATATGCTGATAAAAGGGAGTATAGACAATGAATAAATATTGGCACCAAACATGTATGCACCAAATGGTACAATATCCAGATTTTTAAAGGAGAAACTAACAGAGTATAAGGAGAAAATAGATAGTAAAACTGTATTAGTGGGACAACTCACTCTTCCTCTATCAGATCTAGATAAATCAAACCAAAAAATAAATAAGAAAGAAGTAAGAGATGTGAATGGAATCTTAGAAATATTAAAATTAATAGTTATATGGAGAAAAGTAAATAGAGATAAAAAGGAATACAACTTCTTTTTAGCAGCACATTGTACATTTACAAAGATTGACCATGCACTAAAGCATAAAAACATTACAAGCAAATGCAGCAAATCAAAAATAATGAATGCAATTTTTCATATCATAATGTAATAAAAAGTATAATTAGTAAGGGTACATGTATAGGTAAATCAAAAATTAATTGGAAATTAAATAATAGGATTCTCCAAAACTGGTTGGTTAAATAACAAATCATAGAAACAATTAATGATTTGATTGAAGAGAATGACAATGAGGAAACAATATATCAAAGTTTTGAGGATATTGCAAAAGCACTATTCATGGGAAAATTTATATCCCTGAGTGTGCATATTAACAAAAAAGAGAAAGAGATTAACAAATTAGGAATGTAACGTTAAAAAAAAAAAACTAGAAAAAGAACAAATTAAAAAGCTTCAGATAAAGACCAAATTGGAAATCCTAAAAATATACTTATATTTATTAATTTATCAATTTTATTGAAAGTAAAATAATTATTGAACTAATAAATGAGAAAAAATCACCAGGACCAGATGGAGTCACAAGTGAATTCAATCAAACATTTAAAGATCAATTAATCTGAATACTCTACAACCTAACAAAATAGGAAAAGAGTCTTACCAAATTCATTTTATGATAAAAGTATGGTACTGATTCCTAAACCAGGAAAATCAAAAACAGAGAGGGAAATTATAGACCAATCTTCTTAATGAACATAGATGCAAAAATATAAAATAAAATACTAGCTACAAGTCTACAAGTTTTCACAAAAAATATTCACTATGATCAGGGGGATTTCATAACAGGAATGCAAGGATGGTTTAGTATTACGAAAATCATTCCTATAATTGACCATGTTAACAACCAAACTAATAGAAATCACATGATTATCTCAATAGATGCAGAAAAAGCCTTTGACAAAATACAACACTTATTCCTATCAAAAAGACTAGAAAGTATAGAAATAGAACAGCCTTTCCTCAAAATAATAAACAGTATTTATTTAAAACTATCTGAAATTGCTGGTGGAGTTGTGAACTGATCCAGCCATTCTGGAGGGCAATTTGGAACTATGCACAAAGGGCGATAAAAGAATGTCTACCCTTTGATCCAGCCATAGCACTGCTGGGTTTGTACCCCAAAGAGATAATGGACAAAAAGACTTGTACAAAAATATTCATAGCTGCGCTCTTTGTGGTGGCCAAAAATTGGAAAATGAGGGGATGCCCTTCAATTGGGGAATGGCTGAACAAATTGTGGTATATGTTGGTGATGGAATACTATTGTGCTCAAAGGAATAATAAAGTGGAGGATTTCCATGTGAACTGGAACAACCTCCAGGAAGTGATGCAGAGCGAGAGGAGCAGAACCAGGAGAACATTGTACACAGAGACAAACACACTGTGGTATAATCGAACGTAATGGACTTCTCCATTAGTGGTGGTGTAATGTCCCTGCACAATCTGCAGGGATCAAGGAGAAAAAAACACTATCCAAAAGCAGAGGACAAACTGAGGGAATAGAAACACCAAGGAAAAGCAACTGCCTGACTACAATGGCTGAGGGGACATGACAGAGGAAAGACTCGGAGCGAACACTCTGATGCAAATACTAACAACATGGCAATGGGTTCAAGTCAAGAACACATATGATACCAGTGGAATCACACATCGGCCACGGGGGGTGGGAGGGAGGAAAAGAAAATGATCTTTGTCTTTAATGAAAAATGCATGGAAATGATCAAATAAAATACTATAAAATTAAAAAAAAAACAAAAAAAAACAAAAAATAAAAAAAATAAAACTATCTGAAAGTATCATCTGCAATGGGGATTAGTTTGATCCCTTACCAATGAAATCAGGAGTGAAGCAGATATACCCATTATTACCCCTACTATTTAATAAGGCACTAGAAATGTTGGCAGTAGAAATTAGAGAAGAAAAATAAACTGAAGAAATCAAAGTAGGCAATGAGAAACTAAAATATCACTCTTTGCAGATGACATGATGGTATACCTAAAGAATTCAATAAAACCAATTAAAAATTAGTAGAAACAATAAATAATCATAGCAAAGTTGCAGGATAAAAAATAAGCCATCATAAATCATCAGTATTCCTATATGTTTCCAATAAAACCCAGCATCAAGAGTTAGAAAAAGAAACTCCAGTTAAAATTACTCTAGACAAGATAAAATATCTGGGAAGATTCCCAGACTTGTCAAGACAATTCAGGAGAATATAACTACAAAACATGCTTTACACAAATAAAATTAGATCTGAACAATTGGAAAAACATCAATTACTCATGGGTGGGACGAGCTAACATGAATGACAATCCTACCTAAATTAATTTATTCAGTGCTAAACCTATTAAATTACCAAAACACTATTTTATACAATTAGAAAAAATTATTACAAAATTCATCTGGAAGAAGAAAAGATCAAGAATATAAAGGGAAATGATAAAAAATGTGAAGGATGGAGGTCTAGCTTTACTAGCTCTCAAACTATACTATAAAACAGTTATCATCAAAACTATATGGTACTGGCTTAGAGATAGAATGGAGAATCAATGGAATAGACTTGGAGTAAATGACAGTAGTAAGATAGTGTTTTGATAAACTCGTAGACCCCAGCTTTGGGGACAAAAATTGCTGGCAAAACTGGAAAACAGTATGGGAGAGATTAGGTCTTAATCAATATCTCACCCCCTATACCAAGGTAAATTCATAATGAGTAAATAACTTAAATATAAAGAAGGAAACTATAAGTAAATTGCATAAAAATAGAATAGTATATCTGTAAGATCTATGGGAAAGGAAGGAATTTAAGACCAGTCAGGAGATAGGGAACACTACAAAATGTAAAATGAATAATTTTGATGATACTAAATTTAAAAGTTTCTGTACAAAGAAAATCAATGCAATCAAAATTAAAAGGGAAACAACAAATTGGGGAGATATTTTTATAACAAAAACCTCTGAAAAAGGTCTCATTTCTCAAATTTATAAGTAGTTAAGTCAATTGTACAAAAAATCAAGCCATTCCACAAATGACAAATGGTCTAGGGATATGAATAGGCAATTTTCAGATAAAGAAATTAAACTATCAATAAGCACATGAAATAGTGTTCTAAATCTCTCGCAAGTACAGAAATGCAAATCAAAAGAATACTGAGGTACCACTTCACACCTAGAAAATTAGCCAATATTACTGTAGAGGAAATTTATAAATATTGGATGGTATATGGAAAAATTGGGACACTAATATATTGCTGATGGAGTTGTAAATGCGATTCTGGAAGAAAATTTGGAATTATGTGCATTGAGCTTTAAAAGGATGCATACCCTTTGATCCAGCAATATCACTTCTAGGTTTGTACCCCAAAGAGATAATAAGGAAAAGTACTTTGACAAAAATATTCATAAGCCACACTCTTTGTGGTAGCAAAGAATTAGAAAATTAGTGGGTGTTCCTTAATTGGAGAAAGGCTAAATGAATCGTGATATATGATGGTGATGGAATACTATTGTGTGGTAAGGATTTCCAAATAACTTTCCAAATAACCTGGGAGAATCTCAATGAACTAATTCAAAGCAAAATGAGCAGAACTAGGAGAATTTTGTGCACAGAAACCAAAGCATTGTGGAAAAATTCAATGTAAAAGACCTTGCTACTCGTAGCAATGCAACAAGCCAGGACACTCCTGAAGTACATACATAAAACAATGCTATCGACATTGAGAGAAAGAACTATGGGAGTAGAAATTCAAAAGCAAAACATATGATATCACTTATCACACGTATATATGGGTATGTGGTTTGGGGTCTATGCTTTAATAAAATCGTTCTAGAGAAAAAATGAATAATATTGAAATAAGTATCAAGTGACAACATTTGTACAACCCACTGGAATTGCTTGTCGACTCTGGGAGGGCTATTAAAGGGATTTTCTTAATCTCTCCAGCTGTCTCTTTAAGAGGCAAGAGAGAAGTGTTTCTAAGTAGATCAGAGCTGACAGGAGTCAATGAGCCACAGCTGAAGATTCTATTACCAGGAAGACCAGGACTGAGTGTGAATCTTAAAAATTCTCAGACCCTACTTCAGAAGATTTGGTTAAGACCATTCCCCATTTTAAACAATGAAGGGACTTAGTCAGGAAAATGAGAACTCTACTCCACACATACTTAAGCATACTTTAGGGGAAGATAAAGTGTAAACTCTTTACTGAACAATGAAAAAGTACTTAACTCATACTTATAGTGAAGCAAAAGCTTTAAGCTAAGTCTATTTTTAGGAAAGTGCTAAGTACCTATGAAGGTCAGGCAACTTGCAAACTTGTAAGGGACAAGCCTTATCAAACAAGGTGTGAGGTTTTATTCTACTCAGGTGTGAATTACTCAAAAGTTTAGTCTACTCAGGTGTGAATTAAGAATGGTCTGTCCTTTGGAAAACGTCTACTGTAATTGGTCGATGTGAGAACTTGGGAAGATGACATAGGAGAAAATTCTCTTTAAAAGGAGGTCAGAAAAGGCCCCTGGAAATTCAGTTTGCCAAAGCTGAATTGGAGCTCAAACTAGTTGGAGTAGCAGGGTCTCTCTGAACACTAGAATCTTGCTTGGGACAAATCTTATGGTGAGTGGAAAAAGACTGACTGATCTCTCTCTTAGGGCTTGGGCCTAGGATGGCCTAGGCTGGCCTAGCCCTTTTCTCATTGTTTCCTCTTACTCTCTCTTTTTCATTAATTCCTTGTTTGTATTAATTAAAATCTCCATAAAAACCCAGCTGACTTGGGTATATTTCATATTTGGGAATTTTTCCCTGGCGAACACTATATTTTTCATTTGAAACCATATTTCCGTGGTCACAGTTTAAGGAAACCACTCTTTTATATGTAACAGTTTATGCAAACAACTCTTTTAAATGTTACAGTTTATGCCAACCACTCTAAACTGTTACATGAGTAAAGGAAGAAGCCAGGGACAGTTGAGGGCTTTTATCTCTGGATCTTTTTATTAAATTTTTATTTAATTAATTAATTTAAAATATTTTTCTATGGTTACAAGATTCATGTTCTTTTCCTCCCCTCCCCCAGAGCCTCTCCTGTAGCCAACACATGATTCCTCTGTGGTTTTACATGTCATTGATCAAGACTTATTTCCATATTTGCACTATGATGATCATTTAGAGTCTATATCCCCAATCATATCCCCATCAACCTTTGTGATTGAGCAGATGTTTTTCTTATTTGTTTCTATTCCCTATTGAATGTGGATAGCATTCTTTCTCATAAATTTCTCAGAATTGTCCTTGATCATTGCATTGCTGCTAGTTGAGAAGTCCATTACATTCGATTGTACCACAGTGTATCAGTCTCTGTGTACATTGTTCTCCTGGTTCTGCTCCTTTCACTCTGCATCACTTCCTGGAGGTCATTCCAGTTCACATGGAATTTCTCTAGTTCATGATTCCTTTGAGCACAATAGTATTCCATCACCAATAGATACCATAATTTGTTCAGTCTTCCCCAATTGAAGGGCATCCCCTCATTTTTCCAATTTTTTGCCACCACAAAGGACACAGCTATGAATATTTTGGTACAAGTCTCTTTCCTTGTGATCTCTTTGGGGTACAAATCCAGCAGTGCTATGGCTAGATCAAGAAGTATGCAGTCTTTTAGCATTCTTTGGGAAGAGTTCCAAATTGTCATCCAGAATAGCTGGATAAATTCACAATTCCAACAGCAATGTATTAATGTCCCAATTTAGCCACATCCCCATCAATATTTATTACTTTCCTTTGCTGTCATGTTAGCAAATCTGCTAGATGTGAGGTGGTACCTCTGATTTGTTTTGATTTGCATTTCTCTGATTATAAAAGATAAAGAACATTTTTTCATGTGTTTATTGATAGTATGATGTCAAGATTTCTTTTTATTTCTAGATTTTAGGGTAGACTAATGATTCTCAAATTGTCTCTTAGAGACCAGTTCTCATGGGCTCTCATCTTATCATTGAGATATTTTATGTTTCCTTCTATTTTGTCAGTTGTTTTTACTTTGCTTTATTGATTCTTGCTGTCTTGTGAGGTCATTAGCTTCTAATTGCCCAAATCTAGTCTTTAAAGACTGGTATTCATTCATATTTTTTTATTTTTCTTTTCAGCTTGGTGTATTCTGCTTTTCATGGCTTCCAGTGGTCTAATTTTCATCTCCAATTGAGAGTTCCTGTCTTTTAAACTGTCATTTTCTTTTTTTAATTATTTCCCACGTTTATTGCCAACATTATTGCATCTTTCTCAAAAGCTCTAATTTAAATTCTTCAAGAGCCTGTGGCCAGTTTCCATTCTTTTTTGAAAGTTTGAATACATTTATTTGCATGTCCACTTCTGCTATTTCCTCTGTAGTCTGGATTTCTCCTCCATAAAAAAAAATATCCAGAGTCAATGCCTTCTTCTTGTTCTTCTTGGTTTTCCAAGGCATTGTTTGCCATAACTATGCTGGTTTTCCCTTCCCTTTCCAATCAGAAGTCTGAGTGAGGAGAGCAGGCTCTCTGTGTATGGAGCTAAGGAGCATGGTTTTTTGCCTGAGGCCACCTCCAGAGTCTTCTCTGTTTGCAGCTTCTTCTGTTTGCCACCTGTCTGTGCTATCTCTACACCCAAGGTCTGTGCTCTGCCTGCTGAGGTCTCAAGTCTAGCTCCTCTCAGAGGTAAGTCTTTGGTGGTCTTAGTCAGCTGCCAAGGACCTAGAGGTTCCCCTTTCTCACTAACTGATTCTAGCACATTGGCTCTGACTCTAGAGCACTGGTTCTATGTATATGTGGTGGAGGAGGGTTGATCAGATCATGTTTTGGTGGAAGCTATTTCACACCATTATTGTGTGGAAATGCTCAAATTTCACATATCTTAAATGCTGCACCCTACTATGGAGTCCTTTTGTTCATATGAATTTGGTTTTTTTGGCCTTTTGAGGTAGTTTATATTGGCAGGCAATGAGGAGAAGAGGAGTGCTGCATTTACACTGCTGCCTTGTTTACCCAGAAGTCTCTTGCCTCTGGATCTTAAGAAAGCAAAAGGTCTGTCTCTGAGGCACGGGCTACTGGCAGTTGGCTACTGACAGTTGTGTTATAGAAAATTGCTGTCTAGTTATTTAGGGACTTAGATAGTTAGTGAATCATTTATAAGTAGAGTAAATTAGAGTAGGCTTTGTGTTTTCCAGGCAAGAAGAAACTGTTCTCAGAAGACAGTTAGAGGTAGGTTATTAGAAATTTTAGATAGTGTTAGAAAATTTAGGTATAGTCATAGATTATCAGAATAATAATCATTTTCCTCTCTTCTGTTTTCTATCTGTACTTCTTTCTCAAATTAAACAAAGTATTTTTATTCAACTGCTTTCCTCTCTTTTGTCAAACTCCTACTTTTAACCCTTACAGGAGGGATAAAAGAGGGGAGGGAAAGAAAGTGAATCATGTAACCATGGAAAAATATTCTATAAAAATAAATAAATAAAATCTAAATAAGAAAAATATGCAACCAATAAACAGGATTTATTAGAACAAAAGGAGGAAAAGCTTATGCCTCTGATGCTGTAGATGTTGGGGGCAGGGTTGAACTAGTATTTCAACTGATAGTGGTGACTTGAACTCTGTTCAATACTTCTTCATTGGAGACTAATTCATTGAGAATAAGAGGACATTGCCTTGCTTGATACTTTTCTGCTGGATAATGTTGAAAATTACTCTAAAAGAAACTACTGGACACTAGTACACTATGCACTGCCAGATGCTTCTGAATTCTGCCAGACACTTTTCTATGAGAAATAGTTGAACTTGGAGCTGCTGAAATCATGAGCTGGAGACCTGCTAAGGCCTTTGAGCCAGAACTTTTAGGGGAGAAAACAGATTTAACAACAAATAAAAAAAAATAAATGGTATCTTTATAAAGTAGTTTATCCAAATGTATGAAAATAAAGTTGACAACTTAAATAAAACAAATGAATATTTATATATGTGTGTGTGTATCTCACAAAACCACAGAACGTAAAACAGAGATTTTAAACAACCTGATTTCAGACCAAGCCACAAATGAATTTCTAAAGAAAGTAACTCTAAAACCAGATGGATTTGCAAATGCTTTCTATCAAAAATTCTAAGAATCATAAATTCTAATATAAGATACACTGTTTACAAAAGTAGCCAAAGAAGAGATTCTACCAAATTCATTTTTTGACACAGACATCATTTTGAAACATAAGTCAAGGAATCAAAACAAACAAATAAAAACAGTAGACCTATTGAAGTAAAAATTTTAAATTAAAAAATTGAATACTATGACAAATGTAAGAATAAAGATTCTTGAGTCATTATTACTAAATTTTAAAACATTTAATTAATTAACAATTCAAAACATCCTCATCTGATCAATTGACTCTCTCCAAAACCCAATAGGACTATTGGCACAGGTCTATATGCCACTTGTGAGCTCAACATTCAGTCCTTCCCCTCAGCACCCAAGACATTTCTGACTGTAAATACGCAATCAGGAGGTGAACTTGGAAACTTTAACTCCTCCCTAATTATTTTCATCACAGGAGGAGAAGGATCTTTTTTCCATATAAGGAAAATACTGACATACCTTTTCCTCCCTCCCACATGGCTAGATCAATTTATTTTAAGTCAGTCCAACAAGGCATCTAGAGCTTGCTGACTCCTCTTAATCTTTTCAAATAGATCAGGGTTCAAATTCTCAGCCTTGCCTTTTATTCTGTTTAAGATGTCTTAATAAGAGAAACGAGATTCCAATACAATTTCATAGCATGGAGGAGAAATTTTCAGCCTGACCTCAGTTGGATAGTGTAAAGGATGTACAGAAAATGTACAGGCACATAATATGAATCTTAAAGCACTAACATATGAACATAGGTTAATAATCAGACTAACAATCTTAACACAATTTAGATCAGAGAAAGAGAATAGCCAAAGCTGAAAATGGAAGTTCAAAGTTTAGGGAGCCAGTAATAGGAAAAGAACAGGATAACAGAATGTAAGAAACCTAAATAATATACTGTTAAAGAATTTGTAGTAGCTAGAGAAGTTAAGAAAACATAAGATAACATAAGGAGTTAGGGAAAATATTAACATAGCTATAGATCATTAAGAAAATTGTTAACAAATAGTTAAATTAACATTGTGGCATATTGTTATAGGACATTGTTAATCCAAATACATCTTACTAAATTGTATTAGCCCTTGTAACAAAACAATTCTGCACAAGATGAAACAGGGGAAGTTGTAAGAGAAGAATTTTCAAATGAGAGGAAGATGCAAAAGTAGGAAAACTAATCCAGTGAAGCAAGAAGCAGGTTATGTTAGGGAAGTGCAAAAAGGAAGAGACCCAGGATTCCAGGGTGAGAACAGAGGCTGAGTAGAACTCAAAACTGTCACCTCAACTCTCTCTCCTTCAGCTAAGAGCCTGACAAGAGGATTTCAGAGTATGGAAATCTCTTTCTGGACACCAACTGCTTCCTAGTGATCCATGAAAGTAGTTTATTCATCTCAAACATTGTAAATTGAACTTTAAAGAATCCATCTACTGATGATCCTTGGAGAGGATTTTCTCCATCTCTCTATCCCCAATTTGTCCTGAACTCCAGCAATTTAACCAAATTAGCTCAAGAGTAGAGACAACTAGTTGCTGACCAGAAGAGGGGTCAAGGCTAAGGGCCTGGACCCCCCGAGATTTGGGGGGTTAGTGTGCCAATCTCTTGGGACTCCTGCTACTGATTTTCCTTACCCAACTTTCAATTTTCCTTCCCTGTATGATTCTCTATTAAAGTGTTATTAGTTAGATTAAGTATGCCTACTTTCTGACACCAAAGAATGGGACTGAAGATTTGGGGAGAACCATACCTCTCCCTAAAGAGGAGGACTAGCTCAAGACCAGGAGTGATGAGTGAACTCAGATCTAAAAGGGAAAAGTGGTAGTTGAGGTACTGGGAAGATCCAGAGGCAGGAAAGTCTATTCTACCTCCCAACAGTAGCTAAGATCAAGAAGGGAGACAGTGGGTCATTTCTCTAAAGCCCTCTCCTCCACTCCTTAACCTTCACCTTTCAACCCTATTCTCTGAGGAGACATATTCTTTCTGTTCCTCAGGGAAAGAAACTCAGGCTCTCTTCACTGAGTGGGAGAGAGGGGAATATGAACCTCTTCTCCCCTTTCATTCTCACAACCCTTTCTCTTCTCCCCAATTCACTAGTGTGGGTGGGTATAACCTCCCTTATTGACCTATATTACAGTAGGGTGGGGGCCAAAGGGAAAATTACTCCACAAAATTATCACTATTCAATATTAATTTTCCACACAAAGTTGTATTAATTAGAGGAGTAGATTCCTTTAACATTAGGTAAGTTATAATGATGACCATATTAACAAAAAAATAACAAAATTATATTCTATCAATAGATTTAGAAAATATTTTGAAACTTCAATGCCAATTTCTATTTTAAAAAATAAGAAGACAAAGGAATAAATTGCCTTTTTCTTAAAATATTAAATAATATATATCTTTTTAAATTTAAATTAATTTATTTAGTCAATTTAAAACATTATTCCTTGGTTACAAGAATCATATTATTTCCCTCCCTCCCCTTCCCCCATGCTTCCTGTAGCTGCCTTGAAGTTTCACTGGGAATTACATGTGTCCTTAATCAAAACCTATTTCCATGTTGTTGATGTTTGCATTAGGAGTCCACATTCCCAGCCATATCCCCTTGACCCATGTATTCAAGCAGTTTATTTTCTTCTGTGTTTCTGCTCCCACAGTCTTTCCTCTGAATGTGGATAATATTTTTTCTCATAGATTCCTCCAAGTTGTTCAGGATCACTGCATTGCTACTAATAGAGAAGTCCATTACATTCAATTGTACCACAGTGTATTGATCTTGATGTACAATGTTCTCCTGGTTCTGTTCCTTTCACTCTGAATCAATTCCTGGAGGAATACCCCCTTGAACCTCCCTCCAGACCAAGGTCATCCAGCAGGGTTCCAATAAGTACTGCTTATTGTTGAATGGCTATCCTGAGGTTCAACTCCCTCTATGTCCCCTGAAATGTTAGTCCTCTTATCTGACTGCAATATCCAATAAAGATAAATTTTAATAACAAGTTGGATTGGGAGGGTATCAGAGAAGAGGAAAGAGGGATGACCCTAGATGAAGTTTGAGTCTCAGTTTTTGAGCTGAGGCCAGGCCTCACAGACTGATGAAGGATTTCTCTTATTCCTGTCTATTCTACAACTGTGCTAGCTTTCTTAATTTTAAAAATCTTAGCAGTAGACAGTGAGAGGAAGAAAGTTTTGACTTTCAGAGCTGGTGGGCCTGTCTCTTCAGGCTGAGGCCCCTAAAGACCGGCCTTATAGTTCAAACTGCTTCCCTTAAGTCCTTTTGTCAATGACACAATCATAGGAATCCAGGGAGAGCACAGAGTTGTGAAATTCAGGAATAGAGCCACTTCTATACAGAGACAGGGATCCAGGCTCTTCTCTTTCCAGGGTCAGGAAGGAAGTTTTAGTCACAAGACCCACCGCCACTCCCAGTTGCCCCTTCCCCCACCAAATGTCAGTCTTGTCAATATCTTCTCTCTCTAACATTACAACTGCTATTGGTTCCAACTCAGTGGCAGAAAGTCTACACCTTGCTTTAGTTTTCTTTCCCACAATTGTCCCCTTTTTTTTCTTGAGACCTTCCCAAGGTCACTTATTTTTATTATAGTTATCAATCTACTAAATCTAATTTGTAACTACTTCCCCCCAAAAAATAAACTTCCCTCAATTACTCTATCACTATTCTATGCTAACTTTATCTACTCTAAGGAATTCTATGCAGGAAAGTTGGTAAGGATAGTTTTCGGGTTTTACAATAAATTCAGTACAATAAATATATGAACAAAACCATTACAAAGAAATTTGAATCTTAGTGCTAATACTAATTATTCTTGCTAAGTTAAACTACATTG
Organism: Monodelphis domestica; assembly: GCF_027887165.1. Classification (NCBI taxonomy): domain Eukaryota; kingdom Metazoa; phylum Chordata; class Mammalia; order Didelphimorphia; family Didelphidae; genus Monodelphis; species Monodelphis domestica. The sequence continues at coordinate 254,402,896 of NC_077233.1, forward strand.
TAGCAATCATCTTACAATGGAAGCTGTCATGTCAGTAGACATGTTTAATAGTGTCTAATAATGCTGTGTTGAATTAATACTTATCAAGTTTCTTCAGATTTCCATTTCTCATGTTGGCTGATGGATCTCTTTTTTCTTCCACTAGTGTTTCTAGTACAATGTTAAATAGTAGAGGTGATAATGGGCATCCTTGTTTCACTTCTAATATTATTGGGAAGGCTTCTAGTTTATTCCCATTGCAGATGATGTTGCTGATGGTTTTAGATATATACTGCTTATTATTTTTAGGAAAGGCCCTTCTATTCCTATGCTTTCTAGTGTTTTCAACAAGAATGAGTATTGTATTTTGTCAAAGGCTTTTTCTGAATCTATTGAGATAATCAAGTGATTTTTGTCAGTTTTCTGGTCAATATGGTCAATTGTGTGGATGGTTTTCCTAATATTGAACCATCCTTGCATTCCTACTATGAATCCTACCTGGTCATAGTGAATAACCCTCATGATGACTTGCTGGAGTCTTTTTGCTAGAATCCTATTTAAGATTTTTGCATCTATTTCTATTAAGGAGATTGGTCTGTAGTTTTCTTTCTCTGTTTTTGACCTGCCTGGCTTTGGAATCAGTACCATATTTCTGTCGTTAAAGGAATTTGGTAGAACTCCTTCTGTGCTAATTCTGTAAAATAGTTTGTATAATATTGGGATTACTTATTCTTTGAATGTTTGATAGAATTCATTTGTGAATCCACCTAGACCTGGGGATTTTTTTTCTTAGGGAGTCCTTTGATGGCTTATTCAATTTGTTTTTCTGATATGGGGTTGTTTAGGCATTCTATTTCTTCCTCTGTTAATATAGGCAATTTATATTTTTGTAAATATTCATCCATATCACCTAGATAGCCATATTTGTTGACATATAATTGTGCATAATAATTTTTAATGATTGCCTTGATTTCCTCTTTAATAGAGGTGAGGTCTCTTGGACACTGTCAATTTGCTTTTCTCCTTTCCTTTTTTTAATTAGATCAACCAGAACTTTGTCTATTTTATTTGTTTTTTTTAAAGTAGCAGCTTCTAGTCTTATTTAGTAAATCAGTAATTGTTGACTTTCAATTTTATTAATTTCTCCTTTAATTTTTAGGATCTCTAATTTAGTCTTCATCTGAGGATTCTTAATTTGTTTGCTATTTAGTTTTTAAATTTGCATGCCTGATTTCATTGACATATGGCTTCTAATTTGTTAATATATGAACTCTAAGATATAAATTTCCCCCTGATTACTGCTTTGGCTGCATCCCATAGATTTTGAAAGGATGTGTCATCATTGTCATTCTCTTCAATGAAATTATTAGTTGGTCATATGATTTGTTCTTTAACTAATTTTGGAGAATTATATTGTTTAATTTCCAATTTCCAATTTTTTATTTGCCTCTCCACATACCCTTACTAATTATTATTTTCATTGCATTGTGATATGAGAAGGTTGTATTTATTATTTCTGCTATTTTGCACTTGTTTACAATGTTTTTATGACCTAGTACATGGCCAATCTTTGTGAATGTACCATGTGCTATTGAAAAGATATATTCCTTTTTGTCCCTATTTGTTTTTCTCCACATATCTACTAACTCGAATTTTTCTAAGATTTCATTCACTTCTCTTACCTCTTTCTTATTTATTTTTTGGTTTGATTTATCTAGTTCTGATAGAGGAAGGTTCAGATCTCCCAACTAGTATAGTTTTTCTATTTATCGCATCCTCGAGCTCCACTAGTTTCTTCTTTAGAAATGTGGATGCTATGCCATTTGATGCATACATGTTCAGTACTGATATTTCCTTATTGTCTATACTGCCTTTTATGAGGATGTAATACTTTCCCTATTGCTTTTAACCAGATCTATTTTTACTTTGGCTTTGTCAGATATCATGATTGTGACTTCTGTCTTCTTTTTCTCAATTGATGCCGAATAGTTTTGGCTCCTTCCACTTACTTTGATCCTGTGTATGTCTACTTTCCCCATGTGTGTTTCTTGTAGACAGTATATATTAGGGTTTTGATTTCTAATCCACTCTACTATTTGCTTGCATTTTATGGCTGCATTCACTACATTCACATTCAGAGTTATGGTTACCAGCACTGTATAACCAAGCATTTTGATTTTTATTCCTAGTCCTGCCTTTTTTTCTTTCACTATTTCCCTCTACACCAATGTTTTGTTTTTAATCAGTCCCCCTAATTCCCACTCTTTTTTACTTCCATTTATACCCCCTTCCTTTCTTATTCCCCCATTATTTTCTTTATAGTCTTTTTAAACTACCCCCCTCACCCTTTCCCTCCTTTGTATTTCTTCCCTCCCCACCAGTCTGTTTGTTACCCTTCTACTTACCTAAAGGGCACAAATCAATTCTCTGCCCCAATGGATTTGATTGTTCTTCCATCTTTGAGTCAATTTCAATGCATGTAAAAATTGAGTATTTCCTATATCCAACATTTTTACCCTTCCAATGTACTGATGTTCTTCCCCCTCCCACCATGAGCTTCTTTGTGACATAAATTTACCACCTTTTGTTTCTCTTCCCAATTCTATTAGTATTAACCTCTTTTTAGATCTAGTTGTATATACATATAAACATATATATATATACATACATATATATATGAATATTTGCATACATATATCTATATACATATTTATGTCTTGGCATTTCCTCCTGTACAGTTTGTCACTTTTCCTTCTAAGTGTAATCTTCTAGATGCCCAGGTGATAATAATTATTTTTAAGAGTTACCAATGATCTCTTTTCTGATAGGTATACATATTATTTTACCTTGTTGGGACTCTTAAAAAAAGTTTTTTGTTTTTCTTTCTTTTGTTTTGTTTTGCTTTTTCCCTCTTTTTTAATTACCTTTTGATGATTCTCTTGGGTTCTGTGCTTGGGTATCAGATTTTCTTTTCTGGTATGGTCTTTTCTTTACAAATGGTGGGACTTCTATTTTGTTAAATGACCATACTATCCCCTGTAAGAATGATTCTTAAGACCAATGATTCTTAAGTTGTCTCTCCTGGACCAATTTTCTAAATCTTCTGTTTTGTGAATGAGGTGCTTCATATTTTCCTCAATTTTTTCATTCTTTTGATTTTGTTTTATAGTGTCCTACTGCCTTGTGAAGTCACTTGCTGCTAATTGTTGTATTCTGGTTTTTAAAGACTGAATATTATCCCTGGCTTTTTGGTCATCATTCTCCTTCTGGTCTTTCATCTCATTTGCCTCATTTTCAAGCTGATTAATTATGGCTTCCAAGACATTATTTTTTCAAATTTTCAAATGCCTCCATTTCCAAATGACTTATCTTGCTTTTTAAGTTCTTTTCCCAGTTGTCTTCAGTCTCTCTTCATTATGTTTTGAATTGTATTTTGAGTTCTTCCAAAGCCTGTGTCCAATTCGCTGGGGTTTCTGGTTTTTTGCTTGTTGTTCCCTTATCCTTCTATGTTCTGTTTGCTCTTTGTTCACTGCCTGTATAGAAGTTTTTGATTGTAATTTCTTTTTCTTTTTCTTTGTTTGCTCATATTGACTCCTTTACTCCCTACAGTTGCCTACTATCTTGCTCCTCTCATTTTTCTTTTGGTTTTGGGCTTTTCTTTCAGCCTTCATGCTAGGAGCTTTGTCAGCAAATCTCTCAGTGCAGTCTGTGGGGGAGGGATGTTGGAGTTTGAGCTTCCCTGCCCTCTGAGCTCTTTGATGGGATTAAGTCCAACTGGGTTGAGCTGGATGTGTCCTGAGGCCAAAACCTCAGGAAGGGGGGACCAATATGGAGTGTCTTCTCTGTTGCAGCTAGACTGCCCACTCTGCTCATTGAGCTTCTTATCTATCTGCTTCCCCACTGCCAGTGTTTGATGCTCTGAGCCTGCAAAGTGCTCCCTCTAGACCATCATCTTTGCCTGCCCAGAGGTTCCAGCTGCCATGGATGCTTAGCACACTAGGTTGGGGAGAGATCCCAGGACCTGTCTTCTTCCTTTCCCTTAAACCCAAGTGTTCTTGAATTTCAGCTTTTGGGGGCTTACCTTTTAAGTTGAGTCCAGCAGGAGGGTTCCCAGGCTGTCTTGTTGTTAGGTTTGATTTGCAGTCCCTCAGGAGTAATTATTTTGTAATCAGTAAGGAAGGATTTTCAGATATCTGAATTTTCACTGCCTCTATGCCATTCATCTTGACTCTGCCTCCATATAATATATATCTAAAACAAAGGAATAATATTATATGTAATAGAGTGTTACAAGGGAATCACTTTAAAAGACTGATATATATTAATTTAAGGTCGCCAAGGAATTCAGCTATGTAATTCCTAAATGAAAACTCAAGTCAGCAGTAAATCTTTTATGGAGTTTAATTACAATAGAAATAAGAAAGGAATTAGAGATAGAGAGAGAGAAAAGGGAGAGAAGGGAATAGGGCTTAAATACCCTCTCTGTTTAGGCTGGGCCAAAAGGCCCAAGCCCTTAGATAGCTGGGGCAAAGAAAAGAGATCAGTCCCTATTACTCACGTGACCAAAATGGAGAAACAGTCTCTGGGGCCCCCACCTTCAGCTTCCTTCAGCGCAAGCTTCTCAGAGCACACTGCAACCACTCCGACAAACTCCTCAACCACCCCCTATCCTTAAGGAAACCATCCAAGTTGCCTCCCCTCAGTCCTCACATCTACCAATCACCTGTCCATCAATTTCCCTGTGCCAATGGAGGTTCTAGCTTAACCCAGGACCGCCCAGAGGTCTCTGGCTTTGCACATGTCTGTTGAAGGTCATATTTTCAAATAATTAAATCTTTGCTCTTTTGCTACAGCCCTTTCTAAATCCTGTTAACCTGAGTAGGGTAGAGATTGGAATAATTAAATTTTGATCTAGGCTGCAGCCCTTACTCAATCCTGTTAGGACTGAATAGGGTGGAGATTGATTCCAAGTATCTCCATTGTATCAATTCTAAAATCAATCATGACTCAAAGAAATTCCTGTTCTATGCTTAAGCATAGGTCAAAGTCCTTTCCATTGTTCAGCAAAGGGTTTCTGTCCTAAAGTAATCTTAAGAAGGGAAGGAGAAGGAACCTCCCATGCCAATGGGATTCACATTCCAATAGTCAAGACCCACTATCAATAGGAAATTTTTCAAGTATGAAATTTCCCAATGGTGAAATTTCCAACATTTATAAGTCTAAGAAATTTTGAGGTTTACAAGAGAAAAACTAGAATCCTTTCCAATAGTGAAATAAGGATGATCATTGTCACCACTTCCATTTAATGTGACAAGAGCAATAAAATAAAAAGAAATTGAGGAAATAGTTATGGGGAAAAACAAAGTTATTACTGTAGAATCTACATTTACAGTGTAGATGATAGTATGGTATGCTTATGACTAATGATTCAACTAAAATTAAATGAAATAATTAATGAATATAGCAAACATTCAGAGTATAAAACAAATCAATACAAATCATTAACATTTCTATGTAATACAAATTAAACTCACAATGAAGTGATAGACAAATGTCTTTTAAAATTGTTGCAGAATGTAATGTAAAAATGCCAATATAAAATTTTACAGGGATTTTACCAAACTAGATAGCCATAAGAACAATATAACTACATCTAGAAACTGCTATTTATAGAAATACATACCTCAGTAATTGAAAAACTATCTGTCATTTCAGGATATCACCCATTGATAAAATTAAAATGACAGTTCTACCCTAATTAATTTGTCATTACAAAGGTTTAGTTCATAGAATGAGAAGAAAAAAGTAGCAAGATTCTTCTTGAGGCAAAAAAATGGTCAAGAATCTCAGAGGATATAAAATAAAAAGGTTTTGCTTTTTTTATTCAAGAGAGATAAGATTAAAAGAAAAATGATTAAGTGGGAAAACACCTTTGCAGTAAATGTTTTCTGATGAAGGTCTCATGTTTAAGATAAATGAGAAGCTAATTAATAGGATTAAGAATCATTTTCCATTTGTCAAATCATCAAAGCATGTGAACAGGGAGCTCTCAAGTAAAGAAACCAATGTCATATGAAGCCATTTAAATCACGTGATAAAAATATTCCAAGTCACTAATAATTAAATAAATTCAAAATAAGGAATTGAATTAAAGATATGCTGAGATTTTGCCTTATACCTATCAGAATGGTAAAGATATTGAAAAGAGAAAAAAAAAACATTTTTGGAGGGGACAGAAGAAAATGGTCACATTGATGCACTAGAGGTTGGTAAACCTATGAATAGGTATAGCCATTCTGGAGGAAAATTTTGAATTACATGTAAAAACTTACTAAAAAGTATGTGCCATTTGATCCAAATATAAGACTGTTAATTTTACACCCAATGGTATCAGAAATAAGAAGATTTGGGGGAAGCTAGATTGCTAAGTGGGTTGAGAGCAAGTTGTAAGAGGTTCTAAATTCAAATTTTATCTCAAATATGTCCTAGATGTTTGACCCTTGGCAAGTCACTTAACCCCCCTTTGCCTTGCCATTGATTACAAACCTATGGCACACATGCCAGAGATGGCACACAAAATAATCTCTCTGGGTATGTGCACATCCTTACTGTTTCCAATCCCCCACCCAGAGTTAGTTACTAGAAAAGTATAGTGATTCCAGTGGAGCTATTCCCTTCTCCCTCTTCTCCATGCATAACAACATTTTTTCACATCACCTGTCCCTTTGCCCAGAAGCCGAATGGGAATATATAAAGGGTAAGGTTGGTGGTTCACAGGTGGCAGAGGTGAAGGGGAGAACAGCATTCAGGTTACTCCTCTCCCTCTCTTCCCCTGTGCTGAGGACATTTTTCACTTCACCCACCTCTCTGCACAGAAACCCAATGGGATTATTTCCTCCTTCCTCTGTCTGGGGAAAGGGGGGGGGGGTGCAGACAGGGCACAGCACATGTTCTCTGGGAGGGTAGGGTAGTCTCAAAAAGGTTCACCAATATTGGCCTAGACCTTACTGCTCTTTTGCCTTGGAATCAATATACAGTACAGTAAGACAGAAAGTAAGGTTTTTAAAAATATATACATTTAAAAATAGAAAAAGTACCTATATATATATGTGTGTGTGTGTGTGTGTGTGTGTGTGTGTGTGTGTATTTGTGTGCATGTATATATTTATAAATTTAGAGCAGTTTTTTTGTTTTGCCCAAACAACAGTTACAAACTAAAGAAATATTCATCAAAGAATTGCTCGATAAATTGTATATGAATGTGATAGAGTAATATATTACCATATATACTCACTCAAACCTACTAAAAATAGAATGTTTATGAATAAATTTATCTTTCCTTGTATGATAAATAGATTTTATTTAAAACCATCATCAAATATTTTCTGTAATGGGGTAAAGCTAGTAGCCTACACAATTGATCAGAAGTAAAGAAAGGATATCTATTATCACCACTATTTTTCAAAATCGTTCTAAAAATTTTTAGCTATAAAAACAGAGACAAAAAAGAAATTTAAGAAGTTAGAATAGGCAATAGGAAAACAAAATTATTCATAAGATAATATAATGGTATAAAGAATCCCAGAGAAGAAACTAAAAATCCAATGGAAATAATTAATTAATTCAGCAAAGTTCTCAGTTATAAAATAAACATGTAATCATTAGTATTTCTATAAATTATCAACAAAGTCCAGAACCAAAAGAAAGAGAGAAAAATAAAATAGCTGCAGACAAAATAAAATTTGACAGTCTACTTACCAGAAAGAGCCAGGAACACAATTACACTTTTTCATACAAATAAAGTCTAGAGACTTCCGGTTAAGATGGCGGCTTAGAGAAAGCTGAAGTTCAGATCTCCGGAAAACCCTTCCCGACCGATCTCAAACTAGAAGCTCCTAAGGCGCCGAAATTCAAAACGATCAACAGCACAGACCCTGGGAACCCTCCTCCTGGACCTGGACCCGGTTCAAAAGGTACGGCTCCCCTTAAAAGCCAGAACCCGAGATCCCTCGGACCTCAGGGGTAGGAGCGCAGAGTCCAAGGCTCCCGGAAGCGGCAGCTGCGCCGGGCTCAGAGAGCAGGGTCTGAGGAACAACAACCCTCAGGGTCTTCTACCAAGTCCCAGTCCGGGTGAAAGTTACTGCCTGGGGCCTCCGCTGCAAAGAGCTGGTCAAAACAACAGCAACCCTCAGGGCGGGCAAGACAGCCTCACGGGCTGGATCCTGCTATCCAAGTCTCAGTGAAAGTCTGTGCTCTCGGAGCTTGGGGAAGCGGCAGCCCATCCCCCCGCAGGCCGACGAAACAGCCTCACGGCCAGGGATTCTGAAGGCAACTTCCGGAAATCGAGCCAGGGGGAGAGTGTGGCTTCGTGGTCCGACCCTTCCATTCCAGCTCCAGTGAGGCATATTCAGTTTAACCCAGGGAAAGCTCTTAGAACCAACATCTGCCCAGGACTAAAGCCTCTGATCACCAGACAAAGACAAGAAAAGCCAATCCTCCACGTTCAGAGATGACAAACTCTACAGAAGCACAGAAGCCCCAAAATACCAAGAAAAATAAGAAGAAAGGGGCGACTCTGGACACATTCTATGGAGCCAAAATACAAAATACAGAGCAGATAGAAGAAGATATACAAGAAAATTCTCCAAAAACTTCCAAAGGAAATAGAAACTCTCCACAAACACATGAAGAATTTGAATCAGAAAGGACCAAAAAGATGGAAGCCCTCTGGAAGGAAAAGTGGGAAATGATGCAAAAGAAATTCACGCATCTACAAAACCAGTTTGACCAAACTGTAAAAGAAAACCAGGCTTTAAAGCAAGAACTAATAAAGCAAAGCCAAAACACCAAGAAATTAGAAGAGAACATAAAATATCTCACCGACAAGGTGATAGATCTGGAAAACAGGGGGAGAAGAGAAAATTTAAGAATAATTGGACTCCCAGAAAAGCCAGAAATAAACACGAAACTGGACATGGTGATACAAGATATAATCAAAGAAAATTGCCCAGAGATTCTAGAACAAGGGGGCAATACATCCACTGACAGAGCTCACAGAACACCTTCTACACTAAACCCCCAAAAGACAACTCCCAGGAATGTAATTGCCAAATTCCAAAGCTATCAAACAAAAGAAAAAATCCTACAGGAAGCCAGAAAAAGACAATTTAGATATAAAGGAATGCCAATCAGGGTCACACAAGACCTTGCAAGTTCTACGCTGAATGATCGTAAGGCATGGAACATGATCTTCAGAAAGGAAAGAGAGCTGGGTCTCCAACCAAGAATCAGCTACCCAGCAAAACTGACTATATACTTCCAAGGGAAAGTATGGGCATTCAACAAAATAGAAGACTTCCAACTTTTTGCAAAGAAAAGACCAGAGCTCTGTGGAAAGTTTGATACCGAAAATCAAAGAGCAAGGAATACCTGAAAAGGTAAATATTAAGGAAAGGGGAAAAATGTTATCTTCTTTTACTCAAACTCTCTTCTATAAGGACTACATTTATATCAACCTATGTATACTAATATGTGGGGAAAATGTAATGTATAAATAGGGGGTAAAGAAAGACCAAATAGAATAATGGTTCTCACACAAAGATTCACAGGGGAAGGGGAGGGGAAGAAAACTCCTATAAGAAGGAGAGGAAGAGAGTGGGGGGGGGGGTTTACTTAAACCTCAATCTCAGGGAAATCAACTCTGAGAGGGAAAAACATCCAGATCCATTGGGATCTTGAATTCTATCTTACCCAACAAGGGTAAGGAGAAGGGAAAACCAAGGGGGGGAGGGGGAGAGGGAGAACAAAAAGGGAGGGAAAGAGAGGGGGGAGGGGGAGGGAACAAAAAGGGAGGGACTAAAAAGGGAAACATCAAGGGAGGGGACAAGGGGGACTGATTCAAAGTAAATCACTGGACTAAAAGGTAGAGCCGAAGAAGAAAAGGTTAGAATTAGGGAAGGCAATCAAAATGCCAGGGAGTCCACAAATGACAATCATAACTTTGAACGTGAATGGGATGAACTCACCCATAAAACGTAGACGAATAGCTGAATGGATTAGAATCCAAAACCCTACCATATGTTGTCTTCAAGAAACACACATGAGGCGGGTTGACACCCACAAGGTCAGAATTAAAGGATGGAGTAAGACCTTCTGGGCCTCAACTGATAGAAAGAAGGCAGGAGTGGTAATCATGATATCTGATAAAGCCAATGCAAAAATAGACCTGATCAAAAGGGATAGGGAAGGTAATTATATTTTGTTAAAAGGGACTCTAGACAATGAGGAAATATCATTAATCAACATGTATGCACCAAATAATATAGCACCCAAATTTCTAATGGAGAAACTAGGAGAATTGAAGGAAGAAATAGACAATAAAACCATACTAGTGGGAGACTTAAACCAACCATTATCAAATTTAGATAAATCAAATCAAAAAATAAATAAGAAAGAGGTAAAAGAAGTGAATGAAATCTTAGAAAAATTAGAATTAATAGACATATGGAGAAAAATAAATAGGGATAAAAAGGAATACACCTTCTTCTCAGCACCACATGGCACATTCACAAAAATTGACCATACATTAGGTCACAGAAACATAGCACACAAATGCAAAAAAGCAGAAATAATGAATGCAGCCTTCTCAGATCACAAGGCAATAAAAATAATGATTAGTAATGGTACATGGAAAACCAAATCTAAAACCAATTGGAAATTAAACAATATGATACTCCAAAACCGTTTAGCTAAAGAAGAAATCATAGAAACAATTAATAATTTCATCAAGGAAAATGACAATGGCGAAACATCCTTTCAAACCTTTTGGGATGCAGCCAAAGCGGTAATCAGAGGCAAATTCATATCCCTGAAAGCTCATATTAACAAACAAGGGAGAGCAGAGATCAATCAATTGGAAATGCAATTGAAAAAACTCGAAAGCGATCAAATTAAAAACCCCCAGCAGAAAACCAAATTAGAAATCCTAAAAATTAAGGGAGAAATTAATAAAATCGAAAGTGATAGAACTATTGATTTAATAAATAAGACAAGAAGCTGGTACTTTGAAAAAACAAACAAAATAGACAAAGTACTGGTCAATCTAATTAAAAAAAGGAAGGAAGAAAAGCAAATTCACAGCATTAAAGATGAAAAGGGGGACAGCACCTCCAATGAGGAGGAAATTAAGGCAATCATTAGAAATTACTTTGCCCAATTATATGGCAATAAATACACCAATTTAGGAGAAATGGATGAATATATACAAAAATACAAACTGCCTAGACTAACAGAAGAGGAAATAGAATTCTTAAATAATCCCATATCAGAAATTGAAATCCATCAAGCCATCAAAGAACTTCCTAAGAAAAAATCCCCAGGGCCTGATGGATTCACCTGTGAATTCTATCAAACATTCAGAGAACAGTTAACCCCAATACTATACAAACTATTTGACATAATAAGCAAAGAGGGAGTTCTACCAAACTCCTTTTACGACACAAACATGGTACTGATTCCAAAACCAGGCAGGTCAAAAACAGAGAAAGAAAACTATAGGCCAATCTCCCTAATGAATATAGATGCAAAAATTTTAAATAGGATACTAGCAAAAAGACTCCAGCAAGTGATCAGAAGGATCATTCACCATGATCAAGTAGGATTCATACCAGGGATGCAGGGCTGGTTCAACATTAGGAAAACCATCCACATAATTGACCACATCAACAAGCAAACTAGCAAGAACCACATGATTATCTCAATAGATGCAGAAAAAGCCTTTGATAAAATACAACACCCATTCCTATTAAAAACACTAGAAAGCATAGGAATAGAAGGGTCATTCCTAAAAATAATAAACAGTATATATCTAAAACCAACAGCTAATATCATCTGCAATGGGGATAAACTAGATGCATTCCCAATAAGATCAGGAGTGAAACAAGGATGCCCATTATCACCTCTACTATTTGACATTGTACTAGAAACACTAGCAGTAGCAATTAGAGAAGATAAAGAAATTGAAGGCATCAGAATAGGCAAGGAGGAGACCAAGTTATCACTCTTTGCGGATGACATGATGGTCTACTTAAAGAATCCTAGAGATTCAACCAAAAAGCTAATTGAAATAATCAACAACTTTAGCAAAGTTGCAGGATACAAAATAAACCCACATAAATCATCAGCTTTTCTATATATCTCCAACACAGCTCAGCAGCAAGAACTAGAAAGAGAAATCCCATTCAAAATCACCTTAGACAAAATAAAATACCTAGGAATCTATCTCCCAAGACAAACACAGGAACTATATGAACACAACTACAAAACACTCGCCACACAACTAAAACTAGACTTGAACAATTGGAAAAACATTAACTGCTCATGGATAGGATGAGCCAATATAATAAAAATGACCATCCTACCCAAACTTATTTATCTATTTAGTGCCATACCCATTGAACTACCAAAATACTTCTTCACTGATTTAGAAAAAACCATAACAAAGTTCATTTGGAAGAACAAAAGATCAAGGATATCCAGGGAAATAATGAAAAAAAACACATATGATGGGGGCCTTGCAGTCCCAGACCTCAAACTATATTACAAAGCAGCAGTCATCAAAACAATTTGGTACTGGCTAAGAAACAGAAAGGAAGATCAGTGGAATAGACTGGGGGAAAACGACCTCAGCAAGACAGTATACGATAAACCCAAAGATCCCAGCTTTTGGGACAAAAATCCACTATTTGATAAAAACTGCTGGGAAAATTGGAAGACAGTGTGGGAGAGACTAGGAATAGATCAACACCTCACACCCTACACCAAGATAAATTCAAAATGGGTGAGTGACTTAAACATAAAGAAGGAAACCATAAGTAAATTGGGTAAACACAGAATAGTATACATGTCAGACCTTTGGGAGGGGAAAGGCTTTAAAACCAAGCAAGATATAGAAAGAATCACAAAATGTAAAATAAATAATTTTGACTACATCAAACTAAAAAGCTTTTGTACAAACAAAACCAATATAACTAAAATCAGAAGGGAAACAACAAATTGGGAAAAAATCTTCATAGAAACCTCTGACAAAGGTTTAATTACTCATATTTATAATGAGCTAAATCAATTGTACAAAAAATCAAGCCATTCTCCAATTGATAAATGGGCAAGGGAAATGGATAGGCAGTTCTCAGATAAAGAAATCAAAACTATTAACAAGCACATGAAGAAGTGTTCTACATCTCTTATAATCAGAGAGATGCAAATCAAAACAACTCTGAGGTATCACCTCACACCTAGCAGATTGGCTAACATAACAGCAAAGGAAAGTAATGAATGCTGGAGGGGATGTGGCAAAATAGGGACATTAATTCATTGCTGGTGGAGCTGTGAACTGATCCAACCATCCTGGAGGGCAATTTGGAACTATGCACAAAGGGTGCTAAAAGAATATCTACCCTTTGACCCAGCCATAGCACTGCTGGGTCTGTACCCCAAAGAGATAATGGACACAAAGACTTGTACAAAAATATTCATAGCTGCGCTCTTTGTGGTGGCCCAAAACTGGAAAACGAGGGGATGCCCATCAATTGGGGAATGGCTGAACAAACTGTGGTATATGTTGGTGATGGAATACTATTGTGCTCAAAGGAATAATAAAGTGGAGAAGTTCCATGGAGACTGGAACAACCTCCAGGAAGTGATGCAGAGCGAGAGGAGCAGAACCAGGAGAACATTGTACACAGAGACTAATACACTGTGGTATAATCGAACGTAATGGACTGCTCCATTAGGGGCGGTGTAATGTCCCTGAACAACTTTCAGGGATCCAGGAGAAAAAAAAACACCATTCATAAGCAAAGGATAAACTATGGGAGTGGAAACACCGAGAAAAAGCAACTGCCTGAATACAGAGGTTGAGGGGACATGACAGAGGACAGACTTTAAATGAACACTCTAATGCAAATACTATCAACAAAGCAATGAGTTCAAATCAAGAAAACATCTAATGCCCAGTGGACTTACGCGTCGGCTATGGGGGGTGGAGGGGAGGAAAAGAAAATGATCTATGTCTTTAACGAATAATGCTTGGAAATGATCAAATAAAATATATTAAAAAAAAACAAATAAAGTCTAAACAATTGCAAAAGTATTAATTTTTCATGGGGAGGCTAAGTGAATATAACAAAAAAATACAATCCAGACCAAAATGATTTACTTGTTTCATGCACATGAATAAAATTACCAAGAAAAAATTTATGCTAAAAAATAAAAAAAATAAAATTCTTCTGGAAGAATAAAAGTATCTAGATAATCAATAAAAATAAAGTATGGAGACAGCAGTACAAGATCTCAAAATGTGTTATAAAGTAGTCATCATCAAAACAATTTGGTTTTGGCAAAGGAATAGATTGATGATTCAACTGAACAAATTAAGTAAACAATAAACATTAGTAAATGATTGTAGTAATCTAGTGTTTAAAAAAACCTAAAGATCCAAGATAGTGTTATAAGAAATCACTATTTGACAAAATATTGCTGGTAAAACTGGAAAGCACTTTGGCAGAAACTAGACATAGACTAATATCTCACACCACATATCCAGATAAAGTCAAAGTAGGTACATAATTTAAACATAAAGGGTGATATCATAAGTAAATTTGGGAATTGAAGAAAAGTTCCATTATATATATGAAAAAGGGAAGAATTTGTGACCAAAAATATATAGAAAGCATCATAGGATAATTTTGATAGCATCAAATTAAAAATATTGGACACAAATAAAATCAATGCAGCCAAGATTAGAAAGGAATTTTCGGGGTAGAAAATTTGACTACAAGTATCTCTAACAAAGTTCTTATTTCTCAAATATATAGAGAACCAAGTCAAATTTATTAGAATATGTCTTACCCTAATTTCTACATTGTCAAAGGGTCTGAACAGGCAATTTTCAAAGAAATTATAACTATCAATAGTCATATTAAAAATATTAAATATATATAAATACATATATATATATATAACTAGAGTTTAAAAAAAAGAGGTTAGTATTAAGAGAAATGAGAAAAGAAACAAAATGAGGTATATTTATATGTCACAAAGAAGCACATGGCAGGAAGGGGGTTTAACATGAATACATTAGAAGGGTAAAGAGATTGGAGATAGGAAATATTCAATTCTTACATGCATTAAAATTGACTGAAAGAGGGAAGAACAATCAAATCCACTGGGGCAGAAAACTGATTTGTGTCTGAGAGGGAAACACCAAGGGTAACAAAGGGACTGGTGGGGAGGGAAGCAAAACAAGGGATGGAGAGGGGGGGTAGTTTAAAAAGACTGTAAAGAAAATAAGAGGTGAATAAGAATGGAGGGGGTAGAAAGGGAAGTAAAATAAGGGTGGGAATTAGGGGGACTGATTAAAAACAAAACATTGGTGTAGAAGGAAATAGTGAAAGGAGAAAGGATAGGACTAGGAGTTTAAATCAAAATGCTTGGAAATACACAGCTGGTCATCATAACTCTGAATGTGAATGGAATAAACTCACCTATACAATGTAAGTGAATAGCAGAGTGAATTAGAAACCAAAACCCTACCATATGCTGTCTACAAGAAACACACATGAGGAAGGTAGCCACCCATAGGGCAAAAGTAAGAGGATGGAGCCAAAACTATTGGGCATCAACTGAGAAAAGGAAGACAGGACTCACAATCCTATCTGACAAAGGCAAAGTAAAAATAGATCTAGTCAAAAGAAATAGGATAGGAAATTACATCCTGATAAAAGGCAGTATAGACAATGAGGAAATATCTTTACTCAATATGTATGCACCAAATGGCATAGCATCCAAATTTCTAAAGGAGAAACTAGTGGAGCTCAAGGAGGAAATACATAGAAAAACTATACTAGTTGGGAGATCAGAACCTTCTTCTATCAGAACTAGATAAATCAAACCAAAAAAATAAATAAGAAAGAGGTAAGAGAAGTGAATGGAATCTTAGAAAAATTAGAGTTAGTAGATATGTGGAGAAAAACAAATAGGGACAAAAAGGTATACACCTTTTCAAAAGCACGTGGTACATTCACAAAGATTGACCATGTATTATGGCACAAAAACATTGTAACCTTCTCAGATCACAATGTAATGAAAATAATAATTAGCAAGAGTACATGGAGAGGCAAATAAAAAATTAATTGGAAATTAAACAATAAGAATCTCCAAAATTGGTTAAAGAACAAATCATAGAAAAAATTAATAATTTCATTGAAAAAAATTACAATGATGAGACATCCTTTCAAAGTCTATGGGATTAAGCCAAAGCAGTACTCAGGGGGAAATTTATATCCTTGAGTTCATGTATTGACAAATTAGGGAGGGCAGAGGTCAATGAATTAGGCATGAAAATTCAAAAACTAGAAAGTGAACAAATTAAAAGTCCTCAGATGAAAACCAAATTAAAAATCCAAAAGATCAAAGGAGAAATTAATAAAATTGAAAGTCAAAGAACCAGTGATTTAATAAATAAGACTAGAAGCTGGTGTTTTGAAAAAAAGAAATAAAA
Source organism: Monodelphis domestica (assembly GCF_027887165.1). Taxonomy (NCBI): domain Eukaryota; kingdom Metazoa; phylum Chordata; class Mammalia; order Didelphimorphia; family Didelphidae; genus Monodelphis; species Monodelphis domestica. The sequence goes on from NC_077233.1 coordinate 254,419,433, forward strand.
TAGACAAAGTATTGGTCAATGTAATTAAAAAAAAGAAAGAAGAAAACCAAATTGACAGTATCCAAGATGAAAATGGAGACCTCACCTCTAATGAAGAGGAAATTAAGGCAAACATTAAAAAATCATTATGTCCAATTATATGGCAATCTAGTGATATGGATGAATATTTACAAAAATATAAATTACCTAGACTAACAGAGGAAGAAATAGAATACCTAAACAATCCCCTATCAGAAAAAGAAATTGAACAAGCCATAAAAGAATATATTTTTTAAAAAAGATAAAATCTACCAAAAAGAATAAATACATAAAATAAAATATCTATGACTGCAAAGAAAACCAATTATACTGAATACAGTGATTAAAACTATTTAAAAATCTTCATGGGCCCCAGTCCAAGACCATATTTAAATAAGGATTTATATTTCTAGTATAGTAGAAGACATATGTTTGGTAGTAATATTTATTTGTTAAGTAGTTTTTCATTGAATAGAATAAGAAAAGATGAAGTTACAATTCAACAAAGATTTATTTTTACTCTTTCTTGCAATCTCTGCATACAATCTATACGAAAGACCTGATCTTTATTTTGACTTATTACTATATATCCTAGTTGTATGTAATTGCTTATAAGAAACTTCAGACATATCTACTGAAGAAACAAGCAGTAAATAACACTAAAAACAATAAGCTTTCTAACCCCCTCATCCTCAATCCTGAACTCTACTCATTTTAATTTAAATAAGAAAAAGGCTTATCTTAATGAGAATGAACAGAGAAGAAGTGACAAAGATATATCTGAGGTCAAATACTCAGAAAGGCAAAAGTGCAATAAGAACTTTAGAGTTGGCAAGATAAAAAGGTTCCAGGACTTTTGTGTAATGATATTTAGATTCAACAGGGAAAAATGGAATGATTGAGGTAAAAAGTACCCTTCTCAGCTTATGCCAGACTGTCAGTCATCCCTCCAATTCTTCAGCATACCCCACCTGCTTTTCAGAGGTAGACTCAGTATTAATATTTTATAAATTATTATAAATTTTATTAATTACATAATTGTAACAATTATATTATTAATGGAAAGCCCAAGTATCAATATAATGTCTGATCAGTTTCTCACCAATGATATTATAATCGTAAATCTTGAAATTTCTCAGACTTGTGAATGTTAAAAATTTCCACATTGAGGAATCCTCCATTGGAAAAAATTCCCTACTGGGGAACATTCTCCATTTTCATGTGAGAACTCGCCAGGATCAGAAATGGGAGGACCTCTACTCCACCTGTACTTAAGATTGCTTTAGGGGAGAAAACTCCTTGCTAAACAATGAAAGTACTTGGACCCATGATTATAATAAGGCAAGGAGTTCTTTGAGCCATGCCTATTTTTTAGAATTTGATACAATGAGATGCTGGGTACCTAAAAGGGTTGGGCAAGTTTTCTCATAATGAGATTAGTTGACTCAGCTGTGTTTTCACTGGTTCAGACTTACTAAGGAGAATAGTCGACGCAGCAGCATTTTTTCTGGTTCAGACTTACTGAGGAGATTAGTCGACTTAGCAGGAATTCAGATGGGCAGTCCTTTGGAAAACATCTACAGTGATTGGTAGATGTAAGGACTTAGGGGAGGTGACATAAGAGAAAAACCCCTATATAAGAAAAAGCAGAATCTCTTGAGAAAAAAAAATATCCTTTTGGAGGATCTCTGGTGAGGATCACTTGGGAAGAATCTCTTGAGAGAGGCGCTGGAGAAGTGAAGCTCTTGGAGGACAATCTCTAAGGAGGTCTTGCTGGAGCTCCTCTGAGGGGACTCTGTCCCTCTGGAGGCTCTGGAGAGAGGCCCTTTGGAACAGTCTCTGGCTGGAAGGCTCTTTAAGGAGGACTTTGGCTGGAACTCTCTCTGGTGAAGTCAGCTGAGATGGAGCTGGCCTGGTGTCACTAGAATCCTTGCTTAGACAGACCTTGTGGTGAGTGTTAAAGGACTGACTGACTGATCTCTCTCTCTTAAGACTCAGGCCTAGGCCATGTTGGCTTAAGGCCCTTCATACTTATTTCCTTTTTTCTCTCTTTCTCTCTTTTCTTTAATTCCACATTTGTATTAATTAAAATCTCTATAAAACCGAGTTGACTTGGGTATTTGAATAATTGGGAATATTTCCCTGGCGACCACCTTATATTTGATTTAAAAACCAAGACATTGTAGTAAAACATATTTTCTGCAGTCAAATTTACTCACCCTCTCTTATATCTATCACAATTTATATCTTCCACCATTTTAACTCACTACAGTTTACAACATCACTCTTTTAACTGTTACAGTTTAAGGCCTTCAACCATTTTAAATCTAACATAAGAACGGAAACACCATTTGCTGTTTGCATGAAAGATATAAATTGTTAATAAGAAACTAACCCATTAAACTGTGAGATTTTTGAGATTAGAAACCTTTACTTTGTTTAAGAGGTATACAGTAATATTTGTTTTGTCTTTCTAACTCCAATATTTAGTACAGTGTGTGATACATTAAATTATTGCTGAGTTGACTTGACTCTATAACAGATGCTGAACAGGATGCAAAAAATGAAAAAAAAAAGATGTGACTAGTAATGAATCACCCTTTTGAGTTGTAGCAAGGTAAAAGTAGCAAGAGAATGATTGACAGGTCTTGAGACATAGGATCTTTCCTGAGCCAGTTGAGTCAGAGTTCCAAGGAGCAGTTTGCAACTAGTGCTCTGGAGCTGGAAGGAGAAGGAAAAAGTGTGTATTACTGACACATCCTGATAATCCATCCATCAAGCAACTTGCCTTTGAGGATCAACTGACTTTGTGAGAGGAAACTGCCAGTCTTCTGGTGGACAGTTACAGGAGAGCAGACCTCTACTTTGCTGAGACCATCTGAGAACACCACAACTTGGATTCCTGATATCTGACCAACCATTGACTCTGTGTGCATGAGCTTCTGGGTTTGCTGGGGAATTTAGTCTTGATAGGCTTTAGTTAGATAGTCAGAGTAAGCTTAATTAGATAAATAAATATAGTGGGTAAAAGTCAGATGCAAAAAACCCTTTTCCTATTACATTCCCCAAACCTTTCCCTTACCTAGTAATAAATTCAATTTTATTTATATGTGATTCTTCCTTTATGTATACCCTTCCTTCCCCCTTTCCTAAAATCATAATAACAGAGGAAAAAGACATATGAGAAACACTTTAGTTTTCCAAATTATCATGGGATCTGAAGAAAATTATAGTCAAAAAAAGGGAAAATTAAAAAGATGTCTGTGAATAAGACACTTTAATGGTCAAGGCCATTTCTGAACCCCTATAGATATTCTTCTCCTTCCACTAGAACTTGAATTCTGAACCTAAGAACTTGAGCTCTGATTGGAGAGCTTTTTCTTTATTTGCCAGTTCACCATGTCACTTCTCAGTGGTTTCCAAATCATGCTGCCATAGTCACATATCCTCACTATTTTTCCTCTCCAGTATCCCAATGCCTAATTCAAGCTCTCCTTTATACGATATGGCTCCTACTCAAATGTCAAGTCCTTTGAAAACAGGAACAAGTTGTCTTGCTTCTATATGTGTGTATGAATCTAGTTCAATGGCTGGCTGGCACAATAGTAAGTGCTTAATAAAAGCACTTAAAATTCATTTTTACATCATTTCAGGGCCTTATTGCTCATTCCTAGCCACCCCATTCATCGGAATTTCTTAGTACATCTCCATCATCCTGAAGAAATCTTATTATTTTGAAATCTCACCATATTAACCTTCAGATTCATACCTCATCAGCTCCCTCTGCATCTGGAGTAATCTGGACACTTCTTTTTGGAAGGCAAAGAGGAGAACCTCTCCCAAAATTCCATTTAAGGTGGGCTCCCACGGCCAACTATCTCTTTATATCTTACTTGATTATACACCATCACAGCCTTGGATACCCTCCTTATTTTTCATGTACTCTTTTCTCATCAGATTGTATGCTCCTTAAGGATAGAAACTGTCTTTCTTTTTTGTAACTGTGTCCCCAGAAAATAACATATTGTCTGGCACACAATAGGCACTTCATAAATATTTATTGATTAAATACTCTCCCTTAGAGCACATCACCTTCAAAGGCTAAGTAGAGTACAGAAGACTGAAAAGAGATAAGATAGACCACAAAATATGCTGGAGCTAGATGACATTTATCTTAAAGTAACGAGGAATAAATCTCCCCAAAATTCTACACTTTCCTCTGAAAATTTCTGGAATACTAAAAAATAATAAGCAGATGTGCTGGAGAATACTCAGTGCATCTGCTTTTAAAATGGCCTGCCAGGTAATTATTTTGGTGATTTCACAATTAAAGCATTTCCAAGGCTCCTGCCAATGTTGTAGCTATGAAAATGCTAAAGATTCATTAAATCATGTTTATCTTGATGGCAACTTTTCATCCTTTGTTGATTTTTTTAATGACAGTGAAGGGAAAGGAAGGAGAGTTGTTTTTTGGCTTCATTATAGGGCCTATTTCCTTCCTGTGCCAACAATACTGACATTATGTATTTCTAGAGGTATTTTATTGCCACAAAACACCTCATAGCCGCTGAGCAGATGGTTAAAGTAGTAGCAGAAGCAAAAGGGGCCATTTTAAGCTTTAGGAAATGTTGCAGGTGCTACAATTCCTAAGGAATATTATGACCAACTTTATCTTTCATCAGTTACCTTTGTCTTTTGTACTTGAGACTGATTTTCTTCCCTAAAATGTAGCATCAGAACATTCCAAGGAACTGATAAGCTGAAGCTATACTAAAAAACTAAGGACAATTACACAGAAAATAAATGGAATGTTGTGGTGCCGGTACACAGAAATTCTCTCTTTTTTCTTGCATTTTCTACCATAGATAAATACAATATTTCCTATATAAAAGAATGATAAAATATTACACTTGCATAGGAATCTAGAATTTTAATTGAAGAGACACTAATGCAATCAGCTTCTTCCTCAATTTCTTTTACCTCTCTGATCTCATATTCTATTCTTTTTACCATGTTTGGTACCAGTACTAAATTTTAAGTCCCTCAAAGGTAGACAATTTTTCTTTTCTTTTCCTTCTAATGCCTCTTAACATGGTGACATGCACATAAATTGAATATATTTTCAAATATATGTATGTATATATATATACATATAAATATACACATGAAAACATAACATACATATATTTCAATTGTTGGTATTGACAGTGGTGTTTTTTTTTAATTAACTGACAATGAAAAGGATTGGCTTCTATTCCCTCATCTACCACTTACTAGCTATGTTACTTTGGTCAAATCACTGAATATGTCCAAATCACATCCCTTAGCTCCTTACTAGATTTTAAGTGACTTAAGAACAAAGACTTTTCTCCTTCTTTTTGGCTCTCCAGTGCCTACTTTAGTATTTGGCTTTAGGAGGAGGCTTAAAGTAAGGCCACAATGAGTCTTAGAATTAACAAGGCAAAAGAATATCCACTTTTTCTGCATTTATTTCTGTTGATGTCCACATATATAAACTTTATCCTTCCAAAAGGCTATATTCTCTGCTATTACATCAATCAAGTACAGCCTTTTGTAAATGTAATTGATAAGGGCTTCTAGATAGTACAGTGGATAGACCAGCAGACCTGGAGTTGGAAGCACCTGGGTTCAAATCTGAACTCAAACATTTCCTACTTCTGTGAACCTTGACATGTCACTTAATCCCAGTTGCCTAACCCTTACCTGTTTTCCACTGTAAATTGTTATTAATTCTAAGACAGAAAGAAAGGGTTAAAAAAGAGAAAATATAGGTCTTTTTCAAAGAAAACTTGTTACCTTGTACAGTCTGGCAATTATTATTTTGTTAGTGAAGCCATCATAATATACTTCCTGGGTTTAATTTTTTTCATGATTTGGAAAGAAAGATGCTACTGCAATAAAAATTAAAGAAAAAAATCTCTGTCTTCTAATACTAGTAAATTATTATTCCTCATTGATATTGCCTAGCAACTTATCCCAAACTCCTGGAAAGAAGAGGTTATGACTGTTTTCAACAATTAGCTAATAATTTATTTTTAAATGTATTATATCTTCTGTTTATTTAATATGTCTATACAAAATTGCTCCTCTCATTTGTTGTGGTGAAAAATCACCTTTAAAGATTGTTATAATATTAAGTTATGGTCGCCAAGGAATTTACTTATGAAATTCCTAAATGAAACACTCAAGTCAGAATGGAGTTCATGGTGGTTTAATCACAATGGGAGTATGGAAAAAGGACAGGGAGTGAAGGAGAGAGGAGGAAAGGGGAAAAGGTTAACTCAACCTTCTGGCTGAGCCAGAGGGAGATTAGGACCTAAGGCCAAGGTAGGAGGGAGAATCAGTCTTTGACTCAAGAGGGATCTGAAGGAAAGCTGTCTGCAGGACTCCTCTCTTCTCCAGTTCCTAGCACAAACTGGTCTAGCTCTGTCCACAGGAAGTGAGCGAATTCCAGAGGCTGTTCCCTACCTCACTTCCTGTGCCTCACAAGTGCCAATGGTGGCTTAAGCTTGGCTTAGAACAGCCTAGGTGGGCAGTTAGTTATTTCTGATTTGTCATTGACTAGCACATGTCCATGTAGTGTGGGTGTGTACAATTTTGGGTGCTAGACCAAGCAAGATGGAGATTTTAAAATTCACACATTATGTGCTAGATCTGTGGGTTTGGGCTTTTCTGTCAATCTTCATCCTCAGAGTTTAGCAAGGCTCTCAGAGCAATCTGTGGTGCAGGGGTGTTGGAGTTTGAGCTTCCCTTCCCCTGAAGGCTTGATAAAATTAAGCCAGGGCAGATTTGATCTTTCAGAGCTGGATGTGCCCTGAGGCCAAAACCTCTTTGAAGGGGGAGCAATATGGAATGTCTTGGCTGTGATTGGGTTGCCTTTTGGAGCTTCTCCTCCAGCCTCCTCCCTGCCACCTGTGTTCAAAGCCCTAAACCTGGCACAGGTTTCCCTGCAAGGTACTCCCTCCAGACCTTTGCCCACCCAGAGAGTCCAGCCAGTGCTTGAAGCTCAATACTGTAGGTGAGGGTGGTATCCTGGGATCTTTCTTCTTCCTTCCCCTTAAACCTGAGTGTTCTCAAATTCAGGCTTTTGGGGGGCATTTCTTTTAAGTTGAAACCAGCAGGTGGATTCCTTGTCTCTGTCCTGTTATTAGGTTAGGTTTTCAGTCCCCTAGGAGCATTTAGTTTTTAATTGGTGAGGAAGGGTTTTCAGAGGTCTGAACTTTCATTGTCTCTATGCCACCATTGACTCTGCTTCCTTCAGTAATAATATTTTTTAAAAATTATGCCCCATCATATTTTTTAAAACTTAGCCCCAATTATCTAGCCTATACCATTCTTCTGACTTGGACATCATATTTAGTATTCATTCAAGACATAAGGTAGTGGTTTAAAAAACTTAGTTAATATTAATTATAATTATTCATAACTCAATCACATTACTTATTTTATTTCAAGATTTTAGTTCAGTTTTTAAAATATGTCAAATCAGAATTTATCAGTAATATCTGTCTACTTTTTTTTTTCTTCATTACTTGAAACTAAAGTGTTTGCCCTGAATTTTTATAGTTTTCATACTAAAGGGAAGGAAAATGGACCTATCAGGTTTGAATGTTGAATCAATCATCAAAACATGAAATGTCAAAAGTAATTTTTTACTAAAAAACTTTTTTTTTCCTAAAACATTCATTTTTATTTTAAAAATACACAGATCCTATTAAGTTGCATTGTAATTTAATTAAATCTCTCAACTAATTAGAGCCAAAAAAAAGTGATTACAGTTGTTAAAAGGCATTTGGGGTATAATTTTCTTTGGATATAGCTCTGTAATAATAACTCTCTTTTAACAACTAACACTAATGTTTATACTCATGTTCAATTTTTGCAATATCAGCCATGATAATAATAAAATGTTATTGTTGTAACCATACCAAGACATTTACTATTTAAAGGGATCTAGTTGGTAAAATGGTTAAATTATTAAATGTAGAGTCAGGAAGACATGAATTCAAATCCTATCTCAGACATTTACTAGCTACATAACCCAGGAAAAATCACTTGACTTCTTTCAACCTCTATTTCTTAATTTATATATATGTAATTCAGGGAATAATAGTATGATTTGTTAAAGAGAAAGTGAGGCTCAAATGAGATAACACATGAAGCCCTTTGCAAACCTTAAAACATTCTATAAATTTTTTTAAGTTGGTAATTTTTCTTGACTCCTCAACCTATCTGGCTTTAATTTCTAATGTATTTGTTGTCTACACTGATGGATGATGATTATTTCATTCACAACTTTTTTTCTTATTTTTCTTTCAACTGCTTCCTATGGCCATCTAATTGTCATAATGTAGCTATATACTCTGGACCACCAGCCAGGGCATAAATCATGTAAATAAAAGCTCTTTTACCAATCAGAGTATGATAGAATTCATGACTGGTTGCTATACTTCTGATTCTGGGAAAGTAGAGGCCCAGTTTCAAATTATATGTATACCTATCATAATTATATATCATTATTATAATTATATAATATTTTTTCCTCTTCTCCCCCTTGAAATTAATTCATGTGGCATATGTGCATATATATCTATACACATACATATACCAAAGGAAGGCTAAAGGATATTTATGAAAAGACTTTGGTTAGAATCCAATAGAATGAGAAGGTATGGAAAGACTGGGATCTTCATGGGGTAGGTGATATGGGGAGAGAGGGCTATATAGAAATATGAAGTAATTTCAGGAAAGAGAAGGAGCTGACATTTCTTTATTTTTCATCTTTATTTTTCATCATTAATTCTCAAGCAATTTTTCAATTCAAATATTATGTGATTGTTTTCTTAATGTCATATTGATAGTTACTTGCCCCCCACACTTTTTTCATTTCCTTTCACTTAATCCCAATCTAGTGACTCAAATTCTCCATAAGAAATGGAATAATTAGTTCAGATGTTTAGAGCATGTTACCAATGAGGCCAAAGTCATAGTTTCCATTCATTTACAATCTAGATAGTCTCATGTAATGGGAAACACTAATTTACAGTCAAGACCAATACTTTTAACAAGTCAGCCAACTCATAGATCTAAGTAACCCTTAAGAAGAGAGAAGAGGACTTCCAGGTAAACATGACTGCAATCTAGACGCAAATCGCTTCCTCTCCCCGGCACCGAACAAAATAGACTACCTCAAAAGAGCATAAGAATTATCTTTGGAAGAACTGAGGAACTCTCCAGTACTCCACAGAAATGAAGGTATGTGGAGTTTGAACATTGCTACACTATAAGAAGGAGGAAAAGCTTGCACAAAAATGTGAACTGAGCCACCCTTCCACCCCCCAACTCCCCCACAGAACCAGAGTAGGGGATCAGCGTGCTCACCAGGACAGCAAGTGAGTGAGGAATGCCTCTGTTGGGGGGGGGCACACCAGGGTCCTTAGGATCTAAAGACTGCTAGGGAACAACCTCTCAGGGCAGTTTCATGGGAGAACCCTGCTCACTGCAGAGTGTGGAGTCCAAGGGGCCCCTGCAAACTGCGAACAGGGTGGAGTCTTGAGAATCTGTAAAAACTGCCTAAGGCCGAAGCGTCGCCCCTCGCTGTAGTGAGGGGGGGGCATGCCAGGCTCCCTCGAAACCGACAGGGAATAGGAGATATCCACCCCTCAGAGCGGTTTTATAGGATATTCCTGCATACCAGTGAGAAGAGACCACAGAGCACGGGGGCAGGTGCACTGAGCATGGGAGAAGGCATGCTGAGCACAAGGGCAGGTGCACTAACAAACCACGGAAGCTGGAAAGAACTAGTTTGAGGCAACCTAAATCCACAGGAAACCACCCATATCACACAGACCTCAGACCAAAAAGGAAAGGGGGGAAAAAAAACACCAAAGGGATGACTCACATGGCCCAAAATCAAGCCTCCAAGAAGAAAGGGAGAAAAGTGACTATTGAAAAATTTTATGGTGGGAATACCAAAGGAAAAGAAGAAAAAGAGTATGAAATTCAAACAAAATCAAAACATGCCCCCCAAAATAGAAATTATCTACAAGCTCTGGAAGAACTCAAATTGGAGCTTATCCAAAAGATGGAAACCTTCTGGCAAGAAAAATGGGGAAAAACACAGGAAGAGGTCAGCAGCCTGACAGACAAGATTGCACAATTGGAGAAAGAGTTGGAAACATCTAATAGAAGGGTAGACCAAGCTGAAAAGCAAGACCAGTCCCTAAAGACCAGAATTAAGCAACTGGAAGATGGTGAGCTTGCAAAACAGCAAGAATTAATAAAGCAAAGCCAAAATTAATGAATTAGAAGAAAACATAAAATATCTCACTGACAAGGTGACAGACCAGGAAAACAGAGGAAGGAGAGACAATTTGAGAATCATTGGTCTGCCCGAAAAACTAGAGATAAACAAAAACCTCGATGCTGTTCTACAGGAAATTATAGAAGAGAATTGCCCCAATGTTCTTGAGCAAGGGGGCAAAATAGAAATAGAAAGGGTTCATAGAACACCCTCTATACTAAATCCCCAAAAGACAACCTCCAGGAATGTAATCGCCAAAGTCAAGAGCTTCCAAGCTAAAGAGAAAATCTTACAAGAAGCCAAGAAGAGGAGCTTCAGATATAGAGGCACCCCCATAAGGATCACACATTACTTAGCAGCAAACACGCTAAGAGACCGCAAAGCATGGAACATGATATTTAGAAAGGCAAGAGATCTAGGTCTCCAACCAAGAATCAACTACCCATAAAAACTGACTATATACATCCAGGGGAAAGTATGGGCATTCAACAAAATAGAAGATTTCCAAGTATTTGCTAAGAAAAGACCAGAACTTAGTGGAAAATTTGACATCCAATCGCATACAGCAAAAGAAACATGAAAAGGTAAATACGAAAGAAAGGGAAAAGGAGAAAAATCTTATCTTTTTCTTTAAGTCAAACTCTCTTCTATAAGGACTACATTTATATCAACTTATATATATTAATATGTGGGGAAAATGTAAAGTGTAACTCTAAAAAAATGTATGCATCATAAGAGTAGTTAGAAGAATCACTCATAGGGAAAGATTGGGACATCAAGACGATTTGCTGAAAGGTGGGGGAAAGAAAGAAAAAGAGAGGGGGGAATCATTGAGGATACTAAGATTTATTTCAAGAAATAGAGGGGGGAAACTAAATAGAATAGTCTTTCCCACACAAAGATACACGTGGGAAGGGGAGGGGAAGAATTCTCAAATGAGAAGGAGAGGAAGAGAGTGTGAAGTGGTATTACTTAAACCTTACTCTCAGGGAAATCAACTCTGAGAGGGAAGAACATCTAGATCCATTGGGATCCTGAATTCTATCGTATCCAACAGGGTAAGAGAGAAGGGGAAATTAAGGAGGAGGCAGGGGGAAGGAGTATAAAAAGGGAGGGAAGGAGAGGGGGGAAGGGAAGGGAACAAAAAAGGGAGGGACCAGAAAGGGAAGCATATCAAGGAGGGGACTAGGGGGATTGATCTAAAGTAAATCACTGGTTTAAAAGGTTATAGCTAAAAAAGAAAGGTCAGAATTAGGGGAGGATATCAAAATGCCAGGGAATCCACAAGTGATAATCATAACTTTGAATGTGAATGGGAAGAACTCAGCCATAAAATGTAGACAAATAGCAGATTGGATTAGAACCCAAAACCCTACCAGATGTTGTCTACAAGAAATACATATGAGGTGGGTTGATACTCACAAGGTTAGAATTAAAGGATGGAGTAAGACCTTTTGGGCCTCAACTGATAGAAAGAAAGCAGGAGTTGCAATCATGATATCTGACAAAGCCAAAGCAAAAATAGACCTGATCAAAAGGGATAGGGAAGGTAAATATATTCTGTTAAAAGGGAGAATAGACAATGAGGAATTATCACTAATCAACATGTATGCACCAAATGGAACAACACCCAAATTTCTAATGGAGAAACTAGGAGAATTGAAGGAGGAAATAGACCGTAAAACCATATTAGTGGGAGACTTGAACCAACCATTATAAAATTTAGATAAATCAAACCCAAAAAATAAATGAGAAAGAGGTAAAAGATGTGAATGAAATCTTAGAAAAATTAGAGATAATAGAATTATGGAGAAAAATAAATAGGAACAAAAAGAAATACACCTTCTCAGCACCACATGGCACATTCACAAAGAGAGATCATAAAATAGGTCACAGAAACATGGCATACAAATGCAGAAAAGCAGAAATAATAAATGCAACCTTTTCAGATCCTAAGGCAATAAAAATAATGATCATTAAGGGTACATGGAGAACCAAATCATAGAGAAGAAATCATAGAAATAATTAATAATTTCACTGAGGAAAATGACAGTGATGATACATCCTTTCGAACCTTATGGGATGCAACCAAAGCAGTACTCAGAGGAAAAACCATATCCTTGAGTGCATATATTAACAAATTAGGGAGGGCAGAGATCAATGAATTGGAAATGCAAATCAAAAAACTTTAAAGCAAACAAATTAAAAAACCCCAGAAGAAAACCAAACTAGAGATCCTAAAAATTAAGGGAGAAATTAATAAAAATCAAAAGTGATAGAACTATTAAACTAATAAACAAGACTAGAGGCTGGTACTTGGGGAAAAAAACAGACAAAATAGACAAAGTACTGATCAATCTAATTAAAAAAAGGAAAGAAGAAAGGCAAATTAAAAGCATCAAAGAAGAGAAGGGGGACATCACCTCCAATGAAGAGGAAATTAAGGGAATCATTAAAAACTACTTTGCCCAACTATATGGCAACAAACATACCAACATAGGTGATATGGGTGAATATTCACAAAAATATAAATTGCCCAGACTAACAGAAGAAGAAATAGAATTCTTAAATAATCCCGTATCAGAAAAAGAAATCCAACAGGCCATCAAAGAACTCCCTAAGGAAAAAAACCCCAGGGCCTGATGGATTCACTAGTGAATTCTATCAAACATTCAAAGAACAGCTAATCCCAATACTATACAAACTATTTGTCATAATAAGCCAAGAGGGAGTTCTACCAAATTCCTTTTATGACACAAACATGTTACTTATTCCAAAGCCAGGCAGGCGAAAATCAGAGAAAGAAATTTATAGACCAATCTCCCTAGTGAATATAGATGCAAAAATCTTAAATAGGATACAAAAATCAAGGATATCCAGGGAAATAATGGGGAAAAAACACAAAGGAAGGTGGCCTTGCAGTCCCGGATCTCAAACTATATTATAATGCAGTGGTCATCAAAACAATTTGGTACTGGCTAAGAGACAGAAAGGAGGATCAGTGGAATAGACTCGGGGTAAGTGACCTCAGCAAAACAGTATATGATAAACCCAAAGATCCCGGCTTTTGGGACAAAAATCCACTATTTGATAAAAAATTGCTGGGAAAATTGGAAGACTGTATGGGAGAGATTAGGTTTATATCAACACCTCACACCCTACACCAAGATAAACTCAGAATGGGTGAATGACTTGAATATAAAGAAGGAAACTCTAAGTAAATTAGGCAAACACAGAATAGTACACATGTCAGACCTTTGGGAAGGGAAAGATTTCAAAACCAAGCAAGACTTAGAAAGAGTCACAAAATATAAAAAAAATAATTTTGATTACATCAAACTAAAAAGTTTTTGTACAAACAAAACCAATGTAACCAAAATCAAAAGGGAAGGAACAAATTGCAAAACAATCTTCATAAAAACCTCTGACAAAGGTTTAATTACTCAAATTTACAAAGAGTTAAATCAATTGTACAAAATATCAAGCCATTTTCCAATTGATAAATGAGCAATGGACATGAACAGGCAGTTCTCAGCCAAAGAAATCAAGACTTTAATAGGCACATGAGAAAGTGTTCTAAATCTCTTATAATCAGAGAGATGCAAATCAAAACAACTCTGAGGTATCACCTCACACCTAGGAGATAGGCTAACATGACAGGAAAGAGTAATGAATGCTGGAGGGGATGTGGCAAAGTAGGGACATTAATTCACTGCTGGTGGGGATGTGAATTGATCCAACCATTCTGGAGGGCAATTTGGAACTATGCCCAAAGGACGATAAAAGACTGTCTGTCCTTTGATCCAGCCATAGCACTGCTGGATTTGTACCCCAAAGAGATAATAAGGAAAAAGACTTGTACAAGAATAATTATACTTGCACTCTTTGTGGTGGCCAAAAATTGAAAAATGAGAGGATGCCCTTCAATTGGAGAATGGCTGAACAAATTGTGGTATATGTTGGTGATAGAATACTATTGTGCTCAAAGGAATAATAAAGTGGAGGAATTCCATGGGAACTGGAAAATCTCCAGGAAGTGATGCAGAACAAAAGGAGCAGAACCAGGAAAACATTGTACACAGAGACTGATACACTGTGGTACAATAGAACATAATGGACTTCTCCATTAGTGTCAATGCAATGACCCTGAACAATGTGCAGGGTTCTAGGAGAAAAAACACTATCCATAAGCAGAGGACAAACTGTGGGAGTAAAAACACTGAGGAAAAGCAACTGCTTGACTACAGGGATTGAGGGGACATGTCTGAGGAGAGACTCCAAATGAACACTCTAATGCAAACTGAAATGGGTTCGAATCAAAAACACATGTGGAATCCAGTGGAATCGCATGTCGGCTATGGGATATGTGGGGGAGGGGGGGAGAAAAGAAAATGATGTTTCCCCCCAATGAATAATGCTTGGAAATGACCAAATAAAGTAATGTTAAAAAAAAGAAGAGAGAAGAATTGGAAGAGCTGATAAAAACTAGTCTGGTGACCTTCTAATGAAACCCAAAGCACAGTTAACTCCTATGTGAAAGAGCAAGATACATTTTTTTATTTCTATGAAATTAAGTGCCATATGTCAGAAGATATTTAATTCTCATAAAACTTCACAGGATGTCAGATGCAGTATTCTTCCTCAGAGAGAGTTAGAATGAAACAAACAGCAGGTACTAAATTCAATTTTCTACTCAAATAAAATGGCATTAAGGTTTATATCCTTTTTCTATTTATAACTAGAACAACTAATGATGTTTCAAAGGAAATGTTTACAGCTTCAAATTAAGGCAAAGAAAGCTAAGCAAAGCATGATAGTGATAGTATGAGTTATTATCATTTATAAAGCAAGTATCTATAAATTACTCAGACAACAATCTTTCAATAACCTAATATATTGGAAGGCTAATGCCATCTTTTCATTTCTAGACATTCCGAAAGCATTCAACAATAACTTAATCAAATTCACAAGACTCTAATTCAAAGAGAAGTTGTTAATGTGGACAGAACCAAAATGTATTCATTGTGTATTTATTTTTAAATACTCTATTCCTTTTATCCTTAGAAAGTGAAATCTGTATGACTAATAAAATTTTAAATGATTTCCCGCAATTAGCAAGTTTTAAGCTCACACCTCAGATTTTTGTTCATTTCAACCTATTATACTCTATATTTATTAGTGGTCAAATAGATGATGGAAAATACTTTTATACTCCAGATATGAGTATCCTAAAGTGTGTTTTTTCCTGTACTGTAGCACTTTGAGCACCAAAAAAGGAAGAAATAGCTATCTTTGCCTTCATACTTTCTCATCATGTTACATGTCTATGAATCCAAATACAGCTGGTATTGCTAATTTCAGGAAGACCAGCCTTAAAAACACTCCCTCTCAGAAGCAGCTGGTGATTAACCAGATGGTAAACCATGATTGAAATCCATAAGGAGCTGACTACTTCATATGACTTCATGATAGTCCATTTGGGCACAGGACTTTTTAATAATTATTCCCTATCTAGTGATTTATTTATTCCACCAAAAATTAAAGAAAGCATTTTAGAATTATGTTGAAATATGGCTTTCAATATTCCCCAAAGAAGAAATTATTTAAAGTTTAAAAAATGTAAGCACTATAGTATCTTGTAATTTTTATTACTTGTAGAAGTCAGGTAATACAGAATTATGGAGCTGACTGGAAATCACTGTTAAATTTAATTTGGAGTTTAATCAACAGCAAGTTCTGTGGCCAATGTGACATTCATTCTGATACATTTTTTTCTTATCAGTTAATTATTATTTTAATGCTTTTTATATCTGAGCTCCTTTCAGGTTTCTTGAATAAAGTATAAAGTACATTGACTTGTGAATTACAAGAGCTGGTTTATAGTCCTGGTTCTGCAACTATCTTTCTGACCTTAAGCAAAACATCTTTCTGTTCCTTAAATTCCTCTAAAGTAAAATAATGGGTATTGAATGTTTTTTAAAAACTATCTAAAATCACTTCCTGCTGTAATATATTAGAATTTATCTATATCAGTAAATTTATAGCATATTTATTTTTTAAAAATATCATTGAAATGATAAACCAATTATCTAAAGAATACTTATGGTTCAAAATAATTATCTATGAACATATCTAACTATTTTTCTTCTTTTAAAATCTAATGGAATATATATATATATATAATATTAATTAGAAGACATTGAATGCAAAGGACTACTTCACTTGATACTAGATAATAATATTCTGAAAAATGAATCTTTAAAACAATTCAACTTCTTGTTATTTTGATCAAGTGTAGCATTTAGAATCATTCTGTCTCTACTCAGTTCATTCTTGTAACTACTAGCAATGTCTGCCTATGAATTATGGTTTATCTTTCTTGTATCCTCCTTTACATTGGAAGATCTTAAAAGAAAGAGTTAATGCATTCTTTTTTAACTTTTAAAAGGATTTGTTGTTATTAATATATCATTTTATATTGTTTACAATTCTCCCAGAATTTTACTACTACCCACATTTAGAGCACCATGCCCCATCACATTTTTTTAAGATAAGACAAAGAAGTGACAGTCTAGAGACAGGACATCCTGGGTTCAAATCTGGCCTTGGGCACTTACTAGCTGTGGGACATGGCAAATCATTTAACTCTATTTTCTAGCCCTTACCACTCCTCCATATTGGAAGTAATAGATAGGATTGATTCTAAGATTGAAGGTAAGAGTTTTAAAAAAAGATGAGAAAGAAAAAGACAAAGTCTTTAAAAGTGACCAAAACATTAAGAAAATCACAAAATATGTTTAAAGTTTCACATTAGCAATACGTGACTCTCCTATCTCTGTAAAGAAATGGGAAGAAATATTATCTTGTATTTCTTCTTTGGAACACAGATTATTCCTTATAATTTCATAACATTCTCTTTCTATTTTTCTGTGATATTTATTATTACCACTTACATTGCTATAGTATGTGCATATTTTTTCTTTACTATGCTCATTTCACCTTGCATTAGTTCATGGAAATTTTTTTCCAAGCTTCTCTGTACTCATAATATATATCATTTTACATCACACTAACATGCCATCATATTCATGTGCTATAATTTGTTTAGCCATTCTATAATTTATGGGCATCTACTTTGCTATCATCAAAAGTTTTGCTACAAATATTTTGGGGTATATAGAGCCTTTTTTTTAATCAATGCCTCCTTTGTGTAAAGGGTGAATTCCAAATAATAAAATACCCAAGTTAGCAGCCAAATTTTATGGTGATTTAATTGATATAGTAGAGAATATTTTAAGAAGAAGGAGGAAAGAAAGGGCTAATAATGGGCAGGAAGATAGGAGATCTAGAAAGTAAGGGTTTGAGTGTGAAGGAGGAAAGAATCAGCTTGACCTCCAAAGAGGCTTAACTAAGATGCCCAAACTTGAAATCAGCTCCAGGGCAAACTCACCATCCAACACTCCAAGATGTCAGAATGCTTAGCATGCTGCCAGCCAGAGTTGTCTCTCCAGGGGAAAAAAAAAAGCAAGAGGAAGAAACTGACATGCCTTATATGGATGGTTTTACATCACTTTTCTGCATCTCATCTGTACCAGTGAGGACTTATCTTGACATAGGTCAGCCCAGAGGTCTTCCCTTTTTTTGCACATGTCTGTTGAAGGCCATCTCCTCAGATAATTAAATCTTGAGTTTGATGCAGACCTTTCAAAATCTTGTTAAACTGAGTAGGGTGGAGAATGTGGGTTTTCCAAGACCTGATTCTGTTATTCCAGGCATCTCCATTGTTATTGATCAGGAAGTAGCTAACTCAGATCTTCTAAAGAATGGTCTGATTAGGGTGGAATAGTTGTAAAATTCACATTTGCTTATGCCTAGAAGTGGAATCCCTGATTGAAAAAAGAATGGGCAGTTTTATTTGCATATTTATAAATTTCCATCTAAAATGATTTTACTAATTCTTGACTCCCCCCCCCAAAAAAAACACACTGTGTTGAGGTATGCATCTTTCCACAAACTACCCAGAACTGATTATTGCTGGTTTGGTTCAAGGGAAGGAATGGGAGTGTTGGTCATCTTTACTAATTCACTGAGTGTCAGGTGAAACCTGACATGATTTAATTTAAATGTCTTGTATTATTAGTGATTTGAAGCATTCTTTCACTTAGTTACTAGTAGCATATGATTCTTTTGAGAACTATTAATATTCTTTGACTAGCTATTGAAGAATGATTTTTGATCTTATGTATTTCTCATAGTTACTTTTCTATTTCGAATAACAAATCTATATTTTAAAAACTCAATACAAAGATATTTTCTCTTTGAATTGCTATTCTGCTTATTCTACATACATTGTTAGTTTTTAGTTTTTCAATTCCATGCAAACATAAATATCTATTTCTTTAAATAATTTCCTGTATACTCTATCCATTTAGTAATATATTCCCTACCTATATTTGTGAAAAGTTAAGGATATGCCTTTCTTTTCTATAATTTTATGATCTTTAACATTCAGGCTATTTTTCCATTTTGAATTATTATGTAATATGGCAGAATGTACTGGTTAAGTCTAATTTCTTATAGACTACTTCCTAGTTTTCCTATCTTATCCTATAAAATTGGCAGTTTAGCCTCAATATTTCATGGTTTTTATTTTATCAAAAATAGAACTATTAACATTCATTATTTCTGATCTTCTCCTATATAGTGTGTTGCACTGACATACTATTTTTTTAATTACCTTCTGTCTTGGGGTCAATACTTGTATTGGCTCCAAGGAAGAAGAGTGGTAAGGGCTAGGTGATGGGGGTCAAGTGATTTGCCCAGGATTACACATCTGGGAAGTGTCTGATGCCAGATTTGAACCTGGAACCTCCCATCTTTAGGCCTGATTCTCAATCCACTGAGCTACCCAGATGCCCCCCATACTACATTTTTTTACCAATACCAAAAGTTTTTGATGAAGTATTGCTTGATAATAGAATTTTAGGTCTGGAAGAAATATTTCCCCTTTTATTCCTTTATTAAAGTTTAAGTGTTGAGTGTTTGAGGGACTGATTAAAAATAATATATCCCCTTTATGTTGTTGTTATTTGGGTTTTACTTTATATTTGAAATAGTTTTGTTTATATTTTATATTATTTTTCAATTTTTATCCCAAGAATGTTGGTGATATTTATATTTATATTTAACTTATGATTTTGCTAAAGTTGTCAGTTGTTCTATTTAGTTTCTTGCTGATTCCCATTCAAAATTAGCCATTATATCATCAGATAGGAACAGTTTTTCCTCTTTTGGGCCTATATTCATGCCTTTAATTTTTTCTTTTATTTTATTACTTTTGATAGCATTTCTAGAACTATATTTAAAAAAGGAAAAATATGAATTCTTTACTTATTCCTGGATTATTTACTTTAATTTGAAATTATTTACTGGATACTTTCAAGTGTTTACCTACTCCATGACATGGTTGTTTTTTGTTTCAGATACATTTTATGACATTAAAGTAGAATTTCCACTATATTTAGTTTTCTTGAACTATCTAGCACAAAAATTTTTACTTTACTTTCCAAAGAATTTCAAAGAATAACATCTAAGCAAATAAAAAATGCAAAAATAATACATGTACACATTTTATACATCTTTCACAGAAATACAAGTGAAAGCATTGAAAAAATTTTCAGAGGGAAACAGAGGCAATCCCTTTTACTGCAGATAATTTTCTTCTTTTTTAATAACATTTTGTTTTCCCACTATTATATGTAAAACCAATTTTTAAAATTCTTTTTTTTCATTTTTAGTTCCGAATTTTGTCCCTTCTGACACTCACTCACACCCTGTCTCTTCTCCCCCTGAGATAGTAAGCAATCTAATATAGATTGTAAATATATAACCATGTAAAATCTTTCCATATTATTCATTTTGTGGAAGAGACCTCAAATGAAAAGAGAAGAAAAAATAAAGGAAACAAAATAAAATATATTTCAGTCTGCATTCACACTCCATTAGTTCTTTCTTAGAGGGAAAAGGGCATTTTTCACCATGAGTCCCAGACTGTCTTAGACCACCACATTGCTGAGAATAACTAGGTCATTCACACTTTTTCATGAAGAAATATGGCTGTCACTGTGTTATTCTGGTCTTGCTCACTTTGCTTCCCATCAGTTTCTGAAAGTCTTTCTAGATTTTTTTCTGAAAATCATCCTGATTTCCCTTTCTTATAACACAATAGTATTCATAACTATCATGTGCACAACTTATTCAACCATTCTCCAATGAATTGGCAATCCCTCTTTTTCCAGTTTTTTGTTACTATAAAAAAAAGAGCTGAGGTAAATATTTTTATACATATAGGTCCTCTTCCCTTTTTTTTAATCTCTTTGGGATGCAGACTTAGTAATGGTATTAACTGATCAAAAGGGATGCACAGTTCTAAATTTCTTTGAACATAGTTCTAAATTGCTCTCCATAATGGTTGTATCAGATCAAAACCCCATCAACAGTAATATTATTGTCTCAATTTTTCAGCATCCCCTCCAACACCTATCATTTTCCTTTTTTTTTTCATATTAGCCTATCTGATAGGTGTGAGGAGGTTTTTTTTTTTTTGGAGTAGTTTATTTTTTTCCCCATGGTTACATGATTCATGTTTTTCCTTCCCTTCTCTCCCTCACCCATCCTGTAGCCAATGCACAATCCAACTGGGTTTTACATGTGTCATTGGTCAATACCTATTTCCATATATTTCATATTTGTAATAGAGTGATCATTTGGACTCTATATACCCAATCATATCCCCATTGAACCAAATGATCAAGGAAATGTCTTTCTTCTGTGTTTCTACTCCCACAGTTCTTTCTCTGGATGTGGATAGCATTCTTTCTCATATGTCCCTCATAATTGTCCTGGATCATTGCATTGCTGTTAGTAGAGAAATCCATTACATTCTATTATGCCACAGTGTATCAGCCTCTGTGTACAATATTCTTCTGGTTCTGCTCCTTTCACTCTGAATCAATTCCTGGAGGTGTTTGAAGTTCACATGGAATTCCTGCAGTTCATTACTCCTTTGAGTACAATAGTATTCCATCACCAACAGATACCACAATTTGTTCAGCCATTTCCCAATTGAAGGGCATCCCCTCATTTTCCCATTTTTTGCCACCACAAAGAGAGTAGCTATGACTATTCTTGTACACATATTTTTCCTTAACTTTTTGGGGTACAAACCCTTCAGTGGTATGGCTGGATAAAAGGAAAGGCAGTTATTTAAATTCCTTTGGGCATAATTTGGAGTTGTTTTAATTTACATTTCTCTAAACGAGTGATTAAGAACATTTTTATATGACTATGATATTTTCTTCAACTGAAAACTTCCTGTTCATATCCTTTGACCATTTATTAATTGGAAAATGATTTTTTTATTTTTATAAATTTGACATAGTTTTCTATGTATTTGAGAAATTAATCCTTTATCAGGGATACTTGCTATGAAAAAGCTTTCTGCTTTCTTTTTATTTTGGTTGCATTTGGGTTTTTTGTACAAAATCGTTTTAATTTAATTTAACTATAATTATTCATTTTAATAATATTATGCTCACATTTTGTGTTTATTCCTCAACTGATAATTTTTGTGACTATGAATGGCTGCTATTCTTTGTCAAAAGCTTTTTTTTCTGAATCTTTTGAGAGAATTGTGTGAACTGGGATATTTCTGTGTTTAATATAATTATTTTTATGTTTTTCCCAATGTAGAATCATCCTTTGATCAAATCAGTCATAATAAATGATTTCTTAGATAAATCACTATAGTTTGATAATATAATATTTAAAATTTTAGAATTTTCAAATTTTGGAATATTCATTAATGATTTGGGACCATATTTATTTTATTTGCTTTATCCTTCTCTGCACTGGGAATTAGGACTGTATTATATCATAAAAGGAATTTGGTTAAGTTCTTTCTTTCCATATTTTATGATAATTGTTCTTTAAGGTATGATGGAAATATTTTGTCAACTCATTAGGATCCCCTCGATTCCTTGGAAGTTTCTTTACAACTACTTCTATTCCCCTTGCAGAGATTGCATCATTTGAAATCTCTGTTTTTATCTTCTGTTAGTTTGGATGGATCACTTTTTATCATGAAGGTGACATTCTTTTGTTTTTTCACATTAGTTAGAATAAACTTTGCATAGTAGGTTCAAATCATTCCTATTTCTTCTGATTTTGTTGGGATTTCACCTAATTCATTTGCTATTTTGTCAAACTGATAATCCACTCTGTTCTCTTTAATGAGGCTGGTAAAGATTATGAGTTTTGTTAATCTTTTGAAATAAGCTCTACTAACATTATATACAATTCTCTATAATTTACATAGTATTTTTGTTTCCAATGTATTTTTTCTTCTCTAATTTTAAATATTTCATTTATGTACTTATCTTGAGTTTGTTTTAGGAGTTTCTAAATCTTTTATTATATATTCAGTCCAAAACCATTATCTTTTCTGTTTTGTCTCCCCAAGGACTGCTTTAACTACATCCCAGAAAGTTTTGTGTATGGTTTCATAATCATCACTGTCTTTCACAATAATTACTATTTAATTATAATTTTTATTTGTATATTATATATGTATATAATACATGAATGTATTTATAAATTATATTTAATTTAATTATATAATTATATATGCTATATATTATATATAATCCTATATCATGTATATAAGTCCATAACATCAATAATCAAAATAATACTCTTTCACAAAATAACAATTATTTCTTTGACCCATTCATTATTTATAGTTTCATAATTATATTCCAGACAGGTGTTTGGCTTCTGTTTGTGTTCTCTGAGCTAATTAGTATGTTCTATTATATTATGGCCCATAAAGGGAGTTTTAGTTTGTTTTTTTAAGGCATGTATGGGATATTCAAGGAACACTAGTACCTCTAGTATGAGGGCCTTCTGAGTCATTTTATAGGCTGTTCCTCTCCATTTGGAGTCCACCTTCCATACAGCTCTCATCTGTGTCTCCAGGAAACCATAGCATGTACAATTGGCACAACCTAGTACATGATTTTGTCAGGCAGTTGAAATTAGTTTGAGGGAAACATACAGGCCTGAAACATATTGAGGAGTTATAAAGGGATGTCTATCCCAGGCACATTAAGATTTCCCCTTGTGGAATAGGTAGATAAGAACAATGTGTTCCAGCAGCCATGAGGGATATAGAAATAGGTACAGTGGAGAGCTTAGGGCCATATTGGTGAAGATATGGCACAAGTGCCCTGGTGTGCCAGAGAGGTCTGCTCCATTCCCCCTCTCCAAAGCTCCTGGGGACATTTTCCAAGTGCCCTGCCTTAATGCTAGCATTTCTTCCCTCCACTGTCTGGAGTAATGTGGGAGGGTCACAGGCAGCTTGAAGTCACAGTTTGGGCGCAAGATCTCAAAAAGTTTCACCAATGCTGGCTTAGAGCATGGTTAGACACAACAAAGACACCAAGGTCATCCACTGGATCCTGAACCATCACCAGTCAATTTTTGTCTTATCATGGGACTTTGATGACTCTGGAAGAGAGCATGAGACTGACAAATTCATGAAACTTTGCCTCATTTGACAAATGGTCAAAGTATATGAATAAGCAATTTTCAGATTAATAAATCAAAGCCATCAACAATCATATGAAAAAGTGTTCTAAATCACTCTTCATTAGAGAAATGAAAATTAGAGCAATACTGAGGTACCACATAACACCTCTCCAACTGCCCAAAATGGCAATAAAAGAAAATGGTAAATATCAGTGGGGATATGGCAAAATTGGAAGGCCAATGCATGTTTGGTGGAGTTATGAACTGATCCAACCATTCTGGAGGGCAATTTGGATGACCATAGTGCTATAAAACTGGGCATACCCTTTGATCCAGTAATACCACTACTGGGTTTGTATACCCCCTCCCCAAATAATAAAAAAGTAAAAAGGATCTACTTGTACAAAAATATTTGTAGCATCTCTTTTTGTAGCAGCAAAGAATTAGAATTTGAGGAGATGTCCCATCAATTGGAAAATGGCTAAAGAAATTGTGGTACATGCTGATGATGGAATACTATTGTGCTATAAAAAATGAAAAGGAAGATGATTTCAGAAAAAGCTAGAAAGAACTGCAGGAATAGATACAGAACAAAATAAGCAGAACTGAGAGAACATTGTACATAATAATAATAATACTGGATGATAATTATCTGTGAAAACTTGGCTACTCTCAGTAATGCAATGATATGGGGAAATTGTGTGTCAATTCTATTTCTGGAAAACCAAGAGTTCCCCTTTGTTCTTTAGGAGCTTCTCTTGGGGAAAGCTCCAGACTGACCTGAGTGACGTGACTGACCCTACCTCAGAATTGAACATTAGATTTTGAGGTACTTAATGATTCCTGTTTAGATAAGATTAGTAGCCAATACAGCCTTATGTAACCGTGCTTATTCTTTTTTTAATAAGTTTATTTAGTCAATTTAGAACATTATTACTTGGTCACAATAATCACATTGTTTCCCTCCCTCATCTCCACCCACTCATCCCACAGCCAACACACAATTTCATTGGGTATTACTTGTGTTTGTGATCAGAGCCTATTTCCATGTTGTTGTTTACACTGGGATATTCATTTAGAGTCTACATATCAAACCATAACCCTTCGACCCATGTATTCAAGAAGTTGTTTTTCTTTGGTGTTTTTACTCCCACAGGGTTTCCTCTGGATGAGGACACTGGTTTTTCTCCTAGGTTCCTCCAAGGTGTTCAGCGTCATTGCATTGCCACTAAAGGAGAAGTCCATTATATTCTATTGTACAACAGTGTATCAGTCTCTGTGTACATTGTTTTCCTGGTTCGGCCCCTCTCACTCTGCATCACTTCCTGGAGGTTGTTCCAGGCCTCATGGAATTCCTCCACTTTATTATTCCTTTGAGCACAATAGTATTCCATCACCAACATATACCACAATTTGTTCAGCCATTCCCTATTGAAGGGTATCCCCTCTTTTTCCAATTTTTGTCACCACAAAGAGCTCAGCTATGAATATTTTTGTACATGTCTTTTTCCTTATTATCTCTTTGGGGTAAAAACCCGGCAGTGCTATGTCTGGATCAAAGGACAGACAGTCGTTTAGCACCCTTTGAGCATAGCTCCAAACTGTCCTCCAGAATGGTTGGATCAATTCACACCTTCACCAGCAATGAATTAATGTTCCAACTTTGCCACATCCCCTCCAGCATTCATTACTTTCCATTGATGTCATGTTAGCCAATATGCTAAGTGTGAGGTGATACCTCAGAGTTGTTTTGAATTTCTCTGATTATGAGAGATTTAGAACACTTTTTCATATGCTTATTAATAGTTTTGATTTCTTTAACTGAAAATTGCCTCTTCATGTCCCTTGCCCATTTTTCAATTGGAGAATGGCTGGATGTTTTGTACAACTGGTTTGGTTCTTCAAAAATTTGAATAATTAGACCACTGTCAGAGATTTTTCTAATGAAGATTGTTTCCCAATTTGTTGCTTCCCTTCTAATTTTGGATGCATTAGTTTTCTTTATACAAAAACTTTTTTAATTTGATGTAATCAGTATTATTGATTTTTCATTTTGTGGTTTTTTTCTACCTCTTGCTTTGTTTTAAAGTCTTTCCTTTCCCATAGATCTGACAAAGTATACTATTCTGTGTTCACCTAGTTTGCTTATAGTTTCCTTTTTTATATTCAGGTCATTCGCCCATTTTGAGTTTCTCTTGGTGTAGGGTGTGAGAAGTTGATCCAAACCTAATCTTTCCCATACTGTCTTCCAATTTTCCCAGAGTTTTTATCAAAAAGTGGGGTTCTTGCTGAGGTCATTTACTCCAAGTCTATTCCATTGAACCTCTTTTCTGTTTCTTAGCCAGTACCAAATTGTTTTGATAAGCACTACTTTATAGTATAGTTTGAGATCTGGGACTGCAAGCCCTCCTTCCTTTGCATTTTTTTTCATAATTTCCCTGGATATCCTTGATCTTTGTTCTTCCAAATGAACTTTGTTATGTTTTTTTTTCTAATTCAGTAAAAAAGTTTTTTGGTAGTTCAATGGGTATAGCACTAAATATGTAAACTAATTTGGGTAGAATTGTCATTTTTATTATGTTACCTCATCCCACCCATGAACAATTAATTTTTTTCCAATTGTTTAGATCTAGTTTTAATTGTGTGGAGTTTTGTAGTTGTGTTTGTATAGTTCTTGTGTGTCTCGGCAGATAGATTCCTAAGTATTTTATATCGTCTAGGGTGATTTTAAATGGAATTTCAACCTTCTAATTCTTGCTGCTGAAATGTATTGGAGATATATAGAAATGCTGATGATTTATGCGGGTTTATTTTGTATCCTACTACTTTGCTAAAATTGTTGATTCTTTCAACTAGCTTTTTGGTTGATTCTCTAGGATTCTTTAAGTAGACCATCATATCATCCACAAAGAGTAATAGCTTGGTCTTCTCATTGCCAATTCTAATACCATAAATTTATTGTTCTCTAATTGCTACTGCAAGTGTTTCTAGTACAATGTTAAATAATAGGGGTGATAATGGGCATCCTTGTTTCACTTCTGATCTTATTGGGAAGGCTGCTATTTTAGGCTCATTGCAGATGATGTTGGCTGATGGTTTTAGATATATACTGTTTTTTATTTTTAGGAAAGGCCATTCTATTCCTATACTTTCTAGTGTTTTCAGTAAGAATGGGTGTTGTATTTTATCAAAGGCTTTTTCTACATCTATTGAGATAATCATGTGATTTTGGTCAGTTTGCTTGTTAATATGGTCAATTATGTGGATGCTTTTCCTAACATTGAACCATCCTTGCTTTCCTGGTATGAATCCTACCTCATCCTACTGAATAACCCTCCTGATTACTTGCTGGAGTCTTTTTGCTGGTATCCAATTTAAGATTTTTGCATCTATATTCATTAGGGAGATTGGCCTATAGTTTTCTTTCTCTGTTTTTCACCTGACTGGCTTTGGGATCAGTACCTTGTTTGTGTCATAAAATGTATGGTGGAACTCCTTCTTTGCTTATTCTTCATATAGTTGGGATAATATTGGGATTATTTGTTCTTTGAATATTTGATAGAATTCATTTGTGAATCCATCCGGACCTGGGAATTTTTTCTTAGGGAGTTCTTTGATGGCTTCTGCAAGATCTTTTTCAAATATGGGGTTGTTTAGGTAATTTATTTCTTCCTCTTTTAGACTAGGCAATTTATATTTTTGTAAGTATTAATCCATATCACCTATATTCCCATATTTTTTGCCTTATAACAGGGCATAGTAATTTTTAATGATTGCCTTAATTTCCACTTCATTTGAGGAAATTCCTTTTCATCTTGGATACTGTTAATTTGGTTTTTTTTCTTTCCTTTTTTTAATTAGACTGAATAGTACTTTATTTTATTTGTTTTTCCAAGTACCAGCTTCCAATCTTATTTATTAAATCAATAGTTCTTTGACTTTCAATTTTATTAATTTCTCCTTTGATTTTTAGGATCTCTAATTTAGTCTTCATCTGAGGATTTTTGATTTGTTAGCTTTCTAGTTTTTTTAATTTGCATGCCCAATTCATTGAACTCTGCCCTTCTTAATTTGTTAATATATGAACTCAAGGATACAAATTTTCCCTGAGTACTGCTTTGGATGCATCCCATAGGTTTTGAAAGGATGTCTCATCATTGCCATTTTCTTCAATGAAGTTATTAATTGTTTCTATGATTTGTTTTATAACTCACTGGTTTTGGAGAATCATATTGTTTAATTTCCAATTAATTTTTATTTACCTCTCCATGTACCCTTATACTAATACTAATTATTATTTTCATTGCATTGTGATCTGAGCAGGTTGCATTTATTATTTCTGCTCTTTTGCACTTGTTTGCAATGTTTTTATGCCCTAATACTAGGTCAATTTTGTGAATGTATCATGTGCTGCTGAAAGGAAAGTATATTCCTTTTTGTCCCTATTTATTTTTCTCCACATGTCTACTAACTCTAATTTTTCTAAGATTTCATTCACTTCTCTTACCTCTTTCTCATTTATTTTTTTTTTGGTTTCATTTATCTAGTTCAGATAGAGGAAGGTTCAGGTCTCCCACTAGTAAAGTTTTTCTATGTATTTCCTCCATGCTATGCAGTTTGGTGCACACATGTTGAGTATGGATATTTCCTCATTGTCTATCCTGTCTTTTTTCAGGATGTAATTACATTCCCTCTCTCTTTTAACTAAATTTATTTTTACTTTTGCTTTGTCAGATATCATGATTGTGACTCCTGCCTTCTTTTTATCAGTTGATATCCAATAGATTTGCCTCCATCCTGTTACTTTCATCCTATGCGTATCTACCTTTCTCATGTGTGTTTCTTGTAGACAGCATATGGTAGGCTTTTTGGATTCTAATCCACTCTGCTATTCATTTGCATTTTATGGGTGAGTTCATTCCATTCACATTCAGAGTTATGATTACTAGCTGTGTATTTCCCAGCATTTTGATTTCTACTCCTAGTGCTGCCTTTTCTTCTTTCATTAATTCCATCTACACCAGTGTTTGTATTTAATCAGCCCCCTAGTTCCCATCCTTATTTTACTTCCCTTTCTACCCCTTCTACTTATCCCCTCCTTATTTTCCCTGTAGTCTTTTTAAAATTACCCCCCACCCTGTCCCTCCCTACCAGTCCATTTATTACCCTTCTCCTTCCTTATAGGGCACAAATCTATTCTCTGCCCCAATGGATTGGGTTGTTCTTCCCTCTTTGGGTCAATTTCAAAGCACATAAGTGTTGTGTATTTCTTATCTCCAACCTCTTTATCCTTCTAGCGTATTTATGTTCTCCCCCCCTTTCACCACGAGCTTCTTTGTGATATATGAATTTACCCCCATTTGTTTCTTTTCCCATTTCTTTTAGTATTAACCTCTCTTTTTTAGCTCTAGTTTTATATATATATATGTATATATATATATATATATATATATACACACACATGTATGTGTATCTATGCATGTATATACTACTATACTATACTATATATCTATATACCTATTTATGTCTTGTCCTTTCATCCTATATAGATTCTCACTGTTGCCTCTAAGTGTAATTCTTCTAGCTGCCCAGGTGATAACAACAGTTTTTTAAGAGTTACCAATGACCTCTTTTCTTACAGGGATACATATCATTTTAACTTATTCAGTCTCTTAAAATTTTTAGTTTAGTTTTGTTTTTATTTTTCCCTCTTTTTTAATTACCTTTTGATGATTCTCTTGATTTCTGTGCTTGGACATCAAATTTTATGTTCAGGTCTGATCTTTTCTTTGCAAATTCTTGGAATTATTCTATTTTGTTGAATGACCATACTTTTCTCTATAAAAATATAGTCAATTTTGCTGGGTAGTTGATTCTTGGTTGTAGACCTAGTCCCCTTGTTTTCCAGAATATCATATTCCATGCCTTTCGGTCCTTCAGTGTAGATGCAGCCAGATCCTGCATTATCCTCAATAAGGTTCCATGGTATCTGAATGACTTTTTCTTTGCAGCTTGTAATATTTTTTCCTTGCTCTGATAGTTCTTGAATTTGGCTATAACATTCCTGGGTGTTGTCAGTTGGGGATTAAGTACAGGAGGTGATCTGTGGATTCATTCAATCTCCACTTTTCCCTCTTGTTCTAGAATGTTGGGGCAGTTTTCTTGAATCATTTCCTGTAGTATTGTGTCTAGGATTTTTCTTTTGTCATGGCCTTCTGGTAGACCAATCATTCTTAAATTGTCTCTCCTCGTACAATTTTCTATATCCTCTCTTGTGAATGAGATGCTTCATATTTTCCTCATTTTTTTTATTCTTTTGGTTTTGTTTTATTATGTCCTGCTGCCTAGCGAGGTCACTCAATTCTAGTTATTGTATTCTGGTTCTTTAAAACTGGATTTCATCCCTGACTTTTTGATCATCCTTCTCTGTCTGGTCTGATTTTCTATGGAGATCGTCCTTCATCCTCTTTACCTCATCTTTTTTTCTCCTTTGCCTCATCTTTTGTCTTCATTGCCTCATCTATCATGTCCTTTGCCTCATTTTCCAGCTGATTAATTTTGGCTTTCAAGACACTGTTTTCTGTTTCCAGATGACTTATCTTGCTGTTAAAGTTTTATTCATCCTCTCTTAATTGTCTTTTGATTTTCATTTTGAGTTCATCCACAGCCTGTATCCAATTCATTGGGATTTCTGATTTATCATTTGCTGATCCATCACCCTCTGTTCTGTTCCCTGTATAGAAGCTATCTATTGAAATTTCTTTCTTCTTTTTCTGTTGTTTGCTCATATCCACCACATCTTTGCTCCCTGTGTTTGTCTGTGCTCTTGCTCCTCTCATTTTTTTGGTTTTCAGGGCTTCTGTCAGTCTCCCCTTTTGGAGCTTTGACAGAAGATTTCTTGGTGCAGGCTTTGGGGGAGAATTGTTGTGGGTTTGAGCTTCCCTATCCTCTGGAGGTTTTTTATTGAATTAAAGTCCAGCAGTCAATTAGGAGGGGTGTGGATCCTGGACTTCCCTGAGTTCTATAGACTTTTGATGTGATTCAGTTCAGCTTGGTTGGGCTCTGTGTGCTCTGAGGCCAACACCTCCTTTAAGGCTTGAGCAAATATGGAGGATCTCCACAGCTCTGGCCAGGCTGCCAGCTCTATTTCCCTCTCTAGATCCTTCCCTGCCATCTAATACTCTGAGCTTGGCACAACCCTGCCTGCAAGGTACACCCTCCAGACCAGCACCTTTGCCCTCCCAGAAGTTCCAGCTGCCACTGGAGTCTCAGCACTGTAGTTGGGCAGGGGGAGGGTTGCTGGGACCTTCCTTTTGCCTTCCCCTTAAACCCAAGTCTTCTCAGATTCTGGCTGGTAGGGGCATACCTTTTGAATTGAGTCCACCAGGAGGGTTCCTCAGCTCTGTCTTGTTTTTAGTTTTGATTTTCAGTCCCCTCAAAGCATTCAGTTTGTGATCCATAAGGAAGGGTATTCAGAGGTCTGAACTTCTGCTCCTTCTGGGCCACCATCTTGACTCTGCCCCTATCCTTGCTTATTCTTAAAAGTTTATCAACCTTAATCTGGTAGTGTAGTCCCTGGCTGGAAACATCTTTTTGTAGCTAGTGCAAAGCATCAGCCTCTTCCTGTCAGTCAAGTTTTGGGCTCCTCCCTTTTTTATATCTTACATAGAGCTAGTCAATCATTCTTCCCTGCCCTTTTTCTCCCCAAAAGGTATTTAAGACCCACAAGTTCTGTTACTCTTGAAAGAATCATCTTTGGTGGTGATTCTCACACAGACATTGTTCCCAGAGTCCCAGAGTCCTTGGCTCTGTATGATTTTTAAGCACTTGACTCTGTGTGGCAGAAGAAAATTAAGAACTTGTCTCTTACCTGATTAAAGATTTGTTTTTTTCTGACCATTTTAGTGGTCTGTGTTTTTCAGAGTTAACATCTGAAAGACATGATGAGGAATGCTATCTACCTCCAGGAAAAGAATTATTTAAATTGTCTTTCTCATCAATGTATTTATCATTTTATTTGAGGTTTTGGTTATGTATGAATTTGCCATTGCAACAATGACCAATACAAAAGTGTGTTTTTTTCAAGACAAAAATAAAATTTAAAAAACAACTTCCAAAAAAGCCCCCAAAACTCTGCCTCATTTCCAATTTATGCATGAGTCAGTGGACATCACTAGTGATACCATTTGGTATCTTTGAGTATGAAAACCAACAACTACCACCATCAAAAAAAATGTTTTTTTTTCATTCTTCCTGCCTTTTTACATATATCTGCATACATGCTTTTCAATATGTTATTTAATTATACTCTATCCATCCTTTTAAGTGTTTAATAAGAACTAGCTGACCAGCTGACTGGTTCCTTCCTCTTATCTCAAGGACATAGTCAATAGTTATTATTCACATTGCTTCTTCCTTCCTCATCTTCTTGCTCATTCTTAAGATGTTATAATTAGGAAAGCATTTTTAATTTTTTTTTGGTTTTTATTTTCCAATAAGAAACACATAAATACTAACTATTTTGATGCTTCCCAGAATTGCTTTGTAAATCCAGAGGAACAATTCACCCTGGAAGTATACCAGTATGTAATCAGAGCTCCCTAGATTCCACCACTCTACAATGCTGCTTTATTTTATAATTTAGCAAGTCTTCTGTTCTTCAAGGTTTATAATACATATTGGATTAATTCCCTTTATATCAAACAGATTGTCAACTGAGGCCTTTCAGCAGATTCTTTATCAGCAGTCATGATTGTGACTCCTGCCTTCTTTTTCTCAGTTGATGCTATAATAGATACCCCTCTTAGAAGAATTATGGTAACAGGAAAGGGACACCAGCAAGCAAGTTGGAAGAAACACTAGATCTTGCCCTCCTCCCCCAAAAACACTTACTATTCTCTTCTCAACTGATTTGAATACTCTTTTCAAAATGGTAAGTTTGAAGTTTTCTTTTAAAAATTAATTCTAACACTCAAATCTTTTTTGATAGTTTTAATTTTTAAGGTAAAGGAGGTAGGGAGATGGGAAGGGAAGAGAGGAATATTGGTTTCCCTAAGTTCCTGTATTTCCCTGTTCATTGGAGATTTCTCAATGTGTTCAACTCAGGAAATAAAGATATTTTTCTCTAAGGGGAGATGTTGATAGCAAAGGATGACAGAGTTTCTTCTGAGCTAAGCTCCAAAGTCTTTTCAGTACTCAGTCATATAAATAATAATTTACCAAGAGAGGGAGTGTGGCCTCTACCTTCTTCCCAACAGTCAGAATAAAAGTGAAGTGAATGTCAAGCAGCTGGGCTTCCTAACTGCTCCCTTCAAGATTCTATTGGAAATCTATCTCCATCTCAGTTGATTGGCGTTTCACCAAATTCCAAGCCTCTTGCATTTTCTTGCAGATCTCTTTTGTGTTGCAATGTCATCAATTAAAATGCCCAATAGATTTGGCTCCATCCTCTTACATTCACCCTATGCCTATCTACCTTCCTCATGTGTGTTTCTTGTAGACAGCATATGGTAGGATTTTGGTTTCTGATCCTCTCTGATATTTGTTTGCATTTTATGAGTGAGTTCATTCCATTCACATTCAGAGTTATGATTAACAGTTGTGTTTTTCCCAGCATTTTGATTTCCACTCCTAGTCCTGCCCTTTCTTCTTTCACTACTTCCTTCTATACCAGTGTTTTGTTTTTAATCAGTTCCCCTAATTCCCACCCTTAGTTTACTTCCCTTTCTATCCCCCTCCCTTCTTATTCGCCTCTTTTTTTCTTTACAGTATTTTTAAACTACCTCCCATTCTCTCCCTCCCTTGTATTGTTTCCCGCCCCACCAGTCCATTTGTTACCCTTCTACTTCCCTATAGGGCGTAAATCAATTCTCTGTCCCAATGGATTTGATTGTTCTTCTCTCTTTGAGTCAATTTCAATGCATGTAAGAATTGAGTATTTCCTATCTCCAACCTCTTTACCCTACCATTGTATTGGTGTTTGCCCACTCTCCCCCCATTTGTTTCTTTATGACACATAAATTTACCTCATTTTGTTTCTTTTCTCATTTCTCGTAGTATTAACCTCTTTTAAAAAAAAAAATATATATATATATATATATGTCTTGGCATTTCTTCCTATACAGTTTGTCACTGTTCCATCTATGTATAATTCTTCTAGCTACCCAGGTGATAATAACAATTTCTAATAGTTACCAATATCCTCTTTACTTGTAGGGATATATATCATTTTAACTTATTGGATCCCTTAAAAAAGGGTTTTTTTTGTTTTGTTTTGTTTTTCTTTTTTCCCTCTTTTTCAATTACCTTTTGATAATTCTCTAGAGTTCTGTGCTTGGGCATCAAATTTTCTGTTCAAGTATGGTCTTTTCTTTATGAATGTTTGGAATTCTTTTCTTTTATTAAATTACTATCCTTTCCCCTGCAAGAATATAGTCAATTTTGTGGGGGACTTGATTCTTGGTTTTAGACCTAGTTCTCCTTCTTTCCCAGAATATCATATTCCATGCCTTTCAGTCCTTCAGTGTAGATGCAGCCAGATCCTGTGTTATCCTCACTGTAGTTCCATGGTATCTGAATGACTTCTTCTTAGCAGCTTGAAATATTTTTTCCTTGGTATGATACTTCTTGAATTTGGCTATAAATTTCTTGAGTGTTTCAGTTGGGTGGTGAACTGTTGATTCTTTCAATGTCCACTTTTTCCTCTTGCTCTAGAATGTTGGAGTAGTTTTCTTGGATGATTTCCTGTGGAATAATATCTAGACTTTTTTCTTTTGTCATGGTCTTCAGTTAAACCAGAGATTTTTAAGTTGTCTTTCCTGGATGTGTTTTCTAAATCTTCTGTTTTGTGAATGAGGTTTTTTATATATTCCTCATTTTTTTTCATTTTTTTAAAATTTTCTTTTATAGTTTCTTGCTGCCTTGGGAAGTCTTTTTTTCTACTTGTTGTATTCTAGTTTTTGAAGACTGAATTTCATCCCTGGATTTTTGGTCATCCTTTTCCTTCTTGTCTGATTTTCTTTAGAGGTCATCGTTCATTTTCTTTGCCTCAATTTCAAGCTGATTAATTTTGGCTTTCAACACACTATTTTCTCATTTTAGTTCAAGTGCCTCTGTTTTTTTTTTCCCATTTGAGTAAGTTTATTTAGTCAATTTAGAACATTATTCCTTGATTACAATAATCACATTATTTACCATCCTCCCCTCAACCCACTCTTCCTACAGACAAAATGCAATTTCATTGGGTATTACTTGTGTCCTTGATCAGAACCTATTTCCATGTTGTTTACACTAGGATGTTCATTTAGAGTCTATATCACTGACCATTTCCCTTTGACCCATGTATTCAAGCAGTTGTTTTTCTTTGGTGTTTTTACTCGCACTGTGTTTTTCTCCTAGGTCCCTCCAAGTTGCTCAGGGTCACAGCATTGCCACTAATGGAGAAGTCTATTATATTCGATTGTACCACAGTGTATCAGTCTCTGTGTACAATATTTTCCTGGTTCTGTTCCTCTCACTCTGCATAAATTCCTGGAGGTTGTTCCAGTCCCAATGGAATTACTCCACTTTATTACTCCTTTGAGCACAATAGTATTCCATCACCAACATATACCACAATTTGTTCAGCCGTTCCCCAATTGAAGGGCATCCCCTCATTTTCCAATTTTTGGCCACCACAAAGAGCACAGCTATGAATATTCTTGTACTTGTCATTTTCCTTATTATCTCTTTAGGGTATAAACCCAGCAGTGCTATAACTGAATCAAAGGGCAGACAGTCTTTTAGCACCCTTTGGGCATAGTTCCAAATTGCCCTCCAGAATGGTTGGATCAATTCACAACTCCACCAGCAATGAATTAATGTCCCAACTATGCCACAACCCCTCCACCATTCATTACTTTCCTTTGCTGTCATGGTAGCCAATCTGCTAGGTGTGAGGTGATACCTATGAGTTGTTCTGATTAGCATTTCTCTGATTATGAGAGATTTAGAACACTTTTTCATATGCTTATTAATAGTTTTGATTTCTTTAACTAAAAATTGCCTTTTCATGTCCCTTGCCCATTTTACAATTGGAGAAAGGCTTGATATTTTAAAAACTGGTTTAGGCCTTCATAACTTTGAGTAATTATACATTTGTCAGAGGGTTTTGTAATGAAGATTGTTTCCCAATTTGTAGCTTCCCTTCTAATTTTGGATGCATTAGTTTTGTTTGTACAAAACCTTTTTAATTTGATGTGATCAAAATTATTGATTTTACATTTTGTGATTTTTTCTAGCTCTTGCTTGGTTTTAAAGTCTTTCCTTTCCCAAAGATCTAACAAGTATACTATTCTGGGTTTGCCTAATTTGCTTATAGTTTCCTATTTTATATTCAGGTCATTCACCCATTCTGAATTTATCTTGGTGTAGGGTGTGAGATGTTGATCCAAACCAAATCTCTTCCATACTGTCTTCCAATTTTCCCAGCATTTTTCATCACAAAATGGATTATCATAGACTGTCTTGCTGAGGTCATTTACCCCAAGTCTATTCCACCGATCCTCCTTTCTGTATCTTAGACAGTACCAAATTGTTTTGATAACCACTGCTTTATAGTATAGTTTGAGATCTGGGACTGCAAGGCTACCTTCCTTTGCATTTGTTTTCATGATTTCCCTGGATATCCTTGATCTTTTGTTCTTCCAAATGAAATTAGTTATGCTTTTTCTTCTTTTTCTGTAAAGAACTTTTTTGATAGTTCAATGGGTATGGCACTAAATAAATAAATTAATTTGGGTAGGATTGTCATTTTTATTATGTTAGCTTGTCCAGTCCATTAGTAATCAACGTTTTTCCAATTGTTTAGATCTAGTTTCAATTGTGTGGAGAGTGTTTTGTAGTTGTGTTCATTTAATTCCTGTGTTTGTCTGGGCAGATAGATTCCTAAGTATTTTATATTGTCTAGGGTAATTTTAAATGGAATTTATCTTTGTAATTTTTTAAATAATATTTTATTTGATCATTTCCAAGCATTATTCATTAGAGACAAAGATCATTTTCTTTTCCTCCCCCCCCCATAGCCGACGCGGCCAATGCGTGATTCCACTGGTATCACATATGTTATTGATTCGAACCCATTGCCATGTTGTTAGTATTTGCATTAGAGTGTTCCTTTGGAGTCTCTCCTCTGACATGTCCCCTCAACCACTGTAGTCAGGCAGTTGCTTTCCCTTGGTGTTTCTACACCCACAGTTTGTCCTCCACTTATGGATAGTATTTTTCTCCTAGATCCCTGCAGATTGTTCAGGGACATTACACCGCCACTAATGGAGAAGTCCATTACATTTGATTATACAACAGTGTATCAGTCTTGTTTTGTTGAATTCTTTTTCTAATTCTAATATAGCATATCATATAATTTTGCTATCTTTTTGTGTATTAAACATGTATATGATTTGTTGCTCTAATATTGTCCCTAATATAGAACATATATTCCTAATATAGACACATCTCTTCATAGAACAAATATTTTTTAATATATTGCTGTAACCTTTTTGTCAACAACCTTGTTGTTGTTTATTAATATAACTTGCATGTGCCTTTGATACTTTTATATCCTGTCTCATACAACAGGTACCATCATCTTCTGTTTCTATTATTTAATTTCTTCCTCTTTCATTTACAGGATCATTTTCAGTGGTTTCTCACAAGCCCAAGTTTCATATATTATAAAAAAGAAACAAAAATAAAAACTTCATTAGAGACGATAATCCCATCAAAGAATAAATTGATTAGCTTTTCTCTCTTTTTTAAAGCTAAACACATTAAAACCAAGTCAGAGTTTAAAAAATCACAAAATATAAAATAAGTAATTTTGATGACATCAAATTAAAAAGGTTTTGTACAAACAAAACCAATGCAATCTAAATTAGATGGGAAGCAACAAATTGGGAAATAATCATCATTACAAAAACCTCTGTAGTGGTAGTCTCTCGGTGATTGAGAATGACTATTGTCTTTGTGCAGTTTCATCTACAGTGTACCCTCATGTGGCTTTGGAGTCCAAAGGCTGAGGCACAAAGTTTGTGGCACATGGGGCATGGAACTCCAGTTGTTACAGGAGGTGCGGTTGTGGCCTGGTGTCGACGTTCACGCACAGCGGCAAGACGTCGACATAGCTCATCTTCAAAGGTGGTGGCGGCATGGTTAATGTGGGTTTGCCAGCTGCTTCTGTCAGAGGTAGCGAGTTCTAGTTGCTTTGGTGTACTGCCAGCCCACTTCAGGTTTGACTTTAGCTGATCCTTGAATTTTTTCTTTGGTCGGCCTTGTTTCCTGAGTCCAGCTGACAGTTCACCATAGAATACCTGTCTTGGTATTCGCTGTGGGTCCATGCAGATGATGTGCCCAGACCATCGTAGCTGGGTTTTGAGGACCATTACTTTGATGCTAGTGGAGTTGGCTCTGTTGAGGTCTTCCTGGTTAGTGATTCAGTCCTACCATCGGATCCTCATGATTGACCGTAGAGAGCATTGGTGGAATTGCTCCAGCTATTTCATGTGCTTTCAGTACAGTGTCCATGTCTCGCAACCATACAGGAGCGAGCTGAGAACCACTGAATTGTACACTTTGAGCTTCGTAACAGTGCTTACACACCTCTGTGTTAGAGGACTTTGGAGCACAGCCACCCGAGTGCCTGGCTGGCCTTTTGGATCCTGGCATTAATCTCGTGGTCTAGGGACCCGTCGTTGGTGATGGTGCTGCCCAGGTACTTGAAAGTGTTGACGTTAGAAAGCTGTGTGCCATCAATTGATGCACAGCTGGTTAGTTGGCCTCCCTGGTGCAAGTTGGAACAGCACCTCTGTTTTACTGAGGTTGATAGTTAGGCCAAACCGTTTTGTTGCAGTAGAGAACCTGTCCACAATGGTTTGAAGATGATTTTCTTGGTGGGCCATGAGAGCACAGTCATCTACGAAGAGAGCTTCCAGGATGAGTCTCTCTGTTGTCTTTGTTTTTCTGACAAAGGTCTAATTACTCAAATGTATAAAGAGCTTAATCAGTTATACAAAAATCAAGCCATTCTGAAATTGATAAATGGGCAAGGGACATGAATAGGCAATTTTCAGTCAAAGAAATCAAAACTATTAATAAGCACATGAAAAGAGTGTTCTAAATCTCTTATAATCAGAGAAATGCAAATCAAAACAACTCTGAGGTTGTTTTGTCACATCACACCTAGCAGATTACCTAACATTATATCAACTGAAAAGTAAGGAATGTTGGAGGGGATGTGACAAAATTGGGACATTAATGCATTGCTGGTGGAGTTGTAAACCGATCCAACCATTCTGGATCTATTGACTTCAACAGATGCAAAAGCATGTCAGGAAGATAGTAAAGACCTTTTTTTGGAATTGCACAAAAGAGGACATAAGATCTCAAGTATAAAGTTCAGTGGTGCCTCCCTAAAGTAGAATATTTGGGGTTCATCCTGACTGTGAGTGCCCACTTTATTTCTCCCAAACAAATTGAGAATATTCAAAATTTAAGCACTCCTACCACTAAGAAACAGTTGAGAGAAGAGTTGAGAGAAATTTTGAGGGTTTTGTAGACAATGGATTCCTTGCTATGGGGAAATTACTAAAACCCTTCTAGCACTAACAAGGGATTCAGTCCCTGAGCCCCTAAAATTAGAACCAGAACACCTGTCAGCTCTATCAGATCTAAAAAATACTATCCTGTCTGCCCCAACTCTAGGCATCCCAGATTACAACAAGTCATTTACTTTGTATGTACATGAGTGAAGAGGGGTAGCTTCAGGTGTTTTAACTCAGACTTTGGGACCATCTCAGTGCCCAATTGCTTATTATTCTGCCCACCTGTACCCAGTAGCATCAGGGGCACCACCATGTCTTAGAAGAATAACTGCTACAGTCTTACTAGTGACAAAAACTTTTGATCTAGTATTGGGATGCCCATTAACAATTACGTTCCCACATGAGGTAGAAGCATTGTTGCTAAGACACAGAACACATGCATTTTCTGATCAGTGAATTACAAGGTATGATCTTTGTGGTGGCAAAAAATTGAAAAATGAGGGGATGTCCTTTTATTGGGGAATAGATAAACAAATTGTGGTATCTGTTTGTGATGGAATATGATTGCTCTCAAAGAAATAATGAACTGAAGGAATTTCATGTGAACCAAAATGGCCTCCAGGAATTGATGCAGAGTGAAAGAAGTAAAACCAGAAGAACAATGTACCAAAAAACTGATACACTGTGGTACAATCTAATGTAATGGACTTCTCTACTAGTAGCAATGCAATGATCCAGAACTATTCACAGAGACTTATGAGAAAATATGCTTTTCACATTCAGAAGAACTATGACAGTAGAAACATAGAAGAAAAACAACTGCTTGATCACATGGGTCGATGGAGATATGATTGGAGATGTACACTCTAAATGATCATTCTAGTACAAATATCAATAATATGGAAATAGCTCTTGATCAATGACACATGTAAAACCCAGTGTAATCACACATCAGCTATGGGAGGGGATTAGTTGGAGTAGAGGAAAAGAACATGAATCTTGTAATAATTAAAATATATTCTAAATTAACTAATTAAA
Source organism: Monodelphis domestica (assembly GCF_027887165.1). Classification (NCBI taxonomy): domain Eukaryota; kingdom Metazoa; phylum Chordata; class Mammalia; order Didelphimorphia; family Didelphidae; genus Monodelphis; species Monodelphis domestica. The sequence continues at coordinate 254,459,975 of NC_077233.1, forward strand.
TAAAATGTAAAACCATGTTCTACATATCTTCTCTAGTATCTCTCCTGAGCACTTTTAGTCCTGCATCAATTGTTTCTTAAAAATTTCATACTGAATGTCTTTGAGATATCAATTTACAAAAAGAATCCATTATTATTGCCCCATAAAAAGCTTTACTCTCTATTGACTAATTCTAATTTTGTCAAATTTTTCATCATTTTTCCAGCTGCATTTTCTTGGTATTGTGTTTGGTGCTTCAGTTTTCCTCATCCTAAATGTCTAATCAGTTACCAATTTTGAGAATTTCTCCTTGCAACATGTTTCACATTTGATCCCTTCTTTCTACTTACATATTTTCCATCATATCTCAGGAACTCATTATGTATGATCTGGATAATTTAAATGAGTTCTTCCTTCCATCATACTTCTCCCCTCTTGAAATCATCCTCCCAATAGCTGCCTAAATCATTATTCTTCAGTGAAACTATGTATCATGCTCTTATACCATAAATTCCAATGCCTCTCAAATTCCTTTATGATAAAATATAATTCCTCTAAGTGGGGTTTAGTGCCTTTGATAAGTTAGCACCAATTTGTCTTTCCAGCTTCATTATTCATTGTTCCCCTTCATTCACTTTAAAGAAAAACAAATTGAACTATTGTTATTTTTTAGCTCTTTCTTCCCCTACCAACATCATAGATGACATCACCCCACAAAACAGATGGAGAGCATGTTTTGTGTTTTCACTTCTTTAGTTCATTCTCTGGAGGTAATCCTTCACAAATTATTCTTCCAGGATTAAAGTTGTAGCTGTATATAATGTTCTCTTTGTTCTATTTGTTTCAGTCTTCATTATCTAATGTATTTTCAAATTTTGTTTAAATTAATTTTCTGACCATTTCTGATGGCACAGTAATTTTCCATCACAATCATATACCATAATTTATGTAGTCATTCACCAATTAATGGACTTCTTATTATTCAGTTCTTTGCCACCATGAAGAGAATGGCTATAAGTATTTGGGAACATGCAAGTTGTTTTCATTTTTTCCTGATCTCCTTGGGAGACAGACCCAGAAACAGGATCTGATATACACACAGTTTTACAGCTCTCTGGGTGTAATTCAAATTGGTCTCCAAAATGAATGAATCTAGGGGGCAGCTGGGTAGTTCAGCATATTGATAGCCAGATCTAGAGATGGGAGATCCTAGATTCAAATCTGTCTTAAGAAACTTCCCAGCTTTGTGACCCTGGGTAAGTCATTTAACTCCCATTGTGTAGCCCTTATCACTCTTCTGCCTTGGAACCAATACATAATATTGATTCTAAGAAGAAGGTAAGGGTTTAAAAAATGGATGAATCAGTTCACCATTCCACCAAAAGTAAACTAGTGTCCCTACTTTTCCACATCCCCTCTAACATTTGTCAATCTACCCTTTTATAATTTTAGCCAATATGATGGGTATGAGATGATATCTCAGAATTGTTTTGGTTTGTATTTCCCTAATAAGTAGTGATTTAGAGCATTTTTCACATATACCTATACAGTGATCCCTCACCTATCATGGGAGTTACATTCCAGAGACCCCTCTGATAGGTGAAAATCTGTGGAGTAGAGGCATTAAATATATATATATATATACACAAACACACAAATATATGTGGGTATGGGGTGCTCAAGGAGGAGTAGTATCTCTGGTATGGAGGGCTTGTCATGCCCTCCTAGGGCAGCTCTCCAACCTCTGACTCCCACCTGACACCCAGCTCTCACTTGTGGCTCCCAGTAGCTGCTAGCATGCAGCAGGGGCCACACCCCAGGCAACAGCTTTGACAGGCCAGCTAAACCTTGTGAGGGTAGCCATCAGGTCATAGATCCCTGGTGAACTAAGGCTTTGCTCACCCAGCATGTGAGGACTGCTGCGGCCAAACAGATGGAAGAAACCAATAAGAAGGTTCAACAGCTGAGAGGGTGACGCAGCAAAGTACTGTGGAGTGCTTAGGGCATGTTGGAGCACAAAAGACAACAGGGCCATCCAATGCAGCTGAGGAAGTCTCCAGGTGTAATGATTTTTCATGCCAATGGACCCAGGCTTCCAACGCCGAGAGAGTGGGACTGTCTCTGTGCATCGACTTTTCCACTTACATCTCCTTCATGCACAAGTGTTTTGTGCATACTCATCTACATCACAGATGAAAGTGCACAAAGACAATTATCATCCATCCTCGGTTACCAAGAGACTACTACTACATATATATATATATATATATATTTATATATATATATATATATATATTAAGGTTTTATAAACCCTTCCCACTCTCCTATCAACCTTTTTCACATTCTTATAAACATTGAGCCTATCAGTGCCCAGGTTACAGAACACAGCACTGTGGTTGGTCACCTTCCATTCCATCAGCCAATAGTGTTCTATGTATAATCTCATGTTGGCAAAGTTGCACAAGCAGTAGAGGCATTGTGCATTTCCATTTGTACAGTATGATATTCATCCACAAAATCCCATGATATAGCAAAAACTCCATGATGCAGAATTAATTTTTTAAAAGCCTACAATTCAGTGAAGTTATGATAAGTTAACCATGATATATCAATAGATGACTGCATATGACTTTGATTTCCTCATATGAAAATGGTAAGTTCAGATCTTTTGACCATTTATCAGTTGGGGTGATAGCTCTTATTCTTATAAATCTGAAAAAAGTGTTTTGAATGAAATCTCTATCTGAAAGACTATCTACGGAATTTCCCCCAAAATTTTCTTTCCATTTGTTTCACTTTATGAAAACATTTCAATTCAATGAATTCAAAATTATCCATTTACATCACACAATGCTGTCCAATACTTATTGACTCCTAAATTCCTCTCCTATCCATAAATCTAATAGTAATATGTTCTTTTTTCTTCTAATTTGTTTCTGCTATCTCCTTTTGTCACTAGATCATATATCCATTTTGATTTTATCTTGATTGGTGTAAGATACTTATTTTGGACTATTCTCTATTACATAGTCATTAAACTCCATCTATAATCTTTGTTTCTTTCAACTGGTGTTCCCCCATACCTACAATACATTTCTTTCTTTTTACCAAAGTACTGTTTATGGCCTATAATATATGATTCAAACACCACCCACAAGATGCCTTTCCTAATCTCTGATATTTAGTGACTCATTGAGGATATCTTAATTGTACTGATAACATTTAATTGACCTAATTCAATTGAATAGACATTTACTGATATGTATGTAGTTGTTTTATTTATTAGGTACATACTCAAGGGCTAGAATAAAATGAAAGACAGAAACAGTTTTACTACACTAGAGTATCTCACATTCTAATAAAGGAGACAACATGCAATTTACTATGTACATAAAACATGTACAGATTAGATGGAAGGTATTCTAATAAAAAAAAGTAGAAGTTGGCAAAGGAATTATGTAAAAAATTGAATTTGAGTTGGGTCTTAAAGGAAGCCAAGGAAGTCATATGCCAGAGGTGAAGAGGAATAATGTTCTCTTATGAGTGAAACTGGAAAATAGAGAGCTGTAAAAAATAGACTCGAATACAGGACTACAATCCCCATGAGCTTTTGCTCCACTTCCCCAGAATGCCTTGTAATCTCACCTGGGCCGAGATCAAGAAGGTATTTAAGCTGATTCAAAGGCTCTCTCAGACTCTAGGACTTCTGTTTGGGGCAGATGTGGCTTTTTTTCATAATATAGGTGAGGTTGTGACTAGGCCTCTCTATGGCCTGGACACATGTTTCTTATCCTGTATTTTCTTTAATCCTTAATCTTCAATAAACCTCTAAAAAATATAATACTCCTTGAAGAGAGAAACTAATTTCTACCTGCCTCAGATGCCTCAGTCTCCCCATATTCCTAAAGTTTAACTGTTACAGAGCCAAATGTGAGGGAAAGCAAGAAAAGAAGTGTGGATACATTATAGCATGCAGAGAGAGAAATAAAATATAAGGAGACTAAAAATTATAAGAAGAACTCTATTTGTGATTTGCATGGTATTTTGGGAGTGATAACAAAGATGAATAATACAGTTTTAGTCACTGACCCACTTAAAATATTGAAAGGAATTCTGACTAAACACTAATGATCTGAGAGAAGCAGTAAAAAAATTACTTCTCCCTAAAGTTAGCATCTTGATGTGGAATAAGAAATGCACATAAACTGAATGATATCCTATAATGTATAAAATTTCATTGTTTTGCCTCTTTTTAAAATGTGTTCAATGTTCCAAATACATGTGAGAAGTAATTAGTGTATGTTTGAGGAAATGGATCTGCAAATGGTCAGTCCTTTGCCCCAGTTCAAATGAGAAATCAGTGTTAGAAGTCATGTATACCAAACATTGTTTGATTCCCTCACTAATAATCGGGACTACTTTGGGGGCTTTTAGGTTGGGCTCCCAAGATAAATTATTTCTTCTAAGAATTTCCAATTTCCCCCATCTTTATAAAGTTTCTTTTTAAAAAATACAAGATGCAGTAAAATACAAATTAATGAAACACAGAATCAATCTTCATCTTGGAGTTAGAGGATTTATACACATCAACTTCCATGCAGTGAGATTGAAACAGACCCTATAGACTATTAGTTGCCATGGTAACTGCAGAGTTAGATTAAATGTAAGTGTAAACAGATGGGAGGAACTCAGGTAAGTCATAACTGTTCCAACTATTGCTAACCTAGAATAGATATAAGTAAAACAGACTTAATTTCTAATGTAAAATAATAAGAATAATATTTTTCTTCTTTACTCCTTGACCTGTGAGCACCTTCCCTTGAAATGCTCTTAAATAGTGCTCAACTAATTGTGCATGATAAAAAGGGGCTTTGGAGAATTTATATATATATATATATATATATATATATATATATATATATATATATATTATTGAAATAGCTTCAGATACTATAGTAGTTTACATTACTACTGTGTAAATATGTTAATTGATTAAATACTTGTCTTCTTTTTTTCATTCTCAACCTGCTCTTTTAGTAAAAATTCATTTTACAAATAAAGAAATCTTTCTTTGGGAAATCAAAGATGGAAATGGGAAGCATCTAAGGGAAATATAGTTTAAGTATGAACTTTACTGCCCCTATCCTATTCAGTCTTCTAGAAAAATTAACTTCTTCCAAAGACACTAAAATGAGAATTCATGGAGTTAGATATATACTTGTTAGAGTCTCTGAAAAACTTCATTATGATTTCAAAAAAGAGAAAAGCTTTGTCTTTTTTCTCCTACACAAGAACAAAATCCCAGAACAAAATCATGCCTTTTAAAAGCTGAATATGAACTCAAAACTAAATTAATTAGACCTGATATACCCTATAAAATCTCTGACAATGGATGATCTAAGTTTTGCTTAATGATCTACAAAAATGATGGGCTCATTGACTCATTAGGTAGAATACAATCATAACTCTTAAGATTCATAAATTTAGTGCTGAAAAGGACCTTAGAGGCCATCTAGTTCAGGTTTCTCATTTTACAAATGAAGAAACTAAGATAGGGCTCTCATATGGCTTTTAATTTTTTTTTATTTTTATTTTTTAAAACACCCAAAAGGGAACATTTCTAAATACAAAGTAGAAGGAGGGGAAAAGATTTTATGGCAAACCATGAATATTATGCATAACTTGTTTTTAAATATATATACTTAGGAAATTCACCATCTTACTTTCCAAAGCATCCTGATTGTCTATATTTCCTTCTAAACTTTCTTCTATTCACTCTTTTCATTCATATTTGTTTATGACATTTAAAATATTAAAATATTCAGTTGACTTTCTCCTGCCCCTCTCCTTTAGGTGATGTTATTTGTGACTTACCCAATGTTACAGAGTGGGATGTATCTGAGGAATAATTGAATCCAGATGTTCTTGATTCCAAGTTCAAGGCACTAAAAGAATTCTTTGATTGGATGTTTTGTACATGACAACCACCCAAACCTTCATCAAAAGATTGGTATTCCACTGTTTTAGTGAATCTGTGTTCTAACTATGTAAAACAGGAATGCTACCTTCCACAAGCAATCCATTTACACTACAATGAAGGGGAATATAGGCAAGTGTACAAAGAGCAGACAGAGCACATATAGGGACAATTCAATGCTTTGTATGTCTCCTGGAGACAATTAAGAAAGAAATGTTACTCCATGCAATTTCTATGTAAGCCTCTAGATGATGCTCCAAGATTTAACTGCTCCAGGTCCTTCCATTTGCATTTGTATAAAAGGAACTGGGTCCTAAGACCTCTATCATTCCCTTCTGTACTTGAACCCAGGTTCTTTTTAGGAGACACTCTAAAAGTATGAAAATATTCTGAACAAAAATTCCTAGTATAACTGGGTTTTATTTTCATACAATCCATGTCATAGGATAACCTTCTTCCCAATTTCATGTGACCCAAAATGACAAATCACTTACATAGTAGAGTAGTGAGATATGAAGTTTTAATTCCTAATTGAGCTGCTCGTATTTACTCTAAAATTTCTTAGAGATTGCCTCTGGTATCCCTGTATGTGAGCAAGTGTAAAGGCATCTGTATTCTCAATTTCCCCCACCATTTTATATTTTTAACTTCATTAGTCCCCTGCTAACAAAATCTAGTGTACCAAGAACTTGGTCTCAAGTTCACAGTGTGAATGGAAAGGCATCTTTACAACCATGAAGATGTTTTATAAATATCATCAGATTCAAAATGGCCTTTCTTTGTGCTTTGGTGCTTATTATATTGACTTACACTTAGCAAGTGCTCAACAAATATTTTTTGAATGAATAAATCAAAATTCTCATTTTGTAAAAAAGTAAAATAGAACTATATTTTTCATAATAAAGGTCTACAGCATTTTTCTGTGAGTCGTTAGGTAATCTTTTCTCATGAAATTTGTTTGTACCATGGCTCCTTAGTAGAGCAGACATTAAAGGACTAAGTCTTTTTTGTTAATGTTCCCTTTTACCAGAAAGGAATGATAGAATAGCATAGAATAGAATGACTTCTGAAAGTGTTCCCGTTTTAAAATGGCAAGGGGGAAACTATATCATGTTCTGATCATCAGTAAGAGCTAAATCCCAAAGGTTTAGATGTTAAGTCTGATTCACTGATAAGTTTTGTACCGATGCATACCTTCATTAAACAAACCTCTCAGGAAAAAAAAACAACCTCCTAAGACTTTCTCATACTTCTGTCTATTTCTAATCTTAACTTACATGAGAAAAATAGTATAAAGCAAAGGGATACTCTGTGGGATGCTATCCCAATGTCTTGAGAGTGAAAATATATGATTTTTGTATAATCTCAGATGATTTATACAACCATAGAAATGAAAAATCCTGACTTTAGGAATTAAAAGAATGCAAAAATGTTATTTATGGACCAGTAAAGATATGAAAAATGAAGGACAGGTTTTAAACTGTTGGAGTTTTTATTTGTTTGATTTGACCACTGAGAGCATGTGATATATTTTCTGGATCCTATTTCCTCATGAATTTTTTAAATAAATCATATGCACTGTTTAAGATATCCAAACTTATAATATAAACCTAAATTCTATAGAATTCTTTGAAAGTTTCAGAGTATTTTGTAGAATCAATCTTTTTATGTAATATAATATCTAACTACACTAAAAGGTCAACATTAACATAGAAGTATTGTACAAAAGACTAAAGACAAGAATGTAAGATTTTCCACTAAAATCTTGGAGAGGGTATTAATTTTTTTCATATATGTATATATATATATATGTATGTATGCTAAAGGAAAGCAAAATTTCTTTCCTTAGGACTTCTCTATGCACTCCAAAATACCATCAAAAAGTCTTTTCTTCATTATGCAGTAGACAGACAGGAAACAATAATATAATAACTACACATTCTTTAAGTAGGCCCCTCCATCCAAATATCTGGAAGCAGGCTCTCCAGACACCTACATGGGTTCCCTGCATATGCTTTTAGGGATATTCCTTTTACACTCTTAATGAAAGGTGTATCTTCATGTCTCCTTTCCTCAGATTATATTGTGAATAAAGATTCCCTTTTGTCTACTCCTTTGAACTTAAGAGTCTGGAGACCTGAATTAAATCCCCATCTTTTCTGCTGTCTACTTCTGTGGTTTAGGCAAGTCATCACCTCCTATCTTTAGTTTTCTTACCTTAAAACAATGATGTTGGTCAGATGCCCTGAAAGGTATTTTCTAGTTCCAAATCTATGATTTTGTATGTACTATTGAGCAAAAAAGTCATTTTTATCAACTTGTCTTATTTCATATCTAATCTCATCCAAAATCATTTTGCACTTTTATTATTTAGGTTTAGGATGACATTTTGTGGCTTTTATGTACTAGATACAAATTTTGACTCACTTTATGTGGGCATTAGCAAGTCATCTAACGTTTTTTGTGTCAGTTAAAGGTAGAGATAAAAATACCTTATAATGTAATTGAGAGACTGAAATATTTTAACCATATAAAGTGCTCTACAAACTTTAGTACACTGTGTCAGATATTCTTAAAATAAAGTCTTCAAACTTTAAAAAAATTTGCTAGCTACATTTTTTGGGGGGTAAACATTGTTGCCTGGAATAACACAACTTCAATTAGATTTTGGCTAGGATGAGCTAGAGATTACTATCCTATCCTACCTCTGATCCTTACTGCCTGTGTGAATATGGTCTATTTTAATTGAATATTTGTAATCCTTAATATTTTACATATCTAAAAATGCAGACCCAAGAAGGGATCCCTAAGCTTCAACTGAATGCCAAAGGAAGCCATGATTCATACATAAACGTATGCACACACCCATATACATGCAAATCACTAACTATGTGTTACTTTTTGTCATCATCATTATATTTGAAAATTCTTGGAGTTCCCATTTTTTTCTTTTTTATCCACTAGCTAACAAAGACTAAATGAGATCAGATTCATCAAAAGGATATTTGGCTTGTGCCATACGCAGAAATGACCAGGGTTCCCTGTTGATTCTATAAGACTTCTAGGAGAACAAAACCTATAGTAGCATTCTGGTGTTTAAAATTTAAAGGAAATAGATAAGATAAAATTTTCCTTCATATAGTAAATATACCTTTGTTTATATAGTTATACATAATATATTATGTTATTATGTTATACATTGGAAGAAATATATATATATATATATATATATACACACACATATATATAGTGCTTCTTTTACTATTTTGGCTGTGTCTCCCATCATCACCCCTACGCCACCCCTCCCTAAAACAAAATCTTCAGTGGAATTTACAGAATAAGGAATGGTTTCTTCAATAAGGGAGTGCACCAAAGAAGCAGTCACTTCAAACTTCTATTTCTGACTTTCTGCTCTAATTTCAATTGGTAGGGAAATGTCTTCTTTCTAGTTTGGCCAGAGGTGCACTCCCTGGTGCAGAAATGTTCATTGTTGACAGCTAACAGTCATTCATTCTCTTTAAGGAGTGCTAGTTTATTCTGGTAGGGAGGAACACCCTTGAAAAGCAAGGAAAGACCTATTTATAAGTATTGGAATGATGTGGTAAAATCCCCTAGACTGGGACTTGAAGGGGGGTTGTGAACATAGAGAGGCAGAAATGAGGCTTATGTAAGGAGAATAAAGTGGGTATCTCTTGACCTCATCAGTCCTTTCTACATTCACTGGCTTACTTTTCTGAGTCAGTGCTTTCATTGTGGCTTACTATGTCATGAGAATTTCTGTCCATTACTGAAAAATCAAATTTACAGAAAAAGTGGTTTCTGCCCAGTTTGGAATCATTATGCCCACCCTCTCACCAAATTTCTGCTACCATTTTATTTTTGTTTGTATTTTTTTAAACTCTGAAAACTTTTTTGGTACAATATAGGAATGAAATGTCTGCTAGGCTTTGAAAGAGCAAACCTTGAAAACTATTCATTTAGGGCAAATGAGAGGTAGAGTGGGTATAGGGTCAGGGTAAAAGATTAGGAATAAGAGGAAGAGGAAAAGGTATGCTTTTAATTCCTTCTAGTAATGAGGAAAAGGCATCTGTTCATGAACTCCCATTTGAGACAGGCTACCATATTGGATAGTGTCCTAGACTTGATGTCAGTGATAAGAGTTCAAGTCCCTGACAGTCCCTGACAATTAGTTGTATGACCTTAGGCAAGTCAGTGACATTTTCTGTTTTTCTGTTTATCTATAAAATGGAAATAAGAACTGCAGTATCTCTCTCAGTTTTATTGTGAAGCTAGTAGGTAAAATGGCCTCTACCTTCTCTCTTCTGACTCTGCCACCCAGCTACAGGCCCTCATCACTTAGTGCCTGGACTACTGCAAAAGCCTGCTGGTTGGTTACACTACTTCAAGTCTTTCCACCGCTAAACTGTCAAATTGATCTTCCTTAAACATGTCTTCCCTTCTTCAGTAAACCCCAGTGACTTCCAATTTCCTATAGGATCAATACAATAGTTTTATTTTTAAAGTTGTTCATAACCTGGCTTCTTCCTAACTTTCCAGTCTTCACATAATCTAAAATCCACTGACAACTGGCTGTACCCTTTTCCTAGAATGCTGTTACTCCTCATCTCTATCCCCTGAGTCCCCTGGCTTCCTTCAGATCTCAGCAAAAATTTCACCTCTCCCAAGAAGTCTTTCCCAGTGAGCTTATCTCCAATTTATCCTGTGCATTTGTTATTTGTTTCAAATTATTTGCATTTTATCTCTCCAATTAGGGTCTTGAAAATAAGGGCCCTTTTGTTTATTTTGTTACTGCTGATTATGTTATTTTGCCTTTCTTTGTGTCCCTAGAACTTAGTATCATGATAGATTCTTAATAAATGCTTATTAACCAATTTATTGGCTACTAGATCAAATGCTTCTCATAATCAACAAACAATAATCACAATGTAATCTTATAATCTATACACGAATGAATTTTTAAGTGGTAAAGATATGGTTCATTGTGAATGTCTCCTTGTGCCTTGATAAATGCACTCATTCAGGATGTCATCCATTCATATACAAATGATTCTCAAAGATATTAAATGATAGGAGAACAGGCATATAGGTCAGTATTTATTGATGTGTTTATTTTCTATATTGATAAGTTCAAGATTTTTTCTCACACATCTGTCATGTTTCCCTTCTTCAGAAACTTTGTATATTATCCCTTGAGACTACTCAAAATTGCATTCTGCTCACTCACCATAAATCTCCTCTGTATATACTTGATTTAATTTATAAGCACTTCAAGTAACACAATCTTAGGATCCAAATGGGAAGGTTCCATTGTTTTTTTTTTTCCTTTAAAAAAAAAAGGCCTTACATTTCATCTTAGAATCAGTATTAGTTTTTTGGATCCAAGGCAGAAGAGATGTAAGTGACTTGTCCAGGGTCATACAACCAGGCAATGCAAGAGGTCAAATTTAAACCTAAGACCTATCATTTCTAGGCCTGATTTTCAACCCACTGAACCACCTAGTTTCCCTGGTGTTACTATTTTTAATGGAGAAAACAACTTGTTAAAATGATTTTCAAAAATTTTTCCAATTTTCTTTTGTTCATGTTCTGCTTCCATTTTCATCCTTAAATGACCAAAGGATTACTTTGCTTAGCTGGCAATCTTGCCAAATTTGGTTTCAACTGGTTTTGTAGTTCAGTGCCTTTCTCTGCTTTATGAAGCAATAATACTCATAATCATCCATTATCCTTCTTCATAAAATTTTACACATGAGTTTATATTCTAACCCAAGGTTGCCTTTGGCAGTCACCCCAATTGGCAAGTCATATATTTGCTGACTAAGCTGCTTTCTGGGCTATTTTGTAACACTTGCTGTATAAGTAAATTAATTTATATTTTTTAAACTTTTGGATGCTTTCTTCATAGAAATTCTCTGCCATTTGTCTTGAGCAACCATTGAGCTGGTACATGAGATATAAATGATCTTCCTTTGTGATACTTTCTCAGTAGCACTGCAATAAATGATGATGAAATTTCCCATTAAATAATGTCATATTATAATTAAGCTTGCTCTATCTCCTTTCCTTGCTTCTCAAAGGAGTATCTGAGTCATCCTTCCATTTAGCTGTAACTTCTTTCTTCTGGTTTTTGCTAAAACACTCCTTAGTTATTTGACAATTGCTAATCTTACATTTCACTACAAACAGTTAAACTGAAGTTTGTTAGTGGTTCAAGAACTGTTTCATGCTTAGAATACTCTGCCTTCCCTCTTGCCACTCTACTGCCATTACTGCAGAAATTAAAGAAGGGAAAGAACACATTGGAAAGTTCTATTTTTTTTTTCATTTCAACTGCTGCTATAACTAAAAAAGTGCATTTCTGTAATTAGCTAAAGTCCTCAGAAAAAGAGGTCTGGCTTCTTGCCAATTATATAGAAAGCCTTTCCATAACGTTAGAAGCCAAAACTTATTTTGTACTGACATAGCCTTTGTGAACTCAGAGCTAGCTCTAAGTCATAATGAAATATCAGAGGAAACATTTGTGGAATTTGTGGAACACATCTCCATTTCCCTTTTGGAAAGATCACTGATATTTCTATATTTTAATAATAAATACATACACCCTACAATTAAGAAATGTAGGATCAAGCTGGCATCAGAGAGGGAATTGGTCAAGTGCTTTGAAAGCAATTTCTGTGTCATTGTGTGTATTTAGGCTGAACAACTTCTACCATGTGGGGTATTAGGAGTCACATTTGCTCTGCCATCTTCGAAGACAAGCTGATCATCATAGCAGTTTCTTTTTTTTGCTTTTGCTTTTTTTTTAAGCCCTTACCTCCTGTCTTTGAATTAATATTAAGTATTGATTAAGGAAGAAGAGTGGTAAGGTTTAGGCATTTGGGGGTAAGTTACTTGCCTAGAGTAATACATATAGGAAATGTCTATAGCCAGATTTGAACCTATAACCTCACATCTCTAATCCTTGCTTTCTATCCACTGAGTCACCTATCTGTTTTCATCATAAAAGTTTCAACAAAGGGCTGCTTGGGAGATGCACTGTGAGCAGAATAGGGAATGAAGCTTCCTCAACCTCCTAATATCCTCCACAAATGGTGAAAAATACTCCACAGAATAAATGTTAAAAGAATCAAAAACAGAGAAGAGTAAGAATTGAAACTGAACTACCAGAGATAACTATAGAGGAAGGTTTCTGACTTTCTTCCTGGCCTCACTCCCACCACCATAAGCCCTGGGAGCAGGAACAAAACAAACAGAATTAAATCAACAAAGCATCCATGGAAAGAAGGATCTTGTTTGTTGAGTGCAGAAGCTTGCTTCCTGGAGGAGGAGACCAATAGAATCTCCAGGTAGTGGGTCCCAGGAGTAGCTGTGTCTACTCTTGCCTTGGAACTAGAGACTCCCACTGGTGATTGAAGGAGTGGACACCACAGAATCTACAGGTGCCAGGCCCCAAAGGAAAGAATCCAAATCTCTCTGCCAGCAAATAAGGGACTGTAGAGGTGAGAGGAATATAGACTTGATACCTGCTCTATCCCAGGCTTTAGCAATAAGAGAGGAAGAATGAAGAAGGGGTACAGACTGGTGAGGATGGTTGCTGAAGTCTGGATGGAGCTTCAGCTGTAGTCATTCCTAGGACACTGCAGTCCCTGTATGCTGCCACAAGGGAAATTGGACTGTCTGCAGTTGCAGTGTCAGAACTACACACTGATTTTGGTTGTAGCACCTGAGGTTAATCATGTCCTGGAGTTTGCGAGATGGACCAGACATACATCTCACCCTGGATTATAAAAACTGGAATAACTAAATAGGACCCAGGAAAAACACTCACATACACACACATCCTGAAATGTGTGGTAACATATCTTAATAGAAGAGGAGCCATGACACTCCAGCAAAAAATTCAACAATTGAGTCTATTGGCCTGGCCACTTAAATTTAATGAATAATAATAATAAATAAATGAAAATAAGCAACATAGGAGAAAGAACCCAAATATTGATAGCTATTAGAGAAGGCATCAGCTCAACTTCAAAGGAGAGTGAAGCAAAAATATCTACTTCAAAAAATAACAAAGGAATACAAAAAATAGCCAGAAGCTCAAAAAGAGCTTTTGGAAAAGCTTTAAAAAGACTTCAAAAACAAAATAAGAAAAGTTGAGGAAAAACTAGAATAAAAAGTAAGAGCAATGCAAGAAAATCAACAAAATTAAGAAAGATCACCCAAATGGAAGAAAAGATCCAAAAACTTACAGAGGAAAATAATGTATTAAAAGTAGACTAGAACAAGGAGAAGCTATTTCCCAAGACATCAAAAAAATCAAAGCAAAATCAAAAGAATGAAATAATAGAAAAGAGAAGGAAACATTTTATCAGTAAAGCAACTGACCTAGAAAACAGATTAAGGAGAAACAATATAAGAATAGTTGAACTCCTGGAAAGTTATGATTTTTAAAGAAGAGTATAGATGCCATACTTCAAGAAATCATCAAGGAAAACTGCCCAGAAATTCTAGAATAAAAAAAAAAATTGAAAGAGACTCTACCAATCACTACCTCAAAGAGACCCAAAGATGAAAATGCACAGGAATATCATTGTTAAGTTTTGTAGCTCCCAGGTAGAGAAAAAAATACTACAAGCAAGAAGAAAAAAAATTTAAATACTGTGGAGATACTGTCAGAATAACACAAGACTTAGTCACAACATTAAAAGAATAGAACATAGAATTTCATAGAGCAAAAGAACTGGGCTTACAAGCAAGCATATTTAGCAAAGATGAGCATAATTACAAAAGGTAATAGACATTTAACAAACTAAAAGTCTTTACTATTCCTAGAGGGAAATCTAGAAATCAACAGAAAATTTTATCTATAAGAAACATACAAAGGTAATGAAAGACTAATCATAAGCAACCTAAAAAGTCAAATTATTTTTATTTATGTATGAGGAAATATCATCTATGGCTCCTGGGAATGGCATTATTTCCTGGCTATTTGAAGGTGTATGTATGGATGGAAGATTAGATGTCAAGGTGAATGTAGTGGAATGAGCCAAAAGGGTAATGGAATATACCAGGAAAAGGTAAGGTAGGAATGGCTATCTCATGTAATAGAGGAATGAATAGAGAAACTTGTGGTGAAGGGAAGGCAGGGGTGGAGTATTGGCACTACTAGAGCCCTATGTTCATCAGACACTACAACATACCCTTTTAACAGGGTAAGAATCTTCTTAATATATAAAGAAACAGAAGGAGAAAATGGAATAATGGAGGCTCCTTGGGGGACTGAGGGAATAAGAGAAGGGATGGTAGGTTATGATTAAGTTGGAAAGACTTCATTTTGGAAAGAGTATGGTCTTGGCACAACATTATGTCTGTTGCCTAAGAACCAGTTTAGTTAAATATGGCACTGGTAGTATATGTTAACTGAGGATCGATGGGTTAGGTTGATCAAATTAAATCTTGATAGGAAAAAAAAAACAGACCTGACTGACTTGGGGATTCTATCATGAGGATTTGGCCCTAAGAGGGAAATGTCCATGGAAGCTTTATTTGTAAGGAGAAAATAACTGGCAATTACACAAATTCAAATCTATTCAATCATTTCTCATCTTCCCACACCTTTTCATTTGCATTCAGATGAAAAACAGTCTTAGCCTATGTCACCAACCTGTTACTATTCTTTCATATTTAGTGTTCAGGAAACCATTAACCAAATAGAAAAAAAATCTTTATTTTGTAGCTGAATAATGTATCAGGGTATAAGATTGTTTTCTGTAAGCTCACTCAAAACATCTTTGGTTCAGCTTCAATAGACATAATGACAAGAATGGCTTGCAAATAGCTAATTCTGTCTCTGCATGATATTGACTTATTTTGCTAGGTTGGCATGTCTTGAGAGTTTTTAATTACAAGTAGCTTGAAGACCCTGTATACTTGGAATGGTGCGCTCCACTAAAAAACTTTGTTCATAAGTTTTTATAGATAAATATTATATCTAGCTAATCACATATTACCATTTGGTTTGTAATTGTACTCTTGTTCCAATAGAGTTTATTCAATCTATTCTCCGTGATGATATATGATTTGAACTTTTATGTTTTGTTTACTTTTCATTACATTAAAAATGTACCTTTGTAATATTTATTGGGAAAGGAAATAGGATTGGGGAAAATGGGATAAATGGGGAATAATGGGAGGTTTGGTAAGGGGTAATAATAATAAGGGGTAATAAGGGTAATAAATGGGAGGGGTAAGGAGGAGTTAAAGGGAGAGAGGGAATATTGCTTGGTGAGGCAAGGGAGGGAGATGCCCCCTGCTGAGAGGAAACAGCAGGGGTCCAATAAGGACGGTTTGTCTTTGAATGACTGAAACTGAAGTTCAGCTCCCTCTATGACCAGAAAAGATAGTCCACTTATCTGACTGTGAATTCAAATAACAAAGTTTAATAACTAGTTGGGATTGGAGTTTTTCTCAGCTTCAGACCTGAGGTCAGGCCGCAGAGGCTGGCGGAGGGTTTGTCCCACTCCCGTCTACTCTTGTTGTTCTAATTCAGAATCTTAGCAAAAGACAGAAAGCAAACAAGAATAATTCTAACCTTCAGAAGCCTGTGTCTTTGGGATGAACCAAGAAAAGCATGCCACTCCAGACTGGGCTGAACAAGCTCCACTCTCCTCCAACCCCAGGATGCAAGTCCTCTCCCGGCAGGAAGGAAGTGCTAGTCACAAGATGCAACTGCCACTCCCAGTTGGGCCCTTCCCCCACAAACTGTCAGTCTAAATTCCTTTCCACACCTTCTTCTGTTGTACAATTCTAATTACCAAGTTGTAATCTACTGAGCATTTGGTAGATACTAAACTTTTGGAGACTGCTATGAAATAGAACACAATTTCTTCTTAAGTAATATTTGTTGAACCCTAATCCAGGTTCTTAAGAACAACTCTTCCCTAAATTCTGAAAGCAATGATTCTAACTCCCCAGTAAGACCATGTGTTCCTTGAAAGCAAAACTGATTTTGTTTTATTTTGCAGGGGTGGAGGGAGGTGGTAGGGAGAGGGTAGCGGTTCCTTCCTTTGTAACCACAATACTTACCACAGCACCAGAAAAAATAGTAGGTGCTTAATAAATGCTTCTGGATTGGTTGACTAACAATTCCTTATTTATAAAATTGAACAAAATTCCTTAGCACTTACCTGCAAAGCTAAGTGAAGAGTTTAAATTTATGTTTATGAAACACTTTGTGTCTCAGTGTCTGAGGTGTTATATAAACAAGGACCAAGGATTATTGCTATTCTTAAGGTTCTATGATTCTTCAACAAAGGAAAGAAAAACATACAGAGCTGAAACGTCCTGTGATTCACACACTGGCAAATAGTGGCTGCAGCACATATGGTGTGAAGATTACCCACTGTGGAAGGCTTTACAACTGTTACAAGGTGAAATACAGGAGTCAAGCACAGTATGCTGTGTAAGATTTTATAGAGACAGCAGGGAGTTGTGATGTGTAAGTGATGTGGGTAAGCTTTTGGAGCTGGAGGGGGAGAAGGGCAAAAACAGTAGCATCAAACAAATGTCATTATGCTCAACTTAGAAGTGCTTTTTCCACAATAACATCACCTTTACACTTTCCCCCAAAATATTGTAAAGGAGGGCAAGTAGTGTTTGGAGTCTAATTGCTGTACTTGTTAGAGTGTTTGTGGTGTTTACTTGTTTTGCATGTAGGTGCCAAGACAGTCACAGGATGCAATAGAAGCAGAAATAGAAAGACATTGTTTAACCCACTAAGTACAGAAACAAAGGCAAAGGAGAGGGGGGCTCTGGGAAAGTAACTTTAGCATTAAATTTGTGAAAAATAAAGCCATTTAAGCATAACCTGCAACAGAATATGTTAAGTCTGTACTCACCTGTTACTTCTTAAATGATGAATTATTCAAAGCAAAACTGATCACTACAGAAGCTACTAACAGAAATAAAACAAGATGAACATGGAAAAAAAATAAAAGAAGGGAAATGATGCACAAAGTATAGTCATTCAAATATAGTTCTACCCAAATGGGAAAATTTAACACATATTCTTTAGGGACTTCAACATTTTTTGTTTATTCAGCTTCATAGTGATTAGACTTTGACAAGTATTACTTTAAATAAACGGTGATTAGATTTTGTCAGTCCTTACTTTAAATAGCTCGACAAGAGACATATCACTCAAAAATCCTTATTTGCCTCCTCTAAGAACATTCTCCCAAAACTTCCTAGATACTCAATATTCCTGTGAGTCAGGTGAGCATTAAACTCTGTCTACTAACGGCAATGGAGTAAATAGTTTTAGTGTTATAAATGGACATTTTAAGTGCAGGTAGTACTTAAAATGTTTTACTAATGCTTACTAAATAGTGGTAAATTTGTATGCACTATTTTAGAAAAATAGAATGTGTTTTTTTTTCATTTATTTCAACCACTTTGGGTTCATAGCCCAAGAATCTAAAGAACCTCAGTATTCATCAGAGAAAAGTCCTGCTTTCAAATTGACTCCTTACAGCTAAAGTCCAAGGAAACAACTTTTATGGAGATGCAATCTGGAAACTTCCTCTGAAAGTGTTTTAGCCCTTACCTGCTTAGCAGTCACTTAAGATGAGAGAAAAATTATTCTCCTACCAAATTTCTTGAATGATCAAATGGTTCACCAGAAAAAAATGCAGTGTAATTAATGGGATGACATTAAATATAACATGTCACCACCTAGTTTGCTATTATACCCTAAGAATCATGGGACCTTTCCATGTGACTTGAAACCAAAATATTATATACGTGTTGCCTCTCACATTAGAATGTGAGCTCCATAAAAGCAAAGACTGCCTTGCATTTCCTTTTGTAGCCCCAATGTCTATCTTAATTTTTTGCACTTAGTGAGCACTTAAATATTTGTTCCTTATTTTCATTAATTCACCTGAAGAAAAAGAGTGTAGAAGAGAAAACACAAGAAGGAACACTTTGAACCAAATAAGAAGGGAATTATTTATAGATAACTTGAAGGGCTTGGATTTATTTGGGTGATTTTGGAGGAACATAGACTAAAGGTGAAGAGAAGAAATTTGAACCCTTGTGAAGAAATATTTTGAGGGCAGCTGGATAGTTCAGTAGATGGAAAGCCAGGCCTGAAGACTAGATGTCCTGGATTCAGGTCTGGTCTCAGACAGTTGCTAGCTAAGTGACCCTAGGTAAATCACTTAACTCCAATTGCCTACCTCTTACCTCTATTCAGCCATATATTGATTCTAAGACAGAAGATTTTTTAAAAAATATTTTACAAATATTCCAATAAGACTTGAATATTACTATCTCAGCTGATTTTACTAGTAGTGATCTATTACTGGATTCTATTTTATTCATTCTATTATTAATTGTTAAGCATTCTTTTTTCTGTGTAAGAATAAAAGTATTTGTTGTATATGTGACTTGCTTTTATTATGGGTACATTTTTGCCGTTCCCCCAACCCTTAACGATGAACAGTCTTTTACTAATACCAAAAGACAATTGTCCTTAAAGAAGTCAAAATGAGGATATATGTCAATAAATATGAAGTTTCAGAAATCTGTTACTCCTATCGACATTTCATTTTCTCCAAACCAAATCTAGGCAAACCTAGATCTCAAGTAAAGGTCAATGGTAATCATAGGGTCTATACTGCCAGCTAACTATGGCTCAAATTTTTTTATGAAACTGTGAAGTAGAGACCTGGGTATATAACATTATCATCAGTTATAGATGGTCTAACTAGCCCTTTCTAACCCCGTCACTCCTGGACAACTTCATGAGTTTCACAAGTGTCATTTACTACTGGCAACATGAGGTTGAGCAATACTGAAAGGAGGTGAAAATACCTTTCATCTCTATTCCTTTATATTTTCATTTTCTTTAATATTCTCCTATTCTCAGGTTCACTTAAAAAGAATTATGACCTGAAAGCAGTTGTAAGAGAAATATGAAGGGAAAGACGTTTTGGGGGATATTAAAGAAAAGGGGGATCATTGCAAGCAAAGTGGTCCTTTATGAGGTTTTTTAATGCTCATGTTTCTTTCTGTTATTACTTTTTTAAATGATTGCAATGTGTGAAATTATATAAAAATTTCACAACAAAGTTTTAGCAAAAAAAAAAATAAAGTAGCCCTAAGATAAAGTTATAGATTTGAAGAGTTGGTTGGGAAGGGCGCTAGGGTGTCAGGAACACCTTAGCATTCATATGAACTCAGACATGTGTCTATTTAGTTCAGTTTCATCAACCAAAAAGGAGATGAAAACACCGACTTCCAGGGTTGTTGTGAGTATCAAGTGATATAACATTTATAAACTACTTAGCATCAGTATGTAATAGTTGCTTTAATAAATGCTTGTTGCCTTCCTTTTCTACATATGCTATAAAGCAAAGGGTTAGATTGTGTTTTAATCCTTTCACTGTTTAATTATCATTAAAAAAGGGAATCAGAATCATAAGGATCTAAATATTAAAACCATTGAGATGAACAAATTTTATTTGTGTCCAATTTTATTTGGGAACTTTTAAAGCAAAAATTAGAAACTAAAAGTAGGCATGATTATCCAAGTTCATCTTGTGTAATATGCCAAATTCAGTGGAGGTCAGTCAGCCTTTGCTTTATGCTGAGCTATTTTTTCCTTTGCCAAAAAAATAAATGGAGCCAATATGTTGGTGGCATTCATTTAAAAATTTAATTTGACTTAGATTGCACCCAGATGACCTATATCTAATGTCTGTTCAGATTCTGAATGGGAATATAAGGAAATGTTGCATTAACTATCTGTAAAACAATAAATAAAAATCCTCAAGGGGGAAATGCTGCTACTACCATATGTTCCTTTAGTAACTAATATTTGTGGGCTGGTGATTTTATGTTACTGAATTCTCTAAAATTCTTTAAAATTATTCCAATGCCATGGACAGAGTAGTACTTGTTATACATTTAGAATTAAAATTAAAAAATTAATAATTATAATTTGGAAGGAGCTAAAGCTACACAAGAGACCTCAAGTGTCCTCTAAAATATCTTCCAATTCTAAGATACTTCATTCTCTGCTAGAACTTGTACCGTATATAACTTAAGTGATGATTACTCCTTAAGGTTTCACATTTCCCTGGAAGTGGAAGATATCATGGAATGAAATTTTGATTAAAAACCACAAAGCTTGGGTTCCATTCTCAGTTCTGTCACTACTTTGAAGTACAAACTCGGGCCAAAGTATGTTATTGGTATGGGTCTCCATTTCCTCCTCCTGTGAGTATTCACTCATGCCTCTCTATCCCATGTTTCACATATCATCCAGGCATCCACTTGGGCCACTTGAGATCTGCTTTGCTTCTCCTCATTGGGCCCAGCACCCATAGCACGGGACCTCCAAAATCATGCCCTCTGTATATGGAAAAGATGACCATTGAGCTTTGTAATTCCCTAAGGCTCAGCCATTTTGAATAAAAACTGAGTGGTTACCAGCTCGCCTATGCCCCTATATCTAGTCAGTTCTAGCCAGGAGACCATACTTCACATTGTATGCAACCATCTATCCAGGCTCTCTAACCATCTGCAAAGACTTCAAATTTTTACTCAGAATGCACTAACTGTACATAATGTAATTATTGTGCCAAATACTATAACTAAAATAGTATATCTGCATTTGTATTTTGTCAGATAACTTTTATAAAATTAAATTAAAAAAATTTTTTAAGTATCAGTATGAATAGAGGCCAGAGAACATTGGTTTTCACAGAGTCACCTTGAACAAGCCATTTATTTCTCCTGGTCCTTTTTTTCCTTGTCATGAAAATATTAATATTGGATTAGATGACCTCTTAGGTCCTACTCAATATTAACTTAATATTAAATATTAAACTTATATCTGTAAGAAGTTAAAATATTGACTTGTAAAAATCAAATTAGAAATCTTAACATGACTAGGCACATGATCAGTGTTTTCAAGTAAGGAAGACCTGAGTTCAAAATAAGCACCAAACATATACTATGTGACCTTGGGCACCTCACTTAAACTCTGTATCTCAATTTTCTCTTCTGTAAAATGGGGATAAGAATAGCACCTATCTTCCAAGCCTGTGAGAATTAAATGAGATACCATCCATAAAGTGACTAGCACAGTTTCTAGCACAGAGTAAGCAGTATAAAATGTTAGTCATTAAAATTATTATTATTATCTCTATTGAATATATGACTATAATTATAAGGTAGGATTCATTTATTCACTTCTTATAATAGGAGCATTATTAGTCCAATTTACTTTGTCATCCAATTGAAACAGATTCATTAAGTATTAAACTTCTAAATCATTTGTAATAAATTAATATCAAATTTTAATTTTTTTCTAAGATTTTTAACATTCCCAAACATTACAATTATCACATATAATCTTGTATAAAAATTGCAATGGGTACCAAAAATACAGCAACTCAACAAGCTACTTGTCAATAAAATGTGTTAGAAATACACATCTCACTGAATTCAGCAGAATATCAGCTCCTTGATAGCAGAGTATTCTAGTACAATGTAGTGTAAACTGTAGATGTTTAATCAATAAAAAATAACAAATCAATACTCAATGCTGCTAAAGCTAGCAGGGCTGGGACCATCCTTTGTGAATCTTTGAGTATATTGGCTCAACTCTCATTGAGCAAATGAAGACAAGGGGTGAGACAAATGTTTTCTTCAAATTTACAAGTTATGAAGAAACCTCAAAACTTCTCTTATATTAATATTTGCACTGAAGTTGATATCAATGACTCTGAAACAAACTCTTCTTTAAAAATTAACACTAGAGAATACATATTTTTAAAAGTTATTGAGGTGGAGGAAACCTCTTGTGTAAATTAGAGAATTATCATTATTAGTAAATCATATCTGATTTTTGTGACTTCATGTATTAGAATTATCCATGAGGTTCTCTTGGCAAGGATCCTGGTGTGGTTTGCCTTTTGCTTTGCCAGTGGATCCTTCTGTCAGGCAATCAGAGGTTAAGTGACTTGCCCAGAGTCACATGGCTAGGAAGTGTCTGAGGTTGGATTTGAATTCAGCTCTCCCTGACCCTAGCTACCTCCTAAAGTTATGCTACAATGCTTTATGTAGTTTTATCTTTCTTTTCATGAAGATTTTTTAAACTACCTGTTGATTGATTTTAGGGGATCCAGGAACTTAGATGGAAAAAAATCATGTCTTTGTTTTAAGTAACCTTTAACTGAAATTTAATATTTCCTTCAGATATGAATGTAGAAAACAAAACATTACTGAGAGCCATAGGCTTCATGAGACTGCCAAAGGTGTTCATGAAACAAAGAGCCAAAAAGATATTAAGAAATCATACTTCAGAGATTCTTTTCTTTTTATTCTCAATGGTTATTGCTAAGCAAAAACATCTCTAAGCAGCCAGTTTAGAAGTTTTCAATAGTCAGTTTTACTTTTCCTTTCAATCGAATCATTCCTATCAAAAGTTAAGTGATTTGTCAATCTTAATATAGAGTTGAATACTGGCTTATGATAGTTATAACTTTTTAAATACAAATTGAAGCCCTAAGTAGCTTGCTACAAAATAATTCTCTTGTAAAATGGATTCATTTTGAAATTCCCATTTCAAAAGCTATTTTTGTCCAATACCTGAGTTGTAATAGAGGATAGTGGCCAGGAGATGGTGCCCTCTTACCTGTCATGATTAACCTTGGGTCTTGGAAACCTGGAAAGTTTAGTTAAAGGGAAAAATCTAAAAAGAAAAAAGTATGGAAAAATATGGCCTTAATATCCCCAATTGATTACTGGTATGAATGGAAAACAATCAGGTTAGAAAACATAGCTGCTGAGAGAATTAAATGCCTTGATTATTATCCTGTCACTAAATGATTACTCTCTTTGGCAGGGATATGAAACTTTTAAATTCTACCCTTTATGGGAAAATGAAATAAAGGTGGAAAATGAAAATTAATTAAAATTTCTTAGAATTATCTTAATTACCCAACTCAGAGTAAAAATTTAACTTGCAACAATTTACAGTACACTGGATAGCTTCCCAACTACAAAAGTATTTTAAAGACAAAACTACCTTTTACCAAAATATATTTCAGTTTTACAATTTTTCAAAGCAATTTTTCACAGAAAGTCACTTAGAAAGAAAAGCAAACAAATCTCATAATTATTGTTGATATGTGGTTTCTAATATTTCACCTTAGAAATATAACATTTTTAATACATGGTCATACAAGGCACTCTTCATTTTCAAATGCTTCTTTCATGAAAAGCAAATTAGGGAAGTCTGGTCAAATTGAAAGCATCATTCTACTGCTTGAGGAAAATAATATTTTTGAAGCAGATGTCATAACATTAGCAATCCTTGCATGCTTCCCAAAATGTTGCATAAAAAAGGGAAAATTAACCAAAAAAATTATTGGTTTTCCTGATTTAATCTGGAATAGAGTCCACTACTGGTCACTGAGTCTTTGCTGGGAAAGTAAGAGGCATCCCTGATCATTCCTGAAAATGAATAATCTATAGCTGGCCGGAAAGGCAAAGCTGGAACCAGCCCAGATGTTAGGTAGGGAGACATAAAACCAGACAGTGCTCTTCCTGGACAGGAATACGAGAGGCGTAATGGACTGATACCTAGCCTAGGATTTAGGCTATAGAGATTTGGATCACCACCAAATGGAGTAGAACTAGTGTGCAAAGGAGAAAAGGCAGATTTATTTCCTAGTGTTCCTATTCCGAGGCCAGCTAGGGTAAAATTAGTTCTTTGAAAAGCAGTCAGTTCAGTTCCCACTGAGTTTGCAAGGTCTACAGTGTCTTGTTTGTGTTCTTTTCCATTCAATACTTGTTCTATAGCTTGGACTACATCTCCTTTGCAGTACTGCAGAATACTTTCTAGCCGGCTGCGTTTGTAACTTGGGAAAACCTTAGTAAGAATATCAAGTGGATCCCTTGGCCTGGAAGAAATTGTCGGAAGATTGGACCTAGCAGCAGCAAAGTCTTTGGCCCATTCACTTTCATTTCCTGATTCCATATCAGAAGATGACAAAGATCTAGGACTCTCTGTACCTTCTGATTGCTCTTCAGGGTGAGGGGACTGAATGTTCTCTTCCTTGTCGGAGTTTTCTGAGCCAGATGGCTTCTCTTCATCATCTCCATTAGTTCCAGTGGACTCAGGAGATCTCAAAGAAAGCTGATGTGATGTGGTTATTGGACCATCTAAGCCATTGTAGTATGAACCAACTTTCTGCACCTTTGAATCTAAAAGAAAGAAAAAAATAAATTAAGCATAAACTTTTCCAGTCAAGTTTCAAGCCAGTTGTTAATTATAACTAAGACCAATATATCCATACATTGCTTATTTGTAGTATTTCTTTATAATCCATAATTTCATGCATATCTCACCTTAATGACCTTTTTAAAAGACATGATGAAGAAAAAGAAAAAGAAGCCTATTTTTAAAATTTCTTAAAGTATTTTTTGTTCATAAGACCAAATATTTTCTAATTCATATTAATAAAATAGTTACCTTCTACTTATGGTTTTGAATAGTAATAAAAGTCACTAAAAGTGAAACAGAAAGATTTTTTTTATTATCACATGATGAAAAACAACAAAATAAAATTATTTAAGTTGAGTCATGAGCTAAAAGAAGCTAACTTTATTTTGGCTTGAGAAAATCTGCACGCTAAGGTCAAAACCTTGGCTTTCATTATTTAGTATATACTCTCAAAATTCAGTTTTTATTTTTTTTAAACTTGTTATTTTATCAGTGGGGGAAACTCCTGGCAAGGGAGTTTTCATACTAACACAGTTCTATATCTTCTCTTTAATTTGTAATCTTAGAAATTCCCCTTGAACACAAAGCAGTTAATTGCCCAAGATCACACAGTAAGGAACCTAGACTCAAATGAGATCAGCTTTCTATCATCTACCATGCTATCTTCCATGCAATGTATAGGGGAATATACAGTGAAAATATACATAGGAAAGTGGAGAAAAGCAACTACATTTTAATAATAGGCTCAAAGTGGACTTTTCAGTCTTTATTAATAGAAGAAATAATGAACATTTCCTTACTATTGATGAGTATATGCATTCTATTTTTCTAAGAGGTGATTTCCTCTACTACTCTTTTGAAATATAAATTAGTTGGCAAATGAATATTTTCTAATAAAATGTCACCACTGATTATAAATGACAATACTCTCTGAGCTTTCAAAGATGCTTTTAAGTGTTGTTTTCATTTTTAAAAAAGCAAAGAAACACTTTAAATTTGGTTAATAACAAAATTAGGACTGTTTTTCTGCCACAAGTTGAAAATTAATATACCAAACATTTAGAAATCAGTTGCACCAAAATAATTTCATTTAGAAAGAAATAATTGAGAACCACCACCAATACTCTATTATTTAGTTATGTTGAATTATTTTAATTTAAATTTCTAATTGAGCTCCAAAAACATGTCAGGTATCTTTACATGCAAAAGGGAGAAATAATATAACTATTCAGGATGCCTCTTCAGTGGGTTGTCCTCAAAATGACATGACTTAATCTTGCCTGGCTTATGAATATTATTCACTAAAATTTCATATTTGTCTAAAGCAATAACTCCATGTTTTAGTTTTGTGGCAATACAAGTGATTCCAATTTTTTCAAAGGGGTATTCCTAATTTCTGACAAAAAAAACCCACACTTTATAAAATTTTTTTAAACATCTGGGATGTGGGGAAGAAGTTAAAAAAATTATCAAAAGGCTATATGGAAGGCAGATAGGTGTATACTTCCTGATTGTGATTCTGGGAAAGTGGCTTGACCCCCACTTCCTAGTTCTTATGGCTCTTCTGCCTTGGAAACAATACTTAGCATTGATTCTAACATTGAGGGGTAGAGGGTATTTTTAAAATAACTGATTAAAAATTAAAAGATGACTTTAAATGACTATATGACATTTTGAATCCAAAAAGACCTCAGAACTGTTTTGCCCATAACACATACAAATGTACATAAAATAATATGATTTAAAATTATTCACATAGTGATTGATGTTATTCTGGGCTTCATTCTTTCTTACAAGGTTAGCTGAATGTGTATCAAGTGAAAAATTAAAACTTTTAATATTTTATCCCTTTAATAATTTATTTCTACAGAGATATAAAGTAACTGCCTTAATCCATTTATGAAATATATTTCTTTTAAGTGACAAGTGAATTGATATCTGTTTAATTAAGTTTTGTAGTTATCATTAGTACACCTTACTCCACTGAAGGTTTTTCATTCTTCTTATGACAATTACCACATCACTTTTTATTAGTTACATATATGTGTGTGTGTATATATGTGTATATATGCATGTTCTCTTGCATATTTGATCATAAAAATCTGTGGGGGAAAATAATATTTTATTCATCATTTATTATTATCATCATTAACCAGAGCCTAGTTGAGTATCTTCAACTGAATACATTGTACTTCCTCAAAAATATATATTTAAATATAGTCCCTGGACAAAATAAAAGCAGTTAGGCAACAAAAACAAAGTTTATTCTTTTCTTTAAAAGTTCATTTTTAAAAGAAAATCAATTCCTAGATGTGTGACCATGGGCAAGTCACTTAATCCCAACTGCTTGGCCTTTATCACTACTCTAACTTTGCAGTGATTTTGAGTATTAATTTTGAGTATTAATTCTAAGATAGAAGTTAAGGGTTGCACTAACATCTAATCAAAGAAAGCAACCAAACCTAACTCTGGTTCACTAAAATAGTAATCTACAAAGTGGAATCCCCTACCTTGGGGTCAGGGGTTCTTTATTTTGACTCTGTGACATTGCCATTTTTTTTGTTTTTACCCAACAAAATAAGTTTTCTGAAATCCTTTGGATTTTATAAGTGTTTTTCATTTAAATTTAATTTATTTCTTTGTTACATTAAAATACTCAGTTAACTACTTCTGCCTCTCACTTCCCCCCATTAGAGAAGACATCATTTATCAAAAATATATATGCAAATATAAAACTACACCTTATTTCCATTTATCAGTTCTTTCTCTGGAAGTAGGCATACACAAGTTATTCTTCAAATAATATTTCTGTTGTGGTTTATACTGTTCTCTTCATTCTGCTTTGTTTCGCTCTTCACATGTAGGCCTTCTATCGTTTTCCACAATTAACCTGCTCATCCTTTCTTATGGCACAGTAATATTCTAACTAACTGCCATTTTCCATTAGCCATTTTACAATTGATGGGCATCCCTTCAATTTCTAGTTCTTTTCCACTACAAAGAAGGTTACTATATTTTTAAAACATATAGATTATTTTTCTTTTTCCCCCAAACACCTTAGGAAATAAAGCTAATAGTGATATTGTGGGGTCAAAAGGCATACATAGATTTATAATTCTTTGCACATGATTCGAAAATGCTCTGTAAAAATGGTTGGATCAGTTTACAATTCCACCAACAATGTATTAGTACCCCGATTTTTCCACATCCCTTCAAACATTCATCATTTTACCCTTGTAGCATTTTAGCTAATCTTATGGGCATGAGATGATGTCTCAGAGTTATTTTGATTTACACTTATCTAATCAATAATGATTTTAAACATTTTATATACTTATATATAGTTTTGATTTCTCCATCTAGAGACTATTTGTTTATACCTTTTGATCATTTATCAATTGGGGAATGGATCCTTCTTATATATCTGACAGAGTTTGCTACATACTTCATATATGAGACCTTTGAGAAACTGTCTACAATTTTTTTCCTAACATTGCTTTCTTTCTACTTGGTTATATTAGTTTATTTGTACAAAACCCTTTTAACTTAATGTATTCAGAATTATCCATTTTATATTTCAAAATGCTTTTGATCTCTTCTTTATTTATAAATTCTTCTCCTATCCATAAATTAAATAAGCAATATGTTCCCTGTTCTAATTTGCTTATGATGTCTCCCTTTATGCATAGGCCATATTTCCATCTTTATATTATTTTGGTAAATGGTGTAAGATATTGTTCTATAATTATACACAGAGATTGATACACTGTGGTACAATCGAATGTAATGGACTTCTCTATTAGTGGCAATGCAGTGATCCTGAACAACTTGGGGGAATCTATGATAAAAACCACTATCCACATTCAGAGGAAAAACTGTGGGGGTAGAAACATAGAAGAAAAACAACTGCTTGAATACATGGGTCAAGGGTGATATGACTGGGGATGTAGACTCTAAATGAACATCCTAATGCAAACACCAACAACATGGAAATAGGTTCTGATCAAGGTCACAAGTAATACCAATGAAATTGCATGTCAGCTGGGGGAAGGGTTGGTGGAGGGTAGGGAGAGGAATAATGTGATTATTGTAACCAAGGAATAATGTTCTAAATTGAATAAATAAATTAATTCAAATTAAAAAAATTAATTTAATTTAATTTAAAAAATTAAGATATTGTTCTATATCTAGTTTTTGCAATGTTGCTTTCCAGTTTTCCCCAAAATTTTTACCAAATAGTGAATTCTTATCCCCAAAAATTGGATCTTCACTTTTGTCATGCACATGGTTACTATACTTTTATAACCATTTGTTGTATTCTGTTCTGTTCCACTGATCTACTTTTCTATTTCTTATCCAGTACCAGATTTTAAAACTTTATTCTTGGAAGTGATCCATAGGTCTCACCAGTTTGCCAAAGGAGTTCATGATCCAAAAATGTCTATGAAATCCTGCTCTGAGCAATGGAGAAAGTAATCCATAATTAGGGGTATAATATAATTCCAGGGCTTCACACATCTGAACAGGTCTAGTTTCTGGCCAAGAACTCTCCAGCCATCAGCTGTAGGAAACGGATAGACCATCTGTTTTTCTCTTTCCACACCTCCCTCCAAGGATTAGGAAGTAGTGGTAGTGGGGACAGATGCAAGTTGAAAAGCAGGTGGGGTCCAGGTCAGGCAGCAGGGGGTTGCAGCACCCCATCTGGAAAGAATTTATTAGGTTTAGTCCTAGAGCCTGGACCAGTGTTGCCAGTGGGCAAAAGAAGCAGAGATTACAGTCATAACCTAGATAGCTCAGAAATCTGGGGCCAAAATGGCTTATGAGGTCCAAGGGCTGGAAGTTGACCTTGGGGCCACTGGTCATCTCCATTTTCCTCCAAGTTTTAGGCACTTGTTCTTGCTAGAACAAATAAAAGCTGAGGAAAGGTGCTGTGGAGGAGGGGGTACTGATAGAGACAGGAGCAATAGCAGATTTTTTCTTAGTCTTGGTGAAAGGTATCAGCAAGTATTTATAAATTACTTATGTCTCAGGCACTATACTAGGAAATGAAGATATAAAGACAAATAAGAAAAAAAAATCATGCTCTCAAGTTTCCAACCTTTCAGCAGAAGCAACAGGTAAAAATATGAGCATAGAAAAAAAAAGGTTTAATATAACTTGGGGAGAGGGCACTAGCAGCTGTGGTGACCAAGAAGAGCTTTATATAGAAGTGTCACTTGAACTGAGTCTTTAAGAAAATTAGGAATTTGAAGAGTACTTTATGGAGAAGAGAACAATGAAAGAAGAAGCCTCAACAGAAAATACTGAAATTCATTATTAATATTTCTTTAAAAATCAAAGAAGTCTTATTTCACACTAAACCTAGCATTATATCAAGAGCCAAATAAAGATGACACTTAAGTACACGCCTTCCCTTTGGCATATGGAATTTATATGACATCTGGTCATGGACAAGAAAAAACTAGCTCGTCTTTTTTTTTTTTTCCTAACTGTGATGGATATTCAGAAAGAGGCAGAAACGGTTGGCAGAAAAACCACATACTGGAGCAGATTTCAGTGTCCTGCTTAGCTCTTCCAATAGCTCCTCAATGTTTCATTTTGTGGAGAAAATGAATGGAATCCTGCAGCTTCATGCATCTATGTAATTTTCAGCGCTCTAGATTATAAATCATTGGGCTGACCCCAAGAACTACCTCTCTTATTCTGGCTATCTGTGACTGCCTAGCCCAGGCTATAACCTAACAGGAATAAACAAAACCAAGAGAAATGGAAGATATCAAGAGAAGGGTACACAAATGATCTAGCCCTTAGAAAGAAAGGAAAGGAAAGATCATGAAATGTGTGATTACTATATTCTAGTCACTGTGTTAAACATTTCACTAATATTATCTCATTTCCTCACAACCACCCTGGGTGGCAGGTGCTTTTTTTAGTCCCGTTTTATACTTGAGGAAACTGAGCCAGACATAGTAACTTGCCTACAATCATAGTTAAGGGTCTAAGGACCAATTTGAACTTGGGTCTTTCTCATTTCAGACCCAGCACTCTGTACCATCTAGTTACCTTAACTCAAATGTAATATTTGATGCTGACATTTAGAGAGTGCCCCCCAAGTAAAGATAGACTTGGACCATTTTTTTAAGCTTGTCAGAAAATGACTCCTCTATTGCAGTCAACTGTGGACCATTTGGATAAAGAACTGCTGCTAAATATGTTAAATAAATAATCCTGTCATAAAGTAGGGATATAACACTGAGAAGTCAGATACCTCAGAATCCCAAAATCAAGGAAAAGGTGGTCAAACAAAAAATCATTCTTGGAAATCTATCTCTAACTGAAGTAAAGATTTAAAATCTGAGTAACCATCAAGTATAGGGGAAGAGCTTGAAGATCAGATGAACAGATGGATTTCCTAATGGAATAAAGGGTATGAAGTTGTAACACTTGAGATGGTACTTATGAGTTTGATAAAGGGGGAAGATATAGATCCATTCCAATAATTTATTCTTTTTAGTGGTGAATTCTAATAAAGTGACTTTCTTAAGAATATTATCTCACACACTAGGTACTTCCCACCTGTCAATAGTAAGATATAGGTCCTGTCCAGCCTTCAATGTTTGTTTACAGCAAATCAGGTGCTATTCATAAACAGTAGGAGTCAAGAATAAGATATGATAATTGGTGTAGGCCTTAGAGGGATGAGGGGAGATGATTACAAATGCTAGCAAAAATAATTAAAATGAAAAGTAATAAAGTTCGCCAAGACATAAAATATGGATTGAGACTGAAATGTTTACTTGATCCATATATAGCTGATAAGATCTAATCTATAGTGTACAGAGTAGTTTGAAGCAAATTGTTAACACTAAAGAGTTAACAGAGATTTTCTCTATGGATTATTCATTTTCCCCATAGTAAGACATATTAATGAACCAGGATGTGTTTAATTAATATTTTTAAAATAATGGACATATTCAAAAGCTAATAATAACATATTCAAAATTCTAATAATATTTTAATGAAAGGAAAAATAAATTTTAAATATGCTTGTTTAATCTTTAAAATTAAATTCTTCTTATGTTTTATAATATACATAACATACCAGAATAGCAAAACATTATATAATTTATAAATAAATATAAATGTTTTGTGAAACTTGTAGAAATATTTTTTCTTATATATTAGGCAATCATAAAAGTTTAAGTAGTATACTAGAGAATCGTTTAATGGGTTGTAAGAAGTTTGACTCCTACTTCTTATTGTTATCTTTCTTTAATAACCTCATTATCTTTTAATTTCTTGATTTTTTACACTCTTCACCCTTCCAAAAGAAAGGTATTAAAGTTTTCTATGTCTTAATTGAAAAAAAATAGAATGTTTGTAATGGGTAACATATATATTCATATACACACACAAAGTTCCTTCATTTAATTCCCTTTTCTTAAATAGCAGTTATTTGCCTATAATGGAAACATAAGCCCAAGAATTGCAATTATCTTTTATAAGAAACTATTTTCCAGTGAACAACATTAAATCAATATTTTTTCTGTTTGATTATCTTTATCAGAATATTAAAATATGTGTTTTCACCACTAGTAGGCCCTATAAAAAATCCCACTGCAAACAATTTGAATTTTAATAGCCCTCCACTTGCTTGAGGTAATTGTAGACTTTTTTCAAAAATTATTGTTTCACCTACACCTCAAGTAAGTAAGATAGTCAACTGCAAAGTAGCTTACTATTATGCTACTACACTACTTAAGAAAACAACAACAGTAACTGGATACACTTTAGGTAGAAGTAATATTGTCTTATAAATAAATGTTTTCCAGACTTCAGAGAGTCAGAAAAGTTTAATTGTATTATTAGGGAGGAGTGGAGACTACTATTTTTTTAAATATATACTCTAAAGGATGACAACAGATAAAGAGGTAATAATCAAAAGAATGACCAAAATAGTTGTTTTTTTTTTTTAAAGAAAGCAGCTTGATGTGGTCTATAATTCTTGCCAAATCCCCAAGTTAAGATCTAGTTTAGCTAAAATAAAGAGATGAGTTTTCATTCTGACTCTACTTCTTACTCCACAAAATCGCTTCCATTTTCATAATTTTCCATTAACTCAAATGTAAAACAAAAGGGTTAAACAAACTAATCTCTAAAGGCCCTTTTTAAAAATCTAAAGCAATATCCATAATGATACTGTCCAAGAGTTGAGTCCTGACGTAGGCTTACAGTAGAATCAAAAGAACAATGCCAGGCTACCAACTAGCTAATATCAGAAAATGTACAGGAAAAACTCGCAGGAATTGATATATGTTTCAAAACCTATCCTTTCCCTTAATCAGCCCCCACCCCTGCCCCATTACCACACACAACTCTCTTACATCCTGGACTGGAAAGTTTTGTTTCAGTCATGCAAATCAATTAACAGTAGGAGAAACATAAATCCCGGGAGTCACTTTGGCCCCTAGGTCATTAATGTCATTTTTTTCTTCTTTTCAGTCTGTATGAACACAGAAACAATGCTATCCCCGAGTGGATTAGCTCATGCTATTCAAAACATCCTTGTTGGGTTACCTAGCATTTGCTAACTGATTTTTAACGATTTGTTGTAGATTCTAAGTAATTTTTTTCAAAGCAAAAAGCGTCTTGCCCCTCTTCTCCCCCCTAAAAAAATTAATAGTACATATCTAATCATAGGAGATACTTTAAGTACAACTCAACTTTTGGCACATGTCATTTACAATATTGCAACCAGTTGTGAACAAGGGGGAAATCAACTCACCTCTTTTCTCCTCCTGATAATCTGGGTGGAAAATCTCGAAGGGAACTGCTCGTCGGCTTCCTAAAGCCCCAGTCCCCAAATTTAGCCCCTCTGCAGTCCCCGAACCACCCCCTGCTGCTGGGGAAATCTCCGAGCCTGCACAGCCTCCAGCTCCCCGACTGCCAGAGGCCTGCCCGGGGTAGAGGAGCCTTTGCAGCCCGCGGGCCTCGTTCTCCTCCTGTGCCTGTTGCCTGCGGAGCGCAACTTGAGCGGCCATCACCCGCTGGCGCTCAGCTATCAGGGTGCACTTGGCGCAGGCACAGTCCCGCCAGCGGCAAAAACGCTTGTGGCCCTTGAGCGCAGACACCACTCCGTGATTGCGGCAGCGGGCGCACTTTGGTGTCCGCGGGTAGCCTCCGCAGCTTAAGGCCCCGACCCCCCTCTCCAGTCTCGCCGCAGAAGGACCAGCTACACTCCCGGCGGCCGCCACTGCTGCTGCCCTCAAGAACAGACTAGGGGGCCGGAGAAAAGCTGGAGGAATGGCCATCCCGGAGGCCATGGGCAATGAGGAGGAAGTGACCGCTGTAGCGGGGGCCACCAGACCGGAGGACAAGGCCTGCCTGCTAGTGTCACTGCTGCTCCCGCTGGCAGCCTCCATCCCTAGGACGCTATGTTGGGACAGAGGACAAGTCAGAAAGGTTAACTTTCTTGGTGCTACTCACAGCCAGCCCCTCCTAAAGTTGAGGAGGGATAGGAGAGTTAAGCACTTAGCAGGGTTACCTCTGACCCAGCCAGAATCAAAGTTGTCTGCTCTTTCCGTAATCAAATCTGGGACCTCAGATTCTGTAGCTGGAAAATTGAATGACTGCAACTGAGGGGGCCGCCTCCTGTTGCCTGGTGCGCTCCTTCCTCTCCCAGTGCGTGCACTTAATACCACTGCCCGCTAGAGTGGAAGAGGCACCACGCCCATCCCCAATCACCTTGAAAAGCAGTGAGACCTGAGGAGGGCGTGAAGCTGAAAGTGAAGATCGACCGACGTGGGTTTGGGGGCGGTACTGGGCGGGGGGTGGGGGGGCTGAAGGTGGCGAAAGAAAGGAACGCACCAAGCCCCATCTCCATCTCAGTATCTTTTCTTTTGGCTGTCACTTCAGGAATTTCTAAAAGGGTTTTTTCTAACACAATGGCACCCTCCCCAACCCACCCTAACATTCAGATAGAGGCACCTTCTTTTTTATGTTGAGTCTCCAGTTATTTGTGTACCCAGAGCAAGTTTGCATGATCTTTAATATGACTTTCTATTTCCTTTAAATCTGTGTCTACTTTGCTTAAGTTAAACATTTACAGTGTTATTTTTCTCCATTCAGTCTTTTAAAGAATGGACACCCACAGATGCTCCTATTTGTCTTCCCCATCTAATGCTGCCCCCCACCAATCCGTATATTTAAAAAAAATTAATCGAAAATGAAAGTCCCACTAACACTGTAGTAAAGATTTTACCCATTTCCCCCCTAAGAATCCTGCTTTTCCCACCTGCCACCTACCCTTGACTGTATCCTCTGTCAAATACATTCAATTGTACCAATCTTGTTAAAAGTGGGAAAAAACTTCAGAATATAAACCATTTACAATTAAAGCAAAAAGCGTGCACAATGCTACTCTGAGAATAAATGATTCACTCTGCTTGACTTTATAAAGAATTATAGTCTCTTCTAAGCAGTCTTTGTTTCTCTTCCCGTTTAAGGATAGCACTTGGGACTCGTCCTTAATTGCTAGACAAGATCATTTTGATCTTTAATGCCACCAAAACTTTCGTATCCCTATACAGAAAGTTTATAGTAATTTAATAATAGATATAGATATTCACATGGTAGATTAATAGAAGATAGATGGATGATAGACATATAAAAGATTTAGAATACTATCTATATGTGTTTATAATATATAATGATTTTAAAGGTTGCTAAATACTTTATATTAACTCTTTTGTTCCTATAAGACAAGTCCAAAATATTATTATATCCCATTTACAGATGAGGAAATATGTTAAGCTGATTACTCATGGTCATAAAACTTCAATTCAGATGTGTGAGTTAGAATTAAGATTTATGATTTCAAATCCACATTTTATGCCCTGCCACATTGCTTCTAAATTTGTTGGGACAAGAGTGAGAGTGAATATTTCTAGGTAGAGTTTGAACATCCTAAAATGAGACAGTTTATGCACTAGCATTATTAAGGACAGGAGGCATTTGATTTTACTCCTGAGTCTGCTACTTAGTATGTGACTTTGGGCAAATTATTTCTTCTGGATCCCTTTCCTTATCTATGAAGAAAGAGTATTGCACAGATCTCAATTTTATTATTTGGTATAAATCACTTTTGTGTTGTTTGGTAAATATTAATTATTAATAAATGCATTTCAAACTTTTTCATCTAGCATACTTATGCAAATATCAATCTTTTTAAATGAGGTATAAGAGAACATGAAAAATTGGCAAAATTAATTTTTGTTTTCAAAATATTAATATGAAATAATGCATAATATGTATTCATTCAATTGGTCTTTTACTTTAAATACTTAATTTTTTCCCCAAGTTGCTAAACTTCCTTTATCTCTAGGGTTTTCCAAAAAATCCAGACTATTCTGAACCAATAGATAATCAATTAATAACTAACAAGTACAGAAGTGCTCCATTGTTAATTAGTGAGAAGGTTGATCTAATCTAATGTCTTCCTTAATACAGATTAAAAAATCAAACATATAAAACAGAAAATAGAAGACTAGTAAGACGAGGATAGATGTCTCAAAAGGTAGAATAGTTTTCCTCCCCTTTTGTTACATTTAATATATTCTTTATAAATCCTTTACATACTAGAAGTTTTCTTTATACATGGAAATGTTTGCATTTGATGATGTTTATTAAGTTGGTAGTAAAAAATTAAAATTGTTTTATTTATGCAAATCCATTCCTAGGGTCATATTTATAGCTGGTGTTGAAACAAGGAACTCTCACCTCCTTCCCACAAAAAAATCTCCTGACTCACAATCCAGTGTTCTTTCTACAATTTTACCTCATTTAAAAAAATAAGTATGTGACTATTCTACCATTTTTCTGATAGTTTTAGCCCTTAAATTTCATACAACATTGGTAATTCTTGAAAACATTCAGCACTACCATCATTTACCCAGTAATCAGTTGTAACTTTCTCTTGAATGCAACAGAAACTGCTTTCTTTTAAATTAACAATAATAACTACAGGAATATTTGGACACTTGGATTCAGATTTAAATTGATAAAAGAATAGCATTCACCCCCACACTCCACTTTTTTTAAAAGCCTCTAGGAGTATGGTTAAGGAGAGTTGAAACAAATCATTATAAATGTTTTAATCATTGTAATAGACCCTAATGACTTCTTGAGTAAATTACATAGTCTATTGTGTAACTGCTAATTTAAACAATTCCTTTAAAAGGAGTGATGTTGACAGAAACAACCATAAGGAAAGACTGTGGCACTATTGTGTTTAATTGCATAAATGTACTGTGTGCATTTAACACACTTACAAAAATATCATTGATTCAGCTGCCTTTAATGAATCATGGTAGTTACATCTGTCATGTCAATATGCATTCAGAACACGCAAAATTTGTATTATTGTATTTAATATTTTTGATGCTTAAGATAAATTTATGCTATTGGACTGAGATATATTTTGAGTTGTGATCATGACATCTCTTGAAATAATTGGACAGTATATTGGAAAAAATTGACAATCAGGTACACAAAGAACATGTACCTACAGAGTGAGCTTGAATTAGTATAATAGCTTCAGATTGAATAAAATGTATCAAAATTTGCAACATTTTATAAGATATGCAATTAAATTACTATCATTTAATTTTATCCATAAGTGCCATACCCATATAAATGTAAATATATATGTAATGGGAAAAATAAAAGAACTAATTAATAAAATTTATCAAAAATGATACTTTTAAAAAGTTCTGTCCCTATCACCTAAAAGTGTAGTTATAAATGCAAATATGCATATATATAGCTAACATTGTTTACCACTATGCCCAAAGTTCTTCAACTATCTAAATAAAAGCATTGAAGCCTATGCCTGTATATATTAACTACTTATATTAGCTTAATTTTTTTCAAAATATGTAATTTTATACCATTCTCACCATGATGTGAATGTGTTTACTTTGAGATCAGTCAACTTAAATATGTTATTGTAATGAGGATTTGGAGCATGTCTTTATAGCCTCACATGGAAGCATTCTGCTTTTCTGTGTTCTGTGGCTGGGCTGGGCACAGTCTCCTTAGATGATTTGTGAAGGTAGAATATGTCACCTCTTTAAAACTGCTGGTCTGGATCAGTCTTCCCCTCTTTTCTTTGCTGTTTCCAAAGGATAAAGATCATATATTATTGTCTTACAGAACTGGGTTTATAAACTGAACTGGAAAGGGAGGTTCCTTTCCCTTCTTCTCCTTTTAGATGCTATGATTTGAGATGCCTTTATTTCTGCTCTACTTCATTTGTGTTTCTCAGTTTCTAGGTACAGGTAGTAATCCCCATCAAGCTCAGATCATGGCAACTTAGAAGGCAGGATTCTAGGCAGGATCTTGTAGTCAGACCATCAAGAAAGCCCTGAGAACCTAGGGTACATAGGACTTGAAACCAAAGGGGATTGGGGACTTGGAACTGGAACTGTAATATATAAGAATTGAGCTAAACTGTGGACTTAATCCCTTTCCCAGAGGTGGTATGAGAAGAGGGAAAGATTATGTCTCCCATGTGTTGAGAGATAGAGACAGGCAGGCAGAGAGATAGACAGAAACAAAGAGACAGGGAGAGAAAGAGATGGACAGATGGATGAAAAGGTAGACAGACAGATCGATAGAAATTAGCTGGTCATTTTCCTTCATACTGGAAGAATACCAAAATGACATCCCTAATGATGTCTTTGGACTGACATATTGGACAAAATCTTCAGTCTTCAACTCTTTTCCAAACTCATCCAAGTCCAGTGGTAAGACAAAAGTCAAGATGGCTGGTGATAGTCCAGGACTCAGTGGATGACCTTGGTTTCTTCTACATTAAACCAAGCTCTAAATGCTCCATAACACCTGCTTCTGCCACGTTTGTGGCCTTTGGAACAAATCGTTCCCATTCAACTCTTACACCATGGAAGGTCTTCACTTGCCTAGAGTACACAGCTCCCCCTAACTCACCAATGGGTCCTGGGCCTCTTGGCTACCCTCAAGCTTATTTATCCCACCTGCTGGGAAGATTTGCTGGGAAGTGGCCACTGTACATGCTACACCTTGTTGGAACCACAGGTGCAAGTAAACACCAAATGAGAAATGCAACTCTGAAAGAAGCTCAGCAGGAACTCATCCAAGATGTACTACTCTTGTTTGAACACCCTATATACTCTGAAGAGAGATATTCTAAAATGCTTCTGAAGTAAAAAATATATTTTATAAAATCTATACAGACTATGGGATCCATACCTATAATTGAGGGAACCACTAGTTGCATGCTGGAGTCATTGGTAGAGAAACTAGTTGCCCTTAATTCCTTTACTAGAGAGAATACTGGAGAACCCTGGAGGAAGGGTGACAACATAGATGAGGCACTGAAGGCTGAGCCAATGTGTGTTACTTTTTAGTGAAGTTTCAAAGCTTCTAGATAATATCAACTGAAACTGAAATACTGCCAATGACAACTTAGAAGTTCATGATAGTAACAAAAGTATAATTTTTATACCTCGCCTCGATTTCATGTCTTGATTTTCCTTAAATGATGAAGTACATGCCCTAATGAGTACCTTCAAAATTTTATGACATTTTTTTATTTCCTCATCTACTCTCTAGTAGGCTCATGAAAAAGTCTAATGTATATAGTATAGAGGTGTACGATAGATTATGGGCAGATAGGTGGCACAGTACATAGAGTGCAAGCCGGGAGTCAGGAAAACCTGAGTTCAAATCTGTCTTCAGACATTTGTTAGCTGTGTAACCCTAAGCAAGTCACTTAACCCTTTTTGCCTCAATTTCTTGATCTGTAAAATGAGCTGAAGACATAAATGACAAACCATTCCAGTATCTTTGCCAAGAAACATCTCAAAGGGTGATTGAACACAACTGAAAAATACTAAAAAGCAACAAAGTGCCAAAGAGGAAAAAAGTCATGGTTGCAAAGATAATCATAGTCTCAGCTCAAGATTGTAGGTAAGTGGTATGGCAGAATATGTTCAACAAAAAATTATTCACTATTATTCTAAAGATATTTTAATGCATGTGGTACACAAAGAATAATACTGATGAATATGAGAACACAGAGCTTTTCAGGAAAATGATAAGAGAAATGAGAATGTTGATCAGTCATTTAAAGTAATATTGGAAAGATGGACCTGATCATCAAACATAAGTGGGCATTCTTGGTAGCACAAACACAGTTTAAGTATTTACAGATGTTGGGATAGACAAGCATAAGTTATTCTTTCATTTATTCAACTATTATTAAGTGTCTAATATATGCAATGCATTGTATTAGGTACCTGGGAGGAAACAAAGATAAAGCAAAGCAAAAAGTGTTTATTAAACTCCTACAATATATTGGGCTCTGTAGTGAGCTCTAGTGATACAAATAGATACAAAAATACAAAAAAGACTTTGCCCTCAAGGAGCTTACATTCTAATGGCAGAAGAAAACTTGCAGAAGGAAGGAGAAGAAGGGGTGGAGGAGGAAGATACCTATAATTTGGTCATATATTTAAAGTCCTGAAAGAGAGATACAAAACTGGGAGAAGAATAAAGGTTGGTCAGTCTAAATTCTCCCTCCCCTCAAAAAAAGGATACTCTGGGAGTTCACAAATGGGAAAAAATTCACCAGCATAATGAATGGATATTCCCGGGTTTAGAGACTGTAGAGGCTGAGGAAAGTCCCAATATGAGACAACAGCTGAGATAAGATTGGCCAAGTCCAGAAAGTCAGAAGCATAACTGAGAGGGAAATAAAGAAATGGAGGGGAAAAGGGAAGTTAAGAAAGATTGTAGAGATTTTAGGGCAAAATCTGTAAACCTTGGATTGGGTGAGAATTCTTGAATGAGTAGAAAGTCAGGTCAGGCACAAGTATAGAAGGGAATACAATTCTCTTGCTTATCTAGTTTTACTTTACTGGTTTGCAAGGTACTATATATCCTCATGGATTTTTATTGCTAATAACTATTTGAGTTAAATTCAACTGGTCCCTGGCAAATGTTTCATTTATTTCATGTTTTCCCTTCCTTAGCTTTTCTCCATGGTATCAAGTTATTTCATATGAACTGATATTGTAGTCTTTCATTCCTAAACTATTTCTTAGCTGAAAGTAGTGAAGGGAAGAAATTGGGAAATGATGGGAATTGTGCTTTCTCTTCTGATGTTCCTATTCATCCAAATTCTGACCATACCCTAAAACAGTAATTCACCATAACTTTAGTGTAACCTCAATCTCTCTTCTTCAAAGAGTTCTTACCATGGAAATGTGGTGGACCAAGTGTTTTGTTGTTGGTTTGATCTGAAGGTAGGTTAATATTGCTCCAGGTGGTAATAGTTTGACCTGACCACCAAATTTCTGAGGAGAAATAAAAAAGATATCAACAGAGAAGACCAGGTTGTTTTGGAAAACAGGATAGGAAAATTATACATCATCTACATTTATCAGTGCTCATCCATGCTTGGCAAGATGCAAAAGCAGAATGGAGATGAGGGTGATATTAACTAGATTTGAACTATTAATGTTGGCAAATGAATGGAATGATTTAATGATTAGGCAATATCTGAGGTATGACTGCAGACTGAGCCTGAGTGGCAGCAAGTTAATTCACATTAACTTTTTTTTTACCTGCTTTTAACCTTCCAGTAGAAATCTTTTTTTCTATTTTTCCATTTCCTAGTAAAGCATTCACTTCCTCTTTTTCTCACTGATCCACTTGGAAGTGGTTATCAAAATAAAGGACCTGATTTGTTTTTCATTCTATTTAACTTCTTAATTTAAAAAATTTAGAATGCTATCTACTGAATCTGCTGGACTAAAAATGTATAGATTAGGATAATGAGATGGAAAGCCTGAGTCCAACAAGGAGAGAAATAATGTGTTTTGTCTGTCTATTTCTCTGTCTGTCTTTCTATTATCTGTCATCTGTTTACCTCATTTTTTATTTTCCATAGCATTTCAACTGATATAGGGATAAGAGCCAATGAAAGTGTATGTCTATTAAAATCATAATTTCCAGAGTACGCAAGAGACCTGATTATATCCCTTAGACCAAGACAGAAAGGACCATAAAGGCTGAAAGGAATTACAATAATTGTTCATGTGTAAGCTCTCATAAGAATGCTGCTGACTAGCTATCATAAGAGGGGTGTGTCCTTACTCATACATTTATTAAAATAGTTATATTACTATCAGCTGTTTAAGCTGTTAAGAAGGGGGGGAGACATTTTTTTACCTTCTAGAGCAAAATCCTTTCATAAAGGCTCTAAACCAACAAGATGTCACCAATATATGAAACAAAATCAAATAAGATTTCTTGAAATAATAAGAGAAATGGTTTTGTTCAGTGATTATTATTAGAAGGAAAATATATGGTTACCATAACTCTTTGCCATTGTCATAGAGGATATACAACAGAAGAGTGTCCAAACTAAAAAAATATTCAAATGATGGTGAAAAACATATTCATCTCTTTGCAAATGATTTTTTCTAGACTCAATCAAGCCCTAGAACACTTCAGATCCTCATAAATGAACTTTTAATTACTCAAAAGATTTGAAATTAATTATCCAAACAGAAATAATCAAGTAGAAGAATATCTAGAATAAGAAAAAACTTATATGGATAATTCATTTAACAGTTCCACCAATGTGTGTGTATATATATATATGTGTGTGTGTGTGTGTGTGTCTGTGTCTGTGTGTGTGTAGATACAAGCATGTATATTCACATGAATATATACAAATGTATGAAAGAGAGAAATAGAGAGAAATGGATTTAGAAATGGATATGAAGGTAGATATGAGGTAGAGAAAGACATTGATCTTAGACAAACATGTCAGATTAACATGTAAACCAAAAATGTCATAATAAAAGAGGAGCCTGAATTATC
The DNA here is from genome assembly GCF_027887165.1 of Monodelphis domestica. Classification (NCBI taxonomy): domain Eukaryota; kingdom Metazoa; phylum Chordata; class Mammalia; order Didelphimorphia; family Didelphidae; genus Monodelphis; species Monodelphis domestica. The sequence continues at coordinate 254,503,183 of NC_077233.1, forward strand.
TTTAAGAAGTTATATAGGAGTTTAATGATCCTTAATTTTTCTGCAACAAAAGCACATCTTTTTAACACCAACAATCTTCTGGGCAACTTATGAATGTGTCATAAAATTCCATAGCTGCTAAAAAGTTAAAGCTGCTTGTGACACCCAATGAGCTACCCTGTTATCAATGAAAAATTGTTCACATATTTAAAAAGACATCATCAGAGGAAATTATGATCAGAAAAGAAAGTAGATCAGTTATGTAATGAGGGTGAGTAACAAACCCTAGAAAATCAATGTAATTCACAAATTCATGTATCTTAGCAGAAGCCTCTCTCATTCTCCAGCATTTTGAGTGGATTCTCAGTGGAAAAGTTCCCAGAAGATGTATACAAGAATAATAAAGGAGGAAAACCTTTAAGTATGTTGTAATCTGCACCATTGAAGAAATTATACATATTTACAGGATCATAGATCTATCAAAGCATTTTTTAATTTCTTCATTTGAAAAATCCAATTTTTTTTCTGTTCTTGTTCAATAATTTCCCTTATGTCTAACTATTGTGACTCCATTTGAGACTTCTTGGCAAAAATATTAAAGTGATTTGCCATTTCCTTCTCCAGCTCATTTTACAGATAAGGAAACTGAGGCAAACAAGATCATGTGAGTGCCTGAAGCTGGATTTGAACTCATCTTTCATATTCCAGTCTTGGTGTTTGGTATTTCAACTAGACAGCCAACTCACTATAATTAAATAATTTTAAATGGTAAAACTAAACTTAAATAATATTTTCACATACTTCTAAAGAAAGTCATGATTTTTACTTGCTACCAAAAATAATATGCCCCTTTGAAATGGTAAAAACTGGCAAATGGTTGCTCTTGGTAGCAATGTCTAAACTATGCTTTATTTTTCATTTTCTGAAACACTCCATTTAAAATATAATATTGATTTAGGGGTATGGAGCACAGGACAAAAGTAAGAAGACAAGTGCCTGGGCTTTGACATAAGCAGTAATTTATGGTTCATAATTAACAAAAATGTACTTTTTTACATATAGTTCACCAGAATGTACGATTTTTAAGCTATTGTTGAACACAAACTCCCATATCATCTGTTCCTCTTTATGCTACTCCACAAATTCAGCCAACAAAACCTGCTCATATTCTGTCTTCATCACAGTTGCTGAGATGAGGATCAAGCATTCTGTTAAAGTCAACCACATTGTACCACAAGTCTTTGTTTATAACTTTGTATATTGATTGTGCTCAAAATTGGAAATATGCAAGGGAAAAGGACCAAGTTTTTCCTAATAATATCCACTTGGATGTGTATATTTCACCCTTTCCAAAAGTTTGACATTGAAAAACTCTCTCTTCTCCCAAGTTACTTTCATAGAACCTTGATACTACATTTGGAAAAAAATAATAATAAACTTAGCAAAACAAAAACTCAGTCCAAGTAACCAAAATAGAGAACTCAGGAGATATATTTCTTCTTAATTATATATCTTATTATGATCAAATAAATGAAAGCTAAATATGCACATCAGTGAGAAACTCCTTCCTCAGATATACCCAAATCCTTAGCTTAGAGTGTTCTCTAATCATTTATGGTATAAACTGTGAGAGAATAAGCTCATAAAGCACCAATGGGTTTCCCTTCACTCCACCCCCCACCCCTGTCTTTTCCATTGACTTAAGTTCCTTCTGTCAGTCTCTGCTGTGGAGGCTTCATTAGGATTGTTCCAATTAAAAGAGATGTGCCATTGGAAAATGGTATATATTCACAAATAGAGCTTTGAATAGGAGGCAAAGTCAATTCCTCACTGGCTATTTGCCATTCACATCTTTTGGTTTTGTGTTGCCTTTGAAATACATTTCTTTTGTGAACATAAGGTTGTTGTTATGAGGTGTTGTCAGGCCTTTGACAAGGTTATTATGTGTGGTAGAAGGTGGTAGTTTTTGATCAATATCTTCAAAGTCAAAGCTTACAAAATAATAGCTGAACATCAAAACTGAATGCCATAAACTACTTGATATTACGTCTAATTTGGAATCTCTTGGGGGAAGAATGAATTCTCTTATTCAGTCATTGTAATTAATCAATTAAAATGGTGTATACTACTTATTTTGAAACTTTAAACATTCATTTATCTATTAAGATTCATTGCACAAGGAGTTTTAAAACAATCACACCCAAATCAAATAACCTTACCTGATAATTATGATTACTACTAGTAATAGATCATTTCTAGTTATTTTGTTATGATCATTTTAAAGTCTCTGCAGTTTTGTTATACGATATTAAGAATTTAGTCTGATTTCATGGGCCACTTATTCAATTATCTAATGAAACTTTAGCCTTACAGATTATGGTGATGGTGATGATGTTTAATCATTTTTATTTAATAACTTTCTAAGAAAGCATTTATATTTGCAGTTATTTAAAAATGACACTTGTTCTAAAGTTGTTTTAGCTCACCTACAATTAACTTTCAGTAGGCAAATGTGATCACTAAGATGAGGAGAAGGTATTAATACCATAAATGAATAATCAGGTAATTAATAATAACTAAATCACCTCTCATCTTCTATCAAAACTGTGGAAAAGAACTAAAAGTTTGTCAGAAAGAAAAAATAAAACACTTAAGTCCAAAGAGATTCACCATTAAGGGTTAAATGTGCCATATGTTCTTCTAATACTGAGGAACAATGGGGTGCATTAAGAAACTCATTAAAAAGATGGAAAAAGCAGCTGAGCTGTACCAGGCTGTGTCTGTTCTCTTCACTTATGAGATAGGCCTGAAAAGGACTGTCCATGAACTCTTTCTGCCTGAATTGAAGGGATGATGTTAGAATATAGGTATGTCTCCTACTACAGTATCTTTATTCCTATTATTTCATTTTATAAACTGGTTTTTTAATGTTACCAACTTTCTATTGGCTACTATATGTTGAAGGGAGATATTTCCCATCTCTCTGTATGTTTTTCATGATGGCAAAGCAACCTTTATAAATATTTAGGTACTTCAATAAATATGAAGAGATCTTTGAACTTCAAAAGTTATTAAGCAAAACCATACCAACTTACATATTGCTTTATTGTTTTCAAAGTATCATAGTTTATCTTTGTGGAAAACTTTGAAAGATAGACAAAGAACATGTTTCATATAAAGAAAATGAAACTCACAGAGGTTAAGTGACTTGATCAAATTCACATAGATATAAGTGGACGAGGAAGGGATTAAAATCAGACCTTCTTATATTGAACTTAGCTTTCCAAAGTGACTATCAAAATAATCATAATTCATTGTGGAAGGATCATTGTCTTTGAAAATAAAGAGACATTATTTTTCTTAAATTCCCACTTTGCAAACTATAACTTGGCAAGTCAGATAACATTTCAGAGCTTTAGTTTCATAATACGTGACATAAAATGATTACCATGCATGAATTCAAAGAAACCTTCTGGCTCTAAAATCATACTCTGTTATGGTTAGATAAACACAATATCATAAAAAATGTACGTATACATACACAAATATGAGCATGTTTTAATTCTTCATACATAAATATCATGTTTTTATATTTCAAACACTATGGAATGCCAATATAAAGTGTAAGAAAAGTCATCTACTTGAGATTAGAGAATTTACAGATTATCATGATTCTTTGTTGTTGGGGCATGGCTTATAAACATCATATTGATATCTCTGGCTTCTAGTAACACTAACAACAAAAATCCATAAAAATGGAAGGGGAATACAGAAAATAAAATACACATGAATATTTTTGTAATAACAGTAATTCATATTCAATAGACTTCCTCTTTTGTATTCATTTCAATTTTGCATTCAAGATTCTTGCTGAGATGGGACTATGTGTGACAACCACAGGGACAAGACCAATATGTTTTCCCTACTTGATAGTCACCACATTACTCATTTAAAATCTTTACAGAGTATTCATTTTTTCATGTCTCAATAATGAATTCAAAAATACAAGACTAAAAATTCTAAAGGTAAAATCCTCTGTAATGCCAGTAATGGATTCAGTCATTTGATATCTCAGAACAGGTGGGCTTTTGTGTCTAAAAACTTGAAAAAAATTATTGTAATAGTGAAGAGATCTTTTTTCCTTTCTAAACTCTTCTGGATAGTTTGAACCTAAAATAAATGTTTGTTTAGCACATTATTTTTGCAAAATTTTAGCAATATTTTTCTTCCTATTTTTTGTCAAAATTTTTGCCTTCTCTTTTTTTAATCCCATGGGTCACCACACTTTATTTCCTGAATCAAAAATAAAAATGATATAGGATTTTTTTGCCATTTTATCATTCTACATCTATATCTGCTTAATATTCATCATCCTCACCATGACCTCCAAACCCTCAACCCTTCAGATTTTTTCCAAGACATCAACATGACACTAGCTACACTCTCTTGATCTATTGGTGAGTCTATCCAATTCTACATTGTCCATTTATCCCTCAAATACCTAGCCCTCGTATATTATCATTGAACTCTTACCCTGTAAAGTCTCAGCTTTGGATTACTACCATTAACTGTTGCCTTTGCTCCCACTCATGTGCTGTTGAAGGAAGCTGGAGAAAATAATAAAATTGTGCTGAGTCCACAACAAATTTATGTTACATAATCTCAATTTGCCTCTTTTATATCTCCCTAAGGTATTCATTCTCCAATTCACCACAGCGGCTTTTCCAGAACATTTTGTTCCTTCACAAATCTACCATGGCTTCTTTATGCCTAACCTATCAGGCAAGAACTTTGCCTCATATTTCATTTAAAAAATTGAAGATATTTGCCAAGAACTCTCTCTTCACCCCATTTCACATTACTCAAATACCTTCTGCAGCTATCTCCTCCTCCATACCTATTTCACATGAAGTGGCCCTTCTCTTTGACAAAGAACACCCCTCTGCATATACAAGTGATTCCATTTACTCCTTTCTCCAGCCAATTGCATCATCAATCATACTCATTCTCTCACTTATTGTCAATCTTCCTCTGATTAACGACTCCTTTACTACTCCTTCTGAAAATGTTTATGTCTACAACAATCTCAAAAATCCCTCACTTGATAATGTTCATCCCCTTTAGATTATCTCAAAATTCTCTTCTCTGTTGTCACAAATGTCTGTGAAAAGACCATTTTCCATCATTTCCTCCACATACTTTTCTCTCATTTTTGTCTTAATTCTCCACAATCTGAATTCCAACCTACAAATGAAATTGCTACCATTACCATTACCAATGATCTGTTAGTTGACAAATCTGTCTTTTATTGAGCCTTTTTCCTTCTTAACCTTTCTGCAGCTTTCAACATTGTTGATCACTCTCTTTTCCTTGATTCCCTCTTACCTCTTCCATGACATTACTTCCCATCTGAGTACACCTTCTCATGAATTATTTTTTCACATGTGAATTAGTTTATTTAGTCAATTTAGAACATTATCCATTGGTTAAAATAATCACATTATTTCCCTCCCTCCCCTCCACCCAACCTTCCCGCACCTGATGTGCAAATTCATTGGGTATTACGTGTGTCCTTGATCAGAACCTATGTCCATGTTGTTGATGATTGCACTAGGTTGTTCATTTAGAGTCTACATCCCCAACCATATTCCTTTGACCCATGTATTCAAGCACTTGTTTTTCTTCAGTGTTTCTACTCCCACAGTGTTTCCTCTGAATGTGGATACCGGTTTTTCTCGTAGATTCCTCCAAGTTGTTCAGGATCACTGCATTGCCACTAATGGAGAAGCCTATGGCTTTTGATTGTACCACAGTGTATCAGTCTCTGTGTACAATGTTTTCCTGGTTCTGCTCCTCTCACTCTGCATCAATTCCTGTAGGTTGTTCCAGTTCTCATGGAATTCCTCCACTTTATTATTCCTTTGAGCACAATAGTATTCCATCACCAACATATACCACAATTTGTTCAGCCATTTCCCAATTGAAGGGCATCCCCTCATTTTCCAATTTTTTGCCACCACAAAGAGAGCAGCTATGAATATTCTTGTACATGTCTTTTTCCTTATTATCTCTTTGGGGTACAAACACAGCAGTGCTATGGCTGGATCAAAGGGCAGACATTCTTTTAGTGAGTGCCCTTTGGGCATAGTTCCAAATTGCCCTCCAGAATGGTCGGATCAATTCACAACTTCACCAGCAATGAATTAATGCCCCTACTTTGCCACATCCCCTCCAGCATTCATTACTTTCCTTTGTTGTCATGTTAGACAATCTGTTAGATGTACGGTGATACCTCAGAGTTGTTTCTATTTGAATTTCTCTGATTATAAGAGATTTAGAACACTTTTTAATGTGCTGAAAATTGCCTATTCATGTCCCTTACCATTTATCAGTTGGAGAATGGATTGATTTTTTGTACAATTGGGTTGATCTTTTAATATTTGAGTATTTAGACCTTTGTCAGAGGTTTTTGTAATGAAGATTATTTCCCAATTTGTTACTTGCCTTCTAATTTTGGATATATTAGTTTTGTTTGTACAAAAACTTGTTAATTTGATGTAAACAAAATTATTGATTTTACATTTTGTGATTTTTTTCTAGCTCTTGCTTGGTTTTAAAGTATTTCCTTCCCAAAGACCTGACAAGTATACTATTCTGAGTTCAACTAATTTGTCTATAGTTTCCTTCTTTATATTGAGGTTATTCACCCATTCTGAGTTTATTTTGGTGTAGGGTGTGAGATGTTAATCCAAACCTAATCTCTCCCATACTGTCTTCCAATTTTCCCAGAAGTTTTTTTATCAAATAGTAGGTTTTGGTCCACAAAACTGGGATCTTTGGGCTTAAAATAGACTGTCTTGCTGAGGTCATCTACCCCAAGTCTATTCCACTGATCCTCCTTTCCGTCTCTTAGCCAGTACCAAATTGTTTTGATGACCACTGATTTATACCATAGTTTGAGATCTGTGACTGCAAGTCCTCCTTCCTTTGCATTTTTTCCATAATTTCCCCCTATAACTCTGATCTTTTGTTCTTCCAAATGAACTTTGTTATTTTTTTTTCTAATTCAGTAAAAAGTTTTTTGGTAGTTCAATGGGTATGGCCCTAAGTAAATTAATTTGGGCAGGATTATCATTTTTATTGTATTAGCTCATTCTACCCATGAGCAATCAATATTTTTCCAATTCTTTAGATCTAGTTGTAGTTGTGTGGAGAGTATTTTGTATTTGTGTTCATATAGTTCCTGAGTTTGTCTCGGCAGATAGATTCCTAAGTATTTAATATTGTCTAGGGTGATTTTAAATGGAATTTCCCTTTCTAATTCTTGCTGATGAAATGGGTTGGAGATATATAGAAATGCTGATGACTTCTACAGGTTTATTTTGTATCCAGCAACTTTGCTAAACTTGTTGATTATTTCAACTAGCTTTTTGTTTGATTCTCTAGGATTCTTTAATTAGACCATCATATCATCCACAAAGAGTTGATAGCTTGGTCTCCTCATTGCCAGTTTTAATACCTTCAATTTCTTTTTCCTCTCTAATTGCTACTGCTAGTGTTTATAGTACAATGTTAAACAATAGAGGTGATAATGAGCATCCTTGTTTCACTCCTGATCTTATTGGGGAGACTTCTAGCTTATCTCCATTGCAGATGATATTTGCTGATGGTTTAAGATATATACTGTTTATTATTTTTAGGAACAGCCCTTCAATTCCTATACTTTCTAGTGTTTTCAATAGGAATGGGTGTTGTATTTTATCAAAGGCTTTTTCTGCATCTATTGAGATAATCGTGATTTTTGTCAGTTTGCTTGTTAATAAGGTCAATTATGTAGATGGTTTTCCTAATATTGAACCATCTTTGCATTCCTGGTATGAATCCTACCTAGTTATAGTGAATAAACTTTGTTATGACTTGTTGGAGTCTTTTTGCTAGTATCCTACTTAAAATTTTTGCATCTATATTCATTAATGAGATTGGTCTATAGTTTTCTTTCTCTGTTTTTGACCTGTCAGGCTTTGGGATCAGTACCAATTTTGTATTGTAAAATGAAGTTGGTAGAACTCCTTCTTTGCTTATTCTGTCAAATAGTTTGTATAATATTAGGATTAGTTGTTCTTTGAAGGTTTGATAGAATTCATTTATGAATCCATCTGGACCTGGTGATTTTTTCTTATGGAGTTCATTGATGGCTTGTTCAATTTCTTTTTCTGATATGGAGTTGTTTAGGTAATTTATTTCTTCCTCTCTTAGGCTAGGCAATTTATATTTTTGTAATTATTCATCCATATCACCTACATTGTCATATTAGTTGCCATATAAGTGGGCATAATCACTTTTAATCATTGCCTTAATTTTCTCTTCATTAGAGATAAGGTTTCCCTTTTCATATTGGATACTGCCAATTTTGTTTTCTTCTTTCCTTTTTTTAATTAAACTGACCAGTACCTTGTCTATTTTATTTGCTTTTTCAAAGTACCAGCTTCTAGTCTTCTTTATTAAATCAATAGTTCTTTGACTTTCAATTTTATTAATTTCTCCTTTGATTTTTAGGATCTCTAATTTAATCTTCATCTGAAGATTTTTTAATTTGTTCACTTTCTAGTTTTTTAATTTGCATGCCCAATTCATTGACCTCTGCCCTCTCTAATTTGTTGATATATGAACTCAAGGATATAAGTTTTCCCCTGAGTACTGCTTTGGTTGCATCCCATAGGTTTTGAAAGGATGTCTCATCATTGTCATTTTCTTCAATGAAGTTATTTAATTGTTTCTATGATTTGTTCTTTAACTAACTGGTTTTGGAGAATCGTATTGTTTGATTTCTAAATTATTTTTGATTTACCACTCCATGTAACCTTACTAATTATTATTTTCAATACATTGTGATCTGAGAAGGTTGCATTTATCATTTCTTCTCTTTTGCATTTGTTTGCAATATTTTTATGCCCTAATACATGGTCAATTTTTGTTAATGTACCATGTGCTTTGGAAAGAAAGTGTATTCCTTTTTTCCCTATTTATTTTTCTACACATGTCTACTAACTCTAATTTTTCTAAGATTTCATTCACTTCTCTTACCTCTTTCTTATTTATTTTTTAGTTTGATTTATATAGTTTGGATAGAGGAATATTAAGGTCTCCCTCTAGTATAGTTTTCCTATTTCATCCTTGAGCTCCACTAGTTTCTTCTTGAGAAATTTGGATGCTATGCCATTTGGTGCATACATGTTGAGTTCTTATATTTCCTCATTGTCTATACTGCCTTTTATTAGCATGTAATTATCTTCCCTATCTCTTTTAACTAGATTTATTTTTACTTTGGATTTGTCAGATATCATGATTGCAACTCCTGCCTTCTTTTATCAGTTGATGCCCAATAGATTTGGCTCCATCCTTTTACTTTTACCCTATGCATATCTACCTTCCTCTTGTGTGTTTCTTGTAGACAGCATATGGTAAGGTTTTGGATTCTAATCCACTCTGCTATTCGCTTGTGTTTTTTGGGTGAGTTTATTCCATTCACATTCAGAGTTATGATTACCAGCTGTGTATGTCCCAGCAGTTTGATTTCTAGTCCTATTCCTGCCTTTTCTTCCTCCACTATTTCCTTCTACACCAATGTTTGTTTATAATCAGTCCCCCTATTTCCCACCCTTATTTTACTTCCCTTTCTACCCCCCTTCATTTTTATTCCCCTCTTATTTCCTTTGTAGTCTTTTTAAAATCTACCCCCTCACTCTCTCCATCCCTTGTACTGCTTCCCTCCTCACCAGTCTGTTTGTTACCCTTATACTCCCCTATAGGGTGCAAATCTATTCTCTGCCCCAATGGATTGGATTGTTCTTCCCTCTTTGGGTCAATTTCAATGCATGTAATAGTTGAGTATTTCCTATCTCCAATGTCTTTACCCTTCCAGTGTATTAATATTCTCCCCCCTCCTGTCATGAGCTTCTTTGCAACATATAAATTTACCCCCTTATGTTTATTTTCCCATTTCTTTAAGTATTAAACTCTTTTTAGCTCTAGTTGTATATATATATATATATACATATATACATGTATGTGTATTTATGCATATATATCTATATACCTACTTATGTCTTGCCATTTCATCCTATACAGTTTGTCACTATTCCCTCTAAGTGCAATTCTTCTGGCTTCCCAGGTGATAATAACAATTTTTAAGAGTTACCAATGGCCTCTTTTCTTATAAGGATACATATCATTTTAACTTATTGAGAGTCTTTAAAAAATGTGGGGTTTTTTGGGTTTGGTTTTGTTTTTCTTTTTTCCCTCTTTTTCAATTACCTTTTGATAATTCTATTGAGTTCTGTGCTTGGGCATTAAATTTTCTGTTCAAGTCTGGTCTTTTCTTTACAAATTCTTGGAATTATTCTATTTTGTTGAATGACCATACTTTCTCCTGTAAGGATATAGTCAGTTTTGCTGGTTAGTTGATTCTTGGTTGTAGACCTAGTTCTCTTACTTTCTGGAATATCATATTCCATGCCTTTCATTCCTTCAGTGTAGATGCAGCCAGATCCTGTGTTATCCTCACTGTGCTTCCATGGTATCTGAATGACTTATTCTTGGCAGCTTGTAATATTTTTCCTTGGTCTGATAGTTCTTGAATTTGGCTAAAATATTCCTGGGTGTTGTCAGTTGGGGATTAAGTACAGGAGGTGATCTATGTATTCTTTCAATCTCCTCTTTTCCCTCTTGTTCTATAATATTGGAGCAGTTTTCTTGAATAATTTCCTGTAGTATTATGTCCAGGATTTTTCTTTTGTCATGGTCTTCTGGTAGAACAATGATTATTAAATTGTCTCTCCTTGAACTATTTTCTAAATATTCTGTTTTGTGAATGAGATGCTTCATATTTTCCTTTATTTTTTCATTCTTTTGGTTTTGTTTTATAGTGTCCTGCTGCCTTGTGAGGTCACATATTTCTAGTTGTTGTGTTCTGGTTCTTAAAGACTGGATTTCATCCCTGGCTTTTTAGCCATCCTCCTCCTTCTGGTCTCATTTTCTTTGGAGGTCATCTTTCATTCTCTTTACTTTGTCTCTCATCTCCTTTGCCTCATCTTTCATCTTTGCCTCATCTTTCATCTCCTTTGCCTCATTTTCAATGTGGTTGATTTTGGCTTTCAAGACACTATTTTCTGTATCCAGATGACTTATCTTAGTTTTTAAGTTCTTTTCCCAACTGTCTTCAGCCTCTTTTAATTGTTTTTTTGAATTGCATTTTGAGTTCTTCCAAAGCCTGTATCCAATTCTCTGGGATTTGTGATTTCTTGTTTGATTAACCCTCCTGCCCTGTTTTATTTGCTCTTTGTTCATTGTCTGTAGAGAAGCTTTCTAATGTAATTTCTTTTTTTCTTTTTCTGTTGTTTGCTCATATTTAGTCCTTTTTTACTCCCTGTGTTTGTCTGTGCTCTTGCTCCTCTCATTTTTTTTTTCATTTTGGTGTTTTCTGGCAATCTCCCCTTTTGGAGCTTTGTCAGGAGATCTCTACATGCAGTCTGTGGGGGAGAGGTGTTGGAGTTTGAGCTTCCATGTCCTCTGGAGGCTTTTGATTGGATTAATGTCCAGCAGTCTGTAAGGGAGAGGTGTTGGAGGTTGGGCTTCCCTGATCTCTGAAGACTTTTTATGGGATTAAATTCAGCTGGGTTGGGCTGGATGTGCTCTGAGGCCAAAACCTCCTGGATGTCTGGAGCAATATGGAGGATCTCTGCCACTGTAACCAGGCTACCTGCTCTGTACTCTCTCTCCAGCTCCTTCTCCACCACCTGTGTTCAACACTCTAAGCCTCACAGAGCCCTACCTGCAAGATACACTCTCCAGACCAGCGCCTTTGCCCACCCAGAGGTTCCTGCTGTCACTGGAGGCTTAGCTCTCTAGGTGGAGAAGTGGGATGGGTCCTGGGACCTTCCTTCTCTCTTCCCCTTAAACCCGAGTGTTCTCAAATTCTGGCTTTTGGTGGGCGTACCTTTTGAATTGAGTTCAGCACAAGGGTTCATTGGCTCTGTCTTGTTGTTAGGTTTGATTTTCAGTACCCTAGGAGCATTTAGTTTGTAATTGGTAAGGAAGGACAGAGATCTGAACTTTTGCTGCTTCTAAGCCTTCTTCTTCTCATAAATTATGAGTGTCCCACAGTGCTCTGTTCTGGGGCCTATTCTCTCCTCCTTATATGTTATTTCATTTGATAGTTTCAGCAACTCTTATGAATTCAATTGTCTTTTCTATGATGTTGATTCTCAAATCTACTTATCTAGTCCTAAGCCTTCTATTGACTTCTAAAACTTCAGCTCCTCTTGCCTTTCAGACATCTCGAACTAGATATATAGAAGCACATACTATCCAACACTATACTTATTATTCTCCCACTCCAAAGCCTCTCCTCTTCTGAATTTTGTTTTTATTGTTGAAAGTAAATGTATACTGCAAATGGGCAGATTCAGGTATCCTTCTCTGATCTCTTTGAAGTCATAAGAATCTAGGTCTAGGAATAGAATTCTATGGAAAGTCATTCATAACTATGTCAACAACAACAACAAAGAAAAAAAAAACTCTGAGAGGTGACTTGCATCAGTACAGTCTGGCAGTGAATGGTCCTAGAAGCTAAGACACCAGATTGTTTAAGCAAGTTAGCAAACTTTTCTTTAGTGTATATAACATGTGAATCCAATAAGGAAAATTTTTAGCAACAGCCATTTCAAGTTTGAATCCACTCTCTCCAGAGATCACATGGTAGGGAGAAGTATACTTCTAGTTTTTAAGACTGTTGGGCTTCGAATCTTACTGTGACTTCTCAGTAAGTGTTCCCTTTATAAAATCTAATTGATACTTATTGGTTAATTAATATTAAAGAGAAAACACTGGGTATACTAACATAGGAGTTTAATAGCTGCTTTAGTGATATTGAAAAGATGGTAACTGATTAATAAATATTTGAGACAGTCCAGTGAAACAAGATTTATGAGCTATAATACTAGATAAATATACCTCCAAATTCCTCTGCATTACCAAGTATTTCTGAGGGGGAAATAGCCAAACTCTTCAGAACTGACTTGACAATTTAAGTGAGTATTGGGAGAGTAAACCCTAGAATAACTTTCTTGAAGGGTTTTATTCTTATTTTCTCTTTTTCTCTATCCCAAAAAAAGATTATGTGGAAGTTTGAAAAGCAATCAAGTGAAAAAGATTTTATCAGATTGTCCTTCAAGAAAATTACTATTTTTATGTGGGCCTTTTTCCTATCCATGCTCATTACTGCTAACCAGAATCATGTGTATTTAAGAGCTGGTCTATCCTTTACTCATAGCTCATCATTATTGGTCCAGCTCTGTGTCAATGAGTTAGATTGATAACAATTAAATCAAGGTTTCCAGAGGCACAATAGTAATTAAACTACAAAATGGTGATTTTTAAGCCATTGTCTCTGTATTTACTCTTCAGTTGCCCATAGACATTCAAGTCTAGCAAGATTCTTTGCTTCTTCCTAGGGCTGCCCCTCCTTTACTCTCCCTTTATCTCCTCTTCACATCACGTCCCCACCTCCTCTCACCTGATGACAGACTGACAGGCAAGACTAAGTTACCTTGTTTAAACATGCGATTTATTACTCCTGAGTGGCTGACCGTCACCAGAGTTTCTTTTTTCCCTTATCTTCTACTAAAGTATTCAAATAGTCTAATTGGACAACTGTACAAGTAGGAAATCCTGACAGTCTTGCTTTAAAGACCACCAGGAATGCTTAGGTATACCTCTCACACAGTTTTGAGCTATTAGAACACTGTGTATTTAGGTGCCTCTGCAAATCAAACATGCACTTAAGAGAGGAATCCCAACCCATCCACCCAAAGATTATTTTCTTTTTTTAAAATAATAGAATGAAGAAATTTTTTGTATTTAAGCACTTTGGGAGTGTGTGTGAATAATTTATTACAATTGTATGATTGGATAACTTCTGCAAATAAGAAATATATATAAAAAGTATGGGTAAAATGGGTAAAAATGCAACAGAAAGTCAGAAAAATACAACAGATAACAGACAAGAGGAAAGAAGAACATCCAAAATAATAATAATGTGCACATTACTTTTTGGTCAGAAATTATGATTTTGTTATTGTAGGGAAAGGTAGTATGGAAACCCTTTTCGTTGATACAGATACAAATCTAGTTGGTAATTTATTACATTATAGATGAAGTGGCTAGTCCATGTTCATGATGCCATTTTAGGTCAGAGTAAGAAAACACCAGGTGCTAAACATCAACCTGCTCCCTTGTTCAGTCTGTTAGATATTACTTCATGTTGTTCTAATATATATCATATCATGTCATATCTATATCTATATAATGTGCATACATATATGCATGTATTTATAATGTATCTATATAAAAGTTACTTAAGTTTTGAAGAATGAATAATGATATTTGCTAAAATTTCTTTCATCTTTCATTGTGGTATGTGGAGGTAAAACTAAAATCTTTAAAGCTATACCAACATAACCCAAACTTTGACAATTGCTACACAAATAGATGTGGCATATTCCAGCGGTGGACTATACATTTGTCATCTAATAACACACATAGCTAAATTTTGTGTAGTGTATAATGATTATGAAATTATGTTTTCATAAATGAATATCATCTTCAAAGAGTATTATAATCATTTTAACTGAGGAAATATCTATGCCAATGCAATCATGGATCTTCAGTGTTTAAGCATAGTGTTGAATGATTGTAGTTTTCAAGAATTTATAGATATAGAATTTCTGGATTTCTGGATAAGAGGTGTCTCAGGTACTAACCATATAATAAATGTTCAGAAAAACATGTTTTGAATGAGTGAACTTAGACATAGATACTATGGTAGATTCCACAGGAGTTCAGGTTTATTAATAGTATTCTAAAGTAGGGTTCATGACTCATGGCAGATTCTATCACAGAATTAAGGAGCTATTGAATACTACTTCTTCTGAGTTAGGAATGGCTTGTCAAAAAATATACTTCATAAGGTAGTTTTAGAAGTTGTTTATTAACATATATCTATTACCCATTATCCTAATCTTTTTAATGTTTTATCTTTATTTTATTTTAATAACAAATTTCCACATAAGTTTTTCAACTATTATCCTAATCTTGCTTCCAAAGCATATTATTCTCAATAACTCCTGGCATTACCATTCCTTCATTAAACCTGGAGTTGATCTTATTTATATAGATCCTAGCTCAGAGAAGAAATAGAATTCTTCTAAAATGAACAAAACAAAGATTACATAACACTTTTCCAGTAGCTTAAACATCTTCCATATTTTCTACAAGGGTTCTAGGGATGATTAATAAATATTAGAAACAATAGCATAGGAACTTTTGGTTGTATCAGGATATTTGTGTATATAAAAACTTAAAGAATTATAGACGTCTCCATTATTTAATTCTTATAGAGATTTCTAATAACTAATTAGTATGCTTTTAACTTTTAAAATCATTTATTTGAGACTCTCAAAAGATAAAGCATAATTTGGGTTATAGAGTAACAAGGAATGCCTGCATACTACTAGTAAACTATTGGTGTAACAAAAATGGATTCATAGTAAAACATAGAGTATACTACTAAAATTGCATTGGAAATGGTATAAGAATTGCCATAATGGGGTACAATGTACTTCCCATTGCATATTAAAAGATACCCCAAAGGAAGTTGTTGCCTTTTCTTGGGTAATTGAGGGTATTTCTCAAAGTTTTTAGCTAAAATTTCTATAGAACAGGTTTTAAACTCAGTTCACCTATCTATGGAGATGCAGTCAGCTTTGTATGACTGTGTATTCAAACTAATCATCACAGAAATCCTTTTCTAACATTGCATTTTTCTCATTGCTTAATACATTTTAACCAGATGTGGAAAATCCTAATTTGGGAAGCACCATTCTATTAGTCAAGTGAATTCCTAGTGGACGATTACTAATCATGGTTAAGGGGCTAATATCCACTTGAATTTTCTTGACTGAAGAAATTACAATTTGATTGTTTCAAGCATTGAAGCAATAGGATATAGATTAAAAAAACACTGAGACTTTTGTAAAACTATAATTTTACCTTATCTTAAATTATAAATTTATCTATAATTTTGCTGATCCAATGGGATATGGTCATACTTGTAAAGGTTTCCAAAGGAATTAGGTCCCCAACAAGAAAATGCTTCCCTTTTTTATTCTGACATATCTTTTTGAGAGCCAATGAAATACTATACATTTATAAAGTTCCTATTGAAAAGATAATAAGTCAAGCCATTCCCCAATTGACAAATGTTCAAGGGATATGAATAGGCAGTTCTCAGATGAAGAAATCAAAACTATCAATAGCCACATGAAAAAGTATTCAAAACCCTCCTGATTCAAGAAATGCAAATAAAAACAACTCTGAGGTACTACCTTACATCTAGCAGATTGGCCAATATGGCAGCAAAGGAAAACGATAAATGTTGGATGCAATGTGGCAAAATTGGGACCCTAATACACTGCTGGTGGAGTTGTGAATTAATCCTACTATTTTGGAAGGCAGTTTGGAATTATACCCAAAGGGTGCTAAAAGATTGTCTGCCCTTTGATCCAGTCATACCACTGCTGGATTTGTATTCCAAAGAGATAATAAGGAAAAAAGACTTGTCCAAAAATGTTTATAGCTGTGCTCTTTGTGGTGGCAAAAAAAAATTGAAAAATGAGGGGTTGTCCACCAATTGGGGAATGGCTGAAAAAATTGTGGCATCTGGTGGTGATGAAATACTATTGTGCTAAAAGGAATGATGAAATGGAGCATTTATATGTGAACTGAAAAGACCTCTAGGAATTGATGCAGAGAGAAATGAGCAGAACCAGGAGAACATTGTACACAGAAACTGAAACACTGCAGCACAATCAAAGGAAACAAACTTTTCTACTAGTAGCATTGCAATGATCTAAGACAACGTCAAGGAAAGTATGAGAAAGAGTGCTATCCATATCCAGAGAAAGAACTGTGGGAGTAGAAAAGCAGATGAAAAGTGTATGATTGATCACATGATTTGATGGAGATATGATTGGGGTTTTGGCATTAAAAGATCACTTTATTGCAAATATTAATAATATGGGAATAGGTTTTGAACAATGATATATGTATAACCCAATGGAATTGCCTGTCAGCTTAGGGAAGGGGAAGGGAAGGGAGGGAAGAAGGATGGGAAAAATCATGAATCATAACCATAGGAAAATATCCTAAATTAATTAATTAATTTTAAAAGAACAGTAGCAAGTAAGTTGACTTAATCAATATATATGTAAACTAAAGTAAAATGAGCAATTTTTAATGTCCATTATTTTCCTATAGCTAAGCATCCATCCATATCCATATATTCAATATTTTCACCATTTTAAAAGGACATCAAACTTTTTAAGTAATTGCCTGAAACTTAAGATTAGATAAGGTGAGTCAAAGAGAGGGAGAGAGAGGGAGAGAAAGGAAGAGGGTGGGGCACAGTTTTCTTTCTATAAAGAGGAGAAGAACAAGAACAAGAAGAGCAAGAACAAAAACAGGAACAAGAATCACTTACAAAATACTGTAATGTTTCAGTATTCTTTAGATATGTTATTTCATTTAATTTGATCCCCACAATAAACCTTTGAGCCAGCTACCATTATCCTATTTTTATTCATGTCTCTGAAGTCAAGGGAAGTTAAGTGACTTACTCAGACTTTAAGGGATGATTCAAATTGAAGCATTTCTAATGAAAAACAAAAGATAAATAAATATAATTTAAGGAGACTATAGCAATCCATTTAGGTGATGAAAAAACTGGATTCATACCAGGGATGAAAGGGTAGCTTAACATGGGAAATAGAATAATTAAAAATACAAACATCAAAAACATAATTATCTAAATAATTCAGAAAAACATTTTTTTGCAAAATAGAGTAGTACTTTCTTATACTTAAAATTACATGAGATGTGCTTTAATGTGATCAAAGCCCTAACATTTTTATTAAAATGCAAGTTTCTTTTGTGTAGGTATTATTTTCATTATTTATAATCTTATCCAAAGTGCCTAGTACATGACTTGTTAGAAAGTTGGTACTTATTAAATACTTGTTGATTTATTCATTAATTGATCTGTAGTGAATAAACCTTTGAAGGTTTATTCCAAATACAAGCATGAAAGAACCAAAAATGTTTTCTTTTTTATTATTACTTAGTAGTTCTAGAAAAGTTATCAATCTCTTTAAGACAAGATAATAAATCACATAGGAAAAGAGAAAACAATTGATCTTTATTTCAGAATGATATATTTAGCTAACCCCAGAAAATCAACAAAGAAAGTAAATTAATTAATTATCTTAGTAACGTAGCAGGAAATAAAATATATACAAAAAATTGACATTCCTATACAGTCATAACATTATCCAGGAAAAGAATGAGAAATTCCAATAAGTAAAGTTTATTGTGTTTAAATGTATTTAAAGACCTGAGAATTCCTTCTCTGAGACTCTGGCATTTCTTTACCTTGGACAAGTTATTTGACCTCTCTCAGGTTCAGTTTCCTAATCTACAATATTGGTTTAATAGGGGGCAGCTGAGTAGCTCAGTGGATTGAGAGCCAGGCCTAGAGATGGGAGGTCCTAGGTTGAAATCTGGCCTTAGACACTTCCCAGTTGTGTGACCCTGGGCAAGTCACTTGACCCCCATTGCCTAGCCCTTACCACTCTTCTGCCTTGGAAGCAGTACATAGTATTGATTCCAAAATGGAAGGTAAGGGTTAAAAAAAATTGGTTTAATAATAGCAGCTATCTTTTAAGGTTGTTGCGGAGATCAAATTAGATAACATATGTAAAGCACTTTCCTAACCTTAAAGTGTTATGAACATAAGTTATTTCTATTATTAAGGTTCAGACTTGTCCTCTGAGTGTATCCGAGCTAGGTACCTACATCTCTCATTGCAATTAATTCACAGATATGAGTCACAAGGCACTCATGACTGATGTTTTTCTGTCTCTCATAGTAAAGTGATTCAGTCATACTCCCTTCTCTTTTAATTCTAAATTTAAAGGAGATATTTCTTTAGCTTCATCAGTTCCCCAATCTTAATATTCAAAAGCATCCATGATCACATTACACCAGGTCCTGTCACAAACTGATTCTAAAGGAGGAGAGAAGCAAAATAGGGAGAGAGGGAGGGAGGAATAAAGAGAGGGAAAAGGAAGAGAGTAATGACGGAATGAAAAGAAGGAGATTAGGAGAGGAAGAGGAAGGTTAGTAAGGAGATTCAACATATCAGAATTCCCTCCTTTGTTCAATCTTTCAGTCCTTTCTAGGATGGGGAGAGAACACTTCTAGACTAGGACTGCAATTCAAAGAATTCTGTTATATTTCATAACTTTACCTTCTTCCACAAGTAAACAATATGAAATCTTTACATCATTTATAAATAAACAGGAACAAAATAATTGAGTAGTTCTTCTTACTCCCTACAAAATATATTCATTTATCATTCAACCCAAACAACATTATCATTTCCTGGTGCTTCTTGCCACCAACATGACTAAAAGGTCCTTTTTGTTGTTTCCAGTATTTTCTTTCAGTTCATTTATAAGATTTGTCTTTATTTTCTCTCCTACAGAAACTGCAAAAAGATAAAGGAGAAACAGGCACATATGAAAAATACAGAAGAGCCCATTATATTTGTTAGGGTACTCTGAAAAGTAAGTGAGCAAATAAGTAAATATAAAAATAAATAAAGACACAAAGACACTTTTCACCAACCAAACACTCTCCATTGACTTTGGACTAGGAAAATGCAAGCAACTCAGAGACATCTGATGAAGGATTGACAATGTCCATATTGTCTGATCCTTTGTGGCATTGCTTTTATCTGTCAGCCACAGGATCTTCTTTAGTCAGTTGACTTCCTGTCTGACAAACATATTAAAGATGTTTCTAATCTTCTTTCCCTGGATGATTTGTGTGTCAAATCTCTCCACACAGGAGCTCTCTAATTTGGAAATTACTCATTAAGTAATCCCAATGCCAGAAATTCAAATCTCAGATTGGAAAAGTGGCATCATAATCATCCCAACTCATTTACCTTTGATACATTTTTCTTCTGAGAATATACATGAGACTAAGTATAAAATGGAAATTCCATTGGATGAATTTCAATGATATTGCATAAGAAGTTTATTCCAATTGGAGTTAGTCCTCACTAATACCCTGTGATATTGCCATAAAACTGGGAGCTAGGTCAGAAATTGCAGATATTCAATCAAGCCAGGGTGAGTGTTCTAGATAACCCCATTGAGAAGGAATCATTGAAAGTGTGTGAGGGAGAAGATGAAATGGTTTTCCTCTCCCTATATTTGACCAGAGGAGAACTTCAGAGTTTCAAAAGGCTACTTTAAAATAAATAATAATTTGATATACCTGGGTTGCAACTTCCTTATCTCTAAAATGAGGGAACTGGATCAGATGGCCTCTGGTATCTCTTTAAGCTATAATGTTCCTATAGTGTGTTCTTAGACCCACAATGAACTCTTAGATCATTTCTCCTTTCTTCTTTGTGATAATTTTAAATTACCTGACAGAATTTTTATCTTTAAAAGTTTTTCTTCTCTCTTATACATACTTTCATTTTAATAGTCTCAGATCACATTATCATACTTAGCTTACTTTTTCAGTATAAAACTTTGCTTATTTTTAAAAATAATATATTCATTTAAATGTAGACAATTCATCAAATTCAGATCATCAAATGCCTAGACTGTGAATGTTTTCAATGGAAGACAGACTGGAAAGAAGCCATGAAAAATAAGCCAAAACAAGGATGAAAATGCCTCTTGACAGAGACTTGGACTAGATAGAAACCTTTTTTTAAGTCTGTGTGAAAGATTATCCAGAAGAAACTTAAAATAATTCTGTTCTTTGTACCAAGAATGAAGACTATTGTAAATAGAAACTTTGTAGTGAAAAAACAATGTAGTATCCTTCAAAATATTCCATTTGGAAGACTGGCTTGAACTGATATGTAGGGAAGAAAGTAAAATCAAAATATCAATTTGTATGATGTAACTTTAGTCTAATTAGTCTCTTAGAGACGGAATTTAAGATACAATATATATAATAGAATATTGGGAAGTACCATCTTTATTACCTGAATAAACATAAACAAAGCTATGAAATTACAGATCACTTGTGGGGATTCCATTCCCCTTGACAGAAAAAAAAATGCATTATAATGTGTTTTTTAATCTTCATTTTTCTTCTCTTTGCTTTCCTTCCATTTCCATCTAGTAATAAATTTGAGATGACTTTGGTTATCTGAAAGTCTTTCTAGGTTTCATTTAAACTGACTTTTTAGTTTTTTCTCCTCTTGCTTTTTGAAGTGATACTACTTATGTTCATCTATTATACTTTTTTTAAGACTTTAAGTACAAGTTTATATTTGAAAGTACTGATGCCTTTGGCAGCCATTTCTCCTGTTTGGCAAGAGAGTCAAATGTTTTCTTACTTAGCTGCTTTCTGAATTCTTTTGGTCTCCCTGCTGTAGTAATTAATTTACATTGGCTAAATTTCTGAATAAAATTATCATGTGGATGTTGATGTCTTTTCTATGGTCTATATACCATTTATGATGGAAAAGTACTTCCTTAAATAGTCAAGATTAAGTAGTTTCATTTTCCATTATATTTTTCTCATTATTCTTTTTTTTATTATTGCTTATTTATTTTTTATTATTACTTACTTTTAACTCTGAACTAGTTATCTGAGTATGTGCAAGTCTTGGATTCAGTGTTAACTACCAAATTAATAAAAAGCCTTTTCACAGGAGTAACAATCATGAATTCAGACAAAGTTAGGGCAAAAATAGAGCTAATTAAGAGATAATGGAGGAAATTGCATCTTGCTAAAAGTTACTATACACAATGAAGTAATATCAATACTAAATACGTATGTTCCAAATGATATTGCCTCCAACTTTTTAAAGAAGAAATTAAATCAGTTTCAAAGGGAAATAGACAGTAAAACAAAATGAGTGAGGGACCTCAATTTCTCGCTTTGAGATCTAGATAAATCAAATTAAAAAAAAATAAACAAGAAAGAATTAAAGGAAGTGAATGAGATTTTAGAAAAAAATAGAACTAATAGATCTGTGGAGAAAAATGAATGGCTATAGAAATAAAATATAACTTCTTTTCAGTAATACATGGTTCATACACAAAAAACAAGCAAGTATTAGGGCATAAAAATACAACCAAATGCTGGAAAGCAGAAATAATAAATGCACCTTTTGGGGATAATAACAATATAACATATAATAACAATAACAATAAAATTATAATCAATAATGGTCTCTGGAAAGACAGATAAAAATCATTTGGAAACTAAATGATTTAATGCTAAGGAGTTGTATTGAAGAACAAATTATTTTAAAAATCAATAATTTGATTAAGGAGAATGACAATAAGGAGACAATATATCAAAATATATGGGATACAGCCAAAATAGCACTCAGAAGGAAATTTATATTTCTAAATACTTACATCAATAAAATAGAGAAAAAGCAATCAATGGATTAGGTATGCAACTAAAAAAAACTGGGCAGCTGAACCAAGCATTGTGGAGACCTTAGGTCTTGGAGAGACACAGAAGATGCCACATGGGCTCATCCATTGCATTCTAGGCAATCACCATCTTCCTTATTTTTATCTTGTCACTGTGCTTTGATAACTCTGGAAGGAAGAATGAGGCTAATGACTTTAACCAACTCTGCCTCACTTAAGTAAACTTCACCTGCAAATCATATATATATAACCCAATTATGTCAATGATCCTTTTTTAAAATGAAGGACATGACTTCCAGGTAAACATGGCAGAAATCTAGACGTTAATAGCTTCCTCTCCCCAGCACCCAACAAAATAGACTACCTTAAAAGAACATAAAAACCATCTTTAGAATATCAGAGGGACTCTACAGTAGGGCGCAGCACTGAAGGTACATGGGGGTTGAGCATTTTCACAACTTAAGAAGGAGAAAAACCCAACCATGAACTGAGCTACCCTCCCCCACCTCATCTACGGAATCAGAGATGGGACCAGCTCGACCACCAGAGACAATGAGTGAGTGAGGGACATCCCTGGAGTGAGTGGGAGGCACACCAGGGTCCTTGGGAACTGAGTAGGTCTGACTAGGAATGCCAGGGATCTACCCCTGAAAGCAGTTACACAGGAGATCCCTGAGCATTGGAGAGCACAAACCCTGGGCTCTCTAGCAAACTGTAGAGGCTGCAGAGACACCAGAGCTTGCCTGAGGCAAAAGCCCCACTCTGTAACTCCACAGAAAGCCTGCCCATCTCACTCAGATTTCTTACTAAAAAGGAAAGGGAAAACCACCAAAGGGGTGGGTCAATGTGCCCAAGACCAACCCTCCAAGAGAAACAGGAAGAAAGTGACTCTTGAAAACTTTTACAGAGGGAAAACCCAGGTTACAGGGGAAAAAGAGGATGAAATTCAAACAAAATCAAAACCTTCCCAAAAAAATGGAAATTGCCCACAAGAACTCAAATTGGAGCTTATCCAAAAGAGAGAAATAATTTTATTCATTTATTTATTTATTTATTTATTGCTTTTAAACATTATTATATTTGGACATTTTCAAACATTATTCACTGGAAACAAAGATCAATTTCTTCCCCCCCCCCCCCCACTTTTCCCATGGCCGACTTGCGATTCCACTGGGTATCACATGTGTTCTTGATTAAAACCATGTTGTTCTTTTTGCATTAGTGTTCATTTAGAGTCTCTCCTCAGAAATGTCCCCTCAACTCCTGTAGTCAAGCAATTGCTTTTCCTCGGTGTTTTTACTCCCACAGTTTGTCCTCTGCTTGTGGGTAGTGTTTTTATCTCCTTGATCCCTGCAGATTGGTCAGGGATATTGTATTGACACTAATGGAGAAGTCCATTACGTTCGATTATACCACAGTGTATCAGTCTCTGTATACAATGTTCTCCTGGTTCTGCTCCTTTCCCTCTGCATCACTTCCTGGAGGTTGTTCCAGTCTCCATGGAATTCCTCCACTTTATTATTCCTTTTAGCACAATAGTATTCCATCACCATCATATGCCACAATTTGTTCAACCATTCCACAGTTGAAGGGAATCCCCTCATTTTCCAATTTTTGGCCACCACAAAAAGCGCAGCTATGAATATTCCTGTACAAGTCTTTTTCCTCTTTTTTCCTCTTTTTTTCTCTTTGGGTTACAAACAAGCAGTGCTATGACTGGATCAAAGGGCAGACAGTCCTTTATCCCCCTTTGGGCATAGTTCCAAATGACCCTGAAGAATGTCTGGATCAATTCACAACTCCACCATCAATGAATTAATGTCACTACTTTGCCACATTCCCTCCAGCATTCATTATTCTCCTTTGCTGTCATGTTAGCCAGTCTGCTATGTGTGAGGTAATACCTCAGACTTGTTTTGATTTGTATCTCTCTGATTATAAGAGATTTAGAACACCTTTTCATGTGCTTATTAATAGTTTTGATTTCTTTATCTGAAAACTGCTTATTCATGTCCCTAGACAATTTATCAATTGGTGAATGGCTTGATTATTTGTAAAATTGATTTAGCCCTTTCAAAATTTGAGTATTAAACCTTTGTCAGAGGTTTTTGTTATGAAGATTGTGAATTTGTGGCTTCCCTTCTGATTTTAGTTACATTGGTTATGTTTGTACAAAAGCTTTTTAATTTGATGTAGTCAAAATTATTTATTTTGCATTTTGTGACTCTTTCTAAGTCTTTCTTGGTTTTAAAATCTTGCCCATCCCAAAGATCTCACATGTATAATATTATATGTTCATCTAATTTACTTACACTTTCCTTCTTTATGTTCAAGTCATTCACCCATTCTGAGTTTATCTTGGTGTAGGGTGTGAGGTGTTGGTCCAAACCTAATCTCTCCCACACTGTCTTCCAATTTTCCCAGAAGATTTTATCAAATAGTAGATTTCTGTCCCAAAAGCTAAGGTATTGGGGTTTGTCATAGACTGTCTTGCTGAGGTCATTTACCCCAAGTCTATTCCACTGATCCTCCTTTCTGTCTCTTAGCCAGTATGAAATTGTTTTGATGACCACTGCTTTATAGTATAGTATGAGATCTGGGACTGCACGTAATCCTTCCTTTGCATTTTTTTCATGACTTCCCTGGATATCCTTGATCTTTTGTTCTTCCAAATGAACTTAGTTGTGGTTTTTTCCTAATTCAGTAAAAACATTTTTGGTAGTTCAATAGGTATGGCACTAAATAAGAAAAGTTAATTTGGGTAGGATTGTAATTTTTATTATTATTATAGCTCGTCCCACCCATAAGCAATAAATGTTTTTCCAATTGTTTAGGTCTAATTTTAAATGTGTGGAGAGTATTTTTTAGTTGTGTTCATATGGTTCTTTTGTTTGTCTCGGCAGATGGATTCCTAAGTATTTCATAATATCTAGAGTATTTTTAAATGGAATTTCCCTTTCTAATTCTTGCTGCTGAAATGGGTTAGAGATATATAGAAATGCTGATGACTTATGCGGGTTTATTTTGTATCCTGCAACTTTTCTAAAATTGTTGATTATTTCAACTAGCTTTTTTGTTGATTCTCTAGGATTTTTTTAAGTAGACCATCATATCATCCACAAAGAGTGATAGCTTGGTCTCCTCATTGCCAATTTTAATACCTTCAATTTCTTTTTCTTCTCTAATTGCTACTGCTAGTGTTTCTAGTACTATGTTAAATAATAGAGGTGATAATGGGCATCCTTGTTTTACTCCTTATCTTAATTGGAAGGCTTCTAGTTTATCCCCATTGCAGATGATGTTTGCTGTTGGTTTTAGATATATAATGTTTATTATTTTTAGGAAAGGCCATTCTATTCCTATACTTTCTAGTATTTTCAATAGGAATGGGTGTTGTATTTTATCAAAGGCTTTTTCTGCATCTATTGAGATAATCATGTGGTTTTTGTTGGTTTGTTTGTTAATATGGTCAATTATGTGGATGGTTTTCCTAATATTGGACCATCATTGCATTCCTGGTATGAATCCTGCCTGGTTATATTGAATAACCCTTGTGATGAGTTGATGGAGTTTTTTTGCTAGCATTCTGTTTAAGATTTTTGCATATATATTCATTAGGGAGGTTGGTCTATAATTTTCTTTCTCTGTTTTTGACCTGCCTAGCTTTGGGTTCAGTTCCAATTTTGTGTCATAAAATGAAGTTGGTAGTACTCCTTCTTCGCTTATTCTGCCAAATAGTTTGTATAATATTAGGATTAGTTGTTCTTTGAAGGTTTGATAGAATTCATTTTTGAATCCATCTGGACAATGGGGATTTATTCTTAGGGACTTCTTTGATGCATTGTTCAATTACTTTTTCTGATTTGGTGTTGTTTAGGTAATTTATTTCTTCTTCTGTTAGTCTAGGCAATTTATATTTTTGTAAGTATTCATCCATATCACCCATGTTGCCATATTAGTTGCCATATTATCGGGCATAATGATTTTTAATGATTGCCTTAATTTCCTCTTCATTAGAGATGAGGTTTCCCTTTTCATATTGGTTCCTATCAATTTGGTTTTCTTCTTTCCTTTTTTTTAATTAGACTGACTAGTACTTTGTCTATTTTATTTGGTTTTTCTAAGTACTAGCTTCTAGCCTTATTTATTAAATCATTAGTTCTTTGATTTTCAATTTTCTTAATTTCTCCTTTGATTTATAGGATCTCTAATTTAGTCTTCATATACGGATTTTTAATTTGTTCACTTTCCAATTTTTAAATTTGCATGCCCAATTCATTGACCTCTGCCCTCCTTAATTTGTTAATATATGAACTCAAGGATATAAATTTCCCCCTAAGCACTAATTTGGCTGCATGGATGTCTGTTCATTGTCATTTTCTTCAATGAAGTTATTGTTTCTATGATTTGTTCATTAACTAACCAGTTTTGGAAAATCGTGTTGTTTATTTTCTAATTAATTTTTGAGTTAGCTCTCCATGTACCCTTATTAATTATTATTTTCATTGCACTGTGATCTGAGAAAGTTGTATATATTATTTCTGCTCCTTTGCACTTGTTTGCAATGTTTTTATGCCCTAATACAAGGTCATTTTTTTGTGAATGTACCATATACTGCTGAAAAGAAGGTATGTTCCTTTCTGTCCCTATTTATTTTTCTCCACATGTCCACTAACTCTAATTTTTCTATGATTTCATTCATTTCTCTTACCTTTTTCTTATTTATTTTTTTGTTTGATTTATCTTGTTCTGATAGAGGATGGTTCAGGTCTCCCACTAGTATAGTTTCTCCTTTAGAAGATGGAAACCTTCTGGCAAGAAAAATGGGAAAAATTTCAGAGAGAGGTCAACAGTCTGATAGACAAGAACTCCCAATTGGAGAAACAGCTAGAAGCCTCAAAAAGCAGGGCAGACCAAACTGAAAAGGAAATCCAGTCTTTAAAGTCTAGAATTAAGCAACTGGAAGACAATAATCTTGCAAAACAGCCAGAATTAATAAAGCTAAGACAAAAGATGGATAAAATAGAAGAAAACATAAAATATCTCACTGACAAGGCAATAGATCAGGAAAACAAAGGAAGGAGAGATGATTTGAGAATCACTGGTCTACCTGAAAAACCAGAGATAAACAAAAATATTGACACCATAATACAAGAACTCTTTGAAGAAAACTGCCCTGAAACCCTTGAACAATGGGGGAAGATAGAAATTGAAAGTGTTTATAAAACACCCTCTATAATAAATCCCCAAAAGACAACTCCCATGAATTTTATTGCCAAATTCAAGAGCTTCCAAGCTAAGGTGAAAGTTTTACAAGAAGCCAAAAAAAAAACAATTCATATATCAAGGAGCATCAATCAGGATGACACAAGACCTGGCAGCTTCCACCCTGAAGGACTGCAAGGCCTGGAACACGATATTCAGAAAGGCAAGAGAACTGGGTCTTCAACCAAAAATCCCCTATCCATCAGAACTGAATATATACTTCCAAGAGAAAGTATGGTCATTCAACAAAATAGAAGATTTCCATGTATTTGTAAAGAAAAGACCAGAATTCAGTGGAAAGTCTGATATCCAAACACAAAGAGCAAGAGAAACATGAAAAGGGAAATATGAAAGAAAGGGAAAAGGAGAAAAAAATTTTTTTTCTTTCATTCAAACTCTCTTCTAGAAGGACTACATTTAGATCAAATTATATATATATTAATATATGAGGAAATTGTTATGTGTAATACACAAAAATTGTATGAATTATTAGAGTAATTAGAAGAATCACTTATAGGGAAAAATTGGGGAATTAAGCTTATATGGAGGGGAAAAAAAGAAAAAGAGAGGGGGGAATCAATGATGGTACCAAGATATACTTGAAGAAATAGAAATAAATTAAATTGAATAATCTTTGTCACACAAAGATACACATGGGAAGGGGAGGGGAAGAATTCTCTTATAAGAAGGAGAGGAAGAGAGTGCTAATTGGTGTTAAACCTTACTCATTGGGATCTTGAATTCTATCTTATCCAAGAGGGTAAGGGAGAAGGGAAAACTAAGGGATATATGGGGAAGGGAGTACAAAAAGGGAGGGAAGGAGAGGGGGGAGGGAAATTAACAGCCCCCCCAAAAAAACAAAAAAGAACAAAAATGAAGAGGCCAGAAAGGAAAGCATAGCAAGGGAGGGGACTAGGGAGACTGATTTAATGTTAACCACTAGTTTAAAAGGTTATAGCAAAAGAAGAAAGGTCAGAATTAGGGGAGGATATCAAAATGCTGGGGAATTCACAAGTGACAATCATAATTTTGAACATGAATGGGATGAACTCACCCATAAAATGTAGATGAATAGCAGAGTGGATTAGAATCCAAAACCCTACCATATGTCGTCTTCAAGAAACACACATGAGGTGGATAGATACTCACAAGGTCAGAATTAAAGTTTGGAGCAAGACCTATTTGGCCTCAACTGACAGAAAGAAGGCAGGAGTTGCAATCATGATATCTGACAAAGCCAAAGCAAAAATAGACCTGATTAAAAGGGATAGGGGAGGTAAATACATCCTGATAAAAGTGAGTATAGACAATGAGGAAATATCACTAATCAACATGTTTGCACCAAATGTATAGCACCCAAATTTATAATGGAGAAACTAGGAGAATTGAAGGAGGGAAGAGATAGTAAAACCATACTAGTGGGAGACCTGAACAAACCACTATCAAATGTAGATAAATCAAATGAAAAAAATAAATAAATAAGAAAGAGGTAAAAGATGTGAATGAAATCTTAGAAAAATTAGATTCAGTAGATATATGGAGAAAAATAAATACGGACCAAAAGGAATACACCTTTGCAGCAGCACATGCCACATTCACAAAGTTTGACTATACACTAATTCATAAAAACATGGCATACAAATGCAGAAAAGCAAATATAATAAATGCAACCTTTTCAGATCATAAGGCAATGAGAATAATGATCAGTAAGGGTACATGGAGAACCAAATTAAAAATCAATTGGAAATTAAATAATATGATACTCCAAAATTGGTTAGAGAACAAATCATAGAAACAATAATTTCATAGAAGAAAATGACAATGATGAGACATCCTTTCACACCTCATGGGATACAGCCAAAGCAGTACTCAGAGGAAAATTCATATCCTTGAGTATATTTGTTAAGAAATTAGGGAGGGCAGAAATCAATGAAATGCATATGCAAATCAAAAAACTTGAAAGTAAACAAATTAAAAACCTCCATATAAAACCAAATTAGAAATTCTAAAAATAAAGGGGAAAATTAATAAAATCAAAAGTGATAGAACTATTTAACTAATAAATAAGACTATAAACTGGTACTTTGAAAAAACAAACAAAATAGACAAAGTACTGGTCAATCTAACTAAAAAAGGAAAGAAGAAAAGCAAATTAAAAGTATCATAGTTGAATAGGGGGATCGCACCTCCATTGACGATGAAATTAAGGCAATCATTAAAAACTACTTTGCCCAATTATATGGCAATAAATATGCCAACCTAGGGGATATGGATGAATATTTACAAAAATATAAATTGCCTAGAATAAGAGAAGAAGAAATAGAATTTTAAATAATCTCATATCAGAAAAAGAAATCCAACAGGCCATTAAGGAACTGCCTAAAAAAATCCCCAGCCCCTGATGGATTCACAAATGAATTCTATCAAACATTCAAAGAACAGCTAATCCCAATACTATGCAAAGTATTTGACATAATAAGCAAAGAGGGAGTTCTACCAAGTTCCTTTTATGACACAAATATGGTACTGATTCCAAAGCCAGGCAGGTCAAAAATGGAGAAAGACACCTATAGACCAATCTCCCTAATGAACATAGATGTAAAAATCTTAAACAGGATGCTAGCAAAAAGACTCCAGCAAGTGATCAGAAGAGTCATCCACCATGATCAAGAAGGCTTTATACCAGGAATGCAAGGATGGTTCAATATTAGGAAAACCATACACATAATTTCTCATATCAACATGCAAACCAACAAAAATCACATGACTATCTCAATAGATACAGAAAAAGCCTTTGATAAAATACTAGAAAACATAAGAATAGAAGGGCCTTTCCTAAAAATAATAAAAAGCATATATCTAAAACCATCAAAAAACATCATCTGCAATGGGGATAAACTAGATGCATTCCCAATAAGATCAGGAGTGAAACAAGGATGCCCATTATCACCTCTATTATTTAATGTTGTTCTAGAAACACTAGCAGTAGCAATTAGAGAAGAAAAAGAAATTGAAGGTATTAAAATTAGCAATGAGAAGACCAAACTATCACTCTTTGCAGATTATATCATGATCTACTTAAAAATCCTAGGGAATCAACTAAAAAGCTAGTGGAAATAATCAACAACTTTAGCAAAGTAGCAGGATACAAAATAAACCCACATTAGTCATCAGCATTTCTATATATTTCCAACATACCTCAGCAGCAAGAACTAGAAAGAGAAATTCCATTCAAAATCACCTTAGACAATAAAAAATACTTAGGAATCTATCTGCCGAGACAAACACAGGGACTATATGAACACAACTACAAAACACTTTCCACACAACTAAAACTAGATCTGAGCAACTGGAAAAAACATTAACTGCTCATGGGTAGGATGAGCTAACATAATAAAAATAAACATCCAACCTAATTTATCTATTTATTTAGTGCCATAGCCATCAAACTTCCAAGAAACTTTTTTAGGGATTTAGAAAAATCCATAACAATGTTCATTTGGAAGAACAAAAGATCAAGGATATCCAGGGAAATAATTATGAAAATATGTGAAGGAAGGTGGCCTTGCAATCCCAGATGTCAAACTATACTATAAAGCTGTGGTCATCAAAACAATTTGGTACTGGCTAAGAGACAGAAAGGAGGATCGGTGGAAGAGATTTGGCATAAGGGACCTCAGCAAAACAGTCTATGACAAATCTAATGACCCTAGCTTTGGGGACAAAAATCCACTATTTGATAAAAATTGCTGGGAAAATTGGAAGTCAGTGTGGGAGAAATTACATTTGGACCAACACCTCACACCCTACACCAAGATAAACTCAGAATGACAGGCTGAATGACCTGAACATAAAGATGGAAACTATAAGTAAATTATGTGAACACATAATATTAAACATGTCAGATCTTTGGGAAGGGAAAGATTTCAAAACCAAGCAAGACTTATAAAGAGCCACAAAATATAAAGTAAATAATATTGACTACATCAAATTAAAAAGTTTCTGTACAAGCAAAACCAATGTAACCAAAATCATAAGGGAAATAACAAACTGGGAAACAATCTTCATAACAAAAACCTCTGACAAAGGTCTAATTACTCAAATTTACAAAGAGTTAAATCAATTGTACAAAAAAATCAGGCCATTTTGCAATTGATAAATGGGCTAGGGACATGAATAGGCAATTTTCAGTCAAATAAATCAAAACCATTAATAAGCATATGAAAAAAATGCTCTAAATCTCTTATAATTATAGAGATGCAAATCAAAACAACTCTGAGGTATCAACTCACACCTAGAAGATTGGCTAACATGACAGCAAAGGAAAGTAATGAATGCTGGAGGGGATGTGGCAAAGTGGGGACATTAATTCATTGCTGGTGGAGTTGTGAATTGATCCAAACATTCTGGAGGACAACCTGGAACTATGCCGAAAGGGCGATAAAAGAAAGTCTGCCCTTTCATACAGCCAGAGCATTGCTGGGTCTATATCCCAAAGAGATAATAAAGAAAAAGACACGTGCAAGAATATTCATAGCTGCTCTCTTTGTGGTGGCAAAAAATTGGAAAATGTAGGATGCCTTTTGATTGGAGAATGGCTGAACAAATTGTGGGATATTTTTGTTGTGGAAAACTATTGTGCTCAAAGGAATAATAAATGGAGGAATTCCATGGGGACTGGAACAACCTCCAGGAAGTGATGCAGAGCAGAACCAGGAGAACATTGTACACAGAGACTGATGCACTTTGGTACAAGCGAATATAATGGACTCCTTCATTGGTGGTAATGCATCGATCCTGAACAACTCAGAGGGTTACAGGAGAAAAAACACTACCCACATCCTGAGCAAAAACTATGGGAGTAAAAATACTAAAGAAAAACTACTGCTTAATGACATGGGTCGAATGGGATATGAATGGGAAAATAGACTCTAAATGAACCTCATATTGCAAATACTAACAACATGGAAAGAGGTTCTGATCAAGAACACATGCAATGTCCAGTCAAACTCTGTGTTGGCTATGGGAGGGATGATGGGAGCGATGGGGAAGGGGAGGTAGGAAATGAAAATGATTTTTGTAACCAAGGAACAATGTTTGAAATTTAAAATAATTTTTTAAAATGAAGGACAAACAATAGTATTTTATATTAGATATACTTTCTTTAAGAAAAGAATTGGTTGGTGATGGTAAGCAACAAATAATACCCCCCAATGAAAAAAGCTACATTTCATCATAGCTAATACACTATGAAATATGTATGCATACATTTTCATTATCTGTTATTGTTAATACATCATAGAGTTAGTAATGTTGCTGTATAATTAGTAATAGTAGCTAACATTTATACAGTAACTACTATTTGCCAGGCATTACTCTGAGTACCTTTTTTGAGATCAGATTTTAACTCAGTTCTTCCCGACTCCAAGCCCAGCATAATATCCATTATACCACTTAACTGCCTCTGTTTTAAACTTACAAAAAAAGTTTGAGAAAGAGAAAACAAAACAAACAAACAAAGTTCATGGGAAAATAGGTTTATTTTTTTAAATAAACATGGGTGGAGATACAATACTATCACATGTAATCAATTGTTAGTGTTTTGCAACATAATCTTTCTAATCAATGTGATTAATGAAGTAGTTATTTTTATGTTTATGATAATTTATGAGGTAATATCAGAATAACCCTCTTACTTGCTTTTGAATCTAATATGTAAAAACATGGGAAGCACATCAGAGGGAAAAGGATTGGTGTCTTTGTCTCTGAGAACAACAGAAAGATCCTGCTCAGCATCTAACACCATCACAAAATAGCTAGAGGGCATAGAATTGTTTCATGTGGTTTTAGGAAAACATTATTTCATGTGGAATATAGCAAAAGGCCTAGCTACATCTATAACAATACAAATGAAAGGCATGTTAGAAGACAGGAAAATGCAGGTCAAATAAGATAACCAACATTGGTTCTATATATAAAAGGTTAAAACATACATGTGTCATCATTGATACTAATAACTGAAAACTGTGAATGGCAAATTATATGTGGCATAAGTCACAATTATTACATTTGCCTTTATCAACTATTTTCTTATGGCAAAGTAATATGGATATTGTATTTTGGAAACTGACATATATTTAAAAATATGTTTTTAAACATTCTATTTAAATAATGAATAAATTATACATATGAATATATATATATAATGAACAATTCAATCAATCAAAAAGTATATATTAAGTTCTTATAATGTTGAAAGGATTGTCTTATTATTAGAAGGGACAGAGAAGAAAAATATTCCTTGCTCTCAGGGAGCTCACATTCGAATTGCTCAACATACGTTGCAGGTTTCAGCAGCAGGGCAGATGGAAAAGTACTAAGGTCCAAAGGGTTCAATGGCAAATTATGGGGTAATGAATTTTCTTTATAGTTATTTCCTTTTTGTTAAAGCATAAGTTTCTGATGTTGAACTATTTGACATTTCCAATAAATGTGGTAGAGCAAAATGTCTTCAATAATTATGTCATCTGAGGGGGCACCTGTAGAGGAAGAATCCAGGTTATACATACACAAAGGTTATTTCCATACTGGAGGTCTCTGAAAGCCAATTTCAAAGTGGATTTGGAGGGAAGTTCTTAAGGTTCTTGAACTTACCATCCATTGGTTATATTTAGTCATAGTTGGTGCTTTAAAGATGGAGTCAGGGAAAGAGAAAATGATACACTACAAAAAACTTAACAGAAATCTTGCTTTGTCTCTATAAGGCCAGAAGGTTATGATACTATTTATGGTGGAAAATGAAAAAGCTTATGGGAAAAGAGATTTCTGTGGAACCCTGTGGCATGGTCTCTAATCTTTAAGCCAAGGAAGAAATGAGAAAGGAACAAATTCACATTCTGTTTTCTGATTCATCCAAATGGTTTTAATTCCTTATCTTTAAGGCTGAATTGTTAGAGATAAAAGTAGCTTGAAAAAATATTTTAAAACAATCTCTTTCCTGGGACAATGTTATCTTAGGTTTTTAAGATCAAGAGAAAACTTAATATTTAATATAGAAAATGTGAAAGACATGTAAACTCTTGCATCATTGGTCACAGTCTTCTAGAATTTAAAGTTATACTGCTAAAGGAAGAAAAATATTTTAAATGGAAAAAATTAAATAATATAATATTGAATAATATCTTTTCAATAACCCAAAATTGTCTTTAAGAACATACCTTTGTGTGTTCTTCTTCAGGCTTTAAGGCTAAGTGCAAGTGAAGAATTTTTTTATGAAATGTTTTATTGATTATAAAGGAAATTAATTAGAAAATTGAAGATTTGGGATCCAAAGGAAAAAAAGTCAATGTGAAGTGGAAAAGTAAAGTATAAAATTATTATGAAATTGTCTAAATTATCAAGTTCCAGGAGCTGAAGCTGAAAAAAATCTTAAATTTTTAGAATCACAGATTTAGCTGTAATGAATCTTAAAGATTTTTAATCCAAATTCCTCATTTTATATATTAGGAAGCTGAGGATCAGAGCAGTTAAGCGATTTCTCAGATCTTGATGTCTAGTTAATGGAAGAATGAGGACAAAAATTTAAGTTATTCAACTTCTTTTTCAACATTCTTTCCATTAAACCATGTTACTAGAAAGAAAAAGAATAAAATGTTTGTAATGGAACTGAGAGGATGACTCATTTCTACCAAAAAAAAAAGTGGCTTCTAGCTCCATGTAATTAACAGTTATATTTTTCTTCTTAACCTTTGAAATAATATTTTTTAAAAAAATTATTAAGCAATTTGGTTTCAAGGTAACCAAATTATTAAGACTTGTTAGCAGGACACAACTTCTGCTCCATTGGTAAAAACCACTTTCAATAGCTGCAAGCATTGGATTTGTAAGGCTTCATGCTAGAAAAATAAGTTGTAACAAGACTGGACTGCAAAAATTGAACCCACTAGGTAAAGCAATAAACTGTATACAAATAAATAGTATTAATCAGCTAGTGCCAATTAAAAAAAAGTAAATGAAACTCTTAACTACATATATAAAACAATTGATGACTATTTAAAAGTTTTTATGTTTATACTAAGGAAATACAGTGAACCCTTATCCTTTCTGGATTTTTCATTTTTGATCTGAAATGTCCATTCTATGAACCTTCATTCATTCTTCAGATAAGACTTGTCCTTTCTAGTTATATCCTCTCTGGTACAGAACTAATTTTAAAAGAGAAGAAGAAAAGTAGATAGCCTATATTTTGTTGTTCTTAATATTTTCTAGAGTGACTACAAGTATATTTTCCCATGAAATGATTTTTTTAGCGAGAAAAAGGTGGCTCGGCCACTTCAAGCAGGAACCCTAGTCAAAAATATGTCCCATACATTTTCTACAATTGAATGTTCTTCTGCTGTTAACAATAAGCTTCTCTTTGGAGATACCATTATAATGCCAGAACATCCTAATAATTGGCTATTCACACATGAGTTCAGTTGCTCTGATTACAGTATCAAAGGTTCATATAGGTGAAGGGACTTTAAAGATCATTTATCTCAAATATAGAACCTTACAGATGAAGAAACTGAGGTCCCAAAACAAAGTGATTCAAATAAACTGACCAAGGGGGTTACTTGCTATGGCTTAGGCATCTTAAAACTGGTTTTCCTATTGCATCATATTTTTCCTCATATCAACAGAATTTTAATGGGCTTGTGTGGAAGTTGATAAGGAAGAAAAGAGAGAAGGTGAAAGAGAAAGAGAAGATATGCAAGAAGGTCAATCAGCCAAGAAACATTTTATTAATTGTTGCTATGTGGCAGAACCTGTGCTACATACATGGAATACACATATAAGTAGAAAAAGAACTCCTAATCCCATGGAGTTTACATTAAAATGTGGGAAGACAATCAAATATATCTCTTGAAAAGGGAATGGAAAGGAGGCAAAGGTAACAGGGATAGAGAAAGTCTAGAAAATAGCTTGAGATGGAATGCGACTAGACTAATCTAGCTTCTCTCCCGAAATAGAGATTCTAGGAGAAGCCCTAAAATCATAGTAGCAGAAGGTACTTCAAATATGTGAGCTCCATGATTACAGGGAGCTTCAGGATGAGGAGCTGGAATATGGTAGAGATTTTCAGAGTGAAAACTGGAGAGGTATGTGTAAGTAAATATCAGATGCATATGCTATTTAAATTCTTACCTTCTTGGTTCCAAATTATACCCTCCCTCTCAATATTTAATCATAGATTTAGCACTGGAAAGAGATATATGGGATACTCAGGAAGGACCAGTGTCTGCTCCCACAGTTCTTTCTCTGGATGGAGTTAGAGTTCTTTCTCATAAGTCCCTCAGAAATGTTTTGGATCATTGCATTGCTGCTAGTAGAGAAGTCCATTACAATTGATTGTGCCACAGTGCATCCGTCTCTGTGTTCTGCTCCTTTCACTTTGCATCAATTCCTGGAGGTTGTTCCAGTTCATATGGAATTCCTCCAGTTCATTATTCCTTTGAACACAATAGTATTCCATCACCAACATATACCACAATTTGTTCAGCCATTCTCCAATTGAAGGGCATCCCCTCATTTTCCAATTTTTGGCCACCACAAAGAGTGCAGCTATGACTATTCTTGTACAAGTCTTTTTCCTTATTATCTCTTTGGGGTACAAACCCAGCAGTGCTATGGCTGGATCAAAGGGCAGGCAGTCTTTGAAAGTCCTTTAAGCATAAGGAACTCCCTCTTAATCTTATTTCAATCTATTTTAGGTCTGCTAAGAACCAGTTCTAAATACAACTCACTATGTTATTCATACTTGTAAATTACCTCTAGAACCAATACCTTTTAAAAGCCCACAGTCTCTTGTACCCATAGGATTATCTCCCTATTTAGGAAATAAAACCTCTCTATTTTTTAGCCCCTACATAAAAAGAAAGAGAATCCCTTTATATGCTTCTCCATCATACATAGTGTTGCTATCTATAGGGCAATTCTAAATATAACACATACAGTCACAAAGGATATGAGAGAGTTAAGCCAAAAGAAAAGATTATTTCCAATAAGGTCAATCTACTTATTTGATAATTCAGTGCAGTAGTTTACTGAGCCTACTCATTATCAACACAAGTAACATTATCAGTTCTGAATAATTAAATTGAATTTCTGTTTATACTGTGGTCTGACATAGAAGAAAAAGATCAGAAAATTTGTTTAGTATGTAGACATACAAAAGTAGCAAAAAGAAAATAGCAAAAAACCACTTCAATATTAATAAGGGACTTGTTGCATCTTATTGCAATGATAATACAATGTATATTAAAACTTAATAGTTTTACCTACATTAAACCTCCCAACTCTAAGACTGCCTAAGTGTTGGCATGCTGGAATGGTCTCCCTCCTCACTTTCTACCATTTGGAATTCCTAGTTTCCTTTACTCATTCACTCAATAATTTATTTAGTGCCTTCTATATGCCAAGTACTCTGCTAAGTGTTTGTAAGTGCTGAGGATACCAAAAGAAGCAAAAACAGTCTCTGCCCTAAAGGAGCTCATATAATAGGGATGGAGGAAGAGCAAACATACATATTCAAACAAATTATGTACAGGATAAATATCAATTTATTTTAAATTTAATTTTTTTAATTTTAAATTTTATTTAATTTCATTTTATTTAATTTAAATTTAAATAAATTTAAAAAGGATAAAAAATACAAAGAAAACTAATGAAATTAGGATGAGTGATAATATCTTGACTTCCATGTGAATTGTATTTAAATGAGGCAAAGTTGCACAAAAATATCAGCCTCAATCTCTCTTCCAAAGTCATTGAAGTCCAGCGGCAAGGCAAAAGTCAGGATAACTGGTGATAGACTGGCATGTAGAGTATGGCTTTAGCATCTTTGATGCCTGGTCAAGCTCTAAGGGCCCCCCAATGCTTATTTCAGCTACTTTAATAGCCATTGGAATAAATTACTCTCA
The DNA here is from genome assembly GCF_027887165.1 of Monodelphis domestica. Lineage (NCBI taxonomy): Eukaryota > Metazoa > Chordata > Mammalia > Didelphimorphia > Didelphidae > Monodelphis > Monodelphis domestica. The sequence continues at coordinate 254,541,983 of NC_077233.1, forward strand.
TCTGCCACAAGAAGTATTCACAAGCTTAGGGTAGACATCGCCCTAGATCGCCAAGAGATTTAAAGCCTGTCAATTACCCTAAACCTGTCAATTAGTCTGTCTTCAGAGATAGTTTTAGTGGGGTGTGATCATTACACATGCTATAGCCTCTTAAAACCTCAGGTGAGAAATGGGTGACAGGTGGACACCAAAAATCACAAAGCAACTTGAAAAGGGCTCAGCATGCCCTCTCAGCATCAGTGTATGTCCTCCTTGAATTCCAAAGTAATTAAAAGAGGAAAAGCATTTAGAGAGATTGGGAAAGGTTTCCTGTAACAGTGGAATTTCAGATGCCCAGTTAAAGTGTCCACTTTTTCTAAATAACTTTGATAATTTCTATATTTGTTAGATATGCTTCATTTTGTAATATCCTATATTTAGTTATCTGTGAGCATATATTCCCCCAAAAAAGGTAAGCTACTTGAAATCAGGGATTACCTTACATTTGCATAACCAAAGCCTAACAGAGTACCTGGAAAAATTATAACTTAATAAGGCCTGTTTGTTGATTGGTTGAAACCTTTGAAACTAAAGGAAACCTTTTGCCTTCAAAGAAAATATGGAAATCTGAAGGTAGCATCTTAAGAAGTTGAGTTCAATTGTGAACACATTGAGTTCAGGATAACCATGAGATATCCAAAAGTAGATGTTCAACAGCTAGTTCAGGGCACTAAACTGAGACTCAGGGGAATGATTAAGAATGGATTCAAAAATTAACAAGTCTCTCTAAAGGGAAACATTTTAGAATAAGAAGGTAGATAAAGAGTCAGAATATTCAAGATTTAATTCTGGCATGACCTGCGTCCATGAGGAAGTTACTTAGATCTCTAGAGCTGCTTCCTCATTTATTTGTTTGTCTTAATGAGAGAATTTGACTCTATGATTTCTAAGGAATATTACAGATGTTCTTCTATAATTTTCAGAGATGATACATGAACCCACAGAAGCAGATGGGATCAAGAAAATGCTAGTGAGAGAGGAGAGATGAGGACCCATGATAAGCATCAGGGTAAGTTCTCCTTAATACATTGAAGATAAGGGGCATAGGTGGAATAGATGATTCAATATTGGTGTCTGAAAAGGGGTGGTTAGAGATGTTGCATCTAGGGTGAAGTGATGATCAATAGTATAAAAAACTACAAAGAGGTCAAAGAAAATGAGTGATAAAATATTGTTATTTTTGGCAATTAAGAAAATTGTTGAGCCCCTAGAGAAAGCAGTTTCACTAACGTGGAAAAATATATTGCAAGGGGTTGACAAGGTCACTGTTAGATAGAGTCAATTAAATATAGATTATCTTTCAAGGACTTTGACAGTGAAAGAAAGGAAACATACAGGAAAGATAAGTAACACGGTAAAATGATAGTTTGTGACTTTGTTTAAATTTCACTTCTTAAGAGAATAAAGTAAAACTTACCATGTCTATAGGGGGTAGGGAAATAACAGGTATATAAAGGTTAAAGAACAAGCAAACCACATTTGTTTGTTGAATTAAATTTCTGTATCTACCAAAGTATCCAGTACAGTGATTTACAGCACTAAATCAAGCAACGCTAAACAAATTGGAATTATGAAACAAAAATTACTGTTTTACATTCTCTTTCATTCAGAGCTACTATCTGAAATATATTCCAAGGAAATTATTTGCTAGAAGAAAAGAGATATATAATTTTAAAAGTTAAATTTTAAAAAAAATTTAAGTATAAATTTTAAGTTAAAACAGTATTTGTTCTGAAAAAAGGAAATAACTATCCTTTTACTTGAGAATGGCTCAACAAATTATGGCAAATCAATATGCCTATAAAATGATACAGACTAAAGAAAACAATGCAAAGAGAAAATTATATGTAATAACTACAATAATATAAATACAGTAAACATGGAGAAATAGCAAAATTCTGACAAACAGAATGATCAAAATTAATGTCACATTGTTCCAATTGGAGCACACATTCCTCCCTTTTGGATATAATCAGTAAACTTTTCCAAGGAACTTTTTGAATGAGATATTTGAATTTGGGGTGGAAAGTAATCTCTTGTTTTAGTAAAACTTTAGAACAGGAAGGAAAGATTTCTTGTTTTTGAATAGATCTTTTACCTATAATTCCTCAGGCTTTGTTTTATTTAAAGAAAAAATTAACCTTTTCATCTACAAAGAAGAATCAAGAAATAAATATATTAATCTTTCAATAATCACAAGAGTTTATTATCAAATCTTTTTGTATGACACTGCTTTGTGCAATTTAAAGAGAAGACCAATTATACATAATATAGTCATCAGAGGTTATTTGGAAATACTTGTATTTTTATTTTTGTTGTTTTAACTAATTATCTTATAATCATAAATTACTGCCTATTGAATAGATTGTTTCTTTTTTATGTTATACAGGTTATGAAAATATGAACATTAATAAAAAACATGGAAAATTGATAATCTGTATTGTAACTGCCCCTTCAGTAACTCCTGGTGCCTTCCAAGCAAAAGGAAAAATGAACATAAAGAGAAAATAATGATTCTTAATGTTTGACTCACAATTTCTCTTCCTTCCCTTATCCTGCCAAATTAAAGTAAAATGGCTTCCTGATTTTGAGGATTATCAAATAAAATAAATTTTAAACCCTTACCCTCCCTTTTAGAATCAATATAAAGTACTATTTCAAAGACAGAGAAGTGAAAGGCCTAGAGAAGGCGGGGTAGAGGATGATTTCCCCAGGGTCACACAGCTAGGAAGGATACGAGGTCAGATTTGAACCCAGAACCTCTTAGCTCTAGGCTTGGCTTTCAATCCGCTGGGGCCCCTAGCTGCTCCAAACTAATTTCTATAGGTTTCATCTACCCACATAAGTATGAACAGAAACTCGCGTCCTAAAAGAATAGTTTGGGTTTTTTTCAACATATTGATCTGACAGTTGAAGCACAGATTAGGCTTAACATATACAGGTATGGTTACACATTTTCTTCATTGAAAGTATAATGACTTCTGTGATAGCAGCATATATGGTTCTCTAATAACCATTAGAATCATTAATTCATTCAACAAGCATTTATTAAGCATCTATACACCAGATGTTTTGAAAGGCACTAGAAATACAGAGGCAAAAATAATGGCCCCTGCCCTTTAAGAAGCTTACATTCTAAGGGGAGAGAAGTAAGTATAAAGATAAATAAATATGAAATATATACAAAAAATGCAAAGTTGTTTGATGGGTTGGAAATACATCTTTTAGGAAGTGAAATTTGAGCTAAGCTTGGATGGAATCTAAGGGCTCCAAGAGGCTGATGTGACATTCCAGGAGTGAGGGACTGCCTAGGAAAAGGAAGGCATAGAGATGGGTAATGTAATATCATGGATAGGGAACACTAAAGAGGCCAGTTTGGTGGGGATTTTAGGGTGTATGAGAGGCAATAATGTGTAATTAACTTGAAGAAAAAAGTTAGCTCCCAAATGACACATAGATTTGTATGTTTTCCTGACCTAGGTGAAGAAATGAGGGCTTTCCATCAACCTCAACCCCCCCCCCAACACTAACATATTATTTACTCTCTTGAGTTCTTATCTTCTGTAGGAGAATTACTTATTCAATTTCTGAAAGAATTATACTCCCACCTACTTGACATGGCCTTTCCTTCATATTTCAACACGCTGGGTTAATCATGAGTTTCTTCTCAAATGATTATTACATTAGTAAACACTTTAATCAGATTAGATAAAAGTTTAAAACTAGAAAGCAAATAAAGGCATTATGGGTGCATAATGCTCTCCCTTCATTCTAGGTATAACACAGTGGCAATAAAAATGCAAATCGGGTTGGTATCCATTTCTCTCACTGAAGGTCATGTCACAATCTGAGGCGTGTAGTATCTGGTCATAATTGTCCTAGCCAGAGAGAGGAACAATTTAGGCTCATAATAGGTATGGCAGTCTGAATGTTAAGAGACTCTTTTGCTCTGATTTAGAAGCAGTGCTTTTACAGCATCTCGAACTTTGAATTAGACTAGATTGCATTTTTCTGTGAGAATTTCCCATCTATATTATAAACCTTGAGTTGGACTTCTCACTGCTGTTATATTCAACATGATGTCAGGACCTCCTTGTAAGGACACATAATAATCACAATAAATAATAATAAAGATAACAAGGCTCAAAGAATTAGCAGATTTATTTGCAAGTCAAAGAACACAAAAAGATTCATAATGGAGTCCATAAAAGTAGTCTTTCTCACCAGTGTTTATCTTGCCCCAGTCAGAGTTATTTTAAATGTTCTACCACACTGGCTCCTCTAGTTGCCTTCACATAATCACTCTGACTACTTCCTAGTTCAGACTTCCTGCTGCTTTTTTTAATCTTCTGAAAATCCAAGAATATAATGGAATTTAAAAGGCTAGGAAATCCACTACTCCCTCATTTTACAGATGAAGAAACTGAGGATAATCAAAGTTGAGTGATTGGCTCATGGTAATAAAGCTATTGAGTATCTAACATGCATTTTGAACCCAAGTCATCTGAATTTCAAGTCTAGGGGCCTATATACTATACCTGTGTTGGTTGGTGAAGATATGGCACATGTGCCCTAGCAACAGGATAGGGCTGCTTCAATTCCCCTCTCCACCACAACTGGGGAATTTTTTGCATGCTTCTATCCTCCACCCAACAGATCAAGGCAAGCACTTCCTCCTTCCACTCTCTGTAGGTGGCTTGAAGATAGTTTGGGCACATGATCTCTAAACGGTTTCCCAATACTGCACTATACCAGGCTTTCTCACACAAATTACACTAACCGCTTCTTCCAATCATATTACCTTTCTATATCACCAATAGTATGTCACTTTGCTTACATCTCTCCATAGCTCCTAGCAGGCAGCATCTGATATTTTCTTCTTTGCAAGATACTATACTATATATTACAGCATCTTCAGTTCTTAGCTCCCAGCTTTCATCAATTTTCTTCTTTCCTTAGAAACTATTCTCTATCATAATCTCCAAGGGAAGGCCATTTTAGAGCCCCTTGCTTGATAAAATGCATTTATGGCTCAAAGATGAGAGCAGGATGTTTCAATTTTCAGATGTCTTTATTCCCTCCTTCTGTGACCTCTGACTTCACTGAAGCATTCTCATCTGTCAAGATCCCTTTCAGTCCTCATAGCTCCCGTTAAATCCATGATATAGATATCTAGATATGCACACATCCGATTCAATGTAAATTATGACCCTAGGTGTCCTTTTCCTGAGTAACTGGGTGATGCAATTTTTCATCTCTCAGTGTCTCCTGTAAATCTAATGTTTCAGAACAGCATTTTGGTCCCTATCCTGTTGCCTTTTAATCCTCTAATAGTGTCTCTGGACAGATGGGTGGTATAGTGGATAGAATGCTGAGTCTAGGTTAAGGAAGACACAACTTCTTAATTTCACATCTGGCCTTAGACACTTATTAGCTGTGTGACTCTAGGTAAGTCACTTAGTTCTGTTTGTCTGTTTCCTCATCTGCAAAATGAACTGGAGAAGAAAATAGCAAACAACTCCAGTATCTTTGCCAAGAAACCCCAAATGGGGTGACAAAGAGTGTCTGAAACAACTGAACAACAAAAATAGCAAAATTGTCTCTCAGTCAGTTAGGTAGATTATATAAATTTCTCAGGACTATTTCTTGAAATGTCTTTGAAACCTCCTTACTGTCTGAATTTTTGTGCTAGAGAGGAAGAAATTTATAGTCTTTTTTTTAAAAATTCAACCATTTTTGCAATGGCTATAAAGATCTGAATGCATCTTCCTGTTCTGAATACTTTTGTTGCTAAATCTGGCACCAGATGATCATTTTTTTAATTTTATTTTAAAACCAGCAGAAGTATTGGGTTTTCACAAAAGAGAAAAAGCAGAATAAGGAGCAATATTGCTTCTCTTTCTTCTCTTTATAAATAATTTCAAGTATGACAATTTCATGTGAATAGTCTAATCAGTTTAGTATCTCTCATCACTGCCTACACTCACATTTGTGGACAGAAATAATAAATATCATTTGACATCCCGAAATAAGTATTTTGCTTTGCTGCTGCAACTACTATATTGCTCCCAAAGATACTGATAGTCAATTATTTACTTGAACATTTAAAATGATACCTTCCTAATTTTATGACAACAAATGACTGAGGATTAAGAGGAAGAAAGGCAGATCAACAATTCTGGGGTTAAAGATTATAAATTTAATCTCTTTTTAAAGAAAATACATGAAGTTAACTGTTAGAGATCTCCTTTGTACTCATTTTAACCTGTTAAATGGCATTTTTCTTTCCACCTGGATTAAGTAGAATTAAGGAAGCATTTTCCTCATTTTGTTTGTAAATGGATATTCTGACCTTAGTCTTCTAAAACATCTCCAATTCAGGATTTTAGGGACAAGTCTTGGTGTTTGGTAAAATCTTTTTCTAATGTTATCATCTCAAGACCTCATCCTGGTATATCTCTCATCTCCCACTTCATTGTAAATTCTAGCAATTAGTACTCGGTTTATTTAACCAGTTGATATCAATTATTCAGTTTGAAGAAATAGCAAGAAGAGAATCAAATACCCCCCTTCAATACACATAACAAACTCTGCTCTATATCACCTTGAACCCAGGGGAGAGTAGGCTTAATGAAATTTCTACATAGAATACACCCCCACCAAATTCATTTCTATAGATCATAGCCTAAGTTTAGATGAGTCTGCTTAGCTATATCAAATAAGTTGCTCTGGACTTTGGCTCACACTGATTTTCAGCAAAGCATGCCATGAGCTTCAGCTCCTAAATTATTGTGGCTCATTGTCCTGACTTTTTAAAGATCATAACTATCTCCAAATACCTTCAACTATAACAGTAAAAAATAGAACAAATACAAAATGGTAAAGATCTATTTTAATCATATAACCTTGTCTTGCTTACCAAAAGAGCTACTAGGTAGAGTGGTAGGGTGAGAAAGAGAGAGAGCAAATGTCAAAATCCCTCATGAATGGTGCCTTTTGGCCTCTGCAACTCACCTCACACTACCCTGGAAAATCAAGCATCTATAGCCTAATAGTGTACTTGACAGCTTGGAATGGGCTAGAGAACTTTTGTGCTTGCTTAAATGGGGGAACAAGGCACATCTATTATATGTCATCATGCCTTTCTGAAACAGTCTCCTCAACCTCTTCCATGTAGCAGATTACATTATTTGAGCATCTTGATGCCTCAAGGTCTCCCTGTTACACTTGCATTGTGAAGCATTTGATAGCCACAAAGAATTACCAATCAACTCTACTTCCTCTCATTGCTCTGCTCCCAAGAAGGTATATTACTATTTACCAGACTTTTAAACTTCACTATAATAATGATGATTTATCACAAAACCTTTGTGCTATATATATGTATATGTATACATATATATACTTATAAAAAGCTATGTTATAAAGTGTCCTTTATTTTCTTCCTTTGTATTTTGTGTCCTTATTAGCTTCTTTTCATCAGATATATTTTTGCCTAGCAATTTCCCAACTTTTCTCTGACATTTAATGACACAGACTAGTGGATGCCTACAAGATTTCCTACCTTTTAAGAGAAAAAAATGTTCAAAACCCATCTCCTGCTCAAGCACCATGTTTGAGAGACTAACTCAAAGTGATATGTACACTCTCATATTATTAGAAAACTTGGGAGATGCTACAAAGGCAAATTTATCTAGAGCATGGCTAGATAAGAACAGTGTCCTCCTTAATTTTTTTTACTTTCAAACATTTAAATTTTCACTTATGCTGGCTGATACAGGCTTACTATAAACCTTTTGGGTTTAGCCTATGGTTAATTAACAACTAATTACATCATCCACATTGTTAAACGTTAATTTGGTAGGAGTTTGACAAAAGTGAGGAGAGCTGTTTGATAAAACAGTTTAATGTAAGAAGTACAGATAGAAAATAGAAAGGAGGAAAGACAGATTATTACTCTAATACCTTATAATTATACCTAAATTCCTAATCCTACATAAAATTTCTAAAAAAAACCCTACTCTAACTGTTTTTGAGGACAGAGTATTCTTGCCTGACCAGAACAGGCCTAATCTTCCTAGACTGCCTACCTAGAAATTTATCCACTATCTAACTATCTATGCTAATAAATAAACAGCCACCACCTATGAACTCCTTAAATCCATTTCTCTATCCCAGTTGTCAGTAGTAAAAACTTTCAGAGCTGAAGAGACAGAGAAACTGCTCCCTCAAGGTCCAGAGACCAATAGTCCTTCAACTCCCAACTGTCCCTCTCTTAACTTCCTCATCTCCTTGATAATGGAATCTTCTGCTCTGGCTGACTTTTCACAGAAGCCTGTCAGTTCTCTTCTACTTAGAAATCCCTCTGCTCTTAAAAACACAGAAGGAGAGATTAAGAAAATCCCTTTAACAACCTGCTTTTAACTTGCTATATGCCATGTAGACATTTCCTTTCTATATAAAGCCCAGCTATGACAACCAAGTCCACTGGTAGTTCCTTGGTAGGCATGGTAGCATACTCTTGAGCCCCAGAATATTTTGCCATATCTTAGCCCTCGTATAAAAAGCCTCTTGGCATACTTTACTCTATGTGCAGGTGGTATCATTAAAGAACGGTGACTTTAGTTTAGAAACAATTATATACAAGGAAAATATGGAGATACTGGATCTCATTTATTAGCAGAATCATAAAATCTAGAATGGAAAACATGGAGATGGAAATCTAGGATGGAAGAGATATATTAGAAGTCATTTGGTACAATCTATTAAGATAAGGGAGTAATTAGCTTTCTGAATAAGTTTTATTCCATGTAAAAACCTTTATTTGACTATTTATCCATTATCTCAGTTGGTTTTTTTCACATTCAGAATATGCCAAGGGTTCAATAGCATAATTTAAAAGATTCCTATTGCTCATTCCCTAACATTTTATAGCAAATGCTCTAAATTGATGTTTTCATAATGTTACCACCACTCTACTAAAAATGATAATATAGCCCAAAGCATAATTTTTATATCAGTGATTATTTTTGAAGGATAAAACAAAGTCAGTCAGGTCTTGAGATGATGAAGAAAGATATTGACAAACTATTGTTCAATCACTTTTCCTCAGACTGTGATGAATATTCATGTTTTTACACTAACCTTGAACTCCCTAGTCTGTGGAGCAGTAAATCTTTAGCAATAGTGAAATCTGAAGCTGGGTGGCTTTTGTAGACTATGTCAACGTTTTCCGTCTTATCATCTGATATTTCATCTATTTGGGAGAGGTGCTACATTTCCCAAAATGGGAATTTCAAAGACAGATTCAGCAAACAGTAAGAAATAAATGAATTCCATTCCATGCACTAACTTTGGCCATCATTTGGTCTTGTATTTCTATAGCTAGGAATTCGCATATCATTGGCACTTTGAATTGTGAAGTTGACTGTAATAGTTACATAAAGCAGTAGTAAAGAAAAAAGATCACCCACAGTAGAGTGGTTTAATATTCGTCTCTTTTCACTCCCTCTTTCTCCTTATTTTGTAGCTCCAGTAGAAGAATGACTTGATACTAGGTCTTAGAGTTGTTCCTGGCCAGTAGTCAGACCCACTCAAAGATTTTAATCTTTACTATTCTTTATCTTACCTGTATGAATGCATTTTATGCAACTGGGTGGACAGATGGAATCAAGCAACAAATATATTTGAAATGCCATGGCCTGGTGGCCAGGGCTGCACCTAAAAATAAACAAAACAAAACAAAGCACAAAAGGCCAAATATACTTGTTTATTCTTATCTGAGATGACATATTTACTCTATATTCAACCAGACTTGTAGTGAGAATTCTGAGCTAGAATGGTAATTTTTTATCATATCAAAGAAATCAGAACTTAAATTTAAAAACCTAGTCTTGAAACTAGTTTTGTGCTTTCAAGTATTTTAGGGGTAACTTCCTTTAAAAAGAAGATATAAGTGCTAATGTCAATTCAGTGACTGATCCTTCTTCCTTTTCTCCTGTGTGCCATAAGCATAAAGTGCTCTTAATCTCTTGGGAAATTTCAATCGTAGAGAATTAAATGTCAGGCTGATAAAGAATCTTAAGTGTCCTGAGTTGTCCTCTGAAAATCTTGGGAAAAGTCAGTGATGGAGTGAAGTGCACCAATGGAAATGCTATCCTTTGAGAATGGGAGAATGATTTAAAAAATAACAATAACTTTAACATTCTCCTGTCTGTCAGACTTTCAAAAATATGCTATATTATACTGAGAATTTAGCTATCTGTGGCATAAAACAAGTTCTAACATATCAAGATGACCGTGCTTGAGGAGAGATGTAACTACAGAGCCATAAATGGAACATGACAATTTCTCAAAATTACGCCTCACTGAACATCCAGGAAAGTGGGATGGGGCTTCCATGGTGAATTTTGACACAGGGTATTTTACCTTATCCACAAGGCAGGGCATTTCCAAAGATCAGGAAGCAATATAAGTTTTACAAAATTTCTCTCATTTCTTTTCTTTTTTTTAACCCTTACCTTCCACTTTGGAATCAATATTGTGTAATGGTTCCAAGGAATAAGAGTGGTAAGGGCTAGGCAGTGGGGGTCAAGTGACTTGTCCAGGTTCACAGAGCTGGGAAGTATCTGAGGAACCTAGGACCTCCCATCTCTAGGCCTGGTTCTCAATCCACTGAGCTACCCAGCTGTCCCCTCTCATTTCTTTTCTGAAAATATCTGGAAGTAAAAAATTAATATTTTAGCCCATCCTTGTTATATGCAAAGTTGTATAAATCTTCTCTTTATGGTTGGCAAGCTCTACACAGCCATACCCTTCCACCAACTGTAGGGAGAGCAATCAAACTCATATTCTCATTGACAAAATAATAATGAGAGATCATCATCCACATAAGTGATAGCAAAAAACATGTCTTGAGCTCTTCATACTGTATGTACTATTCTAGAAATAAGAAGGATTGATAACAAGCATTTATTGAATACTTTCTATGTGCTAGGCATTAAGTTGTGTCCTACAAATATTATATTGGGATACAAGGTAGAATCTTGGTAATGTCTACCCTCAGGAAACTATCTAATCTAATTGAAGCAAGTAATTCAAACTTTAAAAGATAGCTAATATCATAAGACTTAATAATATGTCAGATGAACAGTACACAGAGAATCTTAGAATTTTGAAGATGAGAGGGAACTCAGTAGTCTTCCTGCCAAATATACATCTAAATTAAAATTCCATCTAAAACATATGTGAAAGTTCTCATCATTTTAATGACATCTAGTGAAACAGAACCCACTATTTCCTGGTAAAATTCATCTTACTTTGGGAAAGCTCTATTTAATAGGAAATTCTCCACATAGGACCCCTAAATCCACCTCTTATATGTTCTATTCATTGCGACTACTTCTGACCTCTAGACCCAAGGAAATGAAGTCCTTTTTCCATTGGACACTTATATGTATATTTGACATGTCTATAGACCAATAAAAAGATATCCATGTCTATATTAGATTTAAAATCTATAATGAGCATGAATATAAGCTCCCCTTTTATAACATACTTAGATGCATACATAGATATTGATGATGAAAATAGTTGTAGATATATAGATAAAGATATCAACATAGGAATAACTATAGACATGGACATAGACATAAATATAGACATAGATTTAGTACTCTGCATATGTAATGTGAATTCTACATACATACAAAGTATAAGTTCCCACTTATAAGAAAAATTTGGAATGGAAGAAATGGAAGGTCACATGTGAAATAAGCTTGAACTGTGTCTTACCCATTTCACTGACAAGGAAGAAAGACTCGATCAATATTAATCATTCAGCTATGAATTCAGGCCCTGTTATGCTTGTTTATAGGGAAAGAAAAAAATTGCTTAAGGAAGAACAGAGATAAGGCTACAGTTGATATGGCAAATTGTAATCCTTCTTTGCACAATGGGCCCATGCTGGTCTCTTTCCAGTTGGCACCAGCAACAGCAGCTTAAGGAGCACATTCCTTCTCCTCAGCCTAATACAAATCTCCTTGTATAATCTGTCACTTTTTATTTTTTTAGTTGTTATATAACTGTTAAAGGATGAGGGGGGTAAAAAAAACTGATACAGCATTTATTTTTCCCCTCTTAATTACCAGGAAGAGGAAAAAAAACTATGAGTAAGTATTTACATTTTACAATCAAGTAATCACCAGTAAATGTTTATTAAGTGCCTACTATGTGCCAGGTACTGTGCTAAGTGTTGGGAATATCTGGGGATATTAATTGAGTTGTATCTATCCTGTTACATAATGATTCATTCCACATTTATTAAATGTCTACTACATATCTGCACAAGAGAAACAATTACAAAATGAAGTAGCTCTTTCTCTCAAAAAGATTACATTCCTTTAGAAGGGGAAATATGTGTATCTATAAATATTTTATATATACAATATATATGTATATGTATCTTCTCCCAAAAGAAGAATTCTAATGAAACTCTTCCTTTAATTTTCAAAGGGGAAGATCATCACTAAAGCCTTGTAATTACAAAATAATTAGTTACTTATGTCTTTATCATTTACAATGAGAAGTATTTATTAGAATGAATCCTGCTAAGAGTCTATGAAAACTTCATCAAAGTGGAAATTATTATTGACTTTAGAACAAAGCAAAATTCCAAATTAGTAATTCCAAAAACTTTATCAAATCTTCTCTGCCCCTCTTCATTTTCTGGCTGATACCTAGTAATATAGTTTATCCTTCTCATCTTTTTTTTTTCTTGCTCTTATCTGCTGACAGGTTTCTTTCTTCCAGGAAGGTGAAGAAAATATATTCTGCCAAGATTAGAATTCATTGGAGATTTCTGGACTCTGAATTAAGAATTAGCATGAGGCAGTTTCCTATATTCACAACCTAAAACTGCACAAGGCTTCTTGTACTTTAAGTAACTGAGACATGTAATGTATATTGAATTTCCTTCAAAAAATAAATGTAGTTTAAATGCTGAAAATATTTTAATATATTAAATAATATATTGTTAAAAATATTGTTTTAATTTCATATTGTTGATTGATTAAGGTAACTCCTCCAACTCTTCTATCAGGGTTCACAATGCCACGTAAATTTCTACTTCTTTCCTTTTATCATTACTGGAGATACAGATCAAAAAGAATGAAGACTTTGCTTTTGAATGCAATCAATGGAAATGGATTGATCTAGAGACAACAATATTGGATTTCAGTGAATAAACAGGCATTGAGAAATGACTTTTTGTAATACAAAGCATTGGATTAGAATCTGGAGATACAGAGGCCATTTCTGCTCTCAGAGAGCTCAAGATTCAAGAAGGGGACAAAGTATATTCAGAATAAATATGATATGAGATAGAATGCAATAAGTATAATGAAGAGAGATATAATAATTTCACTATTGTGTATTATTTCATGGTTTGACAAAAAAAACTTTATTCATAAGATGATTCATAAGATTCATAAGATGAAAGTGACATAAATATCATTAACTCCATTTCATGAATAAGAAAACCAAAGCTCAAAGTGTTTAAATGACTTGCCATATGTCATACAACCAGAAAAAGTTAGTGCCATGCTCTGAATCCAGTTCATGATTTTTTTTATTTTTAGATCTTGACTCAACTCCAATGTTCTTTCCAATGTATCACAAACCTGAGAGAAGTATGAATGGATTTATGAAAAAAAGCTTTCACAAGCAAAATTATGGTCTTTTACCTCACCTTTACCCTCCCACACATATACACACACAGACATTGTGATGAGTCCTGTGAATTCTTTTATATATTTTTAAATTTTTTTAAATTCATTTCTTTCATCTTAGTTCCAAGGTGGAAGAGTGGTGAGGGCTAGGCAATGAGGGTTAAGTGACTTATGCAGTGTCACAAAGCTAGAAAATGCCTGAGGCTAGATTTGAATCTAGAACTTCCCATCTCTAGACCTGGCCTTTTAACCACTGAGCCACCTCCCTGTTTGAGGCCTGTCAACTCTAGCAATAATCACTGACATTCTTATAGTACTTTCATGTTTGTAAATACTTTTACTTAAATGGTTAAATTTGAGCCTTTAAAAATCCTGTGAGGAAGATATTAGAGGTATCATTCCCATTTTCAAGGGGAGATACAATGGCAAGAGAAGTTAAATGACTTATCTGTGGTCACATAAATAGCAAGAAATATGATTTAACCTCAGTCTGCCTTAAAGTCAACACACTACTTATAGCAGCCAGCTGTCTCTACTCCTGGCATATTTCTTACATATGATCCCTCCCTTCTACTACTTTCATAAGCAGTCCAGGTTAAACCTTAAGCATCTCTTGCATGGACACTTACAATCATTTGCTAACTCTTCTTCCAACTTCTTGTCTCTCTTTGCTGTAATCCATTCTTACCATCACTTCCTGCATAATCATCCTAATAGAGTATTCTGGACATATCACACCTATAGTCAAAAACAACTTTACTGGCTCAATCTTGTCTTATGAAATAAAGTATAACTCATAAGTCTGGGCACAGCATCCCAGAATGCACAGAAATCAAAAAATGCAAAATCCTGACAATTTTTGGTGGGGAAAAAAATGTCTCGAACTGTTGCATGGGATGATAGATAGCAAGTGATGCATGGTTAATTCTGGAGGGGAGGGAAGATGAGAGATAAAGAGATAAAATAAAGATTCTTCAGCTTGAAGAAGAGGAACATCAGCACTGTATATTGAAAAGCTCTATTGATACTGTAGGCAATGTGGCTATAATATTCCGAACTGTATCCATTTTGGTAAACTAATCCTTCACGGATGCTATTTCACTCTCACCGAGCTGCCAAAATGAGGGGGAAATACTGAAGAATTTTCCCTTTCCAGTATCTCAAGAAAGTTCCTCGTGCTCCCAGCCTTCAGCCAAATACATTTTCATTGTGTGGGTTGCACCTATGTCTACGATTGAGATTCACCCTCCTCCTTTTTACGTTCTAATCCACCCCCTTCGTAGTCCAGCTTCCAATATGTGATTGTTCGGGAAATGCTGAAGGACTGGGAGGAGTCAGAGTTGGTTTGGCCTTGGTCTAAGTAGTCAAAATAACAAAAAGCCATCCAGGCCCAGCACCTGCACCTATGGTATTTTAATCTAGGCCCAGGTAATAATAGGAGACCAGAGAGAGGATTATATCTGACCCTGCCTAACTCCTATCCCCAGTCCCTTCGACATATGACCAGATTTTACAAACTCCGTATTTTAAACCTAGTTGCAAGAATGAGGAGCCAAAAGAGGGGAATTGTACAGGCTAGCATTTCCCTGACTTCACCTAACCCTGACACTTGACCTCTATCTGTTACTAGAGAGCCACTTAAACCTCATTATGCCTGGCGCACACTTAAGCTCCATTACCAATGTATAAACTCCGGATTCTAGCTTTCAAGGATCACAGTTGTGGTTGGTCCTCTCAATCTGTCCATCTAAGGCTTTTCTCACACTCCTCTCTCCCTTTCACTCTGACCACCTCTCCCTAATCCCTAATCAGACCCATTCTTCTGGCTCTTCTTCCTTACTCTCCCATTCTGCTCTCTGGAATCCTTGTTCTCTTGTCCGATTGCCCTTCAGATTGGACTTGTGTCTTGTCCTCAGAAAACACTTTGGGTA
Source organism: Monodelphis domestica (assembly GCF_027887165.1). Taxonomy (NCBI): domain Eukaryota; kingdom Metazoa; phylum Chordata; class Mammalia; order Didelphimorphia; family Didelphidae; genus Monodelphis; species Monodelphis domestica. The sequence continues at coordinate 254,557,680 of NC_077233.1, forward strand.
TATTGGGGATGCAGGCCCTTAGGGGAAAGATGCCCTCCTGCAACCTAGATGTAGCTTTGGCCCCTTTCAACTGGCACTTGCCTATTCCAGAAGGAGGGTGCTTAGAAGCATTCAACCCTCGCCTCCCATTCTGCTTGGGGTTTCCATTGGCTTTATCCATATATGGAAATGAATAGCACAGGTTTTGTTCATTTCCCCCTCCTGGGTTCTCACTATCACCTAAAAGAAAGTGAAGAATTTCGTGGAGAATGTCAAATCTCCCTACAAGTTTCAGAAACCCCGACTTGGTCCCACAGATGGATTCTCAAGCAAACACAAAATAACACAAAGGCATTTTTTCATGGTTCACTTGCAAAAATACATATGGGAAATGGGGAGTGGAATGAAGACTAAAGCAAAAGAGAAAAAGGAGCTAATTTAGGGATAATGAGTGCAAGAATGATTCAGTAAAGAGGAACAAATGTGGGCCAGTAGATGTAAAGCTTAGCCCTTGGGCAGGATTACACATACAGAGTCTGCTCCAATTACATGTTTTTGAAGTAGAAGTGAGATGGGAGTGAAGGAGGGGAAAAAAGGTTTATTCTTCTAAGACTATGATAACATCCAGGGGAAATTAACTGTTACTCATACAAACAGATTTTTCTTGCCAGATGCAAGTACCAAAGCTGAGAATTCCTACAATATGCCCTCTTTTTTTCTTAACCTGAACACAATTCCTCCCCCAACGCCCTCGAGTGACTTGGGGATGAACATTTTCTCAGCCTTCTATCTTTCCTCTAGCTTCTGGACATCTACAAAGCCTTCTGGAATAAAAATGACACAACATAGTACTTATTGTGAAGTGACCTGCTTGGAGCATGGGTCAGCTGATGAGAATGTGACTAATTTTGAGACAAGGCCTAATGATGGGTCAGGAAAGCCTGCTGATGAGAAAGGCTTGATCCTGGGACAATGCACACAAAGGCCTACATTAAGGAGAGCTTCCAAAGTCATTCCTTCCTAGGGCTATCTCTGAACACTGGGGACAACAATTGGGGGTGAGAAGAGGTGAGAATAAAGATGATAAAGCAAAAGGGACCATAATAAGAGGTTTATCTCTGAATGAATGCAAACTTTCCCCCTTTCCCCCCAGATATCAACTCCATTACAACTGATTGCCTTGGTAATTGTTAGGTTTTTACAAAAGTAAAGCAGGAGATATTCTTTACACAGTTGCCTGCTTTTCTGAAGTGTCCAGCTTCCTGAAATCCTCCTTAATAAGGATTACTCACATGTAAGTCAGCTTCCTTTTTGATGGCATAACAACTCTATTCCTTGTAATCTGGCCAAATACAGGCTTTAACTAATGTCAGCAACAGGTATGTGAATCCTACTAACAGGTGAATTTGGCAGCTTCCCCATATAGAGAACATTTTTGAAATAGATTCAACCTTTCTCCCAAATTAAAAGATTTTCATGTATTTGGGGTATTTTAAGTACTGGTATTCATTGGGGGAAAGGAGAATGGATTTAATGACCATTCGAGGGAATAGCTTGCTCTTTGAGCTTACTTCATAAACATGTTTTTTTCTAGGTCTCATAACAAAGTATATCAAAATTAAACTAAAACAAAAAGTTCTGGGGAGTTTAAATTTAAATTTTGTAATCTCCATTGAGTGCTTAAAAAATAAGACTATAGTTCAAAGAAGAAGATACATTAAAAGACTAGTGCTGTCTTTAACATCTGAAAGACCTGCATTCAAGTTCTCCCTCTGACATCTACTGGCTTTGGGACCTTAGGAAAGTCTCTTAACCTCTGAATATTCTAGGCAATTCTCTAGCACATTAAGTTGCAGAGAAATCCCTGGCCTACATGAGGACAAATCTATCCTTCTTATCCCTTAGGATTCAAAGGGTAAGATGAACATTTTTGGACACGTACCATGACAGGATTTGTTTTGCTTGACTATATATATCTGCCACAAAAGTTTTGTGTTTTTGAATTGGGGTGGGGAAAAGAAAATCATTGCTTGTTAGTTGAATTTTCAAATGAAGTCTAAAATGATTTTTTTATTCAACTGAACTTAATATTCCAAATGAAATGTGATGGGAGAAGAGTCCAGGAGGATTCTCATCTCCCTTTTCCTAGAAGCTATGCCCCTCTTAGTGCTGCCTAAGATTGCATTTGCTTTTCTGAATGCTACATCTCACTGCTGACTCAGCTGGACTCGGTAATTCATTAATATGATCAGTTCTTTTTTAGAATAATTGCTACCTAACCATGGTTTTCCCATCTTACATTTTTAGTATCCAAGGGCAAGATGTTAAATTTACCCAAATGAAATTTTATCTGATTACACTTAATTCAGTACTCTAGGCAGTCAAGACTCTTGAATACTGACTGTCATCAAGTATGCCAGCTTTTCCTTCTAGCTTTATGTCCTCTGTAAACCTGAGACACATATTATTTTTGCCTTTTTCCAAATCACTGAAAAAAACATTAAACAGCACCAAGGTCAAGCACAGATACCAGGAAAAAAATCTGCTACTAATGAACCATTAAAAGTACTTTTTTGAATCTGACCATTTAATCAGTACCAAATCCTTCCATTTAGGTACCTATAGCACATAGCATATAGCATATAGAGTCTCATCAACAAATACAAAGTAGCATGAAAAGAGAAAGAGAGAAAGAAAAAATGTATTTCAACAGGGCTACTGAATCATTAGAATTAGCTTTACTTTAAATTATGGTCACAAGGACTAATGATGATTTTCATATCTAGTCCTAAGAATATCTCTTTCTTACCCAAGTTCTAACATTAATTAACCTGATATCTGTTCAAGTAAATCTAAATGAAACTATAAACTCTCAGCAAATGGGCTTCAGATTTCATCAACTTACTTATATATTTCTTAAATGACTTTATTCATGATATTAGGAATCCCAATTCTCGTAGGGCATACACAAGTTAGGCTCTTTCTGAGAATGCCATCAGATATCATCTAAACTATTTACTCTATCCACAAGAGAATGGATAGAAAGCAGGCCTTGTAGTTATGAAGATCTGGATTCAAGTCCTACCTCTGTTATAAACTGGCTATATAACTTTATCTATACAACTTCCTTAACTTCTTGGTGTCCAGGCAGTTCCCTAAAACTATTGAGTTACAGAAAAAGGCACTGACTTACATTGAAAAAGAAATGTCTTTGGGGATTTCCATGGGCAGAGAAAAGATGACAGTGCAGTAGAGGAAGCAGCCAACCTCTTCCAAAAGCAATATGATGATGATCAAGTATGAAAGATTAATCTACTCTCATCATGAAAATGATCTAAGACGTATCAAAAGGACCTACGATGAAAAATCCTATCTACTTCCAAAGAGAGAACTAATGAACTCTGAGAGCAGATGGGAAGTACCTTTTTTTAGCTTTCTTTCTGTTTATTGCTTTTTCTGTAATATGAGAATTATGGAAATATATTTTCATGACTTCAAACTGATATCATATTGTTTGCCTTCTCAATGGGTGGGTAAAAGGTGGGAAGGAGGAAGAGAATTTGGAATTCAATTTTTTTATTCTAAAACAAATAAAATTTTAAGAAAAAACAAAGAATAAAAAATGAATGGATGTCATTGTCCAGAGATCCACACACAAAATGAACAAAAACTTCCTGTATCCTTCTGTCTCAGTGTATCTGTTATAACCCGTATATGTATAACTTAAGGAGGACTTTCTCAGGTTTCTTAGCTCATAAAGATGAATTCTGATACTGGAAGTTCAGGGCAATAGAGCCATGAATGTCTTTGTCTTTCTTTGGGTCATTGTGTGCACTTGGAATTACATAGGAAAATCTGCAAATATGCTGAGTGTATAGCCCATATGTTTAGTTTATTCAAATTTGAATAGCACCATGAGTGTTACCAGAAGCAGAAACTCTTGCATCTCTCTTTTTGAGACCAAGAAAAAGGGCAACTCCTATTTCTCAACCAGTCAGTCATATCGAGTTCCTTTTGTCTCTTCAGAAAGGCCACCACTGAATAAATCTGCAATCTAAAGGGAGACGGGTGTCACCAAAATCAGAGGAGCATCACCAATTTTTTATGCACCACCCTGATCAATAGTGCATTCCATTTTCACCTAAATTCTCTTTAAGGCTCGGTTCAAGTACCTACTCCTGCAAGACATGTTTTCTGACCCACCCTGACGTAAAATAAAGTTGTAGATACTTTGTGAATGTATTTTTCTGTGCACAGGCTGTTTTATTCCCAATAGAAAGCAGGTTCCTGGAGGGAAGGGGCTGTTTCACTTGTGTCTTTATATGCCTAACATGTACAGTGGGTTCCAGAACATAGCAGGTAGTTTTTTGTTGTTGTTGTTGTTGTTTTTATATATTTTATTTGATAATTTCCAAGCATTATTCATTAAAGACATAGATCATTTTCTTTTCCTCCCCCCCACCCATAGCCGACGCATAAGTCCACTGGGCATTAGATGTTTTCTTGATTTGAACCCATTGCTTTGTTGATAGTATTTGCATTAGAGTGTTCATTTAGAGTCTCTCCTCTGTCATGTCCCCTCAACCTCTGTATTCAGGCAGTTGCTTTTCCTCGGTGTTTCCACTCCCATAGTTTATCCTTTGCTTATGAATGGTGTTTTTTTTCTCCTGGACCCCTGCAAATTATTCAGGGACATTACACCACCATTTATGGAGAAGTCCATTACGTTCGATTATACCACAGTGTATTAGTCTCTGTGTACAATGTTCTCCTGGTTCTGCTCCTCTCGCTCTGCATCACTTCCTGGAGGTTGTTCCAGTCTCCGTGGAACTTCTCCACTTTATTATTCCTTTTAGCACAATAGTATTCCATCACCAACATATACCAAAATTTGCTCAGCCATTCCCCAATTGATGGGCATCCCCTCGTTTTCCAGTTTTGGGCCACCACAAAGAGCGCAGCTATGAATATTTTTGTACAAGTCTTTTTCTCCATTATCTCTTTGGAGTACAGACCCAGCAGTGCTATGGTTGGATCAAAGGGTAGATATTCTTTTGTCGCCCTTTGGGCATAGTTCCAAATTGCCCTCCAGAATGGTTGGATCAGTTCACAACTCCACCAGCAATGAATTAATGTCCCTACTTTGCCACATCCCCTCCAGCATTCATTACTTTCCTTTGCTATTATGTTAGCCAATCTGCTAGGTGTGAGGTGATACCTCAGAGTTGTTTTGATTTGCATCTCTCTGATTATAAGAGATTTAGAACACTTCTTCATGTGCTTATTAATAGTTTTGATTTCTTTATCTGAGAACCATAGCAGGTAGTTTTTAAATGCTTCTTGAATTCATGAGTGAAAGATTTGATAAGCCACATCTAAGCCTAGACATTCAAGATCTCTAATTTATTACTAAGGTTTTCATTCTGTGTGGTTGTTGTCAAGTTGTTTCAGTTGAGCCTGACACTTTGTGATCCCATCTAGGGTTTTCTTGACAAATATTCTGGAGTGGTTTGTCATTCTCTTCTCTGGCTCACTTTACAGATGAGGAAAGTAAAGCAAACAGGTTTAAGTGACTTGCCCAGGGTCCCACAACTAATAAGTGTCTGAATCACGATTTGAACTTGGGTCTTTCTAACTCTAGAACTAGCACTCTGTCCACTATGCCACCTAGCTGCCTCTTCTCCAATATAGAAATCCTGAATTTATAGCTTATAAGAGATAGAAGAGATTTAAAAAATAATCTCATTGAGTCTTTTGTTTGAGAAAAGTGAATTTCAGCAAGGTTGTTAAAATATTATAGATTTTAAACTAGAAAGAAGAGTAGATGTCATCTAGTCTAGCCCTATTATTTTTCAGATAAGGAAACTGAGCCCCATAAAGTTTAATCAATACGCCCAATGTCATTTAAATTGTAAAAAGTAGGGCTATGTTTCAATCCCAATCCAACCTCCAACTCTGTACTTATGGTTCTCTCCTCTGAATTATGCCACATCTACAAATGACTTGTCTAAAGTCACACAAATGGTTGATGACCTAAAGAGCACTAGAAGACAGGTGGGCTTACCAATTCATTGTTCATTCCAGTATGCCAGCTAACTGAGATAAAAAGCTTGTAGCAAAAGAGATTTTCATATATATGCCATGCAGGGGAAGATATAAGGTGGCTTGACCTACAGGCTGGGGTAGAAAACATTTCAAAGGGAGCAGATACTCATCACATCACAGAGTATAGTCTAAGAGATACAAATGCACAAGAGTAAATATTAAATTATATGATATATTATTAATAGGTAAAAATGTATTTTGTTTCAATGTGTTCAAAATCACATATACAATAAATATAAAAGAAGACAAGAATAGCAATTGGAGTCATAAAGGTAATAATTTCAGTATCCTGTAGAATTGTTACGCCAGCTAAAGGAATATACAATTAGTAGCTCTATTTTTTTATCACAATATATGGGTCTCCCATTTTTATTTTTAAATAAGCTCAGGCTACCATAATTACTACACTTATGTCCTCAATATATTACTCAACAATATTATTCAGTCACTAATGAACAATTTTTATAATGGCTGCAAATGGGCTATGCTTTATTTTACTGTCAATTTCTTTGCCCTCAGACCACTAAAAATGTATTCAACTTGAATATTCTCAGTGAAACAAAATTCCCAAGAAATAGGAATGAGGGTGTTTTATAGCTCAAACAGGATTAAAAGCAGTCAGTGCTAATTCATATGAATACTGGCAACATCCTTACAAGTAAAATACTGGACTATTTCTGAAGTCCAACAACATGATGCATCTGTGGCTGAATAGCGTAACTCATCAAAATGAGTTGTGGTTTAGAGCAGAAGTAATGATGCTTTTATTAATCCGAAATATTTTTGACAAACATATCCTACTTAATGTTATTGATTCCACAAAAGCATGATGTAAGATAAATATAGGGAGCAAATATTGCCATAGAAACAATGCCTTGACTAGATCATTGACTCTATATGCCACAATAGAGTTTTGTAACATTGCAGTGTGACTTGGAGGACTTTCTTAGTCCCACCAACTTGTAAATCTTTCTCCTCTTAAGTTATTTTCCTTCTACATCATATACATCTTGGATGTACCAGTTTATATGCGTGTTGTTTTTCTCATTGGAATGCAAACTTTTCAAGAGCAAAGGCTATTGTTGCTTTTCTGAGCAACTAAGTGGCACAGGGATAAAGTATCAAACTTTCAAATAAAAGACCTTAGTTCAAATCTTGCCTCAGATACTTGCAAGCTGTGACTCAGGGAAAATCATTTAAACTCTCTACCCCAGTTTCTTCATTAGCAAAATAGGGATAATAATGGAACCTACCCAAGATTATTGTGAAGATCAAATAAAATAACATACCTGAAGAGCTTTGAAAACCTTTAAGCAGGATATAAATATTAGTTGTTGATGTTAATATTAGTAATATTTTTGGTTTCTTTGTATTCCCAAAGCTTACAAGTTTTCTTCCTTCCTCATTGACAGCAACTACTTTTCCAGTTGAAAATATCTTGACAAGTTTGAAAATATTTTGTTATATTTTTCAAGTAATGATAACAATAACTAAATGTATCACTATATCAACAGACTGTTTCTAAATTACTAAGCATTTAAACAAGTCATCAGCAATAGTTGTCAATCCTTTTTATTGTTCAGCTATTTTTTAGTCATATCCAACTATTCGTGATCCCATTTGAGACTTTCTTGGCAAAGGTACTAGAGCAGTATGCCATTGTTTTCTCTACGTTATTTTTACAAATCAGGAAATTGAGATAAACAAGTTAAAGACAGGGAGGATCAGACAATTAGTAAGGGTCTGAAAACAAACTTGAACTCAGGAAGAGGAGACTTCTGACTCCTGAACCTTACTCCAGGCATGGTAGTCTATTCATTGTGCCACCTCGGTGCCCCTTTGCCAATCCTAGAATCTCAATTAAATCACTTCTGGCCCAATATCATGGCAAGGATAATGGCAGAATTTCAACAGTGAGGTTATATCCAAGATGCAAAAGAGGACTTTATTATTTCTAAAGGGTAGTCTAGATATCTACTCTATGATCTGTGTGAAAAAATGAATGATGAGATGAGCCTCTTTGGAAAAAAAAAGGAAAGTGTTATTTCAAAGGAAAAATTACTCCCACTGCTCTTAGGAAATCACAGGGATTATAGAATACAAAATCTAGAAAGGACTTTGGATGTTATTTGTTCCAAACTCTTCTCTTAATAGATTAAGAAATTGAGATCAAGAATGGTGAAGAAGAAAATAAGTAGGAGTCAGCATTCAACCCCAAAGCTTCTGATTCCCACTTCTTTGTTGATCTCATCCTACTTTGCACTCTCATATGGTTTGAACCATTCACAAACTTATTTTGGTGTAATTTGTATTATAGCAAGCATATCGATATCCATACCTTCTTTTTCTTATGAAACGGCATGCTGTTTGAGATCAGCAAACTTGTTATAGGGAAGAATAATCATTTTAAGCATAGCTGTGATGTCATCTATGTCAGAAATCCTTTACCAATGCAGATTTTTTTTTAAACCCTGTTATCTCTAAGCCATCATGAGACATCTAAGAAGGATCAATCACTGATCTCAAAGGCATAAAGACTACATACAGATTCCCATGACTAGTCCCAGAAAGTCTTAAATACTTGCCTGGGGGCACACTGAGGGTTTAAGTAATTTGTATGAGGACACATAGCAAATGTATGACAGAAGTGAGACTTAGAATCATCTTCCTAAATTAAAAAACAACTATTTATTATACTAATTTCTCCAAAGTTTATAATGTTATAAAACATTTTATTTATGGTTTTTATTTTTTGTTAGGGTTTTGGTTTTGCATTATAATCATTTTATAGATATCCCCTCCATCAACTCAGTGGGACTTCCCTTGTAACAAAAAAAGAGAGTTAAGCAAAATTCACTGGCACAACTACATCTTAAAACATATGCAACACTATGCATCCATGGTCCCTACCTCCCTGAGCAAAGAAATAGATTTCCTCACTTATTCTCTATAATTAAAACTGATCATTACAATTATACAGTGTTTGGTTTTATTTCATTGTTCTTTCCATTCCTAATACTATAATCATTGTGTATATTATCTTTCTTATTATTACTGCTTTGATTTGTTTCAGTTCATGTTATAGTACATTTCTATGAGTTTCTCAATTCATCATTTTTATAGTAATATCATACTTCATTACTTTAAACATCAAAATCTGATGAGTAATTCTCTGGTAAGAGGATGCACCCTTTATCCCTGATTTTTGCTATTGTGTCTTATTTATGTTTATTTGCCCCAGAAGTGGAAGATTTTGCACAAGTGCCCAAAAGGGATTTTTTTAATGTAGACCACTGAATCAAATAGAATTTATAAAAACCTTGAGGTGATCCCTGTATTGTTTTACCTCTGCATGGAATATAATGTAAATTATAAATCAGATAGTTCAGATTGTATCCAAAGAATTTTTTGTCTTTGGAATATCAAAAGTTGAGGACCATTATTTTGATTACCACCGGTCTGAGCTACTGGTTGCACTCTTTTTGGTATCATATTATATTTTCTACAATAATTATTTTTAATCTCTTACTTCAATGTCTTTTTACATCATTTTTTTCTGAATGTATTCTCCCTACATCTGACAGCAAGCCAACACTTGTCGTGAAGACTTTTTTAAGTTAAAAAAAAAAAGAGGAGTTCTGCATGGTCTATTGCTTTCAAGAACTGGTCTTGCATGTAATGATAAGCTACAGCCTTTATCTAATGTCTTTCTTTCAAAAGGTCCTTAAGATTATCTGAGTACTGCAGAGAAAATTTAGTCTTGTTCATCCTGGACCCATTCTCCATTCCCTACGTAAGATTTACCACTTATTTCTCCCTCACCTTCCATTTTATGGGTCACTCGCCTGCCTCTGAAAACAAAGCTGCCAAAGTCCTCAACTTGCTCTCTCATTCACTGAGCAACAAATAAGAAGGCGAAAGGATAAAGACAAATCAGAAGATAACACAAGAAAGCTAAATGAAGGAATAAGTAAAGAATTTGATGAAACTGTTACCTTCCTTCTGTCAGCTAGATGCTTATAGGATTTCACAATCATTCATGGTTAACCCATTCCTATTGGCTTTGACAAGGGTTTGAGGAATGTATTTTGGTTGCATTTGAGCTGTGTCATGGTTCAATAAGTTCTAAGTTCTTTTTTTAGTATTATCCTTTCTTCAGTGTTAACAGTTAATCACCAATTTATTTAATAACTATTTCTGAATTTAACTCAAAGCTCATTCTAAAAATGGATTTTTTCTTATTGTATATTCTAACATTCATAGATTTTGTTATTGTTCTCTTCTTTAAACTTTTTCATTTTGTGCCTTTTAAATTTTTTTCCTCTTTATATCTTAATTATGTTTCTTTCACTTTTTAGTTTTGTGGGGGTTTTTTTACCTCTGCTTAATTTTACTTGAATCAGCATAGTGAAATATGAAGAACATTTAACCAAGAATTAATACAGCTGATTTCTCTTCCACAAACTGGTTTAGATAAGTCCTTTATGTGAACCTGTCTTCATATCCATAAAACAATATAGACTAGATTATCTCAGTTTCTTTGAGACCTGAAATTTTGTGGTTCTCTTCTCATTTCATTACGTGATTGCCCAGGGTCTCAGACTTACTCATTTTTTCCTCTTTTTTTCCTTCTTTTCATCTATCTGAGCAATAATTATGAATTCTGTCACCTGGGACAGAACTGTCCAGAGGATGAAGGCAAGAGAAGTTTGAAAAGAGTTTGACTGATCGTAGGAAGTCTGCAACCGTATAAACAGAGGATAAACCAAGTAGGAGCTGGGGTAGCCCATCCCCCAACCCCCGTGGAGTTGTTGGGAGGGCAATAAGCCCTGGGAGATGATTACCATGATAAGAGGATCTTTGAGATTGTAGTGTAATTATTGGGGTCCCCTGAAGAATACATGGCACAGGAGAGCAGTCCAGTAAATGTTAGGTTTTTAGGACAAAGTTGAATTTGCTCTGACCCTAGTCTATGACTTTTTATCTAAACTACTATCATCTGGCAATTTTGTCCTCATTTTAGTTCTTCATCTGTTGTGTCCATTGCTTGTGCTCTTCATTTACAGCTTTTACTATAATGAAAATTGTTGTCATCCCTTTATAATAAGGTTTCTGAGCTCTGTACTAGAGAGGGTATTTATTCCCACTTAAAGAAACTTTTTTTTTACTATAAATCATAATAAGCTACCTTCAAGAAGGCAGTGGTCCTTCTTTTATATTCGCAGCTTCTGACAAGGTTTTATCTATCAATGTGATTGCTGAGAGATAGTCCAATGCTTCTCATTGATATTTTTTAGTTTAAATAATTTTACATTAATATCTGATAAAATAAATAAAAAATAAATCTCAGATACGAGTTATTTAACCTCACAGGGCTTCAGTTTCTTCATAAATGCACCTTTTCTAGGTAAGGTACTGTGCTAAGTAATAAGATAAATAAAGAGAAGAGATGCATGACCTTTTGCCCTCATAGAGCTTATAGTTTCATGGGGAGGCCAAGATAAAACATGTGAAAAGTTAAATAACATGAAAATATTTTAATACGTTCAGATAAGTTTTTTTTTGGGGGGGGAATGTCACAATGCAATACATAGTCACTGCTAGAAAAGCTCAGAGGAGAGAGAAATCTTTTCAAAATGAAAGGATCAGAGAAGGCTTGGAGAGGCGGGGGAGTGGGATTTGAGTTCATCTTGAGAAATGGGTAGGGTTTAGGTGGATAGAGAAAAAGTGGAAAAGGTCTTACAAGTGAATAGAATTGCGGGAGCAAAACATAAGAATAGATAAACACAAACATTACTTTACCTACTTCGTTGTAGTGAAGAGTGTGAAAAGACTAAAGAAAAATACCTCAAAACAAAATATAAAAGCTGTGTCTGTGTGTGACAATACAAATATATACATGTGTTCATGTGCAAGGTATACAAAAGTATGAATGAAATGAAAGTGTCTTCCTTCTACTAGCCATGCTCAGAGTCCCTAGAGATAAGAGTTTCTGGAAATTATTTTTATTATCATTAAAGAATGGCCCCTTCAGGTAACCTGCTTGTTATTTTCTCCTTCTAGATGTCCTTTTAAACAGTGTTTTAGGTAAAATAGGGATGACTAGAAAAAGACTACAAGAAAATTCTGAAGCGAGGTTATATCAGTTCTGATATCAGAGAATGAAGGTGAAGCCATAGAGAGAGAGAAGCTATGAAACAGAACACAGTATTGAATAAAGGGACAAAGGAGGTTCTATGGATAAGTAAAGGGCTTTCGAAATAAGAAGAGTTCCCTAAAAGAGATATATTATTGGGTATCATTTCATTTTCATTGGGTAGCAGACTTTGTGACTTGATAAAAACCTGTGATTATATGTAGAAAATAATGGCATACTAAATTTAGTACATGTAGCATTGTAGGACTTAAGTTGGCAAAAAAAGATTTCAGTTCAATAAAATGAAGAACTTCCTAGGAATTAAAACTGTCCAGCTTCAGGGAGATGACCAATCAATCAACAAACATTGATCATGTGCCTACCATATTCTAGTTTCAATGCCTAGTGCTGGAAATATTCATATAATGAATGGCCTACAAAGCAAGGCACTTAACATTCTAATGGGTAAAACAGGAAATATAAATACTGTGTGTATACTTATATTCATATATTGTAAATATATACTATATATAAGCATATAGAGGGAATAAATATAAAGAAAATAGCTAAGGACTGATTATTTAACAAGTTTTCATTTATAGAAAACCTGTTAAGGCAGTAGATTAAAACTTCTGTTAAATGACTTCAAGATCCCTCTTAACTTGAAGATTTCATGATTCTATGAATGACTGAGATAAAAACTTGTATGTGGTGACAGAATTGGGGTGGGAATGGTAGTTATTGATTCAAGAACTATTTCTAAACCAATAATAAGTCATCTTGGAAATTCTGCCATAGGCAAGAGGGTTACCTTCTCTCATCAGAAAAATGCTGTACTGGATATAATTGTAGAAACATAATAAAATTGGATCTATATCTAACAGCAGTAGAAGAATAATTTTAATTAGATAGAAGGACTGCTTAAGGCATATATACCAGGCTCATTTACAGAGCTGCTTTCTGAATTACAGTCATAGGGAAAAGAAAATACCAATATTCAGTTTTCTGGAATTCTTTTACTTTCTTCTAATAACTCTAAACTCCTTCATCTTCGGAATTCTTTTTTCAGGATAGATTGTTTGGTGGCCTCCTGCAGAGTAACTCTGACCTAAGGACTGAGGATCTGATACTTTCTTTCTAAAAACATGATCAAGTCATTCCCAAGAGAATAATAGTGTACTTTAGAAAGAATAAGGAATGTGTTCTATGCCTTCTTAGAAGGATGTCCTTTCAAAATATCTACCTTCCTGGTGTGAAAAAGCTTCAGAAATCTGTAATCTCATCAAAGGAAGCTAAGTGGCAGAGATCTTCTCAGCGGGGTGGACCTAATCAGAAAAGCTTCCTTCACTTCCTTTCTATTTGCCTAAACCAAGGCACACAAGCTTATGAAATTCCATTCACTCCCCTGACCTCTAGTCAGTCTTTAGAAAACCTTAACATACCTGATAGCCTGGTACCATCACAAAAGCAATAGACCCAGAGACCTGGGTTCTAATCCTGCTTCTGATGTGTAATCTTGAAAAACATTCTCTTTCTAGGCCTTTTTTTAATCTGTAAAATAAGGAATAAGAAGAGGTGATCAATAAGGTTTCTTTCTGCTCTGAAGTTTGATCTTTCTCTTTTACATATTAATATTCTTTTTTTACACATTTTTATACATCTTTTATACAATCACTACCTCCACAGGAACAAATTTCAACCCATTCATGCACTAGCTGGCATGATAGATAGAGCACTAGAACTGGAGTCACAAAAAAGTGAGTCTAAATCAAGCTCGTTTTGTGAACCTGAATAAGTCACTTAACATCTGTCTACCTCAGTTTCTTTATCTATAAAGTAGAGGTTGTTGTAAGTATCAAATGAGATAATATTTATAAAATGGTTTGTACAGTACTTGGCATATAATAAGCACTTGTCAATGATTCCTTTCCTTTCCTTTCTTTCCTACATTCTGTAATTCTTTTCTGTATCCTTCTCCAAACCCTCCATAGAAAATCCTTGAAAAGCTAATTTCAGTATCTTTAATATTTAATAGAAACTAATACTCAGGCTATCCTTCTATGGCCCATCATGCTTAGCATATGACTAGACAACCTCCTTTTCCAATCATATTTCAATAATGAGGTGTTTTATGTCAAAATTTATATATGCCCTTATTGTTAATATGGCAATCCACTTATGCCTAGCATGCATTATTCCACTGCTCTCTGTGTAACTTTCAATTTTGAATCTTTGGCAATCATGGTGTTCCATGATTTGCAATCTTATAACAGCACCAGGAGACATACATTAACAAAATGGGATTTTGTTTCAGGAGGCAGTTTAAGATAATTGAAAGTACTGTGTAATTTCCCAAATGTCATCCAGACCAAATTATTTATCCTACTAATTTCAGAGTTCTGAACTCAGTACCTGTCCAATATATGCTTCCTGTCTCAATGGGCTAGCCATTCAACTGCATATGATAATCTAGATGAATGAATTTTTCATTTACATGGTTTTTCCAATGTGTCTTGATAAACTGTTTTAAGTGGCCATAGATCTTATTTAAAAAGAAATAAAAGTAATCTAGGGCTAGATATAATCCACAATATTTATAAATAGGAGCAGTTATATAGTCTCATTATTTATTTTAAAAAATGCCTCCTCCATAGGACTTGGGGTAGGATATGTTCGATGGCAGTGATTAATTTCAGCATCAAAGAGGGGGAAATTGCAAAAGCTTGCAAAAATTAATATTGTATTATTACTCAAATACAGTAATTGAGATGTAATCAGACACTGCTGACCTACATATCTACTTCCCCATATCTATAAAATCCTTATCAAAACAGTCTAATCATATATCAAGGGGATCACTGATAAAACAGGAAAAATGGGTTTTTAGCAAAAATCATATGACAGAACATCAATGTCAAAGGAGATGCAAAGAAAAAAAAGGCATGTGGCTAACCATAGGTGATGTCTTTCAACTTTACCAAAAAGTCTCTAAGACAGATAACTCAGATAAATACAGTAGAATAGCATATTCCAAACACAGAATGATAAAGGATTATGACAAACCTAAGGAATGAATGGATAGATGGATGGATGGATGGATGGATGGATGGATCGATGAATAGATTGATGGATGGAAAAATGGATGGAAAGTACAAAAGGTCTTTATTTGGAGAAATAAAATAAATTCTCTTTTGGAAAATGAAAACCTTTTTTGACCTTATTTAAGTTAGTGAATCAGAGATTAGTTTCATAAATACATTTACTTTGATTTGTTTTCCCAAAAGAGTACCAGTCATACACTCTTCCTAGAAATTTATTTTTAAATCAGATGATATGCTTAAATATCCCTGAGAATTGTAAAATATATTATTAGCACAGAATGGAAAAGAACTATCTCTTCCTAAGGGCAGAACCAATACATGTTCATCTCTTAAGATGTGGCAATGTAATAATTGTTGGATCATATGATTAGAGCTTAAAGAAATTTTAGAACCCATTTAGTTCAGCCTTTTCTTTTTCTAGATGAGGATACTGAGGCCTAGAAAGGTAAATTGATTTTCTTTATGTATGAAGTAAGTAGCAATGCCAAGATTTGAATCCATGTCCTCTAACCCTAACTCCAATATTCCATCTATTGCTCACTCTCATTATTTAAATGTTCACATTGGTTATTTATCTAACATGAACAACAGTGTTATAAAATAGCCATGGACAATGTTATCCTCATTTTGCAGAGGAAGAAACAGAACTACATAAAAATTGAGTCACTTTACTATATTGACGTCAAGTTATACAAGTCACTGATGAAGTCTGAATCAAACCTAGATCATTATATTGCTGAGAATAACTGTCATTCACAACATTGATTATGATCATCATACAACATTAAGGCTACCATGTATAATATTTTCCTGGTTCTCTTCACTTTACTTTACATCAGTTCATGTAAATCTTTCCAGGTTTTTTTTTTTCTGAAAGAATCCTGATCATCATTTTTTATACAATAGTATGCTGTCACAATCATATGCCACAATTTTTTCAGACATTCCCCAAATAATGGCCATCCCCTCAATTTTCAATCCTTTGCTAACACAAAGGGAGCTACTATAAATATTTTTTCTACATAAAGAACCCTTTTTTTACTCTACTTCAGATATAGACCTAGAAATGGTATTGCTGGTTCAAGGATATGCATCATTTTATAGCCCTTTAAGCATAGTTCTTCAGAATTGTTGGATAAGTTCGCAAATCCACTAAGAGTGCTTTGTCGTCTCAGTATTACCACATTCCTACAGACAATTGTTATTTTCTTTTTCTGTCATAATAGCAAATTAGAAAGGCAAAGGGGTGTACATCAAAGTCATTTTAATTTTCATTTCTCTAATCAACAGTGGTTTAAAGCATTATTTTCATATGTTACCTTTGATTTCTTTATCTGAAAACTGTTAATATCCTTTGACCAGGTATCAATTGAACAATGAACTTGTAATTTTATAAATTTGTCTCAATTCTCTATATATTAGTCAAATGAAGGCTTTATCAGAGAAACTCATAAATTTTTTTTCATAATTATGAATACCCTTCCATACTCCATTATGAATACTACTACATCCTCCATTATTTTTCCCCTTTATCCTCTCTCTCCATTCACCCTGTCTCTCCTCAAAAGTCTGTTTTGCTTCCGACCACCTCCCCAAATCTGACCTCTCTTCTATTAGCACTGTCCCTCTTCTTGTATAAAATAAGGATAAAAAGGATAAAATAGATTTTTCTGCCCTTTTATGATTCCCTCTTTGAGCCAATTCAGATGAGAGAAAGCTTCAAGAATTTTCTAGTCCCCCAAACTTTCCCTCTATACTAACAATTCTTTTGAACTTTTATATGAGGGATAATTTACCCCATTTTCCCTCTCCCTTTCTCCTTCTCTAAGAGAATCCTATTTATTACCCCTTAATTTTGCCTTTTTGAAATCATCCCATCATAGTCAATTCATACCCATGCCCTCTGTTTACATATATCACTTCTAATTGTCCTAATAATAATAAAGATCTTACAAGTTATAAGTATCAACTTTCAATGAAGGAATGTAAACAATTTTAACTATATTGAATCCCTCTTGACCATTTATCTATTTATGGTTCTCTTGAATCTTGTATTTGAAAGTTAAACTTTCTAATCAGCTCTGGTATTTCATCAGCAATGTATGAAGTCCTCTATTTTATTTATTAAATATTCATTTTCTCCAGGAAGGATTGTACCCATTTTTGTTTGATAGATGATTCTGGATTGCAATCATAGCTCTTTTGGCCTCTATAATATCATATACTAAGCCTTCTCATTCTTTAAAGTAGCAACCACTAAATCCTGATTTACCCTGAATCCATAATATTTGAATTTTTTTTCCTTTTTGATCACTTGCAATATTTTCTCCTGGACTGGGGAGCTCTGGAATTTGGCTATAACCCTGAGAGTTTTCATTTGGGAATCTCTTTCAGGAAGTTATCAGTATATTCTGTCAATTTCTGTTTTACATTCTCTTTCTGATATATCAAGGCAGTTTTCTTTTAAAATTTCTTAAAATATGCTGTCTAGGCTCTCTTTGTGATCATGGCTTTCATGTTATCCAAAAATTCTTAAATTATATCTCCTCCATCTAATTTCCAGATCAATTATATCCAATGACATATTTTACATTTTCTTCTATTTTTATTCTTTTGATTATGTTTTATTTCCTGTTGTTTCATGAAGTCATTAGCTTCCACTTGCAACATTCTAATTTTAAAAGAATTATTTTATTCAGTTAGCTTGTGTACTTCTTTTTTCATTTGACCAATTCTACATTTTAAGAACTTTTTCTTCAGTGGATTTTTGTCCTCTTTTTGAATTTGGTTAATTGTTTCTTAATGAGTTCTCTTCAATTTGTACCTTTTTCAATCATTTGGCATATTCTGTTTTGAAGTTGTTATTTCCTTTGACATATTTTGATCTTCCTTTAGGAAGGTGTTGACAAATTTTCATTATTTTCTTGCATCACTCTCATTTCTTTTTTTCCCTTTAAACATTATTTTATTTAATCATTTTCAAACATTATTCATTGGAAACAAAGATCATTTTCCTTTTCTCCCCCCACCACCTTTGCCTCCCATAGCCGATATGTGATTCCTCTGGGTATGCCATGTGTCCTTGATCCAAACCCATTTCCATGTTGTTGGTATTTGCATTAGAGTGTTCATTTAGAGTCTCTCCTCAATCATATCCCCTCAACCCCTGTAGTCAAGCAGTACCTTTTCTTGGTGTTTTTATTCCCACCATTTGTCCTCTGCTTGTGGGTAGTGTTTTTTCTCATAGATCCCTGCAGATTTTTCAGGGATATTGCAATGACACTAATGGGGAAGTGCATTACGTTTGATTGAACCACAGTATATCAGTCTCTGTGTACAATGTTCTCTTGACTCTGCTCCTTTCGCTATGCATCACTTCTTGAGGTTGTTCCAGTCTCCATAGAATTCCTCCACTTTATTATTCCTTTGAGTACAATAGTATTCCATCACCAATAGATACTACGATTTGTTCAGACATTCCCCAATCAAAGGGCATCTCCTCATTTTCCAATTTTTGGCCACCAAAAAGAGTGCAGCTATGAATATTCTTGTACAAGTCTTTTTCATTATTATATCTTTGGGGTACAAACTCAGCAGTGCTATGGCTGGATCAAAGGGCAGACAGTCTTTTATCACCCTTTGGGCATAGTTCCAAATTGCCCTCCAGAATGGTTAGATCAATTCACAACTCCACCAGCAATGAATGAATGAATGTCCCAACTTTGCCACATCCCCTATAGCATTCGTTACTTTCCTTTGCTGTCATGTTAGCCAATCTGCTAGGTGTGAGGTGATACCTCAGACTTGCTTTGATTTGTCTCTCTTTGATTATAAGAGATTTAGAACACCTTTTCATGTGCTTATTAATAGTTTTGATTTCTTTATCTGAAAACTGCCTATTCATGTCCCTAGCCAATTTATCAATTGGTCAATGGCTTGATTATTTGTAAAATTGATTTAGCTCTTGTAAATTTGAGTAATTAGACCTTTGTCAGAGTTTTTTGTTATGAAAATTATTTCCCAATTTGTTGCTTACCTTCTGATTTTAGTTATTTTGGTTTTGTTTGTACAAAACCTTTTTAATTTGATGTAGTCGAAATTATTTATTTTACATTTTGTGACTCTTTCTAAGTCTTGCTTGGTTTTAAAATCTTTCCCATTCCAAAGGTCTGACATGTATACTATTCTGTGTTCATTTAATTTAATTATAGTTTCCTTCTTTATATTCAAGTCATTCACCCATTCTGAGTTTATCTTGGTGTAGGGTGTGAGGTGTTGATCTAAACCTAATCTCTCCCATACTGTCTTCCAGTTTTCACAGCAGTTTTTATCAAATAGTGGATTTTGTCCCAAAATCTGGGGTCTTTTGGTTTGTTATAGACTGTCTTGCTGAGGTCACTTACCCCAAGTCTATTCCACTGATCCTTCTTTCTGACTCTTAGCAAGTACCAAATTGTTTTGATGACCACTGCTTTATAGTATAGTTTGAGATCTGGGACTGCAAATACTCCTTCCTTTGCATTTTTTTTCATGATTTCCCTGCATATCCTTGATCTTTTGGTCTTCCAAATGAACTTTGTTTTTTTTTTCTAATTCCGTAAAAAAGTTTTTTGGAAGTTCAATGGCTATGGAACTAAATAGATAAGTTTGGGTAGGATGGTCATTTTTTATTATATTAGCTAGTCCTACCCATGAGAAGTTAATGTTTTTCCAATTGCTCAAGTTTAGGATGTATTTACCTTCCCTATCCCTTTTAATCAGGTCTATTTTTGCTTTGGCTTTGTCAGGTATCATGATTGCCATTCCTGCCTTCTTTCTGTCAGTTGAGGCCCAATAGGTCTTGCTCCAAACTTTAATTCTGACCTTGTGAGTATTTACTCACCTCATGTGTGTTTCTTGAAGACAACATATGGTAGGGTTTTGGATTCTAATCCATTTTGCTATTTTTTCTACATTTTATGGGTGAGTTCATCCCATTTACATTCAAAGTTATGATTGTTACTTGTGAATTCCCCAGCCTTTTGGTATCTTCCCCTAATTCTGACCTTTCTTCTTTTGCTATAACCTTTTAAACCAGTGGTTAACTTTAAATCAGTCCCCTTAGTCACCTCCCTTACTATGCTTCCCTTTCTGGCCCCTCCATTTTTGCTCCCTTCTTGTTTTTTTTGTTTGTTTTTTGGGGTGGTCTACTAATTTCTCTCCCCCCTCTCCTTCCCTCCCTTTTTGTACTCCATCCCTTCTAGTCCCTGCTTAGTTTTCCATTCTCTTACCCTGTTGGATAAGATAGAATTCAAGATCCCAATGATCTAAATGTTCTTCCCTCTCAGAGTTGATTTCACTGAGAATAAGGTTTAAATAATACCAATTAGCACTCTCTTCCTCTCCTACTTATAAGAGAATACTTCCCCTCCCCTTCCCATGTGTATCTTTGTGCGACAAAGATTATTCTATCTAATTTATTTCACTTATATCTTGGTACCATCATCGATTCTCCCCTCCCTTTTTCTTTCTTTTATTTTATCCAAATCATCTTAATTCACCATTCTTTCCCTATGACTGGTTCTTCTGATTACTCTATTAATGAATACAATTTTTGAGAGTTACACATAAAATTTCCCCCACATAGTAATATATATATATATATATATATATATATATATATATATATATATATATATATATATATATATATATACTTTGATCTAATTGTAGCCCTTATAGAAGAGAGTTTGAATAAAAGAAAAAAAATTTTCTCCTTTTCCATTTCTTTCATATTTACCTTTTCATGTTTCTCTTGCTCTTTGTGTTTGGATATCAAACTTTCCACTGAGTTCTCGTCTTTTCTTTACAAATACTTGTAAATCTTCTATTTTGTTGAATGCCTATACTTTCCCCTGGAAGTCTACAGTCAGTTTTGATGGATAGGTGATTCCTGAAGACTCAGTTCTCTTGCCTTTCTGAATATCATGTTCCAGGCCTTGCAGTCTTTTAGTATGGAAGCTGCCAGGTCTTGTGTGATTCTCACTGGTGCTCCTTTGTATCTGAATTGTTTCTTTTTGGCTTTTTGTAAGACTTTTTCCTTAGCTTGGAAGCTCTTGAATTTGGAAATTACATTCCTGGAAGTTGTCTTTTGGGGATTTATTATAGAAGGTGTTCTATGAACCCTTTCAATTACTATTTTGCCCCATTCTTGAAGAGCTTTGGGGCAATTTTCTTTGATTATTTCTTGTAGTATGGCATCAAGATTTTTGTTTATCTCTGGTTTTTCATGTAGACCAATGATTTTCAAATTGTCTCTCCTTCCTCAGTTTTCCTGGTCTCTTACCTTGACAGTGAGATATTTCATGTTTTCCTCTAATTTCCCCATCTTTTGACTTTGCTTTATTAATCCTGGGTGTTTTGCAAGATCATTGTCTTCCAGTTGCTTAATTCTAGACTTTAAAGACTGGATTTCCTTTTCAGTTTGGTCTGCCCTGCTTTTTGTGGCTTCCAGCTGTTTCTCCAGACTGTTGTTCTCTCTGGATTTTTTCCCATTTTTCTTTCCAGAAGGCTTCCACCTTTTGGATAACCTTCAATTTGAATTCTTCCAGAGCTTGTGGACAATTTCCATTTGGGGGGGAAGGTTTTGATTTTGTTTGAATTTCATCCTCTTTTTCCCCTGTAACCTGGGTTTTCCCTCTGTAAAAGTTTTTAAGAGTCACTTTTTTCCTGTTTTTCTTGGAGGGTTAGTCTTGGGCACAATGACCCATCCCTTTGGTGATTTTCCCTTTCCTTTTTAGTCAGAAATCTGAGTGAGATGGGCAGGTTTTCTGTGGAGTTACGTGACAGGGCTTTTGCCTCAGGCAGGCTTTGGCATCTCCTCTGCCTCCGCAGTTTGCTAGAGCGCCTGTGGTCTGTGCTCTCCAGTGCGCAGGGGTCTCCTATGTAAACATTCTCAGGGGTAGATACATGGCAATCCTTGTCAGTTCCCAAGGACCCTGGTGTGCCCCCCACTCACTACAGAGAGAAGCAGGGCATTTGCCTCAGGCAGGCTCTGGAGTCTCCGCAATGTCCACAGTTTGCAAGAGCACCAGCGGTCTGTGCTCTCCAGTGTGCAGGGGTCTCCTGTGTAACTGCTCTCAGGGGTAGTTCCCTGGCAGTCCTAGTTAGATCCCAAGGACCCTGTTGTGCCCCCAGTCACTACAGAGACATTCCTCACTCACTCACTATCTCTGGTGGGTTCACTGGTCCCGACTGTGGTTCTGTAGATGAGGTGGGGGAGGGTAGTTCAGATCACGTTTGGGTGTGAGCTTTTTCTCCTTCTTATAGTGTGGAAATGCTCAAACCTCATGTACCTTCAGCGTTGTGCCCTACTGTAGAGTCCCTCGGTTCTTCCAAAGATGATTTTTATGTTCTTTTGAGGTAGTCTATTTCGTTGAGTGCTTGGGAGAGGAAGCGATTCACATATAGTTTGCTGCCATGTTTACCCGGAAGTCCATCACTCTCATTTCTTTTCCCACTTTTCCTGTATGTCTTCTATTTGGTTTTTAAAATCCTTGTAGAGATCTTGAAAGACTTCTTTGGGGGTCTGAAACCTATTCACATTTTTTGAGACTTTGCAAATAACTGCTTTGTTTGTAATTTTTTTTTTCATTCGAGTTTGTTCTTTGATCTTCCCTATCCATGGTCAATTCTTTTTTGGTGATTTCCTCAATTTTTCCAGCATATTTCTTGCCTTTTAACTTATGTTAAAATGTACTTTTCTTCTAGGCTGAAGGGAATATTGGCCTTAAGCTTCCATTTTTTATGCTGAGCTAGTTCAGCATAAACTAGTTCAGAGCTAGTTCTGACGTTCTATAAATTTTCAGATATTCCAAGATAGTATAATCTAAGAAGAAACAGGATCGTTGCTCTTTTCTACCTTCCTTTCTTTCTTTCAACCTTTACCTTACATTTTAGCCTCAGTAATGTGTATTGGTCCTAAGGCAGAAGAGCAGTAAGGTCTAGGTAATGAGGGTTAAATGACTTGAACAGTGTCACACAGCTAGGAATTATCCAAGGCTATATTTGAGCCTAGGACTTCTTATCTCTATCTCTAGGCCTGGGTCTAAATCCCCTGAGCCAGCTAGCTGCCCCAACCCAAGCACTATTTTCGGCCCTAGAACTGTGCTAGTTCTCCTTATCACCTTGACCTTTGGACCCCAAATTTTTATGGGTGTTGCAATAAAGTTATAAATCCAGAGCCAGCAATGGGTTCCCTGTAATTTCCTTCTTACTAGTTGTTTGACCCCTTTATCATCAGTGGACTGAAAGGTCTGGAAGCCACTGCTACCAGTTCAGTCAACTTCAAGACTTGCTTTGACTTGCAAGAGAACAGCCTGTGTTGGACTGTGCCCCACTCTCACTTCAGTGAGACATAGCTTTCCTGCCTGCCTTATAAGCTGCCCTAGCTGGAAAATCATTTCACTCCATGATTTTATTTGTTCTACGACACCAGAATTCATTTTGAGGCATTATTTTAAAGTTATATGGAGGGGAACTTGGGAGAGCTCAGGTTGCGTCCCTATCTTTACTCTCCTTTCTTGGCAATGTCTGTTGTTGTTAAAAGAAAAGGTCAAATGTCCCAGATGCTTCTTTGTTTATGTATCTTTCCTTCCCAAAAGCCACCCCCTTCCTTATTAGCCAATTACCTTTCACTGCCCCAGTCCTGTCTGACTAGTGAGGGAAATGGTTACACAAGAATATAGTAGTACCCAACTTGTTCCCTAACTGTAAAAATAACACCAGATTGAATTTTTTTAATGAATTATCCTGATATCTGACAACAATATTGCAACACAATAAGCCAGGACAGACTAGTCATTGTGTGGCTTAAAAGGTCTTTTGATTTTCATTTTCCACATCCCACTGCAGAAATAGCCTAAGCCAAAACCCAATCAGGAGAAATGTTTCTGCTTCAGTAAGAGTCCTGTGAGAAACACCCACTTAATTACCATCTTTCAAACCAGCACCAAGAGAATGTAACACTACCCCAGTATCACAATAAATGTTAGCAGTATTCAAATGATAGTTTCCTTTTCTTCTTTTTGGTTCTCCATTGCTGCAAAAAGGTATTGTGTCATGTATACATTTTCTAACCAATGAGTCTAAAGACATATTTAAATACAACTATTTGTAGATGCTGGAAAGCAGCTGTTCAGCTCCAAGTTGTAGGTTTGGGGCTTTTCTTGGGAAATAAACAGAGTGCCAAGCAATGAGAATCATGAACAGTTGAATTATCTCTTGGCAACTTCTCACACCACCTTCAGCAAACAGGGTACCCATGCGTGAAAGAAATAATGAGACATGGGCTTTTCTCATGTAACAAGAAAGGGAGCTTTAATCTCAGTTGCCTCCCCTGCCATCTTCCCACCCCCTTCCACTCCACTTGAGAAATCCAACAAGGTGCAAGTTCAAACAAATCTTATTTTTTCCCCAGAAGCACTTGTTCTCACCTTAGGATGATGTTTTCCTTTTGGTGAACAGACTATATAGAGCCACTCCAAATTAAGGCAAGAACTTGGGTTAGTATTAACCTCCTTACTCACTACCCTCTCTGTAATGCAAAAGGTCTTGGATTTTGTTTTCTGCAGTAGGCCCAGACTAAGGAGACTTTGACCAAGAAGTTCATTATTCATGGAGGGCAATCAAGCCTTCTACTTTTTGCATTAAATTGAAAGGAATAGTTAGGGTGAACAAAATGCATTCTACTCCTTGAATGAATAAAGTAAGCACTTTCTAATAGCAAAGAAAAAGGTGCATATACATGATGAAGCAGCAGAATAGATGAGAACCAGTCAGGAAGGCCCCTGTTTTATTTTCTATGTTGGCTGTGAATCTCCTGGACTAGTCACTTAACCTCTTAGTGTCCCCAGGCCCAGTAAGCTATGTAAGACTAAGTTACAGAATAGTTACTCTTTTCATTAGCATTAGTAAAGGGAATTTCTTTGCTGGGAGTTCCCTACATGAATAAAACCATAGGTCCAATTTAAAAAAAAGAAAAACAGACACATATATGCACAAAGCAAACAATTGTTCTGTTGAATATTGGTAAAACGGTCAAGAGATGAACAGACAGTCCTTTATTGATATAAAACTATTCTAGGCAATGCCTCATGTTTAAATCATGATAGCCCACAATTATAGAAACTCAAAAGTAACAGAGCACTAACAGAAACTAAGAAAGAAAAACAAAGTGTTACGATGCTCCAAATGTGAAAGTGTTCCAATATTTTCCCATTAGGTAACAATCTGTTAACCAGAAAAAAGTATTATTTTTCAAGGCTCTCTCTTCATGATATCCTAGTGGAGGCATAAATATTCTATAAACAAACGAGCTGTCAGAAGTAGAGATAGTCAAAAAAGAATTAGTTCTTCCTTTTCTTGGAGGGTCTGAAGAGTCTTCAGAGAGTAAGTCTTAAAAACCAAAGTTAATTATTTTTGGAGTGGTTGTAGTTAATGAGTTTTCCAATGTCAAATCATTAAAGATATAGTTTTAGAATTGATTAAATGCATTCCTCCATTTGTACTCAAGACCATGAATGAGATAATTCACATAGACACAATTAAAATGACAAAATTCAACTTAGTCCAAAATATTGATATCTTGAAAAAAATATTTTTTGGTCAAAATAAAAATACAGAGTAGGGTAGGAAGAGCAACACCTAAAGCATAGTATTATTCACCTAAGTGCTCAGTTAAGTTTAAATGGAGAGAGTAGAAACAAGCCTTTAGGTGGACTCCTTTTACTTCTGTAGATGTAAATCTTTTCTCCCATGATAATGTCATATTAATATTGAATATTAAATAGTGGGGTTCTTCAATCATGAGCTAGGTATGCCAGCATACTGTAGGGTGATGATTAACACTGATCATTCCAGGGGTTTCTCCACCTTCAGATATTTCCCTCAGCTTAGACCATGTTGACCTTCATAGTGGCTTTAGGACAAAGTACCCATGAATCAGAAAAATAGCAAATAGAAGCCTATTAGATAATTGTGGTAGCATATTCCCTCAGGAGTTTCAGAAGGCCTTTGACCTCATTTGGAACTAAAATTGATACCTAGCAAATGTGTAGGCTCTGGAAGCAGCAAAAATTCATATTCCGTACTCTTGCAGAAACTATCTGAATTTGGAATGTAATATGCCTTACGATGAAAGTTTTAGAAAATTAACATCCACATCCACAATGATTTAACTGTGCTTGAAGTGACTGCTGATCTGTCTATACTTTTCTCAAAATTGTATATCAAAACAAATTCCAACATTGATAACAAAATTTTGCCAATGATTTTACCATGTATTTAAGTCTGTTTCTTGTCCAGTAACTAAAAGTTTTTTGTGCAATGGAAAAGAGTTGATAAATCTTAGATAAAGAGAAGCAAGAGAAGGATTTAGTGTCTGTCTGAACTCTATCACTCATGTGTAATTACTCACAAAAAGAAATGAATACACTTACTGGACTGCAAGATACTTTTAGAATGAGAGAAGAATTAAAAAAAAAAACCCTTCCATCCCAACACTGATTACTGCTCATAAAAATATCATGGACCATACATGTATGAACTTTTAGAGCAAACTACAAAGATCTCAGTGACTGCACATGTCAGCAATGGAGATTTTATGGCCCTGTGTCTACTTTATGGATATGATCCTAGAGAAAGAATGAGCATTCCATGAGTCAGCAGCAAAGGCTTCCTGAACTCTCTGCCAAGGTGGATCAGGCAACTGCTCAGAAGAAGATTACAGGAATCCCTGGGTAAAAGATTCTTGCTGCATCAGTCCTGGGTTGAGATCTCAGGGTGAAGTAGAGCACTAGCAAACACCAGTGCTTGAGGCCACAAGGGATTATGGAACCCTGGTCACAGTTTCAAGGTGATTGCTCCCAGACCAGAGCACAGACTGGAAGAATATTAAATACACTTTTCCCTAGATCAAACCATCTTGGAAGAAATTAAAACTTATAGATGCCCAGAAGTAGCTCTGAAGGCATCTATGTAAAGAACTTGAAGCTTTGAACTGTGTCCCATTCACCACATGAATAGAGCCCAATTTTAACAGTTTTTTTTTTTAGTTAAGAGAAAAGGAAAAGTCTGCAAAATGAACAAACAACAATAAAAAGAAACTCAACATAGAAAGTTATTTTGGTGACAGGGAAGACCAAGACTCAAACTCAAAAGAAGATTATAAGAGCAATACTGATGCACCCAAGAAAAATATGAATTTGTCTCAAGCTGAAGAAGAATAAAAAGAAGCTCAATAAGGATTTAAAAATTCAAATCAGATAGGTAGAAGAAAAAATGGGGAAAGAAATGAGAACAAAACAGGAAAATAATTTTTTTTAAGTTGACAGTAAAGGAGGCACAAAATATACTGAGAAAAATAATAAATTAAAAACAAAAGGTCAGTTGGTAAAGGAGACACAGAAATCCACTGGGAGGAAAAAAAAAAGAATTCTTTAAAAGTAGAATTGGCCAAATGGAAAAGCTTTAAAAGCTCAGTGAAGAAAATAATGCCTTAAATATTAGAATTGGACAAGTGGAAGCAAATGACTCAATGAAACATCAAGAAACAAACAGGATCAAAGGAATTTTAAAAATAGAAGAATGTGTAAAATAAATCATTGGGAAAACAATTGATTTGGAAAATAGATGGAGGAGATATAATTTAAGAATTATTGATAATGCATTGCTGGTGGAGTTGTGAATTGGTTCAACCATTCTGGAAGGCAATTTGGAACTATGTGCAAAGGGCTTTAAAAGAATGCCTACCCTTTGATCCAGCCATACCACTTCTGGGTCTGTACCCCAAAGAACTAATAAGGAAAGTGACTTATACAAAAATATTTATAGTCACACTCTTTGTGATGGCAAAAAATTGGAAAATGAGATGTCCATCAATTGGGGAGTGGATGAACAAATTGTGGTATCTGATGGTGATTGAATACTATTATTGTGCTGAAATGATGAACTGGATGATTTCTATGTGAACTAGAAAGACCTCCAGGAATTGATGCAGAGAGAAAGGAGCAGAACCAGGAGAACATTGTACACAGAGACACAGAGACTGATACACTGTGGCACAATCAAATGTAAAAGATTTTTCTACTACCAACAATGCAATGATCCAGGACAATCTAGAACAATTTATGAGAAAGAATGCTATCCACATCCATAGAAAGAACTGTGGGAGTAGAAATGAAGAAAAAAACATATGATCAATCTCATAGTTCAATGGGGATATGATTTGGGTTTTGATGTTAAAAGATCACTCTATTGCTGAGATGATTAACATTGAAATGGTTGGGATTTTTTTTAATTTAGAATTTTTTCCATGGTTACATGATTCATGATTCCCCCCCTTTCCTCCTGTCCCCCAAAGCTGACAAGCAGTTCCTCTCAGTTGCACATGTACCATTAATATCCATGTAAAATAACATATCTAAACGTTAACATAACATAATCAGTAACAAAATCATGAATCACATGACCATGGAAAATAGTCTAAACTTAAATTTCTTAATTAATTAAGGCATGAGAAGGAGAGATGCATTGAGAGAAGGGAAAAGGTAGCAATAGAATGGGAATAAATTATCTCACATAAAAGAAGCATGAAAGAGCTCTTACAATGAGGGGGAAGGGGGTATTGGGGAGGGTACATTTGAACCTTACTCTTATTGTAATTGGCTCAAAGAGGGAAAACATACACAGTATATAGAAATTTATCTTATATATATGGAAATCTATCTTACCATACAAGAAAGCAGAGAGATAGAAATAAGAAAAAAGGGTGTGAATTGATAGAAAATAGGACACATTGTGGAATGTAGTGGTTAGAAGCTAAACACTTTTGATGATGAACAGAATGAAAGGAAAGAGAAAAAGATAAATGGGGGCAGTAGCAATAAGATGGTGGGTAATATACTGTAACCATAATGGTGAAAAAAATTTTACCAGTCTCCCTAAAAAAAGCCCAATTTCCCAAATATATAGAGTAATGAGTCAAATGTATAAGAATATAAGTCATTTCCCAGTTGATAAATGGTCAAAGGATTCAAACATGCAATTCTCAAACAAAGTAATTAAAGCTCTCTATTGACATGTAAAATGCTCTAAATCACTATTAGTTTGAGAAATGTAAATTAAAACAACTTTGAGGTACCATCCCACATCTATCAGATTGACTATTATGGCAGAAAAGGAAAATGACAAAACTAGGAGGGAATGTGAGAAAATTGAGACTAATGTACTATTGGGGGAGTTGTGAACTGATTCAACCATTATGAAGAACAATTTGGACCTATGCCCATAGGACTATAAAATAATACATACTCTTTGTCATACCATTACTATGTTTATTTCCTAAAAAGATAAAAACAAAAAGGGGGGGGGGGAAAGAGTCTATATGTACATAAATATTTAAAGCAGCTCTTTCTGTGAGGGTAAATAATTGGAAAGTGAGTGGACAGCCATCAATTTGGAAATAACTGAATAAGTTATAGCATATGATTGTAATGGCATACTATCATGAAATAGGAAGTGATAAGCAGGAGGAACTCAGAAAATCCTGGAAAGATTTACATTAAATTAAACATAGTGAAATAAACAGAATCAGGAGAACACCTGCAGTGACAGAAATACTGTATGATAAATCACTGTGAATAACTTAGCTATTCTTATCAATATAATGGTATAAAACAATATCAAAAGACTCATAATAAAAAATGCCATCTACTTCCAGAGAAAGAATTGATGGAGTCTGAATCCAAACCAAAGCAAACTTTTTCACTTTCTTAACTTTTTTGTTTGCATTTCTTTCCACAAAAGGATTAATATGAAAAAATACTTTACATCATTGCATAGGTAAAATCTATATCAGATTGCTTACCATCTCAGTAGGGTGGGGATTGGGGAGGAAGAAAATTGGGAACTCAAAATTATTTTTAAAATGTTAAACTCTTTTTACATGTAATTGGGGGAAATAATATTTTTAAAAGGAGTAGGTATTCCAAAGACTCTATACCAGCTGGGGAAAAGTCAAAATAAATTCCAGGTGTCAACCTCCATCTTGGCTCTTACTGAGAAAACCAAGCCACTACAAGTCTGAGTGAGGAAACATTGTAAAGCATCAGTCTAAGCATATACTGCTCCATCTATTTCCTAGTATTCCTGTGGATTACTTTACTGGTGTTAAATAGTCTAATCATTGATTAAAATTTGGATAACATCACATCCTGCTCCCACTAAAGATGGATACATTGCCTAGAATAACTGTTTGCCAATCCAGCTATCATCATTTCCAGCTAGACTCCTCAACCAGGACTAAGGACATACTTTTAGTGTAGTTGAAGCTGAAGAGTTGTATGTACATAAATCATTTGATTCTTCCCTGAAATAGTTTCAGTATCCTGTCTGTGAAGACTTATGTGTTGATCCATTGAAATCCTTTGGGAGTCGTTGGAAAAGAACCAGAAAGAGAGATATGTAGCCAGCACTCTGTCTTTCATACTGGAGAGTCAAGGAGAGTAATTAAAAATAAAAACAAGAGAAGATTCTAGGTCATATAAATGGAAAGTTAGCATATTTGTCACTTTTTACCAAAGCACTTCAATGCTTCAAAAAGGAGAATTATGTATTATATATAGAATATTTCTATTAAGTACACAGGAGAAAGATGACAGAATGTAACAGTAAAATAAAGTCCTTAATAATTGGAACACTAATTCTTAAATTGCTCACACATCACTTCTCTCCCACCATCCTCTATTCACCCATAGCATAAATACAAGCCAACTCCACCTGCCTGAAGAGATGTCTACATAGTAAGCTTGAAAAAATAGTCCTGAAATCCAGCTAGCATACCAATGATCTCCTTGGAAGTTACTCAAAGCATGGACCCAGGTTCATGTTGGCAAACCTATGGCACGTGTGCTGGAGCATGCCAAAGGGCGCTGCTCCCTTCCCCTTCTCCACACATGCCTAAAGACATTTCTCAAATGATCTGCCCCTCTGCCCAGCAGCTCAATGGGAGTGCTTCCTCCCTCCCCTGTCTGGGGTAAGACAAGGGGCACACCTGCATCCTGAGGGTTACAGTTTGGGCACATCTACTCATCAGCAAGGAAGAAAAGAAAGAAAGTGAGTAATGGGTGAATCAGAAAGTGCTAACACACAATATTTCAAGATAAAATGCATAATAATGATCCAGAAAAAAGCAGATAAATCAACAGTAAAGATTCTAAAACTAAACTGAAAGATAAACTGTCAAAAAGAATACAGAGTTTTCTTAACAAATATTATAACATAAAGTCAAATCATACTTGTTATCCCAAGAGAAAACAAAATAATAATAAAAATTCCATAATAGTTTAAAAGAAACATGAAATACATTTTAAAAATTAAGAATGGATGCATATGTCATATCTTGGTTCTCATAGCACAGAAAATAAAAAATCATTTTTTTGTTTTTTATTTTTTGGCCATTTGACTCTTTGTGATCCCATTTGGGGTTATCTTGGCAAAGACTTTAGAGTAACTTGCCATTTCCTTCTCCAGGTCATTTTACACATGAAGAGACTGTGGCAACTTGGATAAATAATAACTTGCCTAGGATCACATAACTATGAAGGGTCTTAAGACATGAAGATTGAGTCTTCCTGACTCCAGGCCTAGTACTCTACTGCATCACCTAACTAATAGCTATATGTGTATGTGTATGTGTGCAAATATGTATGTATATATGCATATGTGTTTATATATATATATATATATATAGTCAATCTTCAACATTTGCAAGCCTAATTTTTAAAACTGCAAGCACTCACATGATCTTATTGGTAATCTCATTTTCACTTTCAAATTGACAACTGCACGCAATTTGGGGCTATGCACAATACAGAGAAAAATGAGAAGCTGGATACATGCAATTTTGTGGAGCAGCTGGTATCTTTCTAGGTCTTTCAATGATCTTGTCCACCCTACCATTGAAAGAGCTCTTCATGTATTTCATTCCATATTTTCCTTGCCTTGAAAACTCAGAATCTGTGTTACAGTTATGTCCTCAAAATGCAAGTCCTTTGGGCTCTAAGACCAAATGTTCAAAGTCAGTAATGTAGCTTAGTGAGAAAAGAAACATGTAAACTCTGTGCCAGGATGTCTGCAGCCTCTCTTGGGTGTAAGTTTTGGGTTAACCAAATGATGATTCATTTTGAGACAGAAAATGTTTGTAAAAGTATTCATGAATCCACTCTACAAAATATTAAAGTAACCTCTCTTGTGTGGGATGAAAAAAATGGAAAAGCAACTAAGTTTGTGGGTAAATGAAATGGTGGAAGAATGAAAAAGTGTGGTCAATACAGCAATGATCCACTTGAAGGCCCAACAAATTTATAAACATGTGACAAAAGGCAAAGCGAATGCGAAGTCTTTAGTAGATAGCTAAGAATGGGTTTATTTTAAGTTATGGTATGGTTTAGAAAATGTGAAACTTTCTGGTGAAGATGGTTCTGCTACCCTTCAGCCCCTACTGAGTTTCAGAACATGTTGAACAAGAAGAATGAGAAAAGAAGTTACATATCAAAACAAGTGTTTAATGCTGATAAGACCAACCTGTTTATAAAACAAGTAGAAAAACACATATATATTCAAAAGCCATCACCGAGGCTCCTGGGTTGGAAGCTATTAAAAATTATTCAACCCTCTTGTTGCGAGTCAATACCAATGATGACTTGATGATCTACCAAACTCCAAATGCCAGAGTTTTGAAAGGGAAAAAAAGGCTAGATTGCCAGTGCATTATTTTAAAGGGATTTTCTTAATCTCTCCCTCTGTCTCCTTAAGAGGCTAGAGGGCAGGATTTCTAAGTAGTTCAGAACTAATAGGAGTCAGTGAGTCAAAGCTGAAGATTCCATTACCAGGGAGACCAGGACTGAGGAGAAGTAGCAATCCCTCTGACAGAAAGTTATAGGGGACAGTTGATCAGTGAAGAGGAAAAGGAAGCTGGCAGTTGGAGGTCTTTTGCCTCTGGGATCTCTAGAGAGCAGGAGGTCTGTCTCTGAGGCAAGGATCTGCTGGCAGTTGGCCACTAACAGTTGGGCTGCTATAGAAAACTGATTGAAGAAGTGAGTGAGTGGTGGCTGTCTTATTATTTGGGGGAGTAAGGTAGTTAGTGAATAATTTATAGAAAGAGTAGATTAGGCCTGATGTGCCAGGCAGGAGAACCTGTCCTGAGAAGACAATTAGAGATAGTTTTAGGAAATTTTAGGTAGTATTAGGAATTTTAGGTATATTTATAGGGTGTAAGATTAGTAATCTCTCCTCTTTTCTATCTTTCTAGCTGTACTTCTTTCTTAAATTAAACAAAGTTTCTGCTAAACTGCTCTCCTCACTTTTTTGAACTCCTTAATTTAACCCTTACAATTGGCAGTGGAATAGAAAAGGATAGATGATTGAAGAAATCTTATGGGACTGGTTCAACAACTGCTTCACTCCAGAAGTATAACAATATATATATATAAGGAAAGGAATTTGCATTAAAGATTCTTTAATAGTCAATAATACACCAATTCACATTCATGAGCAGCTGAAGATGCCCACAAAAAGCAGAAATTACTTTACACCACCGAAGACCATATCTTTGATCCAGACTACATACCAGGGAATCATAAAAGCCTTCAAGTACTATTATTCCAGGGAAATCTACCACCATCTCTGCAAGGGAAAATGAACCTGGAAACTTTCATGATGGATTACTAGAAATCTCTTAGTGAACTTCAAGTCATTGATTATATTAATGTAGCTGTGGAAATGTTTCACTGGCTACCTTGAATAACTGTTTGAAAATAAGTATGATTTAATTGTTTCTGGAATTTTGAAGAGTTTTAAAAATGTGGATAAAGTAGTAAGGAAGAAAGTTAAATCAATCATACATCTAGCATATACCTTGGAAGGCAAAAAAGTGGAGAGGAAAATCTCTGATATCCTGCAAAAACAACCCCAGAAGTCAGTGAATGAGGAGTTAGATGTAACATTCTGGAAGGTCTTTAGCACAGAAAAGATGAGGACCACAAAGAAGCTCCAAGATTGTGCTATTCACAGTTTCCAAATTTAAAAGGTGGCTGGGCATAATCAACCAATGGGCTAGAGAAATTGAGGATGCTAAACCCATTATCAATAACAGCCTCAAACATTGATTGGGGGTGGAGCCAAGTGAGCAGTTTACTAGCAGAAAAGGCTAAAATCTCTCTGACAATCCTTCAAGTCAGTCTTTAAAAAGTGCCTCAAAATGACAGGAGTCAAAAACTGACAACAAGATGAAATGAGGTAGCTCTCCCACTGGACACAACTTGAAAGGTAGGTAGAGAAAGCCATTTTTCACAGAATAAGGGGGAACCAGAAGGAAAACTACACACAGAGGAGTATCATCCTCCAACTCCCACCTCTTACAGCAGGTTCCAAGCCTGAGAATAAGTCAAATTTGGGATCCCAGGATCCTGCCTACACCAACAACAACAACAGAGCACCCCAGACCCACCCCTTGAAGTCCCAGGCCCTGTCACCATCCCCCATTGAGGCCCAGAAGTCCATAGCACTTGACCTTTTCAGGCCTGCTATAGTGAAGACCTAGCCTTAAAGCAAAATAGCACACAGTGCTCCAAATCCTGCAAGCCATCAGTAGAAGAAACAGAATCAGAAGCTTTCAGAATTCCCAGTCCACAGACAAAAAAAAGGCTGGGAAAATGAGAAAACATCAAAAGAAACACCTAACCCTAGAATGCTTCTTTAGTGACAAAGAGCAAAGCACAGAATCAGTAGGGGAGGTTGACATCCAAGCAACCACGTGCAAAACTTCAAAAAAGAATGGAAATTTGTTTCAAGCTCTGGAAGAACTCAGAAAGGAATTCAAAAATCATGGTGAAGAAAAATGAGAAAAAGAAATGAAAGTAATGCAAAAGGAAAAATAACAGCTTAAAAAACCAAATTGGTCAACCTGAAAAAGAGGCACAAATATCCAATGAAGAAAAGAGTTCTTTGAAATGTAGAATGAACCAAATACAAAAGGAGGATCAAAAGGTTATGTAAGAAATTCATTCTCTAAAATTAGAATTGGGCAAATAGAAGCTAATGACTTTATGAGATATTAAGAAGAAATAAAATGAAATCAAAAGGAGCAAAGTTAAATGTCAGTTCACCTCTCCTATACTCATACTCTAAAACCCTTAAGGATCTCAATTGGCACACAAAGCAGATGTCACTGATGAATTATTTCAATTTAATTGATCTTCCATGATTTCCAATGCCATTTACAAACAGGAGAGTTTTGGAAATTATATCAAGACTTCACTGGTCTCAGAATCTTCTAAAAACAACAAAGTCCCAGAAAATTCTCCCTTGGTATTTAGAAGGTGGCCAAGGTAAAGAGGTTTACAGTACCATTCAATGTCCTCATTCAGCCATCTGACACAGTAATAGGTAAAATTCAGGTTAAAAATGTTTTAGTTTTAGGAATGTTATTGCTATACAGTATTTATTATACTGTGGATTTCATTTGTAATGAAAAGGGAATATTGTCTGAAATCAATGTTTTTTATTAAAATGTTAGCACAACACTTCACAGAATTATAGGGAATTACTAGGGAGAAAACATTTTAAATGTTACCAATTTTATTTGTGCACTATATTTTATGATTAGTTCATGAATATTGTTTTAGGGAAAGTACATATTATCAGAATTTATGTTTTATCATACATAATTTTATGCATAAACATGTATCTTCAACAATATTTAGTGAAAGGTTATAATTTTTGGTGGTCAGAGGAATATAACTCCCAATTTCCCATAGGTTCAATATTTCAACATTAATGGTTTTTAGTTTTGTGCCATTTTCTAAGCATATTACCCCAACAAAAGTTGAGTATTAATGAGAGAAAAAGAGATGGAGAGAGATCATTGAAAAATATATGCAAGATAGAGATGATGGTTATGCAACAGAAAAACTTTTCTGGAATATAGCTTAAAGCATGACTCAGGGGAAAACAAATTATTATAAACACATGTATACACTCCCAATCTAATGAAGAAGGGGGACAAGAAAGCCAACAAATATGTATAAATAAGCTGTATAAATGACAAATAGGAAATAACATAGGTAAGGCACTAGAGATAAAAGGGTTTGGGAATGGTATCCTATAGATAAGATTTTTGTTGAGATTTGGAAAGAGCCAGGGAAACTACCAGGTAGAGATAAAGATAAAGAGTATTCAGATATAAGGAAAGATAGAGAAAATCCTAATCAAGTGATGGAACTTCTGGTTTTCCTAATAGCAAGATCAGTGTCCCTAGAACAAAGAGTATATTTTGGGGTATAAGGTTTATGAAGACTGAAAAGGCATGGGAGTGTTGGGGAGGGGTAGATAATGAAGATCAAAGATATGACTATTTTTGTATGTGAATATGGTAAGGTGAAAGAGAAGGTCATGGACAGTGAATAGTTTGAGGAACTGAACAGTTAGATTGTTTGGGAGAAAGTTAATGTTTGCTGAAGTTCCTTACCCAGAGGGCAAGACTTGGAGAGAAAAATTGTAAGCCTGATACTGAATCAATGGAAGATTCTGAGATATAATCAAGAGAAATTCAATAAAGAGAGAAGAAAAAAGGGCTCAGAATATTGTCTTCAGAGACCCACATTGTTATTAGGCATGAACTTTATATAGATGCAGTTAAAAGATCTAAGACATCATCAGCTATATAGAAGAGTCAAAAAGGAGCAGTGTCAAAGAAACTAAATGGGAAGAGTCTCAAGCAGAAAAGAGTGATCAACAGAGTCAAAAACTGCAGATGAGGACTGAGAAAAAGCTATTTTATTTCTGATTAAAAGATCATTGGCAACTTTGGTGGGAGTAGTTCATTTGGATAGGTAGAATTAAGAAGACAATGAAAGGAGTAGAAACACAGAATGATCATAAACAGTCTTCTCTAGGAATAAAAGGCAAGATAAAGAACAATAACTAGTAAGGATAGATGAAGTGAAGGATTTTACAAGGTTGAGGTAGACAAAGATGTGTTTGTGGGTCACTGAAAGTTTATAAGCGAGTAGGGATGATTTGGGTAAACACATAAAGTATATGAGAGGGAGTAAAGGTGTAACTGCCCACAAATCTAGCTAATCTACCACAAACATCAGGAGAAGTTAGCCAATAAATTTCAGGATTATTTTTTAAAGAAGCAATCTTTGCCACAATAATTCTTTAATCATTCTCATGTGTTTTTAAAACTAAAGGCTTGAGGCAGTTAATAAAATAGTGTCTTAAACAGCACATTAATAAGATATGATGACATCTGACACTTATATTCCCATAGAGATTTTAAAGTTCTTCAGAGTAGTTTCTTATGAAGGAAGCATTATCATTCCCTTTTTAAAGATGAATACATTGAGGTACAGAAAATGAAGTGACTTGTCCAAAGTCAAACAATTAAGTGAGTGGCAGATGGTCACACAGCTAATAAGTGTGTGAGGTAGGATTTATTCTGAGAGCTCCTGAATCCAGATCCA
Organism: Monodelphis domestica; assembly: GCF_027887165.1. Classification (NCBI taxonomy): domain Eukaryota; kingdom Metazoa; phylum Chordata; class Mammalia; order Didelphimorphia; family Didelphidae; genus Monodelphis; species Monodelphis domestica. Next base: position 254,595,566 of record NC_077233.1, read on the forward strand.
GGACCTTTTTGTTATTTTACACTGTCTCTCAAAGATTTTTGCTCACAAACTAACCCCAGCAGGGAATTGGGAGGCTGGGAGTGGGCATTGACTTAGTCTCATGTTTTGAAAAAAGATTACAAGTGGTTCTACTAAAACACTACGTATGGTTTCCCATGACATCTCCCAAACAGCTGGGCTAATTTCTTCATGAAGTTTTCAGGACCCAGAGACAGAAAAGCCTCCTCCCTCTTATTTTCATCACCTCTTAGTATATGGCTACAGCTGGTCTGCCTACTGAGATTCCAGACATTTTTTTTCTTTTCCTCAGGCTTTGATCCATATGGCGTTATTACCTCACTGGAGCACAAAAGGAAAGTTGCTTTTTTTTAAAAAAATGTGTTGTGGGTTTTCTTTTTCAAATTAGATGATGTAGAATTTGTGTTTACTGAAGTATTATGTTGGTAAAAACCATTTGTTAACTGGCAACTTTGCAAGATGGCACTGTCAGAAGTGAGAGTGCTTCAAGGAATAAGGAAAGCTCCTTTTCAGTGTTTGTTTAATACTAATAATCCCCCCAAAATCCACTGACTGAAACCAGACAAAAGACAAATTACATGGCTGTTGAGTAGTTTATTTTTCCAGATGGTCAACTTGAAGCTATAGTTCACTTTCAAATGAAATTGACTAATACAGCTAAAATAAGCCACACAATGTTGCCCATGCCAGCTTAATAAAAGCACAACTTGTGCTTCTCAAACAAATTATTTGGGAATGTGAAAAGTGCTGTTGAAAGTGTGTGAAAGGGATCACCTCACCACATATTAGGTTTCTCATTGAATGTTTGGTCAGTTGGTAAGAAAACAAAGCTGTGAAAACTACTTTCCAATTGTTCTAGGGATTTCTATTTATAGTGGTGCCAGCTCTGTAAAGATAGGCTCTTTCTTGGTTGCTTTCAGCAACACAGACGTCCATATCCTTTGTTTTATAATGCTCTTTCTTAATTGTTTTACTATGATAATGAAATATCTCAAAGGAGGTGAGTATTGGGAAGTGGAAGCAGGCAAAATTAAAAGTGAAACCTATTCCTTCACACAGAGTAGCAAATTTAATATGTTATCGAATCAATTTCTAAATTCTACAAGTATTTAGGTGACTGGTCCTTAAATTAAAATTTATCTCCATCATCAAAATCCAAAGTCATTTGGCACCTTAGAGAAGAAACATTCAGGGGGCCCAGGGCAGGTTGCAGGAATCCCATGCTCTGGGATCAATATTGTAATTCAATTATGTAAAATAATACAAAAGGTAATTAATACAAATTAAGAGGAGTAACAGGTCAAATTAGCTATTGTAGTGACTTCTATGTTTCTTTTTTTAACTTTAAAAAATTTTAATCCCTTACCTTCTGTCTTGGAATCAATCCTATGTATTAGTTCCAAGGCAGAAGAATGATAAGGGCTAGGCAATGAGGGTCAAGTGACTTGCCCAGGGTCACACAGCTAGGAAGTGTCTCAGGTCATATTTGAACCTAGCACCTCCCATTTCTAGGCCTGGCTTTCAATCCACTGAACCTCCCAGCTACCCCCAACTTCTATGTTTCTGAAGCAGTACTTTTTTTAAAATTTTGTATCCTCTAAACTTAAAGGGAAAGACAATGTGGCATAGTGCCCAGAGAGTTTATTTTAAATTCAGGAAAACGTGGGTTCAAGACATATATTCTTTGCCTTGTAGCATACAATCATGGCCAAGTCACTAGACATTCTAAGGATCCCCAAACAAAACTTTAAATTTGTAAATTACAGATGTGTAACAGGGTCTTTGGGACATGCCCAGATCATCCAATAATAAGAAAGCATCTTGAGGGATTTGTTTGCATTCTGAGAACTCTCAAGATGGAGAACTCCTATTCTTGCTGCTCTACCATGTGAGTAGGCATAACCTCTTTTGATTGATTGTGTAATCAAAACAAGCTGTCTTGATGCTGGCTAGATTGAGAAAATGGCTCTTTTTATACTGAGCTATCTGACTTGTGCTCTTTTCTTCAGTATCCCAAGTCATAAGCTGAAATAGTGAGAACAGAAAGACTTCTTTCCCCTGATCCATCTTTAGGCTATAAGTAGTGTTTCTCTTGGCCTGGAGCTTCTGTCTTGCTTTGCTTTATTTGTCTTTCTCAGTTAAAGGTATCAAGAAGAGATTCCAACAGATGTGGGAATTTGTGCCATGGCAACCTAGAAGCCAGGATTTTAGGTGTGTTGGTGACACCACCCATTTGACCTACAATCCCTGAAGACCCAGAATACTTTAGACTTGAGCCCAGTGAGAGATTTTGGACTTAGAATTGGGACTGTGATCTATAGGAACCAAGTTAAACTGTGAATCTACTCTATTCCCCTCTTTGTACACTGAGGGACAGTAAATTATACCTCCTACTTTGGGGAGACTAAAGATTGTATATTTATGATCATATATTTTAGATAACTATCTCTTTGTAAAAGCTAACCTATTTTTCATCCAGTTGTTTCAATTATGCCTAACTATATGACTCCACTTGGGTTTTTCTTTGCAAAGATACTGAAGGAGTTTGCTATTTCCTTCTCCAGCTGACTTTACAGATGAGAAAACTGAGGCAAATTCTGTGCCACCTAAGTGCCCCCAATCTATTAGTGGCTAAATTGTACCAGGATGCAGTGAAGCATGCCTAACAATTGGGCATAGAATCAATAGGGACTGAAGTCACAGTGTACTCTGAGAATACCAGAGATCAAGGGGCAGCTAGGGAGCTTTATGGATAGAAAGGCAGACCTAGAAACAGAAAGTTCTACATTCAAATATGACATGACATTTCCTAGCTATATGACCCTGGGAAAGGCCCGATTACCTGGCCTTTACCACTCTTCTTCTTAGAACCAAAACTTAGTATAAATTATAAGAAAGAGGGTAAGAGTTAAAAAAAAAGAACACCAGAGAACTCTAGGGGAATAGATAGAATATAACTTATCTGAACATTCAAGCAGTGGAGACCAAGGTAGTGAGTGTTAAAGATGAAAGGCTGTATCTGCCTGAGTTTGATTGTCATAAAGAATTTCCCATTGTGAAAAATACATATACAAGAATATTCATAACTGTGCTCTTTGGGGTGGCAAAAAAACTAGAAAATGAGGGGATGCCCTTCAATTGGGGAATGGTTGAACAAATTGTGGTATATGTTGGTGATGGAATACTATTGTGCTCAAAGGAATAATAAACTGGATGAATTCCATGGGAACTGGAACAACCTCCAGGGATTGATGCAGAGGAAAAGGAGCAGAACCAGGAGAATATTATACAGAGACTGATACACTGTGGTGCAATTGAATGTAATAGACTTCTCTACTAGCAGCAATGTAATGGTCCAGGACAATTCTGAGAGACTTATAAGAAAGCACACTATTCACATCCAGAAAATCTAACACTGCTTCCATTTCCTTTCCTTCTATTTGCAAAAAAATGATGGGACCAGTTGCCAAGATCTTAGTGATTTTTTTTGTTAAGCCTCTTTGATTATGCTCTCTTCTTTCACCATAATCAGGAGGTTTATTGGTTCTCCTTCATTTTCTGAAATCATAGTGGTAATATCTGCAAATCTGAGATTACTTCTATTCCTCCCAGTGACCTTTTTTCTAGCTTTTCATTTGTCCAGGCTGGCATTTCATATGATGAACTCTGCATATAAGTCCTCATTAACTATGTGGTATTCTTTCCCAACTGTGGTGCTTATAACAAAGACCCCATCACCCTATCATACTGATGGCTCCAATCTCAGGGAAGAATTTCATTCCCAAAAATTACATACCTTCTCTTAGCAGTAGTAAAGACTATTAACAAAGCATATGCCAATTAACAGGGGGAGGCTGAATAAATTGTTTTATATAAATGAAATGCAATAGTATTCTGCAGTGAGAAATAAGGAGCATGAGTAATTAAGGGAAGGATGAGAATATCTGTGTGAACTGACACAGAATGATATAAGAAGAATCAAAAGAAAAGTATATTAATTGACCAAGCAACATCAAAGAAAAGATCATCATAGGAAACTGAACTCTGAGTAACTGAAAAATTAAACACAGTCTCAGAGGATAGATACTAAAGCAGATTCCTCTCCTTTTAGGAACAAAGTGGAGCACCATTGGGGTTGGAGGGTGTAACCAGTATCAGATAAAGTCATGATCAGGTTGTTTTATTTAGCTCTTTTTTTGTTCCAAGGAACAATTTGAGATTGAAACAAAGAACACCAAGGGAGTAGTTACAAGAATAATTGTAATATAAGAAAACATCAATTAAACTATTTTGTTCAGATCCCCACTGCTTTCAAACTAAGGGAAATGTTCAAAATAGAATCCATCTGTATTTTCTCCTTAATTAAATAAATTGCCATTCAGAAATTATATAAGTTTACATGACATTGTTTTAAGGTATGAAACCTTTCTAATTTCTTGGATTCATAAAATGTCAGCATTGGAAGGGATCATTTATCCAACCTCTTTATTTGACAAAACAAACAAACAAACACTGAATGTCCAAGGTACCTAAGTGAATTTGTTAAAGCCTAATAGTAATTCAGACAATATGTCATTAGTTAGAACCGTGTTCTACTGAATTGAACACCAATATGCTTTCCACTATGCCATGGAGTTTCCAAGTTCAATTGATTTAAAATTGCCCTTTCGTTTCAAAATTTCCTGGATAGTCATCTGATTTTTTTCTTTTTCTCTCTTTTTAAAATATATGTTTTGTTTTCATCTCTTCATTTCCAAACATATTATTTCACACTCTTCTGCTAAACAAGTTATCTTTTACAGAAAAAAGAATTAATTAAAAAAGGAGAAAAAGGAAGATCATCAAAACTATTATGTAACATGGTCAAACAATACATGCAGTTCCATACCCATAGATTTTAATCTCTATAATATTTATATGGCAATTCCAGAATCAGAAAGGGCTTTACATATATTATCTCATTTGTTTTGATTGTGAGATAAGTACAATTATACCCATTTAGAGATGAGAAAACTGACCAGAGAGAAATTGAGTGACTTGTATAGGGTGTGAAGGTATCTGGGGCAGAATTTGAATTTTTCTCCTACTCATTTGATTTCTCCTCATACTCCTTTGCTCTATAATTTATTCATGGCCTCCTTTCTAGTTGCAAATATACCCCAAAACTCTAGGTAATCTCATTTCTTTATAAACTCTCTTTTTTTGGTGATCACATCATCTCACATGCCCTGAATTATCATAACTATATTAAATATATACTTGGAATTATTGATGGTATGATAACTTGAATACAAGCTCTAATAAAAACAGGAATCATTAAAAGGGAATAATAGTGCCTGAAAGGTCACCTTCTTGCCCAGATAAAACTTTGTGGTGTCTTCTTCACAGAAATTGGGGACTATAGATGTGTAATATCTCATATACTTTCAGCGTAATTTGAAATATTTTTAGTTTTGTTGAACTTGGTGGGGGAAAGAGAATGCATTTTTGTATTCAGAAATAAAGATAACATAAAGCATAAAGTCTGATTTAATTATTTAATTTTTAATTGTATTTGGGGACAAAGTGGGTCTTGAATAGTATTATATTATCCATGCCTTAAATGGACTGTTTCTTCTTAATGAGCCTTGAAATGGGATTCAACTTTATTAAATGTGTTTGGTCAACTATATTATATCAAGTTCAGCATTTCTATGACCATATATGGCATAGAATTAGACTTTGAAGAGAACTTAGAAACTTATCTAATGAATTATTTTTCCCATTCCAACACTGAAGTGTATCCCTTACACAAGAACTTTCCTAGGTTTGAAGACATCCTAATCCTTATTACATGGCTTGGGTAAGTCCCTTTATTTTTCCATTTAAAAATTTTCCCTTCAATAGGCAATTTTCAGTTAAAGAAATCAAAACTATTAATAAACACATGAAAAAGTGCTCTAAATATCTTATAATCAGAGAAATGCAAATCAAAACAACTCACACCTAGCAGATTGGCTAATATGACAGCAAAGGAAAGTAATGAGTGCTGGAGGGGATGTGGCAATGTGGGGACATTAATGCATTGCTGGTGGAGTTGTGAATTGATCCAACCATTCTGGAGGGCAATTTGGAACTATGCCCAAAGGCAATAAAAGACTGTCTGCCCTTTGACCCAGCCATAGCACTGCTAGGTTTGTACCCCAAAGAGATAATAAGGAAAAAGACATGTACAAAAATATTCATAGCTGCGCTCTTTGTGGTGGCAAACAATTGGAAAATGAGGGGTTGCCTTTCAATTGGGAAATGGCTGAACAAATTGTGGTATCTTTTGGTGATGGAATACTATTGTGCTCAAAGGAATAATAGAGTGGAGGAATTCCATGAGAACTGGAACAACCTCCAGGAACTGATGCAGAGTGAGAGGAGCAGAACCAGGAAAACATTGTTCACAGAGACTGATACACTGTGGTACAATCAAATGTAGTGGACTTCTCCATTAGTGGCAATGCAGTGATCCAAACAACTTGGAGGGATCTACGAGAAAAAAAAAAACACTGTCCACATTCAGAGGAAAAACTGTGGGAGTAGAAACACCAAAGAAAAACAAATGCTTGAATACATGGATCAAAGGGATATGGGTGGGATGTAGACTCTAAATGAACATCCTAGTGCAAACATCAACAACATGGAAATAGATTCTGATCAAGGACACAAGTAATACCCAATGAAATTGCATGTTGGCTACTGGAAGGGTGGGTGGAGGGGAGCGAGGGAAATAATGTGATTATTGTAACCAAGGAATAATATTCTGAATTGACTAAATAAACTAATTCAAATGGGAAAAAATTTCCCTTCACAATAAATTGAAGATTTCAGCAGTCTACAGGTTTTAGTGAGAAATGAAATGAACTAAGATGTTTGCAAACACACTGGAAAGTAGGAACATATTATCACGTTTGTTGTTCCTTTGCTATTTCTGACTCATTGTGACCCCATTTGGGACTTTCTTGGCAAAGATACTGGAGTGGTTTACCATTTCCTTCTCTAGCTCATTTTACAAATGAGGGAATCAAGGCAAACAAGGTTAAATGACTTGCCCAAGGTCACACAGCTATTAAATATCTGAGGACATATTTGAATTCAGGTCTTCCTGAATCTAGTCAGATGTTCTACCGCTCCATTTAGATGTCCCTAAGTTGCTATTCATTATCAGAATGAATGGATCCTTAAAATCCGCATCCACAGAACTAGAAAATAATTACATAAAGACAAGTCTCATTGAAGAAGAATCAAAGGTATCACTTTCATCTATGGTATTTTTTTGTAAATGTCTCTTTCATAGTGTAGAATCAGGATCTTTTATGAGAAGTGTTACACATTATAGTCTACTAATTCAGAGATATACAGCATGGTAAGTTTTACAAAGTACTATGTACAATAATCACATCAAGTTGTCATATTTGAAAATATTGTAATACTGTTTGGCGAAAAAGATACTATATTATTTTGCTTCAAAACTATTAAGAGGGTCTTATTCATTGCCAAATCACTTCAAGAAAGAATGGTAGGAGCAACAGGTGGACTTCCTAGCTGTGTGTCCTTGGGGAAGTCACTTAACCAGTTCTGTAATACAGAGAGTACCTGAGCTCAATTCAGTGGTCCATCGCCTTTTTGGCCAGAAGGGGCTCTTAATATTGGTTCCAAGAACTGAATTTTTTAAAAAAGTATGAATATGTGTTTTAATAACTATTTCAACATATTGTTTTCCTTTTTAATCCCATGTATTTTATTTTATCTATTGAAAACCATTATTTCAGATATGCCTATAGACTTTACCAGGCTGCCAAAGAGTATAATAAAAAATTGGTTAGGAACTCCTTTTATATGAATTTTATAGCTACAGTTTCTAGGAACCATCTACTGCTCATTTACAGAAGGGTTGTAACATGCATAAGTGGAGAGATTATCTTCATTGATAAAAGTACAGATCCCAAATATTAAAGTAAGAACGTAGGAGGACTGGGGTTTAAAAATTAACTAGCCTATGAATTAGCAAGGCACCATATATCAAATTGTGGGTGTTAAGAGAAAATAGTGAGGATTGATTATTGGAGTTACTTGATTAAAGCAGATTTGAGTGAGAATTAATACTATGGAATCCAGAGAAATATGAGGGCACAAGTTTTGGCAAGCCATTTAAAGTAGAGTTTTGAAACTAAAGAGAAACTGCCTGCTTCACATCTTACCATTTGACAGACAACAAGGTGGCAAAATAGATCAAATGTTGGATTTGGAGCCAGAAAGATCAGAATTTGCATGTTGCCTCTGAAAATTACTTGCAGTATATCAATGGGAAAAATCACTAAATGACTCTCTGTTTTGGTTTCCTCATTGGCAAATGGGGATAAAAGCATCTACTTTAAAGGACTATTATGAGGAACAATTAAGAATACATAAATATGGGTGTATGTGTGTACATATATGTTACATGTGCATATGCATATATACATGCATGTGTGTATAGGTATATGTGTGGGTGATTAGTAACTACTATTACTGGTACTAGTTTCACCACCGCCACCGCCACCGCCACTACCACTACTATTACTTTGGCAATGATGATAAACTTTTCCAAAGGTTTCTTGTGTTCCTACAGGTCTAGTTAAAATTGCTATCTCCATACTGGCAAATGTTTTATTCCTTATTACAAGTAGGACCAAATTGGTGGGGAGCTTGGGGAGGGGGGGTGTCTGCATCTCTATTCTCTAGGCTGTCCTGTCTTGCTTTGATAACTCCAAGCTCCTAAGGGAAAATCCATTCTCCATCAGGAAATTCTGTTACCTTCCTAGAAACCAGTGTGAACTGTAAGCAAGTACAAAGGACCCATATCTTGTCCATAATTCAATCCCAACTTTGTACCCTCCATAGGACAGGGCCTTTCATTACTTACTATTTTAAAGCATATCACCAGTAATGTTAATATTTTCTTTGGGGAAAAAAGGAGGATAACAATTTCCATATGGTTTTTTAAGTTGTCAGAAGCTAAGAAACATCCCAGCGGAAGGATCAACTAAATTCTGTGGTTTATTCATTAGATAACGTGACTTATCTTCCCTTAACAACACTTCTCCCCGTAATGGCTAGGAAAAGGTATATATTTGGAGCCAAACAGCCATATGAATGCAAGAGTTGCACAAAACACTGAAAGTACCCTCATCGTGTGATCTTGTGATCTTCCAGGAGCTTAGCTGTTTAGGCCTTTTGAAATTATAGGCATTTGACTTTACAAACTTCTGAACCTCGTGCCTTTCTTTGCTATAACTTAAGTGAGTCATTCAATCAGAGGGACAAAAGAATTTATTCAAAAATAATTTCTATAAAAATAATATAAAACTTCCTAAGAAATAAGATTAAGTGTTTTCTTAGTTTTGTTTTACTTGGGTAAATCTTAATGAAGATATAATACTTTAAAACTTGATTCATATTGTTCTATCCTCTATCAAAAAATGTAGCATTTTTCAGACTGCAAATTCTGCTCCAATTTGGAATTTGATTTATCAAGCACAATGGGTCATTCTATTCCAAGCAAGTTTAATGGCGAGAGACAATGTTTAGACCTCTTTATGCCAGCTAAATATGTGTTTACTTAAGACGATGAAACTATTATCTATTAGAATTTTGTATTATTTTCAATTATCACTCAAATGCTTTCACTACCAATTGACAAAGCCTCACTGTATGCTGTGGGTTTTTTTTAAGAACTGTGATGATCTTGCCTGATCTCATGATATAAAATGAAAAGCAGAAATCATTTAGGTGCTCTGCTGTTGCTACCTCTGCTCAGAAGAAATTATCACGAGACAATCATACCTTGCCAACTCTACAAACCCCAAGATATCCCTGGGGTGACTTGGGCTCAATTAGCCTTATTGGTGAGTGCTTTCACAAACCCTACAATTATGGCCAGATAAACACATTCCTCATACAATTTCAGGATTAATATTAGCCCCCTGACAGTCCAGAAAGCAAGATCATAATTATGGACTGAAGTTTCTCCCTCATTATCCAGGTAACTAGCCTACAATATATGACCAATTTGAAACCTGGGAATCTTGGGAGAAAGCTTCAGGTCTGGTGTTGGGAAATTAAATTCAAGAACAGCCTTGGCTCTCTGAACATTCATATTCTTCCTTTCCTTTTGTGCTGTGTGTTAGTTCCCATTGTGTGGTGATATCGTTTGTGCACACATTCAGCATTGGATTTTCTACCCGATTGAGCTTGAAAACCCAAAGCTTAAGTACTAAATGTTTCCCTAAGGCCTGAATGAACTTAAAAGGACATAGGTGCAAAGAGAAAAGAAAAGAAAATGGTGTGGGGGGGGTACAAAACATAGCTTGTTAAGTTGTTGCAATAATCTCATGCTGGGAATAAAGACCTTCAGAGTTAAGAGAATGAAAAACACTCTTCTAAATAGATCACTGGCTTTTGTTGCCCAGGTGGCAAGCCCTGGAAATACAAGATACACAGAACAACAGGGCAACCTGCTAGCATTTCATTAAGTTTGGAGAATAGCAGAATTCTAAATTGCTTTTTTCCTCCCCTTGATGAATGTCCTGAACTACTAGAATACTTGGACTTCAGAGGCAGGACTTTTGCTGTTATGCTTTTAATACGAAGGTAGCTACAATAGAAAAAGGTCCATCTGCTCATGTTAAGGAAATCATCTTTTCAATTGTGTATGTTTATACTGAAGTTTTCTCCAGGGGTAGGCAGTTTTTTGATCATCAGTGTTGTGGGGATTCTGGGACTTTTCATAATAGGGTGACTATCTAGCCCTTCTGTACCCTACAAACTAAAGTACTGTCTGGTGCTTTGTTGCGGTTTGGGATGTTATTGAGATAGAACATCTTTTTAATGTAAATAGTCTTCTAGTGAATTTCTGGCTACAAAACAGAGAACACAACACTCAAAATATCAAAATGGAGGATAATCCAAAAGGGCAGATAAGATACATACTGTAGGGCTAAGTTAGCTTTTACATGTTACCAATAAATTTTTGAGTATAAGATATGTTGCAAAAGATACTAAATATATACAATATGTAATATTGTATGAGTATATAATAATATATAATGAGAATGAATGAATAATTTAATTAAAGAGAAAAGGAGATGAACCAGTCATATATGAAAAGTCAGGGAAAATAAGGAAACCTTCTGAGGGAAACCTTAGAAAAGAATGTTAAAAGACTCAGAAAAATCTCTAATATTTTTAGTAGATCCTTCATGCAGGATTTTTGTGAGTCTATGGATAAGCATCAGTTCTTAGAAGACACCATTTGGTATAATCTTCATCCTTGGAGAAGTACTTAATTTTATGATTTCATATATTTTAATAAACTAGTTTTCAAATGCTTCACAAGTCTATTTCAACGTGACATAGTGGAATGGAAAGAAGATTAGAAGTTTGAGAGACCTGGGACTCTAATTCAAACTTGTATTCTAACATCTAATTCTGACAGACATTATTTAACTTCCTAATCTAGAAAGTGAATCACTGGTTTCTATGCCCTCTTTCACCTCTAACATAAAATGATTCTTGAAAAACATTATATTGTGGTAGGAACAGCAATGAATTTTGAATCAAAACATCTGGGTACAAATACCAATTCTGTTATTTAATATTGTGTAATCTTGTGAAAATTTTCAATTTTTCCATTCTTCATTCTCTTCACCTATAAAATTACAGAGGTGGATCAAAAAATAATTTGTTATTCTCTCTTTTAGTTTTAGATATATGAAATCTTTCTTATAAACTGAAGCAAAATATTCAAGCATAATTTGAACTTATTTATCCCTTCCAGCCATTGGAAACCTCTGTACCCACTAAACTTCCTTCTAGTTCTAATATGTGATTCTGGACTAGGCTTAATATAAGGCAGTCCAGCATTAGACAACAAGATAACTGTGGATCATAAAATGCAATAGAAATGGTTTTACTAATAAGGGATAAAAGAACAAAATTTATAAGGTCAAAAAAGGTAATACTTCAAGTAAAAGAAACTGGTCTCTTTGTTTCACATTCTCTGTGGCAACGGGCTACATCAGTTCAGGAAAGAAATCTGACAAGAAAGTGGGAATTGCATTAAAACTTCCAACACCAACTATTCATAGATTGAGCTTTTTATCAGAAGATTAGAAAGCTAAATAGCTTCCTAATTCATTAACAAGACAATTGCAACATATATAAAATAGTTAACTCTCTACCACATACAATATTGTTACCAATTAACCAATTGAACCAATTAACAACTGTAAATGTTAGAACTTCAAATTAATAGTATCTGTTATATAGTATGTGAGTGGAGTCTAACCTAAAGGATGAAATACCATGTAAACCGGTTGCAAATGTTGTCCTGTTAAATAACAACTCATTAATATGGTATGTATTATATATATATATATATATATAAATACTATACCATATATAATATGGTATAGTATTAATACTATATGATAAAAGTCATAAAAAGTCTACAAGTTATTCAGTATTTTAAAATATTATTTCATTTACTCAAAAATTTTTAACAAAAACAATTGCTCAGGTGAGAAGCAAAATATCTATTATTACCATTATTATTCAATATTGTACTGGAAATGCTAGCTATAGCATCAAAAAAAAAAGAAATTAAAGAAATAAAAATATACCATGAGGAAATAAACTAGCATTCTTTGCAGATATCAATCTTTGCAGATAATATGATGGCATACTCAAGGAACCCTAGATAATCACCTAAGAACTAATTGAACCAATTAACAACTTTAGCAAAGTTATAGGATTTAAAATCATCCCACATAATTCATTAGAATTTCTACATACTACCAACAAACCCCAGCAGGAAAAAAGATAAAGAGAAATTTCATTTTAAAAAACCTGACAAAAATATAAAATAAATGGGGAGGGGTTGGTAGGTGGCTTAATAGATCAAGGGCCAGGCCTAGAGACAGGAAGTGATGGGATCAAATCTGGCCTCAGACATTAATCAGCTGTATGATCCTTGGCAAATCATATAACCCCAATTGGCCAGTCCTTGCCGACCTTCTGCCTTACACCTACTTGGGAGTCTACCTGTCAAGATAAACCCAGACACTATACGAACACAATTACCAAACATTTTCCAAACAAATAAAAGACAGATCTAAACAATGGGAATAATATTAATTGCTCATAGGTAGAAAATGAAAATATAATAAAAATGACAATTTTACATAGTCTACTTATTCAGTGTCATACCAACCAAATTGTCCAAAAGTTATTTTATAAAGCTAAAAAAATAATAAAATTTATCTAGTAGATCAAAAGGTCAAGAATGTCAAAGGAATCAATGAAAAAAACTGTAAAAAAAGTGGCCTAGGAGTATCAGATATCAAACTGTAGTGCAAATCAGTAACCATCAAAACAATCTGGTATTGGCTAAGAAAGAGTGGTAGAACAGTAGAATAGATTAGGTAAACCTAATAATACATGTCCATAGTAATTGTGTGTTTGATAAATCAAAAGACACAACCTTTTAGGATAAAAATTCACTGTCTGATACAAACTGTTGAGACAATTGGAAAAATGGTATGGCAGAAGTTGAGAATACACCAACACCTCATACCATATAACAAAATAAGGTGAACACCAGTACATGATCTAAATATAAAGGGTGATATCATAACCAGGGGTCCCTAAACTTTTTACAAAGGGGCCAGTTCACTGTCCCTCACTGACCACCAAAGAAAGAGGTACCCCTTACAGAAGTGTATTAGGGGCCAGATAGATGGCCTTAGTGGGGCGCATGTGGCCTGCAGGCTGTAGTTTGAGGACCCCTGCAGTAAACAATTTGGAGGAGCATAGAATAATCTGCCTGTTGTATCTATAGATAAGATAGGAATTTAGGAACAACCAAGATATAGAGAGCATTATAAAATTTAAAGTGGATGATTTTTGTTTATATTAAATTTAAAGATCTTGCACAAACAAAACAAATGCAACCAAGATTAGAAATAAAACAGAAAGCTGGAGGTGGGGCAGGATTGCAACAAGTATCTGTGATAAAGGACTAATTTCTCAAAATACACAGAGAACTAAGTAAAATTTCTAAAAATGAAAGGTCTTTCTCCCATAAAGGACACAAACTGTCTATTTTTCTGATGAAGAAATCAAAGCCATTTATAGTCATTTGGAAAAATTCTCTAAATCACTCTTGATTAGAGGAATGCAAATTAAAACAACTCTGAGGTACCACCTCATACCTATCAGGTTAACTAATATGACAGAAAAGGAAATGACAAATGTTTGAGGGGATGCTGAAAAACTGAGATGCTACTTCTCTACTGGTGGAGTTTCAATCTGATCCAACCATTCTGGAGAGCAATTTGGAAATATGCTCAAAGGATTCTAAAAGTGCATATCCTTTGATCAATCAAAACCATCATCATGTATATATCCCCAAAAGATTTAAAAAACAGGAAAGTACCTATTTGTACAAAAATACTTATTGCAACATGTGTGTGTGTGTATGTGTGTGGTAGCAAAGAATTGGAAATCAAGGAGTTGTCCATCAATTGCAGAATGCCTGAAAAAAATGGTAGTATATGATCGTTATTTAATACTATAGTGCTATAAGAAATGACAAGGAATATGATTTTGGTAATATATGAAAAAACTTATGTGAGCTGTTAAAAAATTCAGTGAGCAGAACGAGAACATTGCACATTGATAGCAATATTTCTTGATGAATAACAGTGAATGACTAGTTTTCAGCAATGCAGTGATCCATGCCAATCCTAGAGACTCATGATGAAAAATGTCATCTGCCCTCTGAGAAAGGACTGATGGAGTCTGAATGCGAACTGAAACATCTCTCTTTTATTTGAGATCTCTTCTACAAAATGATTAATGTACAAAAAGAATTTTATATAACTTCCATGTAAAATCAATATCAGATTACTGAGGTCTGAGGTTAGGAAAGGAGGGAGGGAGGTTCCGGGGGAGGGAGAGAATTTGTAACTCAGAACTTAAAAAATGAATATAAAAAGTGTTTCTCCATGTAACAGGAGGGAAATAAAATGTCCATTTAAAGTCACCCAAGACAATATAAAATACTTAGGAATCTATCTGCTGAGACAAATTCAGGAATTATATGAACACAACTACAAAACACTCTCCACACAATTAAAACTAGATCTAAACAATTGGAAAAACATTGATTGCTCATGGGTGGGATGAGCTCACATAATAAAAATGACCATCCTACCCAAACTTATCTATTTAGTGCCATACCCATTGAACTTCAAAAAAAACTTTTTTACTGAGTTAAAGAAAACCATAACAAAGTTCATTTGGAAGAACAAAAGATCAAAGAAATCCAGGGAAATAATGAAAAAAATAGGAAGGTGGCTTTGCAGTCCCAGATCTCAAACTATGTTACAAAGCAGTGGTCATCAAAACAATTTGGTACTGACTAAGAGACAGAAAGGAGGATCAGTGGAATAGACTCGGCGTAAATGACCTCAGCAAGACAGTCTATGACAAACCCAAAGACCCCAGCTTTGGGGACAAAAATCCACTATTTGACAAAAACTACTGGGAAAACTGGAAGACAGTGTGGGAGAGATTAGGTTTGGATTAACACCTCACACCCTACACCAAGATAAACTCAGAATGGGTGAATGACCTGAACATAAAGAAGGAAACTATAAGTAAATTAGGTGAACACAGAATAGTATACACGCCAGACCTTTGGGAAGGGAAAGATTTTAAAACCAAGCAAGACTTAGAAAGAGTCACAAAATGTAAAATAAATAATTTTGACTACATCAACTTAAAAAGTTTCTATACAAACAAAACCAACGTAACTAAAATTAGAAGGGAGGCAACAAATTGGGAAACAATCTTCATAACAGAAACCTCTGACAAAGGTCTAATTTCTCAAATGTATAAAGAGTTAAACCAATTGTACAAAAAATCAAGCCATTCTCCAATTGAAAAATGGACAAGGGACATAAATAGGCAGTTTTCAGTTAAAGAAATCAAAACTATTAATAAGCACATGAAAAAATTTTCTAAACCTCTTATAATCAGAGAGATACACATCAAAACAACTCTGAGGTATCACCTCACACCTAGCAGATTGGCTAATATGACAGTAATGGAAAGTAATGAGTGCTGGAGGGGATGTGGCAAAGTGGGAACACTAATTCATTGCTGGTGGAGTTGTGAATTGATCCAACCATTCTGGAGGGCAATTTGGAACTATGCCCAAAGGGCACTAAAAGACTGTCTGCCCATTGATCCAGCCATACCACTGCTGGGTTTGTACCCCAAAGAGATAATAAGGAAAAAGACATGTACAAGAATATTCATAGCTGCTCTTTTTGCCATGGCAAAAAATTGGAAAATATGGGGATGCCCCTCAATTGGGGAATGGCTGAACAAACTATGGTATATGTTGGTGATGGAATACTATTGTGCTAAAAGGAATCATGAAATGGAAGAATTCCATGGAGACTGGAACAACATCCAGGAAGTGATGCAGAGTGAAAGGAGCAGAACCAGAAGAACATTATACACAGAGATTGATACACTGTGGTTCAATCAAACAAAATGGACTTTTCCATTAATGGCAATACAATGTCCCCGAACTATCTGCAGGGATCTATGAGAGAGAAAAAAACTATCCTCAAGCAGAGGACAAACTGTGGGAGTAAAAACACTGAGGAAAAGCAACTGCTTGACTACAGGAGTGGAGGGAATATGATTGAGGAGAGACTCTAAATGAACATGCTAATGCAAATACCAACAACAAGGAAATGGGTTTGGAGCAAGAGCACATGTGATACCCAGTAGAATCGTGCATTGGCTAAGGGCTGGATGGCTGGAGGAGAGGGGGAGGAAAAGAAAATGATCTCTGTTTCCAATGAATAATGTATGAAAATGACCAAATAAAATAATGTTTAAAAAAATAAAAATAAATAAAAGAACTACTTGTGAGTCTAACTGCCAAGATAAATCCAGAGATTATAAGAACACAAATGCAAAATGTTTTTCACATAGAGATCTAAACAATTAGGAAAATATTTATCCCTCTTATAGAGAATAAGTCAATATGATGAAAATTACAACAATGTTAAAGTTAATTCATTTATGTACTGGCCAACTAATCAAAGTGGCTAAGAATTATTTTATATACCTAGAAAAATAATAAAATCTGTTTGGAAAAACAAAAAGTCAAGAATATCAAGGTAACCATTGGAAAAACAATTCTAAAGAAGGCAGTCTCATAGTACCAGGTCTCAGATTTTTATCACAAAGCAATAATCATCAAAATAATCTGGTACTGGCAAAGAAATTAAGTGGTGCATCCCTGGAATAGATTAGGTACAAAACAAACAGTTCTAAATGACAATAGTAATCTAGTGTTTGGTAACCTCATAGCACCAAATTTTGATTAAAAGCTCACTATTTGACAAAAATTGCTGAGAAAACTAGAATTCAGTTTGGCAGAAACTAGACAAAAACCAACTAGCTGGAACAGTGGATAGAGGGCCAGGGCTGAAGTCAGGAACATTCATCTTTCAGAATTCAAAGCTGGGCTCAGCCACTCCTTAACCATGTGACCCTGGGCAAGTCACTCAGCCCTATTTGACTTAGGCCTTCATTTGTTAAATCAACTGGAGAAAGAACTGGCAAACCACTCCAGAATTTGCTGATAAAACCCCAAATGGGCTCACAAAGAATTGGACATATCTAAAATGACTGAACAACAAAAATAAAAGGCATAGACCAACATTTCACATAATATAGCAAGATTAAAATTGATAGATTATTTAGACATAAAAGGTGATATCATAAGTAAATTAGAGGAACATGGAAAAATGAACCTTTGAGACTTAAGGATAAGGAAAGAGCTTATGACCAAAGAAGGGATACAGGGAATCATGGTAAATAAAATGGGTAATTTTGGTTATGACATTAAACATAAACAAAACTATTGTAGTAAAATTAGAAGGAAAACAGAAGCCAGGGAACAAAATTTTACATCATTTCCCTAATAAAGGTCTTATTTCTCAAACATATAAGAAACTAAACAAAATTTGTAAAAATAAAAGCTAGTGCCCAGTTGATAAATAGTCAAAGTACATGAACAGGCAGTTTTCAAAACAAGAAATCAAAGATATCTATAGCCATATAAATAAGCTCTAAATCACTATTGAACAGAGAAATACAAATTAAAACAACTCTGAGGTACCGTCTCACACCTATCAGATTGGCTAACATGACAAAAGGAAAATAAGAAATGCTAAAGGTAAAATGAAAAAATTAGGACATTAATGCCCTATTGGTAAAGGTGGGAACTTATCTAACCATACTGGAGAACAATTTGGAACTACATCAAAAATGTGCATGCCATTTGATTTACAATACTACCATTGGATGTGTGCCCCAGCAATATCAAAGAAAAGGGAAAAACCAATTTGTATAAAAATATTCATAGTATATTTTTGTAATGTAAAGTTTTGGAAATTGAGGATATGCTAATAGATTATGGAACAGCTAAGATATGTGATTGTGAATGCATATTATCATGCTAAAAAAGATGAGCAGTATAGTTTGAATAAAATATTGGAAGACTTACAGAAACTTATACAAAATGAAGTGAACAGAACAAGGAGAATATTGAACATAGTAACATTAATATGGTTAAGGATAATCAACCATGAAAGACTTAGCTACACTGATCCAAAATATGATCAAAAAATACTCCAAAATACCTACGATGAAAAATATATTATTCCTCTCAAGAGAGGAAACTGATGAGTCCTGAATACAGATTGAAGCATACTTTTTTTAATTTATTTTTCTTTTTTTAACTGTATTTCCTTTTGTAAAATGGCTAACACACAAATAGGTTTTGCCTGATTTCCTGTGTATAATCAAGATAAAATTGCTTGCTTTCTCAAGAACAAGAGTTGAAGAGAGGGAGAGAAATTGAAATTAACATTTTTTTTAATTTTGCATGTAACTGGTAAATATTTAATGAAATAAATAAAAATATTTAAAATAATGAAAAATATAGAATTAAAGGAAAGGTATTATATAAACAAGATAGTGAAAACTGAAAAAGAACACATTTGAACACTATCCCGAGTGAATATCAATGTGAAAATTTTTAAATAATACAATCAACAAAGAAGCCAAAACAAAATATTACAAAATTAAAACTAAAACCAAATTGAATTTTTATCAGGAATATGGAATTTGTTAAATATTAGGAAATTAACATTTTAATAATCAAATTAAGAAAGAAATCAGGGAAATATTATGTGTAACTCTCAAAAGTTTTATGCATCAATAGAGTAATCAGAAGAATCACTCATAGGGAAAGACTGGGACATTAACATGATTTGGAGGGGAAAAAAACAAAAAGAAAGAAAAAGGGAGGGGGGAATCAATGATGGTATTAAGATATACATGAAGAAATAGAAATAAATTAAATAGAATTATCTTCGTCACACAATGATAAACACAGGAAGGGGAGGGGAAGACTTCTCTTATAAGAAGGAGAGGAAAAGAGTGCTAATTGGTATTACTTAAACCTTACTCTCAGTGAAATCAACTCTGAGAGGGAAGAGCATCTAGATCCATTGGGATCTTGAATTCTATCTTATCCAAAAGGGAGAAGGGAAAACTAAGGGGGGTAGGGGAGATGGAGTACAGAAAAGGACAGAAGGAAAGTGAGGAGGGGAAGGGAACAAAAAGAGAGGGGCCAGAAAGGGAAGCAGAAAGGGAGGGGACTATGGGGACTGATTTAAAGTAAACCACTGGTTTAAAAGGTTATAGCAAAAGAAGAAAGGTCAGAATTAGGGGAGGATATCAAAATGCTGGGAAATTCACAAATGACAATCATAACTTTGAACATGAATGGGATGAACTCACCCATAAAACGTAGACGAATAGCAGAGTGGATTAGAATCCAAAACTACCATATGTTGTCTTCAAGAAACACACATGAGGCGGGTAGATACTCACAAGGTCAGAATTAAAGGTTGGAGTAAGACCTATTGGGCCTCAACTGACAGAAAGAAGGCAGGAATTGCAATCATGATATCTGACAAAGCCAAAGCAAAAATAGACCTGATTAAAAGGGATAGGGAAGGTAAATACATCCTGATAAAAGGCAGTATAGAAAATGAGGAAATATCACTAATCAAAATGTATGCACCAAATGGCACAGCACCCAAATTTCTAATGGAGAAACTAGGAGAATTGAAGGAGGAAATAGATAATAAACTATACTAGTGGGAGATCTGAACCAACCACTCTCAGATATAGATAAATCTAATCAAAAAATAAATTAAACAGAGGTAAAAGAGGTGAATGAAATCTTAGGAAAATTAGAGTTAATATGTATATGAGGAAAAATAAATAGGGACAAAAAGGAATACACCTTCTTTTCAGCACCACATGACACATTCACAAAGAGTGACCATACACTAGGTCATAAAAACATGGCAAAAAATGCAGAAAAGCAGAAATAATTAATGGAACCTTTTCAGATCATAAGGCAATAAAAATAATGATCAGTAAGGATATGTGGAGAGCAAAATCAAAAATCAATTGGAAATTAAATAATATGATGCTTCAAAATAGGTTAGTTAGAGAACAAATCATAGAGACAATTAATAATTTCATTGAAGAAAATGAAAATGGTGAGACATCCTTTCAAGCCTTATGGGATACAGTCAAAGCAGTACTCAGAGGAAAATTCATATCCCTTAGTGCATATATTAACAAATTAGGGAGGGCAGAGATCAATGAATTGGACATGCAAATCAAAAAACTTGAAAGCTAACAAATTAAAAACCCCCAGAAGAGAACCAAACTAGAAATCATAAAATTAAGGGTGAAATTAATTAAATTGAAAGTGATAGAACTATTGAACTAATAAATAAGACACAAAGCTGGTACTTTGAAAAAACAAACAAAATAGACGGAGTACTGGTCAATCTAATTTAAAAAAGGAGAGAAGAAAAGCAAATTAACAGTATCATAGATGAAAAGGGGAACCTTACCTCCAATAAAGAGGAAATTAAGGCAATCATTACAAACAACATTGTCTAATTATATAGCAATAAATATACCAATCTAGGTGATGTGGATGAATATTTACAAAAATATAAATTGCCTAGACTAACAGAAGAAATAGAATTCTTAAATAATCCCATATCAGAAAAAGAAATCCAACAGGCCATCAAAGAACTCCCTAAGAAAAAATCCCCAGGGCCATCATTCACAAGTGAATTCTATCAAACATTCAAAGAACAGCTAATCCCAATACTATACAAACTATTTGACAGAATAAGCATAGAGAGAGTTCTACCAAATTCCTTTCATGACACAAATGGTACTGATTCCAAAGCCAGGCAGGTCAAAAATGGAGAAAGAAAACTACAGACCAATCTCCCTAATGAACATAGATTCAAAAGTCTTAAACAGGATACTAGCAAAAAGACTCCAGCAAGTGATCAGGAGAGTCACTCGCTATGATCAAGTAGGATTTATACCAGGAATGCAGGGCTGGTTCAATATTAGGAAAACCATCCACATAATTGACCACATCAATAAGCAAACCAACAAAAATCACATGATTATCTCAACAGATGCAGAAAAAGCATTTGATAAAATACAACACTCATTCCTATTAAAAACACTAGAAAGCATAGGAATAGAAGGGTCTTTCCTAAAAATAATAAACAGTATATATCTAAAACCATCAGCAAACATCATCTGCAATGGGAATAAACTAGATGCATTCCCAATAAGATCAGGAGTGAAACAATATTTCCCATTATCACCTCTATTATTTATCATTGTACTAGAAACACTAGCAGTAGCATTTAGAAAAGAAAAAGAAATTGAAGGCATTAAAATAGACAATGAGGAGACCAAGCTATCACTCTTTGCATATGAGATGACGGTCTACTTAAAGAATCCTACAGAATCAACAAAAAAGTTAGTTCAAATAATCAATAACTTTAGCAAAGTAGCAGGATACAAAATAAACCCACATAAGTCACCAGCATTTCTATATATTTCCAACACATCTCAGCTGCAAGAATTAGAAAGAGAAATCCCATTCAAAATCACCTTAGACAAAATAAAATACTTGGGAATCTATCTCCCGAGACAAACATGGGAACTATATGAACACAACTGCAAAATACTCTCCACACAATTAAAACTAGACTTGAGCAATTGAAAAAACATTAACTGCTCATGGGTAGGACTAACTAATATAATAAAAATGACCATCCTACCCACACTTATCTATCTATTTAGTTCCATACCCATTGAACTTAAAAAAATTTTTACTGAATTAGAAAAAACCATAACAAAGTTCATTTGGAAAGACAAAGGATCAAGGATATCCAGGGAAATAATGGAAAAATATACAAAGGAAGGTGGCCTTTCAGTCTCAGATCTCAAACTATACTATAAAGCTGTGGTCATCAAAACAATTTGGAACTGGCTAAGAGACAGAAAGAAAGATCAGTGGAATAGACTTGGGGTAAGTGACCTCAGCAAGACAGTCTATGACAAACCCAAAGACCTCAGCTTTTGGGACAAAAATCCACTATTTGACAAAAACTACTGGGAAAACTGGAAGACAGTGTGGGAGAGATTAGGTTTGGATCAACACCTCACACTCTACACCTCTACACCAAGATAAACTCAGAATGGGTGAATGAATTGAACATAAAGAAGGAAACTATAAGTAAATTAGGTGAACACAGAATAGCATATATGTCAGACCCTTGGGAAGGGAAAGATTTTAAAACCAAGCAAGACATAGAAAGAGTCACAAAATGTAAAATAAATAATTTTGATTACATCAAATTAAAAAGTTTTTGTAAAAAAAAAACAATATAACCAAATCAGAAGGGAAGCAACAAATTGGGAAACAATCTTCATAACAGAAACCTCTGACAAAGGTCTAATTACTCAAATTTATAAAAAGCTAAATCAACTGTACAAAAAAATCAAGCCATTCTCCAATTGATAAATGGGCAAGGGACATGAATAGGCAGTTTTCAGCTAAAGAAATCAAAACTATTAATAAGCACATGAAAAAATGTTCTAAATCTCATAATCAGAGAGATGCAAATCAGAACAACTCTGAGGTATCACCTCACACCTAGCAGATTGGCTAACATGACGACAAAGGAAAGTAATGAATGCTGGAGAGCATGTGGCAAAGTTGGAACATTAATTCATTGCTGGTGGAGTTGTGAATTGATCCAACCATTCTGGAGGGCAATTTGGAACTACGCCCAAAGAGTGATAAAAGACTGTCTGCCCTTTGACCTAGCCATAGCACTGCTGGGTTTGTACCCCAAAGAGATAATAAGGAAAAAAAAACATGTACAAGAATATTCATAGCTGCGCTCTTTGTGATGGCAAAAAATTGGAAAATGAGGGGCTGCCCTTCAATTTTGGAATGGCTGAACAAATTGTGGTATGTGTTGGTGATGGAATACTATTCTGCTAAAAAGGAATAATAAAGTGGAGGAATTCCATGGAGACTGGAACAACCTCCAGGAAGTGATGCAGAGCAAAAGGAGCAGAACCAGGAAAACATTGTACACAGAGACTGACACACTGTGGTACAATCGAACGTAATGGACTTTTGCATTAGTGTCAATGCAATGTCTCTGAACAACCTGCAGGAATCAAGGAGAAAAAAACACTACCCACAAGCAGAGGACAAATGATGGGAGTAAAAACACTGAGGAAAGGCAACAGCTGGACTGTGGGGGTCGAGGGGATATGATTGAGGAAAGACTCTTAATGAACACCCTAATGCAAAAACCAGTAACATGAAAATGAGTTCGGATCAAGGACACATGTGATCCCCAGAGGAATCACACATCGCCAATGGGAGGGGTCATGGAACTGGGAGTGGCAGGGAAGGAGGAAAAGAAAATGATCTTTGTTTCTAATAAATAATGTCTGAAAATGGCCAAATTAAATAATGTTTAAAAGGAAAAAAAAGAATGAAATCAATAAAAATCATGTGATTTTATCTAGAAAAATCTTCTGACAAAATTCAAGGTGAACATGTAGAATAATATACAAATAAGGTGAAAGAGATGGAGAGAAGAGTGACAAGTGACTATCACTTTCATCTTAATTAGGTAAAGGACAGTACAATATTAACAGAGATTTCAGCTCAGAAATATCTTTCTTTCAGAGAAACAGGAAGGAATAGAGAAAGTAATATGAGGGAGAGCAAGTTCAGAGAGTGATCAGTTATGAGCAAATAAAGAACTCTAACCTCAAAGTGTTGGTCACAAAGGAGAGTTTAAAAAATTAAATAAAAAGAGGAAAAACCTGTGATTTGACTATGCATAAAAAGAAGGTGGATAGGGAAGTAGAAGTAGGTTGTACCAAGCATAAAATATTGGTTCAGTGCATACTTCTCACTAACTACCATATTCTTCTCCGTAAAAAGAGGTCAGGGAATAAAGTGATGAAGCAATATTCAAAAAAAAAAAAAAAGAATCCTTGTTTCAGTGCATCCATTACTGATCTAGGCAAAAAAAAAAGAATAAAAAATAGATACAAATAGCCTTCTGATGATTATTAAATGGAAATAAAAAGAAGTACACATATCCTCTGCTTCACAAAAATTGATGATATATTTTAGGATTAAAGCTTCACAAAAAATGCAGAAGAGTAGAAAAATTAAACATATTGTTAATCACAGTGGAATAAAATTATAGGTAATGAAAACCCACTGACAAGTTTCAAATAATTTGAGATAAATTAATTTTTAAGTGATACAATTCCAATTAAACATAGAAAAAGGAATTCAGTGGCTCCTTGAGATGTAATCTTCCCTTTTCTTTAACTCTTAGACTCTCTAGTTTCTGTGCCACTTCCTACAAAGGACCATAAGTACTTTTTCCCCCCCATGTCCAAATATTAGCATGCTATCCTTCTTGGAAATAATTTGGGTATTCTTCATGTGTCCTGGTTTTCATGATATGTCCCAGAGTAGAAAGTAATTTCCCAAAAGACAGTCACAGCTTTTTTTGACAGTTAAAACGATTTAAATGTTCAAAATAAGTGTGATGTCTACAACTTGGAGCTGCCAGATGGCCTTCAAGAGTAACTCCATATACATTATAATTTCATAACTCAATTCAATATATATTAAACAACAAAAGACAGAAATGAACTGTGTTAGACACTGAAACTACTAAAATTAAAAAAAAAAATAAATTGTCTTTGCCCTCAAGGAAATTACTTTCTAGTAAGAGGAAAAAATTACTGAATATGTCAATAACCACTTATTAAGCATAGTGTCAGGATGTATGGTAAGGGGTAAGGTAAAAAATAAAGCCAAAAAACACTGTCCCTGTCCCAAAGGGATTCTCATTTTCATGGGTGAGTCAACATGCAAATACATGTTTTTTCATTCATAAAGTAATACACAATATACATGAAAGGTTATCTCAAATAAAAGGCACTGGCAAGGATCAGAGGCTACTGCTTCTTGCAGAAGATGAGTTTTAAGCTAACTCTTGGAAAAAGCTGGGTGCTGGTGATAAGGAGGAAGAGTGAAAAGGAAGGGTGTCAGGAAATACAAAGTCATATATTTGAAACTGGAGGATGTAGAAGAGAATCAAGAATGAAGAGTAGAAATGTAATAGGGAACTAGGTCATGAAAGGCTTCAAATGACAAAGGAATTTATATTTGCTCTTGGTGGTAATAACTGAGGAGAGGATTTGTGGTAGTCAAATTTGAACTTTAGGAAAATCTTTTTGACAGATAAATGAAGTAAGTTTTGAAGTGGAAAATGCTGGAAAGAGAAAGACCAATTGAAATGCAATTGTAATAGCTCAGATGAAAGGTGTTAAGAATCAGTCTTAAGGTAGTGGCTGTGTTGAGAAGGCACTTCTACAAGATATGTTGTGACTAGAGAAATGACGATTAACAATATAATGGATATATGGGGTGAAGGCAAGTAAGGATTCAAGCATAATTGTGAGGTTGGAAGCCAGGGTGACTGGCAGAATGGTTGTACCCTTGATGGAGAAAAGTTGGGAAGAAGTAAAGGTTTGGAGGATGTGAGAAAGATTAGTTCTATTTTGAATATGTTAATTTTGAGTTGCCTATGGGAGTAACTAGAATAGAATAAGAAATGAAGAAATGCAAATGAGATTTCTCAGTAATGTGAAATGGGAAATTGAAGGAGAAAGAGACCATATTGACCCAGCATTTCAATAATGATATAGAACCAGAGAATCATAGAATTTAATTACAGAGATAACATAGACCAAAACCCTTTATCACTTTGTAAACAAGGATCAGAAAAGTTGGAACTAATCAGATTATTAGATATTTTAATTAAGAACATAAAGGCTATATAATCATCTAGGGGTTTTTGCTTAATATTTTGCACTATTTTGAGCAAATCAATATTAGATTAAAATGACAATTATGCTATCTTCATCTGATTCTGCATGAAGCAGTCTTTGGCATTACTGGATTTTTGGAAATCAAAGTGAATAAAATAAAGTCTCATTAACTTGGACTCAACTATTTCAAAATTTATTAAACAGCTTGAGGTTGGCATTAGATTTGTATTGTTTGCTAGGTGTAAAAAATAGACTCGA
The DNA here is from genome assembly GCF_027887165.1 of Monodelphis domestica. NCBI lineage: Eukaryota > Metazoa > Chordata > Mammalia > Didelphimorphia > Didelphidae > Monodelphis > Monodelphis domestica. Next base: position 254,622,296 of record NC_077233.1, read on the forward strand.
ATACAGGACTACAATCCCCACGAGCCTTTGCTCCACTTCCCCAGAATGCCTTGTAATCTCACCTGGGCCGAGATAGAGATGGTATTTAAGCTGATTCAAAGGCTTTTGAGAGTCGCTCTCTTTTGGCTCTTTTTGGACTTCCGTTTTGGAGCAGGCGGTCTCTTGCGTGATGTGAGGTTATTTTGTCTAGGCCTCTGGCCTAGGCACATGTTTCTTACTTGTATATTCTTTAATCTTTAACCTTTAATAAACCTCTAAAAAAATATAATACTCCTTGCAGAGAGAAACTAATTTCTACCTGCCTCACCTGTCTCAGTCTCCCCGTCTCCCCTAAATTTTAATCTTTACATAGGCCATGAACATCATGGACAAACTTGCAAAAAGAGAATATGGTGGACGATATTTAAATTACTTAGAACATTGTTTTCAAATATAATACTACTTTGAAAATCCTGAAGTTTATGAGATACTGTATTTCCAAAAGACTCATTTGTATCATACTGCTTCTGTTATGGGACAGTGGATATGAACCCTCATTCTATCTGATGTTAATCAAATGTTAATCGGCTTCTTTTTATTTTCTGGAAACTTCTATACCCCCTGCTAATACTTACTTTTTCAGCCACTTTCAGTCTGTTGGAACAAATTGCTTTCATATGCCCATTCCACTAGGAGAAGTCTTCAGAAACTTCTGGTATATATCACCTTAAAAGTTTTCCTAAACCTGTTTTAAGCCAAGATTGTTTTAAGGTGTGTGGCCCATATGCATGCTATAATATGTTTCAGCCACAGGTGAGAATTGGGTGACAAGTAGACACCAAATCTGGATGAGAAGCCTGTTTCTCCAACCCCTATCCTATCATTGTCCCCTATTTTCCTGTACTCTTTCCCAGAAGCCTTTTTTTCTTAATCTTCTTGATTGGTTTTTAGGTTTTAACCATATTTTTATAAGAGATTTTCAAAGTTGATAATGTTTTTCTTTATTCTTTACTGGTCTGTCTAGGTCTTTTCTGTAAGTCTCATAAGTGCTTTGTAGAACTAAAATAAGTAGACTCTTAGCAATAATACATTATGCTTGTTATAATTACAGATTCAGACCTTAGGGGTCATCTAGTATTCCCTCCTTGTTTTGTTTTGTTTGCACTTGAGGAAAACAAGAAGCAGAAACTGTCAATGATTTGCTTGGGGATTCAGAAGTAAGCAGCACATCCTGTATCTGAGCCAAATACAGCTTGTGTGCAGTCCAAAATTCTTTACATGGTACTACAATGTCTCCTATTTCATGCTTTATGGCTTTCTAAGTACTTTCATGAATATTCCTTCATTTGATAAAGCATTCCTGTGACATAGATGACCTTATGTTTCTACTTTATAATTCATTATAATTATTTTAATGATTTCTAATTATAATTTCTCATTTCTAAATCTAAAAATATTTATAACTAACATAAAATTAGAACAGTGTAGTATGGCATATATATAAACAGGCTTACAGTCTGACACATGCCAACTGAGCAAGTCACTTTTCCTTTAAGTGCCCTAGCAAGTTCTCATAGGTTTCTTTCATTCTCAATTTTTGAGAATAAATTTGTAAAGTGTGAGTACTAACTGCTCTTTTAAAGTCTGATGGAATTCTCTCACAAATTCATCAGGATCAAAGGATATTTCTTTGGTAGTTCCTTTACAATTATATCTACTTCCTTTACTGAGATAAAATTATTCAAGATTTGAATCTAGTCTTCTGATAGTTTAGGTGTCTTATGTTTCAAGATATTCCTCTATTTCTTTTGTTTTCTCAGTTTTGTTAATAACTGTGCATATGTTCTGATGATCCTTTTTTATTTCTTCTGGTTTTGTTGTGATTTTGCCCCATGTTTGCTATTTGTTGATTTGATTTTCTGCTGTCTCTTTTTTTAAATCTCCAGAGAATTTCCTAAAACTGTAAATTTCAGAATATGTTCTGATCTACATTGGCAGAGAGAGAATTTCCTTGCTGAGTGTTCCCTATACCAAAGAGGTTTTATGTCTAGTCCAAAGTATTTTGGCTATTCATTTCTTTGTTTTGGCAAATGAAGAATATGAGATTTGGTCACACTAAATGGAAAAGTGCACATGAGAAGCCATAGGGTGACTTGAATTTAGTGATATTTCTATTACTCCAAGAAAATTAATAAAAAAACATTAGAATCCATTGTTTTAGACTACATGTCCTGATTTCTGATTCAGATAATGTATTTGGGGTATTTATAATTATAATGGCATTTTCCAAGGACAAGGAAAAAGTTGTCTTTTCTTTGTCTCTATGTGGTTAATTTTTTACTTTCCATTCACTTCTGCCAATTTCTTTGAAAACTCATAGCCTAAGTATCTTCCTATAGTAATAATTTTCCATAATACTATCATTTTATAGCTTACTACATTTAGAATTTAGATGTCCATAGAGGTCATCAAATCAAACATCATTTTGCATGTGAGAAAACTAAGGACTAAAGAAGGAAACACAAAAATAATCATAATAACTAACATTGATGTACACTTAGTATGTACTAGATATTGGGCTAAGTACTTTATAAGTATAATCTAACTTGACCCTCATGATAACCTTAGAAGGTAAGTATTATTATCTTCATTTACAGTTGAGGAAACTGAAGCAAATAGGTGAAGTGACAGTCAGAGTCACACAGCTAATAACACCAGATTTTGAATTTCAACTCAGGTCTTTCTGACTCCAAGTCCAGCATTCAATCACTTAGCTGCCCCTGGTTCAATTATTTGCCAATGATCACTAAACAGCAAAGATAGAATAGTGCTTGTCTACTTATAAATATGCTTTATTTTTAAATTAATCTGTTCTTCCCCCCCCAAATACTGAAAAAAATTTAAATATGCCTCCTTAAATAAATAGCTGCCTAGAACAAGAAAACAAACTCCTACATTGATCATGTACAAAAATATGTCTTTTTCTGTATTCTAAGTATATAACCTCTCTGTCAGGAGGTAGATGGAATGTGTCATCATTCTTTTGGAATTAAGATATATTATGTCATGATAATAATTCTGACATCTTCTGGAGTTGTTTTTCTCTATAAAATTATTTTCATCACATAATCTGTTAGGTTAGTTCTGCTCACCTTGTTCTATAGCATTTTATATAGGTATTCTCAATTCTCCCCAGAATTATCAACTTCACAATTTATTATTGCACAATAATTCATTAAATTTATACACCATAACTTGATTAAGCATTCACCAAGAGGAGGTGCTACCTCAATTAGTTACCTATTATGCAAATTTTACTTATAAATATTTTTTTATAAACAGATCCTTTTCCTCTTCTTTTAGTTTCTTTGAGAACACAGATCTATAATGGTATAGCTAGCTCAAAAGGTATGCACATTAATAACTTTGGGAGCATAATCTCAAATAGCTTTTTAGACTGTCTAGACCACTTCTCATTTCCATCAATAATATACTAGTATACTTATTTTCCAGTAACTTCAATATTTGGATTTTCCTATTTTGTCATGTTTGCGTACTTCATAGACTAAGAGGTAAAACCTCAAAATTGTTGTAAATTGCATTAGTAATGATGGTTTAGAACACTTGTATATGATTACCAGCAGCTTAGAATTTTTTTCCTTTGAAAACTTCCCATTCATGTTCTTTCAACATTTATCTGTTGAAAAATTGTTCTTATTCTTAGTAAACACACACACATATGTGCACATACACACACACACAATATCATGGATAAAAGAATTCTTTCAGATCAACTTGCTGCAACAATTGTTACCCAGTTAAATTTTTCCATTTATTTTTTACAAAATTCAATGTTTGTGAAAAAAAACTCTTTAATCCAATTTATTTTCTTTTTTTTTTTGAACTGTTGATTTTTAAGTCTTGAACCCTTTATTCAATAAAGGTAATTTCTTGCTTCCTTTTCTAATGTGTTTATGATTTGCCTTTTATATGCAGTTCTTGTATGCATTTAGAACTTATCTTAGTATATGGTTCATGCTATTGATCTAAATCTAAGTTCTACCAAACTATTGACCAGTTTCTCCAGAACTTCTGTCAAATAGTGAGTCCTTCCACCAATAAATAGAAACTGTTATGTGCTCATTTTTTTGGTTTGTCTCTCTCTCCCTCTCTCTCTGTCTGTCTGTCTGTCTGTCTCTCTCTCTCTCCCCCTCCCTCCCTCCCTCCTAATGTAATCTCAACCTGAATGTAGTGTTTTTTTCCTAATATATTGACATAATCTACTTGCTAATATTTAATTCATGTTTTTGTCTAAATATTTATTATGGATTCTTTCCTATACTTTCTGTGTTTCTCTTGTTTAAGAAACAAAATTATACATTTTAAATTTTAAATTAATTAGTTTGTTTTTAAATTAAAATTCTCAGGTACCTCCCTCCATCTGTCTGCTCTCTGCACTACAGAAAACATCATTTAATCCTCCAAAATGTATTTAAAACAATATCTTGTTTATTTCTATTTATTGGTTCTTTCTCTGGAGGTGGACATAAAAATGTCATTCTATAGTCTCAGACACTTCCTAGCTGCGTGACCCTGGGCAAGTCACTTAACCCCTATTGCCTAGCCCTCACCACTCTTCTGCCTTAGAACCAATACACAATATTGGTTCTAAGGCAGAAAGTAAGGGTTTAAAAAAACAAATGTCATTCTTCTAACAATATTTCTGTTGACATATATAATGTTCTTTTGGTTCTGCTCATTTTGCTCTTCATAATTTCATGTAGATCTTTCCATTTTATAAATTAAACTGCTCATCATTTCTTATGGCACAGTAGTATTCTATCAAAAATATACACCACAACTTTAGTCATTCCCCAATTGATGGCATCCCCTCAGTTTCCAGTTCTTTGCCACCACAAAGAGAACACCTATATTTTCTTTTTTCTCTGATGTCCTCATCAAAAAAAAAAACCTAATAGTAAAATATACCTTCTTGAAGAAAGCAGTTTTGAAATTATTTTTTGGAAGTTTGATAGAAATAATTTGTTAATCCATTCAGTATTGAAATTGTATTTCCCTGTTTTGAGAAGTCACTTATGGCTGATTTATTTTTTTATATTAAAATCTCTTCTTCTTCCAAATATTTTTTGCCTATGTACTTATTTGTGTATTTCCCAATGTCATTATTTTGTTATAAAATAATTGGGCAAAGTTATATGAAATATTTTTCTCTTCAATTATTATGAGTTCTCTTTGCATTTTTATTCAAATAAATTATTTTTTCTCTCTTCTTAGATGAGCTAACTCATTCTCTATACACTTTAAGATATTACAAATTATTTCTCATAGCCTTATTAACATTCAAACAATTCATACCCATATATTCCTTTTGATTGAAATAAATGTGTGTACTTATCTATATTTCCCTTGGTGACTGCCTTTACCCTTCCATTTGTTCTTCAGTTTGGCACTTGTCATAAGGAAGGGTTGGAAATTCTGTTTCATTAAAAACCTATAGTCCCTCTCTAGAATTATATTTAGTTGTACCAGATAGATTATCCTTTATGGTAAACTTTTATTCCTTTTGGGAATATAATATTCCTTGGTGCCCTCTCCTTTATTTGGGCAGCTGTTAGGTCTTATATAATATTTATTTTTGTCTCTTGTCATTTGAACTCTTTTTTTCTACTTGTAGATTTTTTTTCATTGACCTTAAAGCTCTGAGCTTCCTGTACTGATGTCCCTGGAAGGTTTCTTTTGGTGCTTTCTTCCTGAAGGTTACTAGTAGATTTTATTTTCATTTTATCCTCAGGTTCTATTAGTTTTAGTTGGTTTTCACATATATTTCTTGAAATATGATATTCAGCTGTTTTACTCATCATGATTTTCTGACAATCCCCTAATTTGTAACTTATCTCTCCTTGACCTGTTTTCCAAGTCATTAGTTTTTGATATTACATTTTTATACTGTCTTCTGTTTGTTTAATCAAATATTTGGTTTTCTTTTAATATTGATTATAGTCTTATTGAGTTATTTTTTTCTGTCTTTTCCATTCTAATTTCCAAAATATTGCTTTTTTGAGGGAAGTTTTCCACCACTGGTTCTCAAGTGTCAATTTTCTTTGTCACTTTTCTTTTCCATTCTATGTTTCTTGTTTATTTTAAGGGCAGATAGGTGACATAGTGGATAGATAGAAGAGTGTAGACTCAGTAAGAAATGAGGGCAAATCTGGCCTCAGACACTCACTGTCTATGAGATCTCAGGCACTTAGCTTTGTTTCAGCTTCCTCATCTGTAAAATAGGCATAATAATAGCAACTGTTTCCAAGGATCATTGTGAGGACCAAATGAGATAATATTCTTGAAGTTTTGCTTGTAGCTGCTTGGATCTCACCATCCTCTGTTAGTTCTGCTCTTTGTTCTTTTTCCCCAAAGAATTTCAAGAATTAAGTGCTTTTTTCTGTTGTTTGCTCATTTTCCCAGTCTCATTTTTATTTATTTTTTTATTTATTTGTTTTTGCCTATAGACTGGGAACACTGCAAGCTTCTTGCTAATTCTGTCTCATCTGCTGATTTGCAGTATTAGGTTCTGTGAGCGAATTTTCGCTGGGGCCAAGTCTTCAATGCAACTGTGGAGGCTTAGAAGGGTCCAGGGCAATGGACTTCTGGACCTCACTGTGGGATGGTAGTGCCAGATCTTGGGACTTCAAGGGCTGGGTCTGAGGTGTTCTTTTTCTGGTGTAACTCCTGTCCCAGAATTATAAAGTTCCTATATACCTAACTGCAGAAGCTAGCACAGTAGGTGGAGGTGAGTAGGTCAGTCAGTACTCTTCTGTGTGCAGTTTTACTTCCAGTTACTCCTTATCCCATGAAAATTGACTCTCTCTGCCTATCTTTCAAATTGTATTCAGTCAAAGAAGCCCCTCACTCCATCTTGCTATTGGTTTTGACTCCTGTTATTTTTAAGTATTTTTTAAAGATTGATTTGGAGGGCTAGTCAGAGCAATTTCAGCTTTTGCTGCTACTAAGCTGCCATGTTGCCTTTGCCCCCTTGCAATATTCTTAAAGCACTAAGAACAGTACCTAGAACATATCATATTAGACACTTTGTAATATTAATTATTATTTATGTGGGCTGACAGTGGGCAGTAAAGGGTAATAATAGGAACAGGACCCTTGTACTCTGAAATCTTACTTTTCTCCATAGTTGGCACTGGTTAAATATAAACTACAAAATCTGTAGTTTCAACATTAGTCAAGAATGAATTATAGATTGTTCAATTTTCCACTCTGTATGCTAGAGCTCTAACAAGAAGTACTAGGCATCAGCCTTGGGTTCTGTTTCATTGATATTATGGTTGGACTTGATATATTATTGGTGGTCACCAGTGATTTAATTTCTAAATCCAAAAATGAATTACTCAAGTAAATGGAATTATGGCAGTTTGTTTTTACAATATAGGAAAGATATTAAGGAAGAGAGAAAAGAGGAGAGAGAGAGAGAGAGAGAGAGAGAGAGAGAGAGAGAGAGAGAGAGAGAGAGAGAGAGAGAGAGAGAGAGAGAGAGAGAGAGAGAGAGAGAGAGAGAAGCTCTGGCTTCCTCTGAACCAGTTAGAAATTCTTAGGCACCAGTCAGGGGAAAGGAGTTTCATGATGATGGGCCTTTCTTGGAGGTTCACACTTCCAGAAAGGGCAAGGAAAGAAGTCAACCTTTACACTCATCATGGTGACCACCTAAAAGGAAAGCAGTTTGAGGTCTCCTGTACAAGCTCCTCCAGTGATCCAGTTCCACAGCCAAGTGTCTTCACTCCAAGTCTGAGTGTCTGTCTTCCAGTCTCTCCTCAGGTGTCTGTCTTCACTCCAATCCCCAGTGTCTGTGTTTAACTCCAACTCTGAGTGACTTCCATTCCAACTCCAAGTAACTGATGATCTTTTCTCCAAGTCTAAATCACTGATTGATCTCTGTGTGTCTCTGTTTCCACTATTTAAAGGCGTTTTTCTTTTGTGTCACTTCCTCTAAATTTTACACCTACCAATCACAGCCGATGCTCCACACTAGGACTGCCCACTCTTTCACACATGGGTTACAGACTTCCCACTCAATGTATGAAATGGGTGTTCACACATTTTGTGATTAGTTCGCACCTTTTTATAGTTAGTTCATACATTTTTGTGGTTAAAATGGGTAGATCTACTTTAAGTAATGTTTTTACACTTTGGGGGATTAAAATCTAAAAATAGACAGGATTTCAATTTAATCTTCACAATAAAAGAAGAGTTAAGTACCTTCATTGTTACAATCAGGGGAGAGTTAAATCCAATCTTCACAGTTCTTAGAAACAATTATCTACAGTGGTCCTCCAATGTACCAAATCCCTCCCTCCCCCATGTTCCCACTCTGATAGGGCATCAAGACCTCTCTCTGACAAATGATAACAAGGTGGGCAATGGAGTAACTTTCAACCTACTCACTGAGACCCCCAGTCTTGTGTGTGCTCCTTATTCCCTATGGCAACAAACTTCAAAAAATACCTCCACCTGAATACAAAAATAGAGATGCTAAGCTACCAGACCCCAATAAATATGCCAACCTTGATCCACAGGGTGTGAAAGCTTTCACTTCATGGAGGAAGCTGCCACTTTACAGTGGAAGTTGTTACTCTGCAATGCAAGCTGCCACTCTACAGAGGAGTTACTATTCCATAATATCAGATCCAAAGAGGCTACTCTACTAGCCCCTGGGCTTGTCCAGCAGGCCTAAGGCTACCTCTTTAGACACCAGACTATTCCACCAGCTATTGGGCTATTATGCCACCAAAAACAACTTCTTCAAATAAAATTATTTTCTTCTGGATTGAATAGTTTGAGTTTCCCAATCTTGGGGTGAGACCCTGCTACAAATTTGGGTGTCTTTCTCCCACAATATTACTATTATTATTTCTTCCAAGCCAAGTACTCCTGTGGTCTCTGTTCCCAGCACATTTTTTTCACTAAAGTTTTACCCAGGATTTGCTGTGGGATCCCTACCATTTTGAGAATTCACTCCCTCACTCAATAGCTTTCAAATTAAATATATTTCCTTCTGACATGTAAAATGTTGCTTCATTTTAGTATTGGTTTATTTATCTCATCTACCTCAATATCTAGATTGGGTGGGTCATATTCTTGGGTAAATCTCTGCAATTAAGTGACTTGAAAAGTACATACTATTATAAGGAAGAGATGAGTTTAGTAGGAAAATGAAGGTTTGCAGAGAAGAGAAGCATGAGATCAGCAGGGAAAGATTCTCGAATGCTGCAGGGAGGAGTTAAGCTGAAAACTCAGACACTGTTGAGTCTGTCTGTCTCTCTCTGGATTTTAACCTGGAAGGAGTGGATGCTGAGTTTTGAGGGTTTGATCCTATCCTTATTGTTGTCTGTGTTGCTATCCTTCTGCTGTGTGTCCTGGAAGAGGATCTTAAGAACCTGTCACTATCCTGTATCAATATCAAACTGTCAGTAAGCAGAGGTCTGAGTCCATCTAGACTTGGGACCTTTTCCCTGGAATGCTGCCTGATCTGTTATAGACCAGTATCTCCAGGAACAAACAAGAGAGAATTCTAATGAAGGATATATAGAACAGGGACTTGGGTTTTACAACTTAGCTGTGAGAGGAAGATAAGAGTAGGAAAGCAATTCTCAGAAGATCCTTCTTGAGAATGCTATTGATTTGGAGATATTTCACTAGTAAAATTAGTGTCAGGGATTTTCCCTTTCCCTCTTAACCTCTAACTTTGGAAATAAAATACACTTCCTATTTATTGTGACTTTTGTTATCTGTGTACTGGTCCCAGACCAGGCTCTACCTGGTCCACGCTGTCTATTAGGCCCTTTCACCCACAGTGTAAAAACTTTGATACTGGCCCAAAATAATTCAGTTAATCCCATATAATCCCATCTCCCAAATACCCCTATAACAATACCTGATCCTAAATATAATGAGCCAGACTAGGCCTTCCCTCTCTTGGTTTATTCCAATGCAGGGTTTTGCCTGAGAACTATCTTGTTACAAGGCTACAGTACTTCTTCCTACTATAGACTCTACATGAGATCCTTCCTCCTTACTGCTGGGTTAAGCAATTACTTCCATGATAAGCTCTCTCCACGGGCTTTAGGAATTGTGTAAGTTGTATTTTTTCTCACCATGTAGATGAAACCTCGAGTGTCTACTTGAGCTCTTAAACTGTTTTCTTAAAATTCTGAAAGGGTCAGGTTAGGCTCAGACTGGGTTGAAGCTCTATTTGGCTTATACTTTTGCATAACTGCTTTGTAGGAACTCTTCTCTGATGATCTCTGATGGTATGTTAATGATCTTGGCATGCCAGGGGGGGGAGGGGGGGATGAATATACATTTTGAGCATGTTTCTTGAACAGCACAGTACTAAAGTGAAAGAAAAGTTTTGTTCAACAGCCTATAGTCTCCTGTGGATCTTTCCCAATTTTCAGGCCGGTTATATACTTACATGTTTTAAATATCCATCAATATAAGCTTACATGCCTTTTTTTAGGAATTTTTCTGTGGTGAAGAAAGTAAATAGCTATCATATATCACTTTTATAAATGAATTATCTTTCTATATGTGTCCCTATTAATATCTTGTTGGATGACTCTCAATGTGAGTCAACTAAGATTTATTTATTTTCTCCTGTAATCATATCAACTGGAGGTACTATGAGCCAGCAAGCCTGAAAAAAAAGTGATATTCACTTTCTTTGAGGTCCAGCTCCACCAATCATGAACCTGGTTCTCATGAGTCCAAAGTCAGAGTCCTCTTATGGAAGGACACCTCTGGGCAGAGGAGACAACTAATGAGTTGAAATGTAGTCATACCCAGGCAGGTAGCATGCCGTAGATGTCCCCATCCCAAACTCCCCACCAGTAGATTCCATAGTGTATAATGTCTTCTTAAATCATTTAGCTCATTTTCTGTGAACAATGGTTCAAATGGTTGCTGAGTTCCAAATAAAATCGAATATGGTTAACAGGAAGTCTTTGAAAACAGTAAGGTCTATTAAATACTGGGATCTTGGTGGATGAAAAGACCTTTATATAAAATACCACCTGATGTTTGGCTAATATTTTTGCTTTATGAGACATCAGTGGGACCTCAAGAGTTTGTCCTTGAAACTTTGGAATCACTGGAGAAATTTCTGAGCACATACAGAAACTTCATGATTTTCCCTCTGTGACTGTTCTGTTGTGAAAGAACATTCAATATTTACCAATATGGCAAATGTTGAAAAATAAAAGAGACATTGTATGCTAGTTTTAAAAAGAATCCTCATCTGAGAGAGAGAAAATCTTTGATGGGCTCTCCTTCCCCCACATGGACTCAATGACAGAAACTTTCCCGATCATCCCAGATATCAAAGGTCTCTATTATCAAAATTACTTTAAATTTACTTATTTATTCTGTAATTATTTATCTACTTGAAGTATATATCCTGCATCCTTTACTGCCTCTGGTTTACCTCTCCCTTCTCTTTTCCTCTCTCCCCCATTCCAAATACATGCCATATTCTTTAGGAAGAACATTCTTTAATTTTCTATCTCCAGTGCTTAGTACAATGTAGGACATCAGGCAAAGAAAATTGCTTAATAGAACAGTCTTCATTCCTCACTAGATGCAAGCCTGACCTTCTCATTCTTTCTCTACAATGTCCCTGGGATAGGTATTTTCTTTTTTCTTTTTTCAATTAATTTATTTAGTCAATTTAGAACATTATTCCTTGGTTACAATATTCACAATATTTCTCTCCCTCCCCTCCATGCACTGGGATGGGTATTTTCATCTCTTCCCTCTCTCCCACTTTTTAGCTTTTTTGTTTTTAGCTTTAAGTGCTTTTACCTATTATAATATTAAGCTCCTTGAGATCAAAGACTTTCTTTTTGTTTGTATATTCCCAGTATTTTGTACACTGCCCGGCATATAATAAACACTTAATGAATGTTTGTTGACGTGATGTTCAGTGGCAAAAACTGATACTGTCCCCAGCTAAAGAATTGTTTGTAAAATGCTTTTAATCTAGATAAAAAAGTAAATGAAGATGTACAAGGGAAAAAAAATTTTAGCAGAATCTTAGGATTCTAGATCTAGAGCTTGAAAGGACCTCAAAGAACATCAAGTCCTGCTTGTTGTTGCTTATCTTTCATTTTAAAGAGGATCACTGAAAGGATGGTATGATGGCTTGATTTGTGAGTTAACTGAATTTAAGTGAGATAGAGTTGCATAAAGTCATCCATCTCACTCTCTCTTCCAGAATCATCCACGTTCAATGGCAAAGTGAAAGTCAGGACAACTGGCCATGGCCTAGAATGAAGGGATGAAGTGGATGACCTTGGTGTCTTTAATATCCGACCAAGTTTCAGTTGCCTTCATGGTCTTTGGAACAAACTGTTCTCATCTCACCATTCTACTGAGGGAAGTCTTCACATGGTTGGGGTACCTATACACTAATTTGTCAATGGCTTTAAGGTCTATTAATTACCCTTAACCTGGTTCAGCTCTTCTGTGGAGATGGTTTTAATAAGATGTGGCCATTGAGCATGCTACAACATCTTAGAGATAGAGGTGAAAGTAGAGTGAAAGTTAACACCAAAGGTTTACTCATTTTATATCTATTTTTTTAAAGCAAAAGCTCAGAAAAGTTAAATGAATTGCCTAAGTTTTTCATACACATAGTAATCAATATCAATCAAATATTAAAGATGGGTTTTATTTATTCAATAGATCCTGACTTGATTCAGTATTCTTTCCTTTCTACTACATTGCCTAGAGTTATTTTGCATCATGTTTTGACACAGGTCATGGAATAACTTGGATATGACAAATATTTTGAGTGTTAGAATCATTTAGATAAATTTTAGTGTGTGTGTGTGTGTGTGTGTGTGTGTGTGTGTTTTAACAGCTGACCTGCTGGTTCCATTTCTTAAATAATTACAGTAAGGTTATATTAAGGTTTTATCACTATCATGAAACTGAATTGTTTTAAATTTGCATAATTGAATATCTCAATGAGTAATTAAGTGTTGGTTTTGAAGTTTCAAAATCAAGAAGAAGCATGATGATACAAGAACTATTATCACTACATCTTTCCTGGACAGAGTAGAAAAAGCCCTACATTCAGATTTGGACTGAGGACACCTGATTACAATCTCAAATCCTTCCTTTTACTAACTGAATTCGCTTATGTGAAATACTTAATTTCTCTGAGAATATTTTTTCATCAGAGAAAAAAAGGGGCTAAGTAGGAGGGAAGAGAGAAATAATAATTATGGCCCTACCTCTCTCACAGGCATATGTGTACATAATCCTAGGCTCAGTGTCCTGGAACACTTTGTGGGAGCATCTCCATTGACCTTTCATTTTCCCTTCACTGTTTGCCAATACACCAGGCTCCTACTCTATGGAAACATTACTCATAAAATTTTGTTATTGTTGTTGCTGAAAATACTTTGTAAACCTTGAGATAGTATATGTGCCTAAATTGTTCCTGTCCTAAATATCTACTTTCTCTTTTCTTGCCAACATGTAACAATGTAATCCATTTCCTATCACTAGGGAGTTAAACATAGAAATACTAAGTAATAAATTTTAGTTTCCTATCATTTTGGCCCCAGTATTTTTGTGAAAAGATTTGATATAATTTACCTTAGGTCTCTCAGCTATGTACTGATATATGGAACAACAAATCTACTCTGTGTGTATGTGTATAATACTGATTCAAAGACTCTCTATCCAGAAGTCTCTTTTTTATTTTTTATTCTGAATACTAATAAATGTGTATATACAAAAACATATACACATGTGTATCTATCTATGTATACAATTTTACATGTCATCCTAAACAGGTTATGTCCATACCCTCTGGCCATGTAAACTTCTTTTGACTACTATGATAATGATTAAAATTTTTAAGAATTATAAATATCATCTTTCCATATAGGAATATAAACAATTTGACCTTATTGAAGCCCTTAAATTTTTTCTCTTTTTTATTTACCTTTTAATGTTTCTCTTGAATTTTGTATTTGGACATCAAATTTTCTATTTAAGTCTTTTCTTAAAGAATAATTAGAAACCTTCTATTTTATTAAATTTTATTACTATATATGCTAAATTTTATTAATCACCATACTTTCCCCTGAAAGAATAGTCTCTCTGACCCATACCCATAACCCCTAGTTCCAGGTCACTAATGGGCTGGCTCAGACAAGCAGAAAGTTCTCGACCCTAGGAGGAAGGGTTTCCCTTTCCAAGTATTATATTGATGAAGTTTACTAATAAGCTTTTGAAGTTGAAAGAAAATAAACTAAAAGAAGAGCTCAGCCTCCTCTATGGTCTCATTTTTATACTCCTTCTCCACATTCACATCCTTTCCCTCTGCACTGATCTACCACATCTCAGGAACCAATCAAAGTCTTTCTTTCAGGAGCCACAATAAAGAAAGAAAGACAGAGAGAGGGAGAGAGGTGAGGCTACACAAAACATATCCTCCCTACATCAGCACCTAATGTGAGAAGGAAAGTGGAATGCTGTGAATTGAAGTCCTGGAAAGTCGATTCTAATTACACAATCTCCCCTGTGATTCCCATCGAAAATGAACATGTCTATCTCCCAGATTTACATGCTTAGTTTCCCCATGCAAATAGTACACATGATCAACTTATATCTCTAAGATCTTCAACTACAGGTACATACAATATTGCACTTTCTAAGGGGAAATTACAATAATTTAGGGATAAAAGGGAAAGAAAAGAGAAAGAAAACAAAATTAATGATTACTAGATGCATTGATAAAAATCCAATTAGAAGACAGTCCCCTTTGGCATAAGAGTGTGTGTATATATACATATATATATATATAAATGCATTCAACCCCCCATAGTTCAATTTCACTACAACCTAAAATCATTCTGGATCTTTTGGTATAGTGTGAAGTTTATGCAGGCATCTTCATGTAAACATCTCCAAACAGTTCATTTTCTTGGTTCAGGGAGGTAGCAAGTTTCTTATTCTAAAATTACTCTCAAAAGAATTTAAAGTTTGCATTATAGGACAATAATATAATCCCCCCTGATGAGGGTGTTGAAAAACACATGGATTATCCAGGGATACATGGCTGAGTTATGAGGTATAATGAATCAATTGTCTAAAGAAAAATCCAAAACATAAAAAACAAATAAAAGAGAAAAAGCAACTTCTGGATGAAACATAAAATGTCAAAGTTTCATGTGTAAAAATTCTAAATAAGGAAAAATAAGCCTATAATAGGTCCTTGAATCAGGGCCCAATAAAAGTGATTTATATCCCTCCAGCCTGTAGTAGCAATTATGCACTTATCCAATCAGAAGCCAGGGCTACAGAAAATTACCACACTATGAAAGAAGAAAAAGAACTAGATTTTGAAACAGAAAGGGAATAGCAATTCCCTGTTCTGATTTTACCTTTGCTCTCAGGGATAGGGGAACCAAAATGGCCTCTAGACTGAGGTAATTTGTCTGATTCTGGCAGATTCCAGGAAATCTTGCATCTGACATTGTCAAACAGCCACTTCCTCAAACCCCAAAACAAGGCTTCTGTCTTGGCACAGATTCTCATCCATCCCACCGAAATTGGTTGGTCTCCTTGACCTTGTGCTTCTTGGCACTGTATAATGGCTCTTTTGTGATCCTTCTCCTGAAATCAGATACAATCATTAATCAGAGTTCCATAGTATTAAAAAATCAATGGCAAGTTTCCATAGTCTAAAGCTTTGGGGTATGCATTAATATTAGGGCTAATGGATATTATAAAATTATATTAGTATAAAATCAAAAACCATTGATAATGGTAACATGTGTTTCAAGTACAAAAAATGAGAGAAGAAAGAAAACTCAATGCTCTGTTGTACATACAAGCAATAACAATGATAATTTTTAAATCAAAAATATATAGTTTGCATTCAGTGACATACTGTGTTACCCAATGAGAGGCAGAATACAAAGGTTTCTCACCCCAAAATGAGATCCATTTCTTTTTTAACTTGCCCATAATCCACAGTGTGAATGCAAATGGTTTTCACAAAGTAACAGCTTTATAAAACAGTAATATAACAGGTAATGCACATTCAAAGAAGTACCAAAATCCCCAAAATCACAGCCCATTTAATGACAAAAGCAAACCAACCCACTATCATTAGGATTCATATGAGTCTCTTTGACACTTTCTGTATGATATTTAAAAAAAAAAAACTTTGAAACTCATAGATATTTGTCACAAGTTTTCCAGATCTAGCCAATCTTTCAAACTTGGCTGAGATATTTTTAACAAACTCTATTACTGTCATCATTCCAAAATTCTATAGGAGAGTCGAGAAAACGTCTGTAATGCTGAAGAAAACCTTTTGGGTCTAAAATATCACTAAGAATCTAGATCATTCTGGTGGAAGGGTAGAGTAAGCCTGAAGAGTTAAAAATGTAAAAACCATCCAAAAGTCGCTAGGTTTCATGGGAAATGATCCCTCTTGGAAGTCATCCAGAGGTACCATGCCCCCTATGAAAACCTTCCTACCTGCCATATAAGACTGTAACAACCATAAAAGGAATGTCTTTTTATGTCTTATTCATTACATTTTTATAAATGTGGAGATGGGAAATATAACACTGCTATAGCACTTCACTTCAAATACTAAATGAACCTTTTACCTCTTGTTACAAACAACTCAAAGGTAGGAAAATGATCAGTCAGAGGTAGTGGTACTCCTAGATAGCTAAAAATTATTACTGATGTATATAGATATATGTATGCATTAATATATACATATAAATATATATAGATGGAGAATTTTAAAAAAGAGGTTAATATCAAGATAAATGGGAAAAGAAACAAAATGGGGTAAATTTATGTCACAAAGAAGTGAACGGTGGGAGGTGGGGAGAACATCAATACACTGGAAGGGTAAAGAGGTTGGTGATAGGAAATATTCAATTCTTACATGCATTGAAATTGATTCAAAGAGGGAAGAAAAATCAAATACATTGGGTCAGAGAATTGATTTGTGCCCTTTTGGGAAATAAAAGGGTAAAAAACAGACTAGTGGGGAGTGAAGCAATACAAAGGAGGGATAGGGTGGGGGTTAGTTTAAAAAGACTATAAAGAAAATAAGAGGGGAAAAAGAAGGGGGGTAGAAAAGGAAGTAAAATAAGGGTGTGAAAAAGGGGGACCAATTAAGAACAAAACACTGGTATAGAAGGAAATCATGAGAGAAGAAAGGGCAGGACTAAGAGTGGAAATCAAAATACTGGGAAATACATGGCTGGTAATCATAATTCTGAATGTGAAAGGGAGGAATGCACCCATAAAACTCAAGCAAATAGCAGAGTCCATTAGAAACCAAAACCCTACCATATGCTATCTACAAGAAACACATATAAGGAAGGTTGACACACATAGGGTAAAAGTAAGCAAATGAAGCCAAATCTATTAGGCATCAATGGATAAAAAGAAGGGAGGAGTCACAATCAGGATATCTGACGAAGACAAAGTAAAAATACATCTAGTCAAAAGAGATAGGGAAGGTAAGTACATACTGGTAAAAGGCAATGTAGACAATGAGGAAATATCAGTATCAACATGTATAAACCAAATAGCATAGCATCCATCCAAATTTTTAAATGAGAAGCTACTGGAGCTCAAGGACGAAATAGATAGAAAAACTATAATATTAGGAGACCTGAAGCTTCCTCTATAAGAACTAGATAAATCAAACCAAAAAATAAATAAGAAAGAGGTAAGAGAAGTGAATGAAATCTTAGAAAAATTAGTTAGTAGATATGTGGAGAAAAATTAATAGGGATAAAAAAGAAATACACCATCTTTTCAGGAGCACATGGTACATTCACAAAAATTGACCATGTACTAGGGCATAAAAACATAGCAAAAAAGTGCAAAATAGTAGAAATAATAAATGAAACCCTCTCAGATAGGTAAATCAAAAATTAACAGGAAATTAAACAATATGATTCTCCAAAATCAGTTAAAGAACAAATCATAGAAACAATAATTTCATTGAAGAAAATGACAATGATGAGACATACTTTCAAAACCTATGGGATACTTTCCAAGCAATACTGAGGAGGAAATTTATATCCTTGAGTTCACATATCAACAAATTAGGGAGGGCAGAGGTCAATGAATTGGGCATGCAAATTAAAATACTAGAAAGTGAACAAATTAAAAATCCTCAGATGAAGACTACATTAGAGATCGAGATCATAAAAATCAAAGGAGAAATCAATAAAATTGAAAGTCAAAGAACTATTGATTTAATAAATAAGACTAGAAGCTGGTACTTTGAAAAAACAAATAAAATAGACAAAGTACTGGTCAATCTAATTTTTAAAAGGAAATAAGAAAGCCAAAGGGAGACCTCACCTCTAATGAAGAGGAAATTTAGGGTATCATTAAAAATTATTATGCCCAATTATATGGCAATAAATATGGCAATCTTGGTGACATGGATGAATACTTACAAAAATATAAATTACCTAGACTAATAGAGGAAAAAATAGAATACCTAAACAGCCCCATATAAGAAAGAGAAATTGAACAAGCCATCAAAGAAATGCCTAAGAAAAAATCCCCAGGACCAGATGGATTCACAAATGAATTCTATCAAACATTCAAAGAACAACTAATCCCAATATTATAAAAACTATTTGACAGAATAAACAAATAAGGAGTTCTACCAAATACCTTTAACAACAAAAATACAGTACTGATTTCAAAGTCAGGCAGGCCAAAAACAGAGAAAGAAAACTATAGACCACTCTCCTTAATGAACATAGATGCAAAAATCTTAAATAGAAAACTAGCAAAAAGACTCCAGCAAGTGATCACGAGGGTTATTCATTATGACCAGGAAGGATTTATAACAGGAATGAAAGGATGGTTCAATATTAGGAAAACCATCCCCACAACAGACCATATTCAGAAGCAAAAAGACAAAAATCACATGCAGAAAAAACCTTTGACAAAACACAACACTCATTCCTATTGAAAACACTAGAAAGCATAGAAATACAAGGACCTTTCCTAAAAATAATGAACAGTATATATATTTAAAACCATCAGAAAACATCATCTGCAATGGGGATAAACTAAAAGCTTTCCCAATAAGATCAGGAGTGAAACAAGGATGCCCATTATCACCTCTATTATTTAATGTTGTACTAGAAACACTAGCAGTAGCAATTAGAGAAGAAAAAGAAATTGAAGGTATCAAAATAGTCAATGAGGAGATCAAGCTATCACTCTTTGCAGATGATATCATGGTCTACTTAAAGAGTCCTAGAGAATCAACTAAAAAGCTAGTGAAAATAATCAACAACTTTAGCAAAATTGCAGGATACAAAATAAACCCATATAAGTCATCAGCATTTCTATATATTTCTAACACATCTCAGCAGCAAGAATTAGAAAGAGAAATTCCATTTAAAATCATCCTTGACAATAAAAAAATACTTAGGAATCTATCTGCCGAGATAAACACAGGAATTATGTGAACACAACCAGAAAAAACTCTCCACACAATTAAAACTAGACTTAAACAATTGGAAAAACATTGATTGTTCATGGGTAGGATGAGCTAACATAATAAAAATGACAATCCTGCCCAAATTAATTTACTTATTTAGTGTCATATCCATTGAACTACCAAAAAACTTTTTTACTGAATTAGGAAAAACCATAACAAAGTTCATTTGGAAGAACAAAAGATCAAGGATATCCAAGGGAAATCATTTTAAAAAAATGTGAAGGAAGGTGGCCTTGCAGACCCAGATCTCAAACTATACTATAAAGCAGTGGTCATCAAAACAATCTGGGACACCAAGATAAACTCAGAATGGTTGAATGACTTGAATATAAAGAAGGAAAATATAAGTAAATTAGGTAAACACAGAATAGTATACATGACAGACCTTTGGGAAAGGAAAGTCTTTAAGACCAAACAAGAGTGAGAAAACATCACAAAATATAAAATAAATAACTTTGATTACATTAAATTAAAAAGGTTTTGTACAAACAAAACCAATGCAACCAAAATCAGAAGAGAAGCAACAAATTGGGAAACAATCTTCATTTCAAAAACCTCTGACAAAGGTCTAATTACTCAAATTTAAAAAGAGCTAAACCAATTGTACAAAAAAAATCAAGCCATTCTCCAATTGATAAATGGGAAAGGGACATGAATTTTCAGATGAAGAAATCAAAACTCTTAATAAGCACATGAAAAAAATGTTCTAAATCTCTTATAATCAGAGAGATGCAAATTAAAACAACTCTGAGGTATCACCTCATACCTAGCAGATTGGTTAACATGACAGCAACAGAAAGTAATGAATTCTGGAGGGGATGTGGCAAAGTGGGGACATTAATTCATTGCTGGTGGAGTTGTGAATTGATCCAACCATTCTGGAGGGCAATTTGGAACTATTCCCAAAGGGCACTAAAAGACTGCCTGCCCTTTGACCCAGCCATACCATTGCTGGGTTTGTACCCCAAGGAGATAATAAGGAAAAAGACTTATACAAAAATGTTTATAGCTGTGCTCTTTGTGGAGGCAAAAAAATTGGAAAATTAAGAGGTGTCCATTGATTGGGGAATGGCTGGACAAATTGTGGTATTTAGTGGTGATGAAATATTATTGTGCTAAAAGAAATAATGAACTGGAGCAATTCCAAGTGAACTGGAAATATCTCCAGGAATTGATGCAGAGTGAAAGGAGCAGAACCAGGAGAACATTGTAAACAGATTCTGATACATTGTGGCATAATTGAATGTAATAGACTTTTCTGCTAGCAGCAATGCAAGGACCCAGGACAATTCAGAAGAATTTATGAGAAAGAATATGCTATCCATATCCAGAGAAAGAACTGTGGGAGTAGTGTGATATTGAAATCACTTTAAAAGACTGATATATATTCATTTAAGGTCACCAAGGAATTCACTTATGAAATTCCTAAATGAAACACTCAAGTCAGCTGCCAAATTTATGGTGTTTTAATAACAACAGGAGGAAGAAAGTATTAGAGGGAGGGAGGGAGGGAGAGAGAGAGAGAGAGAGAGAGAGAGAGAGAGAGAGAGAGAGAGAGAGAGAGAGAGAGAGAGAGAGAGAGAGAGAGAGAGAGGTTTAACTCAGACCCACTCTGGCTCAGGCTGAGCCAAATCAGGATTTAAGGCCTTGGATAGCCAAGGCAGGGAAAGGGATCAATCCTTATCACTCACATGACCAATCTGAAGGAAAGCAGTCCTCAGGGCTCCTCCAACTCCAAGCACTAGCCTCGAACTGAACTCTAGCCCTCCTGCCAGGAAATCCTGACAACTCCAGAGGCTGTCCCCTACCTCACTTCCTGCGTTTCACATGTGCCAGTGGTGGCTCTATCTTGACATAGGACCACCCAGAAGTCTGTCCTTTTTTTGCACATGTCTGTTGAAGGCCATATTCTCAAATAATTAAACCTCGAGTTTGCTGCAGCCCTTCCTAATCTTGTTACACTGAGAAGGGTGGAGAATGTAGTTTCCAAGACCTGATTCTGTTTTTGCAAGTATCTCTATTGTTATTGATCAGGAAATAGCTAAATCCAATCTTCTAAAAAATGGTCTGAATAGAGTGGAGTAGTTTTGAAATTCACAGTAGAAAAGCAGAAGAAAAACATGTGCACAGTCACATAGTTCGATATGGATATGATCAGGGGTTTCATGTTAAAAGAACACTCTATTGCAAATATGAATAACATGGAAATAGATTTTGAACAATGATACATGTATAACCTAGTGGAACTGCTTGTAAGCACCAGGAGGGGGGAGGGAAGAGGGGTGAGAAAAATCATGGATCATGTTCCATGGAAAAATATTCTAAAGAAAAAAAAGGGGGGAAAGAACTAATATATGGGAGGGGAAAAAAGAATGAATTTCTCCCATGAACTTTTGATCCTCCTTTTACATTTGATCCATTCTACTTTTCATGGAACTCTTTACTTCATTAGGATTTTTTTTTGCCTATTTTTCCATCAGGTCAATTCTATTTTTTTTTTAATTATTTTCTTCATTGGATTTTTGTCCCTTTTTTTCAGTTTGCCAATGTTGCATCGTAAGCTGTTATTTTCTTTTTGCATTACTTTCATTTCTTTTTCCCATTTTTCCTTCTACATGTCTTATTTGATTTCTGAATTTCTTTTTTGAGTTCTTCCAGAGATAAGAGCAATTGACATTTTTCTTTGATATTTCGCATGTGATTGCTTGGATCTCATAGTCTCCTGTTGATTTTGTATTTTGCTCTTTGTCTCCATAGAAATGTTCTAGGTTTGGGTGTTTCTTATTCTGTTTGCTCATTTTCCCAGTCTTTTTTTGCCTTTGGTCTCGGTGTTTTGAAATTTGATGATTCCATCTCCTCAGATGATGACTTACAGGTCTTCACTATAGCACAGATGTAAAAGGGCAAAGTTCTATGGCCTTCCAGGTCACACTGCTGATGCTAAGACCTGAGACTTCAAGGAGTGAGTCTAGGATCTGAGTTGCTCTTTTGTCCCAGGATCCTCAAATTGACCTATTTCTGGGATAAGAATTTGACACAGGGTGGTCCACCAGAATTTCCTATGTGTGCAATTTTGCTTCCATTTCCCCATTATCCCATGAAAATTTCCTATTGCATCATATTTTTCCTCATATCAATAGAATTTTAATGGTCTTGGGTGGAAGTTGATAAGGAAGAAAAGAGAGAAGGTGAAAGAGAAAAAGAAGATATGCCAGAAGGTCAATCAGTCAAGAAACATTTTATTCATTGTTGCTATGTGGCAGAACCTGTGCTACATACATGGAAGACAAATATAAATTGGCCCTCTCACTGGTAATCTTTCAAGTTGTGTTCTGTGAGAGAGCCCCCTCACTCCTTCTTGCCATTGATTTTTGACTCCTGTCATTTTGAGGCACATTTTAAAGATGGGTTTGGAATAATTATCAGAGCAGTTTTAGCTTTCACTTCTACTAAGCTGCTATCCTGTGCTAATGTACTATATAAGAAATTGGACAAATCAGTAATCCTCTCAGTAGCCTAAGAAATTCTCTAAGACTCATTAAGTTGCAAAGAAGGCAAAAACTCTTATGTCAGAAAGTCTCTATTCTTACCCCCAAATTGCTGTAAACCCTATTAAAGATCTTGATGCAATGTTCATTTCATTTCATGCTGAATGTAAAGACACAAAGGGAATTGGCTTGCAAATGATCATCAGGAATGATCAAGTCCTATCAAGAATAAAGAAATTATACAATGTATATAATGTACTCAGTATTCTGTCTTTTGATGCATCCCTTCCTTTTAATCTCAAAGAATAAAATTCTCCTTGAATAAAAAAAAACCTTAGGAGCTTGGAATTTTAAATACTTCTGAGAAATTATTTTAATTATACTGTATTAATTCCTATATACCAGGGAGAATTACTGCATTTTCCTTTGTTTGGAATCTAAGTATGGGAAACCATCCAGTCCGCTACTTTTTGCATTTTTTATTTTGTTTTCGAAGACCCCAAAGAGTGTCTTCCTTAGAATTTGGTTAATAAAGGAAGGAAACAAGAATTCTTTTCCTGTGGACATGATTATCTACCTGTCAGTTTGGGGAAGGAATGAGGGTCTGATAGACCCACTCTTAATTAGCTGCCACTAGTTAAAGATATTGTTAAGAGAGGGGCTGAATAATGAGCTCCTATAAATCTATTCATCAAGCTACCTTACTCAGTTCAGGTCATCCCTGGTAATAAAAGACAATCATGGAGACCTATATCACTATCAGTTATGATGCTGGCCTAACCAATAAACCTGATATAATCAATAAACTTATATTCTTATCCCAAAAATCAATCTCTTTAAATAACTTTAATTATAACATACCCTTTCCCATTTCTCATATTCTTCAAAATCATGACTATCATTCTAAAAACGCTATTCTGTACTAATACATTTCTCATCTATCAAAATATTGATATAGATATAGAAATATCTAGGGTTGAAAGGTAACTTTAAGAATTCCTAGCATGTTTGCTTGAAGAAACCTTATCTTAAAATATTTCCAAAGTCCAACTCTCAAAGACTAAAGGAAATTGGAACAGGGTACAAGGAAATGAATGATAAAATGAATGGAATGGAAAAAGCTTTGATAGGTGAAGAAAAGTGTGTTTCAGAGGTAGGACAGAGCTATATGTTCTTCTCTCTATTACATATTTACTTATCTAGTTCAGGCTCTAATAATTTCTCACAAAAAGTATTGCAATAGCCTCATATTTGATGTCTCAATGTTTTGTCGCTTTTCTCTCCAGTCTGCCCTCCATAGTGCTGCGAAACTGATATTTATATTGTACAAAAATCTAACCATGTTCCCTGGTATTTCCCTCCTTCCTTCCCCTTCCAGTCTTATTTAACAGATAGATAGATAGATAGATAGATAGATAGATAGATAGATAGATAGATAGATGAATGGATAGAGAGAGATGGATGGATGGATGGATGGATGAATGAATGGATAGATAGATAAATAGATAGATGGATAGATAGATAGACAGGCAGACAGGCAGACAGACAGACAGAGAGATGGATGGATGAATGGATAGAGAGAGATGGATAGATAGATAGATTAACAGACAGACAGATAGATGGATGGATAGAAAGATAGATAGATAGATAGATAGATAGATAGATAGATAGATAGATAGATAGATAGGCAAGTAAGTAAATAAAATATACATATAAACTATGCATTACTTGTTTCTCTTTATTGGTTCTTTCTCTGAAGGAGGAAATATACAGGTTAACCTTCAAAGAATATTTCTTGTTGCTGTAATTAATGTTCTCTTTATTATGCTCATCATGCTCTTCATATGTAGGTTTTTTTCATGGGTTTTTTAATTAAAGTGCTAGGGGCAGCTAGATGACACAGGGGTTAGAGTGCCAGGCCTGGAGTCAGAAGCAATCTGGCCTCAGATACTTCCTAGCTATGTGACCCTGGGCAATAATTTAAACCTATTTGCCTAGTCCTTGCTCTTATATCTTAGAGTTGTTACTAAGACACAAAGAAGGGGTTTGAAAAAATTAACTGACTTTTCATTTCTCATATTACAGTAGTATTCCATCATAAGCATATGCCACAATTTGTTTAGTCATTTCCAATTATTGGGCATCTATTCAATTTCTAGTTCTTTGACACCACAAAAGAAAGCTATCAATATTTTAGAATATAGGTTCTTTTCCTTTTATTTTCTGATTGCCTTAAGAAATAAACTTTTAAAATTCTTTAGTCATGACTTCAGATTACTCTCCCAAAAGTTTGGATCAATTCACAATTCAATCAGCAATATATTAGGGTCACCATTTTCCCACATCTTCTCCCAGTATTCCAGAAGGACTGGAATCTACATCTTCCTGACACAGAGGCCAGATCTCTATCAGTGAACCAGCAAGTCAGCTAGTCAATCCATTAAGAAACATGACTGCTTAATTTACACATAATAGGTGCTTGATAAAAAGTTTGTTTAATTGAACTGAAAGGGCCATTAGTATGGAAAATCATGAGTCAACTACAGATTCAAATATGAACATAAAGTTACCAAAAGAAAGCTGGCAAATGGATGTGTTTCTCATCCTTTCTCCTTTATTTCTCCCATAGAGAAAGATACCACAGCCTCCAAGATTTAATACAGTTGTGTAACTTCTTATCAAAATAACTCTGGTGATTTCTAATTAAGGAATAAATGAAGTAATGAGTTCCTTATAATAAACTAGAGAATAGTGGTCATAAGTCTGCACAAAGTGAATTTTAATAAATGACAAGTATTTTCAATGAAAATACATGAGAAATGTGGTAAGTCCATAGTTGAATTGTAGTGTGGCCAATTTTAATATTGACTAGTTTGAGAAAAAGCAATTTCATTTATAGTGAGGCATCTCAGTTGCCATATCTGGAGTGATTCAGTTCATTTCACCTTGGGACCATGCACTTTTCCACAAGGTATTACAACAGTAATATTTAGAGATGGCATAAGGATTTACAAGCCAGGAAAAATCTAACACTTTACCCATTATCTTTGTTTTCAGACATACTAAGTCTAATCCCCCAAGCACCATGTATTGTAAGTCTCCATCACTGAGGTGTGAAGGTTAATGAGATGTCAGGGCACACAGCTTAGGTTTGTTGCATGGGTAGTCTCAAGTTAGAGTCTTTGAAATGGATATAATTAGAATTGTTCCATTTGAGGATTTTATTAAATGGAAGTAAGAAATAAAGCTTTTAAATATTAAAACTGGGCGAGAGTTGAATTTCAAGAGCTTTCAGGAATTATTTCAATAGGGACCAGTGAAGTAATTTGTCCAAATTTACTGTAGGCTCTAAATATAGAATAAGATGTGAAACTTCTGACCTTAACATTTCTTTGTGCAGTCAATGAGCAGCCAAGGCATTAATCAGCACATCCCCACAAGTGTCTGTTAAAGTTTGATTTATTGCATGATCATTTTGGTTCTGTTTCCTAGATTCTGTCAACATTAGAAATGCTTAAGATTGAGTGCTCTGAAAGTTATGTCTAAATAAAGCTATATCTTGATTAAGAGTGATAAAGACTATCTTTGACAAAATTTTCGATTGCTAGTGTCCAGACCCCATTTCAAAATGGGAAAAATAAATAAATAAATATGATTTGGGCATGGGGTTAAGATTTCATTTCTACTGTGCCCATTTTTAGGCCAAATGATTCTGCTCTTATTTAAACACTACTGTTTGAGCTTTCTTACTCCTTTATCTCCTATTTCCAATGTCATATAGATATAAAAAAATAGACGGTTACAAATTTCGAGTAACTATTCTACTTGTCTCAGTTATAGAATTGGTGTTGATGTCTCTGATTCAGCTGCCTACACATGGTATCAGAATGTTTGGCTCTTCCATTATCTATATAGAAACCTTAGATAAGTCATTTCACTTATTTTTGGTTCATTTTCCTCATTTCTGCAAAGCTTGGTCTCTGATTTCTACAATTAGACAATTCATTGAAGTTGGTACTTTATTCAAATTCACACTGCTTATTTCCATTGGGCTGGAAACAATTAGCACATTTTTCACAATTATTACTTCTGATGGCATAAATTTGAATGTGTGTGACTTCTTCAGAGAATTCATTATCCACACTAATTGGGACATAGCTATATAAAATTTACCATTTATAGATCCTGTAAGGGGGAAAAACGGTTAATTTTTTTAAAAGGTTGGACTAGATTATATTTAAAATGGGATCACCAGGAATTTAATTTATTCCAAAGAGATTTATTTAAAAAATATAGAAAGTGTGAAGTAAGAAAATCAGAGAGAGGATAGAGTAAGATATCTAGCCTCAACACTAAGTAATTTACTCCTGGGCCCCTGGTTCAACCCAGGCAGGGAGAGTTAATCCTTAGCTGGCCTAGGCAAAGCCAAGGACCTGGGGAAATCTCTCTCAAGAGGTAAATCTCTCCTGAGGATCATTTTATTTTTCAGAAAATCCAGGAAAGGAATCAGTCCTTTCATTCACCACATGTCAGTCTAAAGGAAGAAATTTAAGAACAACCTCACCAGAAACAGGGTCTCGGGTCCAGTCAGAAGATTTTTCTCCAGTCTCAACTCCAAAGAAAGAAGAAAGAACTCCAAAGAATTCTCTTACAGGAAGTTCAATTACAAGTAGAACTCCAAGTAAAAACTGCACTCAGGAAGTTGTAACTCCCTTTTAAAGACACTTTCTTTTGCGTCACTTCCTGTGCCTTTCCCTAACTTTATATCTAGCCATCACAGTTGAAGCTTTGCATTAGGACTGTCCATGAGCAGTCAGTTTAATTCTGATTCATCACCCACTATTGCACACATGGGTCACAGACCTCTCCCACTCAAGTGTGAATGGGGTGTTTTTACTTTTGGTGATTAAATCTAAAAAGGGGCAGATCTCCCTACTCAACATTAAGTGGGATGTTTACACTTTTGGTGATTAAATCTAAAAATAGGAAGGGAAATTAATTTAATTTTTACAATCAGGGGAGAGAATTAATTTCATTTTCACAATCAGAGGAAAGTTAAATTTAATCTTCATAATCCTTAAAAGTAGGGACAGCTTCTCTTTGTATCTCCAGAAATGAGCACAGTATCTTGCACATAGCAGGTATGTAATAAATTTTTTAAATTTAATTTGATCAATTGTAACTATAAAATTGGGCTAAAATTTCCTGCTTCAAAAGGTGGTTATGTGGATAAGATAATGAAAATGAACTTTGAAGATTTCAAAACATGCAGGAAATGCTAGATATTCTTGTTTCCTTGTATGATGAACTTTGGTAACTCCAGAATAAAGAATGAGGTTGATGATTTTGCTCAATTTTGCCTCACTTAAATCCAATTCAAGTGCAAAACAAGACATGACTCCCTGATATCATTGGTCCTTATCAAAAATGGAGGATGAGCAGTAGCAATAATTATGGGTAATACTTAATTTGGGCATAATTAGAAAGCTAATATAAAGCAGAATGATTCAGCTTCCCCACCATAGTGTTGCTATCAATTCAACCTAATTAAATCAACTTCAATAACAATTTGTTGAATAATATGTTGTATCCAGAATTATCCTGGTCTTTTAGATCAAGCTTATTCTTAAATTATTTCAATTTTTTTTGTTTATTTTAGTTAAATCCTGTTAAATGTACCATTAACAGGCATAGAGAAATTTGAGTTTTTGTGTCATTTTGATAATCAAGGCTTAGGCTAAACTCAATATTATATGCCCTGATGTAGGTCACCTACACCTTTTAGGTTGAAACAATAAGTATTCCATGAGAGAAACCATCATGATAATACTTTATGGCATTCCCTGATTGATTCATTAAAGTACCAAGTCATGGTTGACTTAAAAATAAATTCCTCTAAATGCTTGAAGTGTTCTCATTTTTATCAAGCTATTGATGAATTTGACTGCGATCATTATTAATAGCCCAGAATGCTTCCCTAAGGCAAAGTCATGAATTTGATTTAATTTAGCAAACATTTTTATGCATCTTTTGTGAGCAGAGAACTATGGTCGGTATTTGGAAGGATAAAACCTAAAAAATAGTCATCAGGATCATCAAAGGACATATTTGAAGAAATTGGAAGTATTTTGGCTAGAAATTTATGTTCCATATACCAATTATATATACTTTGTCTCATTAGGATATAAGTTCCTTGAGGATGAATTCTCTCCCTTTATTCAACTTCTCACCCAATGAGAAGGAAAGAAATTTGAAGTCATGCAAAATTTATTTTCAAATTATTTATGTTGCAAAAATAAATTTAAAAAAATAAATATACTTCAACCTCCATGAAGAGTTCATTGATTGTCTCTTTGGAGGTATATAGTAATTTTCATCATAAATCCTGTGGAATTGTCATGGATCATTGTATTGATTACATTCAATAGATCATTACAATACTTCTGCTATGAAAAATACAATACTCATTCCTATTAGAAAGATAAGCACAGGAATAAATGGAATTTTCTTAAAATGATAAGTAATCTCTATCAAAAATCATTAGCAATCATTATCCATAATGGGGATAAGCTAAAAACCATTCTGGTAAGATAATGGGTGAGATAAAGATACCCATTTTCACCAATTTTATTAAATATTGTATTAGAAATGCTAGCTATAGCACAAAGATAAGAAAAAGAGATTGAAAAAATTAGAATAACCAACAAGGAAATGAAACTATCAGTCTTTGATGATTTTTTTGAGTCTTTGACTTTCTTGGAAAGTCCTAGAGAATTAGCTCAAAATCTAGATGCAATAATTAAGAACTTTAGCAAAGTTGCAGAATATACAATAAATACACATAAATAATCAATTTTTAATATTTTACCAATCAGTAGTAAGATATAAAAAGAGAAATACCATTTAAAATAACTATAGCCCATATAAAATACATAGGAGTCTACTTGCCAATACAAACCCAGAAGCAAAATGAACACAATTATAAAAAAAAAAACTCTTTATGTAAACAAAATCAGATCTAAGCAATTGGGGGAAAATGCATTGCTTGTGAGTAGGCTGAGCCAATTTAACAAAACTGATAATTCTCCATAAAATAATTTACTTATCCAATATCATAACAAAGTTCCAAAAAAAGTATTTTAAAGAGCCAGAAAAAGTACTAACAAAATTCATCTGAAAAAAACAAAAGATCAAGAATATCAAGAAAATCAATGAAAAATTCTGAAGGAAAGAGGTATAGTCACAAAAGATATCATCACAGCAATGTGATACTCTTTAAGAAAAAAAAGTGGTGGATCAGTGTAATAGATTAGGTTCAAAATACACTGTAATTAATGACTATAGTAATCTAGAATTTGTTAAACCCAAATATCTCAGCTTTTTGAACAAGAATTCACTACTTGACAAAAATTGTTTTGAAAACAGGAAAGGAATTTGGCATAAACAAGGTATAGAATAGTACTTCACATGATATTCCAAGATAAGGTCAAAATGAGTATATGATTTAGACATAAAATATGATAACAAAATCAAATTAGTGGAGCATGAAATAGTTTACTTTTCAGGTCTAATTATAAAGGAAGAAAATATAAACAAATGAAATAGAGAATATTAAAAGATGTAAAATGCTTGGTTTTTCTTACATTAAATTAAAGAGGTTTTGTACAAACAAAACCAATGCAGCCAAAATTAAAAGGAAAGCAGAAAACTGGGGAAAGCAATTTTACAGCAAGTCTAGAGAACTTAGTCAAATTTATAAAAATACAAGTCATTCCCCAAATGATAAATAGGCAATTTTTAGAATATAAAGTCAAAGTTATCAATAGTCATATAAAAATGCTCTAAATTATTATTAACAAGAAAATTTTTAATTAAAATAACCATGAGTTATGATGTCATGGATATCAGGTGGGCTAACATGGCACAAAACGAAAATAACAAATGTTAGAGTGAATATGGGAAAATTAGGGCACTAATGTGTACACTGTTGTTATAATTGTGAATTGATCCAACCATTAAGGAGAGCAATTTTAAAGTATTCCCACAGGGCTATAATTCTGTGCACACTCTTTGACCAAAATACTAATAGGAGGTCTGAAAGAGTTGGGTTGTTTTTTTTTTTTTAAGGAACACACACACACAGAGAGACATATGCTCTCTTTATGGTGGCAAAGATTTGGAAATTAAGAGCACACCCATAAATCAAGGAATATATTTTATTTGTTTTTTCAAAGTACCAGCTGCCCATCTTATTTATTAATTCAATAGTTAATTTATTTTCAATTTTATTAATTTCTCCTCTAAATTTTAGGATTTCCAATTTAGTTTTTATCTAGGGATTTTTAATTTGTTCTCTTTCTAGTTTTTTTTTTTTAATTTGCATGCCCAATTCATTGACCTCCTCCCTCTCTGATTTGTTGATATATGCTCTCAGGGATATAAATTTTTACATTTTCCTCTGAGTACTGCTTTGGCTGCATCCCATAGATTTTGATATGATGTC
The DNA here is from genome assembly GCF_027887165.1 of Monodelphis domestica. Taxonomy (NCBI): domain Eukaryota; kingdom Metazoa; phylum Chordata; class Mammalia; order Didelphimorphia; family Didelphidae; genus Monodelphis; species Monodelphis domestica. Next base: position 254,653,881 of record NC_077233.1, read on the forward strand.
TCCTCATTGTCATTCTCTTCAATGAAATTATTAATTCTTTCTATGATTTGTTCTTTAACCAACCAGTTTGGGAGAATTATATTCATTTTCTAATTAATTTTTATTTGCCTCTCCATGTACCCTTGCTAATTATTATTTTTATTCCATTATCATCTGAAAAGGTAGCATTTATTGTTTCTGCTTTTTTGCATTTGTTTGCAATGTTTTTATGCCCTAGTACATAGTCTTTGTGAATATTCCATGTGCCACTGAAAAGAAGGTGTATTCCTTTTTGTCCCTATTTATTTTTCTCCCTATATCTATTAACTCTAATTTTTCTAAGATTTCATTCACATCTCATATCTTTCTTATTTATTTTTTGGTTGTATTGATCTAGATCTGATAGAGGAAGGTTCAGGTCTTCCACTAGTATAGTGTTACTATCTTTTTCCTCCTTAAGCTCCTTCAAAAATTTGGATGTTATATCATTTGGTGCATACATGTTAAGTACTGCTATTTCCTCATTGTCTATATTGCCTTTTATCAGGATGTAGTTACTTTCCCTATCTCTATTAATCATATCTATTATTACTTTAGTTTTGTCAGATATCATGATGCAATTCCTGCCTTCCTTTTCTCAGTTGATGCCCAATAGTTTTGGCTCCATCCTCTTACTTTTGCCTATGGGTGTCTACCTTCCTCATGTGTGTTTCTTGTAGACAACATATGGTAGGATTTTTGTTTCTAATTCACTCCTCTATTTGCTTCCATTTTATGGATGAGTTCACATTCAGAGTAATGATTACCACCTGTGTATTTCCCATCATCTTGATTTCCTCTTTTAGACCTGCCCTTTCTTCTTTCACTATTTTCTTCAGCACCAATGTGTTGGTGTTTTGCTTTTAATCAGTCCCCCAAATCTCCACCCTTATTTTACTTCCCTTCCCACCTTCTCCCTTTTTATTCCCCTCTCATTTTTTCTTTAAGGTCTATTAAAATCCCTCCCCCCACTCTGTCCCTCTCTTTTTGTACTTCCCAACTCACTTCCACCCTTTGGTTTTTCCCTCTCAACTTCCCTATAGGGTAAGATAGAGTTCTTTACCCCAATGGATATAGATGCTCTTCACTTTCAGAATTGATTCCACTGAGAGTAAAATTTTATTACCTATTAGCACTCTCTTCCTCTCCTTCTTATAATAGTATTCTTCCCCTCCCCCTCCCATGTGTCTCTTTATGTGGTATAATTTATCCTATTTTTCTTCTTCCTTCAAATTTCTCTTGGTGCTATCTTCTATTTCTTCCCTCCTTTTTTACATGCCATCTTAAACCATTTAAGTACCCCTACCTCTCCCTATGAATAATTTTTCTACCTACTATGATAGTAAAAACAATTGTTGAGAGTTACAAATATCATTTTTCCCTATAGGAATATAAACAATTTGACCATAATGAAGTACTTTAAAAAAATTTCCCCTCTTTCTTGTTTGCCTCTTCATGTTTCTCTTGAGCTTTGTATTTGGATATCAAATGCAAATTTAGTTTTGGCCTTTACAAATACTTGGAATTGTTCTATTTTGTTAAATTTTGTTCATACTTTATTTTGTTCATACTTTCCCCTGGAAGAATATAGTCAGTTTTCATAGGTAGGTGACCCTTGGTTGTAGACCCAATCCTCTTGCCTTTCTGAATATCATATTCCAAGTCTTGTGGTCCTTTAGTGTGGAAGCTGTCAGATCCTAACTGTGTCTCTTTGATATCTGAATTGTCTATTTCTGGTTTCTTGAAACATTTTCTCCTTGACTTGGAGGCTCTTGAATTTGGCAATTACATTCCTGGAGGTTGTCTTTTGAGGATTTAATGTAGAGGGTGATCTGTGGACTCTCAATGTCCATTTTGCCCTCTTGTTCAAGAATATCAGGGCAGTTTTCTTGGATAATTTCTGGTAATATGATGTCAAGGATTCTGTTTTTTTTTCTAGGTTTTCAGGTAGACCAGTGATTATCAATTTGTCTTCCTTGTACCTCTTTTCCATGTCAGTTGTCTTTTTCATGAGGTATTTCATGTTTCCTTCCATTTTTTCATTCTTTTGATTTTGCTTTGTTAATTCTTGTTGTCTTATGAGATCATTAGCTTCTACTTGCCTAATTCTTGTCTTTAAAGACTGGTTTTCAGCTATGATCTTTTAATTTTCCTTTTCAATTTGGTCCATCCTAAATCCTGCTTTTCATGGCTTCCAGCAGATCAATTCTGATCTCCAATTTCCTTATTACTTCATGTGATTTCTGTGTTTCTTTTTCCAAGTGGGAGATTCTGTCTTTTAAAGTCTTATTTTCTTTTGTAATTACTTGCTTTTCTATTTCCCATCTTTCTTTCCAAATTTCTTCTATCTTTCTAACTTGATTCTTGAATTCCATTTAAGTTCCTCAGGAGCTTGTGACCAATTTCCTTTTTTTTGATGTTTGGATGTGTTTGTTTGTTTGTCACTCTTTGCTCTTGCTTCTGTACTCTGCTCCTTTTCTATAAAGAATTTATCCAATGTCAGAGGCTTTCTCTGTTCTATTTTTTTTTTTTTTGGTACTTGTAGATTTTAGTTTGGGGGTTTTGGTGGCCATTGCTGTGCTAATTTTATCTGTTTCATCTTTTCTCCTCAGCCAAAAGTCTGAGTGAGGAGGGTAGGCAGTTCTCATTGTAGTGAGTTACAGAGCAATTTTGCCCTGAGGTTATTTTCCATGTCTCAACAGTGTCTGCTGTGGGCAGCTCATCTCTGCACTATCCCCCCTCCCTTGCTCTGTGCTCCTCAGCCACCAGTCCAAAGATCCAATAACAAGACTTTGCACTGTTCTCAGGGGTAAGACTATGGTGCCCTCAGCCAGCTCCCAAGAATTTAGAAATTGCCCCAGCCTATACAAGTTGTCCCAAAAGTCTTAGTGCAATAATAAGCTTCTGTAGCTTGTGAGTTTTTTAAAGCTATAAGATAATAACACTTAACCTAATTAAATTTAGAAATATCTTTTGTTTACAATAGTCCTTCTAGAAGTATATGCTGATATTATTACAATCCCTTTTCACAAATAAAGAAGTTGTTTAGTCTTTGTGTTACTGTGGTTCAGTAAATTAACTCAGATGAGTATAAATACTAAATTATCTTCTAATTTCCTGTGTAATTGGCTATATATCAAATCACTGCTTCAGAACTCAGGTTGCTCATCAATAAAATTAGAATGTTAATGTAAAAAATATTGCTTTTATTTTGTAAAATATTCTCCTAGTTCTATGCACTTTATTTTGTATTAGTTCATATGAGACTGCTTAGATTTTTCTGAAACCATGTTTTTCATAGTTTCTTATAGCAAAATAGTATTCTATCACATATCATAACTTCCTCAGTCATTCCTTAATTAATGGGCATCCCCTCAATCCCAGGTTCTTTATCATCACAAATAAAAATAGATATAAATGTTTTTGCACATATAGGTTCTCTTTCCTTTCATTTAATATTTTTGGCATACAAATCTAGAAAAGGTACTGTTTAGTCAAAGTGTATGCACAGTTTTATAGTACTTTGGGCATAATTCCAAATGGTTTTCCAAAATGGTTCTTTTCCCCAATGTTTATTACAGCGATTGGCGCCTAGTAAGGATTTAATAAATGTTTGTTGATTAGATGATTGATTTAAATACTGAATTAGAAACTAAGTAAAAAGATGACAGAAATATAGAAAACTGGATCACTTAATAATAAATGATAAATTCATGGGAGAAGTGAAAATCTGTTACATAGAGAATAAAGTTGTGTTATTGTTCAGTTGTTTTCAAGTCACACCTGATTCTTTGTGGCTCCATTTGGTATTTTGTTGGCAAAGATATTGGAGTGTTTGGCCATTTCCTTTTCCAGTTCATTTTACGGATGATGAAAATCAGGAAAACAGTATTAAGCAATTTGTATTGTGTCACACAACTAGTGAGTAATTGAGGCCAGATTTGAACTTGTAAATTCTTCCTGACTCCAGAACCATCATTTTAATTACAGTGCCACTTACTGGAATAATCAAGAATGGCATAATCAATAAGAAAACAGGAAAAGTTCCAAGAAGAAGATGGCATTTGAATACCTAGCTTTCTCTAAGACTTAATTCAGGTATCATCTTGGCAAAATGCCTCCCTTGATCACTTTAGTAATGAATAATATGTCACTCCTAGAATTATTTAATCTTTTGTCATTTCTATACATTCCCTACCCTTACCCATAGCAGAATGAAGACTCCTTGAGAACAGTCACTATTTATTTGCCTTTCTACTCTCAGAACCTAAAGCAGTGTTATGAAGATATTGGGCACTTCATAATTTGAACTGTATTAACTTGAACTGAACTCACAAGAATATAACGTGTTTGGGGAAGGAGTGGCATTCCATTCATAATTCATAGTGATTAAAAGCAGGACCTGGATAAAACAAGTCATTTTTGAGAGACAAAGTGACTAAGCACTGATTGTATGCAAAGAAATATTATGAGATGCTAGCATATGTAGAAGGCCTCAAATACTAGTTTAAGAATATCATACTTCATTTGGATGATAATAGAAATAAACTGAAAAAAAAGTTGTCAGTATTTTTTAAACCAAAAGTGGATGGCCAGATCAGTTATGACAAAATATATACAAGTGTTTGTTTTTATTTTTCTACTTTGAAAATGTTTGATTTCTTTGTATATTTTTGGCCTCTCAACATGTCTTGTCCTTTATTTCTTCTAGGAGTTTTCCTGGATCTTTTGACTAAGCCATGCTGTTCTTTGAAGCTTCATTTATAGTTTTGAAATTATTCTCCCCTTCTAGGTTTAGGTCTTGGGCATCCTAGGAGTCATAGTTGCTCTTTCGCTTTTTGTTTCCTCTTTCTTTCAGTCTTACTTTCCAGACCAGGCTTTTGTTTTATGATGAGGTTCTGCACACTTCTGGTAGGATTTCAGTGGTCTTGTATGATGCTGGCTTCTCAATGCTAGCCTCTCTTATCTGGTATCTTATTGCAGTGTGGCAACTTTTTTCTGCTTCTGGGGTCTTCCACTGAGACTAGCCCATGCCTGCTTCATAATCCCTACCCTGGTCATTTGATTACAGGTCAAGATTGTAATCTGGGGATAAAAACTTTGTCCACAGTGTTTTCTCCTGAGATTTATGATCATAACTTCATCTTCCATTCATCCAAGGTGGTCTTTGAAGATGTTGGGGAACAAAGTTGCATTTCTACTTTCCACTCTGATATATTGCCTTCACTTTTTGAGGAATTATTCAATTATCAGGCATTATTCAATTATCATCAGTTTATTGCTCAGTGTTAGTAGGTAACAAACAGCAAGTGAACAAATATTTTTCTGCTGTATGTTGTATGGGGAAAGAAACTGGTCCTGGTTTTGATATGGGGGTACAGGTTTCCCTCTGGACACTTCAAACTCCAGAAGTATTCTAGGTCAAAGGGAACATAAAAAAATTCCTTTCTAGGAGCAAACACCTCCCCTCCTTTGGACTTTCCCCTAGATGTTCAATTAACATAGGTATATACCTCCCCATTCCACTCTGATAAACATCAAGTGGTACATAATGTAATCATCCTTTGAATTCCACAGATCATCCTTTATTCCTCCAACCTCAGTGAATTACTTTATTCCTGATTAACTCCATCCTTCTTTTCTTATGCTGTAACCCCTGCTGTGAAAGGGGCATAAAATCCCTATACCCCATCTCCTCAAGGAGTTAATTTTGTTAATGAATATATATGCAATTTTTTTTAAAATAAAATACTAGCATGGAAACCACAGCAATATATCACAAGCATCATTCACTATGATCAGGTGGGATTTATACCAGGAATGTAGGACTGGTTTAATACTAGGAAAATTATCAGTATAACTGAACATGCTAATAACCCAAACTAACAGAAATAAATGATTATATCCATAGTTATAGAAAAAGCCTTGAACAAAATACAACATCCATTCTTATTAAAAACACTAGATGGGGCAGCTGGGTAGCTCAGTGGATTGAGAGCGAGGCCTAGAGATGGGAGGATCTACCTTCAAATATGGCCTCAGACACTTCCCAGCTCTGTGACCTTGGGCAAGTCACTTAACACCCATTGCCTAGCCCTTACCACTCTTCTGCCTTGGAACAAATACACAATATTGATTCTAGGACAGAAGGTAAGGGTTTTTAAATAAATTAATTCATTCATTCATTCATTCATTCATTCATTAATAATGAATGAATGAATGAATGAATGAATGAATGAATGAATGAATGAATAAATAAATGAATGAATGAATGAATGAATGAATGAATAAATAAATAAATAAATAAAATAAAATAAAATAAAAACACCAGAAAGCATAGGAATAAATAGGTCATTCCATAAAATGATAGGTAGTATCTACCTAAAAATGTATGCAATGGGAACAAGTTAGATTCCTTTCCACTAAGATCAGGAGTGAAACAAGGATGCACATTATCACCACTATTATTTAATATTGTATTAGAAATGCTAGCTTTAGCAATAAGAAAAGAAAAAAGAAATTGAAGAAATTAAAGTAAGCAATAGGGAAACTAAACATCACTCTTTTCAGATGATATGATGATATACTTAGAAAATCCTAAAGAATCAACTAAAAAACTAGTTGAAATTAATGATAACTAGCAAAATTGCTGGATACAAAATAAATCTATTTAAAACATTAATGTTTCTATATTTTACAAAGTTCAGCAGCAAAAGAAAGAGAGAGAAATTCCATTTAAAATAACCCTAGACAATATAAAATATATAGGAATGTAATTGCCAAGATAAAAACATGAATTATATGAACACAATTACAAAACACTTTTCACACAAATAAAGTTATATCTAAACAATTAGATTATTCATGGGTAGATGGAACTAATATAATAAAAATGACAATTCCACTTAAACTAATATGTTTATTCAGTGCCATACCAACTAAACTATCAAATAATTATTTTATGGAACTAGAAAAAATAATTGCAAAATCCATCTAGAGGAACAAAAGTTCAAAAATATCAAGAGAATTTATGAAAAAATAATGTTAAGGAATGTGGCCTAGCAGTACCAGATCTCAAACTGTACTGGAAAGTAATCATATAAAACAATCTGGTTCTGGCTAAAAAATAGAATGGTAGATAAATGGAATAGATTCAATACACAATAATATAAAAGAATAAATTACCTTAGCAACCTAGTTTTTAATAATGCCAAAGACTCCAGATTTTGGAATAAAAGCTAATTGTTTTACAAAAACTGCTCAGAAAATTGAAAACAGTATGGCAAAACTAGTTATAGACAAATATCTTATACTCTATACCAACATAAGGTCAAAATGGATATATGATTTATGTATAAAAAGTGATACCATATTGAATTAGAGGAGTACAGAATAGTTTAACTGGCAAATCTTTGCAGAAGGGAATAATTATGACCAAACAAGATGCAAAGAGCATTATAAGATATAAAATAAATAATTTTGATTATGGTAAATCAAAAAGCTTTTGTAGAAACAAAAATTAATGTGACCAATATTAGAAGGGAAGTGACAAACTGTGAAAATTTTTATAATAAATTTCTATGATAAAGGTCTAATTTCTCAATTCTATAGAGAACCGAGTCAAATTTATAAGAATCCAAACCATTTCCCAATTGACAAATAGTCAAAGCATATAAACTAATAATTTTCAGATGAATGAATCAAAGTTATCAATAATCATATAAAAATACTGCAAATCACTCAATCAGAGGAATGCAAATTAACACTGAGGTACCACCTCATACCATTCAGTTTGGCTAATATGAAAGTAAAAGAAAGTGATGTGTCTGAGGCAAAATTGGAATATTAATGCATTGTTTGTGGAGTTGTGAACTGTAAAAGGGAATTCTTTGTTCTCTCTGAGTTTACACTTGTGAAAGGGAAACCTTTATTCCCTTTGCCTATTCTGAGTTAAAACTTTGGTTAATAATAACGTAAGTACCCTCTGAAGATTGGATTTGACTCTCCCCTGATTGTAAAAATGAAGGTACTTAGCTCTTCCCTGATTGTGAAGATTTAAATTATAACTCATGTCTATTTTGAGATTTTAATCCTCATAAGTGTAAACACTCTACTAAAAAGTTAAGTATGGAGACCTGCCTATTTTTAGATTCAGTCACAAAAAAAGTGCAAACATGGTACATAAAAATTAAGTATGAAGATCTACCCATTTAGATCTAATCACCAAAGGTATAAAAATCCCACTTCTTCATTTAGTGGGAGGTCTGTGACCCACATGTGAAATATTGGGTAATTAATCAGAATCCACTAACTGCCTTTTGGTCAGTCCTAGAACAGAGCTTCAACTATGATTGGTAGATGTGGAATTAGGGGAAGGCATAGGAAGTGACACAAGAGAAAATGTCTTTAAAAGGGGCTGTCACTTTCTGTGAGAGGCAGTTCTTCATTTTTGGAAGTAGAGACCGAAGTCTTAGAGTGGATCTTCCTGTGAGAATTCAATTCTTCATGCTTTTGAGTTGATGCTGGTGAAGAGGGGCAGAAGAATCTGCTGACTGGACTGACACTTGGTGAATGAAAAGCTGACTCTAAGCTTCTGGATTTTCTGAAGAGACTTCCCAAGCCAGTTGAAACTAATTTCCCCTGCCTGGAGGGGCCAGGAATAAATTACTTAGTGCTCAGACTAGATATCTTACCTTATCTTCTCTCTTATTCTTGCTTCACTCTTTCTATATTTTTGTAAATAAAATATTTTAAAAATCTCTTTGGAATTAATTAAATTCCTGGTGACCATACTCTTAAATAATCAGTCCAACCCTTTAAAAAATTCTCCCCTTTTCCCCCCTTACATCCTCTCCTTAGTACCTCACCAGATTGTGAAGACCAGATTAACTCTCCTTGTCTACTTTTAAATTGAATCAACAAAAGCTTGAACATCCTATACTTAGCAAGAGGTGGAGGAGCTCTCCAGCCTTTCAACTCAATCAGCCAGGAAATGTGAATTCACACCTCAATCAGCCAGGAATCTATGAACTCTTTTGAAGAGTATTCACTTCTCCAGAAAGTGAGAAGTGGTTCCCACAGACACTGGCCCCTGAGCATTGCTAGGCAATTTGGAAGCTGTGATTGGCCCTTGTGAAAAGGAGAAGGGACAAGAAGCCACTATAAAAAGCCCTGAATTTTGGGGGCTAAAAAAGTAAATTCTAAGAAGGAAGTAGGCTTGAAGAAGGAGTTAGACTTCAAGAAGGGAGTCAGCTTCAAGAAAAAGGTTGTCACAAGGAAGAAAGTAAGCCTCAGGAGTCACCTTCAGCTTGAGTCATTGCCTTGACCTGCCTCTTGGAGGGAACTTGGGTGAGTGGATAGCTGGCTTTCCCTTCCCATCTTCTGTAGAGACTTTAATTCTGGTTGAAGGTCAACAAGTCCTGGCTGAATAAAGCACCAGAGCATTATAGCATTATTTAATTAGGTAGGCAAATGCTTTCTCTACCCTTTTGTATCTCTTTTCTTTCAATCCTTCCAGCTCTTTTGTGAATAAAAGCTATTAAAGTCATTTTAACTTTGAGCAATATTACTTTGAATTGGCAACCACCATTATTATTTATAATCTTCATATATTTTAGTCAAACCAATAAAATTTAACTCTTATAGAACTATGTGAAGAAAAATACCTCCATCCCACCATGGCACCCCAATGGTAGATATAACATCATATCTATTGGCCTGGCTGGCTTGGCATCTCCTGGAAGCAACCTGAGTTTCAACATGCATTGGTGCCATGGAGGGAGGAACTTGGGGCATATATAAGGCCAGCAGGGGAAGTACCAGGTCACTTTGCTTCAGCTCTTGAACAGACTGGATTCCTAAGCTGCTGCAGGAAGAATAGATAAGCCTCAGCCAGCCAAATAGAGAATCGATCATAATCAGGTTAATCTTTCTTTAGGTGAAATATATCTATATGTCCTTTCTTTCTCACCTCTCACCTTCTCATTTTATTAATAAATGTTTAAATCTCTAGCTGAGACTCTATTTTACTCATAACATAACCAATCATTCTGGAGGACAATTTGAAACAATGCCAGCAGTCCATAAAATTGATCATATCCTTTGATCCAGTAATATCATTACTGAGTCTGTATCCCCAAAAGATAATTAAAAAAGAGGAATGGACCTACTTGTACAAAAATATTTATAAGAGCTCTTACTTACAGTGGCAAAAATTGGAAATTGATGGTATGGTCATCAATTTGTGAATGGCTGAAGAAATTGTGACACATATTGATGATGGAATATTTTTGAATTATAAGAAATAATAAGCAAGATGATTTCAGAAAAAGCTGGAAATATTTGCATGAACTGATAATAAGTGAAATAAGTATAACTGAAAGAACACCATACGGCAATAGCAATGTGATAGGATGAGCAACTGTGAAAATTTGGCTACTCTAAGCAATGCAATGATCTGGAACAATCCTGAAAGACCTATGACGGGGAGTGCTATCCACCTCCAGAGAAAGAACTGTTGAAATCATGTGAATATAGTAAGTATATTATCTTTCAAATAAGTATATTTACAGTTTAGAGATCTAATATTGTAAGAGTGTGTTCTTTCAATAATGACCAAGATGGAATTATGTTTTGCATGATAATTTTTAACCTTTTTTTAAATGTTAAATTTATTTTATTTTTAAAATATTTTTCTATGGTTATATGGTTCATGTTCTCTCCGTCCCCTACACCCTCCTTCCTTCCAAAGTGGACAAGTAGTTTCACCGGGTTATCCATGTATTATCACTTACACTATTTCTATATTATTTATTTTTGTAATAGAGTAATCTTTTAAAACCTAAACCCCAAATCAAAAAACCATATATACAAGTGATAAATCATGCTTTTCTTCTGTGTTTCTACTCCCACAGTTATTTCTCTTGATGTTGATAGTATTCTTTCTCAAAAGTCCCCTGGATTATCCTGGATCATTGCATTGCTATTAGTAGCAAAGTCTATTACATCTGATCATCCCACAGTGTTTCAGTTACTGTGTATAATGTTCTTCTGATGCATGATAATTTTTAAAAATGAAGGATAAACAACAATAAACAATGTTGTATTTAATATCTTTAAACCATTCAGAACATATCTGGATTATCATGATCAATTCTGGGTGGCACAGCTAAAGAAAGGTTTTGATGAAGTTGGTTGCATCTCTAGGACAGTCAGGATAGTGAAGGGCCCTGAGGATATATTATAAAGAATCAATTGGAGAAACTGGGTATTATTGGCTTAGAGAAGACAAAACTGGTTGAGGAGCTGGGGAAAATATACCTTTGTTCAAGAATTTGAAGAATTGTAATGGAAAGGAAGGGTTAGATTTTTTTTTATATTTGACCCCAGAGGTGGAAGTTTCAAAAAGATAAATTGAGGTTTGATGTTAGGAAAAAACTTGTTGGAAATTAGAGCTACCTGTGAGAGCTACTTCTAAAAGTAACAAATTCCTTGCCATTTAAGGTCTTAAAGAAGAGTATTGGGAATGTCTAGCTGGTTACATTTTAATGAAGATTACTTTCATGTAATTATTTTCATCCTAAGAACTATACCAGGGAATCTAGATGCCACAGTGAATATAGAATGCCAACCTGGAGTCTAGAAGACCTGAATTTGACTCTCACCTCAGACACTTACAAGCTAGGCTATCCTGTGCACTGAAACCATTTGTCTTGGTTTCCTCATCTATAAAAATGAACTAAAGAAGCAAATGGCAAACCACTCCAGTGTCTTTGTCAAGAAAACTGCAAGTGGGTTCAGGAAGAGTCAAGCACAATTGAAATGTCTGAACAATAATACTTTATGGATTATGATCTCTTTTGACTCATAATGTATGTGATTATATGATGTTCTAGGAAAAACCTAAGGACACACAATCACCTTCCAAATGAAGAATCTGACTTCAAAAGAAATTTCTCCAAAATACAAGAGAAGAAAATAAACCCAGAATCCTGAGTTCTACTCTTTGAATTATAAATTCTTTGTTCCTTTAAAGTATTAATATGCAAGACAGTCAGAATAACAAGCTACACAAATAGAAAGAAGGAAGGAAGAAATAAGCCCATACAGAGAATATCAGGAGCAGGAGCTGACTCAATTCAAGCATTTTCAATCACATTATGGTATTGTTGTGTGTGCTGACAAGCTAATGCTTTATATAAGCAACTTGATGAGAATAGTGAATTGTGATTACAATAACATTTGCATTACAGAAAATGGAAACAGATTATGATTTATCAGTTAAGTCATAGACAGGAAAATACCATCTCTATCACTTTTCTACTTTGTTTTTTCTTAATTCACTAATACAAATGCTAAGTGATTAAGAACTCAGCAAATATTTTGTATGAACCAAAATATTTATTTTATGTAAATCAAATATTTAACAAAATGAAACAAAAACTGTTGTTGGAAGAAAAAATGAAATTTAGGACCTAGAGCTTCAGATGGAAATTGTTTTTGCTGACTGGTGGAGGAAAAGAAGATTAATATATCTGAAGGTGACAGGATATAGTCATAATAGCCCAATTCTCAAAGCATCTCATATAATTACAGGTAGAAGGGGCCTTAGAAATCCTTAAGGTTTCCCCTATATTACAGATGAAGAAAAAAACCTAGTGAAATAGTTAACTAGTGAAATCTAGAATAGAATCCTGGGTTTTGCTCTACCAAGATGCTTTTCTTATCATTCTCTCAGTTACTCCCTAGCAAGTGAAAAGACCTGTCCAAGAACATAAACAGTCAGTACTAGTTACATATAAGATCTATCATAAGGAGTTATGGAAAGATCCTAACCATTCCTCTGTCCTACTCTGAGAGACCATGCCATGATGCAGGTGGCTAGCAAACTAATATACCATATTAAGTAGGAGGGGTGCAGTAGAGAGAGCACAAGGCCTGGAGTCAGGAAAACTTATATTCCTGAATTCAACTCTGGTCTCAAACATTTATTAGCTGTGTGACCCCTGGGCAAATCACTTAATTTTTGTTTCAACTTCCTCATTTATGAAATGGAAAAGGAAATAGCAAACCAGTCCAATATTTTTGTGAAGAAAATCCTAAAATGGGATCATGAAGAGTTGGATATGACTAAAATAACTCAACGACAATAACAAGCATCAAAAGGAATATTACAGGAACAAAAGAGAAATGATTCTTGTTGAGGAGAATATCAGGATCTTCTATAGGGTATTTTCCTTCATTAGATTAGAGTTTCAAGACCCTTTTGAATACACATTGATCCTTCTTTTAATCCAAATAAACAAGTAATTATTGAACATTAACTATATATTCATTAGTATCACAGGTGCTAGAGAAGTAATGAATACAAAAGAGAATGCACAGTTCCCTACCCTTAAGGGATTTATAATCTAATTATAATCAAGACTAATGCAAAAAATAATTGAAAAAAGCAATAACATCATATATGGCACCATTCAATCAACACATAGTTGACTATGAGTGAATTGCTTAACTCCTTTATGCCTTGGTTTCCTTATCTGTAAAGTGAAGATCATTATACAACCTATCTCAAGAGATGTGAGAATTAATAAGGCAATATTTGTAGTTATTGGAAAATCTTAAACTGCTATGTAGATACTAAGAATTATTATTATTATATGGAGGGCTATATTGAATTTATAAAAATAAAGAAATTATGAAGGAAAAGATATCTTCAAAGAGTTTTAAGCTAACTGGAAAGAATATATATATATATGCATATATATATATATATATATTCAATAAACATTAAGTAGCAAAACCAGGTGGTGTAAAATAAGTGCCAAATGGATATTTGGTAAAATAGTAAAGAATCTCAGATATAAGATAATTTGGGGAAAGATTATCAAGGATGGTTCTATGGAAGACTAACAGAAATAATGACATAGCCATATCTTCTTGTCTCTATGTTAATCTTAAGGATATGTTTTTTTTTTCTCCAAATCCCTCATTCTTTTTATTTATTTACTTATTTGTTTGTTTTAAAGAAAAAGATATGAACTAGATCTCTGACAGATATGTGATGGAATGCTCCTAAGTCAAGAACTTCCTCTGCCTATGCAGGTCATCACCTTTCTTGTAACTATTGTCTTAGAGAGATGTCTGGACCACATAGAGTTTAAATTATTTTTCCAAGTTAACCCAAGCCAGATTGTATCAGAGATGGGTTTTGAACCCAGGTCTTCCTGATTGTGGGCCCAATTCTAAAAATACAATATCATGACCTTTTAAACAGAAAGCAATAATTTCCAAAACATTCCTTTCCTTTTTTTAATCTTTGTTCTTTTCTTTCACCTGTATCCCCTTCTTCATTAGATAACATCATATATTATATGTTATACTATTTCACTGTTAAATCTCATAATCTCAGACTCAACCTGATCTAAATAGAATTAATCTCCTTCTTAAATCAACTCCTCTTTTGAATTTGCCTATTTCTATTAAGGAAAATTCTGGCTCCCTGGTTCACAACTTTAAAAGTAGCCTCAATTCTCCCCCCTCCCTTAACTCTGCTACCCAATCAATTGCAAAATCTTGTCAAATTTTATCCTCAACATATCACATCAGCATTGTTCTCTCCACTCTCACAAGCACTACTCAGAACCATAGAATTTTATTGTTTTAAAAGATATAAGCAACCAACCTACATGTTAAAGGAATCCCTAATATTATGTCCCTTACAAGTAAACATCCATCTTCTGCATGAACATCCTCGATAATGGAGAATCCTCCTGTCAAATTCAGGCATTCATTGGCTCTTGCAGGGGCTCTTAACATAGATTTGGCATTTAAATTCCAGGACTTAGTGTATTCCATCTCCAAACTATTCTCCACACAGTTTTAAAAATATTCTTCATAAAGAAAAAATTTAATAATGTCATTCTCCTCAAGCAATTTCAATGACTCCCCATTACCTCAAAGATAAAATGCAAACTCTTCACCTTGGCATTTAGTTACCTTTAAAAATTCTGACTTCCTTTCAAATGCTCTTATGTTTTAGTCAAACTGGAAAACATCTTTCTATATCCAATCCCTTTGCATATGCCTTCCCTCATGCTCAGAATGCTTTTCCTCCTCACCCTTACCACTTAGTCTCCTTACTTTCTTTCAAGATTTAGTTCATATGTTATCTCATACAGGAAAGCTTTTCTAATGTTTTTTTGTTTATTTTCAGTGTTCTCATTTATAATAAGGACTAACAATAGCACCCAACATTCCAATTTGTTAAAGTATAGAAAGCACTTTGTAAAACATAAAACCTATATAAATGTCAGCTATTGTTAAATGTTATTATACTAGTCTTCAATCAATAACTTTGGAAGTTGGAAGGTTTAAGGTATTGATGAATGGTGATGCAAACTGATCATGGTGAGGTGTAAGGAAAATGGAAGAAAGAACAGATGATGTCAGACATGCAATGTGGAAACAAGTTCACAGGACATCTAAAGTTATTGTTTTTGAGTCCTAAGAGATGCCCTCTGTTTTAATAAGTGGAGAAATAAGTAACTGAATACAGAGAGGATAATACCAGTTATTCATTCCAGTAACAAGAGTGATAAGGGGGAACCAGGTAAGAAGAAAGGTCCCTCCCTATCTTACCCTTCTCTTTCTCCTCTACTTAATTGTTTTTAAATTTTGTTAGGATATTTCATTCACCAGATTTTAATCGTTATGGTTAATGGTTAATGGTAGTAGTCTCTCGGTAACCAAGAATGACATATCTTTGTGCGTTTTCATAAATGAGTGTGCACAAAGACACTTGTGTGTGAAGGAGATTTAAGTGGAAAAGTTGATGCACAGAGACAGTCCCACTCTCTCGGCATTGGAAGTCTGGGTCCAGTGGCACAAAAAATCATTACACCTGGAGACTTCCTCAGGTGCATTGGATGGCCATGTTGTCTTTTGTGCTCCAACACACCTTAAGCACTCCACAGTGCTTTGCTGCGTCGCCCTCTCAGCCATTGAACCTTCTTATTGGTTTCTTCTGTCTGTTCGGCCAAAGCAGTCTTCACATGCTGGGTGAGCAAGGCCCTGGTTCACCAGGGGTCTATGACCTAATGGCTACCCTCACAAGGTTTAGTTAATCAGTTAATAAGTATTTACTAACTGCCCCCCCATTTGCCAGGAATACAAATAGTAGTAAAGGAGCCCCTCAAGGAGTTCACACTTTTATTCGGGGAGCAACAAGTAAGCACATATATACAAAGCAAGTTATATACAGAATAAAAAGAAAATAATTTGAAAAAGTGAAGGCAGTAAAATTATGAAGAAAAAGGGGGCTTCCTATAGAAGAAAATTTTTAATTAGGATTTTGAAGGAATCCAAAGAAAATAGGATGTTGAAGTGAGATAGCATTTTAAGCAAGGGGAACAGTCAAAAAAATTTCTCGGAGCTAAGAAATTGGATTAACAAGAAGTTTAATGTCACTTGGAGGAAAGATATATGTTGGAGTGTATGGTGGAAGATTAGAAAGGCCAAGTGAGAGCTAGAATATGAAGGATTTTGAATATCAAACAGAATATTTTGTAGTTGATCCTGGAGGTGATAGGGAGACATTTTTAGATCCCTGAAAGATTCCCTCTACATGGACAAGTGGAAAGATGTATAACTGCTAAATAATGGAGTTTACTGAGAAGATAGAAGACATGGTCAGGCAGGTGCTTTAGGAAAATCAACTAGTGATTAAAAAAGAATAGAAAAAATATAAAAACTTTCAGAGTGTGAACTGGATTGAAATAGGGTAAGCAAAGTATTAGAACACTTCAATGGGAGAGGGTAAAGATAGACTTGGGGTAGAAATGCAGCCACAGTCTCCAAAAAATTGCCCTAGAAACAACTTTAAACTAACTTGTCTAATGGAATTCTGGAATGGCAGAGTTAACAAAAGGTAATAGTAAGAGATTTTTTCTGCCCAAGACAACTTAGAAAGTCAATTTTTCCATAAAAATTTCCTAAACTTTCTCTGTTTTATTAGGTAGAGGCAAAGAATTAGAAATTGAGGGAATGTCCATCAACTAAAGAATGACTAAACAGATTTTTATCTATAATTGTGATGGAATATTATTTTGCTGTAAGAAATATTGAGCAAGATGGTTTTAGAAAATGCTGGGATGTTGTATATGAACTGATGCATAATGAAGTGAGCAAAATCAGGATAACACTACACAATAATAGCAATATCATAATGATGATCAACTGTAAAAGACTGATTCAAGACAATTCTGGACTCTTGATAAATAATGCTATCTAACTTTAGAAAGAGAACTGACAAACCCTGAGTGCAGATTGAAATATAATTGTTTTCAATTTATCATTCTTGCTTTTCTTGCAACATGGCTAATATTGGAATATGTTTTCCATTATTCCAACTGTATAATTAATAGCATATTGCTTGCCTTCTTAATAATTGGGTGAAGGACTAGACGGAAGACAATTTAAAACTCATTTTTTAAATGAGTGTTAAATTATGCCCATAGAGCCATGCAATTTAGTATACCCTTTGATGCAATAGCACTACTACTATGTCTACATCCCAAATAGATCATAAAAACAGGGAAAGACCTAATGGTAAAAAAAATATATTTATAGCAGCTCTGTTTGTGGTAGCAAAGAATTGGAAATTGAGGAGTTATCTATCAGTTGAGGAGTGGCTGAAAAAATTATGGCATATGTTGGTGATGGAATGGTTGATGATTGTGCTATAAGAAATGATAAACAGAATGATTTCAGAAAAAGCAGAAAAGATCTACAGGAACTAAAAAAATCAAAATCAACAAAGACTTTGCAATGACCTTGTACACAGTAAGAGCAATATTGTATAATGATCAACTATGAAAACTTGGCCATTCTCAGAAATGCAATATTCTAAGACAATTCTGAAGAACTTATGATAGGGAATACTACCCACTCCCAGAAAAAGAAGAGTTGAAAATCAGTGTATTTACAGTTTTATTTTGGGGTTTGGGTTTTTAGTGTGCTCTTACAACAATGGCCAATATGAAAGTGTGTTTTGCATGATGATAAAAAATCTTATTGTAAAAAATAATAATAAATTAATGTTAAAAACAAATATTTTTAAAACACTTCAATAGTAGTTATTCAATATATTTAAAATTGAATTCATTATAATGTGCCCAAATCCATCCTTCCAGTTGTCAACAATTATTTATTAACTTGATATGTTCAAGAAGACAGTACATTTAATGCTACAGATGCAAAAAAGGCAAAATTGTGGTGCCTGAAAACAAGGAATTCACATTCTAATGGAAGGAATCATGTGAAAACAACTAGGTACAAAGAAAATATTTAAAGAATAAATAGGAAGTAATATAAGATGGAAGACACTTTGTGAGGGACTGTTCCTAAGCCTCTTGCACAAAAAGGGCATTATGTTGAGTCTTGAAGGAAGTGTGGAAATTCAGGAGGTGAAGGAAAGGAAAGAAAAAGAGGGCATTCTATGCATGGTTACCCTCTAGTGAAAAGGTCTGGGTTTGTGTGGAAGAGCAAGAAAAAAATATTTCTGGATTATAAAGTTCACGTAACTGAGTAAAGAATAAGACTAGAAATATAGGAAAGTGTAAGTTTGTGAAGAGTTTTAAATGGCAAAGAGAAGATTTCATATTTGATCTTGCAGGTATTATAGAGCCAAAGGAGTTGAGCGGGAAAGTAACATGGTCAGACATGTTCTTTAGGGAAATCCCTTTGACAGCTAAGTGAATGGTTTAGCTTGATCCTGGACTCTTTATTCTCCTTCATTGCAAAATATATAAACAGTGTCTAAATGTTTCAGTTATGTAAGTGAGATTTAAAATGGGTGACTGGGAATTTTGCTTGACCCAGTTAGGCAAATGATCTCTTCAGTGATAGAGAGCAAAAATGGCTGCTCTCTGCATAGGGCCAGTATGTATCCAATCTGACTGCTTTTCAGAGTAATAAGATTTATTGTAATGTTGTAAATTGGAGATGTGGTTAGGAACATGGGTTGAAGGGTTTCCCTATGACTGATGACACTATCTTATTTCCCACTGCTCTGACTTTGCTTTAAAGTCTCCTCAGTCCTTGACCAGGGCCATGGCTACAATGAATACTCTCTCTGCCTAAGTGATTCCCCTTCTGTTCTAATCTTTTTCTAGTCTAAACCCCACAGGAGAATAAGTCTCTAGAGTATAGATAGAATAAAGATGAAGTCAGGTATCAGGAGGAATTAAGTCTACCCTAAGTGAGGCAAATGCCTCCACTAAGGCAAACTAAGCAATTCAATCAACTCCCTTTGAGATATGGTCTTCTCAGTGTAACAAAAGTGTCAGGAGCTTCAACAGTCTTCAGAATCTTGTAAAATATCTTTCTGGAACAATTTTCTATTCACAGAAGATTGGAGCTGGTTCCTGGAGAATGTTTCTCTCTCCAGAGGAAGGATCCAACTTCCCTGGCTGACTATTGGTTTCCCAGGATTCCCTTCCTCTCAAGATTCTAAAAGTACTTGCTCTTGCTTCTCCTGGTTCAACTGCATTCCATATCACTCAGCTTGTACTCTTGTTTCCTTTCCAAATCCTCTCCTTCACAATTATTGCCTTAGCATCTCTCACTATGTTTTCTCCACTCACACACTTTAGTTTAGGCCCTCATCACCCCTCACATAGATTATTGCAACAACTTCCTAATCAGTCCCCCTGCATCAAGTGCCTTACCACTCTAGTCCATCATACACACTGCCACCAAAGTAGTTTTCCCTATAAGATGAACAAGTGACTCCCTAAGTTCATTAATACTAGTGGCTTTTTAGTGCCTCTGGGATAAAATTTAAACACCTCTGTTTAAATTTGAAAGTGTAACACCAGGAATTTGTTCAATCTGTAATAAAACATCTGAGGCAGGATTCTGAGCCAATAACTATTTATTAAAGTGACCTGGCATCCTTTAGCAAATAGAATCCCAGACCTTCCTCATAATCTGAGACGCCTTATTGCTCCAGGTAACAACATTTGTAACCTTAAACTCCAGGTGGTAGTTTATAAGTACAAGGTTATCTAGATTGTTACAGCAGAAAATACACTTTCCTACTGATGGATCACAATGGGACAGCAGTAGGCATGACTGTTACTTTTCTCATTTTCACAAAATAAGAAGGAAATCTGTGACAAATCAGGGTCTAAGAGGTCAAGGCAGATTGAGACATAGGAAAAGGTCTTTGATCAAAGACCTTGAGAAAGTCAAAATCTGCCCGATGTTGGATAATCAGAGAAGTGACTGAGGACAGAGGGCTTCCTAAAATAACCAAACTTTCCACTGAACCTTGGGACATCTCTGCCATGCATAACATAAATGATTAAACCTAGGATCAAGATGAATAGGCCTAAAGTGAAGACTCTAGCTTGGTCAGCCAGGGGCATGTCCTAACAAGTTGAACAGTCTAACATGGAGAGAATATACTCAGTAATTTAACCTATCTTAATTACTCCTAATTGTATTACATATTAAGATTAGTTAATTATCCTTAGCTGACTAAATGTATATTAATATCTGTAAATACAAATGAAATAATTGCTATTCTGTGGAATCACATTAAACTAGAGAATACTGGTTAAAACTTAACAAAGGGATACATTTGTGGATTTAGGATGGCCAAGGATCTTATCAAATAGGTTATGTGTCAAATTATTTTTTTCAAAAGTCCTACACAACCTACTCCCAACACATTTTTCAAACTTCATTTTTTATTACTTCCATTCTCACACTTTTCTATCTAACCAAAATAACTTTCTCTCTGCTCATCATATACATCCCTTTATCTTTCATTTCTATGCCTTGGCATTGACCATCCTCTATGCCTGGAATGCACTCAATCTTTACTTTCACTCAAAGAGTCCTTCTCTTCCTTTAAGGTCCAAGTCTCTTCCCACTCTAGGCCATTGTCCACTCAGCTATCAGGTATTTTCCTAAGACCAAGTCACACACACTCTCATTCTATAAATTCCAATAGCTCTCTAGTATCAAGTAGAGAATGCTCTAATTATGACTTTTAAAGTCCTTTATAGAAGATTCTTATCTTTCTTTTCTATATTTCTCAAGCCTTATTCTCCTCCATGTTCTCTAGAATCTAGTCACTCTGGCCTCCTTGTTGTTTCTCACACAAAATGATCCAATTGTGGGCATCATTTTCACTTGCTATCTCCTATACCTGGAATTTCCTCCATCATCTTTACTTAATGACTCCCTGGTTTCCTTCAAGTGTTAGCTAAAATTCTCCTTTCTCCAAGTAGATTTTTCCAGTCATCTTCATACCAATGCCTTCTTCTATAATTATCTCTAATTTATCTTGTATATATATTACAGGGGAGGAATATTTTAGCATATTGTCTTCCCCACTATTTTTTAATTTCCATGAGGCAAAAGACTGTTTTTATTTCCCTCTTTGTATCTCTAGTGCATAGCATGATGACTGGATATTATAGATGCTTATTAAGTGCTTGTTGATTTGACTCTAGCATCATTGTGATAAGACTAATGTCTACCAGCATTTCTTCACAACATACAGACCTCCCCCTCATCCCCAATATAGGTTTAGCATATTCTTTCTTTTGTCCTCTTTTGACAGGAATTAGTTTTCCCTAAAAGAAGGCATGGTAGCCTTCAAGGAATGATTGGTCCTCATATCCTTGAGTGCATATATTAACAAATTAGGGAGGGCAGAGATCAATGAATTGGACATGCAAATCAAAAAAACTTGAAAGCAAACAAATTTTAAAAACCCAGAAGAAAACCAAATTAGAGATCCTAAAAATTAAGGGAGAAATTAATAAAATTGAAAGTGATAAAACTATTGAACTAATAAATAAGATTAGAAGCTGGTACTTTGAAAAAACAAACAAAATAGACAAAGTACTGGTCAATCTAATTAAAAAAGGAAAGGAGAAAAGCAAATTAATGGTATCATAGATGAAAAGGGGGGCCTGACCTCCAATGAAGAGGAAATTAAGGCAATCATTAAAAACTACTTTGCCCAATTATATGGCAATAAATATACCAATCTAGGTGATATGGATGAATATTAACAAAAATATAAATTGCCTAGACTAACAGAAAAAGAAATAGAATTTTTAAATAATTCCATATCAGAAAATGAAATCCAACAGGCCATCAAAGAACTGCCTAAGAAAAAATCCACAGGGCCTGATGGATTCACAAGTGAATTCTATCAAACATTCAAAGAACAGCTAATCCCAATACTATACAAACTATTTAACAGAATAAGCCAAGAAGGAATTCTACCAAATTCCTTTTATGACACAAATATGGTACTGATCCCAAAGGCAGGCAGGTCAAAAACAAAGAAAGGAAACTACAGACCAATCTCCCTAATGAACATAGATGCAAAAATCTTAAACAGGATACTAGCAAAAAGACTCCAGCAAGTGATCAGGAGGGTCATTCACTATGATCAAGTAGGATTTATATCAGGAATGCAAGGATTGTTCAATATTAGGAAAACCATCCACATAATTGACCATATCAACAAGCAAACCAACAAAAAATTACATGATTATATCAATAGATGCAGAAAAAGCTTTTGGTAAAATACAACACTCATTCCTATTAAAAACACAAGAAAGCATAGGAATAGAAGGGTCTTTCCTAAAAATAATAAACAGTATATATCTAAAACCATCAGAAAACATCATCTGCAATGGGGATAAACTAGATGCATTCCCAATAAGATCAGGAGTAAAACAAGGATGCCCATTATCACCTCTATTATTTAACATTGTACTAGAAACACTAGCAGTAGCAATTAGAGAAGAAGAAAAAATTGAAGGTATTAAAATTGGCAATGAGGAGACCAAGCTATGACTCTTTGCAGATGATATCATGGTCTACTTTAAAAATCCTAGAGAATCAACTAAAAAGCTAGAGAAAATAATCAACAACTTTAGCAAAGTTGCAGGATACAAAATAAACCCATATAAGTCATCAGCATTTCTATATATCTCCAACACAGTGCAGCAGCAAGAAATTAGAAAGAGAAATCCCATTCAAAATCACCTTAGACAATATAAAATACTTAGGAATCTATCTCCCGAGACAAATACAGGAACTATGTGAACACAACTACAAAACACTTTCCACACAACTAAAACTAGATCTGAGCAATTGGAAAAACATTAACTGCTCATGGGTAGGATGAACTAACATAATAAAAATGACCATCCTACCCAAACTTATCTACTTATTTAGTGCCATGCCCATTGGACTTCCAAAAAACTTTTTACAGAATTAGAAAAAACCATAACAAAGTTCATTTGGAAGAACAAAGGATCAAGGATATCCAGGGAAATAATGAAAAAAAAATGCGAAGGAAGGCAGCCTTGCAATCCCAGATCTCAAACTATACTATAAAGCAGTGGTCATCAAAACACTTTGGTACTGACTAAGAGACAGAAAGGAGGATCAGTGGAATAGACTTGGGGTAAGTGACCTCAGCAAAACAGTATATGAAAAATCTAAAGACCCTAACTTTTGGGACAAAAATCTACTATTTGATAAAAATTGTGGGAAAATTGGAAGGCAGTGTGGGAGAGATTAGGCTTGGACCAACACCTCACGCCCTACACCAAGATAAACTTAGAATGGCTGAATGACCTGAACATAAAGATGGAAACTATAAGTAAATTAGGTGAACACATAATAGTATACATGTCAGATCTTTGGGAAGGGAAAGATTTCAAAACCAAGCAAGACTTAGAAAGAGTCACAAAATGTAAAGTAAATAATATTGACTACATCAAATTAAAAAGTTTCTGTACAAGCAAAACCAATGTAACCAAAATCAGAAGGGAAATAAACTGGGAAACAATCTTCATAACAAAAAACTCTGACAAAGGTTTAATTTATAAAGAACTAAACCAATTTTACAAAAAATCAATCCATTTCCCAATTGATAAATGGGCAAGGGACATGAATAGGCAGTTTTCAGATAAAGAAATCAAAACTATTAATAAGCACATGAAAAAGTGTTCTAAATCTCTGATAATCAGAGAGATGCAAATCAAAACAACTCTGAGGTATCACTTCACACCTAGCAGATTGGCTAACATGACAGCAAAGGAAAGTAATAAGTGTTGAAAGGGATGTGGCAAAGTTGGGACATTAATGCATTGCTGGTGGAGTTGTGAATTGATCCAACTATTCTGGAGGGCAATTTGGAACTATGCCCAAAGGGCCCTAAAAGATTGTCTGCCCTTTGATCCAGCTATACCACTGCTGGGTTCATACCCCAAAGAGATAATATGGAAAAAGACTTATATAAGAATATTCATAGCTGTGCTTTTTGTGGTGGCAAAAAATTGGAAAATGAGGGGATGCCCTTCAATTGGGGAATGGCTGAACAAATTGTGGCATATGTTAGTGATGGAATACTATTGTGCTCAAAGGAATAATAAAGTGGAGGGATTCCTTCTGAACTGGAACAACCTCCAGGAAGTGATGCAGAGCAAAAGGAGCAGAACCAGGAGAACAATGTACACAGACTGATACACTGTGGTACAATCGAATGTAATGGACTCCTCCATTGGTGGTAATGCATTGATCCTGAACAACCCAGAGGGTTACAGGAGAAAAAACACTACCCACATCCAGAGGAAAAACTGTGGGAGTAAAAACACTAAAGAAAAACTACTGCTTAATGACATGGGTTGAAGGGGATATGAATGGGGAAATAGATTCTAAATGAACATCCTATTGCAAATACCAACAACATGGAAAGAGGTTCTGATCAAGAACACAGGTGATACCCAGTCAAACTGCACGTCGGCTATGGGAGGGGCTGGGGAAGGGGAGGGAGGAGAAGAAATATGATTTTTATAACTAAGGAACAATGTTTGAAATTTAAAATTAAAATAAAATAAAAGAATTGATTGGTCCTTGTTTCCATGACCTAACTTCCTACATTAGATTAAAAAAAAAAAGTTCTACCCAATTTTCATTGAGGGTCCTTCTTGACTTAGTGGATTTCTTAAGACCACACACATCTCTCTCTCCATGTCTCTCTGTCTGTCTGTCTCTCTCCTTTACCATATTATGCCTTGATGTCCAAGAATATTTCCATGTGAAGAGTAGGAAGAATGCATCCAGTTAAACTGACACTTTAATCATCATTACAGGTCCTTGCTGTGTTGTAGAAAAGTAAAACTTTTTTTAACTGTGCAACAACTTGTAAGTGCTTCATTACACCCCAAATTTAATTCAAGGTATTAAAATTAGATTTGCCTTGAACAAAAAACCCTGACTTTCATATGAAGCCTCTCCTGGTCCACCTCTTTTTCCATGTACTAGTACCCTTCTTCCCAAGGTTCATTGTAATTGATTACCTTGTATATATTTGCATTTATTAATCATATATATCTTTCGTATATTTTTATGTACATTTGATATAAAATCCTTTGGAGTAGAGATGACTTCATTCTTTGTACATTTTTCCCCAGTGCTTAGTCTAATGCTTGGCACAGAAGAGATCTTTAATAAATATCTGTTGATCAATTAACTTTCTAGACAACTTTTATCAAAACATTTCAGTTACATTGAACTTTTCTCTTCATTCTACTTCCTCTCCCCGAAGAATTCTGAGGCAACTAATTGACGCTTATAATGTTCAAGCACATGAGCTCCCTCTTGTGGTTTCATAAAAGCTGCAAATTCCCCTCGAAAATATGCCCCCAAAAAACTGTTTAACAGAAGACTTTGTGTTGTGTTAAGTATATGCAAACTTGAAATTTACCTTGTAATCTTTCCATGGTTAGATGACATTTTGGCCTCCAAGGTTTTTATAAAGAGTGAATATTCTTTGATCAATTATGCTGGGAAAGTTTAATAGGACTTATGTGAATTTTTGAGGTTACAATGCAGTTTTGATCCTGGAGGAATCATTTTCTCCTTCCTTAAAGTAGAGAATATTCTTCAGTCATCCATGATAGGCAATTTATTCCTAAGTTTTGTTTGTTTTGTTTTTGCATCCCTAGTGCTTACCACAGTGTCTTCCTAAGCAATGGAAACTTAATAAATGTTTGTCCAATTCTATTAAATTAATTGAAATCATGTGTCATGCATGAAATTTCCATGCGAGATGCAAATTACAAAAGAAGTTTATTTTGAAAATAGATGTCTCCATCTCTTGAAAAATGAAATAATCAGATAGAATTATAAATATCCTTTCTCTGACCAAACTTTGGTAAATGCTAATATGAGTACCTAAATTAGAAATTTTGTATTTAAAACTCCATTTGACTCATTCAATTCAACTCAGCAATTATTAAGTGCCTGCTGTGCTAAGCCCCGGAGATACATTAATGAGATAAAAACAAAGTCCTTTCCTTCAAGAAGCTTACTAGCTAATAGGCTCATAAGCTAAGACATATATACAAATAGATATGATTCAATGCAGAATTCGATAAGGCTAAAGAAGAGATCCAAACACAGCACATTTTAGGAGGAAGGCATCATTTTCACAGGATGGAAAAAGAAGTAAAGTTTCACAGAGAATGCAGCTTTGTGTTGAGCCTTTAAGGCTTTTCAATACAGAGATTGAGAAAATGGAGGTGAATTCTATGCTATGAATGGTGGGTGCTATGATTGTTAATAAAGGCATAGAAAAAGTGGAGGTGGCGTAAGAATAGAGAACAATGGATCCACATCGACTTAAATGTGAAGCCAGGAAGAGAGATAAAGTTGATAAACTGAATTGAAGTCTGATTCTGGAGAATCTTGAGTGGAAGAATAAAAAACTTATACCATCCTCAGTAGTCAATGAGAAGTCACTAAAACAAAAAGGAAAGTTTAATTTGAGTAGAAGAGAAAGGTAATCAGTTTGGAACCTTGGGAAGATGCCAAAGGTGACAATGTGAAAGAAAAATTAAAGAGAGAAGACTAGAAACAAAAGAACCTATTGGAAGCTGTTACTAGGGTCTAGGTCAGTGATGGTGAACATTTTAGAGACAACATGCCCTGACCCATAACCCCCCAGAGATAGAGGTTGGGTCCCAGCCACCTCTTCCCAGAGAGGGGAGGGAAGAAGCACTCTCATTGGGTTGCTGAACAGAGAAGTGAAAAAAATGTCCTCAGGCATGGGGGAGAGGGGAAGGGAGCAGCTTGGCCTGAGTCCCAAGCCTTTCTAGTAATGAATTCTGCTAGGGAACAGAGCATGTGACCACAGAGAGGGCTCTGCATGACCTCTCTTTCATGCATGTCATAGATTTACCACCATGGGTCTAGGTCATGAGCTCATGAAGCAAAATGGTTACAGTAAGTATGGTAGGGGATGTATGGAAGTGATACCAAGGCAAATTGTATGTGATTTGGCTTCTCTGCCAAGATAATAATGTTAATATATCATAATATATTTATAACTTCTTACATCCTTATCATTATAAAACTCTTTCAATATATATTACCCCCATTTAATACATACAGTATCTGAGTTTGGTTAGGTTTCATCCCCAATATTATGTGTGTGTGTGTATGAGGACATTGAAAATCAGAGGCATTCAGTGACATAGTAAGAGGCAGTGTTTGCTAGAATCTAGGCTTTCTAGCTCCAAGTTCAATCCTATTTATTTTTTACTCACTTTTAAAACCACAAATCCTCTATTAAAAGCAATACTTTGCCTTCCAGTGGCTTTTCAGGATATGTCCCAAGTTATATGACATTTCATCCTTCTAATTCACAGGGAATTCTGGGATTTGTGTTTGAAAGGGCATTTCCCATAAGATCAGTATAATATCAGAAACTATAAACCTTGGGCTTAGCCAAATAATGAGAATCATACTGCCTGTTTTTTTTTTCAGAAATTCATTGTTCAAAATGACAGCCAATTCTTTCTTTTTTGGTCCCAAAATCACATGTAGTTTGAAGGTTTGCAAATGATTTCCCTCACACCAATCCTGTGAAGCGGGAAGTGCAATTATCATTGTCCCTCAATTTATAGAGGAGGAGACTGAGGCTTATAGATGCCCTGCTAATAAATTTTGGTTTTTTGAGTTGATTTAAACCAGGTCTCCTGCTTCCACAGATACAAGTAGTACATAACTTCCCATCAATATCCTCAAGCATTATCTAACAGAAGATATTTTTAAAAGGGGATTTTAAAACTATCAAGTTTATCAAGACATAAAGGTTGTCAAATCCCTCGTATTTAAAAGAGACAACTCAGTGCAGTGAAAAACTCACTGGATTAAGAGTCAGAGGGAAATCCAACCTTGCCACTTAGGAACCAGGTCACATTAGCAAATCATTTACTATTAATAGGCTCCAGTATAGAGGAACTTGTAATATCTTTCCAACTTTAAATCTGTGATCCTGTGAATGTTTAACCTGAGGTCTATTTTTATTGTAGTAAGAAGGCATAGAATATTAGATAAGAAGCTAGACTAACTCAAAAAGACCCTATTTCAAGTACTACCTCTGATATAGACTAGTTTTGTTTCCCCCTGGGAAATCACTCATAGTCTCAGTACCTCCAAGAACTCCCTAAGTAAATAAATTACAGAATATGTATTGATTTTCATTGATATAGGGTATGCCTTCCCCACCAATGAAAGAAATACCATCCCTGGTGAAATTAAGATACTCTCTTTATTAATCAGGAAAATATCAAGAGATGAAGGATAAATATTCTTTGTACGCAACCATTTCCAAAGCTAGCCTTAAGAAAAAAGATTTGATACATTGGATAATGACCTGCTTTGTAGTATAATTGAATTCTTGAGGAGTTGGGAAAGTGAGGGAGAAAGAGCAGAGAGACATAGAGAAAGAAGAGAAGGAAGAGGGACAGTCTGAGAGAGAGACAGAGACAGACAGACAGATGGGGGAGGTAGGGTATATTTAAGATCCCTAAGGACTATTTCTAGGGCCCTCTTTCTCCAAGTTCTATTCATTCTATAAGAATAATTTGGATTGCATTTCATTTGCCCGCATTGAAGCTTTAAGGAGGTTCATTAGTCTAGGAAATGGAGCTTAAATTCACTGGCATAAGCAATTGAGGTGACTTGTTATCCACTTTCAAAGAGAACTCAATGTTTTGGGAAAGAAGTGTTTATTTTCTCTTCTGTAGGAGCTATACCTAATTAGGGAGTCAAGGATGAGGAGGGGGAAAATGTGAAGGAACCTCTTTAGCAAGTTTACAAATCTTTCAAGACTTCAGATTTGCCAATTGGGCAACTTTCATAGCTTGTTAAATGAAAAATCCAGGGTCCCAGCCCTCATTTATTTAATAAGGGTTGATTAACTTGTACACCATATACCAGTAAGGATTTGCTCTGAAGAAGTATATATCTACTTAGTAGTACTTAAAAAGTCATACCTTCTGCACAATAGCCTTTTGTGCTAGTTTCAATTGAAAAAAAAGACAGTATCTCAGCATCATTTAGCACAAACATTCTATGGTAGACCAAAAAGCAAGCAACTTTCTCCCTTAGGAGTTAATGAATCAAAGTTTAAGATGACAAATTGACTCACTGAGGCAAAATAGCTAATTAACTTTCAGGAAGAAAAATTAATCTTGCTTTCCTGGCATAAACAAGTCTCATTCAATTTACTTACTCAAATTTTGGGATTTTTCCCCTTTACCACCCTAGGCATCATTCAGATCTCCTAATATATCATGTCAGAGCAGACTCATAATTTTAATCTAATGTTTTTTAACATTTTCAGTTTACAAGACAAAAAAAATATCTCTGTCATTAATTTTCCTTCTGTAAACATACTGGCAGAAGGGGGGAGGGTACACCCTCCAACATCAATTTCTGTGGCCTCTCGGATTTTGAATGTTAATTGAATCAGACTTTGTTTCTTAAAGTAAATACATTAATTCCAGCTGTTTATTTAGTTCAAATTATTTAGCTTGTCAGGTAGCTCAGTACCATGAAGGTCCTAGCTTTAGCTGGCAGCCCCAATTAGCAAGAAGTTTTTAATGGCAACCATCTCCTAGTTGCTTGCCACTAGTACTGTACTGATTCACCATTTCCTTATAACAACATTTTAAATATTAGCTAATAACAGAACTATGTCAACAACTGTGATGAATCTGTACCTGAACAGTCATCACATTATATGCTTTCTAGCCACTCTTACAAAGTCAGTTTTTCCTAATTTGTTCTCCAATTATCATGTTTCCTCTAGAGAGAAGACTGTTATGCTCTCACTAAGAAATAGCATCTATTTGTTATTTTCTGTCATTGGCCTGTGTTTGTCACAGGAAGACTGTCTGCTACAATGAATGCCTGCATTTAGCAGCTATTAACAAAAAAAAAATAAAAACCCTTCAAAAATTTTATTTTAGTGCGGTGTTATCACAAGGTTGACTTTTTTTTCTTAACTCCTTACCAGACTTATTTTATGAACTCTTTACATTCTGGAGTGTTTTCTTTTTTCTTTCCAAAAGTTTTCTTTCCAAAAAACAAATTCAATTTCAATTGGGTTCTCAAACTGCATAATCACTTGGGTGCATTTGAATCTATATTTATGGATACACTTTGCAGATCCCCAACTCTGAAACACTTACTTTTCAAGGAAAGGAGATATAGGATATGAACTGAACAGAATGAGTTATTTAACCAATACCAAACTATTAATTAATTGATTGCTATTAACCTGGTTGAAAGTCTCTGGTGATGTGACACACATATCTTCAGCCTTTTAACAATTACCTTACCAAAGACATATATGGCATCTGTATAAAAATCAATATAAAATATAAACCTGGGAGGAATAATTAC
Source organism: Monodelphis domestica (assembly GCF_027887165.1). NCBI lineage: Eukaryota > Metazoa > Chordata > Mammalia > Didelphimorphia > Didelphidae > Monodelphis > Monodelphis domestica. The sequence goes on from NC_077233.1 coordinate 254,684,700, forward strand.
TATATTGAATGAAAGAGTAAGGATCCAAAAATATCTTGACAAATTTTCTTAGTGAGCTGAAAGTTAAAAATTAAAATTGAAAGGAACAAATATAAACTACATTGGTGTTCTTCCTCACCAAAAATAGCTACTATACAGGTATAGAATGTTAAAATGAGAGACTAAAGATGAAATTCATGTAAAAATTATACTAGTAAATAAGTTCAAAATTATGATAGGAGAAAAAAAGGCAATTAAATTTTAGGAGATATTAACTGACATGAATTTTCAGAAATAAGGAAATAATGGTCTTGCTAATATTGTACTATATTCAGAATGCTTTTGATGGATTGTGATGTAATTCTAGGTATAACATTTTATATTAAATATTGGCAAGCTATAATACACACTGAGTAGGGCAGATAGTGTAGGACTTGACATGGTCTTCTGGTAGGCCAATGATTCTTAAATTGTCTCTCCTTGAACGATTTTCTAAATCCTGTGTTTTGTGAATGAGATGCTTCATATTTTCCTCAATTTTTTTCATTCTTTCGGTTTTCTTTTATAGTGTCCTGCTGCCTTGTGAGGTCACTTGATTCTAGTTGTTGTATTCTGGTTCTTAAAGACTGGATTTCATCCTTAGTTTTTTGGTCGTCCTTTTCCTTTTGGTCTGATTTTCTTTGGAGGTCATCTTCCATCTTCTTCACCTCATCTTTCATCTGCTTTGCCTCATCTTTCGTCTCCTTTGCCTCATTTTCCAGCTGGTTGATTTTGGCTTTCAAAAAACTATTTTCTTGTTTTAGTTCAAGTGCCTCTGTCTCCAGATGACTTATCTTAGTTTTTAAGTTCTTTTCCCAATTGTCTTCAGCCACTCTTAATTGTATTTTGAATTGCATTTTGAGTTCTTCCAAAGCCTGTATCCGATTCACTGGGATTTCTGATTTTTCCTTTGTTGATCCCTCCCCCTCTGTTTTGTTCACTCTTTGCACATTACCTGTGCAGAAACTGTCTATTGTAATTTCTTTCTTCTTTTTCTATAGTCTGCTCGAGTTTACCCCTTCTTTGCTCCCCATATTTGTCTGTGCTCTTGCTCCTCTCATTTTTTTTTTTGGTTTTGGGGCAGTCAGTCTCCCCTCTTGGAGCTTTGTCAGATCTCTTGGTACAGTCTCTAGGGGAGGAATGTTAGCTTCCCTGTCCTCTGGAGGCTTTTGATTGGATTAAGTTCAACTGGGTTGGGCTGTATGTGCTCTGAGGTCAAATACCCCATGAAGGCTGGGCCGCCCAGGCTCTCTAGTTCTCTCCAGCTGCTTCTCCACAGTCCCCAAGGTTCCCCAGTGCCTTTGCCCACCTCCCTGAGCTCTGAGGAGTCCAGATGGGATTATGTTCAACTGGATTGGTCTGGATGTGCCCCGAGGCAATGGTGAGACTGGAGCCAAATGGAGGGACCCAGCCACGACCCTGGTCTCTCCCTGGCTTCCTCCCTGCTGTCCATGCTGGACGATCCAAGTCCGGCACCCTGCTGCTCACCAGGTAGACCCTCCAAACCAGCACCTTTGCCCCATCAGAGGTTCCCACTGCCACTGGGGGCTCAGCCCTCTGGGTTGGGGGAAAGGGGTCCTGGGACCTTCCTTCTGCCTTCCCCTTAGACCCGAGTATTCTCGGATTCTGGCTTTTGGGGGGCATACCTTTTGATTTGAGTCCAAAAGTAGGGTTCCCCGCCTCTGTCCTGTTGTTCAGTTTGAATTTTGGTGCCCTAGGAGAATTCCGTTTGTAATTGGTAAGGAAGGGTTTTCTGAGGTCTGAACTTTTGCTGCTTGCTAAGCCGCCATCTTGACTCCGCCCCCAGGACTTGAAAACATTTAACAAGTCTAGTAAATATTTATTAAAAATCTATTATTTATAGGAAATTGTCTTAAGTTCTGGGTGAAGACTCAATATTTTAGACATAGATGGTATACCCATAGAATTTTCTCTACTAACGTGTTTTGGCATATACAAACTTCTTTCTCTTCTTCCTTCTAATACTTTAACATTTCTCCAATATCATAAGATGACTATATTCTCACTGATGTAGATATGCTTTTAATGGTGCAGATCACAGCCCATCTACATCATCTTATCCTATCCAGTTTTGTGCCTGTCTTCCTGAAATCATCCAATATTTTAGGAGAAAGGAAGACTTGAGAAAAGCATTGAGCATAAGGTGAGTTTAAGTCTAAAGTAAGTCAGGCAAGCCAAGAGACTGAGACAGAGATGTGGAGGGACAGAATTCTCAACATGGAAGAAAACTTATGCAACAACAGAGAATAGGAGATGAAGTGTCCCATGTGAGGAACAAGGAAGAGGGTAAAGCCTCTAGACCATAGAGTATGTGAGGAAACCAAAGAATTAGAAGACCAAAAAAGTTAAAATATGAAAGATTGTGAAGGGTTTTAAAAATCAGAAGATAGATAGATAGATAGATAGATAGATAGATGATCAGGAGATGATTGGGAATCACTGGAGGTAACTGTATAAGGGATCATGACCAAGTCAAACTTGGAATATGGGAAAAATAACTTTGACACAAGAGTGGGACATTTTGTGGAGGGAAGATAGACTTCAGACAAGGAGACCAACCAAAAGGCTATTGCAATAATCTAGGCATGTCGTGATGAAGGCCTATACCAGGGAAGGTGAGCAAAGTGGAGATGTATGTGAAAATCATATAGATCAGATATATAATGAATTCTGTTTTGGACATATTTAGTTGAAGACACCTACTAAACATGGTCAGATCTGACTGACAGGAGTCTGAGCCAATGCATATGAGACAGAGATTGAGAAATGCAATAAGGCTTTATTGTGGGAAAGGAAGGGGGAAGAAGGGAGAGGGAGAAAAGGAGAGTAAGGGAGGAACCCTCAATGTACAGATAGTTAGGAGTCTCTGCCTGGTTGGAAAAGGGGACAATTTTTATAGGATAGTGGTCTGGGATGAGGGAACCTGTGTTGCCTCTAAGTTAGGGTACTTGTGTTCAGTAGATTGGATGGTCCTAAGGGGATTGGGAACCTTGATCTCCAAAGGTGGGAAGTTCTCAGGCCTGGTGGTCAGTGATGCAGAATATCATTTATATAGGCCTGACAGTAAAATTCTGATGTCCTGCCAGGTTTACTGGGGCTTTGTATCATGGTTTGAACAGCTGCTGGGGTGGGTAGAACTACTGATCTCAGAAAGGAAGGAGAGGTGGAAAGGTGGTTTTGGTCTATCAGGCATCCAGTTCAAGATGTCCAAGAAGCAGTAGGTAATGCTAAAATATACTCGTGTTGTTTAATTCAGCCACAGATGCTATTCATGAGGAGTGGAAGAATTGGAAATCATTAGGTGGATAAAAAATGAGGTTAGTCATTGTAAGACTATGGGAAATTTGGAATGATAAAAGATTATGATGAGATTAAAGAATTTGGGAGCTCACAAATATGTGGAATATTTCACATGGGGCAAGATCAAGAGTATGTCCATTTCTGGGTGAAGCTGAAGTGACTTAGAGAAGACCAAGAGATCTGATAAGATTGAAGAATTATAAAGTTTGGTAAAGTGAAATACAGCTTGATTCCAATTAGTGTAAACAATGAATTCCTTGAAGTGGTCACATGTATTTCTATTTGTACTACTCAGTTATAATTATGTAAAATATGATCAGTGGTTCAAACTCATACAGTGAGAATTTAATTTACAGTGACTATTTCAAGAGTAATATTGTAATACTAATTGGGACTTAGGTGAATTTGATGGAATATCAATATAGATATTGTAAATCTTGAAATTTCTCAGACTTGTGAATGTTAAAAAATTCCACATTGGGGAATTCTCAATTGGAACAATTCCCTACTGGGAACATTCCACATTTTGACAGTGAGAGCTCTACTTGGATTAGAAAGGGGAGGACCTCTACTCCACTCGTACTTAGGACTGCTTTAAGGGAGAGAACTCCTTGCTAAGCAATGAGGGTACTTGGGCCCATACTTATAGTGAGGCTTTAAAAGGTTCTTTAAGCCATGCCTATTTTTAGAATTAATACAATGGGGTGCTAAGTACCTATTAAAGGTCAGGCAACTTGTAAACTCGCCAGGAGCAAAGAGGTGAAAACTTATTCAGAAGTTTTTCTGGTTCAAACTTACTAAAGAGATTAGTCAATCCAGCAGTATTTTTTCTGATTCAAACTTACTAAAAGGATAAGTCCACCCAGCAGTAATGGGCTGTCCTTTAGAAAATGTCTACTGTAATTGGTAGATGGAAGAACTTAGGGGAGGTGACATAGGAGAAAACCCCCTATATAAGAAAAAGCAGAATCTCTTATGAGGATCGCTTGAGGAAAATCCTTTTGGAGAGAAAATCTCTTGAGAAGAAATCTCTTATGAGGAATCCTTTGGAGAATCTCTTGAGAGAGGCTCTGGAGAAGGGAAGCTCTTGGAGGACAATCTCTAAGGAGGTCTCGCTGGAGCTCCTCTGAGGGGACTCTGTCACTCTGGAGGCTCTTGAGAGAGGCCCTTTGAAACAGTCTCTGACTGGAAGGCTCTTTGAGGAGGACTCTGGCTGGAACTCTCTCTGAGGAGACTCTGTCACTAGAATCCTTGCTTAGACAGACCTTGTGGTGAGTGATAAAAGACTGACTGACTGATCTCTCTCTCTTAAGACTCAGGTCTAGGCCATGTTGGCTTAAGGCCCTTCATACTTATTTCCTTTTTCCTCTCTTTTCTTTAATTCCTCATTGTATTATCAATTAAATTCTCTATAAAACCCAGCTGACTTGGGTATATTCATAATTGGGAATATTTCCCTGGCGACCATCTTATATTTGATTTAAAACCAAGACACTGTAGTGAAACATGTTTTCTGCGGTCACAAATTTACTCACCCACTCTTATATCTACTACAATTTATATCTTCCACTATTTTACTCACTACAGTTTACAACCTCAACCATTTTAATTTATCACAGTTTATGACAGGACAACTATTTTAAATATAACAATATTAAAGAACAAGAGTTTAAGGGTTATAGTTGCAGAAGAGATAGGTTGTGAGCCAAGTACTGAACTCAGTGAGGAAGAATGTGCTGGAGGTGGTAGATGATAGCTACCACAATCTTGATTGGGTTATAAATTTGGTTTAAATGAACCTCAAAGCACTTATATGAAAGTAGTAATGGAAAGTTCTCAAAGTTGCAATGGGGAACAAGGATTATTAAAGCTCCCCCACATTAACCAATTAATTTGGAGAGGAAGTGAGAGTGAATGGCAACCAGTACTAGAAAGGATGACCAGGGAAGCAATGTTATTAGCAAGCATATAGGTCTCAGTGAGACCCAGAAATTGTTATGAATAAGAAAGGAAAATTTTAAACTTAAAACTCTCAGAAAAACACAACCACAGGTCATTAGGAATTCTACTTAAACATCCTGATTACCAGTTTCTCATAACAGCACCCCTCTAGAGGCTTTTGAATTGAATTGAACCATAATTCTATGCTAGAAATAACATTTAAATTAGGATGTCAATATTATTTCATAGTTTTGCTTAAGTGGTTTGGATACCTTGGGAGGACAAAGTGGATTATAGTTTCAGGAGTTTTAGTTTTAATATTGATGCAGAAAAAATCTATTGACAAAATACAACACATTCCTTTTAAAGACACTAGAAAGTAAAGGAATAGATGAACCTTTCCTAAAAATAATAAACAGAATATATTCAAAACCATCAGCAAGCATCATCTGCAATGGTGCTAAGTTAGAAACTTTCCCAATAAGATCAGGAGTGAAGCAAGGATGCCCATTATCATCTCTATTATTTAACATTGTACTAGAAACACTAGCAGTAGCAATTAGAGAAGAAAAAGAAATTGAAGGGATCAAAGTAAGCAATGAAGAGACTAAACCATCACTCTTTGCAGATGATATGGTGATCTACTTAAAGAATCCTAGAGAATCAACTAAAAAGCTAGTGGAAATAATTGACAACTGTAGCAATATTGCAGGGTATAAAATAAACCCACATAAATCATCAGCATTTCTCTATATATTTCCAACACAACTCAGCAGCAAAAGTCAGAAAGAGAAATTCAATTTAAAACCACACTAGACAATATGAAATACTTAGGAATCTGTCTGCCAAGACAAACACAGAAATTACATGAACACAACTACAAAACACTATCTATAGAATTAAAACTAAGTCTAAATAATTGGAAAAATATTAATTGATCATGGGTAGGATGAGCTAATATGATAAAATTGACAATCCTACCCAATTTAATATACTTATTCAGTGCCATGCCTATCAAACTACTAAAAACCTTTTTTATAGAATGGGAAAAATTATAACAAAATTCATTTGGAAGAACAAAAGATCAAGAATATCAAAGGAACTAATAAAAAATGTGAAGGATGGGAATCTAGCAGTACCAGATTTTAAATTGAACTATAAAGCTGTGATCATCAAAACAATAGGATACTGACTGAGACAGAAGGAAGGATCAATAAAATAGACTTGGGGTAAATGACCTCAGCAAGATAGCATATGATAAACCCAAGGATTCCAGCTTTTGGAACAAGAACCCACTATTTGACAAAAACTTCTGACAGAGTTGGAAAACAGTACGGGAGAGATTAGGTTTAGATCATCTCATACCCTACACCAAGATAAACTCCGAATGAGTGAATGAGTTGAATATAAAGAAGGAAACTAAAACTAAATTAGGTGAACATAGAACAATATACCTGTCATATCTGAAAGAGAAAACTACCTCCAAAAGGAGATAGTTTAATGGAAAGGACCTAGATGGATTGGAAATGGAGAAAAAACCCAACTAGGAACCTCTAAGGGCCAGTAAAGCACAACCTTTGCAATTATTTTTAAAAAGGGTTTATTTAGGGCAGGAAAATGATAAATAAGGTCCTAAATCTATACAACTCTAACTCCTCCTACCAATCTATGCTTCCCCTTACAGGATTGTTCTTCTGGTCTTCTCAAGCCCTTCTTATTCACTCTCTGATCTTATCTAGATCCAAAAAGCTATCTGACTACCTATATACTACAAATTGTCTTTAAAGGTCTAAGGATGCAGGACTCACAGATGTACTGAGTCCTCCTTACCCAAAACCTAAGGTTGGCTTCCTGGGTAAACCCAAAGTTCCAGGTGGCAAAACCCTTGAATTTACCTTAACCAAGTTGTTTCTGACAGGTTGATCTCTGACAGATTGATCTCTATACTCCAGGGAAAGGAAGGTATCCTCCAAAGCAGTTCTCCAACCCAGGAATTCCATAATCTTTCTGCAAGATTAGTCTTTTCTCAGGGAATGCCAAAGCAAAGATCCTCTTACCAGCTCAGAAGAAAACCAGATCAGGAGTGACTGTTAAAACCAATAAACTCCCAAGATCCTCCTCTCCTTTCAGAATCTTCTCCCAGGGTTTGTGTCTAAATTCTCCTCTTTTCCTCTTAAAGACAAGCCATGCATTTTTCTCTACCACTTTTCACTTATCCTTAAAGATCTATGGAAAAGGAAAGAATTTAAGACCTAGGAAGAGATAGAGAATATTACAAAATGTAAAATGAATAATTTTGATTACATTAAATTAAAATGAGTTTATACAAACAAAAATAATTCAACCAAAATTAGAAGGGAAGCAACTGGGAAAAAATATTTATAACAAACACCTCTGACAAAGGTCTAACTTCTCGAATTTATAAGGAGCTAAATCAATTGTACAAAAAATCCAAGTCATTCCCAAAATGGTAAATGGGCAAGAGACATAAATAGGTAGTTTTCAGATACAGAAATCAAAACTATCTATAAGCTCATGAAAAAAAGGGTTCTAAATTTCTCAATATTAGAGAAATCCAAATCAAAACAACTCTAAGGTACCACCTCATACCTAACAGATTGGTCAATATGACAGCAAAGGAAAGTAATACATGTTGGAGGGGTTGTGGCAAAATTGGAACACTAATGCATTGCTGACAAAATTATGAATTGATCCAAACTTCCCGGAAGGCAACTTGGAACTATTCCCAAATGGCTTTAAAGGGATTCCTGCCCTTTAATCCAGCCATACTATTGCTGGGTTTGTACCCCAATGAAATAGTAGGAGAAAATATGTGCAGAAAAACATTTACAGCCACCCTCTTTGTAGTAGCAAAACCTGGAAAATAAGGTGGTGTCCATTGATTAGGAAATGGCTAAACAAATTGTGGTATCTGATGGTGATGGAATACTATTGTGCTGAAAGGAATAATGAACTGAAGGAATTCCATGTGAACTGAAAAGATTTCTAGGAATTTATGTAGAACAAAAGGAGCAGAACCAGGAGAACATTGCACACAGAGACTGATACACTGTAGCACAATCTAATGTAATGGACTTCTCTACCAGCAGCAATGCAATGATCCAGGACAATTCTGGGGACTTATAAGAAAGAATGCTATTCACATTCAGAGAAAGAACTGTGGGAGTAGAGACCCAGAGGAAAAACATATGATTGATCACATGTTTCAATAGGTATATGATTGGGGATGTTGACTTTAAATGATCACTCTATTACAAATATTAATAATATGGTAATAGGTTTTGAAGAATGATAGATGTAAAACCCAGTGGAATTTCTCATTAGCTCCAGGAAGGAGGAGGGATGAGGAAAGGGAAAAAACATGAATCATATAACCGTAGAAACAATTCTAATTTATTTAATTGAATAATTAAAATTTTAAAAAAAGAAACACCATTTTATTAAAGAAAAATGATATTAAACAGGCATTAGTTTTGGTTTTGTTGTGGTACCCTGAAGACTTTACCATTTCACTTGAAGGGGAACCTTCCACTCTATGTTGTCTTCTCTTAGAATATAAATACCTGGAGGGCATGAACTGTGTTACGTTTATATATGTATTCCTAGTGATTGGTGCAATGCTCTGTACATAATAAGTGTTTAATAAATTCTTTATTCATTCATTCCATCAAGAAACAGAACAAAGAATCAGACTCTAATCTTCTAAACTCAGATCCAGCACTTTTTATATCATTTTTCTATTTTAAAGTTTTTTTCCCCAGATTATATCAGTACAATTTTCAATAATCATTTTCTGACTTTTTTTAACCTATGTTCTCTACCTCCCTCACTTATGCCCCTCCCCCTTCCCCAAGATGGCAGGTAATATGATACAGATTGTACATGTGTTATTATGCAATATATATTTATATGTTCATTATATTGTGAAAGAAGACATACATCACCTATACTAGGGGAAAATCCAAGAAGGAATGAAAATGAAGAATGGCATGCTTCCATTTGCATTCAGACTTCATCATTTCCTTTTATAGCCATGGATAGCCTTTTTCAACATGGGTCTCTTAAAGCTGTTCTAGATCCTTGCATTGCTGATAATAGTTAAATCAATTGCAAATGATAAACATACTTTATTACTGTTTCTGTGTACAACATTTTCCTGGTTCTGCTCACTTTACTTTGTGTCACTTCATATAATTCCAGGGGTTCTTTTTGATCATATTATTTGTCATTTCTTATGATTCAATAGCACTTCATTACAATTAACCTGAGATCATCACTTCTACCCTTATTTTTTTGACTTTGGCTAAACTAAGTAGATTCTGTTCCAGCCCTTTACCTTTACTCTGTCTGTGTGTGTATGTGTATAGTATGTGTGTGTGTGCACATGTGCTTTAAATGTGTCTTTTGTAGACAGCACATTGGAATTCTGGCTTTTAATTCACTCTGCTATCTTCTTTCATTTTATGGGTCAGTTCATCCTGTTCACATTCATAGTTCAATTACCATTTCTTTTCTTCTATCTTATTTTCAACCTCTTTTCCTTCTCTTCTTCTCCTTTCAGCCTTTCCTTGTTCAAAAATATTTTTGTTCCCAAACTTTTTCTACTTTTCTGCCTCCTAGTAAATTCAATAATTTCCATTTCCATGATTGCCTGTGATTGATGTGAACTCATTGAATGGAAATTGGGAAATAATAATTTACTTTAAAATTTTAAATCTGTGATTTTCTCAATATAAGTACTTTTTGCACTAAATACACAATAACCTTACAAGTTAGATTGTCTAAGAGGCAGAGGCTTAAAAAAAGTCACCCATGGCCAACATTCTAGTTATGTACCTTTCCAAATTTAATTGAGATGGTGCTCATTTCATCATCAGATGACTATTAGAAGTGTTTCCTTTTTAGTAAGATGAATCAACATTTTTCTTCTCCTGACCTAGCTATCCAGAATTCTTACTTACCACCAAACTATAATGAGGTTTTGGTGACAGAAGGAAAATTTCTGGAGAAGGTTATGGGAAGAATAATTAGAAACTAGTTAATATAAATCTATCCTGAATACTAGTATTAAAAATAGTAACAATAGCAGTAATAATGATAGCTATGCCCAGAGAATGGAAAGTATTTAGAACACCTAATTAACTTGAATACATATGAACAGAACAGATTTCAGAAAGTTGCCTACAAGATATTGGCTGGACTTCCTGAAATGTTTCTCATGGTATTTCAATGTTTTAGCAATCTGACAGCTGCTCCTGAAAATGAGATACTGTTTGTCAGCAAGCTTCAGTTAACTTGTATCAATAAATAGGTAATTTGTTCCATATAAAAGAAGTCATGTGGAGCAATCACTGATATTTGTATAAAGAATCATTGCTTTTTTTTCCAGGTAAAGCAGATTAATGATGGTTTCCTGGTAAATTAAGTTAACCAAAGGAGGAGGAGGAGGTTTAGACTAAAAACTGAGTGCAAAGCATAGCGGTCTCTCTAAAAACATGCATTCTAACACAAATACTATATTATCATACTTGCACTTCTGCTCAACCAAAAGAATGTGGTGCGCTATTGAAATTTTCCTTAGTGGAACCTTTTATGTTCATTCTAAGTGTAAGAGTGGGATAGATTGATTTACCCATATGATTTACCCAATTATTCTACCTCTCATCCCACATCATATAAACGATATGATGCCTAGGAGATAATAATGCCTTGGTACCTTAACTGTATGGAAACCATCAATTAATCTCAACTATAGGCTTAAATTTCAATGAATCAATCGTAGTATTGAGGCTAAGTTCAAAAGTAGTTGGAAATGGGTGACGTCACATAGGAAGAAATTTCAGATAGACTGAAAAAACTTAATTACCCCATACATGTGGCCTATAAAGTATTAAATGAGTTGATAAAAAGAATCATTCAAGTCATTGGAGTAACTATGGCATTGCAGTAAAATCCCTGAAGACAAATTGCTGGGGAGGAAGTCCTCAGCTCCTACCTTGGTCTTTTTTTTCTTTCTCCTTTCCACCTCAATTTGAGTAGAGGAGGACTTTATAAACAAACTTTAAAGTGCCTGGAGGATGTTGAATTTATCGTCTTCCTTTTGGTGACATAATAGCACCTCTAGATCTGCTAAAGGAAATATCTGAACTAGATCCCAAAAGTAGACTGACCATTGATTCACAACTCCTTCATGAATTAAGCAAAGACTGTATGCTATGTTTAAAATTATTTTCTTGAACACCACCTACTCTCCTCTACTCCCTATGAAGAAAAGAAAGGAACTCCCAGCATATAAGAGCTGTTAGTTATCCATTTGCTACATGGACTTTCTAAGAATAAATGCTTTTCTACCTGAACTGTATTTACTTGGGGGGAAGGAGTATGTCAATTTTGGGGAGAGGGAGGATTTTTTTATATCAACAGTTCTCATTGTATCATCCATGCCTAAAAGCTATCTAAGGTTGACTGATAACTCTGATAACTGTGGAAAGAAACACATTACTGGAGGATATAGTCAATGGCATTAATTAGAGAATTACCTCCAAGTTCTCAAACTTCCCCCTTAGAATACATGTAGCCTTTCTCCTGCCAGTTCTGGACCAGTAAATAAAACTCATATTTTTATGGCATTTTCAGGATAATAGTATGGTACTTTGGGGGGATACAAAGGATTTTTCTCTAGAAAATACCAGCCATATCCTTTTTGAGTAGTATATTTAATAATAATAAACATTTATATAATGCCTTTAGGTTTGCAAAGCACTTTGCAAAGATCTCATTTTATCCTAAGTTAATGAGTTGTGGGAGGTAGTTACTATTTTATCTCCATTTTATAGATGAGAAAAATCAAGCAAATATGTGATTTGTTCACCCAATAGTGTACCTAATGTGCTAGAGAAGGGGATTGGTGAGATATAATTGGGGAGCTTAAAAGAAGTCACACTAGAAAGTAGTTGAATGAAAGAAGCTGAATCTTGAGCGCCACCCCCATTTCCTGTTCTTCCTTCACCAAGCAACCTAATGGAGGTTCTCCTCACAGATGGTAAGTCAGATTCCTCTCTCTAATAACAATAATCCTTCAAACTAATTTCTTTAAAGGATCTTTTATTCTTTTGGGGAGAAGGGAATAAGGATGAGATTGAGAAAGAGGGAAAGGGTCTCCATATTTTCTAAATTTGTAATATTGGTTGAAGGCTTTGAAATAAGTCTCTTCAAAGAAAGAAAAGGAAATATCTTCCTCAGAGGGAAGATAGCAATAGCTCTGCCAGGGTCTGTTCTGGGCAAGACTAACTATTTCTTCAGCTCACAATAGAAGTAGAAAGGTAAAGGCCAGAGAGGAGATGAAGTGGTCTGTCTTCAAACTTCAGGCAGAAGTGAAGACCAGTCAGCTGGGGGATCCAACTGTCCCTTCTTGAAACTTCCATGGAATTCTCTTTCTCTCACCTCCCCTGATGATCTGGTTTCCATGTGTCTTTGCTCTCTTTGCTTTGAATGCCATTTCTTCTGTCTGTGCCCAAATTTCTTCAATCACACTATGTAAGATAAGAATTAATGTCTTCCTAATTTTAGTACTCTATCTGCTTTGCCTCCACCTAGTTGCTTCAAGTTTACATAATCTTAATGCATACTCCATGATTCCAATGGATCTGAGATCTAATAAATGTACTCCTTCCAATGGGGCAGCTCAGAACCAATTCATACCTGCCCATCCTATGTGACTATTGCACAAACTAGTTTGGCATCTAGATGAGTCAGTGTGGTAAGCAATCTAATGTTTTAGAGGACTTGTTTGCACTCAACTGACACCAAAAGAAAACAAATGGAGAGTATGGGCTAGGTCAAGTGGTTATTCTTTATTCTGTTCATGTAACTAGCTCATTTTCTTTTTTAGATTATATATTTCTTTGATAAAATCCATTTTGCTTTTTAATTCTTTATTTGTAACATATTACACTCTGTTTACCCCAGCATACACCTCGTCATTGTCTTTTGAATAATACTCACCTTCAGTTCTTCAAAGAATATAGTATTTATGCCTTTCAGAAATAAAAACCTAAAAAGGAATATTGGCATTTGGAAAATGGGCCTTTTCCAGAAGAAGCTTGGGGTGATACAAAAAAAGTATATTTTCCAAAAGGCAAATCAGCTTGTTATTTTTCAATTTTGGTTCCAACTCATTGTCCATGTTTCATATCTGTCAAAGTTTATAGATTTAGAGATAAATAGAGAGAGATGTATAGATAGAGATATAGAAGTAGACATAGATATAAATTTAGATGTAAATGTTAGTGTAGGTGTAGATATGTACATCAATATACAGGACATACATATATGAGAGAGAGAGAGAGATAATTGTATGGGTATGTGCAACTATAGACAAATTTTGTAGGATATACATACAGTTTTATGTTTCTAGTTATAGTCTGGGCTATAGCTATTCTTAATCAGTCCATGAAAACTCCTTATTAAAACACAGTAAAATAATAATACATATATGGCCTAGATCAAATTGCTTACCATCTCTGAATAGGGGGAGGGAAGGAAGGAGGGGAGATCATTTGGATGTTATAATTTTGGGAAATGTATGCTAAAATTATTACTACATGTACTTGGAAAAATAAAATATCTTTGAATTATAAAATAAAAATTTTAAATAGAGGATGACAAAGAGGAATGAAGAACATTTTCATTATTTTTCATTTTTCTCTCTTTTCTTTTTCTTTCCATACAATTGTCAACAATCACCCCAAAGAGATAAGGAAAAAGACTTGTACAAAAATATTTATAGCCTCACTTTTTGTGGTAGCAAAAAATTGGAAAATGAGCGGGTGTCCATTGAGTGGGGAATGGATCAATAAATTGTGGTTTATGTTGGTGATGGAATATTGTTGTGCCAAGGGAAAAAAATTAAAAACTGGAGGAATTCCATGTGAACTGGAATGTCCTCCAGGAATTGATGCAGAGCCAAAGGAGTAGAACTAGGACAACATTGTACACAGTGAGGGATATATTGTGGCACAACCAAATGTAACAGATTTTTCTACTAGCAGCAATGCAATGACCCAGAACAATCCAGAGGAACTTAGGAGAAGGAACCCTGTCCACATCCAGAGAAAGAACTGTGGAAAAAGGAAATGCATTAGAAAAATATGTAGTGCGATAGGGATATGATTGAGATTTTGATCTTAAAGCATCACTCTACTGAAGATATGAATAACACAAAAAAGTTTTGAATGATGGTACATGTATAACCCAGTATAACTGCTTGTCATATTTTGGAGGGGGGAGGGAAAAAATGGGCGTAGGGGGATCATGAATCATGTAACTATTGAAAAATGTTTTAAATTTTTAAAAGGGGGAAAAACCATTGTCAACAATCATTCTCTGACATTTTTTGATTCATATTTTTTCCTTCCTTTCCATTCCTCCTCCTTCCCCAAGATGGCAAATAAAATGATATAGGTCATATACATATTACCATATAATACATATTTCCACGTTCATCATGTTGTGAAAGAAGATATATTGCTTACACTAAAAAAAATTCATGGAGGAAATAAAGTGAAAATGGCATAATTCAATCTGCATTTAGACTTTGTCAGTTACTTCTATGGTGGTAGATAGTCTTTTTCATCATGGTTCTCTTAGAGTTGTCATAGACCCTTGCATTTCTAATAAAGTCATTCACAGTTGATCCCTTCATATGCTGTAGCTGTGTACAACATTCTCTTGGTTTTGCACAAATATTTTTTAAAGCCAAAATGTAATGATATCCTAATTGGGAAGAAATATAAGATCACAAATTTATTGCTGATAGAGATGACAGAATCCTGGATTTAAAGGTAAAAGCACCCTTGAGAATTATTTATTCCAACACCTTCATTTTACAGATGATGAAATTATGAGTAAAAAACGCTAAATTATTTTCTCAGTCATGCAAGTAGCTTCAGCTGTTTGGAAACCTAAACCTTGGTCTTTTGAACCAGAGTTCTGTATTCTTTCAGTACATTACTATGACTTTCCCCCAAGAAATGAATAGCAAACACTACTTAAGGCAAGCCTTAAGCACAATTATGAAGCAAATGATTTATCTTTGAACCTATACTTATATCCTCTGCACCTTTCAGGTACCTTCTGAACTCTTTCTTCTTTGTCTAAATGCACTTTTGGGAAGAAAGTCATTTATATCTTGGTCTCAATTCATTACTGTTCTCAGAGCTATTTGCCTTTTGAACTTTATGTCTACTTTTTTATGTGAAAGGCTTTTTCCTCTGATAAAAGAATATTGGTCAACAACCCAAAAGCATTGGCATGGGAAGAAGGTAAAAGGGTGACACTGGAATTAAGGGCACCTACCATGCCCTCAGAAATCAAATTATTCAAAATCAGAAAGTCAATCAAAATAAATAATTACCCACTATCTACTTCATATTATGCACTATTTATGAAGGTGAAGATACAAAAACAAAGAGAAACAGTCCCTTCCCTTAAGATGAATATATCTAATGGGGGAAACAAATGTATATATATATATATGAATATCTAAAACCTATGAATACAGGACACAAAAAATATATAAAGGAGCTACAAAAAGAAGTCATTTTAATAACTACAGTGATCCCAAAAAGCTTCATTCAGGAGAACGAATTTTAGCTAGTTCTGAATGAATCAAGTTAATCTAATTGCTGATAGTAAGAAAGCAGAGCATTCCAGACAAGAGGAAATAGGGAAAAAGGTGAGGCAAAGATAGCAAATTAGAAGCAACAATCTAGTAAAATTATCCCCACCTTTTCCTTCAATTTTAAAATAATGTGTTAAATTGAATTCCAGGGAAGAATAGCATGCAAAAAAGTCAGGGTAAGACATTTTTTTCAAGCCAGTCTAACTTAGGAGTTTGGAAAGAGAAGGCTATAAACCAGGGATAGGAAGCAACCAAGGCTATAAATGGTGGCAGCACCAGTAGTCAGCCTTCAAGATATTTGTGATAGCAACAGAAGCAGCTTCAGGATATCTCAAGACAGAAGTGGGAAGGTAATTGAAAACTGGGCAAAAGGAAAATAATAAGAACCTTGAGCTGGCACTGGGCAGAGGATTGGGAACTATTTGTCAACTCAATTACCCATACACAGACTGGTTTTAGTTCCAAGACATAGAGAAGCACTTGGGAACACTAAGGGAACAGGGAATCTGATCACAATTCCATGGCATAGAGGAGTGCTAACACAAGTTACAGGGAAGCAGGGGACCTTTCTAGGGAAAGAACGCAGTGCACACCAAGAAATCAGGGAACACATCTTTCTCAGGATCATATTACCTTGGAGGCATGAAAAAAGTTACAGAACTCCATATCTAGCTCTGAAAGAAGGAGGGGGAAAAACACGATGTAAGGAAAAGCATATCCCCAAACTAAAGTGAGCAGAGTACAAATGTTACATGTTTAAAGTCAAGAAACAGGTTGAGAAAATGAGCAAATAGCGTAAAAAGGCTAACCATAATTTTAAAAAAAAAAAACTACTATGGTGAAAGTGGAGATCAAGTCTGAGGAGAAGGCAGCTGGCTTGCTCAGTATATAGAGAGCCTGGTCCAGAGATGGGAGGTCCTGGATTCAAATGTGATCTCAGGCACTTCCTAGTTGTATGATCCTGGGCAAGTCACTTAACCCCCATTGCCTCATCCTTATCATTTTTCTGACTTGGAACCAATACATAGTATTAATTCTAATATGGAAGGTAAGGTTTGGGGTTTCTTTTTTTAAAAAACAACCTAAAGTTGTGAACTGACCCATCAATTCTGGAGGGCAATTTATAGTCCAAAAGGACTATAAAACAATGCATACCCTTTGATTCAAAAATATCGCTACAAGGTTTGTATCCCAAAGAGATTTTTAAAATAGGAAAGGACATGGTGGTAGAAAAATATTTATAGTAGCTCTTTTTGTAGTGGCAAAGAATTGGAAACTAAAGTGGTATCCATCATTTGGGGAACGGCTGAACAAATTGTGGTATATGATGGTGGAGGAATACTATTGTGGCATGAGGAATGATAAACAAGATGATTTCAGAAAGAGCTGGAAAAACCTACATAAACTGATGCAGAGTGAAGTAAGCAGAACCAGAAAAATATTGTAAACATAAATGTAAAAAGATGTAAACATGGAAGATAGCAAGATGGATAGATGAATGTACAGATGGATAGATAGATAGATAGATAGACAGAAAGATAGATAGATAGATAGATAGATAGATAGATAGATAGATAGATAGATAGATAGATAGATAGATCTCCTCAGAACCCTTTCATTATCAGGGGCTCATAGAAGGAGGCAAACTAAATAAAAGATCTGTGAGTGATTCTATTTTATCCTGATGATCTTAAAAGAAAAATGGAAAGAAGAAAGAGGTATGTGTCTATAATACAATGGAGGGAGAATGGGAAAAGAAAATTGGAAGAAATTATCTCACATAACTGAATGTATGTATATATAGACATCTATACAAATAATAGAAAAGAGGTGGTAGGAGTGGCTAACCTTTGAACTTCACTTTCATCTAAAATGATCAAAGAAAGGAAGGACACACAAACCCACGGATACAACATTACATTTCACTCAACAGGAAAAGTGGAAAGAAAACAGAGAAAGGGGTAGGAGAATAAGAGGGAAGATAGAGTTTGGGAGAATTTCATCTAAAACATACTCTAAAGATATTCAAAAATATTTCTAGCTCTTTTTTTTAATGGCAAAGAATTGGAAACAGAAGAGATGCCTGTGAATTAGGGAATGGCTGAACAAGTTAGGTATATGAATGCCATGCTATAAGAAGTAATGATAGAGAAGGTCTGAAAGAAATTCAGGAAGCCTTTTAAGAACTAATGCAGAGTAAAATGAGTGGAAACAGCAGAACAACTTGTACAATAACAAAAAATCATAAAAGAGAACTTTTAAAAATTTAGGAACTGAAATCAATGTAATGATCAAACATAATTCTGAAGAAATCATGATGAAACATGTTTCCCACCTTTTTTTAGAGAGATGAAGGATTTGGAGTATGGAATGAGACCTTTTTTTTAGATATGCCCTATGTAGAAATTGGTATTGCTTGCTACAGATTTTGAAATAAATATTTTCCTTTCTGGGGGGGGGGAGTAGAAGGAGAGGGAAATAAAGTTAATTTTTGCTGGTTTAAAAAAAACTTTTTTGTTAAAAGAGATGAGAGAGAAAAGCAAAATTGTCATTGACTATAGATGGAGAAGGAATGGTCAAACAAGAAAAGTAAACCAGGAGAGAGGTGTAATGGCATCCTAGAGAAAAGAGAGTGGCAAGGAAAAGAGGGTGATTGGTGGAATCAAGAAGGATGAGGACTGAGAAAAGATTATTAGATTTGGCAATTAAGAGATGACTGCTAACTTTGGAGAAAGCAACTTTAGTTGAATAATGATGTTGGAAACCAGACTTAGAGAATTAAGAATAAGAGGAAAAGAAACAGAGATTATATACTTTCTTCTCAATGAGTTTAGCTGACAAAACAAGGAGAAATGGGACAATAGCTAATAGGGACCAATGGATCATGTGATGGTTTTTTGAAGGTGGGAAGATGGAAGTGTTTTTATAACAGTAGAGAAGTAACCAGTAGAAAGGGAAAGACTGAATATGAAAAATGAGAAAGTGTTGATGATAAAAGGAACAATTTGTTGGAAAAGATGAGATTGAATGGGATAATGTGTATATAGAGATGTTTGCTTTGGCAAGAAGTTTCACCCCTTCATATGAGAAAGGGATGAAATAATGTGGTATTTACTTATTTGTCACTTCACAATCCAGTCAATTTCAGTGTCATGTCTAGAAAACATATTGTTCTTATATTTTAATGAAAATTATATAATTCAGGTGCATGAATATGATTTCAGAATAAAAATAGGAGTATAAGCACTAATTTTAAGATGTGTACAATATGAACACATTGAATGTTTTACATAAAATCCCTTTTGTTGAGAAATATGAATTAGGATATAGAAACAGATTTTCAAGTTGATATAAAAGTAATCAACTATGTTAAAAGTCCGTTAAGATAAAGACACTGCAAAATTATATGATAAATAGAGGCAGAGCATAAAGCATTTCCATTTTGTTACAAAAATCCTGGCTTTCTAATGCTAAAATGTTTCCAGGGTTATTTGATCTAAAAGAAAATATTGCCATTTTCTCAGTTATTATAATCAAGATGAACTAAATTAATTTTATATAAAAAATTTCTTCCTAAAGCTTACATACTTGGTGGGAGGTTTTAATTGAGTGCACTAAATAAATCAATCTAATGTCCTCAGATTCATAGTCTGCTTGGATCCCAAAAAAAATAAAGTTACTATATTGGTGAAAAAATTTAGAGCTACTAATAAAACACTTACAAAATAGCATTTGCCTACCAATTTGCAGGAATTCCTACAAATGAAAGAGAATAAAATAAAAAGCTGCTTACTAATCATTTGACCAATTTATAGAAACATTTTTCATTTTACTTTCAAAACCTGCTATTTTACATATAAATGGATAAGAAACTCATTTTCCAAGGACAAATATGATATATTTGACCTTATTCCTTCTGAACCAGAGTGGCTAATAGACTTGTCTTGTGTAATATATTGAAGCAAGTTTTTGAACTGAAAATCATGTTTTGACTATAGGTGAATAAAGAGTCCTCTGCTTTATAAAATAAAGTGATACAAATGGTATTATACATCATAAAATCTTGTTTATATGAAATGGTGTTTCTGTCATAATTATTATGAAGATTAAAATATCAATTCTGATTAGTTGTTGAACAGAATTGTGAGTAGCAATATAGTCAATGACACCACATTTTAAGAAATCCTGTGCTGCAAAAAAGCCCACGAATTATATTCATAATATAAACATTGTTAATGTTTAATATAATGAAGATTTAAATTATGAAGATTTTCCAAGAAATATCTGGGTGTCATTTGATGATCCATTAAAAGCTAGTGTATGCTTATAAAATTTAAGTAATAAGGTCTTCATTTTTTCCATCAAGTACAAACCAAGAAGTTTCATGTAGATTATTTTATGGAAAGTTGGAGTGCATCATGGTAATTGTTTAAAGGGAAGTATCACTACAGAAAATTTAGAAACCACTGCCTTTAATCTTTTTTATTTTAATTTTTAATCCCTAACTTCCATCTTAAAATCAATACTGGGAATTGGTTCTAAGTGGTAAGGGTTAGGCAATGGGAGTTAAGTGACTTACCCAGAGTCATACATTTAGGAAGTGTCTGAGGCCAGATTTGAACCCAGGACCTGCCATCTCTGGGTCTGACTCTCAATCTACTGAGCCACCCAACTGTCCCCTGCCTTTAATCTTTTTAGATTAGTGCCGTTCATTCTCAAAAAGCCTATAAATCCCCTGATCAGAATGATACTTTTAAAATACATTAAAAAAAATAAAACAATTATATTGAAATAAAGATATAACTTTTTTGCAAAATTTTATGAGCCTATCCTCAGAATCTTTGAGAAATGCTTCAGATTAAGATTTCTATGGTTATCGTATCAACTCCCATGGGTTCAATTGTCATTTCTATTCATATTATTTTCAAATGTACTTATTCAGTCATACTTTCTCTCATAAACTATTCTCTCATTATCAACTGATTCTTGAACATCTTGAATTAGTTATTTTGAAGACATCTTAAACTTTTCAAGCCCAAAATAGAACTCAACTTTCCCATCATATTCACCTCCCATCTCAACTTCCCTGCTCCTGTCAAGGAAACCAGCATCTTCCCAATCACCCAGACTCCCAATCTCAATGTCAGCTCTCAATCACCTGGCATATCTAACCCATTGTCAATTCTTGTCATTTCTACCTTCATGGTATCTATTGTACTGGTTTATTTCTAACTTTTAACATAGTCACTATCCTGATGCAGTCTTTTATCTTTTCAAAGCTACTGCTATAGCCTTTGGAATGGTCTTGTAAGGTTGATATTAGAAAATAAGTATTGTTTTATTAGTTTAGGGATAAGAAGTAAAGTGGTTAGCTTGAGAAAAGAACTGGAGTTTGAAGTAATGCTGAGACAGCATGTTAATTTCATATATGACAGTTATAACCATTTTTCTATGTCAGTTACTCTCTCTGGCAGTTGGGAATTGGTCTCTGGCAGTTGGCAGAGACACACAGAGACTCTCTCTTAGGGCTGTAGGTAACATCTTTGCCTCTCTCTCTCTGACTGAGGGAAAGACCTGAAGGAGCTCAGTGTTTTCCTTTCCCAACTTGGGAAAAACTATTGAATTTCTATTGTGTTTTTTATAGATTGTTTAACTCTGATAAGACCAAAGAAAAACCTGGTCTTTGTTTTGGACTCTTAGTCTGTTCAGGCTCAGCGTCCTAACTGAATTCTTGTTGAGACTCAACCAGCTAGCCTTTGTTATTTTATAACTGTAAGGCAAAGTTAAGATTTATAAGGATAATAGTGGTAGTTTTTATTTAGATAGTATAAATTTGGGTTAGTCAGATCAAGGAGGATTAGTGTAGCCTGTGAAACACAGGAAAAGTGGTTCCTTCCAGAACCTGAGAGTTCATTTGGGTGGATTTAAAATCCCTTAGAATTAGAAACCCTTTATTTATCCTTATATATTTCAATAAATATTTTATGTTTATAATAAGAGTCTCTTTGGTGTCCTTGCACCTGGCCCTGAAGGGCAGTTCACATTTTAGTTTCACTTCATGACTGAGGATACTTTTGATTGCCTCTATCAAAAGTATCCAAACAGTTTGAACCTGATTGGTGAGTTAAATAGTTTTGAACAGTTTTGAACCTGTATTGAAACATTTTCCATCTAAATATTTTATTTTTTGAACTCACCAATTAATTTTTACAGTCTCCTTATTTCAAATCTCTCCTTCCTCCAATCCCTCCACCCCTGTGCTGCCAATATGAGCTTTGTAAACCTCAAATTTGACCATATTGTTCAAATAAAGTTCAGTGACTTCCTAATTTTGACTTTTAGAGGCTTTTACAATCTATTTCTTTCTTTCAAATCTTTTTACACTTTATCCCACTCTCCCAATTTTAGAATACACTGATACAAGTAATGTTGCTGTTTCTTGAACAAAATATTCCATTTCCAATTCAATGTCTTTTTACTAACTACCTCCCACCATGCCCCCTTCTCACTTCCACAGTTACCCTGTCTTCTGCAAGACTCAGATCAAATCCTACCTTCTACAAAAGGTCTTTCCTTGTCCTACCCACTTCAAGTGCCTTCTTTACAAGTGCCTTGTATAAATCTTGAATTTATTTTTTGTATATTCTCCCCACTCCCATCCATAATCTTAAGGTCAAGAAACTTGTATTTATATTTCTTTATAACCCTGTACTTAACATAGTCCCTGGAATATAGTAAGAACTTAATAAATGCTTTTTAACTGGCCCTCAATTGACTACATGCAGGGGCCACTTAATTAGTCCCAACTATTGTGTTTCCTCAGCCTATATTTCAGTTTTCCTGAGGCTCCTCGTCCTCTAATTACAACCTCTAATGGCCCTGGAAATATAGTCATGAGAATAATGACCTTTCTTAAACTTGGAAATTAGGAGATGTCATAGTACTGGAATGACAAGGAACCAAGATCCCTAGGAAGCACTCCATGTGCCTTAGAGATCCATTATCATAGGCCATAGAGGAAATCACCTCTAGATTGCTACACCAAACTCAAGAATACACAAAAATACTTCAATCACCCTAAAGTCTTAAGGAGATCTTGAGCTGTATAAGCCAACAAATCAGAATGAAAACAAGGCAGAGTGAATAATGAAGGTAACAATTCCTAGAGCCTACAAGCTAGTACTAGAAGTCCCTATACCCATGCTTAGGCATAGCTGCCAGAGACCAACCATGAGTCATTCAGGGCTGTCTAGCTAGTACTCCTTTGCCCAATCTTCCTCATACCCATGCTTGGCTGCTTAAATCTGGCTTATTAGAGAGCATCACAGAATGTTCTTTATTAGTCAAGCATAGCTCTCTTGGAAACAGAGCTTGATGAAGGCAACATCTAAAACTGAAACTAGCACTAACCTAAAAGAGAAGACTGCCTCAGGATATTACTAGGAGGACTACCAGGGCTCCAAGGGCACTAATAAAGTTATAAGTA
Organism: Monodelphis domestica; assembly: GCF_027887165.1. Lineage (NCBI taxonomy): Eukaryota > Metazoa > Chordata > Mammalia > Didelphimorphia > Didelphidae > Monodelphis > Monodelphis domestica. Next base: position 254,708,168 of record NC_077233.1, read on the forward strand.
AAAGCACTAGGAAAATTTGAATCTAAAGAGATGCTAAAACATGTAGTAAGAAGCAAACCAGGGAATAACCCCTGATCCCAGGACCAGAGGGAAGTCTACAACTAGGAGAGTACATGAAACCTGATAACAAGAGGAAACCCTCAAATATAGTCATAGAGGCCCTTTATAGACAGTTCTATTCTGGCTCCCTATAGTCAGGATGCAATATGCCTAACCAAACTCTTCAGTTTTGGAATTTGATCCAAGCCCACCCTCAGGACCCCCATGAATAAACCTACCATGTAGAAGCGCCTTGGTTAAGAGAGACATTCAAGGGATAAACCCAAAAGAAGGTAGCAACCATACAAAAAAGTCTCATGGAAAAGCAAATGACTTGGCTACAGAGACTCAGAATTATCTAGAAGATATATATTATAAATATATTTTAAAGAAGAAATTCAGAAAACATTGGACACAATAAATACTAATACCACAAAAATTAAAATTGATTTTAACAGCTGGTTACCAGTGTTATTTAACTTCCTAAATCTACTGTTTTTGTATAGTAAGAGCATGAATTTTTTAGAACAAAGATCAAACAGGTACCAAATTTGAAAACTTTCATCAAAATGAGAAGTCATATGTAATTATGGCACCTCTTACCTCATCTGTTTAAACAAACCTTTTTAGCTAAGAGACACAAAATGGTCAAAAATCTCAGAATCAAAGGTAACATACTTTCCTAAGAAAACCTAACTAAGGTAAGTCATTCACAATGACAAGATAAAAAGAGGTAAAAAAATGGTAAATTTTGAACTGATTTTGAACAGATGGTAAATATTGAACTGTCTGAATTCAAAATAGAAATGACTAAGAAGAGTCATACTAGTATATAACTTTTTAAAATCTTGTAGAAGATAAAGCTGGAAGGTGATGAGAAGTATCACCTTGGAAAACAGTAAGAAATGGTTTAAAACTAACTTACTGAAAGCTTAGTGAAAGATTCATGGATTAATTATAGTATGAAACTGTAAAATAAACAATGAATTAAAATGGAAAACATCTTGTAAATATTATTATGTCAAACTCATTCGTCTATTGATAATAAAAATAGAGCCTCCACATTTCTAATCTAACATCACATTCTTAATAAGCTATGCAAGGAAGGGGTAACAATCTCAAAGAAAACAAAGTCAACAAGAGTTGTTCTAGATCATTTATACACAAAGGACATGGTGGGATTGATTTGCAAGATGTTTGAAGAGATGAGAATACCAATTATTTGAAGAAAATAATCCCAAACAGTATTGATTCTCAGAAAACACACTTGAGAAGATAATAAACAGCAATCCATAAAATTGTTTTCTTATATTCATAAAATTTGCAAGAATGTTATGAAAATAATTTTCAAGAACATTAAAGGAATCCTTGATGAAGATGTGAAGGTCTTCACAAATGACTTGTACAATAGGCTACATCTTTGCAATCAAACAATTAAATGAATGTTTCAGAAAAAATAAGCTACCAAGTATTGTGCTTAATTCTTATTTGTTGTTGTTTGTTTCAGTAGATCAAAAGCTTTTTTTAATACTTTTGTATTAGGGGACCTTCTGAAAGTTTGGTGAAGTCTGTGAACCCTTTTTTAGAAAAATGTTTTTAAAAGAGTAAAAGAAAATAGACTTATAAAAGAAAATAATTAGTTTTAAATATATTATCAAAATGTATTTTTAAAAATCATAGTCATAGGGGCCAGGTTAAGAACCCCTGAAGCAGAGCCAAATGCTCCCTAACAAGTATTTTTTAGCAAGACATTTCCTATACATATTTTAAGAAACTACAAGTTTCCTTGAAAAATGTAACCACAAAGATAATATTATTTGGTAACTCACTTTAGTATCTGCAGTATAAATCAAAGAAAAAAGTGTTCATCATTGTCATAGGGGGAAAATCAGCAAAAAGTCCAAATTACAGCAGTCTTCCTTAGAGATGGGGATAGTATCTAGATACTGTTGTTCGCAATCAATAGTGATGTCTTTTGATTCATGCATAAATTGGATTTAAGTGAGGCAGTTTCACAAAATTGTGAGTCTCATTCTCTCTCTGTCAGAATCATCAAAGTCCAGTGGTAAGAAAATAATCAAGACAACAGGTCTTCAGGATGCAGTGGATGGCCTTAACTTCTTCAGTTTCTAACCAAGCACTAAGCACTCCATAGTGCCTGTTTTGCCTCCTTCATGGTCATTGGAACAAATTGTTCTCATTCACCTGTTCCTCTTGAGGAAGACTTTATATCCCCTAACTCACTAAAGGATTTGAGGACCCTATAAATACATGTATATATGCATACATGATAGAATGTGAAAAGGAAACAGAGACATCCCATAAAAGTACTCCAGGAAAATTTCAAAAAGAAATCACTTTTGGCTGAGGAACTTAAGAAAAACTTCATGGATGATGAAATAACACTTCATTTTGTCTTTAAAGTAAGAAAATTTTTTCAACAGTGATTAAGCATGGAAGTGCTTTCCACTAAATAGCAGAAGAAACAAATAGGATGTCATCAGAGAATGGCTAGCAATCCACAATAGAGCTCATGAAGGAATGTGAAATAAAGATAAAAAGGTAAATTGAAGCCAGATTGCAAAGTGCCTTAAATGGTAGTAATAAAAGACTTAGCTTAAAGATTGGGAATTTACTGAAAATTTTTGAGTAGTGTTATATGTGGGTTAAAAGAAAGAATTCAAACTAGCTACATATATATATATATATAAATTAATAATAATAATAAATAATAAAAATTATAGATATTGAATTAAAAGGTTTAATTAGTTAAAGGGAGAAGGGAAAAGGATCAGGGAATAACTTACTTCTAACCCAAAATAGATATTCAAAACCCTAAAACGTTCTGTAAGTATTCTAAATTAACTAATTTGAGTATTAAAGTTAGGGAGGGATTTGTATGGGCAAGGACAAAAGGGTCCAAAGAATCTCATAACATAAGAGTCCTTTTTGATTCAAACAGCAGTCCAGAAAGATATCACCAACAACAGCTGAAATCCCCTTCTCTGTCGCAGCAGCAGTAGGAACAGGCAGAAATGTCAAGAAAGCCAAAGAAGAGGGATCCACTGGCTCTCTGGGTCCAGCCCATAAATACCAGACAGATACTCCTCTCTGGGGTCTCCTGACCGCTAGCGAAAAGCTGTCTCTCCCTCCCCAGGGTCCACCAGCAGTGTCCAGCAGCTTCATGTGTGCTTAGACCCCCAACTGTCTTAAGAGTTCTGTGTGGAATGTTGGTCTCCAGGATCTCTTGCTGTCAGCTTGCAAAATCCCTTACTACCGCAGGAAACTAATATGATCAGACCTATGCATTAGGAAGATCATTTTGGAAATGATATGAAGAGTTTGTTGAAAATTGAAGAAACAGTAAGCAGGGAAAGTAATTTAGAAATTATTGCAAGAATCCCAGTTGAAAATGAAGATAACATGTATTAGGGTGGTAGTAATGTAAATACATATAAGAGCAAAAGTCTTCTTTTAAGTGTTTAACAACTAGCTCTTTGGAAAAACAAATGTATTCATATGAAGAAGAAAAAGTAAAGGAAAAAGAAAGGGAATAATACTGTTTATTGTGTTCCAGGAACTGAATTAAATGATCTACAAGTTTTATCTCATTTAATACATGATAATATGAGATACTTTTTAGATTAACCTGCATTATTGACATTTTCTCCATTGATTTAAGTCCGGATCAATAAAAATAAATAAATAAAAACCCTGATTTGTAGTTTGCTGACTTCCAAGGTATAAATAATGCTCATACTGAAAATTTAACAATCACCTCCTGTGAGCTGGTTAGAGCTGGTTCACCATACCACTGAATGAATGGATAAAGGCAGGGACATTGTGGAGTACAACTGATAGGACTTAATCAATTATCTTTAGTGTAATAGTCAAAGGAATTGTAGAGTATTGAAGAGGTACAGGAGATAAGGAAGGTTTTGTAACAGGGAATGGAGGTGTTGAAGGAATAGAGGGAATATGGATGCAGGTGAGATAAAAGGAAAGAGATACCCCGTGCTGAGAGACTGTCTTTGAAAAATGGGTTTGCCAAGAAATGGGACAACTATGATAGCCTGAGTCTTGTCTATTGATTGATGTTGAAGTTACCCCAGGGCAGGTAAGCATGGACCCTCCTGAGGGACAAGCCTCCTCCAGACCAAGGTTGCCCAGTAGGGGTCTGATAAGGACTGTTTATGGTTGAATGGCTGTCCTTGGGTTCTGCTCCCTCTATGCCCCCTGAAATGATAGCCCTCCTCTTATTTGACTACGGGTTATTTAACTCAATGAATATAATAACAAGTTTGGATCGGGAAGGTATCAGAGTAGAGGGAAGAGGGATTTCCCTATACTTTGCCACAGATTGGGTTTGAATCTCAACTTTTGAGCTGAGGCCAGGCCTTGCAGGTTTGTGGAGGGTTTCTTTTATTTCTGTTTATGTTATAGCTGTGCTGGCTTTCTTAAGTTCAAAGTCTTAGCAGAAGACAGTAAGAGGGAAAAAAGAATCTGACTTTCAGGGATGGTTGGGCCTGTCTCTTCAGGCTGGTGCCCTAAAGACCAGCCTTATAATTCAAACCACTCCCCTTAAATCCTTTTATTCAATGACACAATCACAGGTATCCAAGTAGAACACACAGTTGAGAAAAATCCAGGAATAGAGGTACTACTTTTTTTTTTTTAAACCTTACCTTCCATCTTGGAGTCAATACTGTGTATTGGCTCCAACGCAGAAGAGTGGTAAGGACTAGGCAATGGGGGTCAAGTGACTTGCCCAGGGTCACACAGCTGGGAAGTGTCTGAGGCCAGATTTGAACCTAGGATCTCCCATCTGTAGGCCTGGCTCTCAATCCACTAAGCTACCCAGCTGCCCCCTATAGAGGTACTTCTATCCAGAGACAAGGAGAGAGTGCTCCTTCCAGCCTGAGGGCCAGGAAAAAGAACATCCTTTGAGAGCAATGGTCACTCTCCCAGTTGCCCCACCATCTACCAACTGTCATTGCTGTCAATATGTTCACTCCAACATTCCAACTGTTGTCTGTTCAACCTCAATGCCAAAAAAGGCCTAAAGCTTGATTCAGTTTTCCTTTCCACAGTAGCATCTGAGGGAAAGGGACAAAGTGAAGGTGAATTCAAGGTTTAAAGTCTAAACATTTGGGAGAATGGCAATGCCCTTAATAAAAACTAGAGAAGTTGAAAGAAAGGATGGATTAATGTGGGGAAATGTTGAGTTCATCTTGAGGCATGTTGAGTTTGATCTGTCCCTGTAGAGTCAAATAGAAAAACCCAGAATACAGGTAAACATATAGAAGTAGAACAATGGAGAAAGATTGGAGCTCAATACATAGTTTTAGATATTTGCACAGAGGTTCTTTGGGAAACATATGCTCTTTAAAAATATTTGTGAGATTAATAAATATAAATGAAATCTTCAAAGAAGAGAGTATAAAGAGAGAAAATAAGGGCAAAGATGCAGGTTTGAGAAACTCTCATTTAAGAAAAAAGAAAATAATTTATGACAGACTAAGGAGCTTGGAATTCATGTTATAGGCAATGACAAATCTTGAAGGCTTTAGACCCAGGGAATGAAATGATTAAAGTTATAATTTAGGAATAATAATTTGACAGTTATTTACAGAATAGGTTAGAAAGCATCAGAAGAAGATACAGAAAAGTTAGAAGTTATTAATCCTGGGTAAGAGTCACAATATAAAGAAAGCACAAATTGTTTGAGGGGGTGAGGAAAGATTATTAGACCTTGGTGACTGATTGACTAGGATAACCAGGAAAGAAAGGTAATTTTCTTTTAATTATCTGGAATTCAGTTTTAGAGAAGTAGAGTTTGAGCTGTTCGTGGTCATCCATTTACAAATGCCCTACATAATGGAATTATGTAGAAAGAGAAAGGTCAAGCAACATAATCAAACTGAAAGATGGTAGTCAAAGTCAGGAATGTAGAGCAAACCTTTTCCAAGAGAGTATGTAGAGAGGAAAACAAGGTGCTAAAGAGAAAACCTTTGTAGATATACATAGGTAAAATATGCTATTTCTTCTCCTTGTTGCTTCCCCTTATCTACCCCACAAAAAAAATCCTAAAATTATATTTTTCCAAAGAGCTTCTTACCTAGCAATATATTTCAGGAGTTACAAGAGTCAAAGCAATGAAATACAATGATAACAGTTATTTACCTTTGGCAGCCACTGTAGGACCCAAGGTGTTCATTATCTCAATTACTTTAATGCTCATTTTCTTCTTGGCCAGGATGATGCTTAAGAGCAAATCTGAGATCTAATTGTTTATATCCTGACGTTGTGCAATTCACACCAAGCCCAGAGGCAACAACAAGCAATTATATTCTGCTGATTAATGTGCAATAGTAATTTTATAGTCTTGATGGTCCAAAGAGGTTCCCTGCTAGGTGAGATAATGAATAGAAGATTGTTAGAATAATTAGTCAAGTTAGACCTCAAAATTTCACCTGAGCAATGGAAAGAAATAAATTATCAGTGCTTTTGGATGAAATGGAGAATGAAGAATATTGTGGAAGAACAAAAAAAAAATAGAAAATTCAGTTAACATAGTTGGAAAAGGATGCTATTTTAGATATATTTGCATAGAATGTGAGTACTATATCACTGTCTCATTAACTCCAAAGAAATGGTAGGCACTCTGGAAGAACTGGTATGCAATTAGCATCAAATATTGTATAGCTGTTTGCTTTCTTCTTGAAAGAGAACAATGCTGGTATAGATTTTAAAACTGATGCTTTTTAATTTGGTTACTTCTTACATGTTTCTTACTACAAGAAGTAGGAAAAATTCCAGACCTCATAAATATTTCTAAAAAGGGAATACTGCTTCCCTTCTAATTTTGGTTGCATTGGTTTTGTTTGTATAAAACCTTTTTAATTTAATGTAATAAAAATTATTTATTTTACATTTTATAATTTTTCTAACTCTTGCTTGGTCTTAAAACCTTTCCTTTTCCAAAGATCTGACAAGTATACTATTCTGTATTCACCTAATTTATCTATTTATAGTTTCCTTCTTTATATTCATGTCATTGAAAAATCTTCATAACAAAAACTTCTGACAAAGGTCTAATTACTCAAATTTATAAAGAGTTAAATCAATTATACAAAAAATCAAGCCATTCCCCAACTGATAAATGGACAAGGGACATGAATAGGCAGTTTTCAGATAAAGAAATCAAAACTATTAATAAGCACATGAAAAAAGTATTCTAAATATCTAATAATCAGAGAAATACAAATCAAAACAACTCTGAGGTACCACCTCACACCTAGCAGATTGTCCAACGTGACAGAAAAGGAAAGTAATGAATGTTGGAGGGGATGTGGCAAAGAGAAGACATTAATTCATTGCTGGTGGAGTTGTGAATTGATCCAACCATTCTGGAGGGCAATTTGGAACTATGCCCAAAAGGCACTAAAAGACTATCTGCCCTTTGATCCAGCCCTAGCACTGCTGGGTTTAAACCCCAAAGAGATAATAAGGAAAAAGACCTGTAAAAGAATATTCGTAACTGTGCTCTTTGTGGTGGCCAAAAACTGGAAAATGAGGGGATGCCCTTCAATTGGGGAATGGCTGAACAAATTGTGGTATATGTTGGTGATGGAATACTATTGTGCTCAAAGGAATAATGAACTGGAGGAATTTCATGTGAATTGGAACAACCTCCAGTAATTGATGTCGAGTGAAAGGAGCAGAACTAGGAGAACATTATATACAAAGACTGATACACTGTGGTACAATCAAATGTAATGGACTTCTCTACTAGCAGCAATGCAGTGATCCAGAGATCCAGAACAATTCAGAGGGATCTATGAGAAGGAACACTATCCACATTCAGCGGAAATACTATGGGAATAGAAACACAGAAGAAAAACAACTGCTTGATCACATGGGATGACGGGGATATGATTGAGGATGTAGACTATAAATGATCATCCTAGTGCAAACATCAACAATATGGAAATAATTTTTGATCAAGGGTGCACATAAAACCCAATGGAATTGCATGTCAGCTATGGGCAGGGGTGGGGGAAGAGGAGGGAAAGAACATGATTCTTGTAATCAAGGAATAATGTTCTAAACTGACTAATTAAATAAAATTTAATAAATAAAATTCCATGGATAGAAATGGAACATACCTACATGACCAACTGATATAATTTATGAAATCATATATTCTTTCTAATGATATCCTTTGCAAAATTTGTCTTGTACAGCCCCCTAGTAGTACATTTTAATGTATTCACATCCATTACATATTTCTTCCTTGCCCTGATGATCACCCCCAACTTAACTTATGATAACATAGGAGAAGAGTGAGGGAATAATTGGGCTATGATAAACAAAAATTATTGTATTATAGGTCACCTCTTGGATTTAAATATGCACAAATCAATATGAAATCAGTAAAGGCTTCAGCAATATGTATCAATCATGATGGCAGGCAGTGATGAATTGAATTCATTGATATATCAGTTCTCTGCAAAAAGTTTCTTGCTTACATAGAGATGCACTTTGAGATCTTATGATGTTCCTTTCCTTATGCAAACATGGTCTATGAAAATCTGGATAAATAAAATAAATTAGGTGGTGGTTGGTCCCTTGACAAAAGGATTCAATGTTTTTTTTTAATTTCAAGTTTCAAATATTTATGCAACTTTAAAAGTTTCACTTTACAAAATTAAAATGCAATTTTCAGGTATATAGCTATAAAATAAAGGGAGAAAGTTCTTTATGTAAGTACACTTAAAAATCATTTACCTCCAAATTTTCTGCTATCATATTTATTCTGACCCCAGGCCTCATTCTTTGGATTTGCTCACATTAAATAGAAGTTTTTTCACCTTGAAAATGCCTAGTCTTTGAAGGAATATCTTCTGATTGGTAAGTCTCAAAGCACCACTGCATAGGATACCCAGGTCATGCTCACTTGAGTCTCAGCTCCATACCTCATTCTCTACACTTAACTTCTAGATCTACTGAGTAGCCTTGTCATTCTTAAGGTATTGTTTCTCTTCTCCCTTCCCATTGCTTTCCAGCTCCATATTTAACATCTCCTAATTAACTTTTAGGGTAGGAACCATCCTTTTTGTTTGTATTTGTATCCTCAGCACCTATTACAGGTCCTGACACATAGTAAGAATGAGATACTTTAAATATCAACAACTCACATAACTTCTTATTGCCTTTCAAATAAAATAGAAACTCTCTTTAGCTTTTAAAGCTTTTCATATCATGGCCCCAACCTAGCTTTCCATCCTCAAAGGATATTATTCACCTTCCCACACTCTGTGATATAGCCAAATTCTTTTTCTCTCAGTAATCTACAAATGACACACCATTTCCAATTCTTGTCTTTTCACTGGCCATCCTCCATGTCAGGAATGCACTTCCTTCTAACCTATTTCTTATAGAAACTTCTCTTCCTTTAAGATGCAATTCACCTGCCATCCCTTGAATGAATCTTTCCTGAATTCTACCAATTGCTAGTATATTTCCTCCAAAATTCTTTCATTTAACTACTTGTTTATATTTATTCAGTTCACATTTGTACTATATATCCTTTTCCACAAACTTGTTGATTTACCTAACATAATATGAATTCCATTGAAGTAGGAACTGCTTCATTCACTGCACTTGCATCCTCAACCCTTTCCTAAGTGCCTTGCGCATCTTAGGTGCTCAATAAAATAATTAAGATTTTGTGTAAAACAAAACATGATCTACTTTGAAACAAAAATGAAAAATGCATTACTCAACTTGAAGATGCCTGTTATGAATGCTTAATAAAGAAAACATCATTCAATTTGGATGGAAGGTTGGACTAGATAACTTCCAGGTCAGTTCCCAGTTTTAAGATTCTATAAACTTAATTTTGGATGTTGACAAGTTGATGGTTTGGTTCAAATTACACAGATATGGATTTAAAAGGAGGAAAAAGCAAAATACTAGGCTAATGCAGAGTAATATCCAAAACCTCCTCCTTTAGAGTCCAGAGAGAGAAACTCAATTTAAATTTCTTTAAGGGAACATTGAAAAACAGTATCTACACAAGGCTGATTGTTATCCCATCCCTAAAAATGGCTTGAGGAAAATCTGGATAAATGTTTTCAAGTTAGTAGTATCCATTTGAGCATTCCTTCTGTAGAAAAATAAATGTAACTTTTAGATGTTCATGGTAAAAAGAGGGAGGGGAGAAGCTCATGGAAAATAAAAATAAGTTTTACTAACTACACAAATATTTTATAAAATAAATCTTTAATAAGGATGTTACATAGACCTTAAATAATCCCAAGAGAAGATATGTCCATATTTTACACAGCAAATCATTTTGCATCATTTGAGCATTTGCTTTAAAGTAGAATTTTCAGGAAAGCCTCAGGCATATTTTTACTAATGTCCCATAATACTATAAATGGGTAATTAGTAATTAATGACTTAGAAGAGGGTTGAAGTTCTCAATACACAATGTAAAAGAAATCTACCATTTGAGCTTTTAAGCCTGTAAAAACAAAAAGTTGCCAAAGTCAGCATTATAGATATCATTAATTTTAATCTTGATGTGCAACATTAAATTTTTACTTAATCTGAGATGAAATTGTCAATATTCAGTGGAAAACAAAGAAATGTAAGGGACTTTGGCAATGGTCAAGATTCTGAATGGAGGATACTGTGTGCTATCTGAGAAGCATTCCAATACTTTCCAATCGTATGACATGGGCAAATCACTTATCCTGCCTTAGTACTAGTTCCTCATTTCTAAAATGAAGATAATAAAAACATCTCCATCACAAAAATGTTGGAACAAGAGATAACACATGCAAAGCATTTTATAAAGCTAAAATTCTACATAAATGCTGTCATCATCACCATTACCATCATGCTCATCATCATCATTATCATATATCCCTGGTGTTTCAGAAGTAATTTGTTCCCAGTTCTGTTTTAGGAAATTTTTAAATCAATGCATTTGATGAAATATTCGCTGTCTTCAATGTTTAAAATATGCAAAATTCTGACTTTATACAAAGTATCAGCTAAGGGCTAGAGATATTTTTTCTCTTGTATTTAAAAAAAGATACAAATATACTCTTTTGAATGTTAAGAGTTTGCTTAATCAAGATTAAAAGTTTAGGACATTTAAGGGATGATTCCTCCATTCATAATTTCTCTCTACTACTGTCAATGAAATTATTAAATATATTTGTGGATAAAATATACAAATAAATAATATAATCAGAGTTGCCACTTTAACCACTGTAATAAAGATTATGTATATTTTAATTAATTATATGATTTTATATTTCCAAATAAGCCTGAGTAGCTCACAACTCTGCCAGCATTGTAATGGTGTCCCTACTGTAACATAATCATGCTAATATTAAGTTATGCCTTTTCTTATCTTTGATAACTTGATGGATGTTAAATGGACTATCAGAGTGTTTTACTTAAATTTCTCTTAATATTAAATATGACAAGAGATCCACTTTATTATGGCTTCAAATGGATTATTGTACTCATCAGGTGGCAGTTTAGATGATAAGTTTACCTTTCTTGGCTCATGCACCAATACCAGTTGAACTAGGAACTTCTAAAGTCATTGAAACACAAGACTTGAAGAAAGGCAAAGGCAAATAGATTTTAAAAGTAAGATATTTATTAAGACCAGAACAATTATTAAGTGATTATGAAAAATCAAAGATCAGAGTCTCAACCCTTAGCTAACAGCAGGGAAATCTCCTCCAAGAGTCACATTCCTGTGTAAGGAATTCATTGCAAGGATTGTCAGGAAGTTGGGCCAAAGGTTGGGAGGATCCACTAACATAATTACTTCTAATCAAATGCATTTAATGAAATAATTTAGTGAGAAAAAATAGCACAGAATATTTCTCTCATAAACCTAGAGGCTTGTTGTTTGTCTTTTGTTTTCAAAGTGAACCAATGATACCACAAGGATGATGTCTTCTATTGCTAGTGAATAGGTCTTAAGTGAGATAGAGTTGCACAAAATTGTTAGTCTTACTCTTCCAGAGTCATCAAAGCTCAGAGACAGGACAAAAGTCAAGATAACTGGCAATGGCCTTGGATGCAATGGATTACTTCAATATCTCTGATTTCTGACAAAGCTATAAGGCTTCATTTTATTCTGGATGCAATTTTTTTGTGGAAAGGGTTTTTTTTAAGTATGTAAAATAAAATTCACCTATTTTGTCTTTAAATTTCCTCTAATTCGGGGTGTATGGGGTGCTCAGGGAGTGAGCATGTGAAGACTGCTGCAGCCGAACAGATGGAAGAAACCAATAAGAAGGTTCAACAGCTGAGATGGTGACACGGCAAAGCACTGTGGAGTGCTTAGGGCATGTTGGAGCACAAAAGACAACACGGCCATCCAATGCAGCTGAGGAAGTCTCCAGGCATGACGATTTTTTGTGCCACTGGACCCAGGCTTCCAACGCCGAGAGAGTGGGACTGTCTCTGTGCAACGACTTTTCCACTTAAATCTCATTCACTCACAAGTGTCTTTGTGCACACTCATCTATACACCATAGATGAAAAAGCACAAAGACAATCATCATCCTCGGTTACCGAGAGACTACTACCACTCCTCTAATTCAAAATTTGTCATCAACTTTTCTTTGGTCAACAGCATAAAAAAAAAATCACTTATCTTCTAGCTCACTGATGTGACAGCTCTTTCCAACAATGACAATTATCAGGTTAACTGTCATTTAAACTCTATGTCTTAACCCTGGTCATACAACTAATATGTTTCAGAAGATAGACTTGAACCTATGTATGCCTGATTCCAAGATTTCCCTCTATCCTCTATTTTACACAGCTTTTTAACTTCTATTTTACCAATAATTTTCCTTTAACTTATATGTTTCTGAAAACATGTATACCTGCACTGGTATAGTTCTTAATCTAAGAGCTTCCTACTATGATGAATCACAGGTCTAGGCTTTATTCCATAATGTCTATAATTAGAGGGCATTTTTAGAACCAAGTAAGGGAAGAATAGTGAGACTGAACAGCCATGCCAAAACCCTATTTTGATGAGAAAAAGTTCTATGGTTTCCCCATTACATTTACTACCAATTTAATGTATCAAATTCATGATTTCTGTTGTGCTAAAGAAAGATTATTTCATTCTCATTTTTGTTTTGCTTTATCACAGACTTTTTCCCTTACCTATTATAAAAACATGTTGCTCACATTTTCTTCTTCAATGAATTATCATGCTATTTCAGGAGCTCTCTTTTTTTCACAATAAAGAATAAACTGCAAGATTCTGGTTAAATATTAAAATATTTATTCTGGAGCAAAGTTGTAACTCAATTCTGTCTTGGACACTGTGTAAAAAGGTGATTCCAAAGGACAATATTACAACATGATCCAAAGGGAGAGGGAAAAAAACAGAATATTAAAGAAAAGGTAAAATATGTTCATTGAAGTTGTGCAATGTATATAATTCAGTTACTAATGAACTGGCATCACTTAAAAGCAGTAATTGTAGATAGCAATTTATTTTGAATTCTAAGTTTTACTAGTACATAATTGGGTAAAGTCATTTATAAGCCTTTTCTCCATATTGTTTCATAATCTCTACTGAGCCCTCACTGAAGCAAGGCAATTTTTTTCTTAATTCCCTAATTGACTCACTATCTCACAAACCATAGTGGCATTTAAAACCACTGCATCCCTTCTAAAAACTACCATAGCTCCCCTTCCCCCAACTCTTCCAGATGAGAAACTTGCCTCATTTTTCATTTTAAAAAATGAGACTTTCACCAGTAGCTCCCTCTTCTGCTTCTTCATCTCAATTCATTTAGAAGTCTTCTGCCTCTATCTTTTACTTCACCCTTGCCTTCACATGAATAGGGGACCAGTCTCCTTGCCATGAGGCAAACTCATGATCTCATTTTATATTTTCTTCTCCAGAAAATTTCCCCAATGTCACTTATTTTCAATCTCTCCCTGTCTGCTTTGCTACTTCACTATTCGAGGCAGCTAGGTGGCACAATAGAAAGAATGCTGGTCCTGTTTTAAGAGCCAAGTCTGGAGTCTCTCAAATTCAGGGATCCTTCCGACTAAGTGAGCAGTCAGACAAATAATGAAGAGATGAGAGACAGCTGAGTGCTTAGATGTCACACAACTGTTTTGCTATTGCATGAAGTTTGTATTTATTTTATAGCTTCGGTGAGTACATGCTTTTCTGGCACACAATTTCATTCTCAACATACACATTTCCATAGAATCTAACAACAGACATTAAGCCTAAGGAGATAGTCAATAAAACGTTGTTGCTAAGTGGAGGGTCAGAGGGTAGAATCAACATGACCCAGATATAGGTTGGGGAATTGGGAGCACAGATTTGCCAGAAGTTTTTATGCCTAGAAAAGAGGGTCCTTTCTAAGTGGGTATATAAGAATCCTTAGGTTTAGTTTTGTAAGTGTGATATCCTGGTAATATTCTGGGGACCCAGAATGGGACATCTGTATTAACCCTGCAAGCATGTTGTTCTCATCTTTTGGGGCTAAGTAAGAATAATAATCATAGCAATTCCAATAATAAAGGGATATTAATAAGGAAAATCATTTGGGGGGGGGGGTTTCAGTGGGTGTTTCCATCCTTCCTGGGGGCAGCTTTGCAGTCCCTGGTTTCCACATGTGACCACGTCAAACAGCATGGTCTTCAATGTCTCCCAGCCATCCTGGAGTCAAGAAGACCTTCTTAGCTGGGGGCCTCTGGGCAAGTCACTGTAAAGGTTAAATTTAAAGGCTGTATGCAGTTTATTTACCAAAATAGAGAGGGGGGAAGTAAAGTAGAGAAATGTGAAAGAGGTTAGAGAAAATACCTATACTAGTCCTCAGCCAGGAGGGTCAATAGTGAGTAATCACATGGCCTCCTCTAAGATGGAAGCTAGTCTCTTAGAAAACCAGGAAGGGAGTCAGCCTTTTCACTCACCCAACCAAGTAGTCCAGGAGTCAGAGTCTAAGTTGAAGTCAGGATCCATGCTGCGGTCTCCAATGAGATTCCCTCAAAGACTATCTCCAGGAGACACTCTCCATGAGACTCAACTTCACCAGCCTCTCAGCCAAAGGATTTTATGACTTTTATGGTAGTTTCCTATCCCTGTCTCTCTTCACATAGGCCAATCACAGTTTCCAAAATTGTCATACCTCTCATTCTCTGAAGGTAGCAACTCTCCTCCTAGGATTCACACCTTTGGATTCACATGTTTCTGAGTGTGTGAACTCTTAAAAGAATTCAAAAGTTTCTGGCTATTTGAGTTAATAAAAAGGGTGGATCCCTTCCAATTATCTTGCTGACTTCTCACTCTAAAGGTGTTAACTCTCCTCCTAGGAGTAAGAGTTTGTGAACTTTCCTTACTTAGGGTTAAGTATGGATGTATTCACTTTAGTTGATTAATTCAAAAGTAGATAAAAGAGAATTAATCCTCTCTTCAGTCTAGTGAGGTACTAAGTAAAGGTACTTAAATTATTGTTATTCCAAAGTGTTAATTCCAACTAGGCAAAGAGAACAAAGGATTCCCTTTTCACAAGTGCAAACTCAGAATAGACAAAGAGAACCAAGAATTTTCTTTCACATTACTTAATCTGTTTACCTTAGTTTCTTCACCTATAAAATAGGGTGAGTAATAGCTCCTACCTTGAAAAACTGGTGTGAAGATAAAATGAGATATTTGAAAGGATTAATAATTATAATTAATAAATGATGAGACAATGGGCTGAAATACATTTATTTATTATAATGCTTTAAAGTTTACATACCACTTAATAAATATGATCTCATCTTATGCTCATAATAATGGTTATTATTATCACCATTTTACAGATGAATAACTTAGGCCCAGAGGGATTAAATGATTTGTGCAGATTTAATAATTGTGTACAGCTACATTTGAACTCAGGTCTTCTTGACTACAAGTCAAATGCTCTTTGCATCTGACTACTTGGCCTTTTATTAGGGTTCTATCCACTGGGCCACCTTCCATTTCATTTATAGAAAGAAAGAAAGAAAGAAAGAAAGAAAGAAAGAAAGAAAGAAAGAAAGAAAGAAAGAAAGAAAGAAAGAAAGAAAGAAAGAAAGAAAGAAAGAAAGAAAGAGAGAGAGAGAAAGAGAGAGAGAGAGAAAGAGAGAGAGAGAAAGAGGAAAGAAAGAAAGAAAGAAAGAAAGAAAGAAAGAAAGAAAGAAAGAAAGAAAGAAAGAAAGAAAGAAAGAAAGAAAGAAAGAAAGAAAGAAAGAAAGAAAGAAAGAAAGAAAGAAAGAAAGAAAGAAAGAAAGAAAGAAAGAAAGAAAGAAAGAAAGAAAGAAAGAAAGAGAATTCATTATTTACAAAAGTAGTTAAACACTTAATGTATTTTTATAGGAAATGTAGGAAAAAAGCAATCAGAGAATCTAGGTTGCTTGCTTGGCTTCATAACCACTTCAACCAGAGTTTCTTCATCAATATGTGGTTCTTTGGATTATCTTTTTTTAGCTAATTAAGGTTAGTTAATTTCAGATTTAGAAACCTGAATATGAAAAAAGTTATGTGATTCAGGTTAGGTATTTTTGTGGTTTAAAAAAAAATTGTGCTAGTAAAAGCATCTTTAGAATCTTCTTGCCTAGAGAAACAGAATAGATAAGCATGCATTAATTTGATCTATATTAAAGCAAATAGAGGGGTAAGGTAAATATTTCACATCTCTAAGATGTAAAACTCCATACATTTGAGTGTCACTTGCTAATTTCAAGGCACATCTGCAGAATTGCTACTCTACAAAAATGTTTAAATTTTAAAGGCTTGAACACCATGAACTAAAAATATATGGAGGGCAGCTGAAAGCTTATCAAGCACACATAATAATAAATGCATGAACTTTATTCAAAGATTTAAGGTGTAGGCCAATGGTTTCTGGTATTGGCTCTTAGAGGGTTTGTTTGTTCTTCTTTCCCTTTCCCTTTCTTGCTTGTGTGCATAGGAAACCAAGGAAAATACAAGGGTTTAAAAAACCAAGGGACTTCATATTGTTAGGGTTGAAATTCTCTGAAGACTGTGTAACAATTTATATTAGATAATGAAAATGGGTTGGAGAGAGAAAAGGCATATAATCACATGGCCAAGTCGCCTGACTAATCAGAGTTCACTGCTCACCTCATGTCTCCATTTGCTAGCCAAGAAACTGTACTGCTTCCTCAATCCCTAAATAATAACTCCAGTGACATCACTTTTCCTGGGTCTCCCTGATTGGACAAATCTCACTCCAGTCCATGTGAGAAACCAGTGTTCTGGAAGCCAGGAGTCATGTGAGACCAGAGGCAAGCATTTTTCTGGATGCCAGAAGCCAGAAGGCCACTAATGTCCTTCCATAGGACAGGTGAGTCCAACCAAAGGGTGAGGCTGAGACTAAAAGGAATTTTCAAATTTTTTCTTTTCAAAAGAAAAAGGGGAAAAAAATTATATTAACTTCACACAATATAGCCCTTAGTGATTGTTTGTTTTTAAACCCTTATCTTCTGTTTTACCATTAATTCTGAGATAAGAAGAGTGGCAAGGACTAGGCAATCAGCAATAAGTCATTTACCCAGGATCACACAGCTAGGAAATGTCTGAAGCCATATTCAAACCCACACCTGGTGCTATTTAACTGTCCTTGGTGGCTTGTTGAAAGAGCAGTCCCCTGAAAATATTTCAAATTGCTTAATTTGTGAAATGGAAATTAAAAAGGAGTTACATATATTTCTGACTCTAAGATCTTCCATTACATTGTAAGCTTCTTGAAAAACATAGTCTTTCTTTTTTTATTTGTTCTTAGAATAGTTCCTGACACATAGTAGGTACTTAATAAATGTTTGTTGTATTATATTGATTATTGAAGATAAAGGTGTAGGGCAGAGAGCTTCCTCTTGATTGATTATAGGAAGAAGATAAAATGATAGTCTCTGATAGAGAAGCTTAATTTTTTTTCTTTTCTGGAATCAGGTCTTCACATCACTTTCTGGACACCATTACCAAACTATGTTGCCTATATTCCCCTGACTAAATTCATGTCTACTTCTACACACACAAGCCAGAACTTTGTTGTCTACACCAAGATATCAGACTTTAATAGATGATTTTTTACTTTTTCTTGTGCAGAAATAGTCCTCTATCTTACTCCTCAGTCACCATTTCCAAACCCTGCCATCACATGTAAAGTTCCAAAATTTTGTGCAGTGAAAATTAAGTCAATATTGATGAAAATATCAGTATATTTCTATTTCTTGCCCCCAAAAAAATATACTTGTAAGGAAAAGGGAAAATAAATAAAAGAGATTAAATTTGATTGCTCCATTTATAACAAAATGGATGTTTATTTTATAATTTATAAAAATTGTTGTTCAGTCATTTCAGTTGTGAATGATTCTTCATGACACAGTTTGCAGTTTTCTTGGCAAAGACACTGGAATAGTTTGCCATTTCCTTCTCTAGTTCATTTTACAGATGAGGAACTGAGGTAAAGAGGATCAGGTAAATTGCTCAGGGTCACATAGCTAGTGTTTGAGACCAGATTTGAACTTCAGAAGACTCATCTACCTTTCACTCTATCCCCTGAGCCACCTAACTACCTCTATGACAGAGTTACTCATGCCAAAAGAGAAGAGATAAAGGACTACTCTGTCTTTATCCCCATATTCTCCTCTTTGAAGCTTAAGTAGTTTCATTCAATGTTATCCATTTCCAATAGTTCCATAATGATACAGTCAGCACTTAGGGTTCTATGAGCAAAAATTGACAAAGGGAGCTGAATGTCACCAATCTTGGGATATGGAGATCATGGAGGTAGAGAAATTCAGGGCAAGAGAAAAACGAAAAGTCAACCTCAGAGAATTAAAGATCTGTAATATATATGTAATACATATTAAATGTATTTATGTATAGTTACACATATATATTTATACATATATGCACATGTGTATATAAATATACATACACATATGTATTCTAAAAGTCTGTTCAGATCCTTAACTTCTTTCTTGTTTATATTTTTGCTTGGTCTGTCTCAGTCTGAAAAGAGTACACTGAGATTCCCATCTATTTTAATTTGACCATCTACTACTCCCAGTGATTTAAGTAATATTTTCTTTTAGTATTTAGAAGTTATGCCATTTGGTATACATATATTAAACATTGATATTAGTTCCTTGATTATGGTAACTTAAAAATAATGTAATATCTCTGGTTATGTTTTAACCATGTTTATTTATGTTATCAACTTGTCTGAAATCATGATTATATTTTAAATTTAAAAAATTCTCCAGAGGCATCATAAACTCTAACCTACTTTCAACACTGTGAGCTGTAATGTTTCAAGTTTGGACCTAGCTAGAAACATATTGTAGGATTTTGCTTTCTTGTTTATTCTGCTACTCTACTCTGCTTTTCAGCTGAGTTCAACTCATTCATATTCAGGGTTATGATTGCTTACTGTATTTTTCTCTCTTTATATTATTTTCTTCTCTTGGGACTTCCAACCCCTATTTACAAATAAGATACTGAAAGAAAATAAAAATGATTGATACTAGTAATATTTAAGTGGTCTCTTAAGTAGTTCTCTTCCTCTCATTTCTTCATATCCAGATCTAGATCATTGCCCCTTAAAATTTATCTCCTTTCTAATACATATGTTGCATATATATTTTAAAAGGGAGATTTATTTTTAATTTAAAATTTTCAAATGGTTTGGGCTTTATACTTTACTTCCACTCATTTACTGCTAGAAGATTTAAAAATAAAGCTGTATTCAGTACTTAAGGAATTTTTTATTATATGTCAAAAACACATGTCAAAGACAGCATTGTGTTACTCCCAACCCATCAGACACCACAGGAGAGAGGACTCAGGTGATGATCATAATATATAAATACATAAATAAATAGATAGATGGATAGATAGATACATGAATGAATACATAAATGAATGAATGGATAGATTAATGGATGAATGAATGAATAAATGAAAGAATAAATAAATAAATAAATAAATGAACAAATAAATAAATAAATGAATGAATGAATAAATGAATGAATAAATGAATGAATGAATGAATGAATAGATAAATGAACAAATAAATGAATGAATGAACAAATGAATGAATGAGTAAAGATTTCTTATATGGGGTTCTTTTTTAGCCCATGGTCTCATTAGTGAAGAAGCTCCAAATCTGACTCTAAAAAGGAAAAAGAAAATTCTCTGCCAAATATAATTATTTTCTCTCAGTCTATAGATCCATATGACTGAAGGGGGTACAACTTTTTCTATGAGTAACAATTAATAGAATTCTCCTGGAGAAGTTATCTTCTATCATATTCCACCTGCCAACAAAACAAAATAGAAATAAGAATCTTTAATAAAATGTTTTTTAAAAAAATGAAACAAAAAGATAGCCGATGCTTCTGTCCAGTTTTTAATTTCAAGGCAGAAATTTTAGCTCTGTCAAAAGGAAGCTCCTAAATTTTATCCAGCACCAGAAAAGGGAAAGGGGTGGGGAGTGTGTTGGAATGTTCTGAGCAATTATGAACAGTTATGCCAGATAAAAGAACAGATCACAATATAAAGTGACAGATCAAGGAAAGGATTTTCATTCATGCTCTCTGTACAAAACTGTTTCTTTTTGTTCACTTTAATCCATCATTTATCTGGCAGGAAGTAACATGCTTCATCTTCCACCCTCTGTCAATGTGGTTTGTCATTGCATTGATCAGAAATCTATTATTTTTCAAAGTTGTTATTCTTTATAATCTTATCATTTAAAATGATCCTCATACTCTGTTTCACTCTGCATCAGTTTACAGAGGTCTTTCTTATTTCCTATGAAACTATACATTTTATTATTTCTTATGTCATAATTCATCCACTACATTCATAAACTCTAATTTGTTTAGTGACTCCCTAACAGGTAGTTATCTTGTTTGGAGTTATTCTAGTTTGGAGCTACTGGGAAAGGGGTTAATCTAAATATTTTTGTACATTTGGATCTTTTACTTTTTTTTCTTCTTTTTTGAAACCCTTACTTCTTTCTTAGTATCATTTCTAAGACAGAAGAGTGGCAAGGGTTAGGCAATTGGGGTCAAGTGAGTTCCCCATGGTCACACAGCTAGGAAGTGTCTGAGGCCAGTTTTGAACCCACTGTGCCACCCAACTACCCCTATATAGGTCTTTTTCCTCTTTATTCCATCTCTTTGGAGTATAGGCCTAGTGTTGTTTAGACAAAGGATACAAATAATTTAGTTACTTTTTTAAACATAATACTAAATTGCTTTTGAAAATGGTTAGTTCCATTCGCAGTTCTATCAGTAGTGATTGTAATAATGTGTCTCTTTTGCCTCAGTCCTTCCATGTATATAATTTCTATCATTTGAAATCTTTGTCAGTTTTATAGATGTGAGCTGAAATCACAGTGTAAATTTAATTTGCATTCCTCTAACTATTAATGATTTGGAGAATTTTTCTTCATTTTTTAGAAAGTAATAAAGGACATTTTTATTTTTATTTTCCACATTATTTTATGTATTTTTAAAGAATATTTTTCCATGGTTACATGATTCATGTTCTCTCCCTGCCCTCTTCCCTCCCCCTCCCAGAGCTGACAAACATGTCTTATTACTCAAAACCTATTTCCATGGTATTCATATTTGTAATAGAAATCTTTTAAAAACCACAACCCCAAATCATATGCCCACATAAGCAAGTGATAAATCATATGTATCAAAGGATATTTTTAAAAGAAAAAAAATAGAAAGATTTTTAAAACAGCAAAACTGATTTGAACATTTAAAAACCTGAAAATATGTTCAATGTGTATTCAATAAATTGAAAGGGGGGGGAATGTCTCCATTAATATCTCTTCCTAAGGGCTATGCCTGTTCTTTGTAATTTTGTAAAGTTCACTTTTGATTGTCTTGTGGGTAGTGATTCTTTCCACTTAGCTTGCTATAGTCAATGTATAACATTTCCTTGACTCTCCTTACTTCACTCTACATAATTCCATGTTAGTCTTCGCCTGATTCTCTGTACTCTTCATATTTGTCATTTATCACTGCATGGTTGGAGAACTTTTCAATATATGTGCTGATTGTATGTGTTTCTTTCTCTGAAAACTATCTTTTGCATCCTTTGAACTTTTATCTTTTGGGGATTGACTCATTTTTATAAAAAATCATTTCTTTATATATCTTGAATATCATATTTTATCAGACAAAAAAGGAATATAGTAACCTATTTTCTTCTCATTTTAGCCCCATTAGGGTTTTTTGTATAAAAAAAAACTTTTTTCTAAATTTCATATACTCAAAATTGTCTTTTTAAATCTTATATGGCAAACCTAGAGACAGGAGGTCCTATCTGACCTCAGACACTTCCTAGCTGTATGATGACCCTAAGTAAATTACTAAACCTTCATTGCTCAGCCTTTTCTTGCTCTTTTGCCTTGGAACCAATATGCAGTATTGATTCAAAGATAGAAAAAAAGGTATTTTTTTAAATCCTATATGAACTTCTTTATTCTTTATTTTGTCATAATCTCTTCTTCCCATCCATAGACCTGAAAGGTAATTTGCTTCTTTACTCTTCTAATTTGTTTATGATGTCATCTTTGATTACTTCCATGTACTGATTTGAGCTTATATTAGTGTATGCTATATATTTATCTAAACCTAATTTCTCAAAAATATTCCCAACTGTGTTTCTAAAATAGCGAAGCCTAATCCCCGTAACTTGAATATTTGGGTTTATTGAAAACTTTAATACTATGTTTGTATCTATCTGTTTTACTAATGAAAAAAAAATAATATTAATTTTGGAGGGGTTTAGGATGGAAAACACATAGGGATTAACATATAAATATTTTGCTTTTATTCAACAGAGAGGAGAGATTTGGGAAAGGAAGAAGAGGGAGAAGGAGGTCTTAAAACTTAATCTATTAATTTAAAGCTCCTAACTAATAATCCTATCTTGTCTTATCCTAAACTCCTAAGGGCCAGTCCAACAGAAAGTTCAGAGATCTTACATAGAGAGTCTTTTGGCAAATAGAGGCTGGAGTTCAGATGAGGAGATGGTCCAGAGAATGGCTGAAGCTCCCAATATTGTTCCTTAGTCCACCTAAGGGTATTGAAAAGCTCCTATCCACTCCTGCTTCAAAGGACTGCTTGTATGATGATCCAAAGATGTCCTCAGGAGCACAGATCAGCAACCTCCAGCTTCTTTGGTAGCTGCCAATCCCCAAGAGAGTCCAACAGTCTCCTCAACAATTTGGAATCTTTCCCCTGCCAGCTCCAAAGATTCTCTGCCTGTCAATCATTCTTATGCACTAAGCATTACATTGCTATACTAATCAGCCTGTTTCTTAACCAATAACAAATTATTTCAATTATTCTTGCTTGGTAATAAAGTTTAAGATCTAGTAGTACTAGACTTTCTTTTTTCTCACTTTATTCCTTATGCTCCTTGAGATTTTTTTGTTCATCCATATTATTTTAAATTTTTTCTAGCTCTATAATCATTTGGAAGTTTAATTGGTATGATGGTGAATCAATAAGTTAGTTTGAGCCATATTGTCATTTTTATTTTATTGCCTTGACAAACTCCTGAGAAATTAATATTATTTCAGTTATTGAAGTCTATTTTTCCTCAAGGAACATTTTTATAGTTGAATTCATAGAGCTTCTATTTATGCCTTGACAACATTATTTTCTAAGTTTGTGCACACTCTTCTTATGTCTACTGTGTGTATTCTGAAAAGATTGCAAGCCACCCAGGCTTTGGGAGAAATGTTTTGTACCAATAATTCTAATTATTCTGTCTTAATTAAGTGCTTTTGCTAAGTACCAATTAAGCCAACTTAATAAAGTCAACTTATTTGTTAGCGGTAAGCACACTTGGCCTTGTCCATCATAGCAGTAATAGTAGTTATCCCCTGAGCATGATATAGTGGCTTCCCAAATTGTTCCCAACCTGTGAATATTTGTATGAATTAGGAGAATAACCTAGAAAGAGTATTATACTACACACAAGCTTAATTACATTCCTTGCAAAGAGAGATAAAGGAAAATATCCAGTTCTCTAATATTAAATCATGAAAATAAGAACACTGGTGGCAACAAAAAATATATTAATAAAGGACTTGCAGATATGACTACTCAATTTATAATGAAATTAAGCTTGGTTTTAAACAAATGTTTAGTTTTAAAGTTTACTTTTAAGTTCAAGTTTTAAGTTTAGCTTTCAAATTTAGTCTCTAATATAAGAGACAGCATCTTTTTCTTCCCCTTCCACATCTGTAAACTTAACTTGGAGACAGGATATGAAAGAGTTTTTAAAGGAGTGTGCTGGGAACAGCTCAAATAGCAAGAGCTGATTGTTAAATTTTAATGTAAATATTTATGTCTCAGAAATGGGCAAATGCTACAAACCAAGGCTTAATTTGCCATTTGTGCTGATCTAGACTTGAGAAAGTTATGAAGAAAATGTTAATATTGCCGATTCAACTTAAAAGTGTGTCATATATACTTTTTTTCCCAGAGAGCTAGTTGTTAAAAATTCACCAGCAAAATGCCGACAGAGAAAATTCTATTTAATCTTAGAAATAGTAGGGAATCACTAAATGTTGGCAAGCAATGGAATGAATGACATGATTAGGTCTTCATTTGGGGGAAATGACTTTACGTGTTGTATGGAAGATGAATTGGAGTGGGAAGTTTTGAGGCAAAAAGTCCAATTAAGAGATTAGGATAGAGAATAAACCAGGTGAGAAGTGATGGAGTGAAATAAGCCAGTGGCCTAAGGGGAAGGGATAGGATATAAGACATATTATAGAGGTAGAAGCAATAAGATTTTGTATATTGTCCACCATGATAGATCTGCTAAGGTTTACTCTCTATTGGCATAACTTCTGGTTATATTATCCCTACCCTAATGAGGCCCTGGTGGAGGAAGTCTAAGGACATTTTAATCATATTGCTTTAGTGTTTCAAGGTTTCATGCTTATGTCAGGGTAGGTGTTTGATTTCCAGTGACACACATCTCTATGCCTTAGTCAATCTCTGTGAGTTATAATAGTTATTTTTTTTAATATTGCTTTCAAATTAACCCGGCAATGAACCCTTGAGACCATATTTGTCACTGAACCTTATTTACCTAATCTGTTGCAACCCCCAAACTGGAAACCTTTCTAACTTTCTAACTACCAGAGCTTTGGGATACCTTGGCATAGACCTTCAGAATTTAGGATTCTCAGTGCACCACAATGAGGCATTGAAATGAGACTTTATTGGAAGACTTTTACTATACTGGCCATGTTTTGTTGTCCTTTCCCTAAGCCTTCATCATATTCTTGATCCTAACTATAATGCCAAAATGAATACGGTTGTCCCAGGTTGCAGCCCTTTTCCTTCGTGATATGACTCTAAGACTAGTGACAAATCATGAAGAATGTTGGGAAGTACATATGAAACCCATTCAGGAGGTCTGAGTGTCTCAAGCTCACATTTCTTGGGATATAAGAAGCTTTCCAAGACAAAACTGGAATATTATAGACAGCAGTGAACTAACTTCTGCTAAGGAGAAAAGTTTCTGTCAGGTTATCCAGTCTGCTCGAGTTGCTCAGTGACTAGATTATTATGTTTGTTTAAAAGGTTTTCAGTATTCTTAACTCTGAAGCTGTCTCAAACACATTAACATGAGAGGTAAGCATTTCTTCAGTGACAATAGCAAAGGATGCATTTTATAATTTTGTTGCCATCTGTCTTCTACCTCACTGTGCATCTTAAACAACCCAGATAGATCAAAGATGTTTTCATCTGTTTCCTAAAGAGAGCATAGCTCTTTCCTAAGGCCTAAGGAATAGATCTTAGCTCTGGATCCAACAATTACATTTCACTCAAACATTACTGGATTACATCAGCATCTGACCCACTTTTCTAAACCTCCACTAATTGGGAGAGGGAGAGAAAGGAGGTGGCAACTCCATGCCCCTGCATCTCATCAGGATCAAAGAAAGCAGGTGTGCACATTGGCTCCTTGCCACCCACAGAAGAGCAAATAAGCCCCTCTGTGCATTTGAGAGCAAGAGTATCCATTTAACATTTTGCCAAAAATGTCTGCTTCAGAAGAGTGTTTCCTGCCATTTTGAAATTATCTAAAAAAAAGGCTTTTGGTTTTCTGTTTGGGAGTTATACCACAAATATTTCTATTCTTCTTTATTGTCGTCAATTTCTCTCTCTAATTTATTTTGAAAAATAAGATAGAAGGAGGTTATACATAATGGGGGGGGGAGGGAGACTGAATTGGGAAGTCCCCCTCTTAGTTCTGCTACCAAGTAACTCAGTAACCTTGGCAAAACCACAACTTTTCTGAGTAGCAATTTTTTACTTTTTCTCAACATGAAGAGTTATACTGGGAGATACTTAATGTCACTTTCAGCTCTAAAAATCTCAGATTCTGAGAACAATAAATTACATCCTGGAAATTTTTTACTCAGAAACTTAAAATGTATCCATGTTTTTATACTCCTGCTTTTTCTGTGGGGAAAGGAGTGGCAGGGGGGTGTATTTAATGATGGAAGGGTCATTGTTTTAAGAATAGTAACCAATTTCCTTCAATCTTCACCTAAGTATTGGGTGATAAGATCACATGATGCCCCAGTCAGGCAACCCTTCTGAGTGCTACATTTTAAGAAAGACCCTTATAACCTGGAAAGCATCCAGAAGAGGGCAACCAAGATGTGGAGGAACTCTAGTTCATATTATATGATGCTCAATTGAAAGAAATGGAACTATTTAACCTGGAGAAGAGAAGACAGGGCAGAGTGAATGTAAGAGTTGTCTGCAAGGATTTAAAGGTCTGTCACCAGAAAAGGGTATTAAATGTGTTCTATTGGATCTTTGAAGAGACCAGTAGAAGCAATGTATAGAAACTGCATAGTGTAATAAGGGATTATTTGAATGGTAAATGATAACTAAAGATCAGGGATATTAATCTTCTTCCCTTTCTCCCTCCTTTCTCCCTTCTTCCTTCTTTTACCCTCCCTTCTTCCCTCCCCTTCCTAATGATTCTTCTATTGGTTTCTTTAAATCAACTCAGAGTGAGTTTTATGGTGTCTCTAATAAAATACTCTTTTTTCTTCTCTAAATTAAGTAAGGGGTTTATTGTGGGGAAAATAAATGAAGGAAAAGAGGGTTTGGGATTTCCCTGATACTAGAATAAGTCTTATGTTAGAGGATGGTGGAATATAGTTCAATTTGGGGAAATAGGCTGTATCACAACAGAGCAAATCAGAGAGACCTGGACTTTGTCCTTTCTTCTATCTCCAAAGCCAAGAGGTTTCTCTCCTTTCTGTCTTCAAAGACAAGAAAGTCCTGACTTTTCTGTCTTAAAAGCCAAAGACTTCAGACTTCAGTTGGTCTGATCCCCTTCTTCCAACCTTTTCTTCTGGTCATATTCTAAACAGAATGTTCTCATTTGAATGACAGGTCATCAGTCCCAGCTACTCAGCTCCTGCTGCAAACCATTCCCAATTTCTCACTTCCACAATAAACAAAAAATTTGGATCTAGATAAAGAAAGAATTCTTAACATTTAGTCATCTCAAAGTACAATATAGTGCTTCGTTAAATAGGTTCCCTTCTCATTGTATATTCTTGAGTGATGAATTAAGAATCAAGAAACATGGGCTCAATTCCCATTTCTAACACTGAGAACTTGTCTGTACTATGGTAGGAAAGCATTTAACTTTCTTGGGTCTATTTTGTCATCCATAAAAAGAAAATGAGGGAATGAAATAGATAATATTTAATATCCCTTCCAACTCTTCATCTAGATCCTATGAGTGCTTTGATTCCATCTTGTAGTTAGCACAATGTCTGGCACACAGTGGCCACTTGATAAAAGTTTTCTGTACTGATTAAATTAGATACCTTGAAGAAAAAATAAATTCTTTTTAGGAATAGATATGTATGGTAAAATAGATGACCACTAAATTTCTTACTAATTCTAAAATTTTAAGAGAAGTAAGCACAGACTTACCTTATATTAAGAAGCATTTGGGTAGGCTATAAAGAAGATCCTGACTTGCCAGATATGTCTGAATATATTCTACATTGAGAAAATAATATATGCTTTCCTTTCATGTATATTCTTATTTGCACATGTCTAAGGTTAAAAATCACATTAAGGTATCATGGTGTGGACAGTCCCTCTCCAAATGGAAGAACATTCCATTTGAAATCAATGTTGTGTTGCGTGTAGACAGACAAAGAATAAATAACTACAGGTATCATTCTTTGGTCTCAAGGCTAAAAAAAAACAGGAAATTTCTATGTCTATTCTTGGAACTCTTCAAGAATAAGGCAACTCAGTGAAAAGAAAGATATAATGTTGCTCTTATTCTTATAAACCTATAGGAATAAAGGTGTTGTAAATTTCATCTTCATTTTATAACTTCGGTGTCATCTTGTAAGGAATTAGAAATATGAACTGAATAACATCTAAATTTCATCCAAAGAAGCATAGAATTGAAGAGAATTTTAGAGACCCTTTGAGGAGAAATAAAGAACATCCTAGATTTTAAAAAAACTGATCATTATTAAGAACTAATTTTTAAAGTATGAAAAAAACAATAAATCATTAGCCTACATAATCAAGAAGAAAAATAAAGCTACTAAAATATAAGATTGTTAACAATTTAGGGGAAAGGATTTTTTTATAAAAGACTATGCCGGATTATGTGCTAGTAAAACTTAGAATTCAAAGGAAATTGGATCTACCAAAAAAATACCCAAACCAATAAAACAAAAAAAATCCACTTCAGTTATTAGAATGAGTATTATAACACTAAAATTACTGATAGTGTTGTTTTTAGAAATAAACAAAACAATAAAATTAACTTATATAAATTATCTAGAATGTTGGGAAGGAAAATGAAGGAAAGGATAAGCATTCCAAGCTCTCAAACTATGTTATAAAGGAATAACCATCATAACTATTTGGTGCTTGTTTAAAAGGAAAAATAGGTAAATGGAACAGGTTAGAGGAGGAGGAAGAGGAGAAATTTTTATTTTTTTCCATTTACATTTTAAAATAATTTTACATTCATTTTTTAAAACTTGAGTTTCAAATTGTCTCCCTCCCTGAGACAGTAAGCAATTTGATCCAGGTTATACATGTGCAATCTTGCAAAACATTTCCATATTAGCCATATTGTGAAAGAAAAACACACACAAAAAAATTAAAAATTACAGAAAGTGAAAAATAGTCTGCTTTGATCTGCATTCAGATTCCCTCAGTACTTTTTCTGGAGGTTGATAGCATTTTTCATCATGAGTCCTTTGTAAATAATTTGGATCACTGTACTACTGAGTATATAGTTAAGTGATTCACAATTGATCATCATACAATATTACTGTTACTGTGTACAATATTCTCCTGGATCCACTCATTTCACTTTGCATCAGTTTATGTATGTGTTTCCAGGTTTTTCTGAAACCATCCTTCTCATCATTTCTTAAAGTACAAAGTATTCCATTACAATCATATACCACAGCCTTTCAGCCATTTCCCAATTGACAGGCAACCCCACCCCAACCCCATCTTCCAATTCTTTGCCTCCTCAAGAAGTGCCACTATAAATATTTTTGTATATCTAGGTCTCTTTCTTTTTTTTCCTTTTTATCTCTTTGGGATACAAAGCTAGTAGTAGTATTATTGAGTTAAAGTGCCTGTATGGTTTTATAGTCCTTTGGGCATAGTTTGAAATTGCTCTCCACAATGGCTGGATCACTTCACAAATCCACTAAAAGAATTTTAGCATCCTAATTTCCCCACATGCCCTACATTTATCATTTTCCTTTTCTATCATATTAGTTAATTTGATAAGTGTGAAGTCATACCTCAGAGTTGTTCCACTTTGTCTTTCTCTAATCAAAAGTAATTTAGGGCATTTTTTTTCTTATGACTATAGATAGCTATGAGTAATGATAGGTAAAGGGCCAACCTCAGAACTAAAAATTTAAATTCTACCTCTGTTCTATGCTAGCTGTTGTAAAAATAAATGTGTGAGTTATAAAAATAAAATATTTAGATGGAAAAACTGTTCCAATATAAGTTCAAAACTGTTCAGATACTTTAGATAGATGTAATAAATAGTATCCTTCAGTGATGAAGTGAAGCTCAAATGTGAACTTCCCTTCAGAGCTATGTGCAAGGATGCTAAAGAGGCTCTTATTATAAAAATAAAATGTTTATTGAAATATATAAGGATAAAGAAAGGATTTCTAATTCTAAGGGATTTTAAATCTACCCAATAACTCCCAGGTTCCACAAGGAACCACTTCTGTGTTTCACAGGCTACACTAATCCTCCCTGATCTGACTAACTCAAATTTATACTATCTAAATAAAAACTACCACTATTATCCTTATAAATCTTAACTTTGCCTTCAAATTATAAAATATCAAAGGCTAGCTGGTTGAGTCTCAACAAGAATCCAGTTAGGACTCTGAGTCTGTGAGTCCAAACCAGAGACCAGGTTTTTCTTTGGTCTTCTCAGAGTTAAACAATCTATAAAAACCACAATAGATATTCAATAGTGTTTCCCAAATTGGGAAAGGAAAACACTGAGCTCCTTCAGGTCTTTCCCTCAGTCAGAGAGAGAGGCAAAGATGTTACCTACAGCCCTGAGAGTCTCTGTGTGTCTCTGCCAACTGCCAGAGACCAACTCCCAACTGCCAGAGAGAGTGATTGAAATAGAAAAATGGTTATAACTGTCACATCTGCCATCAACAGGCTCTCTCAGCTCTTTTTCAAACTCCAGTTCTTTTCTCAAGCCAGCCACTCTACTTCTTATACCTAAACTAATAAAACAATATTTATTTTCTAATATCATCCTTACACTATGACCAAAAGTCAGTCACTTAAAGGTCTCAGTATACAGACAACTCTGTAAGAGTATTTGTATTTTAAAAGTTGCCCAAAATGCATGAGTGGAAGGAGGCTACATATTAGGAATCCTCTCCCATGAAAGTGAAGATCCAGGTTTTTAAAAAGTGAAATACATGTCAGGCAGATATAATAGTTTATCAGCAGCAGCAGCAGCA
The DNA here is from genome assembly GCF_027887165.1 of Monodelphis domestica. NCBI lineage: Eukaryota > Metazoa > Chordata > Mammalia > Didelphimorphia > Didelphidae > Monodelphis > Monodelphis domestica. The sequence continues at coordinate 254,739,370 of NC_077233.1, forward strand.
GCATCATCATCATCATCATCATCATTGTCCATGTATCACACTTTCTTCACAGTCCTGTAGGATAAGGAAGGCAGGTGTTTTCATTCCCATCTGCAATGTAAGGAAGAGAGACCCTGCTGTTGGAATGAGAAGCCAGACAGAGGGAAGATCGGCCTGAGGAGCAGTGGAGGAGAAGCAAGAGAATCCTGGCAGTTCTGGAAGAAGAATAGAACTCTGAAGCAACTGATCAGCACTTTCAGTCTGGAAAGGGGAGGAGAAGGAGCATTCCTGAGGCTCAGGGGAATGCTGAACCAGATTTCTCTACCTGTTGGGGACCTGTCTCCATCCAGAGATCCTCGATAACTCTTCTATGATTTGTCAACAGCTACCTAATTCTAAAGAGGGATTTTGTTGAACTCTCTTGCCTGAGCCAACCTGATCCTTTCCCTTGGCCTGTCCTTTGGACTAAACACTATAATTTAGTTAATTCATTAAGTAGAGACAAGAAGTGGTTGGTGGGAAAGGAGGCCAAGGCCCAGAAGCCTGTGGCCTTCAGACTTTGAAATCCAACATCAAGCCGGGGGGGGGGGGGGGGGGGGGGGGAGGACATAGGGCCATCCTTCTCCCACTTACCCTTTTCCCTCATTCCTCTGCCATTACCTTCCCCTTGACATCAAATAAATTATATTAGTATAACATAGATCTGGGTTTGGGACTGTCTTTATAATATAATTAAATGGATAAGGATTAGACTAGTTAAAGACAGGATTTCAAAGCTGAAATTCTGTCCTTGTCTGTGACAACCCTGACCTGTGTTTGTCATAACTCTGCACAGAGAAGGGGTTTGATTTTTA